>NW_026542597.1:46174493-47420922 GCF_028750875.1 Macrosteles quadrilineatus
TCAGTTTTTATTGATATTTGTGAGTGTGAGTTGTTACTATTGTTTCAAAGTTATTAGTTATTAAGCTTAACTGTAAGCAATATTGGTAAAAAATCAAATTCAAATTAAACCAATAAGATGTGGCCAAAAACATTGCACTCATTAAAATTAATATGACCAAATAAAAGAACAACAGCGCACCAGGTTCTCTGCACCATGGTATATTACAGTAGAATTTTTACTAAGAGGATCGATAAGTGGAGAGATTTTCAAAACCATTATGTAATATGAGATCGTTTGAGGATCTTGTAACCGTTACTTAATCGTAGATTAACTAACAAACTTGTAACTAACCCAAAATGGAATTAATTTTTCGTCGAGACACTCGTTTGACATGTCTTGACACATAGGCCGCCAAGTGAGTTGACACTCCAAGTCCCAATATGTTTATTTGCTTTGCTCTAATTTTGTGTTGCTGAATTCCCTTATAGAGGAAATTCCCGATGGCCTCTGACAAAACCTGAAAATTCATACATCTTTAATACTGTTAATACTGTTCAATGAAATGGCGACCATACAAAGTAGGCATTTTAAGCCAAGTATGAATGGAGATGAGTGTAGGATGAGTGGCGCGATCTTGTAGTATTGTTAGTGACTAAGGCCCACATTCCTAAGACACAGTTGTTAATTAATAGCCCATACAGCTAATGGCAACTAAGGAACCTACAATTTACCACAATTTACCATACTATACTACTATTCTCACCTCTCATTATATTTAACTTTTGTTCTGTACAATTAATTTCCCTTTTTGTGCTTTTCATTTAATGTCATA
This sequence comes from Macrosteles quadrilineatus, assembly GCF_028750875.1. NCBI lineage: Eukaryota > Metazoa > Arthropoda > Insecta > Hemiptera > Cicadellidae > Macrosteles > Macrosteles quadrilineatus. The sequence goes on from NW_026542597.1 coordinate 46,175,308, forward strand.
TGTTCAGCTGTTTTTTTTTTTTTTTTTTTTTTTTTTTTACATTTTGTAAACCAATATTAATTACATTCTGTTGTTCATGCAGACTAGACTTCTCTTCACTTTCTTTTTATAAATACTGGTTTACTATTCAAATTACTAACAACCAGCGTTCTGCCATTATAACATTATGTCCTCCTCCGGTATGGAAGTGATGGAGGACTAACTGAATGATATTCATGATGGAGGGGGCAGCGGTGTTAACAACTATACTACTATACTATACTCATTTTACTATACTACAAGACTGACACGGTGGCGTCGTCCCTTAATCCAGCTACAAGGAGGTCACGAATTGAGGATATTTATAGGCATGCACTATGGATGCGATGCTCCCTGGTGTGGATTAAATTAACTAGTGTGGACTAGTGAGTCCTACGACTATTCACAGTTCTATCCAAAAAATTAGACCAATTCGTTAATTACTAGGAAAAATCTGGATCGGATTCTACTATAAACTGTAGGTCCCTTAGTTGCCATTGGCAATATGGACTATTAATTGACAGCTCTGTCTAAACGTCGGCCTTAGTCACTAACAAGACTACAAGATAGCACCACTCATCCTACGCTGGCCCTTCACTTAAATTTGGGTCAAAATACGCTCAAAGCAGTGTCCCCATCTTAAATAATTGATTGATTCAATTACAAAAAGGTTCAGTTATTATATTTATCTTACTATTACTGATCCAAGGTAAATTACTTTAAATACCATGATTGCACAATATTAATAATATTTTGCAATTTTGTACTTTTTGTATTAAGAGGAAAATTAAGAGCATTAACCCCTAAGAATACTCCGTGTTTTATTTTACAATACAATAAGCATATGCTACTTAATTGTGGCTTAACGAGGTCAAAAAACTATATTGAAAAAAAACTATATTCGGTTTGAGAACCTCGGCTTGGAAAAATTCCTCCAAACCTATCCTCAATATAACGAACCTCAATCAAAATTCTTGATTAACAAATATTCAATTATTATCCTTAAGATTTGTTATACCAAAGTTAGATTATTAGTTTTGAAGTAATGTAACGCATATGCTTACCGTAACTTGAGGGTTGAATCCAATTTTCAAAAGACCCCCATCAGGAGCCATTTTTTTGCACATGAACTTTTTGAAGTCCAAAATAAAGATGTTGTAGTTTGCGTCATAGTTTCTCATTTTTAAAGCTGTAAGAAAACATATTTAGTTTTAATCCACTTTACTGTATTTATGAAACCTGTCTTTATATTTTCCTTCATTGGTATTTTAGTTTCAATTTTTGTTTCGTGACCAAAACTTTAAAACTTTAAAATCATATTTTCGTCAATGTACCTTGCACGTAATATTTCTGCTTGTTTCACTATCATAAATTTGCTCGTTGACTACAGAGTGATTAATTTGGTTATTGATTTGTCGAATGACATTTAACGGCAATAATTTTCTTTTTATTTTATAGATCCTTTCAGTGGGGAAGGAAAGAAAAGTTCGTGAAAGACTGAAAACAGAATATGACAACATTACTCATAATATGAAGTCTTAACATTTAGACTGTATTTATTTTTTTTTACCTTTGTTTAAACATTTGTATTAAATGTTTCCTTTTAGCCAAACTAGGTCTTTTACTATTTTACCTCAAACTAGTAAGTCAAGCAACTTGGACAGTTAAATAAATACAAAACATAATTTACAACATTTTTCACCGTTAATAAGGTCTTATTAGTTTATTTCCTTTTGAATTTAATATTTCACAATGAATTCTACAAAAAAAGGCTTCTTTACCTAAACATATGGTTCACCTTATTAAATGAGTTAAATAGCTCTAGTTACTAATACATGATACTGATGAATTTTACAGTACACTACTTGTACAACTTACCCTCAATTATTTTTAAAACTTCGTGATCCTTGGCATTCCCACACCTGTCATGGAGTATCACAATAGTGTCCAGACCTTTGTTGTAATGGTCATTAAAGAATAACTTCTCGGCTTCGTACAAAGGCTCGTACTCCGTGTCCAGGTCACTAACCCAAGTGTAAAAGTCGATCCATCCGGTTTCAAATATCGATTTAGCTTGACCCTGGTCGATATTGGCTGCTTCCAAAAGTGGATGAGTTTCAATAGGCCTCTTTGGATCTTTGCTGTAAATAATAATTCAACCTACAGGGGTTGACTAAAAAGGCACTAAATTTAAGAGTAGTAAATTATGAAGGGTGGTAGTACGGTGTCTATCTATTTTCTATAATTTTTTAGTGAATGTGATAAAACATACGAAAATTGATCTGCTATTATTGCAAAAGAAAAAGTTAAAGACAATAAGATCACAATTATTTTTTTAAAACTACGTGTGTTTGCCTGATTTTTATGTTTAATGACTATTTTGTTATTTACACTCATGCTTAATGAGTAGAAAATTTAAAAGCCCCATTGTTTTGTTGTTTTGAAGAAAATATTGTAAACACAAGTTCATCTCTGTGGTTTAATATTTATAATGCAATGCGAACACCAATCTACACAAATATTGCGACCTTGTGCAATGCTATTACGTAAAAATGTACTTTTCGACATTTGCTTCTATCCAATTATTTCTTTCGGTTAATCAAACAATATTATTTCTTATGATTTTGTGTATAGCACATTTTAGAGAGTTGTATAAATTGGCTTATTAAACTGTTACCCTGAGGCTTTGAATTTAACAGAGCCTTGAAACATATTAGACAATTTTACTGTAACGAGCAAAATATGTGCAATGTAAATATGTAAATATGTGCAATATGTAAATGTAAAAATAAAAAAGGATTTTTGAAAAAATAAATATTTTTTATATATAATTCATTTAAAAGAAATATTATAATACAATGAAGATATCCTTCTATACTTAAAATATGAAGAGCATGACTGATATACTTCTTCTTGTAACCATGGACACTGGACACGGCATTACTTCCTTACTTATTAGTTTACATAAACATTTTACTGTTTAAAATAATTAGCTTGATACACTTGTCAGAAAATGCAATACTTGACCCTTGCTTGATACTTGTGAACTACATGTTTTTGGAAATCTGCAAATCCTACAAACCAATGAAGATTACGTTTTGTAAGATTGACCTGATTTGTTGTATGTAACAAAAACAACGGACTTGAAATGCATGTTATTATTCAACTAAAATAGTAATGATATATTTTGAAACAAAATTTGTTGTGGATCAAATTAACTTGTAAAGTTTAGTAACCATTTTAACCAAGTTTTAAGTGTCAACAACCATACTTAAGCGGCCCACACACTGGGGCGCTTGTGCGCGCACATGTGACGCGCGAACAGCTCTACGCACATGTGCCTCAATGTGTGGGTAAATGTGCCCATGCTCGCGACGCGCATGCGAGGTGCCTGGTGCCTGCCGCCGGACCTTCGAGCATCGTCATAAGTGCGCGAGCTTTGATGCGCGCCAGTCTGTGGGAAACCGAGGCACATGTTCGCAAGCTAGCAGTACTAACCATAGCTGCATATACAGTACTGTAAATAGGGAAATACAAGGTCTGCGCCTGCGTGGCACAGTGTAGTGTGTAAAACATTCACTGTCCCACGTGTTAACTTAATACTTTCTGTTATTAGTTTTATATAGAATAAGTAAATTGACAAGAGTTATCCTGTAAAGCAGTATATACTGAGGAACACTTACTAAATAAAGGCATTTTTGATTTGATCTGATTTGTTGTATTTTATTTGTCTTTGTTGTTTGGTTATTACAGTATTGACTTCTTTGTTGTGCGGTTAAGATGTCCTTTAATGACATAAGAAAGTTTTGGTCTGAGTTTATTGGGCTTTATTGATCACAAACGTGTTCTTGGGACGTGAAAAGTGTAAACTTTTTAAACAAATAAATGAGAAAATAAATTAAGGAGCTATTGATAGCAAAATGCAAGGGGGTGTTTCCTGGCAGTGACGATAAGTTTGTGAAGACTGAAATTAACTCTTTGAGAGCTTAATATCGATGTGAACCAAATAAACTGATTAAATCTAAGTCTATAACCCTTATACCCTAAATACGACCCTTATACACTTATATTAAATAATACAACCCTCATTTTCTTAATAGCCTACCTTATTTCCCAAAAACCCAAAAACCATAATACGTAGTGACGATACAAAGGAGTTTATTAGAATGATTTAAATATAACTGTTGAATTTGCTGTTATAGCCCACTATTTGCATCGTCAAAGACGGTGGTGCGCGCGCATGTGTCTTTAGTGTGTGGTTACCAATTGAATCGCACATGTGCCTCGAACCGCTCGCAGTCACCTCACCACGAGCCACGCAAGGCACATGCGCGCTAGTGTGTGGGCCGCTTTAACTCACCGTAGCAGTCTGATATCAGCTGTTCGTACTTCTTCAAAGATGAGTTCATTGAATGTCTTCAAAGGCTGTCTTATCGCAGTGGCCATCTTTGTTATCTGTTGTCTAGGGGACGCCCAATCCACATCCTTAAGATTCGTTACTTGCTCCCTTATTGCTGACGTGACCTTGTTTATTTCTTGCGCTCTATTTTTCCAATCAAAATTCATAAGTTTATCAACAGGATTTCTTATTGCAGCAGTTAGCTTGTTCACTTGATGGTCAGGAATTTCCCAATCATTATCACCCTCAACCAGAATAACAGTTCCTAAAAAAGATTAAAATTATTTAAACGATGAGATTTGTTTGTGTAAGATAAAGCTTTATGTTTCAAAATGGGATTTATAATGAATTTTTTACGTGCGGTTGAATCATAATGCTTTCTTAACAAGGTAAAATATGTGTTTTGTCCTAGCACGAAAAGATGGTTATTGAAATATACTGAATAAATCATGACCTGTAATTTTAGTAAATGTATGCTATAAATTTACTTTAAACACTTTTCATATAAAAAACATCATTCAAACATTTGGTTATTCTTATCCATCTAAAACATCTAATAAATCTTTAAAATCTAATTAAACATAGAAAAATGTGGTAACCCTTAGGAGGGCAATACTACTAACAACTTTACCTACTGCATATTTAGTGCTTGAAGTGTCGTCTAAATACAATTTTTAATTGAGTATCGTAAAAAATATGAATAAAGTATGTAGTTTACCTGTAACCAATGCAAGCTGTAATAGTAGTTTCATGTTTCACAGTAATCCATATCAAGTTCACAACTCAACTAAAAACCTATAGGTATAATTTACTGTAATTAGTCTAAACATCTGCAAATGTGGAATGCAAGTTACGTCACACTCAATACAGTTTGCCACAGTATTGGTTACCACGTGATCCTAGTGAATTTTATTACATTTCACATTTTTATTTTCACACGCAACATTTTTTATTTTAACTTTAATTATAAAAAAAGGCGAAACAATTTACCTGATTCTTAAAAAGTAAGCTGTAGTAATCACTGAACAACGAAAATGTTTGTTCTTGGCTATAATACTTTAATTTCTTATTTGTTGGGAAATTTAATTTACATTTTTACAATTCTTTTACCGATGTTGGCAACTTTGAAACATATCAGTTAAAGTGCAAGTAACTTGATTATTCTCCTATCAATGAGCTATTTAAAATAAAAATAAATTTTTTTTCCAAAAAAGGGGAATTTTTTTCGTTGTTCCACACCCATTTAACAGTAGCCTAAACGAACGTCAACAAAATTCTCGCTTACAGAAGGAGGCATTGAGATCAAAGACTGAGACTGGATGACCCATTGGAACACTGCAAGTCATATTTTCAAAACACCATATTCTCACCATAGTCTCAACCTGTATCCTCGAAACAGTTATTCTAGTAAAAAACTCCTCACCACTTCTCCGCCAAAATCAACATACTCATTTTACCTGGCATCGATCCGACATAGACTTACCGCAACACCGTCTACAAAAGTCCAGTAACACTCCACTACGTACAGGGTCGCATTTTTTTTTACCTACTTCCAACCTACTTCTCTCGTATCCTTAAACAACAACAGTAAATTAAAGCAGTAGCTACTTGACCAACCATATTATACCATCCCTTAATTCATATAACACACCTTACAAAATGGAAGAACTTACATAGCCTTACACACAACTACACAAAACCTACAACAAACAAAACAAAAATCACTCAGACAAGGAGGAAGAAACTTGAAGAAGAGACTTCAAACATAACGACTCCCCTTTCCTTGGACAGTGGCGAGGACCTCTGATGGTAAATAGTTTATATTGCAAAAAATATCTAGTTTGAAAATAAAAATAATTAAATACGTTATCAGTTATCTCAGTCAGAAAATAATCGGAAACTTTTGAGTAATTAAATTAAATATTGCCATTTTGTGCAGTTGAACTGGTGATTGTAGCCAGGCCAGAAAAAAAGTTAAAGGATTAATTCACGAAACAAAGGGAAAGAGCCTAAATGATAGGACTGAAAGTGAACAGTCATAACAAAATATATTCGCATGTCGAACTCAAAACTAAAAATACGGCCAAGGTAAAGCATAAAGCAAGGTAAGGCATAAATCGGTTCCTTTATTTTTTTACTTTAGCCATCTAGGACCATTAGAACTATAGAAAATCACAATGAAACCTTGCATAAATGAAATAATACAAAAGTAACAGCATATTTGCTGATTAAGGATTTATCAAAGTTGCCTCCTGAAAATAAAAACAAAAATAAAAATATACAGAACACTATGACTCCGAGCTCAGTGCTGGACGCTGTCAATGGAAGATATGGATCTTTCTTCTTTGGTATTAGTATCTATCAGGTATTTTAGCTAATTTATTATGTAAGGTATTTTGTAAGAAACAATATACCAACGGTATATAGCCCTAGTTATGAGTATTGAGATATATTGTTCAGGTTTACTTAGATATTGTAAATATTTATTTGGAGTTTGTTTGAAATAATACACAAATACACAGTGTTTGTATGAAAAAAACTATCAATATTTAAGGTTTCTTGAGCATTTCTAACAAAATAGGCACCAAATTTACTATAGTGAAAAAGGATAATAGGAATATTCAGGGTTAGGTTATACGAAGCGCTTACCTTTAATGTTAAATAACCTAAATCAGTTGTAAAAGGCCACGTTAATTAGTTACAATTTACAATTTTAAAAATACGTAAAGATGTTTAAACTATCTATAATCAACTAAAAACGAGGGTATTACACAGTAATACTCTACTCCATCCCAGTGGTACGAATATTCCTGGGAAGATCCTTTATTAGGTTTTAGAACAATTACGCAAGTCTTATAACATTACCTTGTTTCAGGTGTATGATCGGAATAACTAACATCATAAGAACGAACCGAGAAACCAGTTACCAGAAAGTGCAAACTCTTGTACATTGTCTAAGTAACTTATATAACTTGATTATAAACTGACGTGTCTTAAGAGCCAACTGGAATACCAGCGTTTGATATTCATACAGGAAAACTACTTATAAATAGAGCCAAAAAAGTACTGGTAAAAACTTATTATGCGTAAAAAATAAACATTAGTGCTTGTTAATTATTATTGGTAAAAATAATTATTATTGGTAAAAATAATTAATCCATTCCTGTGATCCATTCTCAATTAATATAACCGCAAAACATTATGATTTATACTTCTTTTTTCTTACTACAAAACTCCTTACTACAACAATTTGACTACCACAAATGTCTTATAGCAACGCCATAGGCAGTACAGTATCACCCAAGTTTTCGCATTATGCCGAATGTGGTGATTTGAAACTTGGACAATACCACTAATTACAGTTGAAATAGCCTATAAGGGACACTTCCGCTATCTATGTTTGTGGATCGTTGTGATAATTTTAGAAATTTAGAAATTCAGAAATTCATGTGTTGGAATTTCTGTATTTTGTGTATTATTTTCATGCTCTGAAACATTTTAGACTCTATGGACTTAAAATGTTGTTTTATATGACAGGTTCAGATCCCATAATAGTAGGGTTTTCACATAATATTAAAGGTTATTACCTGTAATAGAGGTTTTAATTGTATAATTTAATCCTCTCTACAGTCCAGTATAACATAAAAATACCCCCGCCGCAGCAAACCTGCCGTCTAAGCGAATTTCCATTTGGCTGAATTGATATTCAATCGAGCTATTTAAATAACATTATGTTTAACAAGTACCTAGGTTTGCTGCTACAAGGAAACTGATAAAGTTTGTGTTTTAAGTAAAATAATTATTGCTTAGTAGAAAATGAATATATTTGCCAAGTTTGAACAAAAGATATCCATAAACAAGCAAACTACAACATTTTACAATATTCTCCATAAGAATAACATGGGAATTTTAAATTTACAATTTTTTAGTTTTCTCCGTAACCAATAACCGTACAAAAACACTTTGATATACTGAATTGTTTGTTTTTTTAAGCTCTTTAAGAAGGTTTAGAGAAAAATTGGGAAATTTTGTGTTTTGAGGGTCAAAAGTGAAAAAACCAATTTTTACCTCATAAAACCCCCCATAAAACCCTGTTCCCATGGTCCGATCATGCTGGATCGCGAACTCATTCAAGTTTATCCCGCCTTACACCTTCAAACCAAATTTCATCAAAATCGGATAAAAATTACTCAAGTTATCGTGTTCACGGACACATATATATATAAATCTAAGTAGATATATTCATGTCACTTCTGGGCCAAAAAAGGAGCCACTCAAAAATTAAATGAATTTTCCTATTTTTTTATACAATATGCTATATTTTTTACCCTTTTAGGTCAATTTCTAACATATTCATATTTTTCTAGAAAAAGTATATAATTTTGATGAAATTTTCATGAATATGTCTATATTTTACATAAAATTGACTACAAACTGAAATGTTTTTAAAAACAAGTAAAATTTTTAAATTTAATGAGTAGTTTTTATACAAATTTAACTAAAACAGTTTCTTTATCTTTGAATGTTTTAATTTCAGTAATAATTAAGTTTAAATCTTTTTTATTTAATTCTTTAATTGTTTTTTCATCAAATATATTAATAAATCTATGAGGTAAATGAACTTTACATTTTTCTAATTCAACAATAATTGTTGGTCCATATTTATCTTTAACTTTTTCAAATTTTTCTATTTTATATTTTGTATTCAATTCTAAACTTTTTATTGGTTTATATTCTTTGAATTTACATTCTCCAATATTATTAATCTCTTCTAATAGATCCATTTATTACAAAAAATAATTATAGAAATTTTAAACAGTTAATAATTGAAATATATGAAAAGAATTTTAAATATCACACAACAGTTTGTTAGAACTGTTGTGTGATATTTAAAATTCTATTTTTTTAAATAATATCTGATGTATCACTTATGTTATCAGAAAAACCATTATGTTAATTTATTATGCATGGATCATTTAAAGTTGATAGATGTTTTAAGAATTTTAAAAACATATCATCAAATTCTGGTTTTATATAAAAATTCAATTCTAAAAGTTTAAAAATCATTGGTAATAGTTTTTTAAATGATATATTTCTTTTTGTAAAACTAAAATATGCATTAAAAATTACTGTAATATTTTTTTTATCTTCAAAATTTAATTCAAAATCAATATTGAATATTTTGTTTAAGAATTGATAGTAAAATATCCAGTTTGTATAATTTCTTTGTTTTAAGAATAATTTTATATTTTTAGGTGTTATTTCAAAACTATTGTCTAAAATACATAACGTATAGATTTCATTGATTAATTGTTGTGTGCGATATGGTTGAAAATGATTAAATTCTCTTAAAATATTTATAAGATGTTTGTTTTTATTTTTTCGTTTATTAATCTTTTTTTCAAAAATAATTTTTTTACATATATTACATCCTATATAATTTTTAGTAATTGTAAAGTTATTAAAATTACGACATTTATAACATATATCCATTTATATATAAAATGTTTATATCTAAATGGAAGAACTTATTCAGTGTCATAAATGTAAGAAGAAAACTAAAAATATTAATCCAGAAATTGTTGAAATGAAGAATGGTTTGTTTAGAATTGCTACTAAATGTTCAATTTGTAAAACAAATAAAAGTAAAATAATTAAAAAGGAAATTAAACCAATAATAAAAAAGGAATTAAATAAAAAAGATCAAATAATTGAAGCTAAAGAAATTCATGCTCTAATAAGAAAAAAATTTCCAAAAAGAAAGATAGTTACATTAGGTATTGATGATTTATGGGCAGCTGATTTAATCATTATGAAAAATTATGAAAAAGAAAATGATGGTTATAAATATATGTTGAATGTTATTGATACATTTTCTAAATATGTTTGGTCAAAACCATTGAAGAAAAAAGATGGAAAACATGTATCTATAGCATTTGAACAAATAATTAAAGATTCAATAAAAATTGGCCATAAACCACCAAACTTATTACATACAGACAAAGGATTAGAATTTATAAATAAAGAATTTAATGGAATTTTAAAGAAATATAATATTAAAATGTATCATACAGAAAATGAAGAAAAATCAAGTATTATTGAAAGATATAATAGGACTCAAAATGAAAAAATGAAAGTTTTATTTGAAATTAATAAAAATTTTAGATGGATTGATATTCTTAAAGAAATAGTTAAAGAATATAATAATTCATATCATTCAACAATTAAAATGAAACCAATTGAGGTAAATAAAGAAAATGAAAATGATTTATTAAATACAGTGTTTAAATATATCCCACCAAAAATAATTACAAAATCTAAATTTAAAATAAATGATAGAGTTAGAATAGGAAACAAAAAATCAACTTTTTCAAATAAATATAAAAACAATTGGTCAAGAGAAATATTTGTTGTTTCCAGAATTAATAACACAAATCCTGTTACATATAGTATTAAAGACTTGAATGATGAAGATATACTTGGTAGTTTTTATGATTACGAATTGAAGAAAACTAATTTGTAAAATTTTATACTATATAAATGGAGAAGGAATGTTCAAAGTGTAAACAATTAAAAAATATTAATAATTTTTATAAAAATAAAAAATATAAAGATGGATTACTTTCATATTGTAAAGAATGTGATTTAATTTATAGAAAAAAGTTATATGATAATATTATAGTAGAAGAAAAAAGTGAAAAAGTATGTTTGAATTGTAAGGAAACAAAAGATATGGAAAATTTTCATAAACATTATTATAGTAAAGATAAAAAATTTGCAATTTGTATTGAATGTGTTAGAAAAATGATGAGAGTCACAACCCATTGTGAATGTGGTAGAGATTTAAAATGGCTTAGTTATCTTCAAAAACATTTACAAACTAAAATTCATAATAAAAACATAAATAAATTAGAAAATTCATAAAAATAATATTAATTTTTGAAAGTATTATTTTAAAAAATTACTGGTTTTAAAAAAGTTTAAGTTTTATTTAAAATACTTTATAATTTTTAAATTAACACATAAATATTTATCTTAATATTTATATTTTACAACAATAATTTTTTTCAAATAAAATTATTCTTAATAAATCGTGCACATTTTTCTCCTAATAAATGGAGCGTACAAATAAAAATATATTATGCCCTTATTGTAATAAGAATATATTATCTAAAAATTATAATAGACATTATAATTCAAAGAAACATTTTGAAAATAAAACTAAATATGAAACTGAAGTTAATAACTTAAAACTTTGGTGTAAACAAAATAACATAGTTGATTATCAAAACGAAAATTTAGATCAATTAAAAGAATTAAAGAAGTCATATGATCCAACAAATTATTCACTATTTAACAGTGAAAAATTAAAAGAAATTGCTAACAAATTATCTGTTAGAAATGTTGTCAATTTAAATAGAGATGAACTAATTAAAAGATTAAATAATATCAAACAAAATCCTAATAATCTAAAATATAGATCATTACAATTTATTCAAAATCTATCAATTAAAAATGGTATTAAAATAAAAGATAAAACTAGAAAAGAATTGATTGGATTATTAACTGATCATTTAAAAAATAAACCAATTCCAAAGGAAAATGTAATAAATATTCAGGAAGTGTCATCATTAAAAGGTTATTTTCAAGAGTATTATTTAACAAATTCAAATGATGATTTACATATATCTGAATATTTAGAATCACAAAGAAATGAAATTAAAAAATTGATTGAAAAACAAGAATTTAAAAATAAAAGAGGTCAGTTATCATTATCTTGTGAATATGAAAGACAATTAGTAAATGGTGATAATCAAAAAACCCAAATGTATTATCCAATAAGAAGTTCAGATATATTAAACACTGATGAATTTATTGATGATCAATTTAAAAAATTAATATTAAGAGAAAATTTAAATCAACCATCAAAAGGATCTGGTTGGTCATTAAAAAGATGTTTAGATTTAAATTTAAAAATAAGTAAACATAATTCATTAAATGGTGGTTCATATGTTGAATTACCAATTGAAATAAAAAATAAAAAGTGTTGTATAAATTTCAAAAATAAAGATGAATATTGTTTTATTTATGCAATTAGATGTGCTATTGATAAATATGAAGATAAAAAGTTTGATCATCCACATAGAGTAAAACAATATAAAAATTACTTGAATGATGAAATTTTTAAAGAATTTGATTATCCAATGAGTTTAAAAGATATAAAATTATTTGAAAAAAGATCATTTGATTCTAAATATAATTATCCATCCATGTCAATTAATGTATACAGATTTGATGAAGATAAAAAGATTGTTCCATTACAAATATCTGAAAATTACAATGCGAGATTAGATATTGATCTATTGTATATAAAAAATGATAATAATTCACATTATGTTTTGATAACAGATTTAAGTAAATTTGTTTCTACTCAATTAACAAATACCCCCGCCGCAGCAAACCTGCCGTCTAAGCGAATTTCCATTTGGCTGAATTGATTTTCAATCGATCTATTTAAATAACATTAGGTTTAACGAGTACCTAGGTTTGCTGCTACAAGGAAACTAATAAAGTGTGTATTTTAAGTAAAATAATTATTGCTTAGTAGAAAATGAATACATTTACCAAGTTTGATCAAAAGATATCCATAAACAAGCAAACTACAACATTTTAAAATATTCTCCATAAGAATAACATGGGAATTTTAAATTTACAATTTTTTTAGTTTTCTCCGTAACCAATAACCGTACAAAAACACTTTGATATACTGAATTGTTTGTTTTTTTAAGCTCTTTAAGAAGGTTTAGAGAAAAATCGGGAAATTTTGTGTTTTGAGGGTCAAAAGTGAGAAAACCCAATTTTTACCCCATAAAACCCCCCATAAAACCCTGTTCCCATGGTCCGATCATGCTGGATCGCGAACTCATTCAAGTTTATCCCGCCTTACACCTTCAAACCAAATTTCATCAAAATCGGATAAAAATTACTCAAGTTATCGTGTTCACGGACACATATATATATAAATCTATATATATATATATCTATATATATATATATATATACATATATAAAAATTTGAACGAATGGTGTTTTTGGCCTCTGGGGACATCAAAATGAAAAAGTAAATCGGTCCCGGGCCTAAGTCTTACCATGAGACCTACGGTAATAGCTACTTCCCTATAGGGAAATTCGCTAAAAGTAACAGACATAAGAAATTCATTTGTAGAAGATGTTTAACACATTTTTACAAAAACAAAGATTTAAGTGAACATTTAATAATTTGTAAATCTCTTGAACCTTGTCGACCAATTTTGCCATTTCCTGGTGAAACTGTTAAATTTGAAAATTATTATAAAAAACTTGAACATCCTTTTGTAATTTATATGGATTTTGAAAGCATTCTGAAAAAGATTAATACTTGTGAAAATAATCCAAACAACTCATATACAAATAAAATTCAGAAACATATACCTTATGGATTCACAATTTATTTAGTTTCTAGAGTGACTAATAAAATATATAAACCAATTTGTTATAGAGCAAAAACAGATGAAGAGTTGAAAAATGTACCAAATAAATTATTTGAATACTTAGATGAGATTTCAAAGTATATAGCTAAAAAATATAATTCGAAAAACAAAAAGCCTATGAGCTTAACTAAAAATGAAGAAATTGAATATCATAAAGCAAGTGTTTGTCATATTTGTGAAACTAGTGGTTTTGATAATGACACAAGACGAAAGGTAAGAGATCACTGTCATTTAACAGGAAAATTTAGAGGTGCAGCACATTTAAGTTGTAATTTAAATCTAAAATTTCCACAAAATATACCTGTGTTTTGTCATAATAGTTCAAACTATGATACACATTTGTTTATTAAAGAATTAGCTAAAAAATATGGTAAAATTGATTTAATAGCAAATACTGATGAAAAATATATAAATTATTTAGTTAATTCAGGATATGGTTATGAATTTGAAGATGATAAACCTAGAAAATTTGTAAAATTCTCATTTGTAGATACGTTTAGATTTATGGCCTCATCAATTGATAAGTTAGCTAAAAATCTGAAAGAATTTAAACACTTGACTAAATGTATAAAAAACATTGATATAATTGAAAAAGATGATGAAACATTTGAAATATTATCTTCTAAAGGTATATTTCCCTATGAATTTATAGATGATATTGAAAAATTAAATTATGATAAAATATTAGATAAAGCACAGTTTTATAGTTCTTTAACTGATGAAAATATAAGTGATGAAGACTATAAACATTATCTAAAAGTTTGGAACAAATTAAAAGTTAAAACATTAGGAAATTATTCTGATTTATACAATATTCAAGATGTGATGCTATTAGCTGATATATTTGAAAATTTTAGATCAGTTTGTTTAAAGAACTATCAATTAGATCCTGCACATTATTTAACATCACCATCATTAGCATGGGACTCTATGTTAAAATTAATAAAAATAGAATTAGAATTGATAAGCGATTATGATATGTATTTGATGATTGAAAAAGGTATAAGAGGTGGAATTTCTCAATGTGTTACAAGGTATTGTAAAGCAAATAACAAATACACCAAAAATTATGATCCTAATAAACCTGAAAATTACATGTTATATGTAGATGCAAACAATTTATATGGATGGGCCTTAAGTCAAAAACTACCATATAAAGATATTAAATGGATGAATCCAAATGTATATACAACTGATGAATGGAAAGAAACTATATTAGAATTAGATGAAAATGCTGATTATGGTTATATTTTAGATGTTGATTTAGAATATCCAAAGGAATTACATGATAATCACAAGGATTTACCATTAGCTCCTGAACATTATAATAATAAGCTTTGTACTACATTATTTAATAAAAAAGACTATGTGGTTCATTCAAGAAACTTAAAATATTACTTTAAAAAAGGATTAAAATTAAAAAGAGTCAATAGAGTGATTGCATTTGATCAAGACAATTATATGAAAAAATATATTCAATTAAATACAAAATTAAGAGCTCAATCAAAATCAGATTTTGAAAAAGACTTCTTCAAATTAATGAATAATTCCGTATTTGGTAAGACAATGGAAAATGTTAGAAATAGATGTGATATAAAATTAGGTAATGAAGAATATTCATTAAAACTAGCTAAAAAACCAAACTTTAAAACATTTAAGATATTTGATACCGATTGTATTGCTTCTCACATGATTAAAGAAAAAGTAAAATTTGATAAACCAATTTATATAGGATTTTCAGTTTTAGAATTATCAAAGCTATTGATGTATGAATTTTATTATGAAAAATTGAAGAAATTTGATCCAAATATAAAACTATTATATATGGACACTGATAGTTACTTTGTGGAATTAAAGAAAGATCCTTATAAAATTATTAAAGAAAATATAAATGATTTTGATACAAGTGATTATAAGAAAGATCATGAATGTTTTAATGAAAAGAATAAAAAAGTAATTGGAAAATTTAAAGATGAATTAAATGGTGAAATTTTAGAAGAATATTGTGGATTAAGATCAAAGCTATACAGTTATGAGTTTGATAAGAAAAATCCAGTTAAATGTAAAGGAATCAAGAAAAGTGTTGTAAATAAGTCAATTAATATGAATGATTTTAAGAAATGTTTGTTTGATGATGTGGAACAATATAGAGAGATGACATGTATTAGAAGTTTTAAACATGAATTATACACAGTGAGAATTAACAAATTAGCTTTAAGTAATAAAGATAATAAAAGATTTGTATGTGAAAATAGAGTAGATACATTACCTTGGGGACATAAAAATATTACTAAATGAGCGATCAACCACATGCATTAATTATACCAAAAGAAGTTTTAAATATAAATGATAACCAAATAATATATTTATATCCAAATATGACTTATGGTAAAATATTTTTATTTAGATATAAAAATTATAATATATATCAGAATAAAGAAGATATAAATTTAAAACCATATAGAACTAAAATTAAAGAATTTATTAAAAAATATTTTTAATAAATGGAAATAATAATTATACCAAAAGAATTAATAAATAGTAAAAATGATCAAAAATTATATTTATATAAAACAAAAATATCAAATAAACATTTAGTTTATCTTTTTAAGTACAACCAATATTATGTTTATCACTTAACATTTAATTTTTGTATTATGCCATTTTTACATATAGTTTTAAAATATGTTAAAGATAGTTTTAAAGAAAATGATCAAAATATAACTAATATGTAATATTTATAGTTGAATTATTACAATTTATAGGTATATAACTTTTTTCCAATTTATTAAATTCTTTCTCTTTTATTAAGTTGTTTTATATCATTTTTAATAGAACTATATAATTTACATTTATCATTTTTATAATTTATTTCTTCAAACTCTATATTATTTAGTTTTAAAACTTTTATAAACTTATATTTTTAATTATTTAAACGAGTCACAATATTAGTGACTTGATTACTTCTTAATAAATTCCATAAATTTAATCATTTATTTGATAATTAAACCTTAAATAAACCTTTACAAACTTGTTTTTTTAATCAATTAATCTACTTCAAGATTTTTATGATATAAAAAACTTTAATAATTTTAATAAATTTCATGTTTTTTAATAGTTTATTTGATAATTAAACCTTTATAAACTCATTTTTTATCATTTATTCACGCGTCGCGATTTTTGCGACGCGTCAAATATTTAATAAATTCCATAAATTTAATCATTTATTTGATAATTAAACCTTAAATAAACCTTTACAAACTTGTTTTTTTAATCAATTAATCTACTTCAAGATTTTTATGATATAAAAAACTTTAATAATTTTAATAAATTTCATGTTTTTTAATAGTTTATTTGATAATTAAACCTTTATAAACTCATTTTTTATCATTTATTCACGCGTCGCGATTTTTGCGACGCGTCAAATATTTAATAAATTCCATAAATTTAATCATTTATTTGATAATTAAACCTTAAATAAACCTTTACAAACTTGTTTTTTTAATCAATTAATCTACTTCAAGATTTTTATGATATAAAAAACTTTAATAATTTTAATAAATTTCATGTTTTTTAATAGTTTATTTGATAATTAAACCTTTATAAACTCATTTTTTATCATTTATTCACGCGTCGCGATTTTTGCGACGCGTCAAATATTTAATAAATTCCATAAATTTAATCATTTATTTGATAATTAAACCTTAAATAAACCTTTACAAACTTGTTTTTTTAATCAATTAATCTACTTCAAGATTTTTATGATATAAAAAACTTTAATAATTTTAATAAATTTCATGTTTTTTAATAGTTTATTTGATAATTAAACCTTTATAAACTCATTTTTTATCATTTATTCACGCGTCGCGATTTTTGCGACGCGTCAAATATTTAATAAATTCCATAAATTTAATCATTTATTTGATAATTAAACCTTAAATAAACCTTTACAAACTTGTTTTTTTAATCAATTAATCTACTTCAAGATTTTTATGATATAAAAAACTTTAATAATTTTGATAAATTTCATGTTTTTTAATAGTTTATTTGATAATTAAACCTTTATAAACTCATTTTTTATCATTTATTCACGCGTCGCGATTTTTGCGACGCGTCAAATATTTAATAAATTCCATAAATTTAATCATTTATTTGATAATTAAACCTTAAATAAACCTTTACAAACTTGTTTTTTTAATCAATTAATCTACTTCAAGATTTTTATGATATAAAAAACTTTAATAATTTTAATAAATTTCATGTTTTTTAATAGTTTATTTGATAATTAAACCTTTATAAACTCATTTTTTATCATTTATTCACGCGTCGCGATTTTTGCGACGCGTCAAATATTTAATAAATTCCATAAATTTAATCATTTATTTGATAATTAAACCTTAAATAAACCTTTATAAACTTGTTTTTTTAATCAAATAAACTGGTTGCAATTTTAGTGACTTACATCTTAATAAATTTCATAAATTCAATAGTTTATTTGATAATTAAACCTTAAATAAACCTTTATAAACTTGTTTTTTTAATCAATTAAATCTAATTTTATATAAAAGATTCTTTTTTAAATTTTAAATACACAATCGATCTTACATTTTCATTATTCAATAAATTTCCTTCATTATCTTGAATAGTAATTTTAATATTTTGAATTTTATTTAATTTTTTTAAAGGAACATAGTCTATTTGATTTGGTTTTTCACTTATTTTTGAACCATATTCAATATTTGGAAAGAAAGAATATAAAATTTCAGATTCTCTATGTAAATGTAAATGATCTTTATGATTTTCAATGCTAGGTTCAACTAAATTACAATGGATTTCAATAACATCAAAAGGTCTTAATTTTGGTAATTTTATTCCTTTTATTAATACATTTGGTTCAATCATTTCATCTTTTAACCCTAATAGATCAATTATAAAAGCTGTGACTATAATTTTAACAGGTGATTTTATTATAATAAAAGGACCATTGTTTTCTAATAAAAATTCATTTTCATTAAATTTATCATATTTATTTTTAAATTCTGTTAAACTTTTTGTAAATAATTTTTTTATGTCTTCTAAGGTGTAATATCCTTTCTTTATATTAAAATATTGATCAATTGTTTTGTTTTCATCAATAATACTAAAACCATATATGTTTTTATAATCATTTGGTACATTTAATACAAAATTATCTGAATAAAATCCATTTAAACCAATACTATAATTGCCATTCAAATAAATAGGATGTTCTAATCTTAGTTCAATCTTTGAAGAATTGCCTGTAATTTTAAATAATTTCATCTTATTTAAATGGAAAATTTTTTAAAGGAAAAAAATAAGATAAAATTTGATACATATGATGAAAAAATCAAGAATAATCAACCAATTAGATTGTTAATAATAGGATCAAGTGGTTCTGGTAAAACAACATTACTATTAAATTTTATCTATAAAAGATTGATACCATACACAAATTTATATGTTTTTAGTAAATCATTAGAGCAGCCTGCATATATAAAACTACAACATAGATTTAAAAATATTGAAATGAACATTAACAAAAAAGTTGCAAATTTCTTTGGTTCATGTGAAGATATAATTTCATTAAATGATTGTAAACCAAATTCATTAATTGTTTTTGATGATTGTATTTTAGAAAATCAAGATAAAATAAAAGAGTATTTTGTAATGGGTAGACATAAAAACATATCATGTATTTATCTTTCACAATGTTATTCAAAAGTTGACATTAAATTAATAAGGAATAATTTAAATATGTTATGTATTTTTAAGCAAAATAATCATTATGTAAAACACATTTTTGATCATTTTGTAGGTTCTGATATGTCATTTAATGAATTTAAGGATATTTGTAATGATTGTTGGAAAGAAAATTATGGATTTTTAACTATAAATTTGATATTAAAAACAAATGAAGGAAAATATATGAATAAGTTTTCTAATATAAAATTTTCTTCTAAATAAATGTGGTGTATGCTTGATTTAATTGTTGATAAAATATTTGTTATAATAATATTTGCCTTATCTTTAGTGTTTATTTTTTTTATTAAATTTACAGAAAATAAAAAATGATGTGTTTGTGTTTATTTTTAGATTTACTTATTATTTTTGTTTTATTTATATTAATCATTAGTGTAGTGTTGATTGTGCTTAATCGACATAGTTTATGTTTATGTTAACATGGTTTATGTTTATGTTAACATCATTTATGTTTATGTTAACATATTTTTTCTTTTAATAAATAGATAACATAACTGTCGACAAGGCTAAGAAGTTAGATGAAATTGAAAAAAAATTAATAAAAGAATTTAAAAATCAAATTAAAATTGATGAAAATTATGAACAAATTAAACAAAAAGCATATGAACCAATAACATCTGCAATTGGTAAAGTAGAAAATAAAATTGGTGATGTTTTAAATGAAAATAAAAATTTAATGGATTTAGTACCTATTGTTAATCAATTTGCAAACATATCAATACCACAATCTGAAGAAGAATTTATGTTACCTTCAAGTACTCCATTTAGACCAATAAGAGAACAAATTATTGAAGAAGAATCAACATTTATAGATCCAAATATTGTTTCACCTCAAATATTAAATAAAATCATTGGTCCAATTGCACAAAAATATTTACCTAGAGCAAAAGATGATAAATTTGGTTTGTATTGGGATAAACATAAAAAATCATTTATGATTGGTGATAAAATAACAGTAATTGATAATGATGATTTACTTGTTAATGGTAAAACATATACTGGCACTCAAGGTTTATGGAGATTATTGACATATAAAGACAAACCAGATGATAATTTATATAGTCAAGATGATTTAAATAATTACTCAAAAATTTTATGGGAAACAGATTCAATTTATAAAAATAATGATCCAAGTACTAGAAAACCAAAATCAAGTAAAGGTAATAAATATATGAATTTGATTAAATTTATTTGGGATTCTAAAGGAAATATTGAAGGATCTGGTATAAGAAAATATTCAGAAAATAAAATTGAATACAGATATATTGATGATTTAAACAAATTAGAAAGTATAATCAATTATATATATGCTCAAGAAAAAGCTGGAAATAATAACTTTATCAATGAAAAAAGGGCTATTAAAGATTTTATTTCAAACAAATTAGATGAATTAATTGAAAAACCTGATGGTATAAAATATTTAAAAAGAATATTACCAACTATAACATCACCAATTATAGGTTCAGGATTATTAAATGATTTTATAAATAATTTACCATTTGAATTGCATGTACCTGGTTTTCAATATCTAGGACCTGGAACTAAGCTACAAAAAAGATTAAAAAGAGGTGATCCTGGAATAAATGATTTAGATAAAGCTGCTAAAGAACATGATATATTTTATAGAGATCATAAAGATACAGAATCTAGAAATGATATTGCTGATAAAATATTACAAGATAAAGCATGGGATATAGCAACATCTAGTGATTATGATATAGGTGAAAGATTAGTTGCTTTACCAACATCAGGTGCTATGTGGTTAAAAAGAAAATTTGGAATGGGATTAGAAATAGGATTAAAATTTTAACCTATATAAATGGAGAAAGTTAAGGTAAATTTAACTGATTATCAAAAATCTAAAATTAAATCTGCTTTTAAGAAAAATAAAAATTTGACTATACAATTTGAAATAGATCAATTTAAAAATGGTAATGGTGTATTATTATTAACTAAAAGACAATTGAATAAATTAGAAAAACATAAAAAATTAAATACTGGATTAAGACTTGAATTTTCTTACAATCAACTTAAACAAATAAAAGATGGTGGTTTATTAAATGAAATATTAAATGTTGCTGATTATATTCCTGGCATAAATAGTTTAACACCAAAAGTTAGAAGAGGAGCTAAAGTAGTAAAAGACAATGTTATTCCAAAATTTATAGAATTTATAAATTGGTTAGATCAAGAATTAGCTAATGTAAAAGGATCTGGATTAGATGAAAAAACATTAAAATATGTTAAGAAAAAAATTTCAACCCATTGACTTTAGCTGATTTAGAAAAATTATGTCAAAATATTAAGAATTTTAGAGGTGTTTTTATGAGAGATATGCTTCCAAAAACTGTTAATAAATTTGAATGTGGTGTAGTCAATTTAGATTCTTTTTCTGGTAATGGAACTCATTGGATATGTTATTATAAAAAAGATAAAATTAAATATTACTTTGATTCTTATGGAAAAATTGTTAATAAACCTTTTAAGGAAATTGTTAAATATTTAGGAAAAGACAATATATTTTTTAATGATTCACAAATTCAAAATTATAATGATCCACCTATATGTGGTCATTTGTGTATTTTGTATTAAATGAGTTGAATAAAAATATAAGATTTGATAACATAATCAATAAATTAATTCTTAATAAATATGGATTCATTAAATATATTTGATCTATTTGGTAGACAGAAAAAAGATTTAATTGAAGTAAAAAATGATTATATTAATTCAAAATTAAATTCCATTTTTAATGATATTAATAAGGATTTAAAAAACCATATTAAGAAAACTAATAATTTGGTTAATGCTATTAGTCTATCCAAAAATTATTTAAGTATTAATTCTAGAAGGATTGTTAATGTAAAACCAAGCATTAACGACTATGATGTTGTCATAAAATCTGAGTTAAATGAAGTTTTAAATTCTATTATTAAGGTTGGTAATGATCATTCAAAAACTAAACAGGATTTAAATGAATTAGTTAATTCATTATTTAATCTAAAAATGTATGTTGAAGATTTAGAAAAACAACTTGAAGATAAACTTGCTGAAAAAATAAGATTAGTAACTGCTGGATTAGCACAAATATTAGAAGATAAACTTAATACAGAAAACCAAGAAGATCAATAATTTTTACTATATAAATGGAGTTTATTTACTGTCTTAAATGTAAACAAAAAACCAATTCTAAAGACATTCAAACAATAAAATTAAAAAATAAAAATATGGTTAAAGCAAAATGTTGTATATGTAATTCAAAGAAAAGTAGTTTTACAAAAATTTCCTCCTAATAAATGGCTCTATATAATTCATTTGATTATTTCATTATCAGAAACCAATTTCTATTAACCAATGAAGATTGGGATATTATTTCAGAAAAATATGAATTGAATGAAGAGATGATTAGATTGTTTCAAAATAAATTGAATTGGGAAAAAATTGCTAAATATCAAATTTTGAATGAAAAGATTATTACTGAATACATAAATTATCAGTTAAAAGATCATATTGATTTGATTTGTAAATACCAAACATTATCTCAAAACTTTATTGAAGAATACAAATATATGTTGGATTGGGAATTACTTATTGAAAACCAAAACTTATCTGCTAAATTTATTGTTGATAATGTTAAAGAAATTCAATATTTTAAAGATAAAAATGATTATGATACTGTTGATTAAACATTTTTCAGTTGATTAAATAGATTTCAGTTGATTAAAATTCAAAATTAATAAAATTTTACTTGTTTTAAAAAACCTTTTTCTTTCCATATTTTTTCATAAATTTTTCCTTAATAAATGGCTAATACTTATGAAATTGAAAGAGCTGAATATAAAAATTTTTATCCTTTATCTAAACTACATTTGAATGAACCAAACAAAAAAACTGAATTTAATATTGATTTTGGTGATGGATTTTGTTCATCTAAGTTTCAATTTTATATTTCAGGATCATTAAAAAAATCTGATGATAAAGACTATAGTGCTACAGATAATGTAAAGTTGATTAATAATTTTATACCATTCTTATTTTCAAAAATTGAAATTAGAAAACATAATAAATTAATTGAGGAAATTGAATATCCTGGACAATTGAGTACAATAAAAGGTACTGTTACTTATTCAAAAACAGAAGCAGTATCCAACATTTGTAATGGATTTCAATCAGATTTCAAAAAAACATTTGAAGCTGTGGGTAATCTATCACATTTTGGATTAGGTTTCTTTGAAAATGTTAATGTTCCAATATACAAAGGAGGGTTCAATATATGTTTTGTTAGATCTGAAGATAATGATGCTATTTTTAGATGGAAAACTAAAAAAGTTGATGGAACTTTTGATGATACTACATTACCAGGTGTTGGAAAAGTAATTATTGATGACTTTTTCATTAGAGTTCCAATAATTGAGTATAAAACTACAAGTAAAATTCAATATATTAATGAAATAACTAAAAAAGAAAAAATACTATTTCACTTTAATCATTGGCAATGTATTGAACAAAAGACAATAACTGGAAAAACAGTTAGTTTTGATATAACAAATATTTATCGAAACATCTATAATCCAAAATTTATAATAATTGGTTTTCAAAAAGGTAGAACTAATGATCAATTATATGACACTTCAAAATTTGATAGTATGTACATTCAAAATATTAGAGTAAAATTAAATGGTCACTATTATCCTGATGAATTAATAAATCTAGATATAAATAATGGAAAATTTAGAATTGTATATCAAATGTATCAAGATTATAAAAAGGTTTATTATAACAATAGTGAAATGTATTATGATCCAACAGAATTCATTGAAAATAGACCATTGTATGTGATTGATACTACAAAAACTACTGTAAATATTTCAGGATCGAAAAATGATATAATAATAAATATGGATTTTGATTATGATATAACTGTTGCTAGTAAAACTAATTGCTATGTAGTTGTTGTGTCTGAAAGATTATTAGAGTATAATGTAATTAAAAATGATATAACTGAAATCAAATAAAATTGTTATAAAACCACCATTTATTTACTACTTTTTGACATATTTTTCAAAATATTATTATATTTTATGAATAATGAGACTACTATTGTTAATTTAAAATTTGTTTCATAAAAAAATATTAATAAATAAAAATTTTTGATTTTCAAGGTCACAGGAAATAAATATTTTAAATTTATTATTTAATAAATTTGTACTTACCTTATAGATATATCATACCAAATTTCATGAAAATATCTTTAAAAACAAAGAAGTTATTAAGGTTTTTAGTTTAAGGGTAGTTCACCCTAAATTGGAAAATTTTAGTAAAAACATTAATTTTTAACATAATTATTCATAATTTTTAAGTTTCAGAATCTTTTGATAATTTTTTCAATTTTTTTAAAATAAAATAAAAAATAAGGGATAAAACTACCCTTAACATAAGTCAAAAAATTATTTAATATTCAATATATCTGTATACCAAAATTGGTTGAAAAACACATTAAATATAACACTTATAAGTTTTAATACCATATTTTTACCATAGCAACATTTTAATTCAAAGAAATAATAGAGAAATCTCATTTCATGGTGTTGGCTAACTTGCTTGCATTTGACACTAGCGAACCTAGCGGGATGACCTTGCGTAATGCGACGATCATAGTACCATTTATCAAGATCAAACACAAACTGTTGTGTCATTTTAGACTGTTCAGTGAGTTGTTATTCACTAGTAGTGTTGTTATTAAACTATTATTATATTAATATTAAAACATGAATAGTGAAGTGAATTGTGATGAGGATATTGAATTAAACAGTGATGTGTTGTTAAGTGATATAAATAACTATACTAGTGAAGAAATATCAAAAGACTTTAGCTATGCAAACTTAGCTAAAGATATTGCTTTTATGAAAAATATTGGAGCTATTCAAGATTCATTACATAAGTTAAGTTATAACAATTTATGTGACTTAGCACCAATAATATTAAACTTAAAAAAACTATATATTAATGAAATAAAAAAAGTTGACATAGAAAAACAAAAATATATAAAAGATTCTAAGTTTATTAATATTATGATTGAAATTGATAAAACAATAAATTGGTGTGAAGCAATGGCTGAATGTGGAATTATATATGAAAAACTTGACAATGTAATTCTGAATTTTAGAGACTTTGAAATGTTTACTCATAAAATAAAAAATGGAAACATAACACTAGATATAAATGAAACTAAAAAAAATCTTCAATATCTAAACTATTTTGAAACAAACTTTCATGCATTATCATTACTTTCTTCATATTATAGAGGTTGTTATTATAATACATTGAAGAAAAAATTTTCTTTAACAAATGTGCAAATTTCAGAAAAGTTTTTTCTTAATAGAAAAACCATTGAACGATATATACAGTTATATAATATCATTGTAAAGTACCCATTATTATTAAAATGTAAAATTTCTACTTATGATCTAATAACTTATTCAAGTAAAATTGATTCATATATATCAAACAATGATCATCTTAATTCAAAGTACAAAAAGAAAATTACAAATATAGTTATTATATTTAAAGAAATTCATCAAGAAACAAAAGAAAATATTACTTACAATATACATTTATAAATATAATAATAAATAAACATATATTTATTATATTAGATTTTTTATTTACACCTTTAGTCCACCTTAGTGCATCAAAATAAAATGGGTTATGTATTATTAAATATTTAGAGTTCATTTTTATTTTTATTTTAAGTCATGATATAAGTAAATATAAGCTCAAACCATTTATTGTAAAGTATTAGATTAAATAGATTTTTTTCTAAATTCAAATAAGTTTTCAGAATTATGATTAGATTATTAATAAGAAAATAGTACTTGTTAAAAGTTTTCAATAATTGAACAGCGGAAATATTATTTTCAGTGCACCATTATCTAAAAGCAGATATGATAACAGCAGATACTCACATTTTATTTACTCTTATAAAACATTGTTCACTAGTTTTTGTTTTGTAGTCAATTTTATGTAAAATATAGACATATTCATGAAAATTTCATCAAAATTATATACTTTTTCTAGAAAAATATGAATATGTTAGAAATTGACCTAAAAGGGTAAAAAATATAGCATATTGTATAAAAAAATAGGAAAATTCATTTAATTTTTGAGTGGCTCCTTTTTTGGCCCAGAAGTGACATGAATATATCTACTAATCTATATATATATATATATATATATATCTATATATATATATATACATATATAAAAATTTGAACGAATGGTGTTGTTGGCCTCTGGGGACATCAAAATGAAAAAGTAAATCGGTCCCGGGCCTAAGTCTTACCATGAGACCTACGGTAATAGCTACTTCCCTATAGGGAAATTCGCTAAAACTTACTAAAGGGTATTTTTTTATATACAAATTTACACATTTATTGCAGCTTATATCGGTGTTTTACCTCAACCACTCTGTACTATTATTATTGGAAATCTGATAAGGAATATGAAAAAATACAAAAAAGTATAGCAAAAAAATATTTAAGTGCTCTGTTAGCCTGTTTGTGTAGGCAAGGATAAATATTTTTAAAGAATCGTAAATTTATGATTCCCGTTTTTATTATTATCGTTCGTTTTTTATTCCCCGGTTGTGAGGGTATGGAAACCTAGATTGGTGTAATTTTGTCAATAATACTTCAGTAGTATAACAAATTTTTTTTACGCAAACTTCGTCCCACTCTTTAACGACGCAACAATAATATCATATTATAGCCATTGGCCATATTGGTTGTGTACACATGGTAAATGTTTCATAAAATGAAGTCATCGTCCCACCACCTCCTGACCTACACACATATTGAATCCTACACGATATTCAGGTGTTTGCTGACTTCTTGTATATGAGTTTTTGATGAGGTCATTTTGCTCTCAAATATTTCCATACAATTTAAAGTGGAATACATCTAGAAATTTATAAAATATTAGGACTGTATTATGAACAAATTACCACAGCTCGTTCACATACCTAAATTAGATTTACCTATGACAAAAACTTTTTTTTTAGGTGGTTGTGCAGGAAAAAGTGTACACCAGTTCTGGTTTAATGCAAAAATAGTTTTTTTAATAACTACACAATTTGTTTTGTAAAACTCAACATTATTAAAATGTTTTATTTTTATTTTACAAAACCTATTTATATCCAAACAATCATTACATTATAGTAAAAACAGCTAGACTACATGAACTGCGGGAAGTTAACTTATTTAAGGTAAGATTGGCAAAAGAAACAAACCCTATTAAAATTTGACTAATAAATGTTGCTAAAACATGTATACAAGAATATCATCAGTTCAAATAAACATCACAAACTCTTTTATTTCGTTTTTAAAATATATTCAAACATTCCTGTGAGTTAAACTTAAAACCAATAAAAAAAAGAAAGAATGAAATTAAACCCGGTAGTTGATAAGTATGCACAGTAAATATATATTTATGACAATTATTACAATTGGTTTTTCGACACCTTAAATTGACTATACTTGTGGATCTTTTAAAAATGTTAGTGTTAAAAAAAATATTATAAGTAATAAGAATTAATGTTACCAATTAAAAACCTTAGGTAAAATCTTGGCTTTTATAATTACTGAGACTACTTTTTATCAGAGTATGGTTTATTTGTTACGTCATATGTTTGGTCGATCATAAGAAGGTACCATTATTTCTATATTTCAGGTGAAAAGCCCTTTCTCATCATTCGTATCACCACGTTTTTCTATTTACCTTACGGTGGATGTAACCGTATTATTAGTATATATGCGTATATGTAACCGGATGTAACCTTGTTATATGTAAACACTTTGAAGATGCCACTTAACATTACCCTACCATGACATTGAGATATAAAGTCCTTGCACGAGATTATATTAAGGCTATTAGTATCAGAAAGTTTTTTTGAAAAAAAAATACGTTTGTCTCTAGTTAAAAACTGGTTTAAGATTTATATAATTTTACGACTGCGTAGAAGGGTCATGGAGTAACATTGTTTTTTAACTCTAACTTAAATCTCAAATTTTGATTTTTAATCTCAAAATTTTGACTTTTAATCTCAAAGATGTAGTTATTTTTTACAAGTACAACCAACCGAGACAGTATGACCAACATAACGGCACAAGCGGCAATCTTGAATGGCACGCTTTTTTCTTACGTTCAACCAGAGAGTAGTGACTCCAGTCTATCTATTCATCTCTATGGTTATAGTAGGCCTACTTACGGAGTTTGGTGGTAATTTAACACTCAAAACCAGATGATTTAAACAGTAATTGAGCCCCAGTTGTAAAAACACTTGCAATAAATATGACGTTGTAGAATTTAAGACATTTTGAGATAGAAGTCAATATTTTGACATTTTAGGTCAAAACTTTAAGAATAAAAGTCAAAATTTTGATATTAAAAGTCAAAATTTTACAAAAAAAAATGTTACTCCATGGCCCCTCTACGTCATCGTATAATTTCGATAGTTTAATTTTGATCGTTTTTGGTGGAAGTGTCTGAGTTTTCTATCTATATAATGTGTGTGCGTGTGTCTTTAACGTTTCATAAAATGTCAGTTACTATTACAAAGTATATGTGCTGAATCTTTGCCTCTACATGTAAATAATAAATAGCTGTTTCAGCAATCCAGTTATACTGAACGTTTAATAACGGAATCGTACAACTACACATCTACTGATAAAAACATGGAAATAGTTGAAGTATTGCTAACAGTTTTAAGCTTGATGTTAAAGAAGAATTCATCTTCTTCAAGGCTAAAAAACTCGACCCATTTAACATGTTAAATTATCAGAATTCGTTCCAGTCAAATATTATATTTGATAAATATATTGACAAGCTACAAATCAAAGAAGTATAAAATAAGAGGAACAAAACAAACTGAAATTACAGGTGGCACTGGAGAGAAGAAGACACCTCATGATTCAGTCAGTTTTATTTAGTCAGTGACAGTGATATGGCAGTGCTGGCCAGTCTGAACAGTTTTAACCAGTTTTATAATTGTTTATTCCATTTTAATCACTTATTCAACATGACTAGTTTGGCAAATGTAATTTTAACAGTATTTTAAAGACTCTTTTGACATACCACAATGTATTAATACATTGATGATGTGGGTACATACAATGGACCTGACGAAGTTCTTGGGAACGAAACTAGTTGACATACCAGCAACTGTGGTTGGATAAGGTAATCCTTTTATTTTTTCAATAATAAATATCTATACATAGTGATAGATTAATTTATTTGAAACTCCAAAACATTACCTCTTTTTACAATTATTAAGAAAACCGGGTGTAGTGTCGTAACATCCCAACACAAGTCCATACCTCTTTTCTCTTTCCTTACGAAAGTCCATTAAACCACCCACTTCCCAAACAACAGTCGACAAACTCTACAATGCAGGAAATGCGTAAGTCTAACGCCTCTTTCACACGAAGCGGCGCGCGCCGTGCGGCGTCCGCCGTGCGGCGCTGCGCCGGACAAGCGTGTGTCTTCACACTAGTATGGTTTCGTGCGGCGCGCGCCGTACGGCCCTCCTAAATATTTATTATTTTCCGTTCAGTTGTGGCTTTTAAATGAATACTCCACTTAAAATTTAAAATAAAATTAATACTGTAGGCTAATTTAAAATATAAAAACTAGTGCACCTGTTGCTCGAATTGGAGCAATTGCAAAATATTAAAGTAGTTTTTTTTACGAATAATTGTCACAATTTCCGTCGACTTAAAAGAGTCAACTCATAAATAATGTAACCAATCACTCCACTCCAGTTATCGAAACTGGAAACGAACTCACTCTGAAAACGAACGCTCACTCCACTCCATCTATCGAAACTGAAAACGAAAACTCTCTGTGTATCATGTGTGTACTATGAACAGTTGTAATTAATACTAATTATTCGTCTGTTTAACCATAGATAAAAAATACTCCCCCTAAAATAATAGAAACAAAATTTCGTCGACACTAGCGCCCAGTGTGGCGTACATGAACTAGACATGAAAAACGAGCTTCAAAATTAACAATGGGATGAGAAGTCTACCTGTGTTGGTTAGTCTATGGTTTAACTAAACAAAATCTTGTCTTCATAAGATATACATTGGGATTTTCATGGCCGGAGGGCAAAGCCCGAGGACTTTTACTACAGGAATTGGTGAAAGGGTACACAACAAATACTTAATTTTGACACATCGTTTGTAAAAATCCGTCCATTATTAACAGAGGAGTAGTATTTTATAGAAATCGCCTTCACGTATTATATATAAGTATTCGTCATATCTGAAAATATTGTATTCTAGAAGTTAAAAAAATGTTACATTACGTATAAATTATTAAATTATTAACTTAATACTAAATATTCTCCTCTAGTTATTAAAGAAAAAAAATTGTTTTAATACTTTAAGTTGACCGATTTGCATGGGATGAACATAAAAATATATGTTTTGTAATAGCTTTAAATATATTATTTTCCGATACAACGTTATATAATTTCTTAATTAACTGTTGCACCCTCTTGGTCAGGTTGTTTGCCTAAATTGAGACAGCGTAGGGGTTGGGCCGTGCGGCGCGCGCCGCACCGTGTGAAAGCTCCCATAAGAACCAATGCACCTTCACCAAGTGGTCCGGCGTGGACGCCGCGCGGCGCTGTCGTCCGGCTCAAGGTGCATCCGGCCGCCGCGCGGCGCGCGCCGGACGTAGTGTGAAGGGACTCATATACTCCCATAGCCCTACGCCGGATCCGGCGGGCGCCGCACGGCGCGCGCCGCGTCGTGTGAAAGAGGCGTAAGACCACGTATATGCTGAGTCACCAATAGAAGTAATTTTAACCCGTTGAAAACCTTATTTATGCCCTCTTGAAACGGTGCAGTGTTCTTTCTCTAAACATTATTCACGAGATACAGATTCAAGTGCTTGGTTGGTTTTTATGGTAAGTCAACTGTTTGAAAAATAAAATATATGAGATTTTTATGTTTTAATAGTTTTAGAGATATCAGTCTAAGTTTTGTTGTTGTTACAAATTTATGGTATAATATTATTATTCAAATGTGGTTAATATGTGTAAAATAGCTGATAAATTAAAAAACTAACAAGCTATTATTGTATTGGAATATATGAAAATTTAGATTATTTATATGTAGTTATTAAACGTTTATAACTGTGAAATTAAGATTCAGTTGTAACATAGTAGAATTATTTAACGACCGACGGAACATTACTTCTCCAGAGAGTCATTGAAAGTTCCTTTGTCGTGTGTTCTGTCTGTTTTACCCACAAGGATACTTCATTGTAACTTCTTGCATCACGTTGTAAATTTAATTACTTCTCACTCTCAGCGCTACTGGAGACTTTCTCAGGGAATTCATTTACAAATACGCAGCTTACAATTGATAGTATCTAAAAGTATTCAAACTGTTATCATCGTAATTATATGATTAACGTCACTATTATTATTTTTCTAAACATATGATGGTTAGAATTTCAATTTTGATCTGTACCGAAATTTATACTTTATGCATTCCTCACATACCTTTTGTGGTTTTCAGACCATCTGACAAAAGTGTGTTGACGGATAATGAATGAAATATTATATTTAGCAAAATTTGAAAATTGCCTGTTTAAACTTCTTGCCTTCTTAAACGAAAAGCCATAAACACTAATAATCTGAAGAACGCATCTACATGAATAATAATAAACTAATAACAAGTTATAACAAGTAATTTAACTTTTTTTGTCAATTTCAAAATCATCGGTATTTTTTCTTATCAAGCGTCTTTCAAATTATTATTACAAATGTCAAAGATTTACAAACAATGTTACTTAGCATGACATTCAGTTACCTAAGTCGATGAAACCTTCAGTAATTAGTCAAAGGTAGTCTACAGACCCTAAAGCATGAACTAGAGCCTTGATTGTGGTCGGTTCTGGTCCTCTTTGACCACATTTAACTGCCTAGTTAGTAGTGATATGCTGCAAGTTAGTCATAATCTTTTGTCCAAGATAATTATGACAAAAAACTAAGATATCTAAGTAGCGTGTAAAGTGCATTTGATTAATCTACTCCAGAGTTCATGTATTATTATTTGTATGAAGTATTAATGTTTAGCTAATAGCTAAGTATTGGTACGTACTAAAGAAAACTTAGCTAATTTCGTTTTAGGTAGCATGTGCCCTCGTTGGACTTCAAGATGCTGGAGTCAGCTAAACCTAGCTGAGATGTTAACCACCATAAGGCAGTAAAAAAAAAATAATATTGCTTTTTCGGAACTCAAAAGCGAAAAGCTGACTTTGTTATCTAAAGAAAAATTGTTTATACAGCATTAAGCTAGAAGTTGTTAAAACCATTTAAAAACAAAACAAAGTTGAGTGAACTGTCTCACTTGGAATAGCTTTAACTCCTTAAAACGTATTAAAATGTTACACTGAGCTGAGTTTATAGCATCCATTAAACGAAGAAAGTAATCAGAGAGAATAAAAGTAAACACGGAAGATGATGAGTTTGCAGAGTAAAGAGTTATTTTCTGGCATTTTATACAATTGGTTTGCTGAACTCCAAATCAACTTCAATTTGTGGTATCTGTATAACTGCAAGTACAATAAATAACTTGTTATTAGGCATAATGTTCATTTAGATGCAACTGTAGTGTTAAAACAAGTTGTTTTGCTTTTTTAATTGGGAGTACTTTTATCAGGGGGTTTTCTTTTTACTTCATACGGCCAATTAAATAAATGCATGAAAATAAAACTATTTCCAGCAACGTTGTTTAAGAATTGAGTAAATCACTTTAAATATTATGGCAAAATTACTTACCACACATCCAAAATTAAACTATTGTATGGTAATTTACATGGGCTGGTAGAATTTAATAGTTTTCTTGGATAAACAAAGTACCTCTCTAACTAACTTGTAAGGTTTCAGTAATTAGTATTCAAAGTACGTAGGTTTTATCTTTGTTAGTAAATTGATTCGGTAAATAATTTATGGTAATGGTGATTGTGCCGTTAATTTGATATTTAAAAACTTAAACTCATAGGTGGACTATTTTAAGAAAACCACGAAAAGCTTGGTTTCCCAACCACTCTCTTCCCTTACCAAAGTCCATTAAACTATCCACTTCCCAAACAACAGTCGATCCACTCGACGCCACAGGAAATGCGTAGGTCTAAGACCACATATATAGTGGTCCACTAATTAATTGGTCCATTAAAAGCCATTTTAATTTACTATGAAATTGATTCTTACCCAAAACTATGAATGTTTTGGAAAAGTCTAATAGTCTAATAGACGGAAAACTAGTCAAGATAGACCATTCGTTATATTATAGATCTGTTTGTCTCTATGCATGGAACAATCACACAAAAATGGTACAGGTTGTATCCCTATATAAAAGCGAATATTTAAGCTTGGTTTTCACTGAAGCTATAAAATAACATTTAGTTTAACTTAGTAGATTAATTTAACGACCGACAAAACATTAATCCTCCAGAGAGTCGTTGAAAGTTCCTTTGTCGTGTGTTCTGTCTGTTTTACCCACAAGGATACTTCATTGCAACTTCTTGCATCACGTTGTAAATTTAATTACTTCTCACTCTCAGCGCTACTGGAGACTTTCTCAGGGAATTCGTTTTACAAATTATAGAATAGACATTTACACATACAAGTTATTTAACACTTGATTAACGTAATGAAAAAAATAGTAAATGCAAGAAATTGTATTCAATATGTATAGTTAACTTCGGCAAAATTTAAAAATAATATTGTTTTAAAGTTTGTATGAACTGTGAAATCCTGTCAGGGTGTTATTTTCAAATATCTTAGGTCATTCAAGAAAGAAGCGATGATATGTAATGAATCAACGTCGAATGAAACAATCACTGGGCAAGTAACGTAGACCTTTTTAGATCTATTTGGTTCTAAGACGAAAAGTCACAAACTCCAAAAGCCAAAGAATATATCAAATCACCTTTTTGGTATTACAGTTTTACCAAACTATAATTTGAAACTTCAGACTATATTCCTAAGTCGAAAAAATCCTCCGTAGTTAGTCAAAGGTAGTCTACAAAGCCTAAAACTGGAGCCTAGTTTGTGGTCAGTTACGGTCCACTTTGACCACACATAACTGCCTAGTTCACAGTGATCCACTGCTGGTTAATGAAAATTATGCGTAAACATTCTCTATAACAAATAAATAATAAACTAAGAATACTGCCCTTAACACTTTGAAAAATGTTTCAGTCTAACTACTTATTGTCATTAAATTAATCAATTATAATATACGTATTATCGGTAATTAAAAACCTTTCTAAGCTGACAGAGACTGATACGGAACTTTCCGGGCGTGTTTCTTAGAACATTCAATATAATAAGCAACTAGAAGACCATTATTTCAATCTAGTTTAGTAAAGACGGTAATCTTTAACGTGGTACTATGACAAAATCGAAATGATCATCAGTGCAGTTCAAACACCTCGAAATTTACAATTAGTGTAGATGGACACTAATTAATTCATTTCTTTAATTAATTTAAAGAAATCAAATTGTCCGACTTCTGTGAAACTGCAAAACTAATATATTTTGGTTGTAAGTTCATTTGTTTATTTGTTATCACATTTTTAGTTTAAATTGAATATTTTAATACATAGTGGGTGGGGCACAACTTTATGTCCATATTACATTCCAAAACATTTAAAATAATTTCATTGCTAATCCAAAAGAATCGTTCTTTAAACTAATTCCCTGATGTACAAGGTTCAGTGTCCAGTTGCTGATGACCTAGTTGTTCTCTGTATTGTTTACAGTTCGTTTAAGTTAGTTGTAGACACTTTTGTACAACATTAACAAATAATTTAACCTTCTTACATAGCTGTAATCATAAAACAATTACAAATCTACAAAGATAATTTCTTATCTCGCACCTCCCTAGATATTTAAAATACAATCCCTTTGGTATATGAACAAATATTTTAAGTTGGTAAATAACCCTTCAGCGACGCAATTAACCTTGCTTTTAATGGCGAGCAAATCCAAGATGGCCGTCAGCTTCTAAGAACTCCCTTGGAAATCAATTATAAAACCACAAAGCGAATTTATGATCTCATAGTGCCCTCGATATTTGAATTACAATAGCTTTAGCATAAAAAAATGGGATTATAAATAACTCTTCAGCAGCTGTTTGAAATTAAACCAAGATGGCCACGATGCTCCAAGGAATTTGCATAAATTTCTTATATCGCACTTCCAGCGAAAATTCAGTAGCAATAGCTTTGTTTATTTAGGTAGCAACTTTTAAACAACTATAAATCCATTAATTTACCATTCCATCTTCAGGCATTAAATATAAATTGATTGAACAATTAAATAAGTAATATTGTTTCATAAATATTTCAACCATCAGGATCTCACAAATCTTCCGTTGGGACTTGATAATAAAAAACAAGTTGTAAATTTTCCTTCAGTTAACAAACGGTTAAAACTGATTGGATTAAAATACTTTTAGACTTCTTTTTTAAAGGATTAATACAAGTTTTTTTCTTTGATTTATTTATTGTGCCGAGAAAGTAGATTTCGAACGCATACCATCAAATTTTCGTGTTCATAATGATTTCAGCCTATTGTTTAAGGCAATTCTGAAATTTTTTGCTTTGCTAACACACCTTTGCTAAAAACGGTGATACTATTATTCCTTGCAAAAACCAAAATCCCAAAAATTAAGGGTGGTAGGCCTAGATATTAATACATGCAATTATTTTAGGTGGTTTTGTTACTTAGAAATATTATAACTATTTTACAAGCTTTAAAACGGCATTTTATATTTAACTAGAACGGTTTAGGATAGGTACTAAAATAGGCATAGCTAAGTATGGTAAATAACCTAATGTATTTTCTTGAAATGCTATTTACAAAGCGCGTAAAAACTACCGCGCCTATTTAAACAAGCAGATTGTTGCTGTTTTACTTTCAAACCTCAATATGTCTTCAACTGGGTACATTCTGTTTGTAAGTAGTGAACTTATTGCTGTATATTATTATTGTTGACTTTTAACCTACGTTGGGAGTAAATATCAAATGTAAATAAAACAAATTTAACTATTTTTTTCTAAATTTTTAAGCTCTCCATTTTTAATTAATATAAAACTTCTGAACTGACAGTATGAATAATTCAAAAAATATCTTCACCAAACACCGTAAAATAGTTATAAAATATTTATATTTAGAAACATAGCTAAGTTAGGAGTAAAGTCTGTGCACACTGAATTTAAAGTTTATTGCACAACACTTCAATTGAATAGTATTAAAGTAAAAAAAATATTTTAACTAAAAAATACTTTATTTTGAAATATTATATATTCTTTATTATTTATTACTAAATGCTGCTGTGATGGTAGTTTACGCGACGATTGTGTTAACGACAGGAGTAGAAAATTTAAGTTCAAAAACTTCTAAAAGTGTCGTTAACACTATTTACGCAAGCTGCGAACACTACTTTACTTACGACAGAGTGTTAACTACTAAAAATCACTACTCATAGCTTCTAGAGGTTATGTTTTCGTTCATAACCTTTCATTGTCACTGACGAACGAAACATTGTACCAAACACTAATTGCACCTCTTAACAATTAAATTGGCCTGAATAGTTGTTTAGTGTTCAAACCATTACAGTTTTACTTTTTCTTTCTCAATCCTTGAACCTCAATGGTCCGTTACCCGTGTTGTTATGAGTAAAACTATGCTGTTATGAAAGTAAACGGTGCTGTTATGTGAAAATTTTCAATTCTAAGAAATGAACTAAAACAGCTACATTAAAAAAACGGTCAAAGGTAAAAATTAAAAAAAAAAACAATAAAAGAAATACAATTTTATTTCTACACTTCTCTTTCTATAGATGTTAACTTGTATTGGATGAACTAGCTTAGGACCTTTTCAACTATAAGTAAACGATTTACTTTTCATCTCGCTGATAATGAAACTATTAAAAATAGAAGATTTTTTTTCCTTGGTATTACACTACCGACTATGTATGTATATGACGTATTTAGGTTTAGTTTGTAATATAAAGGTATAAGCCAAACTCCTTGTAATAAAAAAGAGAGTTAAATATTTCTCCCATATCTTTACAACACAAAACCCAATTGACAATTAAATGTCCCTGATGCAGCAAACCTGCAGTGAATTTCCATTTACTTGGATTGATTTTCAATTAATCTATTAAATTAACATTAAGGTTTGACAAGTACCTAGGTTAGCTGCTACAAAAAAACCAATTAAGTGTGTTTTTTATTAAAATATCAATATCTTAGTGTGGAATTAATGAATCCGCCAAGTTTGATCAAAATATATCCATGAACAATCCAAATACAACATTTTATACAATTCTCCATAAGAATCGCACTTTTTTGGAATTATCTCCCTAACCAATCACCGTACAAAAACACTTTCATATACTAAATAATTTGGTTTTTAAGCTCTTTAAAAAGGTCTGGAGAAAAATTGATAAATAATTTGTTTTAAGGGTATAAAATTAGAAAACCCCATTTTTTACCCTATAAAACCCCACATTAAACCCTGATCCCATGGTCCGATCATGCTAGTTCGCGAACTCATTCAAGTGTGTCCCGCTTTACACCTTCAAACCAAATGTTATCAAAATCGAACAAAATTTACTCAAGTTATCGTCCGGATGGACACACATATATAGATACAGTATACATCTAAATGTATCAAAACTTGAACTAATGGTGTTTTTGGCCTCTGGAGGCATCAAAATGAAATAGTAAATCGGTCCCGGGCCTAGGTCTTACCATGAGAAATACGGTAATAGCTACTTAGGAAAATTCGCTAAAAGCAATTCACCCTTGTAAATTGAAATATCAAACCCCGTGAATAAGCATTTACAATCAGTGATAATCTACGATTTATTCTTTAAATATACAAGATTTGATAATTAAATAACCGTCGAATACTGGGATAAAACGCGTTTGACTTACTCAGGGATTGGTTCATTGGTCATAACTAACGCTAATCCTCAAGCCATTCAGACACATAGAAGTCAGTGGCAAAGGGTTTCAGACGATTCTATTTTATAAAGACGTTGATCAAAGTTATGCATTTCAATATATTAAATCAAATATAATTGAAGATATTTCAAATACAAAATCAGTTATAAACATAACATTAACTTAAGGTGACACATATCTATTATTCCTTTGCTAAACCTATCATGATTTTTGTGCGGTGTATTTATATTAGAGAGGAAAAAGTTGAGGGTTTTGGTATAAAGAGGATAATTTATTACGAGAAAAATGAATGCGTGATGTTATGAGCGGTGGTTCGAGACGAATGAATGCAACAATGAAAATTGACATATGGTTATGTGATGGGAATTACAGACGGAC
Source organism: Macrosteles quadrilineatus (assembly GCF_028750875.1). Taxonomy (NCBI): domain Eukaryota; kingdom Metazoa; phylum Arthropoda; class Insecta; order Hemiptera; family Cicadellidae; genus Macrosteles; species Macrosteles quadrilineatus. Next base: position 46,214,470 of record NW_026542597.1, read on the forward strand.
TTTTAAAAACAAAGACATATAAAATTAATACAAAAAACAAAGGCAACTTGACTGAACATACCACCCCCTTTGAACCAACAAGGTTCAACAAAAGAGAAATTGAAAAAATATAAAATGTTTATGAGAATTGACCAGAGTGGGTTGAAGAATAATATTAAGAATGCAGCTTATGAAGACATTTTGAATGATGGTCTTGAATGAGGATCAGCTGGTCTGTAGCTAGGAGGAGCTGGTGTGTTTTAGCAAACAGGGTATACACATTGAGGTCTTCTTTCTTGAGGTTCCACTTGAAACAACGCTGATGAGGGGTCTTAAAATATTCTTGACTCCAATGTCAGCATAGGCTTTGGGTGATGTCTTGAGGTAAATTATCAATAAGAGGTGAGATCTTTGTTGGGTCAGGAATAGTTGTCAGAGAAGAGTTGATAAGAAAATGGCCAGGAGTTACAGCTGTCAGTTTCGAAGGTTTTGAGTTTGCTATTGCTTCTTTTTGTTCTTGGTTGGAGTGATTTCTGTTATCAGCCATAGGATTAGTAGGCTTCAAAAAATGAAGGAGTGTGTGATGAAGTTTCAAACAGGTCTTACAAGTATTAGTCGACTTGCAGCGTTTAACAAAGTGATTACCAAGGCAATTTGTGCAGCGTTTTAAGTCGCGTACAACTTTAAGCCTTTTTTGAGGGGTTTTACTATTAAAGACAGGTCAACTGTATATTTTGTGATTTTTATGGCAGAAAAAACATTTCAAATCATTTGAAGTACATATCAAAGCCATAGGAGGACGTTGAAACTGAATTGATTCATCAATTTGACGTGGAACTTGGTGAGGGTTGGATATTTGGAGAGGAGCTACTTGTGGAGCGTGACAGAAAGAGGCATCTTCACTGCTGTTACAAAAGTCTTTAAGAAATTTAATTATTTCACTTGCTTGAGGAAAATCAGAAGAATTTATGCGTTTTGATTAAAAAACTTGACAGAGGTTGGAATTCATTTTTTGTAAGATCAACATACTTAGTAGGTAGTTGTCTTCCATGACATTATAGTCAAGAACACTAAGTGCTTGTTCATTTTCGTTGAACTCATTTATAAATGATCTAAGGTTTTTGATATATTTGTCAGTTATATTGGGCAAATCGACAATTTTACTGAGGTGGACAGAGATTAGCCTACGCTTCGAGTGGTATCTTTCCCGTAAAGCATTACAGGCTACTGTATAGTTGCCAGATGAGATGGGTAGGGATTTGATTAAGTGTAAGGCTTCGCCATTAAGTGAACTTATCAAGTTTTTCAACAAGGGATAGGCTACTATTGTTGTGGATAGTAGTATCAAAGAGGTTAATGTAGGATATCCATGTTTTAGTGTCACCATTGAAGGACTTCAGTTCTAGCTTAGGCAATTTTACAATGCTAGTAGTAGGCCTAAAGGTTGGGTTTGATGTTACAGAGTTATTTGACAAGTGTTCATCATTAAAGTTCTGAATTTGAAGAGAAATTTTGGTTTGAATGTTAATTGAGAGTTGTGATATGTCGTTCTGGAGCTTTAAAAAAGCTTCTTCATTGTCAGAAAAAACGTTAGTATCGCCATCAACGTCAAGAAGCTTATCTAGCAGGTTAGATTCAAAATTGGCAGAAATGGTTTTAGCTTCGTGCAAAAAAAGGTTAAGTTTAGCGGTTTGAGCTTTGTTATTTCTGATGGACATGATTGAATATACTCACTGATCGTATTTAATTTATTTAATTGCAATTTGCATCTATTAGAAAATGTGGAAAATCTCATTTTGAAAGCTAGGCCTAGATCGTTCAATTAGTTAAGTAAGTAGTCGAGATATTGTAAATGTACGGAGTAATTTGAGGATAAGGACGAGTGAGGAATAAAATCAGGTTTTCTTTATTATTTCCATGTTGATATTGATTTATTTTGATAACTTACGATGAGATGCGGTGCTTTGTCTTCGAAGTACAAACATAACCTTACTTTTGAGTTTCTTGACGTTTGACGTTGCGCAGCGACGTAGACGAAATGAAGTCGATGTCGAAGTGATGAATGCGGAGCGGAACTAGTAGAACGATGACGATGTTGAACACTTGGAATGAGAGGAGTGTGGACTGTATCGTGACGTAGACGAAAAGCTCAAAATGGCGATGCAGTATTGTCCTTGGCGGCTTCACGTTGAATGAAATACGTTCAACCGAGACATTGAAAATAAACTGAGTAAAAGTCGCACTAATGTTCGTAGATATAATCCGCGGCTCGATAGGACCAAAAATGTGCGGTGTATTGATATTAGAGAGGAAAAAGTCTAGGGTTTTAGTATAAAGAGGATAATTTATTACGAGAAAAATGAATGCGTGATGTTATGAGCGGTGATTCGAAAAGAATGAATGCAACAATGAAAATTGACATATGGTAATGTGATGGGAATTACAGACGGACTGTTAAAAACAAAGACATATAAAATTGATATAAAAACAAAGGCAACTTGACTGAACAATTGTAACATAAGACTAGTAACACTTTTTAATTTCAATTAAATTATTTGCATAAAGTATTATTTATGTTTATTTATTATTATTTATGTTAGTTATGTTGTTTTAAATTCCCTAATTATTATGTTTAATTTCAGACGTTGTGTGTTGTGTGTACGGCATCAGTCATACCACAATACCGAGATTTTGACGACGAAAGGTCGGAATCTGATGGATGGACAACACCGCCAACAGCAAGACCACAAGCAAATACATTTCCACAAACAACTCACCCGGGCACGATTACTATATCTGTCCCTATATCAGTTGCAGTGGGAACTGATATAGAAGATGGACAAACCGTCTACCATAGCCAGTCAGCTACGGAATACGATAACAAGCCTATTGGAAGGATGTTAGAGATGGATCAGATGAAATCATGGATGGCCAACGACATGTTCACCGCTTGTTTACGATCTCTTAATGAAGAACGATTAACTGAAGTAGTGAATTCAGTTGGAGAAGCTATTAATATAGAATTCAGTGAATCGTCCCAAACCCTTAACGAAATTTACAAAAGAGTCGGTCAAAGGATTTTAGAAACTGTTTTTAAAGCCTGTCTTAAACCAATGGAGGAAGAAAATAAATAAATTCATTTTATTTTTGTAAACACAGATGCAATAGTTTAAAAATACAACTGTAAAGTTAATATAATGTGGGCATTTTTTTAAATTCTTGTTTCATATCAAACTAGTACCGGATGGTAACGGATGACGTGGAACATACATTTTTCCACTGCCAGCGTTGGGAAAGGCCCCGCCTGGAGGCTCAACAGTTAGTAGGACTGCTGTCAGTGGACACGGTCATACCGATGATGACAATTGGAATTGGACCTGTGTGTCACTACATCCAGGGCATTCTCCGCGCCAAGAAGCTCGACCTTGACCGGGATGCGGTGTAGGTCATGAAGTATCTAAATGCCAAAAACGGTGAGAGCCCTGCGGGCTTAGGTCACATGTTGGCCTAACTTGAAGTAATGTGACAAACAATTCCAGGTCTGTGTCCAACAGAGTAGAGGGGGTGTTTTTAGTAAGTAGTCTGTGATAGATTCAGGAGTCTCACACTACAGGCTAGCTACCTGTGTGCGTAAAAGCATTTTCCCTCCTCTCCATAAAAAAAAGTACCGGATGGTATTCAAACAAGGTAATTTTTTATAGCTATAAATTAATAATTCGTTATTTAGTAGGAATGAGTTTAATTTAAATTGTGTTATTTAAAATAAATAGGAAATTAGGTATATATCTACACTGTCACAAGGTTTATGCAATATATTTAATTGAATAGATGTCAAATGAAATTATTTTATTTGTAATAATAGTAAGTAAATATATATAGTGGCTTATTTACCTTTATTTTTGTGTCAGATTAAAAATTGTTTTACTCTATAACCGGTGCTTGGTCGCTGGTTGCGTGATGGTCACCTACCTTACTTGGCAACTATTGTCAAAACCATAGTGGTAGATACAGTTTAACAATATTGAACAAACACGAAAATAAAGGCATATAAACATTATTTATATTTGTTTTACTATTTCAGGGAAAACCCCTAAACAATGAATAAGTAAAAAAAAATTAAAAATAAGTATCAAACATTTTCCCTAGTAAATATCCTTAAAATGTCATTTACATAAACCAAAGTGAAATTTAACCAAAAACTTAATTTTAAATTATCATAGAAGATGAACTGTAATCTATAGAAATAAAAAGTAAACACGGAAGTTGATGAGTTTGGTGAGTAAAGAGTAATTTACCCACAGTTTATAGAATTGGTTTACTCTTCCCTAAAGAGAGTTTAAATAGTCCCTGGCGTCATCAAATTAATAAATATAAATATAACATTGGGGACAATTATGAGGGCTGATAAAACATTTTTTGTTTTCAAAGTAAATAATAAATATAGGTAATTATTATGTAATGTTCAATTATACATATATGTCATTGCAATCGTATTACAAATGGCATCTCTATATTTACCCTAGAAAAAATAAAATTTCGTTCCAACTTATTTCTTTATAGCTGCATTCTTGGTAAGTCAATGTATGAAATATTTTGTGTTTGAAGAACTTTATATTACTATCAAAAGGTTTGTAATATATCCTTCCTTATCTGTAAAATATGTAAAGGGAGGTTTAGTTGTAGAGTAAGCTAACATAGATTTTTATTCATACACCGTAGGCCTAATTTCGTTTAAGTAATTTGGCCACTATTATTGGTACTTTATAATAATATATTAAAAGCTTAATTTTTCAAGCATTTTTATGTGCCTCCCAGAAAATGACCAGAGGGAAGTGTAGGTGAAAAACGTATTTTAACTTGATGTGTTCCTTAAAAGAAATAGGACTTTTAATTGGATCTTGTTCCTTCAACATTACTATTCAGAGGGCCATTGAACTCTTTTTTTATTATTTTTCCCATTTCGCCCACAAAAATACTTTATTCTCACTCAAGTTGTCTTAAATTTGATTACTTCCTTCCTCAGGGTCGGCAGCGGATTTGCCAGAGAACTCGTTGAATAACTTTCTTTGTAAGGTGACAAGTTATTCACAAAGCATTCTCTAAAAACATGAAATAATCATATGCAGGTTATTTTTGGAATCATTGAAAATAATGCAACAAGCCTAGCAACTGAAGACTATACATAAAAGCCTAATTCTTAAACCACATATGAAATTTTCCATCATACTCTGAATGGCATTCGCATTATAAGCATTCGTAATGCATCACAGAATCTATTGACTAGTTCAATTTAAGTAGTTATGATTAACTGTCCATTTTATAAGAAAAAATGACCGAAACGTTTCTGCCCTAGCCAAACATTGTGGCAGTGTAAAATAAAAAGAAAAATCAGCTTGGCATTGCTCCCAGTTGTTTGATATTTAACAGTGAATTAATAAAATAATAGTACAATACTGCAACTGTCTCGTTATTTGTTCTTTAACGACCCTAAAGTGGTAAAACATAGCTGATATATATATTTATAATGTTTTCAATTATTTATATATATATATATATATATATTTATAATGTTTTCAATTATTTATATATATATATATATATACATTTAAATAATCAGAAAATATAAAACCATTGATATATCACTGAGACCGTAGTTTTCGGATGTATCAATTAATAGGCCTGGGTGCAGCAGAGGGTGTATATTGTGTGTGTGATTGTGTGTTAGGGAAATAAATTTATAAAATGTTTTTTGACACCTCTTTGTTTATTGTAAACTTTGCTTTTTATTTTGTTAATGTTTTATGATTATTGTTAGTTTTTTAGGCTAACTGTAAGAAAGGACCGTGAGGTCCTTAGTTCGCCTCAATAAAGAAGAATTTTATTTCATTTCATTATTGGTGGTTCGTAGATGAGTATGTATATTTCAATATTTTTTGTAGGTTTGGACTGAAGTCATGTAAGTTTTCTTTTAAAGACCAAAATACGACATTGGAGAAAACCAATAATACCATTAATACGTAACTAATTATGTTGAAGTATGAAGTGGACTTATTTTTTATTATACGTCACTACTTAATACAAGTTAATAAAGGTATTTAGTATCTTATGATTAAAATAAATAACAAATACACATCCTGTATATTATCTAAATAAGTTCTCACACTAAAACCACTTTTCCTAACACATGATTCAATCTTTGAAATAAAACAGATAATTAACATTCTACTTGTTTAATTTTGATGTTCTACAATACATAATGCCTAACTTCGCAAACAACGTTAGTTTGTAAGGTATCCAGTTACACAAGTCAATGAAACCCTCTGTAATAAGTCAAAGGTAGTCTACAAACCCTCCAGGCCTGGGCTGAAGTCTTGTTAGTGGTCAGCGCTAGTCTACTCCGATAACTTTACTGTCCAGTAACTAGTGATCTGTTTGAACTAAGTTACTTAACTAGATATAACCATTGACTCTTTTTAAATAAATTTGGAAAAATATTGTTTTGATCATATTTTGCACATACCATTTGGATTTCATTATTTTCAACGGTATCCTTTTTTCTTTATATTACATATATATACAGCTTTTATGTTTTTATATCTCACACGCCTCAGGTCAGTCTGGATTGTTCTTTGTAACCTTGCAACTGACTGAGGCCAGCTCTTAAAATAGATTTTCTACATTTTATTTGATAGTGATTTAGAAAAATAACATTTTATGTAGCAAAATATATTAATATATGGGTCGATTTAATGCTATACTACATTTTAAAAACGAATAACTGTGCCTTCCATCGACATGCCATTTCCACAATTCAACAACAACAACAACAAAGAATCATTATGCTAACGATAACATAGTAATTAATTCTTACTTACAGCTTAATTCCGTTTGAATTAAGCATCTATAAACGTCGTGTAATGGATGTGGTATTTAAAAATAATTGCATTTTCAAGTTATCCCCTTTTCTGTTGTTGCCTAGCAAGATAAAAATAAGGGACATCCATCTATTACAATATGCCCTCACATACGTGTTTTTTTACGATTAAGGTTGAGTTTTTCAAGAAATTTGAACGTTTATATCTAGTTTTAAAATGTTTTAAACTATGTTTTGGAGTGTTTATGACTAAATAACCCACTAACATGACAAAACCATCACATAAAACTCACGATGAATTTTTAACGGAAGCCAATTCTTTTTACACTTGTTAGTATCAATATTTCATATGAAATTACGAGGAAACGTTTTCTAAAATGTTGTATAATATTATCATTATCGTTTTTGTACTAAACATAAAAAATGTATTTTTTATTCCACTTTGAACAATCTTATCATCATCTTACATCTGTGAGGTTTTTGGAAAAAACCTACGTTAATAATGTCACTATTTATAGTAGTAGTATCTTAAAATTATTAATTCATATTCTTTATATGTATATATTTTATATTTCAATAAACTCACAGTGTTCACGTCATGTAGCAGAATCAATGAACTAATTGCCAGATGTACAAGAGAGCTCGTTAGGGTCCAGTTGCTGATGACCTAGTTGTGCTGTGTTGTTTACCCTTAGCTGGAAGGGTATTATAGACCAAACATCTTGTACAGCTGGAGGGAGAAGTAAGATACTAAAATAGGAATTGTTATACAACTAGTATACCTAATTACAGGTATTAAGTGATCAGGTAATTAGGTAACTATACAGTATTTATTGTCAGTACTACAAAATTATGCGCCACCAAAGCTAGCTGTTAGCACTGGCGTACTGGTATTTTGTATGAATGATATATATATAAACACTGATGTTTTTGCGCATGGCAAGGATAGACCCCGACTATCCTGTTCCAAAGTCAAAGCCAACACTAAACCAGCGAATTGTTTTAATTTTTATTAATTTTATTTAGTTAATATTTTTACATCACAACCATCTACTTGTAGTACGTTTAAAACAAATCGTCTACGGCTTATTAAACATATCCTTGGTAACAAAAAAAGATAAGTATGAATGTATATATAGAATGTGTTGAACATCATCAGTACAACTTTTAATGTACTATAATATACTTTAGCCAATGCACATAGTTAAATAAAAACATTAAGAGGATAGGAAATAAAATTAAATACATTGTTTCTTCCAATATCATGCTGAAGGTTGTTGTGAACGATATCATTACATACAATAGTAAATATTATTATTGAGAAACCAAATTCCGCAACATGTTTCGCGCAATAATGAATGTTTATTTTGTTAAGTTTTCTTTTTACTTTTAGAATTAATTTTACAACCTGTTCATAAGAATATGAGAACAATAAGTTAAATATAAAAAATGACAGGAAGCAAGAACTTGTTCATCAACAAGTCTTGATTTGTTAAGTAAGGTTATAAAATATTAAGTATTAACAAATTGACTGTATTATTTTACTAAGAATTAAGTGAATGCACTGTTTTATGTCATAACTCAAACTCAACTAACTTTATTTACCTTTTTACAAACATAGAATAACAAATAAACATATGATAATAATATTAATAGAAATTAACAGGTGTTATGAAATAAACTGTTCTCACAACATCCTCCCTTTTAAGTTTGAAAGTTCTTCAACCAGCTTGGTTTTTGTATATTTCTCTTTGGACGGTTGTATGGTTCTGTTTGATGTGTATTTGCTGACAAATTTTGTTCACTGTTTTCCTCTCTTAAATAAGGGGCAAGTTTGAGGTGGAATCGATTTCTTCTCACATTCCTCTTATCAGTTTCAACAATATATGAACGAGGGCTGTCCAGGATTTTCAAAATTTTGCCATGTCTTCTAAGGTCCACAATCCAAACTGGGTCTCCTATATGAAGAGGATTGAGAGTTTGCACTTTGTGCCTTCTATCATAGTTGTGTTTGTACTTCTCACGATATGTTTCTTCTCTCCCTTTAAGATCCTTTAGATCTGGTTTTCCACAAAGCAAATGTCCTGTCTGAGGCAATGTGCTCCGTAATCGCCTGTTCATAAGAAGCTGAGAGGGACTGAACCCATTCCAGAGGGGTGTCGTTCGATAGGCTAGAAGCGCTAAATAAGGGTCTTCCACATTTTTCTTTAGAATCTTTTTGGCGATTTTCACTGCCGCTTCAGCCTCTCCATTGCTTTGGGAAAATTTTGGGCTACTTGTTACATGCTTGAAGCCATAAACTTTGGAAAATGTCTTGAAATCTGAATGTTCAAGGACTTGAAATTGAGACCCACAGTCAGACCTAATTTCTTCTGGAATGCCATGTCGACAGAAAAAGGCTTTGCATCTCATTATTACTTCTCGTGATGTTAATGACTCTAATTCAGCTATCCCAAAATATCTGGAGTATTAATCTGTCACAGTCAAAAACCAAACGCCTTCAAGTTTGAACAAATCCATCGCAAGTGTTTTCCATGGCCTGTCAGGGAATTGTGTGGGAAGCAATGGTTCATGACTGTTCCTTGAATGTTTAATACAAGTAGGGCATGATTTCACCATACATTCAATGGCTGAAGAAATTCCTGGCCACCAGACTGACTCTTTTGCACGTAAACGACACTTGGTGATTCCAAAATGACCTTCATGTACTCTTTGAAGTGCCCAAGACTGCAGAGCTGGCGGAATTACAAGTCTTGAACCTCGTAGTATCATCTCATTATCAACACTTAGCTCATCCTTAACTGAATTATACGGTTTTAGGTCATCTCGTAATGATGTCTTAGAAGGCCAACCTTGGATGATTATTTTTTTCAGTTCACGTAAAGTCGGATCTTTATTTTGTTCCTCCAATACTTTAGCAACTATGCAGTCGTTTTTTATCGATGGACGACAAAACCATTTGAACAAACGCTTGAGTTTCTTCTTCTAACTCACGGTCATCAGTACCTGAAAATGGGAGAGGTGCTCTTGAAAGAGCATCAGGAACTAGAAGCTGCTTTCCAGGAATATAAGTAATTGAAAAATCATATCTCATGAGACGCAATCGAATTCTTTGAATTCTTGGAGACAATTCATCAAGATGTTTGGATTTCAAAATTTGAAGTAGTGGTTTGTGATCTGTTTGTATTGTTATTCTCTTGCCAATAATAAATTCTTGAAACTTTTCACATGCCCAAGCGACAGCTGTAGCCTCCCTCTCGATGTTTGCATAGTTTTTTTCAGAAGGAAGAAGGCTTCGGGATGCAAATGATACTGGTCGTATAGAACCATCATCTTGAACTTGAGAAAGAGTTGATCCTAGTCCTTGAAGCGAGGCATCACAGGAGATAATTGTTTCCCGATTTACATCGTAAATGGCTAGGCAAGGAGAGTTAGTCAAAATGAGTTTTATTTCATCAAATGCCTTCGCCTGCTCTGGACCCCATATCCATGGAACGTTAGCTTGAAGTAGTGAATTCATTGGGGCCAAAATCTTAGCTTTGTCAGGAATAAACTTACCAAGAAAGTTTACCATCCCATTGAACCTTTGAAGTTCTTTTACGTTTTTTGGGCAGTCCATTTTGAGAATGGCGGAAACCTTTTCCTTATCAACAGAAATTCCATCGGATGAGAGGAAATGCCCGAGGAATTTAATACTTGACTTCCCAAACTCAGTTTTGTCTTTGTTAAGTGTCATTCCTACATTTTTAAGCTTTTCAAGTACTTGCCGAACAACTGTATCATGTTCTTCTTTCGTTTTGCCCCAAATCAGAATATCGTCCATATGGACTGCGACATTTGACTGGTTGTCTAAGATTTTGTTCATGCATTTCTGAAAATGTTCAGGTGCTGATGTGATTCCAAATGGAAGTTTGAGAAATTTAAAACGTCCAAAAGGGGTAAGGAAAGTAGTTAGATCCTGGGAATTTACATTTAAGGGGACTTGCCAAAAACCACTGTTTGCATCAAGTTTTGAAAACCATTTTGCTCCTGAGATTGAGCTGAGAGACGTTTCAATTTTGGGAATCGGATGATAAGACCGCTGGATGGATTCATTCAACTTTGTTAAGTCAACACATATGCGGACATCTCCATTAGATTTAGGCACTACTACCATTGCTGAGCACCATTCAGTAGCATGCTCAACTGGGGTGATTACATTATTTTGTACCATACTTTCTAGTTCTTTTTTCACTCGACACATTAGGGGTAAAGGTACTGGCCTAGGAGTAGTTATTGCGTATGGCTTTGCGCCATCCTTAAGTGCTATTGTGTAGGGATCAGGAATGACGCCCAGACCACTAAACATTTCATGGTATTCGGTAAAAAAGTCACTGTCTACCTCTGCAACTGAATTAACAAAAGTTAAAATCTTCAAGTCCTGTATTGCTGGACGACCAAGCAAGGGTGTTATGAGTCCCTTCACTACGTATACCATGTGATTTATTTTAACATCTCTGTATTGGATATTAGCTCTAACACAACCTACAGTTTCTAATTTTGTTCTACCAGCCCCAAACAACTCAACTAGAGTCGGCTGGATCCTACTTGGATCAACTATGCCAGGGGGAATTACTGTTACATCTGCCCCTGAATCAATTTTAAATGTTTGTGGTTTTCCCTCAAACACTAATTCTAGTTTCCAGGGCTTACATTTCGACCCATCCCCAAGTGTACCTATGAATACTTTATTATTTGAAGGTAGTTCACTTACTTCATTTTCGTCAGTTACTTCCTGTGCTTCTTTAGATCTGCAGACCTTCGAAAAGTGACCAATCTTTTTGCATAAGTTACATGTTGCGCTTTTTGCTGGACACGTGCTTCTTGGATGGGACGGTTTATAACCACACCAGATACATTGCGCTGGGTATTCTTGTTTCTTTTGACGAAACCTATATCCTTGATTTTGGTTTGAACTCGATGACGTAGTTGCTTCAATTTGAACTCTTTTCTCATCACATAAATCTGCCTTCTCTTTCTTTACGTTATCTGCATGTCTTATTACTGTAATGGCTTTGTCTAAATTCATCTCGGGATCTAGCAACAAGCGATCACTAAGTTTCTCATCATTTAAACCCAGTATTAGTACCATCAACACCATTTCATCATTAAGTGAACCCCAGTCACAGGTTCTAGCCAAGGAATGGAGACTAACTATAAACTCTTCAACGGTTTCATTAATTTTTTGTTGTCTCTTCAAAAACTTTGCTCTTTCAAAAATTAAGTTCCTCCGTGGAATAAAATGTTTGTCAAATAAATCTAAGACTTCTTCAAATGTTAGCGTTGATTCGGTTGCTAAATTAAAAGATGCAAAAATCTCATCAGCTTTCTCACCTAATGTGTATATAAGAGTGTTGATTTGTTTGTTCTCAGACTCTTCAGATAGCCCAGATGCTGACCGATATCTTTGAAATCGTGTTTTCCATCTTGGCCAATCTGCTGGTACAAAGGAGAAACTAGCTGGAGGTTGAATAACTGAATGAGTGTTTGATACAATGATTGACTTCGTAGTTGAATTGTTGTATTCATTTTCTCTGCTTCTTTCATTTTGTTCTTGTTCATTTTCATTATCTTCATAGTCAGATTGTTTCCTTCTTGGATTTCTCTTCTGAGGCATAGCTCTAAACCGCTGCCACCATGTATTATTTTACTAAGAATTAAGTGAATGCACTGTTTTATGTCATAACTCAAACTCAACTAACTTTATTTACCTTTTTACAAACATAGAATAACAAATAAACATATGATAATAATTAATAGAAATTAACAGGTGTTATGAAATAAACTGTTCTCACAACATTGACAAATGTGTTTTATGTGACTTATCTTATCAAGCGTAAACCTTAAATTGTCAAATATAACACAAGCCTATAAAGACCTTTGAATCGACAACCATCTTTACCCAAATCTAAGAATGTTACAATACCTGTAGACTGCCTGTAGTGGTCCTTGATCATCTAACAGGATTACGCGTTTCGGTATATGTTATACCATCATCAGATCCTTGTTTACAAAACTTGAAGTTTTTTGACACGTGATGTCACATGATGGTAAAAGAAAACACAATCACTAAACATTAAGTCACGAATAAACTATTTACAATCGAGACTTTATGTTTTAGTCACTTTCATGGGTTTAGTAAACTCAGCCCAACATGTATTATATTACAGCTATTGTGATATAAACCATACTATTATACTGTACTATAAAATTATAGCACGGAAAACATTTTATATCGATAAACTTGCTGTAGAGCTAGCAGACCATTCATCAAAGCAAACCCAATGTGTATAGCAGGCCTAGCTTCGGTTAGGCCATAATGATCATTTGTCAGTGCACAATAGACTTACTGTTTGAGCTGCCCGTTAGCATAGGGCTTGTGGTTAGAACTGGTGGTTTGTGTGGATTGTTGGGTTGTATGGAAACAATGAAAAATATTTGACTCATATATTGTTTAATAATGTTAAACTATAAAATATACTAATTAGCATTATTAGTACCTTACTATCAGTGCTATTAGGGGTTGAACTTGACAAGTCTTAGAAACAGCAACTGTTTCACTTAGAATTATTTCAGTCAATTTACATTTGGGGTAAGTAGTAAAACCACGGTGTCTCGGCCATTATAAGTACGTATAATATAGTTATAGTAGGTGATATAACCTAGGTTATATTTAGGTAATTTATTTATAATATATATATAGTTATAACAGGTGTTATCATAGTAAAATTTTACCCCTGGGCATTTTAACCCTAAAATACTATAGCAAATGATTTTTTATTTTTTTTTTATTGGGTAAATTTTATGTTTTCAGATTTTTGATTCAACAAAATTACAAACACTAAACTTGTAAATCTTTTTATTTTATATATGTACAGTTTTTTTTTTTTTTTTTTTTTTTTTTACTTTTAAGTACGTACAGGCAAAACTACTAATACAATAACTTTGTTAAAATAAAAAAGCAAGAAATGTAACAAAAGTTAATTTTTGTAACAACTTTATATAAAATTATGAGTACAAGATTGTTTTAGCATGGATGAATTCCAAATTAAATATACGACTTTTTACTCTGCAGCGTCTACTAAGTTAAGGAATATGCCAATTACACATAATAGACCAGACTTAATATCACTTAGGGTAAGATAACCATTAGATTCCCAGTCTGATGAAATGGAACACATTGTGATGACGTCATCCATTGTGGTCAACCCCTTGATGTAACAGAATGGGTTACTCTGACAACCTACCGCTCTGGTGTTCTGACGTCATCGATTTAGGCTTACACATTGATGTAACGGAACACACTGTGATGACGTCATTTATTAAGACCAACACCCTGATGTTGTCTGGGCCGCTTAACGGCTGGTCATAAACATTTATAGCGGGACAATCCAAATTGGTTTCGTGTTTGTCGAGCCAAGTGTAAAAGAACATCTCGGTGAAGGACTGATGAAATGAATTACTCCTTTGGAAATCTTAAACCTGGCTTAAATATTTGTAAACATGACAGATTTAGATCGTAAGAAATATATTTTCCTACTTTTGATCACAACGTAGATAGTAGTAACGATAGTAGATAAGATAATTTAATCAATCGTCTGCAAAACGATGTTTTAAGATATGTGTATGATTTGAGAAAATTTGACCACATATCTTCCTTCAGAAAGCAAAGTGGGATGTTGCCTGTGCAGACAGAATGTTTGTTAGAGACTGTGGCTATTGTTCACCAACACTAGCAGACCCACATATCTGAAAGATAAGTTAAAATCTACGAGAGATGTGAGGGAGAGGAGTACAAGACGGGATAGCCTGCTGCATTTGCCTCGCGTCCAGTTAGAATATGGTAAAGAGGGCTTTTCTTTTTTTGCTCCTCAGAAATACAACCGACTGCCAGAAAATGTAAAAAAACTTAGTTATAACGCTTTTCGATTGAACTCAAAAACATGTCTTTTGTAAATATAAGTTAAGGTGTTGTTAGTTAATAAGTCAATTATTGCTATTGTAATATTTATTTTGTATTGACTTGAGTATTTTTGAAAACAGTATTGTTTCTGAAAACCACTTGAAATAAAAGACGTTTTATTATTATTATTATAATGGGTCTGTTTGCTGTCAACGAGGAATGAAAAAATTATATTTTCCATTTAAAAATATTAATGGTTTATGGTTAATTTTATTTATCAATATTTGTTTAAACGATGATTTTATGTGAAAGCGGCCTATACTTCAAGATGATTCAATATATACATTTAAAAAGATATGTTTTGTTAACTAAATATTGTACACTAGTATAATTTAATACGATTACTCTTTGAACTGAACTCTATAAAGATACAAATCAACAGTTAAAATATCAGACACTAAACACAATATCCGCAGGGAGACATGGCGTACCATTGTTGCCATTTAATTAGCATGTTTCTTAATATCTTGGGGCAACATTCTGTTTAGTCCTCTGTAAACTATAAGAACATGAATCAAAGCTCAACAGTGGAAAGACTCAATGGTACTGCTTTATAAATAGTTTTCTAAGTGTGTCTTCCTTATGTTATGGTACAAATAAAATCGTTTTATGAAATAGGAAGGTTTCGTATATTTTGAACGTATAAGTGCAATTCATGTCCTAAATGAAATCTATACATGCATATATTAGGTAATAATTTGTAACATATATTATTTTATGTAGTTTTGAAACATTTAACAATATTTAAAAAAGATAAGCAGAAATTTTAATTGAAATTTTGCCTTGATTCGCTATAAATAACGCTATACATCGTTAATACTAGCGTTGATGTCTATAAGAAAATGTCTATAAGATGTCGAGGTAGGCCCGTTTGCCAACTCCAACATTTTCTAGGGGTCCTGAGCCACTCATAATATAATTTTTCTAGCAAACAAAAAAGGGTCCTGGGTGAAGATATAAAATAGCTTTCAAATGATGAAATACGTTTTGGATATATATATATATTTCAGACTGTGGAAAAATTACTATCTATATTGATATAAATAAAAAAAACTTTATATAATAAGGGATGTTTCTGCCATGATTATTTAACAGGTTTTAATGATTTTATACCCTAATAAGAGCAGTTTTCAAAGATTGTACTAGAACAGTAAGGTGTAAATAAATATGTTCAAACTGCTTGAATATATTTAAAGAATAAATGTAGGAAATTACCAAACACCATTAGTCAATTCATTAATTTTAATTGACATGAACAGTTATTCATCATTCTAGTATTCAATATAAGTGTAAGAGGGACTAATCACCAATGGTCTTTGGTAAAGACTTGGCAACTCCTGAAGAAAAACAATTCCCCTTGCGGCATGTTGTGCTGGTCTCGCAACCTCAACAGGTGTATCACGTGCTGACGCCACCGATGATGGTGGGGGTGCTGCTACAGGTACTGTGACAATGTGTGTTGGAGGAGGAGCCAAAACAGCACCTGAAGGTGGAGGTGCTGCTAATGGTGTTAAGAAAACAGCTGATGGTGAAGGTGCTGAGACAAAAACTGATGATGGAGGTGCTGCAGAAGGTGCTGAAGCTACCATTGGAACTGCATGAGTAGCAACGGCAGGAGTAAGGTCTGCAATGGTAAACGAAGCAAGACTAGGAATCGCCGAGGATTGTTGTTGATTTGACGGAGCAAACAAAACAGGAAACGGCTTAGGTTTCTCCGGGCTGACACATAGAGAAGGAAAAAACGGCGGAGGAGCCGCTAAGGTCTCATCAGAATACTCGGTGAGATCGGAAGGAGAAGCGATAGTATACGCTCCCAGCTCCCACGGGTCATCGGGGTTGATTGACTTCAAGACTATCTTTTTGTAATTGCTAGGTAGTCTTTCAACTGTATGTTCCTTCTTCAAAAATATTATCCATGGTATTTCCCAGCTTTCTGTGTCCAACTTTTCCTCAAGGTTTACTGTAGTTGAAACTTGGGTTTGTGTAAAGGTGGACAGACTGCTTCGAGGTACGAAAAACACGTGGTAGTCATTTTGCAGTTGTTTGCAGACCAAGCTGCTTGTAGGATCTGCGGAGTCTACTTGACGCAGGAAGAGTTGCCGTTGGGTCGCCGTGGCTGTCTGGCCGGAACCGTACTCTACCAGGACATTGGCTGGGCTCTTGAGGTAGTAGATTGAACTGGGAGGTTCATCCTGGCTGTAATTTTCTGAAACAGAACACAAGAAATAATGTATCACAACGTAATAAGACTGGGACGAGGGGCGTCATCCTGTAATCCAGCTACTAGAAGGTCACCTATTGTGGATATTTATAGGCATGCACTGCGGATGCTATACTCCCCAGTGTGGATTAACGTCCGCACGGGTGAGTACTACGACTATCCGCAGAACTATCCTGATAATTAGACCAATTCGTAGTTACCAAAGTAAAAATGTGGTTCGGATTCCACTATAAACTGTAGGTCCTTTAGTTGCCATTAGCTGTATGGGCTATTAATTAACAGCTGTGTCTAAGGAATGTCGGCCTTAGTCACTAACAAGACTACAAGATCGCGCCACTCATCCTACATTCATACTTGGCTTAAAATACCTACTTTGTATGGTTGCCATTTCATAGAAAAGTATTTCATAGAACATTATTAACAGTAATCAATTATACTAAACTGTGCTGCCTTAATAATGTACCAGGCCTATGAGAACCCTTGATTGAATTGTATGAGACAATTTTAGTTGTAGTTTGTATTATCGATGAGAGCATGTTTTTCTCGTAAATAGTAACAATAAAACAGCTAAACCTACAAATCAATATTTTAAATATTACAAAATTAACTTAATTGCAATGTATATTGCTTTGTCTTATTTTTTGTATGCTGTTTTATCAAAAAGCAATATACCGTAAATATTTCAATTTCATTGACCCAACTTGACACGTTATACTTTCGGAAGAAGCCTAGAAAAATACTTTAAAAAACAAATTAACACGGTTATTTAAATATTGTAATGACTCTTAAATAGCAAAAAAACTATACATAATCATATCAGTACCAATTATACGAGGTTTTACGAATAACAAAGTTCAATTTTTTTAATGACTTATTAATGATGGATGACGAGTTCTTTATTTGTAACACTCAATATTTAATGATTCCAAAATATCTATTATTTATTGTAGACATTGCAAATAAACTTGTTATTCTTATCATAGTATGACTTATGAAGAACACAAAAGAAAATGAAAACATTCCAACCTGCAAACTATCGATTTCGAACTACAGTTCAACCTAATATCAACCTAATAGAACAAAGTTTATTTTTACTAAATAACTAATTTATGCGTATTTATTTAAGTTGAACAAAGACTCTTTTTCTAATCTGATTCCCTTTAGAAAACCGAATCGTGATAATGAATATGAAAGATTTCTACGACGTTTTATGATTGTGTATCCTACATAGAAATAAATAATACAACACTGATATACATTTTGCAATTAAAAGCATTAAGACCTATAATGGTTAGCTTATCAAAATATAACTCTCACTGCATCTTTGTGATGTTATTAAATAAATTAAATAAAATGCTGAATTATAAAAGTAAAGTAAATCTATTTACCAGCAGGATAAGCTAAGGTTGATGCGAAGAAAATCGCGAGTCCCACAACCAGTCTCATGATTGACTGGAGCTCTTGCCCCCAGAACTTATCTTTGGCTAAGTTATCAAAAAGCTAATGTGCTTATAATAGAGAATGATACTGGATAGTGAAAATGAGCTGTAATGTAGACTAGATTTCCTTGCCGATATTTTTTTGTATTTTATAAGTTATAACTATGTAGATTTGCACAAAGCCATTGGTTGTGTAATAGGTTTTGCTAACATTTAGTAGTTAAATGTATAAAACTACTCTCTTTTACATGGCAAATTATTACGAAAACAGTTGTACGTGTAATTCAAAGGTATTTTTATTGCCATATAATACAGTATTACCATGTAAGTAAAAGTTAATACAGATTGGTCTAGCTATTAATTAATTAAAACGCAATACATATATTTTGATTCTTTTGGTCATATAAAAAAAGAAACTCAGATGTAATTTGTCGGTGCTAAAAATTTGCCACTATAGATTTATTTTTTTAAGGAACTTATTTAAACCTTCTTCTCCTGTTGTTTCTTTTTTTTCAAATATTCGTTTCTTTCCAAATTATATAATTTCTGTGGAAATAGAATTAACGTAAAAAAGCTATGGAATCACGTAAACCACTTGATATCCTTTCCAACTTAGCGCACTAAATTTTAATAGTAGTTTACACAATGATTGGGTAAAGATAGTGTTAACGACACGAGTGGAAAATTCAAGGTACGAGCCTTGGCAGGTTTCTTAGAAACTTCAACGAGTGTCGTTAACACCATTTACGAGAGAGTTGCGTACACTACTTTAACTACGACTGGTTTTTAATTCTTAATAATAACTACTCAAAACTTCTAAGAGAGGTTATTTTTACGTGTATAACCTCTCATTGACATTGACTGATGTAACCGCTCATTTACTAATTACTTATTTCGACAATCGTCAACAATTAAATTGGTAAACAGCTGATTAGTTGAAGTTCGAAGCGTAACAGTTTTACTTCGCTCTTAATCCATGAACCTCATTGGTCTATTACCCGGGTGATAAGTAAAACTATGCCGATATGTAAGAGAACAATGCTGGACTGAATGGCTACTTAAAAAACGGTCGTAGGTAAAACTCTTTTTAAAATGCTAGAGAAATAAACTAAAAGAAATATCTGAATATAGGTTTACGGTATGCTTATTAAGTGGTTATGCAACACTATATGAATCATATACAGGCTTTTACACGTCGGAACTATTACAAATGATTGGTTGTGTACGAATAGGGCTTGCAAAAATCATAAACTTTAATGATAGAAGTAATAAATGTATAACAATTAACCTAGAAAATGAGTAGTTAAAATCCCATGTCGCGTACATAATTTTATAGGTTGTATTATTCTGGATTAGTTGTTTTTCAACATAGACGAAGATAATTAAATATAGACTGTCAGCCGTGCTGTGGTTACTATGGTTACCATAGGTTCTGGCGCACACCGCTGGGAGTGCCGTGTAGTTACGTAGCCCGTACGCTGTATTAATATGGCACTCCCAGTGGTGTGCACCAGAACCTATGGTAACCGCAGCACAGCTGACGGTCTATATTTAATTCTTTTTGTCTGTATTTTTCATCATGACAAGTCACGTGACATAATTAAATGCACACATCGTTCGAAATTGTGATTATCTCATCATTCCAAGATACTATACTAGTTAATAGTTAGTAACTAGACTAATGCACACTTCGAATGTTACTCAGCAAGATATCCGATATTAGGCTAGACAAGTGGTATCGAACAACTGTGGTCATAATGTCAGGTACTATATCAGTGGCGGGGTTTGCAAAAGACACGTATCCTGTGAGCCACAACTGGTCAAGAGCGTGACAAAAGCCTTTGTGGTCATCACAACGTGATATCTGGCCAACTTTACGATAGCCACGGCCGTGCCTTTAATTTGTATATGACCGTATCTAAGCTTTGTAAAAATAATAATTACTCGTTAATATAAATGATAAATTGATTACAATAATTTAAAAGCTATTCTGTACATTTTTGCTGAGCACTAAATTTGAAAGTAGTTATTGATTTAAGTCGGTTACATAACTGTTTTGTGGTTTCCAGCTAAACAAACAATACTGATACAAAGCGTTATATTTATAATCTTCTGTTTCTAGGACATCTTAACTCCTATTGTAAGATATAGTGTGTTCTAACAGACGGTAAATAATACCTAACAAAACTGTAAATACTGTACGTATAGGAAAAGTTTCTTTTTTGACAGTATACCTACATGACATGTTTGAGCGAAATGTATACAAAATGAGCTTAATAGCTGACATCAGTGTTACGTTTATATACATGTTTATAAAAATGTATATAGTATTTATTTGACTATTTAATATACTTGGATATATCTCTAATCATCGTTAACAAAATTTTTTTATGATATACCTTATTATGACACTATCAAAATTGTTATATGATCTACCTCCTTTTGGCTCTTCTTCTTTAATCGTCCCCAAATTGCACGATCAAACGTTTACCAACCTACTATTACTTTTAAAACGTCTTGAGAACAGTGTTTATTAACAAATTAAACTTTAGTGACAATATTTAACTTACAATTCCATTACAAGAAGTTCCTCTACATTTCCATGAACTATATCTCACTTGTTCTTTTAAAAGGTTCTGTAGACCAAAATGAGTTCACCTACTATTACGTATTATGTAAGCATATTAGTATTTAGTACAGTGAAGTTGTTTGCGGAAGACGAGAAAGTTAACCACAGTATATTTCTGTAGTAGTTCCAAACATTTACGTCTATTGGATTGTCCAGAACCAGAATGTAACCAAGTTAAGCTGATGACGTAACGGCCCCCTGGATGGTCAACATTTGTATCACGTGACCAAGTAGTAATCCAATAGAGTGTAAATAAGTGGGACGTATAGTCCAACATACGTTTGGCATTATTTAGGCAGGCACTCTGTTTATGCTGTATAAAACGTTATTTCATTAATGAAAATCCCAACGTAAATATTTATGCATTTTTTATGCAAGAATATATGTAAGAAAATTTGAACGTTTTCTGATAACTACTGAAGGTAGTCAAAAGGTTATTATAAAATTACTATAGTTAATGAATCGAACAGACCAAATGCCCTCATAAGTAAAACTCTACAGTAATTTTTGAGCTCACGTTTGGACGTGGTGGAATAAGTTTTCTAAAATATTTGTAAAATATGAGGATTTTTTATGTAATGAACTTACATACTTTTGTAAATTTTAATATCACTAATACAGAGTTTACTTTAACGATTTAAATACTGTGTTGGTGAATCTAAAACATTACAAATTTGTAATTTAATGTATGTATACCCTAGCTGCTGTAGTTTGTTCACAGAGACTTTAAATATTTGACTGTTCACAAACTTTTGCATGACTTTATTTTTTTCAGCAACATCTTATTCCAGCGCGTTTGCAATGTTGACCTTGCAGAGTCAACAACCTCATTAGTGGAATCTAATTCGCAGCCCTGTACAGTACACTCATCTACACTGCGGTGTCTACTGACTACGATACACATATTTTAGTTTTCCACTTGGGAGCCTTAAGACCAATACCTAGTGAAACTGTTGTTGGTGTACCCCGTAGATTGCGACCCATTTCCATTTATAATATACTAAAGTTACAAATACAATGAAAAATTTGATTAACATGAAAACGGAATAAATATTTATTTTAAACACCTGAAAGAACGTATTGCACTGATATGCTGTATAACTATAGTATTTTCTTTAGTTTTTCAAGCACGTTTGCTGTTTACTCCTTTTTATTTTGTATTAGTCGTTTTAGTCGTTTGTATATATGTTGTTGTAATATTGCACTCTAAAAACATTTGATATCGTTAATAGCTGTCAAACAACTAAACTTTCTTTCAAATTTAACACTAGGGTATTGTCAGTACCGAAATAGTATATTTTACTACTAGCCTACTAGTCACGAAAGTGACCCATTTCGGGGCTCGATAGTGATTCCTATAAATAGACAAAAATCCTTAAAACACTCTCTCGCTCCGAAATGGGACTCTCGTGACGAGTATTGATCGATTTTTTTATCACAATGAAAAAACTACTTCATCAAACTAAACAAAATTATCTGATTATTTCGTAATCCATTCAATTTCATTCAGTTGTAACTTTGTTGATGTCAGGAAAATTATTGTTTGTGTAGCGAAAGTAATGTTTATGTCAAGAAAAGTCAGGTGATCACTATTTGTTTTTGGTGTATGGAAATTGACGATTTTGAAAGATCTCAGATGTCTGGAAATGAGCTATTTTCAAATACTTTGTGATGAAAATTCATGTATTTGCGTACAATGTTAGTATATTTTACTAACTTTACCCTAAAAAAGAATATATATTTTGATTGGATCCCATGAGGTTCAATAAACCTGTATCGATCACTACGTTGTTTACCTCGCCCGAAGCAAGCAGTATTAATGATACAGTACACTTATTATTGCTTCTCAGACCCACTACGGATATCCGCACTGCTTTTTATATCACCGCCCAGGGACATTTATTTTATTCACTTCATACCCTACTATATCCAATTTGTTTTGTGTGACACAGTAGTATATCAAGCAGCGGTATTCTTTGTAAATCTTACTGTTATTTGGATACAAGTAGTGCGGAAAATACAAATTAAAAACAATATTAAATACACTAACAAAGTGTGATTGTATGATAATACCTTAGAGTTGATTCTTATACGCTTGAATAACGCTACATGTAATATAAAACCATTCATAACATTAAAACCTCAATTACGTTATCTTAATGAAATATTTTAATAATATTGAGCTCATGTAGGTAGAAAAATGAGAGTGGAAATAAATAAACCATAAGCGCAGGTGTTTGAAAAATTGTCCCATTTGTCATGCACGTGGTCAGGTGGTCTAGACATGTCTCCACGGCTACTCTTACCCTGCAAAAACTACTCGGAATAACATTTACGTGGCATGAGTATTTCTTGTGTGTGTAAAAACAAGAATATTCATAATTTGGGGTTTATAAAGTGTAAAGGTTGGAATTGTTTGTATACCTTATATCGTGAGAAAAGTATATTGTTAATCATTATACAGTAAATTATTTTATTTCTAAGTAAATATAATCCTACTGCACATTCGCCTATCGAATTAGACGTGAAAATCTTTGTTAATTCCTCATCGTAGCATTACATGCAATATGCTAAATATATCGAAATCTAAAATTGTTTTCCGTCAAAACCCATATTAGTAAATAACAATGTAATATCAATCAGTTCTTACTAATGGATTACTGTATGATACTTTTGATTGCATCGGATGCAAAACAATGTTTGGATTCTAACACTTGCTAAATTATCTCGTTTACGTACAATGTGACCCAATATCTGTAGGAAATTGGATCCATTTCCAAGCGGTAAGCCACTATTAGTCAACGGTCAGGTTGAACGTCTGTAAAATACATGGATTTATCCTTCATTGGTCTAGGAGATATTTATATATATATGTGAATTTGAACGGACTGTGTTTTTGGCCTCTGGGGACCTCAAACCGAAAAAGTAAATCGGCCCCAGGTCCAGATCTTACCATGAGACCTACGGTAATAGCTTATTCTCTAATAATCGCTTGAATGTAATCTGACAAGTTGAAATTCGCTTAGTCAGCAGGCTTATCATTAACTATTTTCCATTTTCATATATTTAATATTTAATATGTTTGATTTTCCTTACTAATGTCCATTTCATTGGCAGAGGACACGACTGAAGAGTAATTTTAAGTTCAGTTTTGAACCTACCCTAACCCTACTAAGACGATAGCTGAACCCAACTGAAGATGATAGCTGAACCCTACTAGAGACGATAGTTAAACCCAACCAGAGACGATAGTTAAACCCCACCAGAGACGATAGCTGAACCCTACCGGAGACGATAGCTGAACCCTACAAAAGATGATAGCTGAACTCTACCAGAGACGATAGTTAAACCCTACCAGAGACGATAGCTGAACCCTACCAGAGACGATAGTTAAACCCTACAAGAGACGATAGCTGAACCCTACCAGAGACGATAGTTAAACCCTACCAGAGACGATAGCTGAACTCTACCAGAGACGATAGTTAAACCCTACCAGAGACGATAGCTGAACCCTACCAGAGACGATAGTTAATCCCTACAAGAGACGATAGCTGAACCCTACCAGAGACGATAGTTAAACCCTACCAGAGACGATAGTTGAACTCTACCAGAGACGATAGTTAAACCCTACCAGAGACAATAGCTGAACCCTACCAGAGACGATAGCTGAACCCTACTAAAGATGATAGCTGAACCCTACCAGAGACGATGGCTGAACCCTACCAGAGACGATAGATAAACCCTACCAGAGACGATAGTTAAACCCTACCAGAGACGATAGCTGAACACTACCAGAGACGATAGCTGAACCCTACCAAAAACGATATTTGAACCCTACTAGAGACGATAGCTGAACCCTACCCGAGACGATAGCTAAACCCTACCAGAGACGATAGTTGAACCCTACATGAGACGATTGCTGAACCCTACATGAGACAATAGCTGAACCCTACATGAGACGATAGCAGACCCCTACTAGAGACGATAGCTGAACCCTACATGAGATGATAGCAAAACCCTACCAGAGACGATAGCTGAACCCTACATGAGATGATTGCAGAACCCTACATGAGACGATAGCAGAACCCTACATGAGATGACAGCTGAACCCTACATGAGACGATAGCAGAACCCTACCAGAGACGATAGATGAACCCTACATGAGACGATAGCTGAACCCTACATGATATGTTAACGAACTTTATCCTGTCTGAGACGAAAATGCTCCCTGATTGTGTCAACAATACAACGGAAAATAATGTTTTCTTGTCTTAAAATGTTATGACCAACCAATAAAAAAAAAAATTTTAAATGATTTATCTCTTTGTTTAAAGCTGTATTAATAGTTTTATTATGTTAACATTTTCAATTTCAACAAAGCACAGTGTATGGTAAACCAAGCATTATAAATGAAAATAAAAAATTTGAGGAAACCATGTTCTGATATTCTCAACAACATCAAGGATGAAAGTGGTTCAAGTATTGGTGGTCCAAAATTGGTTTCTAGTATGTTTAAATAGATTTTTTTGTGAAAGTAGGCAGTGGAAATTTAAATGCTTACCGAAATTTTCTTCTAATTTGAAATATGTTTCTTCTGAAACCTCGATTTTCTTAACAAGCAAGAAGAAGGTAGTAGAAAAAATCAAGATTTGTTTTGTAGTAATACATAATTACAACTTGTGCATATAACAGGGTACAGCACTGTACCTGTACCCTACAAAAAGTAAAGTTGACAAAATATTCATTAGAAAAGTTACCTTGGGGCCAGATGGGCAACTTTGTACAACATTGCCTCAACTTTCACTGCTTCAGAGGTTGATGCAATTATATTTTTTCATCGAGTGACCAAAGTGCCATTTTGTATGACAAATGTAGGAAAAAATATGTTATAAATGTATCGTAAAATATTTTAACTATAGCACATTAAAGTCATTCATTTATTTACTAAATATAGCACTGATTTGGTATGTTATAATTTTTTAACAAGTAAAATATACAATTGCCAATGGCATTTTACACGTGCCATAAACATGTACTCATGCCACTCCACATGTTGGCTACGGGTCATATGACGACAGAATCGTATGCCTTAAAGGATAGTTTCAAGTAATTACTTCTATTATCAAAGTTCCAAAATCACCACATTTGGACTAATGTGAAAACTTTGGTGACGTTGAACTGCCTTCGGTGGTATTGTTGGACATTACTGAGCATTCATTGTTCGTAATCATTGCGTCAGTGAATTACACTATTTATGAAGAGACTAACTGTATAAACAACTCTAAGTGACTAGTATGATTAAATATGCTACTTTCCTTATTTTGAGTTCATTTATCATATACTACTAGTAAACAATACAAATTCGAATTAAACTATTTAAAATCTTATTTCACACAAAGGTATTTTTTTAATAGCTAATTAAGAAAATATTGTATATACTCATTTTACACAAAGAGATATCTAGTGTATCTATACAATGGGAAGGGTGTAATCAGCTAGCCTCTCAAAATCAAACAGCTTGTAAACGATCTACACTTTTTCAAGAAGGCATAATGCGAGTATCTCCAGTTCACATCAAGCTTAAACAAAACTATGTTTAAATTTAATATTTTAAAAGTCGAATTGTACCCTACAATGTGATTGGAAATATTGGAATACATCATGATTTCTTACAAATGTCATTATAAAAGAGTTGAAAATTAAATGAACATGTTGTTTTAAGTGTATGGTGGGAAAGTAAAAATACGTCTAATAACACACTTGAACCATATATTTACACTTATACGGTTTCAAACAGGACGGTGAATATATATAAAAGATGACAATGGTGATCGATTTCGATTGGACACTCCAATGATCATCAGACCCAATAGGCGAATTACAAGAATCTTAAATGGCGTCCCTACTTATTGGCTCCGTGAAATTAATAACACGTATTATGCTGATTAAGGAGTTATTTTGTTAAATTTTTACCAAACAATGTTATAACCATACATATAGGTAGTAGTTTACCTATCATGTACATTTTCTCGTGGTAGTTTGGTGAACAGCATCGAACGCAACTCACATGGGAAGGTACGGTACTACCATGAAATTCGTTACGTGGCAGTGCTATCATAATGTTCTATAAAAACCTACTCCCCAGTCATGAACAATTTTCTATTTTAGCCAGGAGTATTCAATATAAGTAACTTTCACCTGTAAAATAATACAAAAATAACATGATCTTAAGTGTTGGTTGTGTTTATTACTTTCACAATGGCAACCGTAGTTATAATCACAAATAATTATTGATCATACGAAACAACACATCCTCGCTCTCTTGATATCTAGTTTATTTAAGTCTTCTACAATCTTGAATAATATCGGTGAAATAAGCAAAAACCCATGCTTAGATCAAATACATACTATAACATAGAATCATAGATCTCTATATAATACAACGCATTGGTGTAAAAAAACCCCATTAGGTGTTATCAATATTTAAAGGGCTGTTAAATGTAGTTTTTCTAAAATATATAATTTGAAATCAATCTAAACCCAGCAGGCTTTCGTGATCAACAGTTTAACATTTTGACTTTTATTAAATTAATTGTTTTATTACAAAGCAGGTTAAAAATTATTCCGCATTTCTTGTAGTTTATGGTAATAACTGACTGAATGCTATTTGTACAGTAAACTGAGTTTGATTTGAAGAAATTAAAACCAATATCTATAACAGAATAATTGCTAATACATTTCACTATAGTTGTTGATAAATATTAAAACAACACAATGTAAAATGTATGAAACATTTATTATCAAAAAACCATCTCGCAATATCAACAATATCTCTAAGCTCTATAACATAAGAGTCTATAGTCCTCTGGGAGACACGGTTTTCCTCATACAATCTTTACCTTGGGAAATCTATGAACGTATTATAATGTTTCTTTTTATCCTTGTATACCATAACCTGTATAGTATATTTACACAAATAATAACGTTTAGGAACATACGCACGTAATTCGATACGTTTAAAAATTATTGTAAGTAAATTATTTCATAATTAAAAGGTAAACTCGTTATTTCAAAAATGATAGTGTTATTAATGGTATAATTTATTGTCGTAATATAACATTTTGGAGCTTGATTTAGTAGCATTCTGTACCTTATAGATCAATGGAAAAAAGGGAATAAAATATGGTTTTATACATCATTGGCAATTCTTTTTAAAATAGTAAATCAATAAAATACATTTTACCATTTGTTTCATTTGTGAAAGCTTGGCTTTAGTAAGAAATAACCACAAAACTTTTAGAATAGAATATAATAGAATTTTCTAGCATTAGCGTTTATATTTGAAAATTGCAATAAATTATTTGGAAATGTATTTATTAAAAGGGTTAATAGATAATAATGTTCTTATTTCTGTGTGCAGTTACCATTGGATTTACAGTGGTAAACTATACATCGAGCATCAGTTTAATATAATGAAGCTAAAACAACTTTACTGGTACTTTACTGGTTTCAATGCCAAGGAAAATATAAGAAAAAATTGAAACACCAAAATAAAATCACAAGTTCTGAACCTACACAGTCTCAAGCAACCCCATAACAGGGGTAATAGCTGCTAGGCGCCAGTATAACAATAAGTCTTCAAACTTTCCAACTTGTTTCACTAGATTATAACAAATATGCTGACGGTTATTATGTTCCAGTTATGTTACCGCTTATTCACACTGAATCTAGGAAAGCCAAAATACGGTGATATACGTAACAAAATCACTTAAAATATAAATATACGAGAATATTATTTAAAACAGCATGATACGGTAAAATTTATTACATTAATTTAATATGTTATATATAATTTTAACGTTGTGAACGTTATAGAAAATCCATGGTTAATTATTAAAATGTATTTTAGATTGTCGAATTGATAAAATCTACACGAATAAGGATGTTTTTGACATAATAAGGTGTACAATTTAAGATTGTATTCAAGAACTTACTTTGTGCCACAGTTTATGTTATCAAAGCCAAGAGTGCTGGTTTTTGGTTCTTTAAAAACTAGTGTTATTCAATAATGGGATAAAAGCCTAAGCCTAATTTTCGCCTATTTTTGTGCAAATTAAAGCCAATTAAAGGAGTATCATATGTACACTTCTCATTTAACTGATTGCCTGATGTGTATGAGGGCTCGTGAGCGAGCAGTTGCGAATCACGAGGCAATGTTAAAACAAATTTATCTAAAATTTACTTGTTAAACACAACTCTTGATATAATAAATAAAAAAAATATATATATATATATACCTTATTTTTATTAGGCATTGGGCTAGCAGCTTTGATTGTACCTTTAGTTAGAATTTACGTTTGACCGAAATTTGATCAGGCCTTTTTAAGTATTACATTTTATTTGCCAAGACGTTCGACATTCTAATGAACTTCGAATAGGTGTGATCTTTCAGTGATAACTCAACAATAGGCAATTCCTTACAATTTGAAAAGTTAAAGTTTTAGGGAGATGAGAAAATATGCTTTTACGCACACGTGTGGCCAGTCTGTAGTTTGAAACTCATCAAAACTAATCACTAACATTCACCCTCTGCACTATCGGTCACATTTCTAAGGGCAAGTCCACATATGACTTAAGCTATCAGCGATGTTTAGGACTAGTACCGTTTCTGGCATTCACATTGTTTATGACCTACAACTCACCCCTGTCAAGGTCGAGCTTCTTGGCGCGGAGAAAATGCCCTGAATGAAATGCGACACACATGACCAATTATACTCACCCTCTGTTATTAGCGGAATTACCATGTCTACCTTCAACAGTCATACACACTGTTAAGTCTCCAGGCGGGGCCTTTCCCAATGCTGACAGCGAAAGATGTCCCGCGTAGTCGGGGCGGGAGCGCCCTGGTAGTAGATGCAATCGGGTGACACGGCGGTGAAAAGGCCGTCAGAATCACGTACGAAATAAAGTCGTCATCAAAGATTAAGCTGTTTTAAACCTTTAAATATGTAAATGTATTTTGTTAAGTAGGGATATTCGTAAAAGGTACGAAGGAGCGTTCAATAGACGTTTAGCTATAGTGGCTCTAGTTTCGATGTGTCTCCCTATAATGGTAGCTGCTGCATTTTTCCCCAATTTTATTACACGTTTTCAGTTATAATGCCTATTTTATATTTAAGCATCCGATGAAAGTATATTCAAAAGTACTCGTGACCCGATATATAATAGGAGAATAGGACTTCAGAGTCTGAGCCTGTAGCAGCAGCTTCATCTCTGCTGATGTTTAGGCTGGAGCAAAATGCGCATTTTTTGTTGACAGTGAAAACGATTAAATGTACTAAGTTTTGGGAATTGCATAACTAACAAAGTTGTTGACTTAGCAATAATGTATTATCCTAAAAAAAAGTATTTTTAAGTAAAAGATGTGTTTAAGGAATTAGTTCTCAAATAATTGTACTAGGCTAGTAATATTCTAATTCCAGAATAAATATACAATACTCTACTGGAAAAAAACATACAAAGATTGTTAACTGTTTTTTTTTAATCGATATAAATATATTTAAAAACACTAAATATAAAACTAAATCATCCCTCCAAAATCATTGACTTTTAATCTTTGCTTGTGGCGTTGTGGTGTGGTAGCGTTTTCTCACGCTTTCTGAATGTCAAAGGATCTCATTTTCTTTAAGTAATAGGCTCTTTTATCGAGGGTTACCACTTTTTAGTATAAAGAGGTTATTCTCATGCATACGGTTTTGAATTTAGACCAGGAAGTGTGTTTTTACCTTAGTTTATCGCTTAAAATGGTTGGCTCTTACTAAGATAAAACTACAATTAGCTAAAACGTGTTAATATAACAACATAATACAACGAGTTTGTTTTAAGTTATAGTTTTATAGTCTTAGTTTACCTCTTTTGTAAAACCTTTTTGTATTGAGTACTTGTGTTCTTTAAGCGAGTTATAAAATGTAAGGCAAGTAAAATATAGATTAAAAAGAGTACAATCAATATGTACAGTACAGTCAGTCTCCATCGCAATAGACTTCTCTTGCTTAGTAACTTTTCATCATAATAGACCCTTGTTTATTTCGGCATTTGATCGATTATCATTTTCAACACAAATCATGGATTTGGTTCCTGGTCAGGAGGTTTGCGTGGTGTGTATGCACAAGGTTCTCGACTCCGAAAAAGGTATTAAATGTGAGAAAAAGTGTTGTCGATGGTTCCATTCCTCGTGCGTCAATATCTCTGACACTGAGTACGCAGCTTTATCCTCAAACAACAAGAAAAAATGGTATTGCCACCGTGTCGACTGTGTTGATCCTGAAACTCACCCCTCAAACACATTGAAGGCCCGTTTTGATGTTTTTTCTGGCAAGATTGATAAAATGTTGGATATGATGAATAAGTTAGCTGGAGTACCTGAAGACATTGCTGCTATGAAAAGTGAACTTGTAGGGGTAAACCAAACACTTGCTTCTTTGGAACCCAGGATTATAGGGGCAGAAAAGCGGCTTGACTCCCTTGAGAAAGAGCTCAGTGACCTGAAAATAGCGACTCCAGAAACTGTAAATTGTGATACCATCCTCGAAGAAATTGCCGAGCGTAACATTTGCTCACGCAATATCATAGTATATGGGATCGTTGAATCTGATAGCTCCGTTGTTGAGTCGAGAGTCAATCATGATAACACCACCGTAACCCTACTGGTAAATAAATTCTGTCAGCCAAATCAAGACTTGGGCTTCAAGACTTATAGGATTGGGAAAGCCTCTAACAAAGGTCCTAGACCTTTAAAAGTTATCTTCAAAGATCAAGCTATCGTCATGGACTTCATGAAAAATCTAGACGTCGAAATTTTAAAGAATCTTGACCAATCCCTCGCCAATGTGTCT
The DNA here is from genome assembly GCF_028750875.1 of Macrosteles quadrilineatus. NCBI lineage: Eukaryota > Metazoa > Arthropoda > Insecta > Hemiptera > Cicadellidae > Macrosteles > Macrosteles quadrilineatus. Next base: position 46,246,509 of record NW_026542597.1, read on the forward strand.
ATCACAAGAGACCGAACTAAGCGTGAAAGGAAACAGCTCAGCCACTTGCGGGAGAATCTGGAGGCTCGGACTAAGGCTGGAGAGGCTGGGCTGACAATCAAATACCGGAACGGAATCCCTAAAATTGTATCAGCAAAAAACTAGATAGGCCTAGTCGCAGCAAGTTACACGTTTACTACCAGAATGTCAATGGCCTACGAACCAAACTGGATGACTTGAAAAAAGCTGTCTCAACATGCGTCTATGACGTTATCGTTCTGGTAGAAACAAATCTTACACCGGACATCACAGACTCTGAGCTTGGTCTGTCCAATTATAATGTCCACAGATTCGACCGTTGTCCCGCTACCAGTAGCAAATCCTGTGGAGGTGGTGTTCTTGTTGCGCTTGGCTCACTGATCCCTAGAAAAGTTTTACCTACTCTGTCACCCAACTCTGAAAATATTGTTCTCTCTCTTCAATATGGTGCACATAAACCTTTAATACTTGGTGCCTGTTATATACCCCCTCAGCAGCCGTTTCATGTATATGCTGACTTGTGCAGCGGTGTTGATGAGCTTCTCTCCCAAGACTCGGGGTCCTCTTCCATACTGCTTCTGGGTGACTTTAATCTGCCGAGTACGAATTGGTCCTGTGACCAGCCTACTCCCAAGTGCAAGTCATCTGGTCTGGTCATTGATATGATGAACTTGTATCAACTTCAACAAATTAACACTGTTACCAATGTCCGAGGTGTTACACTTGATTTAATAATTTCTTCTTCATATTATTCCGTGAGGAATGCCCTGGATCTCCTTCTGCCTGCTGAGGATCATCATCCCGCTCTTGCCCTGGAGGTTTGTGTGCCCCATAACACCACTCATGAAGAACCACTCTTTGTTAGAGACTTTAATAGAATCGACTGCTCGATGGTTTTTACGCATCTCAGTCAATTACTTGGTACGGTGTACTATATACCCGAGGACGTCAATGAACACTTCGACCAGTTCCTGCATTTGGTGCGTCACGTTGTTCTGGAGAATACTCCCCTCAAGAAAATCAATTCAACTCACTTTCCACCCTGGTTTACCCCTGAGTTGAGGCGACTGGTCATCAGGAAGAAAATACTCCATTCCCAATACAAGTCCACTCTTCGCACCTCGGATTATGTCAAGTTCTCTATGGCTCGTTCCCAGTGTAAGATTCTTACAAAACAATGTTATGATAACTATATCAATCATGTGAACTCAGCCATCACCTCAAACCCAAAATCTTTCTGGGGTTTTATTAAGAGCATGACGTCATCCTCCGCCAATGAACCATCACTTACATACAATGGTTATTCATCACAGTCACCTTCCGAAATATGTAACTTGTTTGCTGAATTCTTCTCATCAGTCTACAAGCTTCCTTCCTCTTCGACTTCTCGTTATAACTTCGGAAATCAAATGAACCTGTCCTCAATCGTGCTTGAATCATCAGATGTTGAGAAGAAGCTTTCTGAACTCAACCAATTCAAGGGAACTGGCCCTGACGACATACCTGCATCTGTCTTGAAACACTGCTCAAACTTACTTGCCCCTCAACTTACTGTACTTTTCAACAAGAGTCTTCAAGCCGGGATCTTTCCTGATGCACTCAAAGAAGGCTACGTCGTGCCAATTCATAAATCTTCATCCAAGGGAGAAGTCACAAATTATCGGCCAATTGTTATTCAACCTGCTCTGGGCAAAGTATTTGAGTGCCTTCTCATCGACAAACTTATGTTCCACTTACAAGCTCTGATTATCCCTGAACAGCATGGATTTATAGCGGGAAGATCGTCTCTCACCAATCTAGCTCTTCTCCAACATTTAGTCACCTCTGCCTTAGCCTCAGGTAGCCAGGTTGATTGTATATACTTAGACTTCTCAAAGGCATTTGATATTGTCAGTCATGAACATCTTATTGCAAAGTTGGAGGGGTATGGGATCTGCGGCAGTCTACTCAGTTGGTTCAGCTCCTATTTGAGTGGTAGATCCCTCAAAGTTAAATTCAAGTATGCATTGTCCGATCCTTTTGTTGCTCTCTCTGGAGTGCCACAGGGCTCTCATCTTGGACCGCTTCTATTCTCCCTGTTCGTCAATGATGTTGTGGATGTACTTGACTGCAACTGTCTCCTGTTCGCAGACGACTTGAAGATTTTTAGAACTGTTCGCTCTAGTGAGGACTGCCTTCGACTTCAGCAATGTCTTCGGCGTGTTGAAGATTGGTGCACCGATAACTGCATGAGGCTCAACGTTAAAAAGTGTGTGGTGGTTACATATAGTAGAGCTAGAAGGCCTGTGGATTATAATTACTGCCTAAGCAACCTGCCCCTCGCTAGAAGTGACAACATTCGAGATCTGGGTGTTGTACTGTCTGCGGATCTGAGTTTCTCACGCCATATTGAGGAAATTTATTCTAAGGCCACCAGGATATTGGGACTCATCATGAGATCCTCTAGATGTGGTCTGAGTATAGAGGCGCTTCGCACACTGTACATTTCTTTGGTGAGGTCAAGACTTGAATATTGTAGCTCTATATGGTCACCCCACCAACAGTGCTACATTGATCGTCTGGAGAGTGTCCAGTGCCGATTTCTACGTCTTATTGGGTGTAGGATGGGTTACATGTACCGGGATGTACCTACCCAGGACATCAGAAGGTTTCTTGGACTTGATACCCTGGCCAAGAGGAGGGAAATCAGTGATGCCATGTTCCTGTCCAAGATACTAAATGGACGAATCAACTGTCCTGATCTGCTTGCGCTGATTGACCTGCATGTTTCCCCACCTAGATCCACTCGTTCCAATGTGCTGTTTGCTCGCCAACACTGCTCCACGAACTATGAACTTTATAGCCCTCTGCCTAGACTGCATCGACTCGGCAATCGGCTCTGTCATTATGTGGACTTCTTTGACTGCTGTCCACGGGTTGTCAAGAGGATTGCGTCTTCGGTTCTTGAGGAACAGTAATCTCGTTCTGCTGTGATTTAATTGTACAGGTCTTGTGTAATAATTTAATTCTCTGTCAATGCTTCCTTATCAATGCTCCCTAGTCATTATTGCCGTCTGTCACTAGTTTATTGATATTGCTTGTACTATTGATGTAGTTTTATCTCTCTTGTTATCTAGTTGCATGTTTTCTTGTAGTATTTTATCGACTGTTATTGTTTCCAAATTTCTATTTATTGTTATGCTTGCTATTCAACTAGTTTTTCTTTTCTATTAGCATGTGATGTTAGTACTGAATTGATGTATGTATTATCTTTCTGTTATCTAGTCGCATGTTTTCTTGTAGTATTTATCGATTGTTATTGTTACCTAATTCTATCCTTTGTTATGCTTGCTATTCAACCAGTTTTTCTTTTTCTATTAGCATGTGATGTTAGTATTGAATTGATGTATGTATTATCTTTCTGTTATCTAGTCGCATGTTTTCTTGTAGTATTTATCGATTGTTATTTTTACCTAATTCTATCCATTGTTATGCTTGCTATTCAACCAGTTTTTTTCCATTAGTCTGTGATGTTAGTCCCTATCTGCCTTTTAATAAATCCTGCAAAAAACAAAAAAAAGTAAAAGAGCATGAGAAAAGGCAGAAGGGAAGAAAATTTAATTAGGATCTTTCAATATTGTATCTGATCAGCATGTCAACCCTGTTATGTCAACCCTGTAAAAATGGTGTTATACCGTAAACAAATAAATAAATAAATAAATATGATTTATTGGCATAGTTTACACCACTATTATATTATCCATAAAATATGCACAAAAGATGTTAAAATAGAAAAAGTATAAATAACAATTCTACGCTTCGAGAAGTGAATTTGATGTTAGATGTAAGCTGGCTGTATGTAACACCCCAACAACGTTATACTATTTAAAAATTTACCTCATAAATCACTGTATGTATTTTTATACGTTGAAAGAAATTTAGGCTACAGCAATAAAGCCATCAGGAGTTTTATGTAAGGCTGTTTTAATCAGCAGGTCTAATATTAGTATATGTTTTGGGGAAAATAATATTCAATCGGGTGAAAGTGTTTTGCAAGTTCTCGCTCTTTTAAAGTTTGAGACAAAGTTTGCATATGATCCTTGAAATTCCTCATTTTATACCATTGTAGTGAAATACCTTTGTAAATTTATAGTATTTTTATATATATTTTAAATGATTCTTAATATCAAACCTTACAGACTCAATAATCTATGTAAATACCAATGTATAAGACATTATTTTTCACGAACCTCCAAAAATGATTGTATTCAAATTTTGTCTCAAAATTGTGTTTATTAGTTACAGTTTAATGACAAAAATACCTGTCATTAAAACCACCCTTTAGAAAATCTAATAATTCATAGTCCTACAACAAACAGTGACATGGTAGACGGTAGATTTTCCTCAGGATAAAGCCTCACATAAATAAGCTACGTTTAATACTTTTTAATTGGTTGAATGAGGGTATCAGTTTTACAGTAAGTTGAGCTATCATAACAAAGCTGTTTATGTTGTAGACTCCTAACAAAATAAACTATCAAAATCAAGCTAACAAAAATGAGGCAATATAGGTTATGAAATTATTTATAACTACTGTACTTTGACCCCTGATACATCAAATATAATCTCCCCAAGCAGTGTTTCGCCATTAATATGTTTGTAATGTAGCCATAACACCATCAAAGCACGAAAAAAGCATCGAAAAAGTACTATAGTCTTTGTGATAACGGGTATTCTGTACTTTGATATTCAAATAATGCACAAAGGTAGAGAGACACATGAGGTGTGGTTCATTTAAGTCTCATGTTTGCATATTAAGGGGGGAGTTCACGCCAAAAATGGCCAAAATATGAATTTTTACAATTTTTTTTATTTTTTTTATTATATATTAAATTCTGAACATAAAACAGTTAAAACCAACCTTATACGATTTTATTTTCTCATAAAAAAAAAATACTTTGAAGTAGCACTTTGTCAATCACTAAAAGCACCGTGTTTTGGTATTCGGTCGTTGCCAAAAATTGCCAAAATATGAATTTTTAATTTTTTTAATTTTTTTATTTTTTTTTATTATATATTAAATTCTGAACATAAAACAGTTAAAAACAACCTTATACGATTTTTTTCTCATAAAAAAAATACTTTGAAGTTGCACTTTGTCAATCACTAAAAGCACCGTGTTTTGGTAGGCCTATTCAGTCGTTTTTCAAAAGTTTTCTTTTTTCACATGGGAACATAAATATCTCAAGTTCTATACTAGATAGAAGGATGAAATATTTTTTATTTTGTTCAGTTTGACAAGATCTACAATCTCTAGCATAGATTTGTAAAAATAATGTCACTAAAATATTTAAAAAAATAGATTTTACCAGTTATTTTGGGGGAAAAAATATTTCGAAATTTAAAAATTTACTGTAATTTTATTTTATATAATTTCCTTAAACCCATGCTAGAGATTGTAGGTATTACTCTCAGGAACAGATTAAAAAAACAAACAACCCTCTATCACTTTTAAAACCTGAGAAATTTATGTTCTCGCAAACCCTTGCAATACACAAAAAATCCCCCCCCCCCACCCTTGGGTAGCGGAAAAAAAATTTCCAGTTTTTTTCTGTATGTTTTATATAACTTCACCTTAAGGTGTGGTATGAGTAAAATTGGTTTGTAAATAAAGATTTTCACTTTTTATTTGAACTCTCCCCTTAACAACACTTATAAGTAACTATAATTTATATGTTGTGTATATTTATATTGTCATCACATCACTAAAACATATTAAAAAGGTATAGATGAGTAAAGTAAAGATAGCACTATTTGGAAGAATGTATTACTTTTAAGGAAATGAAAAGTTACGTAATACCATTGACTTTATATAAGTAATATAGTCAATGGTAATACGTATTAAAATGTAAAATAAAACCGTTTTACTCGTATTTATTGATTTCTAGACATAAAATCTGGCCTCAATGTTTTCGATCACTACACTTTCAACAGACAAATATTGTTTGCTTAAAATATTACGACACATATCACAACGGAGCATCCTAGGTCTTAAAACTATCATAGCCTGAAACACTATGAGGATTTATGAAGGTTAATTCAATATAACGTAGCTGTATGAGAAAACTACAGGATGACATAAACAATATTAAAATAAATAAAAAAGCAAAGTTGTTACTTTCCATTGTGTGAATTGTTATATTTAGGCACAACTATTATTTAGGCCTGGCATCAGTGGCATTATAAACATCTTTTAATATCCGTTTGTCAGGTCCATAATCAAAATGAACTACAAATAACCACTGAACAGACTAAGTTCCACTTTAGACCCTTGACGATGAGAGTTTGTGGATCAACTTGATAACACAATAGTGTTTGTAGACGACGAAAATGTAAGTTACAGCGATCATGTTATTTTCTGTAGTACTGTAGTTCCATACATTCGCGTTTATTGGATTGTCCAGAACTAGAATGTAAACAAGTTAAGCTGATGACGTCACGGCCCCTCTGGACTGTAAACATTTGTATCACGTGACCAAGTAATAATCCAATCGTGTGTGTTGTAAATAAGGGGGACGTATAGTCCAACATACGTTAAGCAATGCTCAGGCTTGCACTGTGTTCATTTCACATAAATATGTTAAACGTATAATAGAAACAGTGTATAAACACGTATCCATATAAAAAAGTCTTACGTGTCTGGTCATGAATATTTTCCATATAGCCTAAAGATATTTTAAATATGTATTTAAAATATATGCTTGTATTGCAGGTATTTGAATACCAATAATAAGGACTTTATTTAATTGATTAAGAACTGTATGGACGGGTAGATGCCCTGTTTGTTTATTTTTATTTGTTCATTGTAGATTTCAATTTAGTTCTAACTAGCTGCTGAAATAAATTCACATAGTGTATTAATATTAAAATTTTCTTAAACCTTTGCATGACTAGCAATTCTACCAGCGACATCGCTAGCGCATTACCTCAGATATCCAAGCAAAGTCAATAACCTCATTAGTGGAATCTAATTAGCAGCCTGTTTCACACTATTACCATTATAACTCCGAGACATGACAAAAATAATGTAGTTTAATGTTTAGGAAACAAGTTGCGAGTATTGATATCAGGTAAAGATGTAAGCAATGTATCCAGCAACATCGGAATCCTTTGCCATGGATATTACGCATTTGTTGACGTCATAAGTTCTACTGGGACGGTGGCGACGTCCTGTAATCCAACTACTAGGAGGTCACGAATTTTGGATAATTATAAGCATGCACTGTGGATGCGATACTCCCTGGTGTGGATCAACGTTCCGCACTAGTGAGTACTACGACTATCCGCAGTACTATTCTGATAATTAGACCAATTAGTATATACCAAGGGAAAAATGTGGTTCGGATTCCACTATAAACTGTAGGTCTCTTAGTTGTCATTAGCTATATGGGCTATTAATTAACAGCTGTGTCTAATGAATGTCGGCCTTAGTCACTAACAAGACTACAAGATCGCACCACTCATCCTACACTCATCTCCATTTATACTTGGCTTAAAATAGCTACTTTATATGGTCGCCATTTCATTGAAAAGAATTAAAAGTATTAAGAATATAAATCAAATTGTACTAGTTTCAAAAAATGTTACTACTTACAACGGATTTCAAAGTTTTAATACTAAAAAGCCTAAACCATAATGTATTTTATATTTTTGAATAGATCCCATCAGGTTCGATGAACCTATATCAGTCACACTAGTTGTTTACCTCGCCCGAGGCAGGCAGTATTGATGATATGGTATACTTATTATTGCTTCTCAGACCCACTACGGATATCCGCACTGCTCTTTATATCACCGCCCCGGGACATTTATTTAAATCACTTCTTACCCTACTATTTCCAAACTTGTGCGTGATTCATTATTCTTTTACAAATATGGTATTTAAAACATAACGAACGACATTCGGATTTGGAAAAAAAATACAAATTTTTATTAGTAAACTATTATACAAACCAAGAAGGTGATTTCATGATAATATTCTATGATGCTTGTATGTTTTGTCACATAGTGAGATATAATAAAATAGTAGTTTACGCAACGATTGCGTTAAGTGAGTCTTTATGACACGAGTAGAAAATTTAAGGCTCGAGCCTTGGCGAGTGCCTTAAAAACTTCTACGAGTGTCGTAAAGACTATTAACGCGAGTTGCGTACACTACTTTACCTACGACCGTTTTTTAATTACTATCAATCTGGATTTAATTACTAACAATCACTACTGATAACTTTTTAGAGAGGTTATGTTTTCGTGTAATGTCATTGCCACTGAAAGTGATGCAACGACTTGTTGTATAATCAGCTGATTTCCTGTAATTACGTGTTTGTTAAACTTCGTTAAATATTACATTGCTAGCAGCATTCTTACCTGACATTTTTAAATCGGGTAATCTGCCTTGCTTTAACTTCCACCAACTTAATTAAGAATACGCGAGTATCAACATGAACAAGTCGGATCAACAATTAAATTGGTCAACTGATCAGCTGATCAGCTGATTAGTTGACGTTCGAAGCATTACAATTTAAATTCTTTTCTCTCAATACTTGAACCTCATTGGTCCGTTACCTGTGTTGATATGAGAAAAACTATGCTGATATGAAATGAAACTATGCTGATATGAAAGTAAACAGCTGTTAAGTGAAACTTTTCAATTTTAAGAACTGAACTGAAATGGCTACTTTAAAAAACGGTCGTAGGTAAACATACTTTACATAATTTAAACTTTAATATAGTTTGCAACCATAAAGTGTTTATCTCAATTAAATATTTTAATTATATTTTATTGATTTCAACTCTGAATTTAAGGCAGTAGGAAAGTGTGAATTTAAAGTTTTGAGAAGCTCAGGTGTTTGAAAAATCGTCCCATTTGTCATGCACGTGGTCAGGTGGTCAAGACATGTCTTCACAGCTACACTGACCCGACAAAACCTACCTGGAATGAGTATTTCATTTCTGATTAATAACAAGAATATTTCCTATGGTACGATTTGTGACCATATGCAATGTATGATAAATTCATGAATCGTTGCTTCTCACGACCAATTTGATTCGGATTCCACTCCAGTTTGTAGGTCCCTCAGTTGCCATTAGCTGTTTGGGCTATTAATTAACAGCTGTGTCTAAGGAATATGTGGGCATTAGTCACTACTAAGACTACAAGATCGTGCCACTCACTCATCCTTCTCTCGTATTTAGGTTAAAATACGCACATAGTGGCGTCCCCATCTCTTAATAATGGATAATGATTGATAGTTGATAATTGATAATCGAAACCGTCGAGATAACTACTCATACGATGTTATTTATTCTGTCTTATAATGTGTGCTAATGTAAATTATATAAGTCTTACATTGATAATTGTGAAGAATACTTGAATAAAGAATAATCCTAGTCGCTTTATGAATTACAAAAGTTTTTTTTATTTACGGTATTTATACAAATATAGTGGAACAGCGTCTTGTAAGAACAATTTATTTAAGTTACTTAAAATTATTAACCACGATTAATTTATTATGTGAACAATTTGTATATTGCTTCGCGATGGTACAAAAAAACTATATTTGCACCAGAGGACAGCTCTGTAAATTTAGGGAAATAAAAAGTGATATTTATAATTTATAACGTATATGTGATAATGAGTATGACTACTAGTTCGAAGACCTTAAGCCGAAGGTATATATTAAGTAAAATGATTGGTATCATCAGTGAATGATTTTCCCAAAAAACATTGGAGCATTGAGGACTACCGAAAAAACCACACCAAAAAAAAAAAACTGGAATTTTGTATCAAAAAATTTGATTGCGATAAATAAAAAAAAAATTAATTGATATAAAATAGGCCTAGTTTCGAAGTTAAATGTAAAATCGTTCTTTTGATGACATTAATTATTATCAAACTAATTTTGTTAAGAATAAATCAGTAATACCTTTTTGAATCTTGCTTATTAGACAGGTAAACATTTATTTGACCAGAATTGTATAATACCATATTCTGAGTAATTAAATTTAATACACTTTTATTAATTGTTATATCATACATTTTATTACAAGGTGTGATGGTAATTACATATGACTGTTATTTTATATGAAACGTGATTTAAAAACATATTTCTTGTGTGTTTTGTTTAAAAAATGTTATGTTTCATCTTCCTAAACCACTTATTGAACTAATACAAATGATATTCTTCATTCTTAGCTACACGTTAAGAACTACAGTATGTTACTTACGGTTGCAAACGGCTGCAAAATCTGCAATGTTAGAATCCTAACACTTGCTAAATTATCTCATTTACGTTGAATGTGACCCAATATCTGTAGGAAATTGGATCCATTTCCAAGCGGTAAGCCACTATTAGTCAACAGTCAGGTCGAACGTTTGTAAAATACATGGATTTATCCTTCATTGGTCTAGGATTGATTTAATTTGCATACATCGTATGTCAAAGATAATATATTTTAGAATAGGTCACAATTTAATTCACAAATTATAATATTACGTTGATAGTAGTTGCGATTGGTAGTTGGAACAAAATAAAATGTAGGACGGTATCTTGTAAGAAAAAAAAAAAAAATCATACATGTTATTAATATATTTTTCACTTTTTATCGGCAAAATAAAAGCTAGATCTCTGTACTAGAGTGCAGCACTGTAAAGGCGACAAAATATTCATTAGATAAGTTGCCTTGTGGCCAGGAAGCAACTTTGTAAAACATTGAGCCAACTTTCACTGCCTCAGAGGTCGATGAATGTGACATGCCATTCTCTCATCCTTTACTGAAAAAAATATTATAAGGTTACATTTAACAGTAAAAACCTATTTTTTCCTGAAAATATACCTAGCATGATGATTGAGGGATTTATAAATTGACATAGTTTGTATGAAACAAAAAATATGTATCAAGCAACCCATTCGTTATTGAATAATACTTTTGGATGTTTGTGTTTCATTTTTGCTTAGCCAAACCAACCTGATTATACCAATACGTGCTAAACACACTTTCTACTATGAAGAACTAACTGAATCACCAAGACAGTTGACTCTTTATTTATTGTTGTCTTTTACCTTATATTTATTAAAACATTAAAACATGCAATACTACCAATTTACCAGTTGAGATGGTGACACCATTTAAGGGGTTCTTTTAATTCTTATGGCCTTAATTCAGAACTGCCTAGCCTACATAATTTTTTTTAAGGTTTATTACCTTCACATCCTAAGAAGTTAGAATTCTGTCCCAGAATTTAAACACTCCAAGTAAGCACATATTTCTAGCAGTATTGTGAAAAATGTCACCATTTCAGAAAAAAAGTATTCAAGTTTCAGATGGTAATACGTTTGTAATTTATTGGTGTATTTAAACAAGATGGTAAGAAGTAATGTTCCAATTTCAACGAGCAGGTAGCATTTAAGTGGAGAATCGAATGATATATTGAACATACAGTACAATAGAGCCAAAATACATAAAAAAACATATATTTATAAAAACATGTATATATAAAAAAAACATATATATTATGATTTCCATTACCGAACAGAAACAATAAACACTGGCATTAAGTATTTTGTGTAGGTTCCTTAAGACTTTAGACAAAGAAAATATAATTCTTTAGTATGGTTTCCGTAGTCTTTGCTTTAGATTCACGACTTAAAAGCTGCCTGTGTACGCACTCCAGCTCAACTGTCGCTAAATTTCTGAGTCTCCGAGTGGGTTGCGCAACAGTCCCCCAACTAGTTGGGCAACTGTTGCTAGACTCAAAATCGCCTGTGTGCGCCTGGCCGTTTAACTACAAGGTCTCAAGCATGTTATAACTATGTTCAACTACAACTTTTGACTAGATTGGAACAAATATGTTGACGGTTGGTAAGTTTCACTTTTAAATGTCCGTTAATTTACACTGATCTACAATATTTAAACAATGTTTCCTTACGTTTTAAAAATTATTTACAATATAAATAATCATACGAATGTAAATATCGAATAACAGAGCAAATCACAGACAAAATTACTAAATTGATAACACATTTAAGTTACACAGGTTAAGCGTAAGAGCCATGTAAGGGCCATGTGGCCCTAACTTTGCCTGATTTAATAAATTATTTTTCATTTCATTTAATCTCATTTCACATTTTGTATATAATTTTCATGTGACGAAATATTTAAAATGTTTGCATTTTCTATATTAAATGGGGTTTAGGTTGTTAAATGGTTCAAATAGGCCTATATACAAAAATAGTAGTTTACGCAACGATCACGTAAAGATTGTTTTTACGACGCGAGTACATATTTAAGGCACTAGGCCTTGGAAAGTTTTTTTTCACCACACTATCATGTTTTTGGCTGTATTACATACGTTAATTGGTGGCCGAAAGTTAGGTTTTGCTGGCGATGCCAGCTGTCCATAATTTGGGGACCGAGCAGGTTTTTACAGGCCGGGGCCGCAAAATCAGCTGTCCGCTTACTTACTTAAAACATGAATGCATTTTAAATACATAATCAAAATCCATAGCATTTCAATAGAATTGTGTTATTGTCACCGTTGCCTAGCAACTATATATTTTTATTTTTGCTGATTCCTCAAATTATTTCTTCACATAACCTTAAAGTTGTAGTTGTGTTGACTATCAGTGTGCATTATTATTGTGGTGAATAGTGGTAATAGGGTATAGTGTGGTGAAAAATAGCGTTCGTACCACGGACCGAAATGGTTTTGCGGCTCTCGATCGATTTAAGTTCTCGACTTCGTCTCGAACTTAAAAACTATCTCGAGCCGGCAAAACCTCATTTTCGGCCCTAGGTACGAAATATACTATTATTACGATACTGAGTTTGTCTTCAAAACATGGTCAAAGGATCTGGAATTAAAATATGATTAATAAATCCTAAATACATTGTTTATGGGACTAGACAAACACCATAAATGTATTTTGTTGTCCTTAAATACAAATTACCCTCAACAAGAGATCAATTACTTTATTGCCTTTCAACAACCAATGCGTGTTAATCTTTGTCCATGGTATGGTAGCATGAGCACGCTCTCTGAATGTCAAAGGATCTCATTTCCGTAAAGTAATAGGCTCTTTTATCGTGGGTTACCACGTTGTAGTATAAAGAGGTTATTCTCATTCATACGGTTTTGAATTTAGGCAGTATGTTTACACCGTATTTTTATGTGTTAATAAATGTTTGGCTTATTATTTACTATATTAACTCATTAATCTATATAAATACAAAAATAGATGGTTAAAATGTTTTAATTTATTAAGCTTGTACACTGAGTATAGATTTAGTTAACCTTTATTGTTTCGAGCAGCTGTTGATCCTAAATAAATTCTTAAATGCGTGTTCTTAAAACACAGGATTTCATTAATTGTATTTTTCACCACACTATCATGTTTTTGGCTGTATTACATACGTTAATTGGTGGCCGAAAGTTACGTTTTGCTGGCGATGCCAGCTGTCCATAATTTGGGGACCGAGCAGGTTTTTACAGGCCGGGGCCGCAAAATCAGCTGTCCGCTTACTTACTTAAAACATGAATGCATTTTAAATACACAATCAAAATCCATAGCATTGCAATAGAATTGTGTTATTGTCACCGTTGCCTAGCAACTATTTATTTTTATTTTTGCTGATTCCTCAAATTATTTCTTCATATAACCTTAAAGTTGTAGTTGTGTTGACCATCAGTGTGCATTATTATAGTGGTGAATAGTGGTAATAGGGTAAAGTGTGGTGAAAAATAGTGTTCGTACCACGGACCGAAATGGTTTTGCAGCTCTCGATCGATTTAAGTTCTCGACTTCGTCTCGAACTTAAAAACTATCTCGAGCCGGCAAAACCTCATTTTCGGCCCTAGGTACGAAATATACTATTTTACCATCATGTTATTACTATTTGAAATAAATGTATAAAACATGTATCGAAGAGAAAAAAGGATATCAAATAAAAATTCATCACGTTGCGCCGTAAAACCAGGTAATGTAAAGTTTTTTTTTTTAATAATTTACATAATTTCTCGACACTCAAAAGCATGTGGTGCCATCTAACTTTAGATGGTATTGAATGTTATTAAACATTTATTTTGGATAACGTTTGTAACCATTGAGAATTTAAATATATATGTATAGTTAAATTACTAGTTTTTACTATAGATTTATTGATAATTAGAAATATATCCAGTATACGGTGGTCTACATACCTGCTGATATCACATGGAAACCAAGCATAGTTTGACCAACACGTTTTGCATACGAAAACATCTAAGATAAACAAACTGTGCCAAGTTCTGGTCATCTAGTTCAGAGAAACAAATTATATTTTTATATCCTGGAGCATGTTATATAGATTATTCAGTGTAATATATACGTAAACATTGTTCATAAAGTGAAATCTCGTTCAAATATTGTTTTTAATTGTATTACCCAAACGGAAGTGGCATTATTATACAAACATTATATTTTTAGTAACTGTAAGCTGGATATACATAACTAAAGAGAAATATATTCAGTTTAAAATGCATCTTGATACACATTGTAGAGAAATCTTACTTTATGAAATTTAGAATGTCGTTAAATGGAAAACCTGATTTTACCTGATTTTCATAGTGTTAGTTTTCATGGTTCATTTTGGAACATTTTTCTACATCCTTATCTTGCTGTAATATTAACCAATCAGTGAAATACGCTTGAAGAATGCATCGCATTAATGTGTGTAAATATTTTAATCCATTGCACTTAATGTAGAATATAGGAACAAACCCATTTGGATCGCTTGTTTGCAGTTACTTATGTATAATGTATTATGTATGTCCTTATGTATCCTTAACCCCCACAGCGTGGAGTAAATAATGTATATAATCGGATGGAGGTGTTTTGCAAGTTCTCGTTCTTTTCAAGTTTTAAAAGTGGCGGTCGCCACCACCGAAAAACGTGAGGACATCTCCCCCACCTGCCTCCTTCAAATGCACTAAGGAGTTCCCCATTTAGGAGCTCCTTCGGCAAGTGGAGCTGGGAACGGTGCGGAAAACGTCGGAGATGCAGGTGTCGAGCCGGCGTTGCCAGCAACTCCCCTGGCGATCAGTTCTGCTGTAGGGATGCCGGAGGAGCCACTCACAGCACCGCTGAGGTCGGGAGGCTCTGAGATAGTGCTTCTGCGTCAGGAATATCTTGACGCAGAGAGTGACATTGAAACCCGGCTCCAAGATATGGAAGCTACGATCAAGGCTATGCTGGACACCTCCGGACCCAGAAAGCCGTAAATCAAGTGGTCAAAAACGGCATGGCCAAACTTGAGGATGACCTTGGCTTCGTTTTTGCCTGCCGGGTGGTGAGCAAGGCAGCCATGGAGAAGATTGCCGAGAAGGTTGTGTCTCTGTCTGACGAAAGAACACTGTCTTCTAAGAAACGTAAAAGGCCTTCCACATCGGACAAAGAGAAGCAGAAGAAGGCGTCCAGACCAAAAGGACCACGGTAAAGGCCAAGGCGACTCAGTCTAACCTATTGTCTGTTGTGCCCAGATCCTTTTCGGTCATAGCTGCAGCTCCTGTAAAGAACC
The DNA here is from genome assembly GCF_028750875.1 of Macrosteles quadrilineatus. NCBI lineage: Eukaryota > Metazoa > Arthropoda > Insecta > Hemiptera > Cicadellidae > Macrosteles > Macrosteles quadrilineatus. Next base: position 46,262,118 of record NW_026542597.1, read on the forward strand.
AACAGCCACAGCTACCTACGACCCCCCCTCAAGGATGTTCCCGAAAGGGGTCAGTTGTAGAGACACCTGGGGCTGCGTGGGAAAAACGCCGTTCCCGAAGAGAGAAGAGGCAATCGAGGCGGGCGGAGGTCGCCTCTATAAAGAATGTGGCAGTGAAGGCACAGCCGACCGGCGTGGCCCAAACTGGGCCCGGCTCGGTCTCTGTTCCGAAAAGGTCCCGGCCAAAATAGCCCAGGACGGAGGCAATCCTGGTCAAGCCCTCAGGGGGGAGATCTTTCGCCGAGGTCTTGGGTGCAATTAAGGCCAATGCTAAGCCAGAACAGACCGATACGGTTGTACAGTCGATTAGACGAACCCGGGACGGGGACTTTCTTCTTGAACTGGGTAAGTCGAAAGACAAAGCAGCCTTTACTGCCGAACTGAAGGCAGCTGTTGAAGGCAAGGGAACCGTCTGTGCTCTTGAACCAAAGACATCAGTCGAGGTTCGAGACATTGATTGTGTGTCAACGGAGGTTGATGTTGTTGAGGCCCTGAAGAAAGCTGTCCCCGAGCTTGGCGGGCAAACGGCTTTTCTTAAGGTGTGGCTCGCAAAACTGAACAGGAGTCAGCAGCGGATGGCGGTCGCCGGAATGGCAGACACACATGCCACTAAGGTGCTGGCACTCCAGCATCTGAGAGTCGGCTGGGTCAACTGCAGGCTCAGACGGAGAGTGGAAGTGAAGAGGTGTTTTAAATGCCTCTGTTTCGGCCATTCCTCCCGAAACTGCAAGGGACCCGACCGAAGCAAGAACTGCCTTCGGTGCGGGGAGGTCGGTCACGTCCGTAAGGACTGCCAAGTCGAGTCCTGTTTCCTTTGCAAAGAAAATGGGCTCGCTGACAAACACTTGAAGCATACAGCTGGGTCTGGACAGTGTAGTGTATTCAAATCTGCACTACATCAAGCGAAAGCCCTTTCACGAAGATAAGAATCCTTCAGTGCAATCTTGACCGATCCAGGTCGGCTGACGCACTTCTATGTCAGCTTGCCCTAGAACATGATGTCGACGCGCTCTTAGTCAGCGAACAGTACCAGTACCGTGATAGGGACCCATCTTTTTGGTTAACTGATAGTCTTGGAACTGCTGCATTCTGGGCGCGTAATGCAGTGAAAGTACAAGTACGTGGTCACGCGAAGGGCCGAGGTTTCGTTTGGGTTCGGTGCCGGGATGTCACTTACTTTAGTGTCTACCTCACTCCAAACGAGGCCATCCGTGAATTTCGTTTGAAGATAGACCGCCTGGAAGAGAGCGTGCGCAATACCACAGGACACGTCGTCGTGGGTGGGGATTTTAATGCTAGGACTGTCGAGTGGGGAATGACCCTCACTAATTCCCGGGGCAAGTACATTCTGGACTTTGCTGTCAGAGCCGGACTCGTTGTCGTCAACGAGGGAAACACACCAACTTTCCGGCGCCCTGGGATGCGGGGAACGATCCCAGACATAACCCTTGCATCTGAGTCCCTTTTGCCAAGAATCAGAGCCTAGAGAGTCCTGGAGGATTACACGGGCAGTGACCACCAGTACATTATTTTTGATGTCCTGGATGGTCATCAGAGACAAGTAGCCGCGTTTCGTCAAGTGCCCGTTCGATGGAATATTACAAAAAAAGTGAGATAAATTTTAAATTACAAACCTTGTGAACAACGTAAGGTAACTATGAAACTTTATTTTAGTGGTGATAAATTCTGCCATAAGCTTCATTAAATTATTGGTAATAACTTTGACCACTGAAAAATAGAACAATATAACATAGCGGTTAAGCCTTCGATGTTTTTGTAGTTGAGTAATCACACGATATGAAACCATTGAAGCTCGATTCAGCATTTCCAAAGGATTGTAACAGTACTTGTGATAAGTGGCATGCTGTGCTTTGATATTCTGCCAATCAGTTTATGCACAAAGCAGTAAACACACATTACCTGTGATTTATTTAGAAAACTTGTTTTCATATTAACCACCTCTTTTAATACGAAATTTATTATTGAATAATTACATTTTATTAAAATTACTGCCATGTATACTTATTGTGTTCATAATTACTACAGTTCAACAGATAACTATTTAACATACGAGCATATGACGATAGAATTAACAATGAGCCATCCTACGAATTGAAACTTAGTAATCTAAAAATAGTTTAGGGATTGATGATGGCAAGTGTAATATAACAAATATATTTAAGGAAACTATTGGCTATCATTAGACACCAGAGTGGGCCTATTGCTTTTTTTATTGACCATATTTGAATATATATATATATGAACTGCGCATTGTATCACAGACAGGTTGTAGAATTGATGTTCTTCTCAATAATCATTGTTGACTAAAAGTGACCACTAACCTGACTTTAGTCCCTCTTAAAAAGGTAAGGGTTTGCGGGTTGCCTATAGTAGTTACAGAGGGTTTCATAGACCCTGGTAGATGGATCATTGACCGAGTTACAACCGTATAGGTAAATCTAAAGTGACTAACTTTGTCACTGAAAATTTATATCAAAAGATCGTATATAGATACAACACGTACATATGTAAACAAATAGACATTTCGAATGAAAACAGCATATTTTTGACAGATATAAATCTATAGTAATTTCTTAAAAATGTGTTTTATAAGTAGTCATTGCTAGTAAAACAAAAAAGTGCGACATGCGTCTTCCAGGCTAGAATGTGTCTACAGGGTTACAATACTAGTTGTAAGAAGCGGAAAGGGAAGAAAGTTATATAGATGCGTTTAAGTGCAATCTTTGTGAAAGGGGCAGCAGTGCTGCACCATGCTTCGATTTGAATTCAATAACCCTCTTTACAAGTTCGGAAATTGATTTATGACAAAAATATTTTTTAATATCTAGATTCTACCTAGACCTTACTTCACCTTGACATAGGCATACAAACTAATATAGAAGATTGTTGGTTGTAAACGGGATCCTAGAAAAATGAAGACGTGGGAGATTATACCATGGAGAACTAATAAGAGAAAATAGAAAAGGTAACTTTGTAACTCTAAAATAAGGGTAAGGTTCATATTATTAACTCATAACTTTCCAATAAATAAACCCGTGAACACACGGTATTGTATTATAACTACAAAAGATCTGGAGTCTGAATTCGTCAAGGCATTGATTTAATCTTGTTCCAGGAAAGGTTTTGAGTAATAAATTTACAACCTTCAAGAAGTTGATGTGAATATTCCTTCTGATAAAACAAACACAACAAACAACAAAGAAAGTTTCTGGGAACACGAATATGATGGTGAAGTGATGTTTGTAGCTTGTAAAGTAATGAATTCCTTTGGTAAAGTTGGGTTTTATGTGCTTCTTATATTTTTGATGAGTTTATACCCAGCAAGTGAGCAATTTGTCAATATTTAAAAACACTATTATTACGTTCTTTATAACATTTTATGTAAATAAAATGGGGTCGCACTAAAAGTCGTTATTACTATGGTTTGCACAAAAACTAAAACAATCTCCCCCCTCTAAACCGAAATAACCAAATTTACTTTACTTCGCAATAAATGACTTTTAAAATCTATATTCTATAGTGTTTTTTTTAATTATTAAACTTGAATCCAACACTATAACTTTATTGCATGGAACTTAGCTCGTAAATAAATGTGCATTTCATTTACCAATGATGTTTGATTCAAAATTTAAAAGTTTTTGTTTAACTACAACCGTTTGAGTAAATACAAGTCGTTTATTTACTATTAGGAATAAAATAACGTTATTGTATTTTCTTGTTCTATTGTAAATTGTGTTATGGTATTTCAAAATCATGGACTATTTTTATTGTCCTGGTGCATTCTTTGTTAAGATATTTGATCTAAACTCTAATTGCTATTTAAAGATAAGGGTTATATATATCAAATGGTTATATCAGTATTAGTTTGCAATATTTGATTTTCTATAAAGAAAATTCTAGATGACTTTTTTACATATTTTTTACAAGAATATTCAAACCAGATAGAAAATGTTGGTTATTTAGGTAAGATTAAAACTTGTATGATAAAGCGATTTACAAAAAGCATTTAAAAATTCATTCTTAAAAGATAAACTATTGAATACAACGTCTCTTCCAGTCGAATTTAGTTTTATAAAACACGCAGTCTACATGATTTTATGTATTTCTAAGTTAGAAACTTGCATTCCCAAAACGTAACATTAATAAAATTTACTGCCCAAGGAGTTGGAATGTAGACTAATTAGCTAACACGACTCACAAGAACGAACGACGACTGTCGGAGTTCACCATTGCTCTCAGGAGAAGAAACTTTCTGGTGTTCTTGACGCGTTCTGTGAGGACGAAGAAATCGTAAATCACGCAGCGTGTGATAAAACAGGCACGGTTTATCTTTGTATAAAAATATTACCATGCATAGAACTAAAATAAATATTTTCACTTTATAATTTGATGTATCCTCTTTTACTTGGCAATATATGTACTAATTTTTTTAAATACATTTTCCTACAAATCTCCTTAGGAATGGTTATAGTTTTAAAGTGTGTTGTGCCACATGTATAGCTACAGCTTGTGATGTTAATTTATAATATTCAGTATATTTGTTAAAACTAGACATAGGCTATATTCATAAAACCCTTTAGATACGTATATCATACTCTCGAAACTCATTAAAAACTGTCTACGGTAGTGTTTTAACATTTTAAGACCTGTAAATGAGTTGGATTTTAAAATACATACAAGGATGCCTTTATTTATGGTTTTGGCATTGATTGAAACGTTATAAAAGAGGTAAAATAGTATTTTATTGGTTATTAAAGTACTTCCCAAAACTAAAAAATACGGCAACCTGAAAAATGTAATTGATAGTTTCGGATAAAACTCCATAAAATGAACTTACATTTGTAGAATGAATTGAAATAACGACTTTTTACCCTTATAACAACAAACGCCTTAAAACAATTGGGATTTGTAACTACTATTATTCAGTAAATACTCTCTACATTTATTCCTACTACAGTAATGAGTTTTTGGTTAGCTCATTAATGGTTGCAATTATGGCTTACGATTGCATTATAACATTTCCATAAGATATTTAGGCTACTAGTTCATTAAATAGTAAGAGAACAAACTTTGATATCAGAGACAGCAACCTTCTACATCAAAGGCATACGTCAGTGTCGGCTATGACGTCAGTACGCTGCCTACATGTCCGTGGTGTGGGGTGATTTACATGGAGATTATGTTGACAATTGAGTCTTGCAAGCATGTCTTAGGACTGCAATCGCAATAAAATTGCTTCACGCTTGCAGTTTTCAACAGTATTTTTATAATTAACTAGGATTACTTTCACAAGCCAATTGTTTGGAGCGTTCTCATTTCATTATTATAATAAGGTAAGATATAAAGACCTTCCCCACACTTTTAACATACTGTTATGTTCTATTTTAAAGTTTCAAAGGTGAAATATTTTATTACTAAAATGTTTATTACTAAGTGGCCTTCGCCTATCGGGTTTCTAGCCTAAAACTGTCTCAAGCATTCAACAAAATTCATCCGTTTAATCTCCTCATTTAATCTCCTTCGTTCGTTCTGATAGTCATTGACTTCAACCCATCTTCAACCCACATTGAAATAATAACAATAGTTATATATTGTTTTGATTTTCTTCAATTACTCCATGTAACTCTTGAATTTTTATCTCCTTTACACAATGCAAATTCTTGCCTTATTCCATCGAAACACATAAAGTAATTTTCGTTAATGACCAGAGGAACATTACTCATCGGGAGAGTCATTGAAAGTTCCGTGTCGTGTGTTCTGTCTGTTTTACCCACAAGGATGCTTTATTAAAACTTTGTACATCACATATTACATCAAAGTATTCTTAGCTGTTGACACCAATGACAATGTCATTTTCTTGGAGGCTTAATGTTATTGTTTATTAAAAACTATGTACTTTTACTTTTTCATTGATTATGTACTAGTCTTTGTACAGTGAACTATAATTACCTTTTTAGTAAGTATTATTTTTTATTATGAGTCACACTGACAATCCTTTCACATGTAATTTAGCTTTGCAGCCTGAGCTTTTTTGTAAAATGAAGGACTAGCCAATTCTGTTTGTTACACTTACTAATATGAAGATGTCTTCAGTAGAGGCCATTAATACTAATTTTGTACTTTAGCAATATAGGAGCAAAACAACTATGAATGTATGATTCAGTTTGTTTATCTCGTTTATTTCAAATGCACACATAATATAGGTACATTAACATGTTTTGTCTTCTTAAACGACATGGTATATTAGGTGAGGTCAATACTTCAGTATGATAATATTTTTGTTGGGCATCACTCACCTTATTGAAGTCACGTCGTGGTTAGGCGCTCACAACGATTACGTGAGAAGAGGAATAACCTTGAAAACGCCGCACGTTGATTTTGGTGCGGCGAAACGTCGGTGTTGAGAACTTTTGTCTAATATTTTAAATTTTGATTTATTTTTATTTTTATTTTTGTATATTTTATGTGCAATGAACTGTGTATGATTGTGACATGACAAGGACTACGTTCTCGTGACTTCAATAAGGTGAGTGATGCCCAACAAAAATATTATCATACTGATGTTTTGTCTTCTCACGGTTTTAGAAATATTAATCATCATAGAGTATTGTCTCCTGTGTAACGGATCCAGTTAACCAAGTCGATGAAACCCACAGTAATTAGTCAAAGGTAGTCTACAGACCCTCCAGGCTTACACTGAAGTCTCGTTAGTGGTCAGTTCTAGGATATTGTGATCATTCTATAAATAGCCACAACAACACCATATCCTTTGTAACACAAGCCATAAGTTTGTTATTTCTTTCTTTGTTTTAAACATGTTAATGATTGATACACTTGAAATGGCTTGAAACATATATTACTAGATAGCTTAGAGTAAAATATGCGACTTTGGTGGCAGCGTAATGAATTTGCATTACAGACTATTTTTTTTACTATACGATACTGCAACAGGTAATTTTTTTAGGTGCATTTATCAGCTGTTTGTTAAGTAGTAATTATTCTTTTGCTATACAATAACCATGTAATTTATCGTTAATTAACATACATTATAGGTTTTAATTTATTTATTAATAAAATTAGCAAATAAAGGAGATTTTAATGAATCCTCCTGCAACCCCCCCCCCCAAAACTCCCCAAAAAGATAGCAACCCCCACCTGATTTAATATTTGTTTATTATTAGTTATTTTTTGATATGGTATAAAGCAACATTGTTTGCGAAGAAACTTTGCCCAGGTTTAAGGGTAATTTGTCTGAGTTTGACTGGACAAGTACAAGGACCTCGAAAAAGGAGTTAAGTAACAGTAAAAGTATTTTTTTCAAATTACATAAAATGACTAAATTACTTCGAGGAAATTCCATCTTACTGAATTTAAAAATTTCGTAGATAAATGTTCAATATTCATAGAGTCTTTAAATAGAACTCTATGATTACGTGAATTGATTTGTTACCGAACTACAACGATTCTAATATGTCGCTTATTATTCACGTAAACAGTGAATTATACGCGTACTTACAAGTACAATTGCATATACGAACAGTAACAGTGTATAACTCAGTTCATTAAATAAACATGAATATAGTACAGTACTGGGCAAACCAACTAAGAGTAAACAGTTATGGATCTTCTGGAGTTAATATACCTATATTGACCTGCTTACTCAATTGAAGGCGGTACTTAAACATCCTTTGATACACAATGATGGTTCAAACTACTAGTCTGGCAAGTCTCAGCTCTTCCACTGAGGAAGCAACATTATGAATTGGCTAAACGTCTGGTTTGTAAACAGTGTAAATACCTCCTCGACGTGGCTCTCACTAGAAGACACCGACCACATAGGGCCGATTGAAGATAAATTAAAAGCGATACAGAAACTATCTTATCTTCTGGTAGGCATGCAGTTTGCTATTTAATAGTTTATGTTTTGAATTTCCCGTTGCAAAATTTGTATGTCTTCTCGTAAAAATAAATGTCTACCTAAATGGTGTGTCACTTTAGGTACAATGTTCTTGGACGTGTTAAAGCATAATGACAAGTTTACAAACCAACAGCAATTATGTTTATAACACAACTAGCTGTACCTGCGGGCTCTGCCCCGTTTAACTTCATAAGTATTCGCATGGCTCATTCACGTCCTGGTTGAAGTTCGTTCGCTACGCTCACTCACCTTTAGGTTGGAGCTCGTTCGCTGCGCTCACTTGCCTTCAGGTTAGCTCGTTCGCTACGCTAACTCACCTTCAGGTTGAAGTTCGTTCGCTACGCTCACTCATCTTTTGGTTGGAAATTAGCTGTTGTCATAAATAAAAAAAAAATAATAGTACTGCACCCTGTTGGTAATCCTTGTAACTTTAATGCTATTGAACATCATAGAACAGAACCAACTCGTTTAATTGAAACAGCTGTTATGATTCATTAATTCCTTTTAAATATGAAAAATCATAAGGTTAACATGGGGAACTACAGAGCCACTGGGGCGGAACCCGAAAGGATTTTTGAGATAAGAATATGCTTTAATGTTATTCTGGAATGTGAGCTATTATCATGCCAAATTTCAGCCCAATTAGACCATGAGCCACCAATATGAAACCCTCCCCCCCCGTGGGAATTTATGACTTATACTTTTTTTTGTTGGTATTACCTACCAGATTAAGAATTCAGTTGTTTGCCTCTTTTAAATTACAGCGTATTCCAAAAAATAAAGAATAGTTATTTGTGCAACTAGTGAGAAAAGTGAGCAATTGGCTCACTCGAGAGAAATCCTTACTCACGAGCCGTAGGCGAGTGAGGAATGGTTTCTCGAGTGAGGCAATTGTACTTTGAACTCGAGTTGCACATTATACTTTTCCTACAGTTATCATAAAACAAATAAATTTGTGAAGAAACATAACCTATTTTTACACAGAAGTGAACTTTTAATATAAGTTTTATTGTGAAGTGACAAATACAACAGTACAATAGCTGACCAGCTGATTTACAGCCTTTACAGCCAGTGCTGCCAACGTACTTCGCGCGCATACGACGTTGCCTGCATGTTACGCGCTCACTATTTCGTGCCTTCACGTTGCAAATCTGGAGTGAGACAAAGTAATTAGAGTGAGACAATGTTAACATTGTCTCACTGATGAGCGAATTGGCCACTTTGCTTTCTTAAATCAGTGAGAAAACATGTACATTGTTAGGTAACTGTAGGAAAAAACTATTAAATAAAAAAAAAACTGTTTTATTTAAATTACAAAAGGGTAGCCTGCGTTAATACTGGTGCAATATTCTTTATGGACTTCTTCAGTATGTATTCAAAGACTTCAAATGAAAATAAAAAAGTTAAAAAAATACCCCCGCTGCAGCAAACCTGCAAGCAATGCGGATTTCAAATTGGCCTGAATTGATTTTCAATCAAATCTATTTAAATAACATTAGATTTAAAGAGTACCTCTAGGAAAGCGATTTTAAGAGATTCTAATTAAATTAAATAAATTTTATTGAGACATTTTAGACGTAAATTTTACTGGAATGTAAGGTTCCAGTAAAATTAACGTCTAAAATTTCTTTTTCCTCGTATCAAAATCGGATTTGCGGCAATAATTTTATTTTTTTTAAATCTCTTTAAAATAATGTGCCGATTGATATGGGTTTCCATTTAAAAAATTTCAACCCTGTTTGTGGGTGGGGGGTGAATTTCAAAATATCACCAAAAACAACCTTACATTACCTTAGAAACGTGTATTGAAGCTTGTTTGAATTTATGAATATTTGTGCTGAGACCATTCATTATTTAGCATGTTAACCCGGTGTTCCTTATTTTTACCATTAGCTAGGATTTTTTTCCAATCCCGTGGGATCTTGATTTTGGACATCTCATTAAGAACGTTTCTCCAAATCCTCTTCTCTCTTTCAATGTTTTTAATAGTTACATCTAAATAGGTATCCGCAATAAAGTATATCCTGCTGAGTTTCGGAAAACGGCTGAAGGCCTTCTGTGCTAGTTCACCAGAGGTTTCTGGAATATTAGTAAGAACCTAAAAGTAAGCCATGACGTCAATTACATACATACATCCTTCAATCTTGAGAGGTACGTCTATACCCTTGTTCTCCAAAGCATGGAGCAGTTTGGCCTTTTCTGTTTTGGTTGGGCATCCATCGACAGTGGCTGATGCCCATGGTACTGGATATAATGGGTACGTCATCAGCTTCTCAAGGTTAATATCACGTTCTTGGGACAGCAGTAAAACTCCAGAAAAATATTTCTTATTGCTCTTATCTCAACTAATCTGTTTGCATGCAGCTTTCCCTAGATTATCTACATTGAGTAAATTGTCTTCCATCGATTCGGGTACAGGTCTTCCAGCTGATAAAGAGACCATCTAGGAATTCTGATCACGGTTTTCAACTTCAAGCAGAATAATGCATTGTTCAAAAACATCAAGTACAGTACTTGCAAAATATTTTGCTCACATCGTTTCATTTCATTTGCTTGCATGTCACTGAGAATAAGCTGATGACTTCACCATACTTGCATTTTAAAATTCTAACTTGCTGTGGGCCCGTCCTACGCACAGGAATCAACTAATCAAATCAAATCAAACTAAAAAAATCTATACTAAAGGACCCATGCTGCACTGCGGCGTAAAAAAAATATCATATCCGAGGAATAATCAAATTTATTATATTTTGATTGTGTAATACAGTATCTTAAACTTAACTGATTCAAACGATCAATAGCTCAAATTAAAGCCTATAATTGACTGATTATTTTGAGTCTAAAACATATAAAAAAACGTAAACAATACTGGAGCTATTGATATTCAATCATAGAAAAACCTTATATTTTTTTTATGTTGGATGTTTACCTTGCGTTTGCTTGAAAACCGTCCGATTTGAATAACTAATATCTTAAATGCAAGCCGGTATTTCACTGAAGGTTCATAGACCAAAATATATAGGGTTATATAATTACAAATGGTAAAATACTGTACAATTTAAATTGAAATATGAATTAAAAAATATATCAAACCTATGTTTTTTGGTCGAGTAATAAAGTAGATAAATATACGATGATGCTTGATGTGAAATATATGTCCGCATACTACCAATTTAAGACCTCAATCATGAAGATCGGACGTGTAGAAGAGCCAAAGAAACTCGGAAAAGAAAAAAAAACAAATCTAACTCCCTTTAGAAATATATGGGGGGTAAATTTAATTTACGTATAAGCCGAGTGGGACTGTCGATAAATATATACTGATGCTTGATGTGAAATCTGTGCGTTAATACCTTCAATTTGAGACCTCAATCATGAAAATCGGTCGGGTTGTAGAGCCAAACGAACTCGCTAAAGAAAAACCATTTTTTTAAATATATATATTCATGATATTTTCGTGTTTTCCAGAACATGCTGTAATTCACAAGTAGCAAACACCTAAAACTTTAAAGTACATGTCAATACAAACCAAAAAATGTATATGTTGAAAATTCCCACCGTGGGGGGAAGGGGGGTAAACGCCAGCCTCCGCTCTAAATCCGTCCAGTAGTTTATGCGTGATTGAGCAAAACACACACAAACTCACAAACTTTCAGATTTATAATATTAGTAGGATAATTTGTTCGTATTACTTTCATTCTCTTTCTCAATCTCACTATAAACCAGACAAAAAGCGCAATAGTAAACTTAACATCAAGAAACACAACAAACCAAAAGTCTAACACTAATATTGAAATAGTATCAGAAACCAAATTCCTAGGACTAATAATTGATGAAAACCTCAGCTGGAAACCCCATGTAGAAAACTTAACAATTAAATTATCCTTAGCATTTTATGGACTTAAGAGAATATAAAGAATATCTGGGAAAAATACCGTACTTGTGGTTTACCAGGCTCTACTTTCTTCTCACATAAGATTTGGTATTATAGCCTGGGGAGCGGCACCGCAAATCTACCTAGACCAATTACTAACTGTCCAGAAGAAGTCTATAAGATAAATTAATGATCTGCAAGATGAAGAACACTGTAAACCATACTTTATTAACAATAAAATTTTAACAGTCATATCCATATATATCTACGAAACCATCATACATTCCCTACCATCAAACAACAATAGAAGAGAAGTCATGCATACCACAACACAAGAAGAAAACGACAATTTGAATTATCATAAAATAGACTTAAAAAATCTCAAAACCATCCAAACTACATAGGACTAAAATGTTTCAACCACCTTCCAGATCAACTAAAAAATATTCAAACTATAAACGGCTTTAAAAATAAACTTAAATACTTCTTCTCAACAAGACCCTACTACAAAATAAAAGATTTCTTTGAGGCTATTGATGACTAAAGATGAAGAAATAAATCCGGACGAGCCCCCTTTCTTAACGACAGCGGAGGCGAACACCCACAAGTAACAAGTTAAGTAAGTAAGTAAGTCTTTACTTGAGAAATTGTAAAAAAATAAAATGGCAGATATATATAATAGCTCAATAGCTTAAAGAGGGGAACGTGTAGTCAAGTAAAGTAATAAGGCAAAACAACATTGCACAGTAGTCGTCAATGTAGAAATATAGGTAATTACTACACTTTAATGGTTGTAAAGTTTAAAGATGTAATTTGGACTTTTCTGATAGTCGCTGTTTGTTAGTCGTCAAACTACGGCTACCAAGAATATGTATTTAAAAGTTTGCGATAACAAATGTAACAGCTATTACAGCAACTACTTAAAGGAGATTTCATAAGTTAAACGTATCAGTAAAATGGCAGCAACCATGTACTGGGTTTTGGTGAGTGAATACATTTTTATTCCGAATTTGTGTATTGTTACGTGAATGTTAAAACTCCCTTACTTTCACTTAAACTATCATTGTAAGTTTTATTTAAATATATTTATGATATTGAATATCTGATAAACTTAACAGGTTCAAAACACGTATATGAATAGTTAAATAAAATATTCATCCTACTAATTTATCTTACGCTGCTATTTGACACTTTTTACTTGTAAGCTCATAATCTTTTCAAAGTTTTGGCTGTATGAATGTATAATTGTGCCCAGTTTATTTCCTTAAACACTTTCTTTGATAAATAAAACAGTAAAATATTATTCTTGTTTCTCATTGCAGTTGGATATAATTTCATTAATCAGGTACAACTTTGAGAATATTCTAAAGTAATAGCATTAGAAAGCGAATAAACTATATTATACAAAAACTGAATCTTTAAAATTATTTTTATCATTTTTGTATTGTTATTATCAGAATTATTTATTTGGCTAGTAACTTATTGATAATATATTTTATTTCCTTGGATGCTGTATTTTATCTTAAAATAATACATATTATATATATTTAATTTAAGAGTGTTTGCTAAATTTATTCCTGATCAGATTTTTTTGAATGAGACTTTTGTATCATTATTGCACAAGGTTAAACAAGGTTTAGAACACAAGGTCTGCACAAGGTTTCTTACTTGAGCCGTTTATCACAATTGCAATTACGACGATATTATAGAAATAGATTGTACTAAAAGTGTATAAGAATCCAAAGAATTAAAAGTATAGTGTTTGTATGTAACAATGATAGCTAAGAGTTTCTGTCTATTCCCGGCTCAATTTTTCAAAAATGTAAATTTGTTTATAAAATGTTTATGAAAAATAAATATCAATACACGGGATACAAAAATGATGCGTTCTTTGTCTTAATGACCACAAGAAAACAAAGGGCTCTCTCAAAGTTTAGGAAAATGTTTAAACTCTAACAAAATGTCTATGGATGTTTGTAATGTTTGTGTACGTGGAATATTTAAGCAAACTGACATGCTTGTTAATCTAAGATTAATCTTAAGGTAAAATTATGAATAGTTTGTGATGAAATAAGATAGTACTGTAAATCCCTAGATAAGAAAATTCGCATTTACAATTTAAAAACAGGGTGGAAACCTAACAGGTTCAACAGTACAATGTTTACACAAAACAATTCACAGCTACTTAAACAAAATATTGTTGCAGGTTTTGGCGCTAGCTGTCGTGGTAGCAGCCGCACCTTCTCCTGACTTTGTATCACTAGTTTCAACCAAAGACAAGGCTTTTACCGAAGTGGATCCAAAAAACATACATTTTGTGGCAGCTAATGAAGAAGAACTTAGAGCTTTATACAAGTTAAATATAGAACGTGAATTAGGCTTAGCATTGGATAATGCTAGAGAAAAAGCCGAAGAAATATGGTCGGGTCTTAAAAACATGTTTGGCAAACCTTATATATTACTTTAAGTTATTGGCCTATCATAGCATATAATAGCGTGAAGTATAATATGATCATCTTAAATAAAGCATCTTTGAATAACTTGTTAAATTAACATAGAAATGAGTCTACCTTCTTTTAAAATGTTATAATATGGAAAAGTTTAGCTAATATATATTTTTACGCATATGATTTCATCTAGAGAAGCAGCAAAAGTATAGTATCTTTGAAGCAGGTTTGAATTACATTTCACAAAATAACTACGGAAGAACTAACATTTATTACATTAGGTTAAAATGTTGAATTATTTGTTATTTACATGATATTGACATTATCAAGGTTGTTTTAATTTATTAAATCAACTATACAGTGTGTTTGAATAGAGTTTTCCTTATTACCATCCCTCAACTTAAGTAGTCATCACATGACTTTTTCTTACACTACTATATTTCTAGAATTTCTTATCTAATTATTTGCTAATGAGGTTTTAAGACTCATAAACCTCGATAAGGGTTTGGTTAATTTATTTTATTCACATTAACTTGTAGTTATTTCATTTTACATTTTAGTCATACATTTTTTTACTGTTGTTTATGTGTTTTCTAAAAAGAGTTATTTTTCTTTTCGTGAGCATAAATAGTTATTTAGATCTACGTTGATTGTGCATGAGAAAAATAATTTTCTTTTTCTGATATCAAACGTCATATTAGTCTATATTCAATTCAAGGTTGTCAGTTTTTGATCAAAACCTAACGTACTCTTATAGTTACCAAAGTAGCCTTTCTAGGAAGTATTTGATTCTTTTTCAAACATCACCATCATACAATTATTATACTAAGTTATGAGGTCGAGAATAAAACTTAGGCTGTACGTATAAATCTGACCTAATCACAAAAAAGTATGTTTTTAAAAGTTTTGAAAACAAATCTGTTTAAACGTTTATATACTCTTTTTCTCTTTACAAACTAATTTTTCAAACTTAAATATAAATAAAAATGTAGTATAAGCAAACAAGATACAATGGAAATAGGCTTGTAAGTTATACGTGTGCAAATCCCAGTCTGTCTCCACATTGTCGTACTCCAACACCTGATAATTCTCACCGCCTACTCTAGAAAACATCCATAACTAGTAGAGTAAATGCATAGGCATGGTTTACAGTTTTTGTCGTAATTGTTTTTTTTTTTTTTTTTTTTGGACAAAGAAGTTTGATTTAAACAGATGGCCATGTAGCTAATGCAATGTTTTGTTAGTTTGGCCCAATAATAGACTTTTGACTAGTAACGATTTTGTTTTATGTAGCTCAATATTCTACAAGTCGAAATAAACTAAATAACATCTACACTATATTAACACAGCGATAAGTCTTTCTCTTAATTTGCAATAAATAGTTACTTTATTACCTGCCGATATATAGCCTATTAAATGCTTGTAAAACAAATAGATTTGGTTGAATTGACCTATTTTTTGTATACTATTATTGGCTATGATGCTGAAAAAATATTATTAATTCAGTATTTAAGTGTTATTTAATTCAGTATTGCTTCTTAATTAAAAACGTAATACAAACACATAAATGGAAATAATTTGGAACCTAAACAATATACAAAGCTATTCAACAATGGTTGTGGACTCGTACCGCAATAAAATAAACAGTTTATATACCAACTATCCCACAAACCTCAATAAATGTAAAAATAACTATTTTTATTTATTGATTTTTGTAGATTGATTGATGTTAGATTGAATAGATAATTCCAATTTTATAATAGGCTTACTAAAGTTTACGAAGTTACTAAAAGTAAAATTCGAACGGCCATATAACATGTAGGAAATATATTTGATGACTTCTACTCACCACAAAAATAAATTTTAAAACAATATTTACTCTAATTCATAATACAACAAGTATATTGTAATGGAAATACCACGAGAAAACATATTTCATATTTCACGCACTGGTGAAGAATGTACTAAGGAAAACAAAAATAACATTAAAGCCAACACAACATGTTAACCAACTCAAAGTTTTCTCCATGAATATTATATCTACTTGGAATGAACAAGTTTACAAGTTAGCGTGTGGCGTGTCTTCCTTTGAAACTGATACCATAACTTGTTTAGTTTTATATCAAGCTACTAAGGCTCCTGAGTTATAGGATATTTAATATATTCTACGGGTAAAATGCTTTACGTACATGAGTTCAAATGTTGTTAACATTTACCGTAGTAAAATTATATTTCAGTTAGTGATTAATTATAAGCTTAAAACAGTGTAGAGTGACTGGCGGTTGGTCTGATACCAATAAAATATTTAAAAAATAATATAAATTATTTGTCTTCTTAATTCCAACACCATTTCGCTGTTTTTAATATCATTTTTAGACCATTGACAAAATAAACATAATATTTTTGTCCGTAACGAACCTTCGCAGGCTGCCATACCTATTCTACAATTATTATAGAATTAGCATTATAATTGCTGTTGAAATATGCATAGTTTCCCCATTTCTATCAAAGACATTTGTAATGGTTATTGTGTTTGTTTCATAGTTGCAGAGGATAAGATGTGAACGAAATTTATTATTGTAAATTATATAAATACAGTTTACCAAACCATTTTCAACGTGTAATTGAATGGTATAAAATGGCCAACTAATTAAACTATTGTCGTAATTATCTTTTTATTAAATTATTTGGGTAAGTTGCACCTTAGAATATTTATTTATATTTATTTTTATTCATCTATATTTTCTTTTAATGTTCTTATTAAGGTCAAATGATCCTAAGATATTAATATATTTTGTGTCAGGCAAATTCGCCATTTTTAGAGCCTTAAATATATGTCATGTAGCAATACTCTTAAGCCAAAGATGTTCTAACAAAGTTAAGAAGAATGCCAACATTGGTGGGATATATGCATTTATACGAATCTGCATGCTCTTACTATTACAATTCAATATATTAGACAGATCATAGAAAACGGAAACTAATAGAACGTATATCTGTTTTTTTTCCTTTAGAAAAGCCAATAAAGATAAACAAATATAAAATGTTTAAGAAATAGACAATCTTGTCGAACTCACCTCAGCAAATTAGCAATATAATAACCAATTTATTTCCAATTAACGTATTACTGATTTATCCAATAAGTTTACTCTTTTATATTTAAATATATCGAATGTGAATTTATATAATGTAGGCACAGTGCTTTCCAAAACCAATTTTAAAATAAATTCTTTAACTTTATTATAATCCCTCTAAGACGATTTAGTCCGCGTGAGCTATTTCTCATAGCAAAGAAATAACCCCACATAATCTCCTGGAATGTTTATAGCGTGGGATTATATTTATGATGAGAATAATAATTATTGTACATACACTGTTTCTTAAACACAAGTTGGGAAACGTAGTGCCTTGTTACTTAGGCATTAATCGTGTTAAAATTATAGCTAGTAGGATTTGTTTACTGTAACCTCATCTTCCATAATCTAAACTTTGATAAGATACAAAAAAGTGGTAAATATCAAACTACCATGATTATTATTTCAAACACGGGATTCTACAAGTATCTTTTAACCCCACACGACTTAGCCACGATTGGTGATTTGGCGAGATTCATCCATGAATATAAATCAACCTAAGCCCAAGATCGCTGGATACGTGATGAATACCAACACTAGTTGGATCGGGACAGAGCTTCAATACAGGCAGAGTCACACACAACAGTGCATATGTATGTGAACGTATTTATGTGTACTCAAGGCTTTTGAAAAACATTTTTTTTACATTATGTCGTAATAAGAATACAATTAAACTAAACAAATCCATGAAAACTACTATTCCTTATACTTTCAATTTTTTTCGAGGAAGCAAATAGTCAGAGTATGAAGTATCAGTCCAATAACAGATTCATACCATTACATGAACTATTACCGATTATCATAGAGATAACAACAGGGCATATTGTAAATCTAAATGAATGTGTGGAATGATCTTAGAATGGTGGGAGACGCCTTTGCTTTGTTACATAGTTAAGACCAGTAGTTTCTTTATTAAGAGCCGTTTCTGGTAAGCATATGTAGTTCATGTTACAAGTCCATTGGTGCATATCAGCGGAAGTGTAACGTTGAGTTATATTTTATGTTGTACTTGAACACATATTCTTAGTATTGTATACGTTTTTACCTGCAAAAGTAAAAAAAAAAAAAACACGTTTTACTTCCATACGTTATGCAGGAGCACACTTTAGATAGTAGGCTGGTAAGATATTAGTGTAAATCCATCTTGAGCTCACATTGTCGCATGTCTGTGCGTTCTCACCAGGTACCAGCACGTTTTGAATCAAATAAAATATGCAGGCCTACAAATAAATTATTAGTTTCAAATTTGTTGAATTTATAAGCTTGACAATAGTTGTAACAGTACTTGTGATAAGTGGTATGCTGTGCTTTGATATTCCTCCAATCAGTTTATGCTCAAAGCAGTAAACAAACATTAAATGTGATTCATTTAGGAAACTTGTTTTCATATTAACTACCTCTTATTCGTAATCTACTAATGAATAATTACATTCTATTACAATTACTGCCATATATACTTACAGTGTTTATATTTACTACAGTTCAACAGGTATTTAACATACGAGCATATGACGATGGAATTGACTGTGAGGCATAATATGAATTGAAACTTAAGTTATCAAAAACAGTTTGAGAATTGACTATGGTAAGTGTAATATAACATGTATATTTAAGGAAAATATTGGCTGTCATTATTCGCCAGTTTATTCCTTCTTTGTTATTAACAATGTTAAACAAGACATGTAAGACATGTGATGTAAAACATGTTTGAAGTGATAGGGTGACAAAAAGTCTGGAAACGGCTTGATTTCTTTTTAACTAAATTGGTTAGAAATTTCAAACCTTTCGCATTAACGTATGTATGAAAACTACTTTTTGCAAGCATTGCCATTTTCTTGACTTCACCAGGGGATGGTCCATGCGGAGTAGGTACATAATCTTTAATGTAAGCGTAGGTTGGTAAGAATAGCCGGGAAATATGAAACCCGGTTAAATTTGTTTTGAAGATTGAATAATATTAGTATATAAGCTAGTTGACTTAAAAATACAATTTCAGCTCTCAAGCTAATTTTGAATACGAGTATTTACTAATACTAAGGCCTGTGAAGGTATATTCCCCAAGAAATTTGGACAGCCACCATTTTGTAACGGATGAACCTTTTGAGACGTGGTTTCTGGCAATGAACTGCACCTGACTAACCCTTTAAAATGATGTGTCCATATCAACCTATACTTACATTAAAGATAGTGTTCTTACTCCTTATAGTCGTCCCCTGGTAGAGGTAAAAAAAGACAATGCTTGGAAAAAGTAGTTTTCATACATGTAAGTTGATGTGAAAGGTTTGCATTTTCTAACGGATTTTGTTTAAAAGATATTAAGCCGTTTCCAGACTTTTTAGCCACCCAAACAACTGCATATTGTATTGAAGAGCGTTTGTAGGAGCAATGGTCTTTTCAATAATCACTGCTGACTACAACCAACCACTAACGTGACTTTAGTTCCTCCTTGAAGATAAGGGTTTGTGGGTTGCCTATAGTAGTTACAGAGGGTTTCATAGACCTGGGTAGATGGGTAATTTACAGAGTTACAACCATATAGGTAAATCTAAAGAGACTAACTTTGTCACTGAAATTTACCATACAAATATGTATGTAGTTACATATGTAAACAAATAGACATTTGTAATGAGAATAACTAATTTTTTACGGATGTAAATCCATAGTAATTTCTTTGAAATTTGTTTTTATAAACGTCATTTCTAGTAAAACAAAAATGTGCAGCATGCGTCTTCCAGGCTATAATGTGTCTACAGGGTTACGTTACTAGCTGTAAGAAGCGGAAAGGGAAGAAAGTTATATAGATGCGTTTAAGTGCAATCTTTGTGAAAGGGGCAGCAATGGTGCACCAGGTTTCTATTTGGATTCAATAACCCTCTTTACAAGTTCGGAAATTGATTTACGACAAAATTTTTTTTTATTACTAGATTCTACCTAGCCCTTACATCAACATGGCATAGGCCTACAAACTAATATAGAAGATATAGATGTAAACAGGATCCTAGAAAAATAAAGACGTGGGAGATTATACCATGGAGAACTAAAAAGAGAAAATAGAAAAGGTAACTTTGTAACTCTAAAATACGGGTAAGGTTCATATTATTAACTCATAAATTACTAATAAATAAACCTGTGAACACACGGTATTGTATTATAACTACAAAAAACCAGGAGTCTGGATTTGTCAAGGCATTGATTTAATTATGTTCCAGGAAAGGTTTTAGTAATAAATTTACAACTTGACTCAAGAAGTTGATGTGAATAATCCTTCTGATAAAACAAACACAACAAACAACAAAGAAAGTTTCTGGGAACACGAATATGCTGGTGAAGTGATGTTGTAGCTTGTAAAGTAATGAACTCCTTTGGTAATGTTGGGTTTTATGTGCTTTTTATATTTTTGATGATTTTATACCCTACAAGAGAGCAATTAATAATATTTGAAAAAATATTATTACGTTCATTAAAACATTTATGTAGATAATACGAGGTCGCACTCAAAGACGTTATTACTATGGGTTGCACAAAAACTAAAACAATCCCCCCCCCCCAAACTGTAATAAGCAAATTTACTTTACCACGTAATGAATAGCTTTTAAAATCTATATTCTATAGTGCTTTTTAAATTATTAAACTTTCATCAGACACTATAACTTTATTGCATGGAAAGTAGCTCGTAAATAAATGTGCATTCATTTGCTAAAGATTTTTGATTCAAAACTTTAAAGTTTTTTTTTTTTATTTAAAACTGTTTGAGTGAATACACAGGTTTGAGGTAATAGGTCATATATAAGCTATTAGGACTAAAACAAGGGTATTAAATTTTCGTATTCTATTGTAAATTGCTTTATGCTATTTCAAAATCACTGACTATTTTTATATGTCCATTCATGATTTTGTAAAATATTGAATTTTATCAAAACTCAAATCGCTATTTCTAAATAAGGGTTATACCAAGAGGTTTTTTATGTATTGATATGCAATATGTATTTAATGCAATATTTGATTTTCAACAGAAACAGATCTAGACGACTTTGGTACATGATTTTTTACCAGAATATTCAATCCAGATAGAAAATGTTGGTTATATCACTGTCAATACAGCTTTTATGATTAATTATTAAGGAAATTGACAGAAAGCAGACTTACATTTACATAATTCCATAGAGACAGATAAAAAATACAACACAAAAGTGAAAATTTTCTTGGTCACTGACAAATTTTAGAAAATCAACCACTGGATTTTCTCCAATTTTTGTGTGGTTATGTCTCGCAATAGACTTATTTAAAGGTAACCCTGCTTTCCTGTCACATTAATAATTCCAGGCAAATGCCCAATCTTGTAATCAGATAATCTTTGATGATAAAGATATTTTAAACTGTTTAGTATTTTTTTGTATTGATTCTTAAGACAAGCTATTGAATACAACGTCTCTTCAAGTCGAATTTAGTTTTATAATCCTCGCAGTCTACATGATTGTATGTATTTCTAATTTAGAAACTTGCACTCCCAAAACGTAACATTAATAAAATTTACTGCCCAAGGAGTTGGAATGTAGACTAATTAGCTAACACGACTCACAAGAACGAACGACGGCTGTTGGAGTTCACCATTGCTCTCTAGAGAAGAAACTTTCTGGCGGTCTTGACGCGTTCTGTGAGGACGAAGAAATCGTAAATCACGCAGCGTGGTAAAAGTGGCACGGTTTATCTTATTAAAATAATGTAAAATGTATAATGTTAATATTTGCGTTAAAACTTTACTATGTATAGAATTAAAATAAATATTTTCACTTTATAATTTGATGTATCCTCTTTTACTTAGCAATATATGTACTATTTTTTTTAAAACATTTTTCTACAAATCCCCTTAGGAATGGTTATAGTTTTATAGTGTTTAGTGCCTTATGTATAGCTACAGCTTGTGATGTTAATTTGTAATGTTCAGTATATTGGTTAAAACTAGACATAGGCTATATTCATAAAACCCTTTAGATACGTATGCCATACGCTCGAAACTCATGAAAAACTGTTTACGGTTAGTGTTTTAACATGTTAAGACCTGTAAATGAGTTGGATTTTAAAATATATACAAGGGACCCTTTATTGGTGGTTTTGGTTTTGATTGAAACGTTATAAAAGAGGTAACTAATTATTTTATTGCGTATTAAAGTACTAATACGTACAATTCTTAAATAAAAGATAAGTTATAAAATAAGTTATAACCTAACCTTATCTAACCTCACCTAACCTAAAAATTATCTCATGATGGTTGGCCTCTGGATCGTTAAAATTTGCAGTAATAATGTTAATATTACCTGGCTTCTGTCTGAGACATAAGCCAGGTAATATTAACCTTATTAGTGTAAAAATTATCATTGATAGTTTTAGATATTTTTAAAAACCTCATAAAATGTACTTACATTTGTAGAATGATTTGAAATAACAACTTTTTACCCTTATATGATAACAACAAACGCCTACTAACAATCAGGATTTTTAACTACTATTATTCAGGATATAATCTCTACAATTATTCCTACTAGGCCTACAGTAGTTTTTGATTAGCTCATTAATAGTTCCAATACATGGCATAAGATTGCATTATAACATTTCCATAATATATATTTAGGCTACTAGTTCATTAAATAGTAAGATAGCAAACTTTGATATCAGAGACAGCAACCTTCTACATCAAAGGCATACGTCAGTGTTGGCTGTGACGTCACTACGCTGCCTACATGTCCGTGGTGTGGGGTGATTTACATGCAGATTATGTTGACAATTGAGCTTTGCAAGCATGTCTTAGGACTGCGATTGCTATAAAATTGCTTCACGCTTGCATTTTTCAACAGTATTTTATATTTAACTAGGATTACTTTTACTTAAGCCAATTGTTAAGAGCGTTCTCATTCCATTATTATTATAAGGTAAGATATAAAGACCTTCCCTCACTTTTTACATACTGTCATGTTCTAGTTTGAAGTTTTAAAGGTGAAATATTTTATTACTAAGATGTGTGGTACTAAGTGGCCTTTGCCTATCGGTTTTCTAGCCCAAAACAGTCCCAAGCATTCAAAAAAATTATTCATCCGTTTAGTCTCCTCTTAAAACGAAAAAAAATTACTTTCTTATATTTCTTCTTTGCTATGATGTGATCAAATAATAATAAACTTTTTCAAGAATTGCATTTAATATTTCATATTGATTCGTTCTGATAGTCATTGATTAAACATCAACCCATATTAATATTGTTTGGATTTCCTTTAATTATTCAATGTAGCTTTGAGTAATTATCTTTTTACATAATGCTAATTCTTGTCTTATTCCATCGAAACACATCAAGTAAGTTTCATTAACGACCGACGGAACATTACTTCTCGAGAGAGTCATTGAAAGTTCCGTGTCGTGTGTTCTGTCTGTTTTACCCACAAGGATGCTATATTAAAACTTTGTACATCACATATTTCATCAAAGTATTCTTAGCTGTCGGCACCAATGACAATGACATTTTATTGGAGACTTAAGGTTATTGTTTATTAAAAACTATGGACTTTTACAAATTTTTCATCAATTACTTTATGTACTAGAGTCTTTGTACAGTAAACAATGATATCTTTTTAAGTAAATATAATTTTTTAATTATGAGACACATTTCAAATGTAATTTAGCTTTGCAGCCTGGACTTTATTGTATAATGAAGGACTAACCAATCCTGTTAAAGTGTTAAACTTACTAATGTTAAGATGACTTCATTAGAAGCCATTTATACTAATTTTGTACTTTAGCAATGTAGGAAAAAAACAACTATCAATGTATATCAATGTATGTATACTCAGCATGTTTATCTCGTTTATTTCAAATACACACATAATAAAATTATGTTAAAATGTTTTGTCTTCTCACGGTTTTAGAAATATTAATCATCATAGAGTATTGGATCCTGTGTAACGGATCCATTTAACCAAGTCTATGAGACCCACAGTAATTAGTCAAATGTAGTCTACAGACCCTCCAGGCATACACTGAAGTCTCGTTAGTGGTCAGTTCTAGGCTATTGTGATCATTCTATAAATAGCCACAACGACACCCTATCCTTTGAAATGCAAGCCTTAAAGTGTGTTATATCTTTCTTTACTTTAAACATGTAAATGATTGATACACTTGAAATGGCTTGAAACATATATGACTAAATAGCTTAGAGTATAAATAATTGTGACTTTGGTGGCAGCGTAATGCATTTGTATCACAGAATATTTATTTTTACTATACGATACTGCAACAGGTAATTTGTTTAGGTGCATTTATCATCTGTTTGTTTAGTAGTAATTTATATATTAGTATACAATAATCATTTAATTTATCACCGCTTGGTTAATTAACATGGATTACCAGTTTTAATTTATTTAGGAATAGAATTAGGAAATAAAGTTGACTTTAATGAATATGTATATGGTATAAAGCACAATTGTCTTTGAAGCAATTTTGCCCAGGTTTAAGGGTAATTTGTCTTTCAAGTTAGTTTGACTGTACAAGTACAAGGTCCTCGAAAAAGTATAATACCAAAGTATTTTTTAAATTACATAAAATTACCAAATTACTTTGAGGAAGTCTCTTCATACTGAATTTAACAATTATTTCGTAGATAAATGTTCAATTTTCATAGTGTCTGAAATCTATATGAAAAAAAGTACTCTATTATAACGTGAATCTATTTGTTACCGAACTACAACGATTCTAATTTGTCGCTTATTATTCACGTAAACAGTGAATTATTTCCGTACTTACAAATACCAATTGAATATACGAAAAGTGATTGTATAACTCAGTTCATTAGATAAACATGAATATAGTACAGTACTGGGTAAACCAACTAAGAGTAAACAGTTGTGGATCTTCTGGAGTTAATATACCCTAAATTTACCTGCTTACTCAATTGAAGGCGGTACTTAAACATCCTTTGATACACAATGATGGTTCAAACTACTAGCCTGGCAAGTCTCAGCTCTGCCACTGAGTAAGCAACATTAATGAGTTGGCTAAACGTCTGGTTTGTAAATAGTGTAAATACCTCCTCGACGTGGCTCTCACTAGAAGACACCGACCACATAGAGCCGATTGAAGATCAATTAAAAGCAATACAGAAACTATCTTATCTTCTGGTAGGCATGCAGTTTGCTATTTAATAGCTTATGTTTTGAATTTCCGTTGCAAAGTTTGCATGTCTTCTCGTACAAAAAAATGTCTACCTAAATGGTGTGTCACTTTAGGTACAATGTTCTTGGACGTGTTAAAACATACTGACAAGTTTACAAACTAACAGCAATTATGTTTATAACACAATAGTTTGTTTGTATTACTTTCATTCTCTTTCTCAATCTCAATATAAACCAGACAAAAAGCGCAATAGTAAACTTTATATCAAGAAACACAACAAACCAAAAGTCTAATACTAATATTGAAATAGTATCAGAAACCAAATTGCTAGGACTAATAATTGATGAAAACTTTAGCTGGAAACCCATGTAGAAAATTTAACAAATAAGTTATCCTCAGCATTTTATGGACTTAAGAGAATAAAAAGAATATCTGGGAAAAATAACACACTTGTGGTTTACCACGCTCTACTTTCATCTCACATAAGTTTTTGGTATTATAGCCTGGGGAGCGGCACCGCAAATCTACCTAGACCAAATACTAACTGTCCAGAAGAAGTCTATAAGATAAATTAATGATCTGCAAGATGAAGAACACTGTTAACCATACTTTATTAACAATAAAATTTTAACAGTCATATCCATCTATATCTACGAAACCATCATACATTCCCTACCATCAAACAACAATAGAAGAGAAGACATGCATACCACAACACAAGAAGAAAATGACAATTTGAATTACCATAAAATAGACTTAAAAAATCTCAAAACCATCCAAACTACATAGGACTAAAAGGTTTCAACCACCTTCCAGATCAACTAAAAAATATTCAAACTATAAACGGCTTTAAAAATAAACTTAAGACTTCTTCTCAACAAGACCCTACTACAAAATAAAAGATTTCTTTGAGGCTATTGATGACTAAAGATGAAGAAATAAATCCGGACGAGCCCCCTTTCTTAACGACAGCGGAGGCGAACACCCACAAGTAACAAGTAAAGTAAGTAAGTAAGTAAGCTTAAAGAGGGGAACGTGTAGTCAAGTAAAGTAATAAGGCAAAACAACATTGCACAGTAGTCGTCAATGTAGAAATATAGGCAATTACTACACTTTAATGGTTGTAAAGTGTAAAGATGTAATTTTGACTTTTCTGATAATCGCTGTTTGTTAGTCGTCAAACTACGGCTACCAAGAATATGTATTTAAAAGTTTGCGATAACAAATGTAACAGCTATTACAGCAACTACTTAAAGGAGATTTCATCAGTTAAACGTATCAGTAAAATGGCAGCAACCATGTACTGGGTTTTGGTGAGTGAATACATTTTTATTCCGAATTTGTGTATTGTTACGTGAATGTTAAAACTCCCTTAGTTTCACTTAAACTATCATTATTGTAAGTTTTATTTAAATATATTTATGATATTGAATATCTGATAAACTTAACAGGTTCAAAACACGTATATGAATAGTTAAAAAAAATATTCATCCTACTAATTTATCTTACGCTGCTATTTGACACTTTTTACTTGTAAGCTATTGTATCTGTATTGTATCTTTTCAAAGTTTTGGCTGTATGAATGTATAATTGTGCCCAGTTTATATCCTTAAACACTTTCTATGATAAATAAAACAGTAAATTATTATTCTTGTTTCTCATTGCAGTTGGATATAATTTCAATAATCAGGTACAACTTTGAGAATATTCTAAAGTAATAGCATTAGAAAGCGAATAAACAATATTATACAAAAACTGAATCTTTAAAATTATTTTTATCATTTTTGTATTGTTATTATCAGAATTATTTATTTGGCTAGTAACTTATTGATAATATATTTTATTTCCTTGGATGCTGTATTTTATCTTAAAATAATACATATTATATATATTTAATTTAAGAGTGTTTGCTAAATTTATTCCTGATCAGATTTTTTTGAATGAGACTTTTGTATCATTATTGCACAAGGTTAAACAAGGTTTAGAACACAAGGTCTGCACAAGGTTTTTTACTTGAGCCGTTTATCACAATTGCAATTACGACGATATTATAGAAATAGATTGTACTAAAAGTGTATAAGAATCCAAAGAATTAAAAGTATAGTGTTTGTATGTAACAATGATAGCTAAGATTTTCTGTCTATTCCCGGCTCAATTTTTAAAAAATGTAAATTTGTTTATAAAATGTTTATGAAAAATAAATATCAATACACTGGATACAAAAATGATGCGTTCTTTGTCTTAATGACCACAAGAAAACAAAGGGCTCTCTTAAAGTTTAGGAAAATGTTTGAACTCTAACAAAATGTGTATGGATGTTTTTAATGTTTGTGTACGTGGAATATTTAAGCAAACTAAATAAACATGCTTGTTGATCTAAGATTAATCTTAAGATAAAATTATGGATAGTTTGTGATGAAATAAGATAGTACTGTAAATCCCTAGACAAGAAAATTCGCATTTACAATTTAAAAACAGGGTGGAAACCTAACAGGTTCAACAGTACAATGTTTACACAAAACAATTCACAGCTACTTAAACAAAATATTGTTGCAGGTTTTGGCGCTAGCTGTCGTGGTAGCAGCCGCACCTTCTCCTGACTTTGTATCACTAGTTTCAACCAAAGACAAGGCTTTTACCGAAGTGGATCCAAAAAACGTACATTTTGTGGAAATTAATGACGAAGACCTTGACGAATTTTACAATTCACTGGAAGAACGTGAATTAGCCAAAGCACTTATTAACCCTCGAAAAACAGTCGAAGAGAAGTGGTTGGAGTTAAAAAAGATTTTTTGGTAACCTCATATATTAACCTAAGTTATTGGCCTAGGGGCATATATGACTGCTGCATATGACTGGGCATACAAGCCTGCAGTATAATATGATTTTTTAAAATAAAACATCTTTAAATAACTTGTTAAATTAAAATATTAATGAGTTTACCCTCTTTTTAAATTTTAAATATTAAAAACTTTACCCTATTCATATTTTTACGCATACAATTTCATCTACAGCAGCCGCAAAAGTATAGTATCTTCGAAGCATGTTTTAATTACATTACACAAAATAGCAACAGAAAAACAAAGCCGAAACTGTATTTATTACATTAGGTTAAAATGTTGAAATATTTGCTATTTACATGATGTTGACATGATCAAGGTTTGTTTTAATTTATTAAATTAACTATAGAATGTGTCTTTGAATAGAGTTTTCCTTATTACCATCCCTCAACTTAAGTGGTTATAACATGACTTTTTCTTACACTACTATATTTCTAGAATTTCTTATGTAATCATTTGCTAATGAGGTTTTATTAAGACTCATAAGCCTTGATGAGGGTTTGGTTCATTTATTTTATGCACATTAACTTGAAATAAGTTTTACATTTTAGTCATACAATTTGTTTACTGTTGTTTATGTATTTTCTAAAAAGGGTTTTTTCTCATTTCGTACGTTGATTGTGCATGAGAAACATGATTTTCTTTTTCTGATATCAAACGTCATATTTGTCTATATTCAATTCAAGTTTGTCAGTTTTTGATCAAAACCTAACGTACTCTCATAATTAAATAAATAATTAATTAATTAATTAGCCTTTCTAGGAAGTAGGTATTTGATTCTTTTTCAAACATCACCATCATACAATTATTATGCTAAGTTATTAGGTCGAGAATAACATTTAGGTTATACGTAAAAATCTGACCTAATCACAAAAAATTTATGTTTTTAAAAGTTTTGTAAAAAATCTGTTTAAACGTTTATTTACTCTTTTTCTCTTTACAAACTAATTTTTCAAACTTATAATATCAATACAAATGTAGTATAAGCAAACAAGTTACAATGGTAGTAGGCTTGTAAGTTAAACGTGTGCAAATCCCAGTCTGTCTCCACATTGTCGTACTCCAACACCTGTGAATTCTCAGCGCCTACTCTAGGAAAGATCCACAACTTATGCGCAACCTGGCTTCCTGTGGTATTTATTCTTTAGCAAGTAATTTACATAAATCTCAAATGTTTTCCACATTTTAATCGGATTAGTTTTTTAAACTAAACAATAAAGGATATCAAATATTTATATAAGAAAACCCTAAATATGTTTTGCTGTATAGTGAATTCTGTAAAGTTCTTGAATTCCTTTTCCCTGAACTTGTATAGCAAATGCATCAGCATAGTTGACAGTTTTTGTCGTAAATGTTTTTTGGACAAGTAAAGTGTGATTTAAACAGATTTTGATCTAGCTAATGCAATGTTTTGTTAGTTTGGCCCAATAGACTTTTGACTTGTAACGATTTTGTTTTATGTAGTTTAATATTCTACAATTCGAAATAAACTAAATAGCATCTAAACTATATTAACACAGCGATAAGTCTTTCTCTTGAATTGCAGTAAACAGTTATTTTATCACCTGGCAATATTTATTAAATACTTGTAAAAAATGTTGATTAGTTTGAATTAACGATTTTTTTTTTATTATCCACGGTTATGATGCTGAAAAAATTAATAGAAATTAAGAATGACTTCTTAATTAAAAACATAGTACTAACACATAAATCGAAATAATTTCAAACCTAAACAATATACGCTATTCAACAATGGTTGTGGGCTCGTACCGAATTAAAGTAAACATATATAAAAGTAACAGTTTATATACCAACTATCCCACGAACCACAATATATGTTAAAATAACAATTTTTATTCATTCATTATTATAGCTCCATGTTAGATTGAATGGAAAATTCCAATTTTATAATAGGCTTACTAAAGTTTACGAAGTTTACTTATAGTAAAATTCGAACGGCCATAGAACATGTAGGGAATATATTTGATGACTTCTACTTAGCACAAAAATAAATTTGAAAACAATATGTACTCTAATTAATAATATGAAAACTAGGCGTACGCTCATTCTTCCCGTATTGGGACGAAACGAAGATAGTGAACAAGTGGAATAAGCTGCGGTAAGGCGACCAGAATACACAGTAGTACCATTTGAGTAGTACCGTAGTACTCTAATTGTTGGTGAACAGAGGAATTACTGGATATAGCAGGCATGTTTCCACACAGATGCTAAGACAGTGTCTTGCAGAGCAAGAGATCATTTTGAGAATTCCAGAGGTCTTGGTGCAGATGCGGTGAATGTCTGGCTCAAACTCTTACGAAGAGTCTATAAGAAATATTCAGTATCCAGAGAATTTGGCTAAATGCTAAATGTTTTCAACTTATTTTTGGTGGGATTCACCATATCCTTTGTTGAAGTCTTAGTTGAGACATTATTAAGAGCCTTCAGCAAGGACTCAAAGTCATAGAGGAAAGCAACTTTCCAAAAAAGTTTTATATTGTCAGCAAACTCAAGAAAAGGGATCTTGATAACTCTTTTGATGTCATTAAAGAAAATGTAGATCCAAAAATATTTGAATTTTTTGCATGTTTTCTTGATAAATAGGCAAAAAACTCAATATTCACCCTATAAAACCACATGAAAGCCAGTTTACATGATCTAATCAAGACAGTTAGTAAAACCACAAAACTCAAAATGTTAAAGGAATGTTTATTGTATTACACCAAATTACAGTAATAGAATTATCAAGATTCAAGATCCCTTGTCAACTCCTCCTTATACATAGTCGCATAAAGACTTTGGTAAATGGTACATTTACATATGAATGTGTATTGGCAATTTTCTCTATAACCCTTAATCAAACAATAAATTATGTGAAATATTTTTTTTTACAATCTATTAAAAAGTTTCTGTTAGTATGTGTAGTTAGGAGGTTTTCAGAGTTAACAAATACCAAAACACTCAGATTTGTACCACAGCTCTCTATGAAAGCCTGTTATCATGATCTGGCCAGGATGCTTTCACTTTTCTTTTCATGCTGAATAAAATTTATGGGTTAAAATGTCATGAGATATATTTTTTACCTATAGCCTACCTCTGTGACTCTTCATAGGGGAATAAAAGATGCCATAAACTACTTCGTTTATTTTTAAGCTATTTTTACCACGTGCACTAAGCCCATGGAATTTGAAAGGTTTCAGAGTCTGAAATGGCAAATAAATCATATATTACGCCCCCTGTAAAAAGCATGTTTTCGTAGTCTTGCCAGAATTACTTGTTACACTCATCATAACGTTCACTCTCTTACCATATAATCATATTAAAAGTCGATTTTCATCGTAAGTGGTCACTTTAAATTTTATTGGATGCTATTTTTACCGATACCTCCGTAATCCATTATTGAGGGATAAAATATGCGATATACAGTATTACTTTGTTTGTATTCTTTAACTATTTTCAAACTGATTCATTTTTTAGCTCTTTTCAAACGGTTCACTAACCCATGAAATTTTTTGGTTTTTAAAATATTAAATTAAAAAATCTTATATCTACCCAATACAACCCCATTCTCATAATCTATGATGATTTGAGAAACTTAGTATATTGTTTATGTACGTTAACTCTCTTAGTCTCTTATAATCATGATCAGTCATGATGGTTTTGGAGTATCATTAACAGTGGTTGATTTAAATTTGTTTTGGTCGCTGGAGGGTCCGGGAATACCGCAACCCCTGTGAATTTTATCATAATGGATAGGTATAGCTCTTGTAAACCTATTTTCATTCTAGGTAGTGTAGAGCTGTAGAGCAATAACCGTTGTTTTGTTAAAATAACATGTAGACCCATTCTTCACAATTTTCCCCACAACCCTTCATTGAACAATAAATTATATGAAATACTTATTTGTTTGTATGTTATGCTCTTTTTATATCATCCACAAAAACCTATGGAATTTTGGTGATTTTCCAGCCAAAAGTGCTATAAACCCAAATTGAACCCAAACAGCCCCTTGATGAACCATGATCAGAAACACACATTACATGGTCATGTGAACATAAAGATGGTAAAACTATTAAGAATATACATTATATAGCGGACACACCTAATAGCACATAGCGTTAGCTACAGCCCTAACGCTGCCTACGCAGGATTCACACATTTCACAAAACTCAAGCTGAGCGGAAAACCTAGACTTCCCATCTATATGGACCAGCTGTAACACAATTTTTATGAAAAAAGAATATAGTTGTGTGAGCCAGTCACAGAATGCGCTAGTGTCTAAAATTCTATTTTATACCTTATTTTTTATTGCTGACCAGGTTGATGGGTCATAACAGTTGCTATAACTCACTATTAAGCCATTCCCATAGTTAGACTTTCGATAAAAAGGTTTGTGTATTTACAGAATAAAGATGTGATTTCGATCAGTGAAATCTGTAGGTGGCTCACAACAACTAAGATGATTGTTATAAAAAATCTTGCTACAAATTCAATATGGGGATGGAATGTCTAAATACCAACAAAATTAATTTTATTTGTATGTATTCAAGTGTGTCTCAATGCGGATTAATGGAATTGACGTAATACAATTGGGGCGCGACTACAGGAAACCTGATGTTAAAAGTCTGGACTTAAGATGAAAACTCTTTCACTCTTTTGCATTATATTACTTATCTACATAGTTTCTTATCATCGCCATTATAGTGTACTGGTATAATTGGTTAACAGATTGACGCAATTTCCAGCTCTGTAGCTATCATGTATGCTTCGCTGTAATTGAAAATATTCATAAACCATTGCATTTTCCGCCACATGCAAAATAAGGTCAGTAATACAGGTTTTTGATTGCGAGAAAAATATCCCATGCCGACATCTATCGTCAGATGACTGAAGGCTGCGGTCTGAATGCAATGAGTGAGATAAAAGTGCGGAAATGGTCAATGGAGTTTGAAAATGGCCGTGAAATCATTATTACTTAGTGTTCTTTGGGGAAAAATTTGAGTACTTACCCAACAAAAAAACCAAATACTTCCTATATGGAGATTTTTACGACCACTTGCAACCTCTCTTGCATATTTCTACACTTTCCCCTCTACCATTGTCTCTGTTACAAGCTTCAATCACCTGGCGATGAATGCCATCGTTCTGTATGTTTCTCACGGTAAAAAACGTATGACTGGCAATATCTTCCCTGCGACGGGAGATTCAATGGATTACCAATTTTTTTAAACACACACTAAAGCGTAGCCTACCTCTACATGTCAGCTAGAGAGCTAGAAGTTGTGTGTCATTCTGTTTACAACAGATGTCAGTAATTAATTGGCTAGGAGCATCAGCGTACAAGCGAAATATAGATTTATAGACAAAAACAGCCCTTTTCACACGAGGCCAATGGTGGCCGCCACCGGTGGCCGCCACTGGTTGCCCGCAACAGCTTTAACATTATTTTAAATGGGACCTTTCACACGCAGCCACTGTAGTTGCCCGCCACTACAGAGTGGCCGAGCAGTGTCTCCTCGCGCAACTGCTAGTCGGCAACCGCCGGCAACTGCAGTGGCGGCAACTCGTCGCGTGGCATTGAATTAAATGGGAGCTTTCACACGTAGCAACCAGTGGCCGCCACCGTGGATGAGCGCGCAACTACTATTTTGAATCAGTTCACGTGCAGACTGCAAAGAAAAACGCACTATGGTAGTTGTTAAGTGTTTTCGTGTTGACTTGTTTGTTTGTGAAAATGAGTGATCAGAAGAAAAATAAAGAGGACGTTGCTTAAAAAGAAAAAGACAAAGAAAAACAACAAAATAAGAGAATAAACAAAATAATAGAAGACAAAGTGGATACTGAAGATCTAATTTGCGAAATTGAAAAGTAACCGGCAATTTGGTATAGTACGCCTGTGTCTTTGCCTTATTTTCTTTATTATCAACGCGAGAAGAGGGAGATGTTCATTGTTCAACAGCATTTTCACAACTACCATTGTACAGTGGCTGTAGTAGAGTGGCTTGTAAGTTGCCTGTATCATCCACTGCAGTTTCCCGGCCGGTAACTGGTGGCGGACACCGGTGGCCGCCACCAGTGGCCTCGTGTGAAAGGGCCCTTAGTGGTTAAATAAAAAAGTTTCCTGCCCAATACATGCTTTAAGTTTAAACTTTAGATCCTTTTTGATAACATTAAACATAAATTTGGCCTAGAGTTAGTTGTTGTTCTAATAATAATTGAAGTAGGCCCTAATGATTTGTTTCTATGATAAAAGGTTAGGTCATTGTTTATTGTTTTTAGCCTACCGGATACTTGCAAAGCCAGATACGTCTTATTTAGCCTGATCGATATACTAACACAAAATTTGTCGACTAAACTACGCCGCCATTTTTGATCCTTGGTTTTTGTCTCATTAGAAAGAGCATGTCGCATAGGTGAACAAATCGATCCTAAATTTTTGTTAAGTCACTTTGGTCATGGGATATCTCACACCAAAAAATTGTGTCTTAACGCGGACTTAAAACATACGAAAACAAAGACTTAAAAACCAACAAACCAGTTTATGGGTAACACTTTATAGAATTCACAAGCTAATGTATTACCATGTTACTTATGTTAAAAGCTTATTTGCAATCCCTAAAATTAATGAGCAACTGTTTCTTAATGTGTTTGTTCATAATATGTTTCACATTTGTTTAACTTCTTCCTGGAGCCTACCAGAGAAATGCTGTAGCCCAGGGTTACAGTATTGTACTTCATGAGGATAATCGTAAAAGTGATCGTTTATGAGTTCTAATCTTTTAAGTTACTTACTTGACATTTTTTTAGCCTACTGCAACCAAAACCATGTTAAAAACAAAGTTGGTAGGCTATAAGGGCGATTCCTTTGAAAAGCAGTTTTTGTGTAAACATGTATCTGTACTTTGCTAGTAAGTCGCAATTAGGTACTGCCTTGCCGCTAACTGGGATAATTTGTAAACAGAGTGACACAATTTTTAGCTCTGTAGCTGCCATGTATGCTTCACTGTGATTATAAAACTTTTTAAGCCTTCGCATCTACCGCCACGTTCAATTTTGTACAGTAATGCAGTTTTTGAAGTAAGAAACATATCTGACGCCGACATCCATCACCAGATGACTACAGGCATTAATGCAATGAGTGAGATAAAAGTGTGGAAATGTGTTATGGAATGTATAAATTTTACATTCATATGTGGCCTACCTATTAAAATTTTCACGACAATTTGTAAATTCTCTAGCCTATTTCTGCACTTTTCGCACTATCATTATAGCAGGGTCACAAACTTCAGTCATCTGGCGATGCATTCAATAATTTTCTCATGTTAAAAAACCTATCACTGATCTTATCTTGCATGTGGCGGAAGATACTAATTGGCTGAAAATGGATGGTTGAGAAAGGCATGTTTAAGTTCTGTGATCGCCATTTAATTTAATTTATCTGTCAGCTAGTGTTGCGCACGGCTCCGTTTGCTCAGATCCTCTAACTTAGTAAATTAAATTTTTTACCATTGTCACCTTTTTTAAGTTAGTAGGTTTCCAGGACAACTTTTGTGAGCTATAATTATCAAATTACTCTGGGTTTTAATCAGCTTATGGTCTTACATCTTCTATGATAATAGCTTAAGCTAGCTATGTTACGGACACACAAGAGCCTAGCTGGTAAACTATTGTTAGCTCGCCGACTGTGGCCGGCCTATATCAAGTGTCGTATGGTAACCTAATATAAAATTATGGAAAGTCAATAAAAGATATGTATAAAAACACTTAAAACATATATTTACGGTTAGGCCTAAGTTATACTGTTAACTCACAAGACTGTAACCTAAGTTAAATAACTTTATGACGGCATTCAAGATTCTTGACATTTGAATTGTATTGGAACTGATGATAATTGGAGTGTCCAATTGAAAAAGATCATCACTCCTACTGAGCTAGAACATAGAGAGATAAACTTTAATGTAGCCTATAATTTATTTACCGCCATGTGAGCAGTATTAAATAGGCCTAAATGTTTTAATTTAAATGTTATTAGACGTATATCATTCCGTAAATTTAATAGTGCAATGCTTAAAGAAGTTTTTTAACATACATTTTTCAGATGAGCTTTTAAAGGACTTTTATGTTAGCGTAAGTCATATCCATATCAACTTACATAATAACAATGAAGTACATTGTTCATTCCAAATACTTGGGCTACAAAAATCCTAAGTAAGCTTAACCAGCAACACTTTGTAAGTTAGTTGTCAAGCGTTATGAGGATTATTTTTTTCTAGACCTTCATGGATATCAATTTTCATTAATAAACTACCTACCTAACCTATACACCCCCATATGATTTTGAGTTGCAATAGGCCTGTGTGAGTGTCAAAGTTGCGTGTTGCTGGCCTAAGTTAGCGGTTAGCGTTGTGCATCAAACTAACCAAAGGCCTACTTCTCCTTTATTTGGACTGAAAGGGGCTGTTAAAATTTTGGGTTTATAATTCTACTAATCGGTTCAAAGGTGGTCACTAAAACTATGTTGGCCACTCATTTAAAACGCAGAGTAGGGCCTACGGTATACGCGTCCGGTAACTGAACGTGGATTAGGCGTCCGGCAATGACGTCACCGGGTTGTGGGGGCCCGGAACACCATTATCTTAACGATACGATATGCAGCCATCGGTGATCGTAGTGTAGTGGATAGAGTACTCTGCTGTTATACAAGAGTTATCTAGATCGAACCCCATCGGTGACACTAACTTTTTGTCAAAGAATTTGCTTAGGATGCCATTTCTCCTTAACTGTTTATTTTTTGTTAGAATTTGAGAGTGTTTATTATTTTATTTTATGAACAGAATTTAACCTTCATTTGATGTTTTCATTACCAGCAAATTTGGTTATTCAGTTATGTTACAACAGCAACTGCCGGACGTCTAATCCACGTACGGTTACCGGACGCGTATCTGCTCATTTAGGCTAAATGCCTAGGTCTATCTAGAAATTAGTTTGTTGCTTAACTAACCCCCAGAACATAGGCCAGCCTAGGCCTAAGTTAGGCCTATAACTTAACAGACCAAACTTACCTTAAGTTATCAAGTTTTTAATCTACACTGTATCTACTTAAAAAAGTTCAAGCTTAAAGTTAGTTTATTGTACTCAACCTTCAATTTTTGTGAGACTAAGTTACCTAAATTAGTTGTCAAGCATTCGACTAACTTAAAACCTGACTGAAGTAAAGTCTTAATTCCAAATAGGCTACAAATATCTAAAGTAACCAACACCAAGTTTTACAGAGCAGGTTGAGTAGGCCTACTTATTTAGCTCAAGTTGGTTGTCAAGCGTTCGACAAAAACATTAAGTTAGGCCTAAATCAAAATTTAACTTATTTGTCAACTTGAGAATAGTTTTATGAGGCCTTTTTGAATATCAATTTTGTTTATTTAATACACTCACTCACTACGTAGGTACTGTCCCTCTAAAAAGGCATTTTCTCTTGGTGCCACTGATGATGTCGAAATTGAAAAAAGCTCCCATTGCTTTCAGTTATTTGACAATTCTAATTGATTAGGCCTCCCGACTGGTGTCTACAGGCGTATACCGGTATGCTAACTTACTCCCATTTAAAATGCTCTCTGTCTCAATACTAAATTAAGTTTAATCTGTTCGACCAACCTAACTTAAGTTACAACCCCTCATTTTAACGGAAGTGGGCTGTTAAAATCTTAGGGGTTTAACCCTAACTTAACTTAATACTTAAGTTAAAATCGGTTAAAGGATGCCACTCATTTAAAAAACAAAATGCCATGGCCTAGGAAAGCCTATCTAGAAATTAATTTGTTGCCTAATTTAACTAAGCCCCTATGCTAGAGCATAGCCCAGTCTGGGCCTCTAAGTTAGAGGCCAAGCTTAACGTTTACCTTTTTAACTTCATGGAACTTCTATGGGAAACTAAGGCCTAGTGAACATAGATTAGCCTACATTTAAGAGTCAATAAACTGAAATATAAAGAAGATAAACACCATTTCAGACTACATTTCATAGGCTACTACGGAAAGGGGAAAGTTCTCAAGCTCACAAAGTATTGTACTTTGTACTGAATCTATGTTTGAGAGTGGTTACCTGACTTAGGCCCTAATTAAGTTAAGACTATTTAGAGTATCGGTAAACTTAGTACCTTGATATGGAAAAATGATGGTCCAGTTCAACTGACACTGACAACTGGGTTGTCTTTAGGATTAGTGAAACCTAATATCAGAAGAATAATATCTGAGAATAGATGTTTACAGTTAGTAAGAAGTCTCATCTTGATGTTTTAGTGTAATGATCTTAACCCCTAGTAGTGGCCAACTTAAGCACAGTTTCAATCGTAGAGTAGCCTAAGTTAAAGAATTTAGAGATGTAAACTTAATGTAACGCATGAAAAAATGCTTTTATTAATAACAAGTTTAAATCAAGGCAATTAAGTAAATAATATTACTAAAAACACATCACTAAACAAAATACAAGCTCTTGACTTGAATAATTGAAGTTTCTGTCTGACGGCTGGGGCTGACGACGGTTGATTTCGCTAGTCAAATGAACAACTAAAAGTGAAAAAAACCATGTCAAATAACTAACTTTATCGAGTTAAGTTAAATCGAAAAGGTTACCGAAATTTATTCGAATATAGTTTATTAAGAACTACACACAATAATAAGTCCGTGGTACAAGAATCAGATTTTTTTAATCTGTAATAAAGAAGCCATTCTTTAACAAAAAAACGCATACAATTTCTCTAAGTCGAGTATGAGTCCTCAACTTCGTTTCGTCCAATTAGTATATTGTGTATTGTAAAGGACATACCACGAGAAAACATATTTCATATTTCACGCACTGGTGAAGAATGTACTAAGGATAACAAAAATGA
This sequence comes from Macrosteles quadrilineatus, assembly GCF_028750875.1. Taxonomy (NCBI): domain Eukaryota; kingdom Metazoa; phylum Arthropoda; class Insecta; order Hemiptera; family Cicadellidae; genus Macrosteles; species Macrosteles quadrilineatus. Next base: position 46,301,430 of record NW_026542597.1, read on the forward strand.
TATTAAAGGCTACACATAATGTTAACCAACTGAAAGTTTTCTCCATGAATATTATATCTACTTGGAATGAACAAGTTTACAAGTTAGCGTGTGGCGTGTCTTCCTTTGAAACTGATACCATAACTTGTTTGGTTTTATATCAAGCTACTAAGGCTCCTGAGTTATAGGATATTTAATATATTCTACGGGTAAATGCTTTACGTACATGAGTTCAAATGTTGTTAACATTTACCGAAGTAAAAATTATATTTCAGTTAGTGATTAATTATAAGCTTAAAACAGTGTAGAGTGACTGGCGGTTGGTATGATACCAATAAAATATTAAAAAATAATGTAAATTAATTTTCTCCTTAATTCCAACACCATTTCGCTGTCTTTAATATCATTTTTTGGCTATTGACAAAATAAACATAATATTTTTGTCCGTAACGAACCTTCGCAGGCTGCCATACCTATTCTACAATTATTATAGAAAAAGTGTTATAATTTCTGTTGAAATATGCATAGGTTCCCCATTTCCATCAAAGACATTTGTAATGGTTATAGTGTTTGTTTCATAGTTGTAGAGGATAAGATGTGAACGAAATTTATTATTGTAAATTATATAAATACCGTTTAGCAAACCATTTTCAACGCGTAATTGAATTGTATAAAATAGCCAACTAATTGAACTATTGTCGTAATTTTCTTTTTATTAAATCATTTGGGTAAGTTGCACCTTAGAAAAAAATATATTTACTTTTATTCATCTATATTTTCTTTTAATGTTCTTATTATTAATGATCCTAAGATATTAATATATTTTGTGTCAGGCAAAATCGCCATTTTTAGAGCCTTAAATAAATGTCATGTAGTAATACTCTTAAGCCAAAGATTTTCTAACAAAGTTAAGATGAATGCCAACATTAGTGGGATATATACATTTATACGAAACTGCATGCTCTTACTATTACAATTCAATATATTAGACAGATCATAGAAAATGGAATCTAATGGAACGTATATCTGGTGTTTTTTTTTTCTTCAGAAAAGCCAATAAAGATAAACAAATATAAAATGTTTAAGAAATAGATAATCTTGTCGAACTCACCTCAGCAAATTAGCAATATAATATCCCATTTATTTCCAACTAATGTATTACTGATTTATCCAATAAGTTTACTCTTTTATATTTAAATATATCGAATGTGAATTTATATAACGTAGGCACAGTGCTTTCCAAAACCAATTTTAAAATAAATTCTTTAACTTTATTATAATCCCTCTAAGACGATTTAGTCCGCGTAAGCTATTTCTCATAGCAAAGAAATAAACCCACATATTCTCTTGGAATGTTTATAGCGTGGGATTATATTCATGATAAGAATAATAATTTTTTTACATACACTGTTTCTTAAACACAAGTTGGGAAACGTAGTGCCTTGTTACTTAGGCATCAATCGTGTTAAAATTAGAGGTAGTAGGATTTGTTTACTGTAACCTCATCTTCTAAAATCTAAACTTTGATAAGATACAAAAAAGTGGTAAATATTAAACTACCATAATTATTATTTCAAACATGGGATTCTACAAGTATCTTTTAACCCCACACAACTTAGCCACGATTGGTGATTTGGCAAGATTCGTCCATGAATATAAACCAACCTAAGCCCAAGATCGCTGGATACGTGATGAATACCAACACTAGTTGGATCGGGACAGAGCTTCAATACAGGCAGAGTCACACACAACTGTGCATATGTCTGTGAACGTGTTTATGTGTACCCAAGGCTTTTGAAAAAAAAAAATTTTTTTTACATTATGTCGTAATAAGAATGCAAATAAACTAAACAAGTCCATTAAAACTACCATCCCTTATATTTTCATTTTTTTTTCGAGGAAGCAAATAGCCAGAGTATGAAGTATCAGTCCTTGAAAAGATTCATACCATTACATGAACTAACTGCCAATTATCATATTGAGATAACAACAGGGCATATTTTAAATCAAAATAAATATATGTAGAATGATCTTAGAATGGTGTGAGACGCCTTGGCTTTGTTAAATACTAAGACCAGTAGTTTCTTTGGTAAGTGCCATTTATAGTAAGCCTAGGTAATGTCAATCTGCTGGACATGACAAAACCTGATTCCAAGTATCTGTCATCAATTCTCCAAGCTTTGAACCTAAATCAACTTGTCAGGGAGCCAACACGTGTAACTGAATGCTCTTCTACCCTGATAGATCTTATAATTGTAGAAAAGAATATTAAACTCGATGTTGGAATGATTGACACAGCGAAGATTCTTGATTCTGCTGGAAGAAAAATAACGGATCACAATTTGGTTTTTTGCGATTTTCCATATCGTAAAAAGAAGAGCAAATCGAAATATGTAACTTACAGAAATCTGAAAAACCTTGATGTGGACCTCTTTACCGAACTAGCATCAAAGTGTGACTGGGATGAAATAGCTTCCCTCAAAGAAGTTGATGAAGTTGTTTATGCTCTAAATAATAAAATTTTGCACATTTTCAATTCTTGTGCACCGGTTGTGAGAAGACGTGTAACGGGGAAAAGAGCTCCATGGAGAGACGATCATATTTTGTCTCTGACAAAAGTTAAGAACAATTGCCATAAAGCATTCTTGAGTTGTAGGAACAGCTCGACCAGATCTGCTTACACTAAAGCAAGAAACACATTAAACTCGGCCATAAGAAGCGCAAAAAAACGGTTCTTTTCAAGTCAATTAAAGAATAAGGACCCAAAAGGTTTTTTGTCATCGTTGAGAAGCAATGGCGTACTGGGCTCGAGCAGAGAAAATGAGTGTACCTTCTCTCCTGAGGACTTGAATAAATATTTCTCCACAATGGGCGGCAAAGGTTGTTTAGACAGGGGCAGGATTGAGTTCTACGCTGAGAACAAAAGTAGCCAAGTGAAGAATAAATTCTCATTCAGTCTAGTGACAGAGAAACGTATCAGGGATGTCATGAACAGCATCACAACCCGAGCTGTTGGTGTGGACGGCATTTCTGTTGATATGGTTAAATCGTTGAGTTATTATTGTGATTCTGCTATTTGTCATCTTGTAAATTTATCCATGACTACTGGCATTTTTCCCAGTGCCTGGAAACAGAGTATTATAATTCCGCTATCAAAAAAGACCAATGCTTCATGTGTTTCTGATTTCAGACCCATTTCAATTCTTCCAGTGCTTTCCAAAATATTGGAAAAAGTGATTGGAGAGCAATTAGTCTCGTATCTTGAGTCAGAGGAAATTCTTCCTAAAACACAGTCAGGTTTTCGAAGGGGGTTCAGCACTAGTTCAGCTCTTCTGAATGTCATGGATGAATTGATTGGTGCAAGAGATAGAAATTGGGGTAGTATTGTAACTGGTTTGGACTTTTCACAGGCATTCGATTCAGTTAGTTTCGATCTTCTGTTAGCCAAACTGAGTTTTTACCAATTTGATAGTCGATCTGTGCAGTGGTTTTCCTCCTATATCCGTAATAGGTCACAACAAACTCGAGTTAATGATCAGGTTTCACATTTTTTACCAAAAGTGTCGGGGGTTCCCCAGGGCAGTTGCTTAGGTCCTATCCTCTTCCTGATTTACACTGCCGACCTTGAGTCACAGCTTAGTCACTGCTCTGTCCATTCTTACGCCGACGACTCGCACCTTATTTTATCTTACCCTTTGGCTGAGTTTCCTGAAGCAGTCACCCGCATGAATAGCGACTTGATAAGTGTTAATAAATGGTCTAATGATCATGGTCTTCAGCTGAATCCTGACAAGTGTTCTGTTTTAAGAATCGTAAACTACTCTGTGCAAAGCCAACACAACAAGGATACTGATTGTGAAGTTCTTCTAAATGATAAGCCGTTGCCTGTTAGCGATTCATTAAAATTCCTTGGTGTCAAATTGGACTCTAGGCTCAATTTTTCTGAACATGTGAGACACATCTGTAAAACTGTTGTTGCTAAATTACGATTATTTAATAGGTTTAGGTTTGTTCTACCAATGTCAACCAAACTTGAAATAGTTCGTGCTATAATTCTTCCATCTATTTATTATGCTCTTCCCTCTTTTGGTAACAGCCTTACTCAAGAGAATATAAATATTCTCACAAGACTTCAGAACAGTGCTCTGAGATTTGTCTTCAACTTAAAAAGGTCGGATCATATCAGCGAGTATAGGTCAAGGGCAAACATCTTGACAGTTAAACAATGCTGTGATCTTCAAACCGTTCTAATTGTTCATAAAACTTTGTTAACGGAGTGTCCCCAATACATCAGAAGGAAACTGGTTTTCAGGTCTGAGGTGAGCGTTCGCCTCACTCGGCAGGAAGGCTTGCTACACTTGCCACGGGTCAGAACGGAATTAGGGAAGAAAGCCTTTTCTTACTTTGGGCCCCAAGCCTAAAATGCCCTTCCAACTGACCTCAAATCAGTAAACCTCTCTAGGTTTAAAAGGGGTTTGAAAGATTTATTTTATACCGATAATAATTAGCCAGTTGATCTAAAATGTATTGTTGCAATAAGTCTAGTATAAGCTGACCAATTACGTTTAGTTTGACAACAGTTGTATTGAAAATCAAAGAACTGTACTTTGAATAACGCTGGCTAAATAAAGACGTTTTTCATTTCATTTCATTTCATTTCATTTCATTATGTAGTTCATAACGATAACAAAATTTTAGCTCTTTTGGTATTGAACCTAAAAGTAAAACTTGTTACGTGTCCATTGGTGCTTATCAGTGGAAGTGTAACTTAGACTTATATTTTAGGTTACACTTGAAAACATATGCTTAGTACTGTATACTATTTTACCTGCAAAAGTCCCAAAACACACTTTATTTTGATAAGTTATGCAGGAAAACACTAAGAAAGTAATAAAGGAAGGCAAGAAAGTAAACACAAACGGATGAAAATAAAAGTAGGCTAGTAAGATATTTGTGTGCAAATCCCATCCGGAGCTAACATTGTCGTATGCCAACACCTGTGCATTCTCACCTGAAACCAGTACGTTTTGAATAAAATAAAATATGCAGGCCTACAAACAAAAAATTAGTTCATTGAATTTATAAGCTTGATATATTAACCAATTGAGCTGAAATTCTACACAAGGATTGTTATAAGGATTCTAGTTAATCAGGAAAATGTCATTTTATTAGCTGTTGACAACTTTTAGTAGCTGGTAAGAATTCACAGTTTCAATGTAAGCACAAACCGTAGTGTGTAGAAAAATATCTACATTCATCTTAATATATTTGCATTTGGAAAATAGTTTACAATGCCATGAAGTCGATGTAAATATGCTTTTATTGATTAATATGACACGAATACTTTGTTTGATCAATCAGTTATCATCCATTGATCACTAATAATTTAATCATGGAGATAATTAGTGTAAGATTATTTTAACCATACATTTAACCATAAAAATGCACCCTTGGTCCATATGAAGGTTGTATCCAGAAATTTGAGGACTTATTCCAAATAGTACAGTAATGGGAACATTTTAGAAAATGGTAAACATTCTGGAGGTTTGCTGTGGCAGGGGATTTTGAATTATCTGTTTTTATAAATGCCACTATCTGTAAAAAAAAAAAACAATTGTTAAAACGGTGGGATAGTTGCTTGCAATACTATCAAACGTATTGACGAAAAGTATTTCACTTCAGCGGGTTTCCACGAATTATTCAGTAATATAACGTTAGTATATATCAATGATCTGTTTGTCAATTGTTCTCTAGGGGGTTATGGTTAAATTATTAATGACCACCGTAGATTATCTGCTGTAACACCTCCTGACACGGTGTCAAGCTACATGCTATGTCTCATGTTGAGGTGTTGTGTTCTGTCATTATCATAGGTGATTACTATGACTAGTAATTGATTTAAATAGTGATCACATGTCGACAAATTAATAATAAAATAAAATAGCTTGGACACAGAGATATGCTTAATGATAGCAATAAGCTTAAGATTTATTCTATCTCATTTAAACATTTTGCAACCCTATAAGAGACACTTAGTAAGAGTGGGTTTTGGAAGGTTCCTTCTATGAATATGAATCAACCCGAGCCCAAGATCCTCAATAAGTGATGAATACCAACACGGATGAGATTGAAGCTGACACATACGTTTTTTGTTGTAATAAAGTTAGATTTTCAAATAATATATGATTTCTTATCTCTACTAGTTTTAATTGAATTAAGCGGTTATGCAATTTTAAAGGGGTTTGCTTAGGGAAAATGCACTTAAAAAAACTAAACATAAGTTAAACTGTTAGTAAAATTAATAATTTTACAAAATAATACACATAATGCATATGTGGATAGTGACAAAATAACTCTATAACATATTTTCTTCCTCCTTTTCAAATTATCCATTCTAATTTTACAAACTTCTCTATGACCACAGGCGAACAATTAACTTTTTTAAGTATCTGTAGCTTGATATAAATAAATATATATATATATATATATAAATACGTTTAGTGTTAAATGCAACTTGAAAGAAATTTGGAGAACTCTTACTTTGTGAAATATAGAACTGGAAAACCTGATTTTACCTGATTTCTAAAGTGTTAGTTTTCATGGTTCATTTTCGAACATTTTTCTACTAACTTTAACTTCTTAAATATAAATTCATCTTCACCCATTCTACAAAACTATCTACGCTTCTAAAAGGCATTGTTCCGACTTATTATTGATATGATCTTATTATTTATAGCATTATTACTTTACTACCAACCCTTATTATCAAAGATGATTTCTAATAATGTGAAAAAAACACTTATTTATATTTTCTGTTTAATGACATCTTGATTAATGCATAAAACCTAAGACTAATGCAGATTGATCTAGCAATTTATTGGAAAGAATAAAAGATAAATCTATTTCATCAACTTAATTTAAAATTTTTTGCTTTAATTAATCAGCAGTTATTTTGTAAAAGACTACGTTTGTCATAACGTAATTAACTTAGATAGAAATTAACTTTTCCAACTCACGTCTTATCATTCCATGTTTATTTCAATTTTTGTTTTATATCTTTGTGCCCATTATACGTATAAAATTTTCAAAAATAAACTTGAGATAAATTGGAAGTACAAACCTTGGTCAATGACGTTTATAGGCTATACAAAGCTTGATTTTGGTGGTGATAAATTCTGCCTTAACTTCATTAAATTATTTGTAATAAAACTCATGTGATAAAACATAACAATGTTAAGCCTTCGATGTTTGTAATTGAGAAATCACACGATATAAAACCATCGAAGCTCGAAACAGCATTTCCAAAGGATTGTAACAGTACTTGTGATAAGTGGTATGCTTTGCTTTGATAGTCTGCCAATCAGTTTATGCACAAAGCAGCAAACACACATTACCTGTGATTCATTTAGGACTTGTTTTCATATTAACCACCTCTATAAATGCAAATTTTACTAGTGAATAAATAAATTTTATTACAATTACTGCCATGTATACTAATTGTGCTTATAATTACTACAGTTCAACAGATAACTATTTAACATACGAGCATATGACGATAGAATTAACAATGAGGCATCCTACGAATTGAAGCTTAGTAATCTAAAAATAGTTTGGGGATTGACGATGGTAAGTGTAATATAACAAATATATTTAAGGAAACTATTGGCTCTCATGAGACACCAGTGTGGGCCTATTGCCTTTTTTTATTGACCATATGTGAATATATATATGAACTGCGCATTGTATCACAGACAGGTTGTAGGATTGACGATCTTCTCAATAATCACTGTTGACTAAAACTGACCACTAACGTGACTTTAGTCCCTCCTTGAAGATAAGGGTTGTGGGTTGCCTATAGTGGTTACAGAGGGTTTCATAGACCTGGGTAGATGGATCATTGACCGAGTTACAACCGTATAGATAAAACTAAAGTGACTAACTTTGTAACTGAAAATTGATATGAAAAGATCGTATATAGATACACGTGCATATGTAAACAAATAGACATTTTGAATGAAAACAGCATATTTTTGACAGATATAAATCTATAGTAATTTCTTAAAAATGTGTTTTATAAGTCATTGCTAGTAAAACAAAAAGGTGCAGCATGCGTCTTCCAGGCTAGAATGTGTCTACAGAAATACATTACTAGTTGTAAGAAGCGGAAAGGGAAGAAAGGTATATAGATACGTTTAAGGGCAATCTTTGTGAAAGGGGCAGCAGTGGTGCACCATGCTTCGATTTAGATTCAATAACCTTCTTTACAAGTTCGGAAATTTACTTATAACAAAAAATATGTTTTTAATATCCAGATTCTACCTAGGCCTTACTTCAACTTTACGTAGGCCTACAAACTAATATAGAAGATTGGTGGTGGTAAACAGGATCCTAGAAAAATGAAGACGTGGGAGATTATACAATGGAGAACTAAACAGTGAAAATAGAAAAGGTAACTTTGTAAGTCTAAAATATGGGTAAGGTTCATATTATTAACTCATAACTTTCCAATAAATAAACCTGTAAACACATGGTATTGTATTATAACTACAAAAGACCAGGAGTATGGATTCGTCAAGGCATTGATTTAAACCTGTTCCAGGAAAGGTTTTGAGTAATAAATTTACAACCTTCAAGAAGTTGATGTGAATAATCCTTCTGATAAAACAAACACAACAAACAACAAAGAAAGTTTTTGGGAACACGTATATGCTGGTGAAGTGATGTTTGTAGCTTGTAAAGTAACGAACTCCTTTGGTAAAGTTGGGTTTTATGTGCTTTTTCTATTTTTGATGAGTTTGTACCCGGCAAGAGAGCAATTTATCAATATTTAAAAACAATATTATTACGTTCTTTATAACATTTTGTGCTGTGTTGTGTTATTTGTGATTTTTATATTCTTTGCAACAATTTTATGCCTGGTAAGAGAGCAATTAATAATATTTGAAAAAAACTATTTTTACGTTCTTTATAACATTATTTTGTAGATAATACGGGGTCGCACTGAAAGGCGTTATTACTATGGTTGCACAACAACTACAGCAATCTCCACCCCCCCCCCTCAACTGCAATAAACCAATTTACTTCAAAATCTATATTCTATACCGTAGTGCTTTTTAAATTATTAAACTTTAATCAGATACTATAACTGTATTGCATGGAATGTAGCTCGTAAATCAATGTGCGTTCATTTGCTAAAGATTTTTGATTCAAAATGTTAAAGTTTTTTTTTTATTTACAACTGTTTGAGTAAATACAAGTATTATACGAGCTATTAGGACTAAGACAACGCTATTACATTTTTTATTCTATTGTAAACTGCTTTATGCTATTTCAAAATCACTGACTATTTTTATATGTCCATTCATGATTTTGTAGAATATTGAATTTTATCAAAACTCAAATCGCTATTTATAAATAAGGGTTATACCTAGAGGGTTTTATGTTTTCATTTGCAATATTTGATTTTCTATAGAAACAGTTTTAGGTGACTTTGGTACATTATTTTTTACCAGAATATTCTAACCAGATAGAAAATGTTGGTTATATCACTAGCAATACATCTTTTATGATTAATTATTAAGGAAATTGACAAGAAAGCAGGCTTACGTTTAAATAAGTCCATAGAGACAGACAACAAATACAACACAAAAGTGGAAATTTTCTTGGTCACTGACAAATTTTAGAAAATCAACCACTGGACTTTTCTCTAGTTTTTGTGTGGTATTTTTATGTCTCGCTATGGACTTGTTTAAAGTTAAGCCTGCTTTCCTTTCACATTTTATAATTCCAGACAAATGCCCTATCTTGTAATCAGATAATCTTTGATGATAAAGATATTTTAAACTGTTTAGTATTTTTTTTTATTCATTCTTAAGACAAGCTATTGAATACAACGTCTCTTCAAGTCGAATTTAGTTTTATGAAGCACGCAGTCTACATGATTTTATGTATTTCTAAGTTAGAAACTTGCACTCCCAAAACGTAACATTAATAAAATTTACTGCCCAAGGAGTTGAAATGTAGACTAATTAGCTAACACGACTCACAAGAACGAACGACGGCTGTTGGAGTTTACCATTGCTCTCTGGAGAAGAAACTTTCTGGTGTTCTTGACGCGTTCTGTAAGGACGAAGAAATCGTAAATCACGCAGCGTGTTGTAAAACAGGCACGGTTTATCTTATTTAAAATAACATATAATTTATAATATTATTTTTCCCGTTAAACATTACTATGCATAGAATGAAAATAAATATTTTCACTTCATAATTTGATGTATCCCTTTTTTACTTGTCAATATATGTACTAACTATTTTAAATAAATTTTTCTAAAAATCCCCATAGGAATGGTTATAGTTTTAAAGTTTGTAGTGCCATATGTATAGCTACAGCTTGTGATGTTAATTTGTAATGTTCAGTATGTTTGTTAAAACTAGACATAGGCTATATTCATAAAACCCATTTGGATACGTATGTCATACGCTCGAAACCCATTAAAAACTGTCTACGGTTAGTGTTTTAACATGTTAAGAGCTGTAAAAAGTTGGATTTTAAAATATATACAAGGAACCCTTTATTGGTGGTTTTGGTATTGATTGAAACGTTATAAAAGATGTAACAAAATATTTTATTGCACATTAGAGTACTAATACTTACAATTCTTAAAACAAAAAAAGATAACAAGTTATAACCTAACCTAATCTAACCTTACCTAACCTTACCTAACCTTACCTAACCTCACCTAACCTAAAAATTATCTCATGATGGTTGGCCTCTGGATCGTTAAAATTCGCAGTAATAAGGTTTATATTACCTGGCTTCTGTCTCAGACAGAAGCCAGGTAATATAAACCTTATTAGTGTTAAAATTATCATTGATAGTTTTAGATATTTTTAAAAACGTCATAAAGTGAACTTACATTTGTAGAATGATTTGAAATAACAACTTTTTACCCTTATTTGATAACACCGCCTACAAACAATCAGGATTTTTAACTACTATTATTAAGGATAATTATTCCTACTACAGTAATAAGTTTTTTGTTAGCTTATTAATGGTTGCAATTATGGCTTACGATTGCATTAAAAATTACCATAATATATATTTAGGCGACTCGTTCATTAAATAGTAAGATAGCAAACTTTGATATCAGAGACAGCCACATCAAAGGCATACGTCAGTGTCGGCTGTGACGTCACTACGCTGCCTACATGTCCGTGGTGTGGGGTGATTTACATGGAGATTATGTTGACAATTGAGCTTTGCAAGCATGTCTTAGGACTGCGATTGCTATAAAATTGCTTCACGCTTGCAGTTTTCAACAGTATTTTATATTTAACTAGGATTACTTTTACTTAAGCCAATTGTTTAGAGCGTTCTCATTTCATTATTATTATAAGGTGAGATATAAAGACCTTCCCCTCACTTACATATTATGTTCTAGTTTAAAGTTTCAAAGGTGAAATATTTTATTACTAAGATGTTTATTACTGAGTGGCCTTTGCCTATCGGTTTTCTAGCCTATAACAATCTCTAAGATTTAAGCAAATCCATCCGTTTAACCCCCTCTCTCTAAAAAAAGAAAATAATAAAAAAAATAATAATTTTTACCTATCCTTAAATTTCTTCATTGCTGTAGATATGAAAAAAATGAGAATAAACTCTTACAAGAATTGCATTTAATATTTCATATTGATTCGTCCTGATAGTCATTGACTAAACATCAACCTATACTGAAATTATAACAATAATTGATAATATTCTTCTGATTACCTTCACTTACTTAATGTACCTTTGAGTTTTTATCTTCTCACTCACTCAGTGCTAACTCTTGCCTTATTCCATCGAAACACATCAAGTAATTTTCATTAACGACCAGAGGAACATTACTTCTCGAGAGAGTCATTGAAAGTTCCTTTGTCGTGTGTTCTGTCTGTTTTACCCACAAGGATGCTTTATTAAAACTTTGTACATTACATATTACATCAAAGTATTCTTAGCTGTCGGCACTAATGACAATGTCATTTTCTTGGAGACTTAAGGTTATTGTTAATAAAAAACTATGGACTTTTACTAATTTTTCATTGATAAAATTATATACTAGAGTCTTTGTACATTCAATTATGATTGCCTTTTTTAGTCAGTATTATTTTTAAACTATGAGTTACACTGACGATTAATTCTTTCAAATTTAATTTATCTTTGCAGCCTGGACTGTTTTTTTTATAATCAAGTACTAGCCAATCCTGTTAAAGTATTACACTTAATAATGTTAAGATGTCTTCATATACAAGCCAATTATACTAATTTTGTACTTTAGCAATATAGGAACAAAACATCTAGGAATGTATGATTTAGTATGTTAATCTCGTTTATTTCAAATGCACGAATAATACAAACATATTAAAATGTTTTGTCTTCTCATGGTTTTAGAAATATTAATCATCATAAAGTATAGTCTCCTGTGTAACGGATCCAGTTAACCAAGTCGATGAAACCCACAGTAATTAGTCAAATGTAGTCTACAGACCCTCCAGGCTTACACTGAAGTCTCGTTAGTGGGCAGTTCTAGGCTATTGTGATCATTCTATAAATAGCCACAACAACAAACACCCTATCCTTTGTAACACAAGCCTTAAGTTTGTTATATCTTTCATTATTTTAAAAATGTTAATGATTAATGTACTTGAAATGGCTTGAAACATACATTACTAGATAGCTTAGAGTAAAATATGCTACTTTGGTGGTAGCGTAATGAATTTGCATTACAGACTATTTATTTTTACTATACGATATTGCAACAGGTAATTTGTTTGGGTGCATTTATCATCTGTTTGTTTAGTAGTAATTTCTATGTCGGTATACTATAACCATGTAATTCATCACCGCTTGGTTAATTAACATGGATCACCAGTTTAAATGTATTTAGGAATAGAATTAGGAAATAAAGTTGACTTTAATGAATATGGATATGGTATAAAGCAACATTGTCTTTGAAGCAATTTCGCCCAGGTTTAAGGGTAATTTGTCTTTCAAGTTAGTTTGACTGTACAAGTACAAGGACCTCGAAAATTAGTTAAGCTATAATACCAAAGTATTTTTTTTTTAAATTACATAAAATGACCAAATTACCTTGAGGAAATCTCTGCTTACTGAATTTAACAATTATTTCGTGGGTAAATGTTCAATTTTCATAGTGCCTGAAATCTATATAAAAATAGTACTCTATTATTACGTGAATCGATTTGTTATCGAACTTCAACGATTCTAATTTGTCGCTTACTATTCACGTAAACAGTGAATTATACGCGTACTTACAAGTACCAATTGCATATACGAACAGTGTATAACTCAGTTCATTAGATAAACATGAATATAGTACAGTACTGGGTAAACAACTAAGAGTAAACAGTTATGGATCTTCTTGAGTTAATATACCCTATATTGACCTGCTTACTACATTGAAGGCGGTACTTAAACATCCTTTGATACACAATGATGGTTCAAACTACTAGTTTGGCAAGTATCAGCTTTGCCTCTGAGGAAGTAACATTAATTGGCTAAACGTCTGGTTTGTAAATAGTGTAAATACCTCCTCGACGTGGCTCTCACTAGAAGACACCGACCACACAGAGCCGATTGAAGATCAATTAAAAGCGATACAGAAACTATCTTATCTTCTGGTAGGCATGCAGTTTGCTATGTAATAATTTAATTTTCGAAGTTTGTATGTCTTCTCGTAAACATAACTTTCTATTTAAATGGTGTGTCATTTAAGGTACAACGTTCTTGGACGTGTTAAAGCATAATGGCACGTTTACAAACCAACAGCAATTATATTTATAACAATAATTTGTTAGTATTACTTTCGTTCTGCTTTACTTGGCAAATTGTATAATAAAATAAAAAAATAATAAAAAATAGAGAATGGCAGATATTTGTAATAGCCCAAAGAGGGGAATGCGTAGTCAAGTAAAATAAGGCAAAGCAACATTATACAGTAGTCACCAATTTAGAAATATAGGCAATTACTACTCTTTAATGGTTTTAACGTGTAAACATGTAATTTGGACTTTTACGATAATCGCTGTTTGTTAGTCGTCAACTACGGCTACCAAGAATATTTAAAAGTTTGCGATAACAAATGTAACAGATATTATTGCAACTACTTAAAGGAGATTTCATCAGTTAAACGTATCAGTAAAATGGCAGCAACCACGTACTGGGTTTTGGTGAGTGAATACATTTTTATTCCGAATTTGTGAATTAGTTACGTAAATGTTGAAACTCCCTTAGTTTCACTACAGCTATTATTTGTGAGTTTTATTAAAAAAAATATTTATGATAAGGAATATCTGTTAAACTTATAATAAAGGTTCAAAAACACGTACGTGCATTATTAAATTATATATCTAACAAATTTATCTCTACCAATTTATCTTATACAGTGTGAGACAGACTAAAGTACAGTTACTGTAAACAATGTATAGCGGTCAAACCGATTGAGGTAAATAACAACTTAAACCCCCTTATTTTAACTCCGTGGAAGTTGGGGAAATTATTTTGAAATGTCCCAAACACATAGTTTTCCCAAATGTTTCAAATTTAAAGGTAGGTTAAGACTAACTTAATTTTTCAGGTATTTGTTCACTTAGCATTCTGATAAAACATTTAAAACTTATCTCGATGCTCATGTACAGGGTAGGGTGTTGCTAAAAAATCCTATGTTGCTATTTGAGATTATTTACTTGTAAGCTCATAATTTTTTTAAAGTTTTGGCCGTTATACATCCTGCCCTGTTTATTTTCTTAAATACTTTCTATGATAAATAAAACACTTAATCACTGTTATTCTGTCTAATTGTTGTTGTATATAATTAAATTTACCAGTTACAACTTTGAGAATATTCTAAAGTAGTAGCATTAGAATACGAATAAACAATATTAATAAAAAACTAAATCATTATTATTTTTGTTTATTATTTTGTTTATTGTATTTTATCAGTATTATTTATTTGGCTAGTAACTTATTGATACTAAATTTTATTTCCTTGGGTGCTGTATTTTATCCTAAAATAATACATATTACATATATTTAATTTAAGAGTGTTTGCTAAATTTATTCCAGATCAGATTGTTTCGAATGCTACTTTTGTATCATTACTGCACAAGGTAACAATACTGTACAAGGTATATTTTTCACTTGATCCGTTTATCACAATTACAATTGTGACAAAATTATATAAATAGATTGTACTAAAATTTGTTAGGAATTCAAAGAATTAAAAGTGTAGTTTAAATTTACGTAACAGTGATAATTAAGTTTTGCCATCTATTCATGGCTGAATTTTTCAATAATGTTATTTTTTTTTTATTAAATGTCCATGAAAAATAATTTTCAATACACTCGATGCTTTCATTGTCTTAGTGACCACAAGAGTACAAAGGGCTATCTTAAAGTTTAGGAAAGTGTTTGAACAAAATGTGTATGGATTTTACATGGAATATTTAAGCAAACATATTAAACATGTTTGTTTTTAATGGATTTTCTTTATCATTACTAAAAAATAAAATTATGAATAATTGGTACAGAAATAAGATCGTACTGTAAATCCCCAGATAAGAAAATTCGCATTTATAGTTTAAAAACAGTGCGGAAACCCAACAGATTCTACAGTTAAATGTTTACACAAAACAATTCACAGCTACATCAACAAAATTTTGTTGCAGGTTTTGGCGCTAGCTGTTGTAGTAGCATCCGCACCTTCTCCTGATTTTGTATCACTAGTTTCAACCAAAAACAAGCCTTTTAACGAAGACGATCTAAAAAACGTACATTTTTTGGAATTAAATGACGAAGACCTTGTCGAATTTTACAATTCACTGGAAGAACGTGAATTAGCCAAAGCACTTTATAACGCTCGAAAAACACTCGAAGAAAAGTGGTGGTTAAAGTTAAAAAACCTTTTTGGCTAACCTCATATATTAACCTAAGTTATTGGCCTAGGGGCATATCATAGCATGCAGTATAATATGTCTTTTTTAAATAAAACATCTTTAAATAACTTGTTAAATTAAAATATTAATGAGTTTACCCTCTTTTAAAATTTTATATACTAAAAACTTTAGCCTATTCATATTTTTACGCATACAATTTCATCTAGAGCAGCCGCAAAAGTATAGTATCTTTGAAGCATGTTTTAATTACATTATACAAAATAGCAACAGAAAAACAAAGTTGAAACTGTATTTTTTACATTAGGTTAAAATGTTGAAACATTTGTTATTTACATGATGTTGACATGATCAAGGTTTGTTTTAATTTATTAAATCAAATATACAATGTGTCTTTGAATAGAGTTTTCCTTATTAGCATCCCTCAAC
This sequence comes from Macrosteles quadrilineatus, assembly GCF_028750875.1. Taxonomy (NCBI): domain Eukaryota; kingdom Metazoa; phylum Arthropoda; class Insecta; order Hemiptera; family Cicadellidae; genus Macrosteles; species Macrosteles quadrilineatus. The sequence goes on from NW_026542597.1 coordinate 46,317,789, forward strand.
TTAAGTGGTTATAACATGACTTTATCTTACACTACTATATTTCTAGAATTTCCTATGTAATAATTTGCTAATGATGTTTTATTAAGACTCATAAGCCTTGATGAGGGTTTGGTTAATTTATTGTAAGCACATTAACTTGAAATAAGTTTTACATTTTAGTCATACAATTTGTTTACGTGTTTTCTAAAAAGGGTTTTTTCTCATTTCGTACGTTGATTGTGCATGAGAAACATGATATTCTTTTTCTGATATCAAACGTCATATTTGTCTATATTCAATTCAAGTTAATCAGTTTTTAATCAAAACCTAACGTACTCTTATAGTTACCAAAGTAGCCTTTCTAGGAAGTATTTGATTCTTTTTCAAACATCATACAATTATTATGCTAAGTTATTAGGTCGAGAATAACATTTAGGTTATACGTAAAAATCTGACCTAATCACAAAAAAATTATGTTTTTAAAAGTTTTGAATATAAATCTGTTTAAACGTTTATTTACTCTTTTTCTCTTTACAAACTAAAATTTTCTGACTTAAATATAAATTAAAATGTAGTATAAGCAAACAAGTTACAATGGAAGTACTTGTAAGTTATACGTGTGTAAATCCCAGTATGTCTCCACATTGTCGTACTCCAACACCTGTGAATTCTCAACACCTACTTTAGGAAACATCCACAACTTATGCGCAACCTGGCTTCCCGTGGTATTCTTTAGCAAGTAATTTACATAAATCTCAAATGTTTTCCACATTATTAATCGGATTAGTTTTAAAACTAAACAATAAAGGAAATTAAATATCTATATATAAGAAAAACCTAAATATGTTTTGCTGTATAATGTATTCTGCGAAGTTATTTAATTCCTTTTTCCTGATCTAGTAGAGTAAATGCATTAGCATTGTTTACAGTTTTTGTCGTAAATGTTTTCTTGGACAAGTAAGTTTGATTTAAACAGATGTTGATGTAGCTAATGCAATGTTTTGTTAGTTTGGCCCAATAATGGACTTTAGACTAGTAACGATTTTGTTTTATGTAGCTCAATATTATACAAGTCGAAATAAACTAATTAACTCTACAATATATTAACACAGCGATAAGTCTTTCTCTTAAATTACGATAAATAGTTACTTTATTACCTGCCGATATTTAGCCTATTAAATGCTTAAAAATAGATTTGGTTGAATTAACGTATTTTTTGTAAAATATTATCGATTATAATGCTGAAAAAAATATTATTAATTCAGTATTAAAGTGTTATTTAATTCAGTATTACTTCTAATAAAAAACTTACAGTAAGACAAACACATAAATATAAACAATTTGGAACCCAAACAATATAAAAAGCTATTCAACAATGGTTGTGGACTCGTACCGCATTAAAATAAACAGTTTATATACTAACTATCCAACAAACCACAATAAATGTTAAAATAACTATTTTTATTTATTCATTATTGTAGATGGATTGATGTTAGATTGAATAGACAATTCCAATTTTATAATAGGCTTACTAAAGTTTACGAAGTTACTAAAAGTAAAATTCGATAGGCCATAGAACATGTAGGGAATATATTTGATGACTTCTACTCACCACATAAATAATATTTAAAACAACATTTACTCTAATTCATAATACAAAAAGTATATTGTAATGGAAATACCACGAGAAAACATATTTCATATTTCACGCACTGGTGAAGAATGTACTAAGGAAAACAAAAATAACATGAAAGCCAACACAAAATGTTAACCAACTCAAAGTTTTCTCCATGAATATTATATCTACTTGGAATGAACAAGTTTACAAGTTAGCCTATGGCGTGTCTTCCTTTGAAACTGATGTCATAACTTGTTTAGTTTTATATCAAGCTACTAAGGCTCCTGAGTTATAGGATATTTAATATATTCTACGGATAAAATGCTTTACGTACATGAGTTCAAATGTTGTTAACATTTACCGTAGTAAAAATTATATTTCAATTAGTGATTAGTTATAAGCTTAAAACAGTGTAGAGTGACTGGCGTTTGGTATGATACCAATAAAATTTTCAAAAATAATACAAACTAATTTTATCCTTAATTCTAACAACTGTCTTTATTATCATTTTTAGGCTATTGACAAAATAAACATAATATTTTTGTCCGTAACGAACCTTCGCAGGCTGCCATACCTATTCTACAATTATTATAGAATAAGTATTATAATTTATGTTGAAATATGCATAGTTTCCCCATTTCTATCAAAGCCATTTGTAATGGTTATTGTGTTTGTTTCATAGTTGCAGAGGATAAGATGTGAACGAAATGTATTATTGTAAATTATATAAATAACGTTTACCAAACAATTTTCAACGTGTAATTGAATGGTATGAAATAGCCAACTAATTGAACTATTGTGTAATTTTCTTTTTATTAAATCATTTGGTTAAGTTGAACCTTAGAAAATATAGTTATTTTTATTCATCTATATTTTCTTTTAATGTTCTTATTAAGGTCAATTGACCCTAAGATATTAATATATTTTGTGTCAGGCAAATTCGCCATTTTTAGAGCCTTAAATAAATGTCATGTAGCAATCCTCTTAAGCCAAAGATTTTCTAACAAAGTTAAGATGAACGCCAACATTGGCGGGAATATGCATTGATACGAAACTGCATGCTCTTACCATTACAATTCAATATATTAAACAGATCATACAAAATCGAAACTAATAGAACGTATATCTGGTGTTTTTTTTTTTCTTTAGAAAAGCCAATAAAGATAAACAATTATTAAATGTTTAAGAAATAGATAATCTTGTCGAACTTACCTCAGCAAAATAGCAATATAATAACCAATTTATTTTCAACCAAATTATTACTAATTTATCCAATTAGTTTACTATTTTATATTTAAATAAATCTAATGTGAATTTATATAATGTAGGCCCAGTGCTTTCAAAAAACAATTTTCCAATAAATTCCTTAACTTGATTATAATTCCGCTAAAATACGATTTTAACCGCGTAGCTATTTCTCATATCAGAGAAATAAACTCACATATTCTCCTGGAATGTTTATAGTGCGGTATTATATACACGAAAAGAATAATAATTTTTTTGCCATAAGCAATCTGTTTAAATACTGTGTTTCCTAAACACAAGTTGGGAAACGTACAGTGTCTTGTTACTTAGTCATGAGTTATGTTAAAATTAACCTTAAGAGAGCGGCAGATTAAACTGAGGCAAATGAGAATTTATTTTTAATGTAAGAAATCAACAATACATTTGGCAAAATCTTGGATAAAGATGTTTAGCTAGTAGGATTTTGTTTGCTGTAACCTCATCTTCCAAAATCTAAACTTTGATAAGATACAAAAAAGTGGTAAATATTAAACTACCATAATTATTATTTCAAACACGGGATTCTACAAGTATCGTTTAACCCTACACGACTTAGCTACGATTGGTGATTTGGCGAGATTCATCCATGAATATAAATCAACCTAAGCCCAAGATCGCTGGATACGTGATGAATACCAACACTAGTTGGATCGGGACAGAGCTTCAATACAGGCAGAGACACACACAACAGTGCATATGTATGTGAACGTGTTTATGTGTACCCAAGGCTTTTGAAAAACATTTTTTTTACATTATGTCGTAATAAGAATACAATTAAACTAAACAAGTCCATTAAAACTACTATTCCTCATATTTTCAATTTTTTTTCGAGGAAGCAAATAGTCAGAGTATGAAGTATCAGTCCTTGAAAAGATTCATGCCTTCACATGGACTAATTGCCGATTATCATATAGAGATAACAACAGGGCATATTTTAAATCGAAATGAATGTAAGGAATTATCTTAGAATGGAGTGAGACGCCTTGGCTCAGTTACATTTTAAGACCAGTAGTTTCTTTATTAAGAGCCGTTTATGGTAAGCACATGTAGTTCATGTTACAAGTCCACTGGTGCATATCAGCGGAAGTGTAACGTTGAGTTATATTTTATGTTGTACTTGAACACATATTCTTAGTATTGTATACGTTTTTACCTGCAAAAGTCAAAATACCCCCGCCGCAGCAAACCTGCAGACTAAGCGAATTTCCATTTGCCTGATTGGATTTACACTAAAATGTCTCCTTAAAAATATCACATTTATCCCTATTTAAATAGAATCAGTTTAACACATACTTAGGTATGCAGCAACAGGGAGGGTAAAAGTGTTTTTTTATGTATAATGTTAATTGTTAGTAAGAAATAAAAACATTTTCCAAATTCGGGCAAAATATGTTAATAAACAAGCTAACTACAACAGTTTACTTATTCTCCATAAGAATAACATGGGAATTTTAAATTTACAATTTTTTGGAATTTTCTCCGTAACCATTAGGCGCAATATAACGCTTAAATATACTAAATTATTTGTTTTTTTAAGCTCTACAAAATAGTTTAGAAAGAAATTGCAAAATTTGATGTTTTTTGGGTCAAAAATGGGGAAAACCCATTTTTACCCCATAAACCCTCGTTCCCATGGTCCGATCATGCTGGTTCGCGAACTCGTTCGAATAAACGTAGGTTTACACGTTTGTACTAAATTTCATCAAAATCTGATCATTTTTGCTTGAGTTATCGCGCTAACGGTCACACACACACACACATATATATATATATATGAATTTGAAAGGATGGTGTTTTTGGCCTCTAGGGACCTCAAAACGAAAAAAAAAATCGGTCCCGGGTCCAGGTCTTACCATGAGTACTACGGTAATAGCTTATTCCCTATATGGGAAATTCGCTAAAACACGTTTTACTTCGATAAGTTATGCAGGAGCACACTTTAGATAGTAGGCTGGTAAGATATTTGTTTAAATCCATCCTGAGGTCACATTGTCGTATGCCTGTGCGTTCTCACCAGGTACCAGCATGTTTTGAATAAAATAAAATATGCAGGCCTACAAAAGATTATTCGTTTCAAATTTGTTGAATTTATAAGCTTGACAATGGTTGTAACAGTACTTGTGATAAGTGATATGCTTTGCTTTGATATTCCTCCAATCAGTTTATGCACAAAGCAGTAAACAAACATTACCTGTGATTCATTTAGCACACTTGTTTTCATATTAACCACTTCTTATTCGTAATCTACTAATGAATAATTACATTCTATTACAATTACTGTCATATATACTTACAGTGTTTATATTTACAACAGTTCATCAGGTAACTATTTAACATACGAGCATATGACGATGGAATTGACTGTGAGGCATAATATGAATTGAAACTTAAGTAATCAAAAACAGTTTGAGGATTGACTATGGTAAGTGTAATATAACATGTATATTTAAGGAAACTATTGGCTGTCATTAGTCGCCAGTTTATTGTTTCTTTTGTTATTAACAATGTATAAAGATTTAGGGTGAAAAAAGTCTGGAAACGGCTTGATTTCTTTTTAACTAAATTGGTTAGAAATTTCAAACCTTTCACATTAACTTATATGTATGAAAACTACTTTTTGCAAGCATTACCATGTTCTGGACTTCACCAGAGGATGGTCCATGCGGAGTAGGTACATAATCTTTAATGTAAGCATAGGTTGGTAAGAATAGCCGGGAAATCTGAAACCCGGTTAAATTTGCTTTGAAGATTGAATAATATTAGTATATGAGCTAGTTGACTTTAAAATACAATTTCAGCTCTCAAACTAATTTTGAATACGAGTATTTACTAATAATAAGGCCTGTGAAGGTATATTCCCCAAGAACTTTGGACAGCCACCATTTTGTAACGGATGAACCTTTTGAGACGCGGTTTCCGGCAATGAACTGCACCTGACTAACCCTTTAAAATGATGTGTCCATATCAACCTATACTTACATTAAAGATAGTGTTCTTACTCCTTATAGTCGTCCTCTGGTAGAGGGGAAAAAATGACAATGCTTGGAAAAAGTAGTTTTCATACATGTAAGTTGATGTGAAAGGTTTGAATTTTCTAACGGATTTAGTTAAAAAGATATGAAGCCGTATCCAGACTTTATTGCCACCCTACCAACTACACATTGTATTGAAGAGTGTTTGTAGGAGCGATGGTCTTTTCAATAATCACTGCTGACTTCAACCGACCACTAACGTGACTTTAGTCCCTCCTTGAAGATAAGGGTTTTGTGGGTTGCGTATAGTAGTTATAGAGGTTTTCATAGACCTGGGTAGATGGATCATTGGCCTAGTTACAACCGTATGGGTAAAACTAAAGTGACTAACTTTGTCACTGAAAATTACCATACAAATATGTATGTAGTTACATATGTAAACAAACAGACATTTTGAATGAAAACAGCATATTTTTGACAGATACAAATCTATAGTAATTTCTTAAAAATGTGTTTTTATAAGTCATTGCTAGTAAAACAAAAATGTGCAGCATGCGTCTTCCAGGCTAGAATGTGTCTACAGGGTTACATTACTAGTTGTAAGAAGCGGAAAAGGAAGAAAGTTATATAGATGCGTTTAAGTGCAATCTTTGTGAAAGGGGCAGCAGTGGTGCACCATGCTCCAATTTGGACTCAATAATCCTCTTTAAACGTTCAAAAATTGATCTTTTAAGCCAAAAATATTTTGTTCAATATCCAAATTCTACCAAGCTCTTACTTTGCCTCGAAATATTCCTACAAACTAATATAGAAGATTGGAGGTTGTAAACTGGATCATAGAAAAATTAAGACGTGGGAGATTATACGATGGAGAACTAAACAGAGAACTTAGAAAAGGCAGCTTTTTAACACTACAATAAGGGTAAGTTTAATATTATTACTTAATATTATAACGTTAACTACAAAACCTGGTGTCTGAATTCGTCAAGCCGTTGATTTAATCTTGTTCCAGGAAAGGTTTTGAGGAATAAGTTTACAACCTTCAAGAAGTTGATGTGAATAATCCTTCTGATAAAACAAACACAACAAACAACAAAGAAAGTTTCTGGGAACACGAATATGCTGGTGAAGTGATGTTTGTAGCTTGTAAAGTAATGAACTCCTTTGGTAAAGTTGGGTTTTCTGTGCTTTTTATATTTTTTATGAGTTTATACCCGACAAGAGATCAATTAATAATATTTGAAAAAAATATTATTATGTTCTTTCAAACATTTATGTAGATAATACGGGGTCGCACTGAAAGGCGTTATTACTATGGATTGCACAAAAACTAAAACAATCTCCACCCAACTGTAATAACCAAATTTACTTTACCACGCAATGAATTATTTTTGAAATCTATATTCTATAGTGTTTTTTATTATTAAACTTGAATCCGACACTATAACTTTATTGCATGGAATGTAGCTCGTAAATAAATGTGCATTCATTTGCTAAAGATTTTTTATATAAAACTCTAAGGTTTTTTTATATTTAAAACTGTTTGAGTGAATACAAGTCATATATGAGCTATTAGGACTAAAACAACTCTATTACATTTTCTTATTCTATTGTAAATTGCTTTATGCTATTTCAAAATCACTGACTATTTTTATATGTCCATTCATGATTTTGTAAAGTATTGAATTTTATCAAAACTCAAATCGCTATCATGATAAGGGTTATACCAAAAGGTTTTTTATGTATAAATATGCAATATGTATTTAATGCAATATTTGATTTTCTATAGAAACAGTTCTAGATGACTTTGGTGCATTATTTTTTACCATAATATTCAAACCAGATAAAAAATGTTGGTTATATCACTATCTTTTATGATTAATTATTAAGGACATTGATAAGAAAGCAGGCTTACATTTAAATAAGCCTGTAGAGACAGATAAAAAATTCAACGCAAAAGTGGAAATTTTCTTTGTCATTGGCAAATTTTTCAACCACTGGAGAAAATCAACCACTGGACTTTTCTCCAGTTTTTGTGTGGTATTTTTTATGTCTCGCTATGGATTTATTTAAAGGTAATCCTGCTTTCCTGTCACATTAATAATTCCTGGCAAATGCCTTATCTTTTAATCAGATAATCTTTGATAATAAAGTCATTAAAAAAACTGTTTAGTATTTTTTTTATTCATTCTTAAGACAAAGTATTGAATACAACGTCTATTCACGTCAAATTTAGTTTTCATAAAGCACGCAGTCTACATGATTTTATGTATTTCTAAGTTAGAAACTTGCACTCCCAAAACGTAATATTAATAAAATTTACTGCCCAATGAGTTGGAATGTAGACTAATTAGCTAACACGACTCACAAGAACGAACGACGGCTGTCGGAGTTCACCATTGCTCTCTGGAGAAGAAACTTTCTGGTGTTCTTGACGCGTTCTGTAAGGACGAAGAAATCGTAAATCACGCAGCGTGTGGTAAAACAGGCACGGTTTATCCAATTAAAATAATGTAAAATGTATAATGTTAATATTTGCGTTAAAACTTTACTATGCATAGAATTAAAATAAATATTTTCACTTTACAATTTGATGTAATATTTTTTACTTAGCAATATACCTACTATTTATTTAAAATAACATTTTCTACAAATCCCCTCTGAAACGATTATAGTTTTAAAGTGTGTAGTGTCTTATGTATAGCTACAGCTTGTGGTGTTAATTTGTAATGTTCAGTACATTAGTTAAAACTAGACATAGGCTATATTCATAAAACCCTTTAGATACGTATGTCATACTCTTGAAACTCATTAAAAACTGTCTACGGTTAGTGTTTTAACATGTTAAGAGTTGTAAAAGAGTTGGATTTGAAAATATATTCTAGTAAACCTTTATTCGTGGTTTTAGTAATGATTAAAACTATATAAAAGACGTAAAATAGTATTTTATTGATTATTAAAGTTCTTCCCAAAACTAAAAAGATATGGCAAACTGAAAAATAGTATTGATAGTTTCGGATAAAACTCCAGAAAATGAACTAACATTTGTAGAATGATTTGAAATAACGACTTTTTACCCTTATAACAACAAACGCCTAAAAACAATTTGGATTTTTAACTACTATTATTCAGTATTCTCTACAATTATTCCTACTACAGTAATAAGTTTTTGGTTAGTTCATTAATGGCTGCAATATATGGCTTACGATTGCATTATAACATTTTCATAATACATATTTAGGCTACTCGTTTATTAAATAGTAAGATAGCAAACTTTGATATCAGAGACAGCAACCTTCTACATCAAAGGCATACGTCAGCGTTGGCTGTGACGTCACTACGCTGCCTACATGTCCGTGGTGTGGGGTGATTTACATGGAGATTATGTTGACAATTGAGCTTTGCAAGCATGTCTTAGGACTGCGATTGCTTTAAAATTGCTTCAAGCTTGCAGTTTTCAACAGTATTTTATATTTAACTAGGATTACTTTTACTTAAGCCAATTGTTTAGAGCGTTCTCATTTCATTAGTATTATAAGGTAAGATATATAAAGACCTTCCCCTCATTTTTAACATACTCTTATGTTCTAGTTTGAAGGTTTAAAGGTGAAATATTTTATTACTAATATGTGTTTTATTACTAAGTGGCCTTTGCCTATCCGTTTTCTAGCCCAAAACAGTCCCAAGCATTCAACAAAATTCATCCGTTTAATTTCCTCTTAAAACGAAAAACAAAAAAAATTTACTTTCTTATATTTCTTCTTTGCTATGATGTGATCAAATAATAATAAACTTTTACAAGACTTGCATTTAATATTTCATATTGATTCGTTCTGACTATCATTGATTAAACATCAACCCACATTGAAATGATAACAATAATTGTTAATATTGTTTGGATTTCCTTCAATTACTCAATGTAGCTTTGAGTTTTTATCTTCTTATATAATGCTAATTCTTGTCTTATTCCATCGAAACACTTTAAGTAAGTTTCATCAACGACCAGAGGAACATTCCTTCTCCAGAGAGTCATTGAAAGTTCCGTGTCGTATGTTCTGTCTGTTTTACCCACAAGGATGCTTTATTAAAACTTTGTACATCACATATTACATCAAAGTATTCTTAGCTGTCGGCACCAATGACAATGTCATTTTATTGGAGACTTAAGGTTATTGTTTATTAAAAACTGTGGACCTATACTAATATTTCATTGATTAAATTATTACTATTGATTAGTATAATTGGTTAAATTATAACTATTTTAAATTAATTACTAGAGTCTTTGTACAGTAATCTATAATTACCTTTTTTAGTAAGTATTATCATAGACTATGTTTTATCTATGGTATTATTTTTCAATTATGAGCTACACTGACAATTAATTCTTTCAAACGTAATTTAGCTTTGCAGCCTGAGCTTTCTTCTATAATGAAGGACTAGCCAATCCTGTTAAAGTGTTACACTTACTAATGAGAAGATTTCTTCATTAGAAGCCCCTTATACTATTTTGTATATTTTTTTGTTTTATATTATTTTGTACTTTAGCAATATAGGAATAAAACATCTAGGAATGTATTATTCAGTATGTTAATCTCTTTTATCTCAAATGCACGCATAATATAGGTATATTAAAATGTTTTGTCTTCTCACGGTTTTAGAAATATTAATCATCATAGAGTATTGTCTCATGTGTAACGGATCCAGTTAACCAAGTCGATGAGACCTACAGTAATTAGTCAAATGTAGTCTACAGACCCTCCAGGCTTACACTGAAGTCTCGTTAGTGGTCAGTTCTAGGCTATTGTGATCTTTCTATAAATAGCCACAACGACACCCTATCCTTTGTAACACAAGCTTTAAGTTTGTTATATCTTTCTCTATTTTAAACATGTTAATGATTGATACACTTGAAATGGCTTGAAACATATATTACTAGATAGCTTAGAGTAAAATATTTGACTTTGGTGGCAGTGTTATGAATTTGCATTACAGACTATTTTTTTTACCATACGATACTGCAACAGGTAATTTGTTTAGGTGCATTTATCATCTGTTTGTTTAGTAGTAATTTCTATGTCGGTATACAATAACCATGTAATTTATCACCGCTTGGTTAATTAACATGGATCACCAGTTTTAATTGATTTGAAAATAGAGAAAGGAAATAAAGTTGACTTTAATGAATATGGATATGGTATAAAGCAACATTGTCTTTGAAGCATTTTGCCCAGGTTTAAGGGTAATTTGTCTTTCAAGTTAGTTTGACTGTACAAGGACCTCGAAAATTAGTTAAGTTATAATACCAAAGTATTTTTTTAAATTACATAAAATGACCAAATTACCTTGAGGAAATCTCTTCTTACTGAATTTAACAATTATTTCATCGATAAATGTTCAATTTTCATAGTGTCTGAAATCTATATGAAAATTGTACTCTATTATTACGTGAATCGATTTGTTATCGAACTTCAACGATTCGAATTATTTGTCGCTTATTATTCTCGTAAACAGTGAATTATACGCGTACTACAAGTACCAAGTGCATATACGAACAGTGTATAACTCAGTTCATTAAATAAACATAAATACTGTATAGTACAGTACTGGGTAAACCAATAAGAGTAAACAGTTCAAAGATTCAAAGATTCAAAGATTTATTTACCATTAAATATTTACAAAATACAATAGGCTTCGTCATGCTTATATCTAAAACAGTGCAAATCACAAATCACATGCAAGTGCTTAAATGACAAACAATATAAATAAGACACCTGATTTGGAAAAATATAAATATGAAAAATATAAATATGAAACCTGATTTGGTCCGGATGGAAGGTACAGCAGTTAGGGGTTTAATAGGGCAGAAGAGGTGTTGAGGTTGGTGTTGAAAAATTCATTAGTGTGATAAAAAGGATGCAGAATGAGCCAAGACTTCATGACCTGAGTGAATCTTGGAAGGGGAAGGTTTCTGACGGTGACAGGCAGCTTGTTAAAAAAACGTATACCTGAAACAGGAAAAGATTTCAAAGTTTTTTCAAGCCTAGTTCTGGGATAGAACAAATTTCTATTTGACCTTGTATTATGCTCATGAACCTCACCAACGGATGTAAATAAACCATTTCTTTCCTTTATAGCAACAACACAATGAAATATGTATAGACTATATACAGTTAGGACCCCTTTCTCTATGAAAAGAGGCCTGCCATGATCAAGCCAACCAGCACCTGAAATGACTCTAATTGCTTCCTTCTGCAGCAATAAAATTTTACTTACACTTGGACAATGTCCCCATAAGATGATTCCGTAAGTGACATGGCTTTGAAAGAAGGCAAAGAAAGCCTGTCGTACAAAGCTGTTTGGAAGCTCAGTAGCAAGCCTCCTTAACAAACATAACTCTACTAAGCTTACTACATAGTTGATCAATATGAGCGTCCCAAGACAATTTGGGGTCAATTGTGAACACTAACAACTTTACTGGTTCACTGATTTCAGAACTGTTGCAAAGACTAAAAACTATTTCCTGGGTCTTAGAATTATTGAGTGAGAGCTTATTATCAATAAACCATTGTGAAGCATTACTAAACAATTCTCTTGTTGAAGTTACAGCTGCCTGCCAACTGGTGTTACTAGATACAAGTGTTGTGTCATCTGCAAAGAGCAGGACACCATCCCCAACTCTGTGGTACAAGTCATTAATTGATACAATGAAAAGAAGTGGCCCCAGTATGGAGCCCTGGGGAACTCCGTGTTTTACATGAACAGGGGTAGACATTCTACCGTCCCAGCTAACAACCTGATGACGATTGTCAAGATATGATTCAATCAATCTGAGTGCACCACCCTCTAGTCCATACTTCTCTAGTTTCTCGAGCAAGATTTTGTGCTGAACGCAATCGAATGCACGGGATAAATCACATAGAATTGCCGAAGCAGATTGCTTGGTTTCAAAAGCATTGATAATTACTTGAACAAACTCTTCGACAGCCATTGAGGTTGATTTCGCTCTGCGAAAACCAAATTGGGCCGGTACTAGAAGGTGTTGCTGCTCAAAATAATTATAGAGCTGACTGAACATAATAGATTCAAAAACTTTGGCTAGTACAGGAATCAAGGATATTGGCCTATAACTAGCTACCTCATTCAAAAGTCCTTTTTTGTAAATGGGCACGGTCCTTGACATTTTAAGTACCTGAGGAAAAACTCCCTCCAAAAAACATGCATTTAATAGATACGTCAAAATTGGGGCAATTACATGTATAACCCGTTTTAACAAATTGGGGGTCAAGTCGTAAATATCTTTACTGTCAGATGCTTTAAAACTATGAACAGTATTAACAATATCAAGTGAATTTACATGATTCCACTCAAAGTGAGTAGCTACAGCTGGAATATCATTTGCAATGTCACACAGGTTAAGGTTGGATCTAGGTACATTTTCCAGAATGGAATCCACCGAGTCTACAAAGTATTGATTGAAATCATCTGCTGTAGCAAAGCTGGAATCAGCAGATGGACGTCTTGACCTGTTCCTGTTGATCAGGCTCCAGGCAGCTTTGCAAGGGTTAGATGCTTCGGAGATAAACAGAGCACTCGCATTTATCTTAGCTTCCTTTAGTTTTTTGCGGTAGTCTCTCCTCAGATTACGCAACACAGGTAATAGATGAAGTTCGGTAGCAGCGAGGTCGCTAACAAGGACAATGAAACCTCTTAGCCTAGCAAGCTCCGGAGTAAACCAGTTCTTTACTTTGGGGGAGTTACTCAATGGTTTATTATGAGGTTTCTTAGGTTTTATGTTCTTGACCTTTTTTTGGAAATATAATTCAAAAGCTTCTTGAAATTTCTCAAAAAAAAGAGAAAAAGCATCATTTGCTGTTAGAGTCTTTACTACATCAAACCAAGACCCAACATGCGTAGTAAGATAAAGAGAAAAAAGTTCAATTGCATACTCATTGATTTCTCGGTAGGAAACACTTTTAGGAACTAGGCCTATATCTAATTCATGGTTAGACTGTCTATTCAGAAAAGCAGTAAGAAAAATATGCTTGTGATCAGCAATCTGATCATCACTGACCACAACCTCATAGTCCCACTTATTGAGGTTAGTAATAAAAGAGTCTAAAGATGCTTTACCTCTGGTAGGCAAAATCACTGAACTGTAGCAGTTAAAAGTTCTCAAAATATTTAGGAACTCGGGTGATTTATTCTTAGAACTGAGCAGGTCTATGTTGTGGTCAGTACCAATCAAAACAAACATGCCTAAAGTCAATATATAGGTTAGACACTTATCAAGTAGTTCAAAAAACCTACCCACATCACCATTTGGTGATCTGTACATGGCCAACACAATTAGGGAAAGGCCTTGAAACAACACACCTGAAAACTCAGCATGAAAGTCCTCACAGTACTCACCGAGATCAAGTGGTTTACAGAAAGGCTTAAGCCTATGGTCTATGTACACTGCGGAGCCGCCACTACAAGATTGTCTACAGAAGTAAGCAGCAAGCTCCATATTACCCAAAAAACTGAAAGAATCAATCTCACTACTTGTGAGCTGATGCTCACATATACACATGATATCAATGTTATTTTCAGAGCAAAGAATCTCTAGTTCAAGTGTTTTGTTTCTTAAGCACTGAATATTAATTCCACAGAGTTTGAGGTTATGTAGGCTATTCACTGGTACATTAGGCCCTTCAGATAAAAAGTTGTTATTATCTAGGACTGAGGGCTCTGTTTCCCTAAAAAAGTCCTACTGTGTACAGTGAGACCTCTTTTAGGGACGTATTTCCTTATCAGTGTCCCTTCAGGCCAAAATTCAGCCTTCCACACTGTATCAAAATCTCCAAGTGACACACCTACCTTGAATGAAGCATATGTAGGGTATTTAGTTTCTAGTTTTTCACACTCAAGGTTATCGACACCGCCTTTCTTTACAAAATTCTCAAAGGATTCTTTAGTGACATCGGGTTGAACTCTTGAGATAAATAACCACACTTTTTTCTCAACAATTTTTAGGCCTTCATCTTCCGATGAGTCACCTTTACTCTTTGTACCAATCAAGGGCCTATTGCCTTCTGATGTCTTCTTTTTCCCTGAAGGATTCTTTACAGCATCTGCTAAATTTTTCCTGAGGCTAGGCTGTTCACCACCTAAGCCTACCTTATTATTTTTGCGCCGGCTGTTGGGATAAGCAAAGCCAAAGCCTGCACTGTCTGATTTCAAAGGGTTACGACTGTGAATGTTACCGTTATTACCGGTAGATTGCTCTACTTCCTCATCCCCATTGTCTTTAGAACAGTTGTTATTCTCATTCGATTTAATCAACAAATTTGATTCTTGACTAAGCATAGGCCTAGGCCCAGAACAGGTTTCAGCAGAACCCTGTTTTTGAGTTTTTACAATACCATCAAGTTTGTTATTAAGTTCAAGGTTATCACTAACCACACCTTTCACTAGAGATATTAGATTTTGTACTGTTGAATTTAAATTGATCAATTCTTCTATATTTCCAACTCTTGTCTGCAACCTTTTGAGGTTAGTGTCACAAGATTGACAGAACCACTTCGACTTTTCCCCTAAAGTATTAAAGAGGTCATATTCATCTTTATTAACATTCACACAGGCAATGTGATACCATCTAGAACAAAAACCATCACAAAATAACGCATTACTATTCTTTTTTACTAGTTTAAAGCACAAACCACAGTTAGGATCACATGTACCATCCGCCATTACAACTCCACCAAGTTATGGATCTTCTGGAGTTAATATACCCTATATTGACCTGCTTATTCAATTGAAGGTGGTACTTAAACATCCTTTGATACACAAAGATGGTTCAAACTACTAGTCTGGCAAGTCTCAGCTCTGCCACTGAATAAGCAATATTAATGAATTGGCTAAACGTCTGGTTTGTAAATAGTGTAAATTTCTCCTCGACCTGGCTCTCACCAGTAGACATCGACCACATAGAGCCGATTGAAGATCAATTAAAAGCGATACAGAAACTATCTTATCTTCTGGTAGGCATGCAGTTTGCTATTTAATAGTTTATGTTTTGAATTTCCGTTTCAAAGTTTGTATGTCTTCTCGTAAAAATAAATGTCTACCTAAATGGTGTGTCACTTTAGGTACAATGTTCTTGGACGTGTTAAAGCATAATGACAAGTTTACAAACCAACAGCAATTATGTTTATAACACAACTAGCTGTACCCGCGGGCTTTGCCCCGTTTAACTTCATAAGTATTCGCATGGCTCATTCACGTCCTGGTTGAAGTTCGTTCGCTACGCTCACTCACCGTTAGGTTGGAGCTCGTTCGCTGCGCTCACTTGCCTTCAGGTTAGCTCGTTCGCTACGCTAACTCACCTCCAGGTTGAAGTTCGTTCGCTACGCTCACTCACCTTTTGGTTGGAAGTTAGCTGTTGTCATAAATAAAAAAAATATAATAGTACTGCACCCTGTTGGTAGTCCTTGTAATTTTTATGCTATTGAACATCATAGAACAGAACCAACTTGTTTAATTGAAACAGCTGTTTAGATTCATTAATTCCTTTTAAATATGAAAAATCATAAGGTTAAGATGGGGAACTACAGAGCCTCTGGGGCGGAGCCCGAAAGGATTTTTGAGATAAGAATATGCTTTAATGTTAATCGGGAATGTGAGCTATCATCATGCCAAATTTCAGCCCAATCCGTCCAGTAGTTTATGCGCGATTGAGCAAAACACACACAAACTCACAAACTTTCAGATTTATAGTAGGATAATTTGTTAGTATTACTTTCATTCTCTTTCTCAATCTCACTATAAACCAGACAAAAAGCGCAATAGTAAACTTAACATCAAGAAACACAACAAACCAAAAATCTAACACTAATATTGAAATAGTATCAGAAACCAAATTCCTAGGACTAATAATTGATAAAAACCTCATCTGGAAAACCCATGTAGAAAATTTAACAAATAAATTATCCTCAGCATTTTATGGACTTAAGAGAATAAAAATAATATCTGGAAAAATTACCGCACTTGTGGTTTACCAGGCTCTACTTTCTTCTCACATAAGATTTGGTATTATAGTCTGGGGAGCGGCACCGCAAATCTACCTAGACCAAATACTAACTGTCCAGAAGAAGTCTATAAGAGCAATTAATGATCTGCAAGATGAAGAACACTGTAAACCATACTTTATTAACAATAAAACTTTAACAGTCATATCCATCTATATCTACGAAACCATCATCCATTAACTAACATCAAACAACAATAGAAGAGAAGACATACATACCACAACACAAGAAGAAAACAACAATTTGACTTACCATACAATAGACTTAAAAAATCTCTAAACCATCCAAACTACATAGCACTAAAATTTGTCAACCACCTCCCAGATCAACTAAAAAATATTCAAAATACAAACGGCTTTAAAAATAAACTTAAAGACTTCTTCTCAACAAGACCCTACTACAAAATAAAAGATTTCTTTGAGGCTATTGATGACTAAAGATGAAGAAATAAATCCGGACGAGCCCCCTTTCTTAACGACAGCGGAGGCGAACACCCACAAGTACCAAGGAGTACTTGTGGGTGTTAGTACTTACTACTTACTAAGCACTTACTTACTTACTTTAGTAAGTAAGTCTTTACTTGAGAAATTGTAAAAAAAAGAAAATGGCAGATATTTATAATGGCTTAATAGCTTAAAGAGGGGAACGTGTGGTCAAGTAAAGTAATAAGGCAAAACAACATTGCACAGTAGGCGTCAATGAAGAAATATAGGCAATTACTACACGTTAATGGTTATAAAGTGTAAAGATGTAATTTGGACTTTTACGATAATTGCTGTTTGTTGGTCGTCATACGGCTACCAAGAATATTGAAAAGTGTGCGATAACAAATGTAACAGATATTATTGCAACTACTTAACAGAGATTTCATCAGTTAAACGTATCAGTAAAATGGCAGCAACCATGTACTGGGTTTTGGTGAGTGCATACATTTTTATTCCGAATTTTGAATTAGTTACGTGAGTGTTAAAACTCCCTTGGTTTCACTTAAACTATCATTTGTGAGTTTTATTTAAATTTATTTATGATATGGAATATCTGATAAGCTTAACAGGGTCAAACACACTTATATGAATAGTTAAATAAAATATTCATCCTACTAATTTATCTTACACAGTGTGAAGCAGAATACCCGTAAACAATGTGTAGCGGCCAAACCAATCGATGTAGATAACAACGTGAACCCCCCTTTTAAATTATTTTGAAATATCCCAAACACATTAAAAGGGTATTTTTTGGAGAGTGGGGGTAGTTTCCGTATTTTTTTCAAATTTAAAGGTAGGTTAAGCCTAACCAAATTTTTGAGGTACAGTATTTGTTCACTTAGCATTCTGATAAAACATTTAAAACTTATCTCGATGCACATGAGTTAGCAACTGGGTGTTGCTAAAAACCCCTATGCTGCTATTTGACACTATTTACTTGTAAGGTCATAATCTTTTTAAAGTTTTGACCGTTATACATTATACCCTGTTTATTTCCTGAAACACTTTCTATGATAAATAAAACAGTCAATTATTATTCTTGTTTCTCATTGTTGTTGGATATAATTTCATTAGTCAGGTACAACTTTGAGAATATTCTAAAGTAATAACATTACAAAGCAAATAAAAAATATTATACAAAAACTGAATCTTTATAATTATTTTCATCATTTTGTTTATTGTTTGTTATCAGAATTTTTTATTTGGCTAGTAACTTATTGATACTATATTTTGTATCCTTGGGTGCTGTATTTTATCCTAAAATAATACATATTACAGATATTTAATTTGAGAGTGTTTGTTAAATTTATCCCAGATCAGATTATTTGAAATGAGATTTATGTACTGTACAAGGAAATTTGTTTACTTGATCCGTGTATCACAATTACAATTGCGACAAAATTATTTAAATAGATTGTACTAAAAGTTGTTATGAATTCAAAGAATCAAAAGTGTAGTTGAAATTTACGTAACAGTGATAATTAAGTTTTGCCATCTATTCCTGGCTGAATTCTTCAATAATGTTAATCTTTTTAAATAAAATGTCCATGAAAAATAATTGTCAATACACTTGATGCGTTCATTGTCTTAGTGACCACAAGAATACAAAGGGCTGTCTTAAAGTTTAGGAAAGTGTTTGAACAAAATGTGTATGGATTTTTGTAATGATTGTGTATATGGAATATTTAAGCAAACTGATTAAACATGTTTGTTTTTAATGGATTTTCTTTATCATTACTAAAAAATAAAATTATGAATAGTTTGTAAAGAAATAAGATCGTACTGTAAATCCCCAGATAAGAAAATTCGCATTTACAGTTTAAAAACAGTACGAAAACCCAACAGATTTTACAGTTAAATGTTTAAACAAAACAATTCACAGCTACATCAACAACATTTTGTTGCAGGTTTTGGCGCTAGCTGTTGTAGTAGCATCCGCACCTTCTCCTGATTTTGTACCCCTAGTTTCAACCAAAAACAAGCCTTTTAACGAAGACGATCTAAAAAACGTACATTTTTTTGAATTTAATGACGAAGACCTTGACGAATTTTACGATTCACTGGAAGAACGTGAAATAGCCGATCCACTTAATAACGTTGGAAAAACAATCGAAGGAATGTGGATGGGTTTAAACAACATGTTTGGCTAACCTTATATATTAACCTAAGTTATTGGGCTAGGGGCTTATCATAGCATGCAATATAATATGACTTTTTCAAATAAAGCATCTTTAAATAACTTGTTAATTGAAAATAGAAATGAGGTGACCCTGTTTTAAAATTTTATATATGGAAAACTTTAGCCTATATATATTTATACGCATTTAATTTCATCTAGAGCAGCAGCAAAAGTATGGTATCTTCGAAGCAATTTTTAATTACATTTCCCAAAATATTTACGGAAAAACTAACATGAAATTGTATTAATTACATTAGGTTAAAATATATTTGTTATTTACATGATGTTGACATGATCAAGGTTTGTTTTAATTTATTAAATCAAATATACAAAACTCAGTGTCTTTGAATAGAGTTTTCCTTATTACCATCCCTCAACTTAAGTAGTCATAACATGACTTTTTCTTACACTATTATATTTCTAGAATTTCTTATGTAATTATGTGCTAATGAGGTTTTAAGACACATAAACCTTGGTAAGGGTTTGTTTAATTTATTTTATTCACATTAACTTGTAGTTGTTTCATTTTTCATTTAAGTCATACATTTTGTTTACTGTTGTTTATGTGTTTTCTAAAAAGAGTTATTTTTCTTTTTTTGAGTATAAATAGTTTTTTTAGATCTACGTTGATTGTGCATGAAAAACATGATTTTCTTTTTCTGATATCAAACGTCATAATAGTCCATATTCAATTCAAGTTTGTCAGTTTTTTAGCAAAACCTAACGTACTCTTATAGTTACCAAAGTAGCCTTTCTGGGAAGTATTTGATTCATTTTCAAACATCACCATCATACAATTATTATACTAAGTTATTAGGTCAAGAATAACATTTAGGCTATCTGAAATAATCACAAAAAATGAATGTTTTTTTTAAGTTTTGAAAAAAAATCTGTTTAAACGTTTATTTACTCTTTTTCTCTTTACAAACTAAAATTTTCTGACTTAAATATAAATAAAAATGTAGTATAAGCAAAAAAGTTACAATGGAAGTAGGCTTGTAAGTTATACGTGTGCAAATCCCAGTCTGTCTCCACATCGTAGTACTCCAACACCTGTGAATTCTCACCGCCTACTCTAGGAAACAACCACAACTTATGCACAACCTGGCTTCCTGTGGTATTCTTTAGCAAGTAATTTACATAAATCTTAAATGTTTTCCACATTATTAATCGGATTAGTTTTAAAACTAAACAATAAAGGAAATTAAATATCTATATATAAGAAAAACCTAAATATGTTTTGCTGTGTAATGCATTCTACAAAGTTCTTGAATTCCTTTGCCCTGAACTAGTAGAGTAAATGCATAGGCATGGTTTACAGTTTTTGTCGTAATTGTTTTTTTGGACAGGTAAGTTTGATTTAAACAGATGTTGATGTAGCTAATGGGATGTTTTGTTAGTTTGGCCCAATAATATAATTTTGACTTGTAACGATTTTGTTTTATGTAGTTCAATATTCTACAAGTCGAAATAAACACAATAACATCTACACTATATTAACACAACGATAAGTCTTTCTCTTAAATTGCAATAAATGGTTACTTTATTACCTGCCGATATTTAGCCTATTAAATGCTTTAAAAAATTAGATTTGGTTGAATTAACATATTTTGTGTAAAATATTATCGGTTATGGTGCTGAAAAAAATATTATTAATTTAATTATAGAAATAGATTACAAGAGAACAAAATAAATTTCCTAGACGTGACAATTTCAAAGGAAAATAGATCTTATAACTTTGAAATTTATAGAAAACCAACTACAAGTGACTGCATAATACCAGCAGACTCAAACCACCCGTGGGAACAAAAGGTGTCTACATTCCACGCATTAACAAATAGATTGATCAATATCCCAATGAACAAATCTTGTTTCATAAAAGAAAAGAATCTAATTAAATACTTGGCATTTAAAAATGGATACAACCCTAGAATGATAGAAAACATGATTAAGAAAAAACAAATGAAAAAAAGAACAAAATTGTAACAGAAAAACAAAAGAATGGTTTTATTTGTGTTCCATACATCAATATCAATATCAATCAATCATTGTGTAAATTCAATTTGGGAAATCAGGAAAACATTCAAAAATTCTAAACTAAAAGTAAGTTACCGAACCAAAAACAACGCATTAGAAGTAATTAATAAAAGAGCCAAAAAAGATAACAACCAAGCTGTAACATCAAAATATGAGAACTCTGGTATCTACAAAATTAAAAGTTCAGATTGCGAAAAGTACTACATTGGACAGACAGGAAGCTCATTTAACTGCAGATATAAAGAACATGTTCAAGCGTTTAAATCAAAGAATCTAACTAGTATGAAAAGTAATGTAGCAGAGCACATGCTTAATGAGAATCATAAATTCACTAAAATTGAAACAGATATGACAGTTTTGGACTACGGATCAAAAGGAAATAAATTAGATACAAAAGAAGAATATCATATATACTGCAGCTACAAGAAAGATCCAACGAATATAATCAATACGATGCAAGTAAAGAAACAAAATCCTATAAATGAAAAAAATTAAAATTAATAAATAATAATAATAATAGTAAAAAGGCCTTTATTTACGAGCGAGTTTCATAATACATGGTTTTCAAACTAACTCAAGTCACTAAATCTAAACTATCCCAATATATTTACATAAGTATATACAAACAAATTACAACAGAATAATTACAATATATATTTTACATTTGTTTTTTTTCATTGCGGCCCTGAATGTGTTGTACGATTTTGAACACTTGATCTCTTGAGGGAGGCCATTGTACAACCGCGGGCCGAAATAAGAAAAAGACTTTCTTCCAGCCTCAAGCCTCACTTTAGGAAATTGAAGCTTGCGGTCGGAGCGAGTACTACGCAGACAGATCTCCCTCCTGTACTTCAGCCTCTCGCTGAGGTAATGAGGCTCTCCCAGCGTGAGCACTTTGTGGACCAGGCAGCAGGTCAGCTTTCTGCACATGTCATCCATTGGGATGAGCTTAGCAGCATCTCTGTAGGAGGACACGTGTTCAAAGCGACTAAGGCCAAAAATGAACCTAATGGCAGAATTTTGAATTCTCTGAACTCTTGCCATATCCTCCTTAGAGATGCTTTTTCCATATGCAGGAAAGCAATATGTGAAGGCTGGAAGGACCAAGGACCGCATGAGTTGCGTTTTGGCAAATTCTGGCAGGAGAGTTTTGAATCTGCTAAGACCTCTCAATCTTCCCACTGCGCGTTGGACTGCAGATGTGACGTGGTCAGAAAAAGAGAGGTCTTTGTCAAGTACAACACCAAAGCGTGTTGACAGTGTCACAGACAGACAATCCCATGCCATCAAGGGTGACTTTAATGTAAGATTTTCTCAACTCCTGCATTAGAATATGTGGTCCAGTATGCATGACAACACACTTGTAAACGTTCAATCCAAGGCCATTCATGCCAGACCATTGAAAAATGCTGTGCAAATCAGCATTGATGAGTTCAATTGCTGCGGATGTCATGTCTGGCTTGTATGACAAGTGTAATTGACAGTCATCAGCATACAAGTGTGCTGTACAATATTTTACACTTCTGGGCAAGTCAAATGTGTATAAATTGAACAGCACAGGGCCTAAACAACTACCTTGAGGAACACCTCGCAATTTGCAAAGCGGATCTGATGTCCCACTCCCAATTTTGGTAACCTGCAGTCGGGACTCCAAATAGAACCGAAACCAACATACAACTTTTTCGCTGCAACATAGTACTTCATTTTTGCCAATAATAATTCATGATCAATAGAGTCGAATGCTTGAGAGTAATCTAAAATAGCTAATGTGCTGTAGTAGTACAGGTAAAATAATACCAAAAACGCATCCAATAACAAAAAAATTGGTCCGTTGATGAAACTTGGTGAAAACTTTCCTTTTGTCATAAGAATTAAGAATCTAAAGAGTCCATAAAAATATTTTAGGTGGAAGGGTGTTTTTGGGGGGGTGGGGGGGAAATATCAGTTTGAAAAACTGAAAATTATATTTTGACGAAATATAGGCATGTGACCCATGTTTTTGGGGTTATTTTTTATGCTAAAACGAATAAAAATAAGATCCAGACGATATAACCTCCATATAAAGAGTTTTTGTTTTGATTACCTCTGATATTCAATAATTTTCCCAATTAGTACAGGTAAGATGGTACAAAAAAACACCATAGTATAACAAAGTTGGTCCGTTGATGGATCAGGGTGAAAACCTTTCTTTTTCCATAAGAATAATGGATCAAAATAATCCATCAAAATACCCCCGCCTCAGCAAACCTACAGACTAAGCGAATTTCCATTTAGGCATACCGGTATCTGATTGGATTTTTAATTAAATCTAGGTAATTTTTAAATACCTTTAGCACTATTTTTACAAATACCTAGGTTTGCTGCTACAGGGAGGGTAATATAGTTTGTTTTTAGTAAAATATTAATAGCTTAGTTTTAAGTAAGGTAAATGCACCAGTAGCTGACAGTGCTCCAGAAGCTGACAGTTTGAGTTTCTTTACATTATAATGTGGTCTCTTAAAAATATTTACACATGATTGCATTGTTAGAAGAACATGTGTTTATTCTTGATTTGTTAACAAAAAAATGAGTGAAATTTAGCCCATACTCGCTGAATGGTGGTGGTTTGAAAGCGACCCTGTCTGTACACATCACATTTAGTCGATTCCCTTAATGAAATTGTTAAGAAGGCAAGTTTAGTTTTTTGTAATTTCGCAAAATTTCTTAAATGGTATTAATGATTAGGCTCATTATTTTTATCAATTATACCTTTGTTGACAATTTCATGATAAAATTGGGGTGTTAGGGGTTCTGGATTCAAAATTATATCAATGTCAGGCTTTGGTACACAAAAGCCATACAAGTTCCACTAGCTGACAGGGGATATTTGCTACTTGCAAAATATTAAATTGGTTTTACCCATCGAAATTTGCATGCTATTTATAATTTATGTAATCTCACATTTTTATAAAATGATTTTAATTTTTTTTTATTAATAAGCCAAATTATCTTAAAAAAATGTTTACTTTTTTTAAATATATATAATATATATATTTTTAATGTAAATATTTTTTTATTTTAAAATATGTAAATTAAATTTTCTTAATAACGTTTTACATGATTTTATAATTTAATTAGGTATTAAGTTAGATTTTATTCGTCTCATAAATTATAAAACCCTTAGGTTTAGCAGCTAGTACATTTATAGTTCCAGTGTCAGCTACTGGGACAACTGACAGTCAGCTACTGGTACAAGCACTTTTTTCACTGTCAGCCACTGGAACACGTACAAAGGTTGAATTAAGTTTAAAAATGAGATAAAATATATTTAAAAACCCCTTTTTGTAGGACAAATTTGAAAATTACACTAAATTTAAAATCACATAAAATCCGTAATATCTCTTTAGTTCCTATTTATTCAAAACCACGGATTATTAAGTGCGTATAGTTTCTTATACTGTCAGCTACTGGTGCGTTTACCTTAAATACTTTTTCCAAGTTTGGTGGAAATATATTCATAAACAAGCAAACTACAACAGTTTACTTATTATCTTTAAGAATAACATAGGAAATTTAAATTTACAATTTATTGAATTTTCTCCGTAACCCATAACCTTATAAACACACTTAAATATACTATATTATTTGTTTTTACACTATATTAAAAGGTGAAAAGATAAATTGAGGAATTTTATGTTTTGCTCCCCAAACCAATTGTTTTGAGAAAAATCAATTTTTACCCCATAAAAGCCCTCATAACACCCCGTTCCCAAGGTCCGATCATGCTGGTTCGCGAACTCATTCAAGTTTATTCCGCCCTACTCCTTCAACCGAATTTAATCAAAATCGGACAAAAAATCGTTCACGGACGTAATTTTTTTTCACCGACTTCTCTACAACAGTAGTATTTAAACATCCACAACTACGTATTGCTGGGCCATCCATTTAGTGGTTGTGGCAGCACTAGTGTTATATTTGGGAAAGGTAAAAAAAAGATTCTTAAAATACTGGAATCTGAGGCTGCTATGGAGAAAGTCATATCAACTTTCAACTCAAAAGGTTCAACAGAAATTGAAGCGAGTGAAGCTGGAGAAACTTTATTTTTCGATGTATGGAGAGAAAAAATTGTAAATATTCTCTACATTGAATTGCAAGTTCTACAATTATACAGACTATTTCAAAAGTCTTTGAAAAAGGATAGTTAAAAACTGGAATCACTGCCACCCTCGTCGGATGTAATGTTAAATCATATAGATGTAATAAAGTTCAGCTATGGTTTGGTAATAAATTAGTGCCTAAACAGAGGGGTTGGACACGACAGGATGGAAATTTGTTGCTACCAAATAATATGACATAAGATGTAACCCCAGAAAATATTCTGATGTTGGTGTCATGTACATGCAAAGGCAACTGTTTAACAAAACAGTGCAGCTTCAAGAAGAGTGTAATCACATGTACACACCTACGCAAGGTGTGAAAGCCTTACAAGTCTGAATGCGGAAGTAGAAGAGAAGGAACCAACACTCATTTACCAAAAGACTTGAATGAAGGCAAACCATTTTTGTGAAGAAGATAATTAGTATAAACCTTATTATACCATTTTATTATTTTTCTTATAGTCAAATGATTAACCATAAGTTTTTTTCTTTAATCTTTGTATCATTACAATATATTCTTTATTGCCTAAACGGTTTGCTTATACTTATATTAATACTTAGTGGTGGGCATACTTACTGCAGTATGTTTTACCATCGCCATTTAATTATGGTGAAAATCTAGAACTAGCACAGGAAAACCCAATATTTTTATGACAGATAACAATAGAGCATGTAATTTTAAGATACAGTATCTTTATTCTTAAGTACTTTCTTTTACAACTGTAGGTTTTGGAGAAAACGGGTAGGTATACAAGTTTCCCAGGTGTAATTTTAATAGTAATAACCACAAAACAACACCCTTCGTTCAAATTTATATACATATATACAGATATATATATACGTCCATGGACACGATAAACTGAGTAATTTTGTTCCGATTTTGATGAAATTTAGCATGAAGGTGTAGGTTGGAATAAACTTGAATGAGTTGGCGAACCAGCATGATCGGGCCGTGGAAACAGGGTGTTATGGAGGCGTTTATGAGGTCAAAATTTGTTTTTCTAATTTTTAACCCTCGAAGCATAACATTCCTCAATTTCTCTTTAAACCTTTTAATATAGTGGAAAACAAATTATGTAGTATATTTAAGTGGTTTTTTACAGTAACCGGTTATGGAGAAAATTCAATAAATTATAAATTTTAAAATCCTATGTTATTCTTAACGAGAATAAGTAAACTGTTGTAGTTTGCTTGTTTATGGATATATTTCCATCAAACTTGGCAAACGTATTTACTTTAAACTAAGCGATTCACATTTTACTAAAAAAAACACACTTTATTACCCTCCCTGTAGCAGCAAACCTAGGTACTCGTTAAAAATAATGTTGTTTAAAAGTTAAATAGATTTAATTGAAAATCCAATGAGGTAAATGGAAATTCGCTTAGTCTGCTGGCTTGCTGTGGCGGGGGTATTTTTATGGACTATTTTAATTCTTTATTCTTATGGAAAAAGAAAGATTTCCATCCTGATTCATCAACGGAGCAATATTTTTACACTACTGTAGCCTATATAGTGTTTTTGTACCATCTTACCTGTACTAATTGGGAAAATTATTGAATATACGAGGTAATCAAGACAATAACTCTTTATATGGAGGTTATATCGTCTGGATCTTATTTTTATTCGATTCAGCATAAAAAATAACCCCAAAAACATGGGTCGCATGCCTATATTTCGTCAAAATATAATTTTCAGTTTTTCAAACTGATATTTCCCCCCCCACCCCCCAAAAACACCCTTCCACCTAAAATATTTTTATGGACTCTTTAGATTCTTAATTCTTATGACAAAAGGAAAGTTTTCACCAAGTTTCATCAACGGACCAATTTTTTTGTTATTACATGCCTATTTTACCTGTACTATAGAGTCCTTTGTCTTTGGCATCAAATAGATCAGCAAACATATTAGTCAGTGCAGTACACGTGCTGTGGTTTTTTCTAAACCTTGACTGTAGCTTAGGTAGTATATTATACTCATATAGAAATAAAGTGATTTGTTCGGTTACTATCTTTTCCAGTATCTTTGAAATTGCAGGTAACACAGAGATAGGTCTTAGCTGCTGGATGGTTTTTGGCGTAGCAACTTTAGGCAAAGGTTTCACGTAGGCAACCTTCCAACTGCTAGGAAAAACACCAGAGGCCAGGCTCATATTTAATAAATGTGTAATTGCTCCTAATGCAAAAACATCCTAATGCTAAATTAAAGAATATTTAACATAAACGTCAAGAGAAAGATAAAATAAAAAACCATAATCAATTATATATATGACAAAAATTCATGACCAAAGATTATCCTACTATAAATTTTAAGAAAAAGAAAAATCATATGTTAAGATCATCATATGATGTTTTTTTATTAGCCAATTTGTTGTGTTTAAAGTGAGGTTAAATATGTTACTCTTGTAAATGGCCTAAAGGTCGAAACATGTAGAGTGAAAAAAAAAGAAAAAAAAATCAGGGTACTGAGTTAGTATGATTTCTTTATTATTATTAATTTAGTATTAAAGTAATATTTAATTTAATATTACCTTTTAATTAAAAACGTACAGTAATACGAACACATAAATAGAAATCATTTGGAACCTAAACAATATACAAAGCTATTCAACAATGGTTGTGGACTCGTACCGCATTAAAATAAACAGTTTATATACCAACTATCCAACAAACCACAATAAATGTAAAAAAAATTTATTTATTGATTATTGTAGATTGATTGATGTTAGATTGAATGGGCAGTTCCAATTTTATAATAGGCTTACTAAAGTTTACGAAGTTACTAAAAGTAAAATTCTATCGGCCATAGAACATGTAGGGAATATATTTGATGACTTCTACTCACCACAAAAATAAATTTTAAAACAACATTTACTCTAATTCATAATACAAAAAGTATATTGTAATGGAAATACCACGAGAAAACATATTCCATATTTCACGCACTGGTGAAGAATGTACTAAGGAAAACAAAAATGACATTAAAGCCAACACAAAATGTTAACCAACTCAAAGTTTTCTCCATGAATATTATATCTACTTGAAATGAACAAGTTTACAAGTTAGCGTGTGGCGTGTCTTCCTTTGAAACTGATACCATAACTTGTTTAGTTTTATATCAAGCTACTAAGGCTCCTGAGTTATAGGATATTTAATATATTCTACGGGTAAAATGCTTTACGTACATGAGTTCAAATGTTGTTAACATTTACCGTAGTAAAATTTATATTTCAATTAGTGATTAATTATAAGCTTAAAACAGTGTAGAGTGACTGGCGGTTGGTATGATACCAATAAAATATTAAACAAATAATGTAAATTAATTTTCTCCTTAATCCCAACGCCATTTAGCTGTCTTTATTATCATTTTTAGGCTATTTACAAAATAAACATAATATTTTTGTCCGTAACGAACCCTCACAGACTGCCATTCCTATTCTACAATTATTATAGAATTAGCATTATAATTTCTGTTGAAATATGCATAAGTTCCCCATTTCCATCAAAGACATTTGTAATGGTTATAGTGTTTGTTTCATACTTGTAAAGGATAAGATGTGAACAAAATTTATTATTGTAAATTATATAAATACCGTTTACCAAACCATTTTCAACGTGTAATTGAATGGTATATAATGGCCAACTAATAGTATTCTCGTAATTTTTATTCCTTTATTCCTTTTTTTATTAAATCATTTAGGTAAGTTGCTCTTTAAAAAATAATTTTTTTTATTAATCTATATTTCCTTTTAATGTTCTTATTAAGGTCAATTGATCCTAAGATATTAATATATTTTGTGTCAGGCGAATTCGCCATTTTTAGAGCCTTAAATAAATGTCATGTAGCAATACTCTTAAGCCAAAGATTTTCTAACAAAGTTAAGATGAATGCCAACATTGGTGGGATATATGCATTTATACGAAACTGCATGCTCTTACCATTATAATTCGATATATTAGACAGATCATACAAAATTGAAACTAATAGAACGTATATGTGGTGTTTTTTTTCTTTAGAAAATCCAATAAAGATAAACAAATATTAAATGTTTAAGAAATAGATAATCTTGTCGAACTCACCTCAGCAAAATAGCAATATAATAACCAATTTATTTCCAACAAATGTAATACTGATTTATCCAATAAGTTTACTCTTTTAAATTTAAATATATCGAATGTGAATTTATATAACGTAGGCACAGTGCTTTCCAAAACCAATTTAAAAAAAAAATTCTTTAACTTTATTATAATCCCTCTAAGACGATTTAGTCAGCGTAAGCTATTTCTCATAGCAAAGAAATAACCCCACATATTCTCCTGGAATGTTTATAGCGTGGGATTATATTCATGATAAGAATAATAATTTTTTTACATACACTGTTTCTTAAACACTAGTTGGGAAACGTAGTGCCTTGTTACTTAGGCATCAATCGTGTTAAAATTATAGCTAGTAGGATTTGTTTACTGTAACCTCATCTTCCAAAATCTAAACTTTGATAATATACAAAAATGTTGTAGATTTATAACTACCATAATTATTATTTCATACACGGGGTTCTACAAGTATTTTTTAACCCTACACGACTCAGTCCTTGAACAGATTCATACCATTACATGAACTAACTGCCGATTATCATATTGAGATAACAACAGGGCATATTTTAAATCTAAATGAATGTGTGGAATGATCTTAGAATGGAGTGAAACTCCTTGGCTTTGTTACATTCTTAAGACCAGTAGTTTCTTTATTAAGAGCCGTTTATGGTAAGCATATGTAGTTCATGTTACAAGTCCATTGGTGCATATCAGCGGAAGTGTAAGAACACATATTCTTAGTATTGTATACGTTTTTACATGCAAAAGTAAAAAAACACGTTTTACTTCGATAAGTTATGCAGGAGCACACTTTAGATAGTAGGCTGGTAAGATATTTGTGAAAATCCATCCTGAGCTTACATTGTCGTATGCCTGTGCGTTCTCACCAGGTACCAGCACGTTTTGAATGAAATAAAAAATGTATGCCTACAAATAAATCATTAGTTTCAAATTCATTGAATTTAAAAGCTTGACAAATTAACCGGTTGAGCTGAAATTCTACATTCTAGACCATCAGGAAAATGTCATTTTATTAGATGTATAATGACAATTTGCAATAATCACTTACACTTAAGAAACATTTGCAAGATAATGCAGCAAAGTTTGAACCAGGGAGGACAGTACCACTTTACTGAGTTAACACGAAAAGCAAACATCTTACATCGGGCTAATACATTAATTCATTGTATGTGTGATGAATACCAACACGGATGGGATTGGAGCTGGCACAAACATTTTTGGTTATAATAAAGTTTTATTTTCAAATAACATATGACCTATTATCTCTAATTAAGTGGTAAGTGATGGCTTTACTTGGGAGAAAATGCTCCATAACATATTTTCTTCCTCTCAAATTATCCATTCTAATTTTACAAACTTCATTGTGACTACAGGCGAACAACAAACTGTTTTTAGTAACTGTACCTTGATATACATAAATATATATAAAAATACGTTTAGTGTTAAATGCAACTTTATACAAATTTGGAGAACTCGACTTTATGAAATTTAGAATGTCGTTAAATGGAAAAACTGATTTTACCTGATTTTCATAGTGTTAGTTTTGATGGTTCATTATAGAAAATCGTCTACATCCTTATCTTGCTGTAATATTAACCAATCAGTGAAATACGGTTGAAGAATGCATCGCATTAAATGTATGTAAATATTTTTATACATTGCACTTAATGTAGAATATAGGAACAAAACCATTTGGATCACTTGTTTGCGGTAACATTCCATCCTTATGTATTAACTTAATGGTTCACCCACAGAGTGGCTAAATAATATATTCGAATGAATAATATATATGGATGAAGGTGTTTTGCAAGTTCTCGTTCTTTTCGAGTTTTAACCGAAGTTAAAATATCTTTGTAAGCCCTCATTCACTGCCCATGAAGCAGAAACACACTATTGTTGCTCTTGTAAATTTGTTATGTGGTTGATCTGAAATGGTTACTTAAACTGTAACTTCTTAAATATAAGTTCTGTTAAAACCAATTTTACAAAACTTTCCACAAATCTAAATATCATTATTCCGACTTATTGTTGATGTTATCTTATTACTTAGCATTATTACTTTGCTACCGACCCTTAAAGGCAATGTTGATTTCTCATCTTGTAAAAAAACATTTATTTATATTTTCTGTTTAATTACATCTTAGTTAATACATAAAACCTAAAGCGAATGCCAATTGATCTAGTAATTTAGTGGAAACAATAGAAGATAATAATTTTCATCAAATTAATTGATATTTTTTTATAATCAATGAACATTTGTTTTGTGAAAGACTACGATTTTCATAACCATTTGATAGTAATTAACTTTTCCTACTCACGTTTATTTGTTTTATCATTCCATATTTATTTCAATTTATGTTTAATATCTTTGTGATAATTAAACGTATGCAAGCTACAAAAAAACATGAGATAAATTTTAAATTACAAACCGTTGTGAACAACGTTTATAAGGTAACTATAAAACTTTATTTTAGTGGTGATAGATTCTGCCATAAGCTCGAAACAGCATTTCCAAAGGATTGTAACAGCACTTGTGATAAGTGTTATGCTTTGCTTTGGTATTCTGCCAATCAGTTTATGCACAAAGCAGCAAACACACATTACCTGTGATTCATTTAGGACTTGTTTTCATATTAATCACCTCAAAGAATTCGAAATGTACTATTGAATAATAACATTTTATTACAATTACTGTTATTTATACTTATTGTGTTTATAAAAACTACAGTTCAACAGATAACCATTTAACATACGAGCATATGACGATGGAATTAACAATGAGGCATCCTACGAATTGAAACTTAGTAATCTAAAAATTGTTTAATGATTGATGATGGCAAGTGTAATATAACAAATATATTTAAGGAAACTATTGTCTATCATGAGACACCAGTGTGGGCCTATTGCTTTTTTTATTGATCATATGTGAATATATATATATATGAACTGCGCATTGTATCACAGACAGGTTGTAGGATTGATGATCTTCTCAATAATCACTGTTGACTAAAACTGACCACTGACGTGACTTTAGTCCCTCCTTGAAGATAAGGGTTTGTTGGTTGCCTATAGTAGTTACAGAGGGTTCCGTAGACCTGGGTAGATGAGTAATTTACCGAGTTACAACCATATAGGTAAATCTATGGCCAACTTTGTAACTGAAAATGACTATTAAAAATCGTAGATACACATACATATGTAAATAATTAAGGCATCTTGGATGAAAATAACATATTTTTGACAGATATAAATATATAGTAATTTCTTAAAAAACCTGTTTTTATAAATGCCATTTCTAGTAAAACAAAAACGTATACCATGCGTATTCCAGTCTAGAATGTATCTACAGGGTTACATTACTAGTTGTAAGAAGTGGAAAGGGAAGAAAGTTATATAGATGCGTTTATGTGCAATCTTTGTGAAAGGGTCAGCAGAATGCTTCGATTTGAATTCAATAACCCTCTTTACAAGTTCACAAATTGATTTATGACAAAAATATTTTTTAATATCCAGATTCTACCTAGCTCTTACTTCACCTTGACATAGGCCTACAATTTAATTGAGAAGTAGGCGGTGGTAAACTGGACCCTAGAAAAATGAAGACTTGGGAGATTATACAATGGAGAACTAAACAGTGAAAATAGAAAAGGTAACTTTGTGACACTAAAATAAGGGTAAGGTTTATATTATGAACTAATAAATTACTAATAAATAAACCTGTAAACACACGGCATTGTATTATTAACGTTAACAACAAAAAACCGGTGTCTGTATTCGTCAAGCCGTTAATTTAATCTTGTTCCAGGAAAGGTTTTGAGTAATAAATTTACAACCTTCAAGAAGTTGATATGAATAATCCTTCTGATAAAACAAACACAACAAACAACAAAGAAAGTTTCTAGGAACACGAATATGCTGGTGAAGTGATGTTTGTAGCTTGTAAAGTAATGAACTCCTTTGGTAAAGTTGGGTTTTATGTGCTTTTTTATATTTTTGATGAGTTAATACCCGGCAAGAGAGCAATTTATCAATATTTAAAAACAATATTATTACGTTCTTTATATTCACCGTCCTCACAAATGTGTTCAAAGTTCAATTAACACAGCACGTGACTATGTATATTGGATTAATATGGAAAGAGATATTGAACAGTATGTAGCGAGGTGCAATGTATGCAGTAAATATCAACGAGATAAACCTCAAGATGTGATCTTTCAAGAAACAGTGCCAGTGAGGCCATGGCAGTTCATCGGTGCTGATGTATTTGAATGTGGAGGTAAAGACTTCTTAGTAGTTGCTGATAGTTACTCAGGATATTTTGAGTGTGAAAGTCTAAGGAACAAAAGTAGCATTACTGTTATTACACACCTAAAAAAGTACTTTGCAGCTCATGGTATTCCAGATGAACTAAGAACTGATGGAGGACCATGTTTTGCTTCAATAGAATTCACTAAATTCGTATCCGAATGGAAATTTAATCATAGAATTTCATCTCCTCATTTTCCAAGATCCAATGGGCTGGTGGAGAGGTATGTCCAAGAAGGGAAAACTTAATTGTCAAGTGTCAAGAAGAACAGTCCGATATTTATCTTGCACTTCTTCATCACCGTAACACACCAAGAGGTAACCTAGGTTCCCCGGTTCAGCGGCTGATGAGTAGGAGGACAAAGACTTTACTTCCATCTACGACCAACCACCTTATTCCGAAGGTCATAAAGAATGTTTCAAAACAGCTAGAAAAAATTAAAAGGCGAGAGAAGCTATACGGTGATATGAGGAAGACAGAGCCTGATCAGTTTAAACTCGATGAACCAGTGCTTTTCAGATTCAAACCAAAGTGTTGGCTGAAAGCAAAGATTGTTCAAGTTGGTCCTGAACCACGATCATACAAAATCCAGACTGGTGATGGACGAGAATACCGAAGAAACTCATGGTTCCTAAGAAAAGACAAGTCATTCAGAATCTCCCATGATGTGAATAAAGGTCAATCGTCCAAGTCAGAAGAACATAACAATGACTCAGCTCCTGTTGTAAGACGAGGGGAAAGGATTAGAAGAAAACCAAATAAATTTGACTTGTGAAGGAGGGATGACAGTAGTAGTTAATATGTTGATAAAATATGGTAATTGTTCTACATATGTTTTGTGTTATCCTACTAATATTATAAATGAGAAAGTTTGGATGTATAGATGTATGGATGTATGGATGTATGTTTGTGACAAGTGAACGCGAAAAATACTGGTCGGATTGGGCTGAAATTTGGCATGATGATAGCTCACATTCCCGATTAACATATAGGCATATTCCCAAAATCCTTTCGGGCTCCGCCCCAGTGGCTCTGGAGTTTCCCATGTTAACCTTACGAGAAATGGAATTATTGAATCTTAACAGCTGTTTCAACTAAACAAGTTGGTTCTGTTCTATGATGTTCAATAGCATTAAAGTTACAAGGATTACCAACAGGGTGCAGCATATGACAACAGCTAATTCGCAACCAAAAGGTGAGTGAGTGTAGCGAACGAACTTCATCCTGGAGGCGAGTTAGCGTAGCGAACGAGCTAACCTGAAGGCAAGTGAGCACAGCGAACGAGCTCCAACCTAAAGGTGCGAGTGAGCGTAGCGAACAAACTTCAACCAGGACGTGATTGAGCCATGCGAACGAGATAATCTTGAAAATTAAGAAGTTAAACGGGGCAAAGCCCGCGGGTTACAGCTAGTTGTTTTATATTTTGATTGAGTTTTTGTTAAGTTAGAAATAAACAACCTTTCTTGAGTTCAGTACAATTATTTAATAATTAATTTAATGTTTATTTACTCGTAGGACTAAAACAACGTTACTATATTTTCTTGTTCTATTGTAAATTGTGTTATGGTATTTCAAAATCATGGATTATTTTTATTGTGCTAGTGCATTTTTTGTTAAGATATTTGATCTAAACTCTAATTGCTATTTAAAGATAAGGGTTATATCAAATGGCTATATAAGTATTAGTTTGCAATATTAGATTTTCTACAAAGAAAATTCTAGATGACTTTGGTACATATTTTTTACAAGAACATTCAAACCAGATAGAACATGTTGGTTATTTAGCTAAGAATAAAACTTTTATGATAAAGCGATTTTTAAAAAGCATTTTAAATTATTCATTCTTAAAAGATAAACTATTGAATACAACGTCTCTTCAAGTCGAATTTAGTTTTATGAAGCACGCAGTCTACATGATTTTATCTATTTCTAAGTTAGAAACTTGCACTCCCAAAACGTAACATTAATAAAATTTACTGCCCAAGGAGTTGGAATGTAGACTAATTAGCTAACACGACTCACAAGAACGAACGACGACTGTTGGAGTTCACCATTGCTCTCTGGAGAAGAAACTTTCTGGCGGGCTTAACGCGTTCTGTAAGGACGAAGAAATCGTAAATCACGCAGCGTGTGGTAAAACTGGCACCGTTTATCTAATTAAAATAACGTAAAATGTATAATAAAAATATTTGTATTAAAATATTACTATGCATAGAATTAAAAGAAATATGTTCACTTTATAATTTTATGTATCCTCTTTTACTTGGCAATATATGTACTAATTATTTAAAATACATTTTTCTACAAATCTCCTTAGGAATGGTTATAGTTTTATAGTGTGTAATGCCATATGTATAGCTACAGCTTGTGATGTTAATTTGTAATGTTCAGTATATTTGTTAAAACTAGACATAGGCTATATTCATAAAACCCTTTAGATACGTATGTCATACGCTCTAAACTCATTAAAACTGTCTACGGTTGGTGTTTTAACATGTTAAGACCTGTAAATGGGTTGGATTTTAAAATATATACAAGGAACCCTTTATTGGTGGTTTTGGTATTGATTGAAACGTTATAAAAGAGGTAACGAATTATTTTATTGCACATTAAAGTACTAATACCTACAATTCTAAAATAAAAGATAAGTTATAAAATAAGTTATAACCTAACCTAATCTAACCTAACCTAACCTAACCTAACCTTACCTAAAAATTCTCTCATGATGGTTGGCCTCTGGATCGTTAAAATTTGCAGTAATAAAATTCTGTCTTAGACAGAAGCCAGGTAATATAAACCTTATTAGTGTAAAAATTATCATTGATAGTTTTAGATATTATTAAACACGTCATAAAATGAACTTACATTTGTAGAATGATTTGAAATAACAACTTTTTACCCTTATTTGATAACAATGAACGCCTACAAACAATCAGGATTTTTAACTACTATTATTCAGGATAATTATTCCTACAACAGTAATACGTTTTTGGTTAGCTCATTATGGTAACTCATGGTTAACTTATGGTTAACTCATAATGGTTGCAATTATGGCTTACGATTGCATTATAACATTACCATAATATATATTTAGGCAACTCGTTCATTAAATAGTAAGATAGCAAACTTTGATATCAGAGACAGCCACATCAAAGGCATACGTCAGTGTCGGCTATGACGTCACTACGCTGCCTACATGTCCGTGGTGTGGGGTGATTTACATGGAGATTATGTTGACAATTGAGCTTTGCATGCATGTCTTAGGACTGCGATTGCTATAAAATTACTTCACGCTTGCAGTTTTCAACAGTATTTTTATATTTAACTAGGATTACTTTTACTTAAGCCAATGGTTTAGAGCGTTTTCATTTCATTACTATTTTAAGGTAAGATATAAAGACCTTCCCCTCACTTTTAACATACTGTTGTATTCTAGTTAGAAGTTTTAAAGGTAAAATATTTTATTACTAAGTTGTGTATTACTAAGTGGCCTTCACCTATTGTTTTCTAGCCCAAAACAGTCTCAAGCACTCAACCAAATCCATCCGTTTAATCTCCTCTCTCTTTCAAAACAAAAAATCACAAATACAAAAAAAAATTACCTTCTTATATTTCTTTTTTGCCATGAATATGATAAAATAACAATAAGATTTTACACTAATTGCATTTAAATATTTTATATTGATTCGTTCTGATAGTCATTGATTAAACATCAACCCATATTGAAATGATAACGATAATTGTTAATATTGTTTTGATATCCTTCAATTATTCAATGTAGCTTTGAGTTTTTATCTTCTTACATAATGCTAATTCTTACCTTATTCCATCGAAACACATCAAGTAAGTTTCATTAACGACCGACGGAACATTACTTCTCGAGAGAGTCATTGAAAGTTCCGTGTCGTGTGTTCTGTCTGTTTTACCCACAAGGATGCTTTATTAAAACTTTGTTCATCACATATTACATCAAAGTATTATTTGTCGGGGCCAATGACAATGTAATTTTCTTGGAGACATAAGGTTATTGTTTATTAAAAACTATGGACTTTTACTAATTTTTCTTTGATTAAATTATGTACTAGAGTCTTTGCACAGTAAACTATGATTAAATTGTTTTCTAAATATTATTTTTTATTATGAGTCACACTGACAATCCTTTCAAATGTAATTTAGCTTTGCAGCCTGAGCTTTTTAGTAAAATGAAGGACTAGCCAATCCTGTTAAAGTGTTACACTTACTAATATAAAGATGTCTTCATTAGAGGCCATTTATACTAGTTTTGTACTTTAGCAATATAGAAACAAAACCACTATGAATGTATAATAATCTCGCTTTTTTTTAAATTCACAAATAATATGGGTATATATTAAAATGTTTTGTCTTCTCATGGTTTTAGAAATATTAATCATCATAGAGTATTGTCTCCTGTGTAACGGATCCAGTTAACCAAGTCGATGAGACCCACAGTAATTAGTCAAATGTAGTCTACAGACCCTCCAGGCTTACACTGAAGTCTCGTTAGTGGTCAGTTCTAGGCTATTGTGATCATTCTATGAATAGCCACAACGACACCCTGTCCTTTGTAACACAAGCCTAAAGTTTGTTATACATTTCTTTGTTTTAAACATGTTAATGATTGATACAATTGAAATGGCTTGAAACATATATTACTGGATAGCTTAGAGTATAAATAATTGTGACTTTGGTGGCAGCGTAATGAATTTTCATTATAGAATATTATTTTTACCATACAGGTAATTTGTTTAGATGGATTTATCAGCTGTTTGTTTAGTAGTAATTTCTATTTCGCTATACAATAACCATGTAATGTATCGCTGCTTGGTTAATTAACATAGATATCTAGTTTTAATTTATTTATGAATAAAATTATGAAATAAAGTAGATTTTAATGAATATGGATATGATTTCGGATAAATGGTAACGCAATTTAGCCCAGGTTTAAGGGTAATTTTTCTTAGTTTGACTGGACAAGTACAAGGACATAGAAAAATGAGTTAAGTAACAGTACAAAAGTATTTTTTCAAATTACATAAAATGACCAAATTACTTTGAGGAAGTGTCATATTATTGAATTGAAAAATTCGTGGATAAATGTTTTCAAAGAGTCTGAACTGTCTATGAAAATAGTACTCTATCATTAGGTAAATCGATTTGTTATCGAACTTTAATGATTCGAATTTGTCGCTTATTATTCACGTAAACAGTAAATTATACACGCACTTACAAGTACCAATTGCATATACGAACGATGAGTGTATAACCCAGTACATTACATATGAATATAGTACAGTACTAGGCAAACCAACAACAAGTTAACAGTTATGGATCTTCTGGAGTTGATATACCCTATATTGACCTGCTTACTCAATTGAAGGCGGTAATTAAACATCCTTTGATACACAATGATGGTTCAAACTACTAGTTTGGCAAGTCTCAGCTCTGCCACTGAATAAGCAACATTAATGAATTGGGTAAACGTCTGGTTTGTAAATAGTGTAAATATCTCCTCGACGTGGCTCTCACTAGAAGACACCGACCACATAGAGCCGATTGAAGATCAATTAAAAGCGATACAGAAACTATCTTATCTTCTGGTAGGCATGCAGTTTGCTATTTAATAGCTTATGTTTTGAATTTCCCGTTGCAAATTCTTTATGTCTTCTCTTAAAAATAACTTTCTACCTAATTTTTTTAGGTACAACGTTCTTGGACGCGATAAAGCATAATTACACGTTTACAAACCGACGGCAATTATGTTTATTTCACAAGAATTTGTTCGTATTACTTTAGTTCTCTTTATTTGGAAAATTGTAAAAAAAGAAAAGAAAACAATGGCAGAAACTTGTAATATAGCTTAAAGGGGAAACTCAGAATGTGTAGTGAAGTGAAATAATAAGGTAAAACAACATTATACAGTAGTCACCAATTTAGAAATATAGGCAATTACTACACTTAAATGGTTATAAAGTGTAAAGATATAATTTGGACTTTTCTGAGAGTCGCTGTTTGTTAGTCGTCAAACTACGCTTACCAAGAATATTTAAAAGTGTGCGATAGCAAATGTAACAGCTATTATTGCAACTACTTAAAGGAGATTTCACCAGTTAAACGTATCAGTAAAATGGCAGCAACTATGTACTGGGTTTTGGTGAGTGAATAAATTTGTATTCCGCATTTGTGAATTAGTTACGTAAATGTTGAAACTCCCTTAGTTACACTACAGCTATTATTTGTGAGTTTTATTTAAAAAAATATTTATGATATGGAATATCTGTTAAACTTATAGTAATGGTTCAAAAACACTTACGTGTATTGTTAAATGATATATCTAACAAATTTATCTCTACCAATTTATCTTATACAGTGTGAGACAGACTAAATTGGCAGTTACTGTAAACAATGTATAGCGGTCAAACCGATTGAGGTAGATAACAACTTAAACCCCCCTATTTTAACTCCGTAGAAGTTGGGGAAATTATTTTGAAATATCCCAAACACATAAAAAGGGTATTTTTTGGGGAGTGGGGGTAGTTTTCCGAAACGTTTCAAATTTAAAGGTAGGTTAAGCCCAACTTAATTTTTCAGGTATTTGTTCATTTAGCATTCTGATAAAACATTTGAAACTTATATCGATGCTCATATATAGGGTGTTGCTACAAAAACCAATGTTGCTGTTAGAGATTATAAGCTCATAAGTTTTGGCCGTTATACATTGTGCCCTGTTTATTTTCTTAAACACTTTCTATGATAAATAAACACTTAATCACTATTCTTGTGTCTAATTGTTGTTGTATATAATTACATTTCCCAGGTACAACTTTGAGAATAATCTAAAGTAGTAGCATTAGAATGCAAATAAACAATATTAATAAAAAACTAAATCATAATTATTTTTGTTTATTATTTTGTTTATTGTATATTGTCAGTATTATTTATTTGGCTATATATTGACTTATTGATGCTATATTTTATTTCCTTGGGTGCTGTATATTATCCTGAAATAATACATATTACATATATTTAATTTAAGAGTGTTTGCTAAATTTATTCCTGATCAGATTGTTTTGAATGAGACTTTTATTATCATGCCTGCACAAGGTAACAATACTGTACAATGTATATTTTTTACTTGATTCGTTTATCACAATTGCAATTACGACAAAATTATAGAAATAAATGTACTAAAAGTTGTTAGGAATTCAAAGAATGAAAAGTGTAGTTTGAATGTACGTTACAGTGATAGTTAAGTTTTGCCGTCTATTCCCGGCTCAATTTTTCAAAAATGTCAATTTTTTTAAATAAAATGTCCATGAAAAATAATTGTCAATACACTCGAGACAAAAATGATGCGTTCATTGCCTTAGTGACCACAAGAATACAAAGGGCTGTCTTAAAGTTTAGGAAAATGTTTGAACAAAATGTGAATGCATTTTTGTAATGTTTGTGTACATCGAATATTTAAGCAAACTGATTAAACATGTTTGTTTTCAATGGACCTTTCTTTATCATTGCAAAAGATAAAATTATCAATAGTTTGTAATGAAATAAAATGGTACTGTAAATCCCTAGATAAGAAAATTCGCATTTACAGTTTAAAAACAGTGCGGAAAGCCAACAGATTCTACAGTACAATGTTTACACAAAACAATTCACAGCTACATCAACAAAATTTTGTTGCAGGTTTTGGCACTAGCTGTCGTGGTAGCAGCCGCACCTTCTCCTGATTTTGTATCACTAGTTCCAACCAAAAACAAGCCTTTTAACGAAGACGATCTAAAAAACGTACATTTTGTGGAAATTAATGACGAAGACCTCGACGAATTTTACAATTCACTGGAAGAACGTGAAATACCCAAAACACTTAATAACGCTCCAAAAGCAGTCGAAGAGAAGTGGTTGGAGTTTTTAAAAAGATTTTTTGGTAACCTCATATATTAACCTAAGTTATTGGCCTAGGGGCATATATGACTGCATATGACTGGGCATACAAGCCTGCAGTATAATATGACTTTTTTTAAATAAAACATCTTTAAATAACTTGTTAAATTAAAATATTAATGAGTTTACCCTCTTTTAAAATTTTAAATATTAAAAACTTTAGCCTATTCATATTTTTCGCATACAATTTCATCTAGAACAGCCGCAAAAGTATAGTATCTTCGGAAAATGTTTTAATTACATTACACAAAATAGCAACAGAACAACAAAGTTGAAACTGCATTTATTACATTAGGTTACAATGTTGAAATACTTGTTATTTACATGATGTTGACATGATCAAGGTTTGTTTTAATTTATTAAATAAAATATACAATGTGTCTTTGAATAGAGTTTTCCTTATTACCATCCCTCAACTTAATGGTTATACTTACTTGATACTTGATGATGTCCCACTAGCATCGCTCCTGCGACGTGGAAGTCAAATGGGTAGAAAAACAATAATAGGCCTAATTGAACAGATCTTCTACTTTAAAATAGGACGCTTCACATAAATATTCCTTTAACATCTTCTTAAATTTATTGAAATTTTGCTCTTGGATAATGTTCCTTGGTTATAACATGACGTTTTCTTACACTACTATATTTCTAGAATTTCTTATGTAATAATTTGCTAATGAGGTATTTTAAGACTCATAAGCCTTGATGAGGGTTTGGTTAATTTATTTTATGCACATTAACTTGAAATAAGTTTTACATTTTAGTCATACAATTTGTTTACGTGTTTTCTAAAAAGTGTTTTTTCTCATTTCGTACGTTGATTGTGCATGAGAAACATGATATTCTTTTTGTGAAATCAAACGTCATATTTGTCTATATTCAATTCAAGTTTGTCAGTTTTTTAAAAAACCTAACGTACTCTTATAGTTACCAAAGTAGCCTTTCTAGGAAGTTGATTCTTTTTCAAACATCACCATCATACAATTATTATGCTAAGTTATTAGGTCGAGAATAACATTTAGGTTATACGTAAAAGTCTGACCTAATCACAAAAGATGTATGTTTTTAAAAGTTTTGAAAAAAATCGGTTTAAACGTTTATTTACTCTTTTTCTCTTTACAAACAAATTTTTCAAACTTATAATATCAATACAAATGTAGTATAAGCAAACAAGTTACAATGTAAGAAGGCTTGTAAGTTAAACGTGTGCAAATCCCAGTCTGTCTCCACATTGTCGTACTCCAACACCTGTGAATTCTCACCACCTACTCAAGGAAAGATCCACAACTTATGCACAAACTGGCTTCCTGTGGTATTTATTCTTTAGCAAGTAATTTACATAAATCTCAAATGTTTTCCACATTATTAATCGGATTAGTTTTTTAAACTAAACAATAAAGGATATCAAATATTTATATAAGAAAACCCTAAATATGTTTTGCTGTATAGTGAATTCTGTAAAGTTCTTGAATTCCTTTTCCCTGAACTTGTATAGCAAATGCATCAGCATAGTTGACAGTTTTTGTCGTAAATGTTTTTTGGACAAGTAAAGTGTGATTTAAACAGATTTTGATCTAGCTAATGCAATGTTTTGTTAGTTTGGCACAATAGACTTTTGACTTGTAACGATTTTGTTTTATGTAGTTTAATATTCTACAATTCGAAATAAACTAAATAGCATCTAAACTATATTAACACAGCGATAAGTCTTTCTCTTGAATTGCAGTAAACAGTTATTTTATCACCTGGCAATATTTATTAAATACTTGTAAAAAATGTTGATTAGTTGAAATTAACGATTTTTTTTTAATTATTCACGGTTATGATGCTGAAACAATTAATAGAAATTAAGAATGACTTCTTAATTAAAAACATAGTACGAACACATAAATAGAAATAATTTCAAACCTAAACAATATACGCTATTCAACAATGGTTGTGGGCTCGTACCGAATTAAAGTAAACATATATAAAAGTAACAGTTAATATACCAACTATCCCACGAACCACAATATATGTTAAAATAAAAATTTTTATTCATTCATTATTATAGCTCCATGTTAGATTGAATGGAAAATTCCAATTTTATAATAGGCTTACTAAAGTTTACGAAGTTTACTTATAGTAAAATTCGAACGGCCATAGAACATGTAGGGAATATTTGTTTGATGACTTCTACTTAGCACAAAAATAAATTTGAAAACAATATGTACTCTAATTCATAATACAAAAAGTATATTTTGATGGAAATACCACAAGTAAACATATTTTATATTTCACGCACTGGTGAAGAATGTACTAAGGAAAACAAAAATAACATTAAAGCCAACACAAAATGTTAACCAACTCAAAGTTTTCTCCATGAATATTATATCTACTTGGAATGAACAAGTTTACAAGTTAGCGTGTGGCGTGTCTTCCTTTGAAACTGATACCAAAACTTGTTTAGTTTTATATCAAGTTATGGAGGCGCCTGAGTTATAGAATATTTAATATATTCTACGGGTAAAATGTTTTACGTACATGAGTTCAAATGTTGTTAATATTTACCGTAGTAAAAATTATATTTCAGTTAGTGATTAATTATAAGCTTAAAACAGTGTAGAGTGACTGGCGGTTTGTATGATACCAATAAAATATTTTAAAAATAATGTAAATTAATTTTCTCCTTAATTCCAACACCATTTAGCTGTCTTTATTATCATTTTTATGCTATTGACAAAATAAACATACTATTTTTGTCCGTAACGAACCTTTACAGGCTGCCATACCTATTCTACAATTATTATAGAATTAGCATTATAATTGCTGTTGAAATATGCATAGGTTCCCCATTTCCATCA
The DNA here is from genome assembly GCF_028750875.1 of Macrosteles quadrilineatus. Taxonomy (NCBI): domain Eukaryota; kingdom Metazoa; phylum Arthropoda; class Insecta; order Hemiptera; family Cicadellidae; genus Macrosteles; species Macrosteles quadrilineatus. The sequence goes on from NW_026542597.1 coordinate 46,362,772, forward strand.
AAGACATTTGTAATAGTTATAGTGTTGGTTTCATAGTTGCAGAGGATAAGATGTGAACGAAATGTATTATTGTAAATTATATAAATACCGTTTACTAAACCATTTTCAGCGTGCAATTGGATGGTATAAAATGGCCAACTAATTGTACTATTGTCGTATTTTTTAAATGATTAAATCCGTTGGGGAAGTTGCTCTTTAGAAAATATATTTATTTTTATTCATCTATATTTTCTTTTAATGTTCTTATTAAAGGTCAAATGATCCTAAGATATTAATATATTTTGTGTCAAGCAAATTTGCCATTTTTAGAGCCTTAAATAAATGTCATGTAGCAATACTCTTAAGCCAAAGATTTTCTAACAAAGTTAAGATGAATGCCAACATTGGTGGGATATATGCATTTATACGAAACTGCATGCTCTTACTATTTCAATTCAATATATTAGACGGATCATAGAAAATGGAAACTAATAGAACGTATGTCTGGTGTTTTTTTTTCCTTTAGAAAAGCCAATAAAGATAAACAAATATAAAATGTTTAAGAAATAGATAATCTTGTCGAACTCACCTGAGCAACATAGCAATATAAGGTGAGTGAGCGTAGCGAACGAACTTCAACCTGGAGGCGAGTGAGCGTAGCGAACGAGCTAACCTGGAGGCGAGTTAGCGTAGCGAACGAGCTCCAACCTAAAGGCAAGTGAGCGCAGCGAACGAGCTCCAACCCAAAGGTGAGTGAGCGTAGCAAACGAACTTCAACCAGGACGTGATTGAGCGATGCGAACGAGATCATCTTGAAAATTAAACGTAACGGTACTTTCTTTCCATCGGTCTGTCTTAGGGGAAACCTATAACTTAGGCGATACGAAGTTCGCCGGGTCAGCTAGTAGCAATATATTTTGCTTATTTTGCTTGTGAAATTTGTTGCACAGAATCATGTATATTTTGAATTGTCCATGTATAAAATGGCAATTTTGCCGTTGAAAAAATGAAATGAAATATAATAACCAATTTATTTCCAACTAAAATTACTGATTTATCCAATAAGTTTACTATTTTATATTTAAATATATCTAATGTGAATTTATTAACGTAGGCACAGTGCTTCCAAAATTTTTATGTAATTTTTAAATACATTCCTTAACTTGGTTATAAGCCCCTCTGAAAGACGATTTGCCAAGTAAGCAATTTCTCATGGCAGAGAAATAAACTCACATATTTCCCTGGAATGTTTATAGCGTGGGATTATATTCATGATAAGAATAATTATTTTTTTTACATACACTGTTTCCTAAACACAAGTTGGGAAACGTAATGCCTTGTTACTTAGGCATTAATCGTGTTAAAATTAACCTTAAGAGTTCTGCAAATAAGTATTCTATAATGTAAGAAACTAACATTAAATTCTGCAAATCCTTGAGTAAAGACGTTTAGCTAGTAGGATTTGTTTACTGTAACCTCATCTTCTAAAATCTAAACTTCGATAAGATACAAAATATTGAACTACCAAAATTATTATTTTAAACACGTAATTCCACAAGTATCTTTTAACCACGACTTAACCACGAGTGGTGATTTGGTGAGATTCGTCCATGAATATAAATCAACCTAAGCCCAAGATCGCTGGATACGTGATGAATACCAACACTAGTTGGATCGGGACAGAGCTTCAATACAGGCAGAGTCACACACAGTGGTGTATTTGTGTGGGTACGTGTTTATGTGTACCCAAGGCTTTTGGAAAATAGTTGTTGACATTATGTAGTAAGAAGACTACAATTAAACTAAACAAATCTAAGAAAACCACTATTCCTTAAATTTCCATTTTTTTCAACTAAGTAAATAGCCGGAGTATGAAGTATCAGTCCTTGAAAAGATTCATGCCTTTACATGGACTAATTGCCGATTATCATATAGAGATAACAACAGGGCATATTTTAAATAAAAATGAATGTAAGGAATTATCTTAGAATGGAGTGAGACGCCTTGGCTGAGTTACATTCTAAGACCCGTAGTTTCTTTAGTAAGAGCTGTTTATGAGCCTATGTAGTTCCTAACCATAAAAAAAATTTAGGCTCTTATTGTATTGAACCTAAAAGTAAACTTGTTACGTGTCCATTGGTGCATATCAGCGGAAGTGTAACTTAGACTTATATTTTAGGTTACACTTGAAAACATATGCTTAGTACCGTATACGTTTTTACCTGCAAAAGTCACAAAACACGTTTTACTTTAGTAATGCAGTAAAACACTAAGAAAGTAATAAAGGAAGGCAAGAAAGTAAACACAAACGGATGAAAATAAAAGTAGGCTAGTAAGATATTTGTGTGCAAATCCCATCCGGAGCTCACATTGTCGTATGCCAACACCTGTACATTCTCACCTGAAACCAGCACGCCTGCAAATAAAATATTAGTTCATTGAATTTATAAGCTTGATATATTATCTAATTGAGCTGAAATTCTACACAAGGATTGTTATAAGGATTCTAGACTATCAGGAAAATTTCATTTTATTAGCTGTTTATTAAGAATGTGAAATAATCACTTACGTTTAAGAAACATTTGCAAGGTAATGCAGAATCAGTTTGAGCCAGGGAGGATGGTACTACTTTACTGAGTTTACACGAAGAGCAAACATGTTACATCGAGCTAATACATTCATTCATTGAATGTAAAACTATTTTTTTCCTTTTAATTTAAGTTTGACAACTTTTAGTAGCTGGTAAGAATTCACAGTTGCTGGTATACGGCAATGTAAGCTCAAACTGTTGTGTGTAGACAAATATCTACATTCATCTTAATATATTTGCATTTGGAAAATAGTTTACAATGCCATAAAGTCGATGTAAATAAGCTTTCATTGATTAATATGTCATGAATAATATGTTTGATGAATCAGTTATCATCCATTGATCACTAATAATTTAATCATGGAGATAATTAGTGTAAGATTATTTTAACCATACATCTAACCATAAAAATGCACCCTTGGTCCATATGAAGGTTGCATCCAGACATTTGAGGACTTATTCCAAGTAGTACAGTAATGGGAACATTTTAGAAAATGGTAAACATTCTGGAGGTTTGCTGTGGCAGGGGATTTTGAATTATCTGTTTTTATAAATTCCACTATCTGTAAAAAAAACTATTGTTAAACCGGTGGGATAGTTGCTTGCAATACTATGAAACGTATTGACAAAAAGTATTTCACTTCAGCGGGTTTCCACGAATTATTCAGTAATGTAACGTTAGTATATATTAATGATCTGTTTGTCAATTGTTCTCTAGGGGGTTATGGTTACATTATTAATGACCACCGTAGATTATCTGCTGTAACACCACCTGACACTGTGTCAAGCTACATGCCATGTCTCATGTTGCTGTGTTGTGTTCTGTCATTTTGATAGACGATTACTATGACTAGTAATTGATTTAAATAGTGATTACATGTCGACAAATTAATAATAAAATAAAATAGCTTGGACACAGAGATATGCTAAATGATAGCAATAAGCTTAAGATTTATTCGATCTCATTTAAACATTTTGCAACCCTATAAGAGACACTTAGTAAGAGTGGGTTTTAGAAGGTCCCTTCTATGAATATGAATCAACCCGAGCCCAAGATCCTCAATACGTGATGAATACCAACACGGATGAGATTGAAGCTGACACATACGTTTTTGGTTGTAATAAAGTTAGATTTTCAAATAATATATGATTTCTTATCTCTACTAACTTTAATTGAATTAAGTGGCTATGCAATTTTAAAGGGGTTTGCTTAGGGAAAATGCACTAAAAAAAAACTAAACATAAGTTAAACTGTTAGTAAAATTAATACTTTTACATAATAATACACATAATGCATATGTGGATAGTGACAAAATATCTCTATACCATATTTTCTTCCTCCTTTCAAATTATTTATTCTGATTTTACAAACTTCAGTGTGACCACAAGCGAACAACTAACTTGCAAACAAAAAGCCTGAAGACGACAATCCTAAATTCACTTCACTGAACCAGATTAAATCCTATTCGAGCAAAGTAGTTTTGGTTAGCCGTCATAGGCATCTGTTATATTTTATATTAGTATTAACTCGCTAGTTGAAATAAATTGTTTAATATTTGCTTTTTGAAGTTTTTTTGAATTTTTTTATTAGAAGGTTCTTATGTCTTGTAAAGTAATTGATTTATTGTGTAAAATCAGATTAAAGATCGATATTTTGTATTTGCTTTGTAACAATGAATACAAATGTATCGTCAAATGGGATTTGGGCATAACGGATCAATACTTAGTAAGTATTGAAAAGCAAAGTAATACATTCATTTCCATTTTGACGGTTGAGGTTGGACGGTTCATTTCGAACTGAAACAACAATTTTGGAAATATTTATCCTTATTTCAAGTATTTTTTGCTGTAAGAACCTGTGTAAATAGTTGTAGACCCGTAATCATGATGATACCACAATCTAATGTGTGTGTCCAAACCAGCATTCTGTGCCAAGTTTGTGTCTTTTATGGTTTTAATAACCAGCAAATGATGCTAAAATCATGAAAGAGTTTTTTTTTTTATTTGCAATACTTATCATTTTGGTAAAAATAAAATAAAACGTTAGGTGAAAATTTTTTTTTAAACACCCAGGGAAAGGTGTTTGTTCATATATATTCATTTTGTTCAGAAACTTTTATTGTGAAGAAAATTGTGCCATTAATATTTCAGTATGGCGTAGCAAAGTGCTATTCCACAGCCGTGAGCTATCTGTGGCTTTCTTGAAACAAACTTTCAAAGTTTTCCTATTTCCGACCGTAACCGCAGTCTACCTGAAAGTACAATAATGTTCGTGAATCTCGGCCTCAACCTTTATAAAACATGAATAAACATGGACAATATTCTGGTGAATAAAATTATTCAAAATCATAATTAGTGTACAAAACACCTTAAAGTTTGAAATTGATTCATGGTAATTAAGTTGTTTACTCAAATGAACGTTTATTTTAACATACTAAATCGTTAAACTACTATTAAAAAAAAAATCAAACAGAGATGTTAAAAGTAGATTGAATATTGACGGATCGTGAAAACCAAATAAAAATAAAAACTAACGACCACTAGTTTAGTACTTTACTGTAAATTTAATTAAATGTTCTTGAACCTGCGGATAAAAAATTAGTTGACAGGATCAATTCTGGGCCCAGATAATATTTGTTGCTATGCTATTTATTAATAAGCATATCCAACAAATTGTTGAAATTACATTTTGAATTATGACTGCTCCTTAAAAAAAAAACTGTAAAAACTGAAGTGGCTCAGATGACAATTGACATAAAATTCTTTTAGAGTCAATAATACAATTGTTATACTGCCAAATAAATAAGGTTTTAAACGCTAATAAACAATCCAAACGTATTTTAACGGTACTTTATTTTGCCACTGCATACTTCTCGTTTGTTTATAATTAAAATGAATAATGACAGGTTTAAACAAAAGTTGTCCAATTTTTCTCTTTTACCCTTCTTTAAGTTTGTTGAAATTGTGTAAGTTTGCTGGAGGGTGGCTCCAGACTATGATGTAATTTCCTGCACGTGTTACAGCTAATGTATGGGAGTAGCCGGTGGCGGTGGCGGCCAGACTGTAGGGATGTGTTAAACAGCTCTGTCAACTCTGGGACAAGTTTAGTTAGTGATAGAGTAACTGCTCTAAACTGAAAGTGTATTTGACCTTAATGTGTATATATTTGCACCCGTACGAGCCAGATTTGTAAATTAAATAATAGTATCGTGCCATTTAAAAACCATATTTAATTCTAAGCAGCTACAGTATCCGTCAACGATTAGTTCTAACAAATATTAAAATTAAGACGTTTCGCAAATTAAACAGTTATGTTACATTAGGGGAAAATAAATAATGGAAAGCTTGCGTACTAAATGTGAAAGATTAATAAAATAAAATCTTTAGGAAAGGTTTTAATATGATGTTCATAGAAATGCTATATTGTAATGTGAGAAGAGGCTATGTCATTGTGGATTTTCCTTGGTTTGATAATCACAACTGACCTCATTTCATAGAAAACATCTTCCTATTTCCTAACATCTAATTTTCACCCTTTGCCTAGAAAACTTACTTAAGCTTCAATATTTGGCTCTCGATCAATTACAGATTATTGATCTTTAAAATGTTCTATGAATTATGATTTACTAACTACTAAAGAGCTTTACATAAATGCCTTGATCACTTGATAGCTTGTGATTGGTGTTCATTATTACACAGAGCTTCGCAGCTGTTTTCTATTCCTATATTTTATAGACAAATATTTTAAAACAATATTTATAAATCTTAAAACACTATTTAAAAAATTGTTAAACAAATTTTAAACAATATTTTATGGTTGTTTTACTTACATTTACAAGCTATAAATCCGCATTATGTACAGTACATATTTTTTCATAATCATTGAATGTTTGCATTCACAATTCATGTTAGTCCATCGTGCACCTTATGATTTGCATGGATTTGGTGCACAGGTTTATTTTTTTCCAATTTTATGTGACAAGGGATCCCATGATCTTGTTGCAGCATGATGTTAAATGCTGGACTGATGATTTTTTTTATTATTGTTTCAGTTATAATATGATTGCTTGTATATCTATTTTGTCTTTTTCAATAATAGCTATTTAGGCTACTCAATAAAATAAAATAAAAATAAATACAGTTTTGTCTATTCCTTAAAAGTGATTCAACGTTATATATCCAATTTTTTGTTACCATCGCCTTCAAAGAATTCTGTTATACCCACCCAAACATGACATCACAAGTGCGTGATTTGTATATAGTCCTGGAACTCAAATTTAAACAATGCAAATGTTCTTTGAAATTAATTAACTCATTTATATTTACTTTACTAGATATATAAAGAATGACGGAAAAAAGTCATCATCATGTATGTCTCTTCTTGTACTTATGACGAGAATATACAGACGAACATACGCTATCATACAATAGACCAGAAGTTGGTGGTGCTAATTGTCACGTGACCGTCTATATAATCAGCTGACTCCAGGCTAGCCAAAACTAATAACAACAGTCAGTCAGTGAGAGTGTGTGAGTCAGGTCATAACTATCTGGTCTGTGTTTTGGTGCGAGGGGCCTCTCGAATTCCAATAATGGAAAGTGTTAGAGTAATCCTGCTTTCTATTATACTTGGATTAGTCATAGTGCAGTGTTTAGCATCAAGTAAGTAAACTGTTTAAGTTACCGGTCACATAGATGTTCTATTGATCGCGTGGAAAAGAAATATTGAGTAAATTACTTGGCTACGTTTTTTGAGTGTGATGGGCACGATTTTTTAAAGAATGATTTTACGTTAAAATAATAACGCTATTTTATTGAAATATTTTACACTAAAATATAATTGATTAAGACACGTAATAAAAAACTAAAGTCACTAAAACACAAACAAATAATTTTTACTTGACTTAATTTTGCTACGTTTTTGTACACGCCAGTTCTTGTAACGAAGACTTCCCTGTGTGATGTTTCAATATTTAATTATATTCGAGACGTTTCAAATAATGTGTTGTATGTAGGATCTTGGGTTACAGATAAACATTAGTTTAAAGGTTAGGGAAGGTTTGAAGGACGTCCCATTCATGAATTAAGAGTTAATTGAGTGATTTTCCTTGTATGCTGGTATTTTTTGTAATTGTTGACTAGTGTGTTGGCTTGAAAGGATGTTGTCTATGTTGTCTATGATGATGTGTTGTCTATGAGTCGCAAGACTACCCATACCTTACATTCTGTGGATCCACTATTGTTCTTCAAAGTTATCTCTAAGCAAGTAAAGAAAGAACAAAAACTATTTATTCACAGTGTTAAACATTATCATTTATAATAATTTATCCTTTTTATTTTAAGCACAACTTAGGCTATATAAAACGTACAAGAATTCATCGGTTTGTAAAACTTAAAAAGAAAATAATCAATTTTAGGTTTATTTTGTTTCATTGGATTATTATTTTTAATTATGTGTTGGGATTGATTGGTTTGTACGCAAATGTGTTTATTATATAATTAACTAGCAGAGTACCCGTTCTTCGTACAGGGTTGGCATATAGGAATAAAATGCTTATTGCAGTTATACTCAACCTTTGCGTTTACAAATGGGGAGGACACAGTTTGATAAAATTTCCTTCTTTAAATTTACGGTATACATAGTATTACACATCTACCATGGCCATAATGTTCTACCACTTCACCTAAACCATAGACAAACAGATTTGTCTATGGTTAAACCCCCTAAACAATAGAGAAAAATTCATTATTAAAAATTCGCAAAATATCACAAACTATTCATTAAATTAAAAACAACCGTTACTTTGACAGTTCTCATTGCGTATCACAGCTTTTTGTTGCTGCTTATGTCAAATTAGCTGTTTTCATAATTGCAAAAAAAGAAATAATAGTGCTGCACCCTGTTGGTAAATCTTATAACTTTTAATGCTTTTGTATATCATACAACCAACTTTTTTAGTCGAAACAGCAGTTAAAGTTCTTCAATTCCCTTTAAATATGAATACTTATAAGGTTAACATGGGGGACTACAGAGCCACTTGGGTGGAGCCCGAAAGGATTTTTGAGATAATATTTTGCCTATATGTTAATCGGGAATGTGAGCTACCATCGTACCAAATTTCAGCCCAATCCGACTAGTAGTTAATGCATGATTGATCTTTAAACAAACAAACAAACAAACAAAAAACAAACACACAAACTTTCACATTTATTAAATTAGTAAGATTACCTTCTTTTACACGTTTTACCTTTGTCGTTTTAGTAGAGAATGTGGTGGTCAACCTGGTTGGTTCTCCACCCAATAAGGTCTGGCATCACTTTTTTTTAATTTGATGGTTAAAAATACAAAGTTGGAGTTAAATTATTAATTTTCAAACAAATAAACATATTTCTTAAACTTGTTTCACCATCCTTATTCCTCCATTTCCACAGCTGACACTTGTGCTACCGAAGAGCGAGTGAACCCTGAGGGGAAGTGCCGGAGGACCTGTAACGCCTGTAGGGACTGTGGCGAGTGTCTGTGCAAGTCAGGATACATCCGTCTCAACATTGGAGGTCCTTGTGTATCGGAGGAGGATTGTCATGCAAGTGAGTAGGCATGTTTAATAGGCTAGAAGTTCTTGATAATTGAATTAAATCCAACAGTTTATACTAAACCTTAGAATTGTGTTGATTATTGCACCACCAGTTTATTTAGAGTGTATTATAGAAACATGCGTTATGTCTTGGAGGGGAAGCTCTACCTAGCTTTGAAATAAAGGTGGAAAAATGTATTTGTACTTGAAATCCCATGATACTAACTTATTCGTAGATGGGCATGTCAGGTGAAATTTCAATAGTCCAGATTGAGACATGCTCTTTGTAGGTACATCAGACAAAGCTTTCTTCAATATACTACAGTAAAACCTCAACAATCTGTTGACCCAGAGGCTGTTGAGTCAGCCAGAACATTAATACGGTTAATGGGTTTAAATAAATGAACGCATAAAAGACTAATTTTTAAATATTAATGTATTTCCTAGATTAGTAGCTTTGCATAGCCTTTTAAGTAAACAATCTTCAGCCGTTCTTGAAAGTCGAACGCACTAGTAGCCAGCTAGACGTGCTGCCAGCTGTTAACTGTCAAGTTAGTGAGACTTTACTGTAATAGCATTTTATATTCTTGGATGGAATAAATTATTATGGCACTTGGGAAGGGCCTGCAATCCATTACAGTTTATTATTTTTCTTTAAGTGTATGAAAAGACACAACGTACTGCTCTAGCTGTTTTTAGTAGATGTCAATTAAAGTTTACTTTATCTAATTGTCAGTGTTTACTATAGAAAAAAGGAGGAAAATATAGCTCTAATGATGGGGGTACTAGGATGCTCAATTAAAATGTACTAAAATAACCCCCCCCCCCAAATAAAACGATATTTAATGGTGGTTGTGTGCACTTACAAACAGATATTGACTTGTTAATTGTAGACTGTACAATTATAGCTATACTATAATGATTCGCCTGAAGGATTAGACATTTATTATTTATCTTTACGTATTTTTTGAATGGTTCGAATAAATTGTATAATATTATTACAAATCCTTTTATGCCTGTTGCAGTGCATTTCAAATGGCTGAAGGAAGCAAAGTACAGCAACGTCAAGACAAACTTCTTCAACTGCAACTAGTTAAAACTTTTATTTACGTCCACCTTTATTCTTTTTCAACATATCCTCATTTTGCAAAATATAATGATTTGATGTTCAAAATGATTCGTTGTTGAAATTGCCCCATATTGTTGCGTTATGACTACTTTATGCTAGTCTTTACGAAAAAAGCGCAAATAAGAGGTAATGTTTTATCATTTAACATATAATTAGTTATACTATCGATTTATTTTATGGAAGTAATGCCTTCAGTTTGTCCGTCCGCTTGAGTTTTGGTATTATAATGTAAAAAAAATACGGCATATTTATTATCTTTTTGGTAATATTAAAAACTGAATTCATCCCTGAATCGCGCTTAAAATGATTACTAAAATATACTTAATATCATATCTGAAACTTTGAACGAAAGAAAATTAAGATATACATTTAAGAATGTAAGCAAATTGGAAACTAGTGTCAACAACTTATACAAAATGATTTATTATTTAAAAATTTCACAATATAGGTTTTAACATCCTTCAAACACGTTGAGGCCATTTAGCCCACCTTTCAGCATCTAGGGAGTAGACGTACAAGGCAGCCTATCGTGTCATAATAGGGAAGGTGATTATGATTGTAAAAGTCCACAGATCGGCACATTATGGAATGTGACACTTCGCTGCAGGTTCATTGTCCTCTGAGATGGCCAATGACAGTGACAGCCACTATGTGACATCACTTTGTATTATAACTTACCTAATGACATGATTGAGTAATAAAAAGTCTAGGGTAATCAGGTTTACTGTTTTAAAAGCGACGTTCATGTAAAATTCTATTTACGTAAAAAAATGTATTGCTAATCACGTAAACGGCTTTGTTTTAGTTTATGAATTGACTTCGTTTGATAGCATGAAAGACCGTTACTTAGTCAGTTTGTGTTGAAGAATATAGGTCTCCTGACATGGCTTGAATGATTTAATGTAAACCCTAAAGCATACCATATAGCACATATCCAACTTCACTGAAAGAACCAAGTTTTACTCATACAGTTTTAAGATTCTCTTTTCATACTACTGAATATATACTCTTTAATTTTGTCAAGTGAAAAAAAAAATTATGGTAGGCCTATTTGTTTATTGATCGATAATAAGTTAAAAGAAGGAAATAAACCCCCGTTTAGAAAGGTAATTCTCTAACTATATTTATATTTGATTTGAACAACATGATTACCTCACATTTTCAGCAGAAGCTTTGAACACCCCAAACACTAAATATTGTGACCGTGTAAAAAAAAACAAGAAAACATTTATCAAGAAAACAAGTATCTGTGCATATTATTAAAGCATAGTATTATTTATGAAAATATTAAAGAACACATTATAGCATTATCAAAAGTGTTTTTCACACCCCTTTTTAATCTAATGGGAATATTTCTTGATTTGGAATTTTGTTACCCTATTCTAACTTGACTTCCTCAGAAAACGAACTATAAAGCATATGATTCAAAATTGGAACCCACATCAACTATATTGTAAGACATACAAAGACCAAAACAAAAAAAAATCTGATTGAGTTTTATATTTGGATTTTTACTTAATACAAGCTGAGGCACAGAACGGAAAGAAACTACACTACGATTAGGTTAGTTGTTTACCAACAGCTTATCTATTCTGCGGTTCTGCCTTACCTATCGTTTTCGTTATATTTGTTTACGCTTTTAATAGTTTTTTGCCCCAAAACCCCAAAAAGTATGATGGATAAGTTGTATCAAATCTTCATGAAGGAATCACAATAAGATGGAGAAAAGCGAAAGTGCAACGAGCTTCAAATTCGTCATTTGTATCATTCATCAGTACTATTTTCTTATGGCAGAGTTGGTTACTGATACTCTATTATAGCGGCATGCTTAACTACTTTTTATACCTGGTTCCTTAAATCTATAATACATTTTATCTAAAGGATTTATTTGAAACATGCAATGACACTTCGATGTCAATGAAATATATGAAATCTATAGTTCGTGTATCACAATTTTAAAATTAAATTAAAATCAAACTTACAACATACTGCGGGGAAAGTACTGTATGTTCTCAAAGTCTGCTGGAGTTACCGATATTTATATTAGTATTACAATCTTACAGTCTCTGAGGGCAAAACTGAAGATTGACAGTTTACAAATAATTTGTATCTGGTTAAATTATAAGATTTAAACACACAGGGGTAAGTGCATTGGTATATTATCTTGTTTCTATGACTCGCACAAAGAGCCAGACCATAGCCGTCTCTAATACTAGAAGCGGCTATGGCTAGACACACCTGCTTGCAAGCTGAAGATTAGGGTTGCAAGAACAACAAGTTTGCCCGAGTTGTGTTAGTTTTTTTTTTTAAGTACTATTAACTAGATGTAGCCTATAGCATTTAAAAATAAAAAAGAATACTTAATTGAACATTTAACCCCTTAAATAATTTGTTGTCTATTTTTACTACAAAGAAAAATTGTATTTCGTTTATGACTATTTTATTTAAAGAGCTACCATGCTTGTGTAATGGTTTTGAATACGTAAAAATCTCTGGCAACTTTACAAGCATGTTTGAATTACGCTAAAGTTACATGTTCATAAACATCTTGTCTACCTGAGGCAACAAATTTGGTATAAAAAATATGATCCGAGTGCATTACTATTTCTGTAATATTTAATCTAATCTATATTGTAATATTCAATATTCAATCTATATTGTATGGACCAATCTAATCAAATATTTTAATAGAAAAAAATATTGCTAAAACTTTACTGAGATAAAGAGAAAAACAAGTACTATATGCGTATAACTACGACAATGTACGTTACTGTTCATTGTTCGTGAAATTCAAATAATCTAAAATGAATATTTTCAACTCATTTGACGTTGTTTTTTGACATTTTTCAGGTAAAAAAACAACGCCATACCGACAATGCAGGCTCTGCGTCTATCTGCACCATTCGCCAAACTAATCTCAAAAGTTTTCCTATTTCCGTCCTAAAGCCACGCAATCTAACTGTACTCGCACAAGCGGAATAACAATTGTACATTTTGGTAATTTTTTAGGGTATTGTCAAAGTTTGTATTTTTTTTTGGACTGAAACTGTTGCATGGCTTTTCTTTTAATGTGCAGATGTTGTGGAAGACTCCAACCAGTTTTAACAATCGATTTTAGTTTTAGGCACTTAATCACTACCTAAAATACTATCTAACCTAGTGATTGGTACGTAGGTAAGGATACTGACCATTTAACCCTCAAGATACGCTATTTTTTAATATTTATGTTTTTATAATTATTGAAATGTTTATATATATGTATATGTATAAAAATGGGTTAGTGGCATCTTTTCACTTTGAATTTGCCTGTTCACATAGGCTATGAGCATGTGCATTGAGCCATAGATAAAAGCACTAGACCTTCATCTATGGTGGAACGTATCAAGCTAACTAAAGAAAGGGGCGAGCCATTACGGTAGAAGTACCAGTACCGTGCCAAACCTTCTACAATTTTTATTTTTTATGAGAAACACTTAGGTTAACCGCCTTAAACATTACATTGATTGAATAGCTAAAAGCTACTAACTCAAACAATTATGAATAATAAAATGTAAAAATAGATCATTATAAATAATATTTTTTTTTATTGCGTTAGCATTCCAGGAAAGCATTCAACATTATTAAGGAAGAATATATGTGAGTAGTGATCGTAACCAGTAATATTGGTTCGTCGATTTACCAGCTTAAAAATAAAACATACTATTTGCAAACTTAGTACAATTTTTTATGCATTATAAAAATCTCCATGACGTATATTACGAAATAGCAGTGTTTTATTTTTATCAGAGAGTGAATATTTACATTATTTGAAATATGTGGTGAAACTTCTGTGAGCTTCGCACTCTAAATAAAATAATTTGTAGCTTAATGATGAATATAATTGTTTTCCTTGAGATAATATTACGAACGTAACATCATATTCTTATTCTCCACCAACGTCGGACAGGCGCCATATTTTCATTACATACAACCGCGTTTCCATTTTACGACGTTATTATGTAACTTCTCGCCACCAAACCAATTTGGAAACTTTCTCTATTCTTGCTGAACCACCAACATCTAATCACCTGGCGAGCAACTTTTAAACATTGTTATATTAGTTTGGTAGGCTTACCCATCCAAGCGAACTTTGAATTTGTGTTTATAATTCCTTACTCTTTTTTGGAACTCTATAGGTCGAAGAAGACTCATTATACCATGGTAGTTTTTGTAAACAATCACGATTTAAATATATAAGATCAACGGAAGTGCAGAGCACGAGCCCAAACTCGTCATGTTGAACTCCAACACCCACGCTTAAGATCATGTAATTTAAGCAGACATAAGGGAAGTGACTGTCAAGAATAGCAAGGGTTGACGTGTCTAGCCTGGAGGGCTCTCAGGGAACGGGTGAAGGGGACCACGTGACTTTGATCCTAAAACAATGCATTATAATTTAAATTTACAATGGCATATGTTTGTGACTTCAAAGACTAAGTGGATTAATAACACCTTTATTGTTAAAAACATTCTTTGCCATCTTATCTATGCATAAAATATAAAAAAAAAAAATATAATCTATATAATCTAAGTTTGTTGGTGTAGCAATCGTTTTTTTTTTTATTTTATGACTTAAAAATGTTTGTTACAAACAACATGTTAGATTCAATACACCTGTTTGGAAACAAATGTTTGCCAATTTTCCATTATTTATACTCCGCTAATCAGGATTAAAATAACCAAGAAACAAATCAAATTAAAATCAATGCAAAAATTTATTTTCTATAAAAAAGTTTGTTGTAATTTTCTCAGAAGCATATTTTCCTTATGTACATATGTAGAATATATAAATGACATTACATCCAACACCAAAACAGTAAAATACAACAAATTGTGAAACATTTTATACTTGGAAAGTGTGAATGCATTACACAAGACCAGTAGCTTATCATCAATCATAGCTGCTGAACAATAAATCGAAATAATGCTGCTTATTTTGTATAAGCATCACTTTAAACATTCCAATAGCTCTTCTAGGTACCGGTATTGAAAATATTCAAAGACTGATTTGCTAGCAGAGACTATTTTATTATAATAGTTTGTGATAAGTTTCCGTATACTTTCAATAAATGGTAGCTAATAGAGAATTCTTTTACACGCAACACATTTTGTAATACTAAAGACTTATACAGAGTGCAATTTGAATGAGAAGCCTCTGCTTGCTCCTATTTTTAGAGTAAAATACTTCTCATGCCATCCATTATCATTGGCTAATATCAGACATAAGCTCTCTAATACATTTCTAATACAGCTGTTTATAATTTATTTTTATGGCCCCAGGATTGCGTTTTATGACTAATTATGGTAAAAGCGTACCTTGTCAGACAGTCCTTGACATGTTTTGTAGTGTCGAAAATAACTTGCTACATGTTTTGGTGGTTCTTCAATTCCACCATCGTCAGGCACACAAAAGGATCCACTTCTTGAGGTGTTGTCAGAGTTGTTACACACATTTTACACAAACATAAAACACGAAACGATTAAATACGGTAACAGATAGGCCTATCAACTTATGCACGTACATTGCCGCGGGCAGGTCTGGAAGTGGGGTCTAGTTTTGTTGTTCTATGATGTATAAAATAAACAAAACAAAAAGAACTTGATAAAATTGTGTTTGTGTAAAAAATAGAAATTCCACTTAATAAACCAACCTTAAAAACTTAACACAATTAATTTGCTGAGCCGAGCAAATCCTGGAATTTGTATTCAGCACCATGATCAAGTTCACAACACTGGCCTTATCGAGTGTTCTTGAAGAGTTAGAGTAGGAATTCCCCTTAACCAGTTGGCTTGTTAAATGTGTTTTATTATTATTATAAGTTATTACGATTCAAAAACACATTTGTAACCTGGTATTTATACTGTGGCAGTATACATGGTGTCACAGTAATAAATCATGAAAAAATGCAAAAAGATTGATAACAAAAAAATAAGCAAAAATCTAAGAAATATTACTAAACGTTTTATATAGGAATAAAGTTTTTCTTTCTGCATGGCACGCTTCGTATTTTTTATGACACCCGTTTATTTTTATGTAGTGGAAGAAGTGCACTTAACAAGTATTTCTGCAACCTGAAGTTATATTATGCCCTACCCTTAAAACCACAAGAAAAATCATTGTTATTAAATTTTTTGTTTCCGCAATAAATAATAACAACTGAATACAAATACTGTACTTACTTATGGCTGAACAAATTATGTTGAGATCTAAAGATTTGAAAATGGTATGTGTCCAATCAAGTGATTTAAAAATTATATACCTAGTTTTATAAACACACATTTTTAACATAAATTTATTAAATACTTAATATCAACATAAGTGGCAAACGATGGCTTCAACCCCACATTTATACCCCAACACCAATAACCCTTTAGATCATCTAATTTAAGCAGACATATAAGAGGGGAGCTATTGAGTAAAGCAAGGGTGGAGATGTCTAGTCCTAAGGGTTCCGAGTAAAAGGGGTGACTTTGATGCAAAAACCAATATTATAATAATTAAAATTAATAATAACACAGTGACTTGAATGACTAAGTAGATCCATAACACATTTTGGTCAGAAACAATTTTCGTCATTTTTTTTTTTTAAAGTATTATCAACCAACAGAGATAACTATAGCTACAGCTATAACAAGGAAGTTAAGAAATATCAAATCTTAAGATCTTTTTTAATTAGAAGTATTATTATTAATACCTAAAAAGTTGGTTTTAATTATGATAAACCAAGCTCATTGACAAAAAAATTTAATATGCAACATACTTTATGTAACGTAAAAGAAAATGGTTTTATTCGCCTTAAACAAATTTCATATCTTTTGCATTAACCAATTTTGAAAAAAGAAACTATTCCCAGGGAAAGTGTTAATGCAATACAAATGGCCAGTAGCTTATCATCAATCATAGCCTGCAGCACCATAAATCACAATAAGACTGCTTATTTTGTATAAGCATCACTCTACCCCCTCCAATAGGATTTATGCTTTATTCGATATTTTTCAAGATTATTTTATAGTGTTTATAATTTTTGAAAGTGAAAGAAGAATGAGAGGTTAGAAACTTTCGATGGGTTCAAATCATTAATCAACTTATATAAAAAGCGCAACCATTAATCTGTCAGCTGCAATCATCAATCAAAGAACTAAAACTGATTTGACATTAATCAATTATTGAACCGATATTGTTAAGACTGTACAAATTGTAAAAAACATAGCTTTTTGGATGTTAGCGAATTTCCCATATAGGGAATAAGCTATTACCGTAGTACTCATGGTAAGACCTGGACCCAGGACCGATTTTTTTTTCGTTTTGAGGTCCCTAGAGGCCAAAAACACCATCCGTTCAAATTCATATATATATATATATATATATATATATATATATATGTGTGTCCGTTAGCGCGATAACTCGAGCAAAAATGATCCGATTTTGATGAAATTTGGTACAAACGTGTAAACCTACGTTTATTCGAACGAGTTCGCGAACCAGCATGATCGGACCATGGGAACGGGGGCTTTTATGGGGTAAAAATGGGGTTTTCCCATTTTTGACCCAAAAAACATAAAATTTTGCAATTTCTTTCCAATTTATTTTGTAGAGCTTAAAAAAACAAATAATTTAGTATATTGAAGCGTTATAATGCGCCTAATAGTTACGGAGAAAATTCCAAAAAATTGTAAATTTAAAATTTCCATGTTATTCTTATGGAGAATAAGTAAACTGTTGTAGTTTGCTTGTTTATTAACATATTTTGCCCAAATTTGGAAAATGTTTTTATTTCTTACCAACTATTAACATTTTACATAAAAACACTTTTACCCTCCCTGTTGCAGCAAACCTAAGTATGTTTTAAACTGATTCTTATTAAATAGGGAATAAATGTGATATTTTTAAGGAGACATTTTAGTGTAAATCCATTCAGGGAAATGGAAATTCGCTTAGTCTGCAGGTTTGCTGCGGCGGGGGTATTTTTTTCATATGATGTTATGTTTACTGAACATTTGAGTAATTCACCCACTTTTAAAACCTTTAAATATAATTACAATTGGTTAGAATGTGACATATATGTTTTAAGCTGTTTTTTTTTTTTCAATTAGGCTACTAGAAAGTTGAGCATGAAGAGCAAATAGCATGTGAATATCAATCTTTTATGAATCTAAATACGATTGGTTTAAGTACATGGTAATTCCATAGTAAGTAAGAGGTTTGAAATAAATAAAATAATAATTACAAACACATTTACGTGGAGTGAATTTTTCTAGTATTCAATACCATTCTAAATCATATAAAATTATTCTTAAATAAATAGTTTGAGTTTGTTTACCAAATAAACATATTTTAACTGATATAAAAAAAATCATACAAACCCTGTTGCAAAAAAGTATAATGAATGTTGGGTGAAATCTTTGTAGAGAAAGTTAAGCCTTTTATTTTGCTGAAATGTGTTTTGTTAACGTCCGATTCTTTGCTAATGTTTTACAATGGTCATTAGTGGGTAGTGCTTGTTGTTTGGAGCTCTGGTTTGGTTGGCTTTGGCCTAAAGAGCTTTTGATAGGCTGTAACAAGCAATCTTTTGTATCGCGTCGAACCTAAACAAACGCGATTCTGCTTAATTCTTTTGATTTAGCAGTCATAGTAGGAATATTTGCACGGAAATTAACTGTCATTTCGGGTTTTTGCATTGAAATAATTTAGGAATTTATTGCATATTAACAAAATGCATCCACAGTCCTATTTCCACAGTTTTCCAAAAATGTTCAGTCTCAAAATCTTTGGTTTAAAAATCCCAATAAATATTTATAAACAAATAGTGACAACATCTGTAAAAATAAAGAAATGTCCACGCGTTTTCCTATAATTGATTAACAATTAAATATAAATTGTATTTATCAACGTAAAATGCCCAATAGAGAACCTATCATAACGGAAAGAAAAACATCTTGACAACTCAGGAAATCGTTACAAGAAAAGCTTAAAAAAAATTGGGAACATCTTGTTTAAAGGATACTTAGTATGTATTATCTTAGAATAACACACCACAAGTAGACTTATAATCCCATTATTAATTTATAGCTAAAGAGCTTAGTGATTACAATGATCGCCGGCTATGCAGAAGGTTTCTGTCTCATCCTAAGAAAGGTCGGTATCAATTTGATGGTTAGAAAAACCGCTTAGCTATCCTCTGTCGGTGGGCTTAGTTAATCAATTTAAACCAGAAAAGTTGTTATTAAATTTACCTAAAGAAAAAAATCATTTTTCATCACTCCTCACCGAAAGTAACTACTTTCGATAACAGCTGACATCAATGAAAGTAGCCGTTTCCCAAGCTCTAATTTAGGGCGAGGGAAAATCGATCAGCTGATTTTCCCTCGCTCTAAATTTACTTTCCCTCGCTCTCAATTAGTTTTCCATTTATTCACTACGCGCGCTAGTGTTTTGTTACGGTTTAATTTAAAGATTAATTTACCGGCTCACTCCTTGCTTTGCTGTAAACGATCCACGCACGGGCGCCTAGTCTATGTGGACGGGCAAATGCAAGGTTAAAAAAGGCTGCCAACCTCTTAAAAAAAAAAAAAAAGATTCAAATCAGCTGTATGTATTGTTCAAAGTCGTTTTAATCTTTTATTTTGATGTTTGAAGAATTGAGAAATATACTAAGGTTTCCTTTAGAATATTTTATTTTATTTTATGTTTTAAAAATCAAACAAAAATGAACATAGGTTTACTTTTAGAAGATTTTATTTTATTTTTATGTTTAAACAAATTGTTTGATGGATAATTATTGTAATATTACTGATGAGTTATGCTATTCTGTGTTTGTGTATTTTTGCGTCGTGATGAAAAGTATCGTTCATAACTCGTACCGAAAGTTATTATCCGGCACTTGCTCCATTACCCGTCCTCGGCTTCGCCTCGTACGTGAAAATAGCTCTCACATACTCGGCTTCGCCTCGCACGTGAAATTGGCGTTCCCTGTGTTCGGCTTCGCCTCACACAAAAACTTGAGCGCGCGCCGGAAAATGCCACTTTCGGTCCTAGTAATGAAATATACTATTACACATTACCATAGCTGTAGTATAATTATTTTTATTAGCTATAATTGCTAAAAAAAACAATTCGTAGCTTATCTATTTAAACAATTTCGATGAAACAAATATTACCGTTATTTCACGTACGAGTAAAAATTAACCTTTTCTAATAATTAACTTCGTTGTAAAATGACTACATTGACTAAATTAACTACCATGTAAAACTATGTTTCTCATCAGGTCGGTATTTATCTTATCCAATAACATTTGTTGCATTTCTCCAAATTTTAAACCCTATATTTAGTTTTGCGACACCTAAATCAAGATATGAAACCGAAGAATCTTTCAGATTTTGAACGATTGATCTTGCTTGGCATTAATGAATCACAGCTACAGAGTTATTGACAGACTTAACAATGAAGGGCTCTTCACCTGTCAATCCCTCTTCGAGGGTTCTTACGTTTCCTTACATAAACAATTCATTATATATTTGTTGAAATGTGAAGGAAAACGTGAAAATGTCAAATTTAAAGTTTACACATATTGTATTAGTAAGTTGTTTTTGTATTGTAAGCCTAATTAATAATTTGGGTATTTCCTTAATGTGTATGTTTACCAAGATAATGGAAAAGATAAAGTATTTTTACTTTGAAATGTTTAAAAACATTATCAATTACTCTCAACAATTTTTTATAAACCTATTTTTCTGGTGCGATCCAAAGCCTGTTTTCCAGTGTATTAAATACTAGCTATTTCCTCTTGTATTTTGACAGTATTTTACACATAGCGTTCTATACCTTGTCATAATGATTGCATCAATAAGTAGTGGTGAACCCAGAATATGACCCCACTTTAGGCACGTTTTCCCCATAAGAATAACATGGGGATCATTTTTTGGCCACCAATTCTAAAAATCCTGATCTCGACCTATATCCCCTATATAAATGTTCAATACCATTGTACAACTTCATTACTATTTCAAATCCACATCCATTCGCATGTATATTCTCAAAATCATCAACTTGACAGTGTGAGGTTTCTGCGTGAACTCGGGCGCAATCCCGGCTCACGGCGCGCTCCCTTGGACATCCTTAGTGGAAATCCACGAGTTCTGGCTACTTGGGAATCCCAGCCATTTGAAATACAATAAATAACCCTTCCTCCTAATTACCTTTTCTATCAAATATATGTCTTTATACTTGGTCTTTAACAACTCCTCTGTATAGAAGCCTCCCCTGATTATATTACCATTTTCATCTTTCAAGATATAAGTCACAGGCTTTGTATTCTTTACTTCTGCTATTGTAAATAGTTCCCCTGTCCAATTCGGAGTATAACCTTTACTAAAAACATGTTTATACTTGGAAATCCTCACACTATCACCTACCTTATATCTTGGCTTTTTAACTTGCACTACTTTAGAAGTCCTTTCATGCAACCTCTCATGCACATATTTACTATTCTTAATATTCACTTGGTTAGGCTTCATACCTATAGACCTATGCACCTTATTATTATATTTTCGAATTAACTTTGGAAGTAAATCCAACCATTTATAACTTCCCTGAGCACTAAATTCCCTATATAACCAATTCTTTAAAGTTCTCTGAAACCTCTCCACAATTGCAGCCTTAGTTGTAGAAAAAGTGTGATAGTGATTAATATTTAATTGTTTCATTAGTTTGCTAAAATATTGATTAAAAAATTCTTTTCCATTGTCAGATTGAGTGTTTTTAACCCCCTTTGGTAGAATGGTTTTAATGGCTTCTGTAACCACTAACCCTGTCTTATTTTTTAGTGGAGCAGCATAAGCTTTTTTAGAAAATGTATCTATTAAAGTTAAAATATATTTATTGCCAGAATTCTCTCTAGCATAGTTTTGCATATCAATTAAATCTATTTGTATGGTTTCGTTTATACCCAATACTTTAAAAGACCTTCTAATGAAATTCTTTCTTGCAGGCTTATGAAGGTCGTATGCAATTTCATTCATTTTAGCGAATTTCCCTATAGGGAAGTAGCTATTACCGTAGGTGGCACGGTAAGACCTAGACCCGGGACCGATTTACTTTTTCATTTTGATGTCCCCAGAGGCCAAAAACACCATTCGTTCAAATTTTTATATATGTATATATATATATATATAGACATATATATATATATATATATATATACGTCCGTGAACGCGATAACTTGAGTAATTTTTGTCCGATTTTGATGAAATTTGGTTTAAAGGTGTAAAGCGGGATAAACTTGAATGAGTTCGCGAACCAGCACGATCGGACCATGGGAACGGGGATTTACGGGGGGTTTTATGGGGTTAAAATTGGGTTTTCTCACTTTTGACCCTCAAAACACAAAATTTCCCGATTTCTCTTTAGACCTTTTTAAAGAGCTTAAAAAAAACAAATAATTTAGTATATAAAAGTATTTTTGTTCGATTATTAGTAACGAAGAAAATTAAAAATTTGTAAATTTAAAATTCCCATGTTATTCTTATGGAGAATAATGTCAAATCTTGTAGGCCTAGTTTGCTTGTTTATGGATATATTTTGATCACACTTGGCAAATTTATTTATTTTGTACTAAGCTATCAATATTTTACTCAAAAACACACTTTATTAGTTTCCTTGTAGCAGCAAACCTAGGTACTCGTTAAACCTAATGTTATTAAAATATATTTAACTGAAAATCAATTCAGACAAATGGAAATTCGCTTAGTCGGCAGGTTTGCTGCGGCGGGGGTATTTTATAACATCATCCTTTCCTGTAACTCTAAATACATCACCATTAGCCCCAATCAATAGATTATCTTCCATTCTTTCTAATACATAGTTTTTTGGTATATATGGTCTATTATCTATATACTTAAATCCACTCAAAGATGTGGGGTCAGCAACTAATAAATCAGGATTATATTCCATCAAATTAAAATTTTTTTCTCCATATACAAATTTTGATCCATCGTAATGCATAGATTGTGACATTAGACAAATATCATCCAAATGTTCCCCCTCTGGTAGATTCCTTATAAATTGTTTTTTTGGCATCCCAACATTTTTCTTTTTTATCAAAAGTTATAGTCTGTTCTTTTATAACACAATCAGTTTCATCAATGGCAGGTTTAACACGTACTAACCTTTTATTATAAAAACTCCAATAGCCTGCTTCCATTTTTGGAACTTGTGAAACATTCACAGCATCTTTACTATCTGTACCTTTCATCAAATTGCTAAGTTTCTGTTTCTTAGCATTCCAAACACCATTCTCTGATTCTAAAAATTCAATTCATAATTATTATCGTCTTGTACAAATTTACCATCTTCTTTTCGTATTAAAGTCTGTTGTAAAGTGGGCACATCATTTAAACTTTCACCCTTTTCTACATTAGTAATTTTTCGTTTCTTAGCATTCCAAACACCATTTTCTGATTCTAAAAATTCATAATTATTATTGTCTTGTACAAATGTACCACCATCTTTACGTATTAAAGTCTGTTGTAAAGTGGGCACATCATCTAAACTTTCACCCTTTTCCACATTCGTAATTTTCTGTTTTTTAGCATTCCAATTTTTATTCTTAGATTCTAAAAACTCATATTTAGTTTTACCTTGTAAAAAGACATCACCTTTTCTAGTTAATGTCTGTCCCAAAGTTGATACATCATCTACAAACTCCCCATCTTTAACATTACCAATTTTATGGTTTAAACCATTCCAACCATCGTCTTGTAAATTTAAAGTAGGTTCACTACTAGCCCTGAATTCTGCAGGCTTATTATATGGATTATATAAACGATAAAACTTATCGATAAACATATTTTTATTTAATAAATAATTCCACTTTCTCTTAATTCCTCAATAATGGAATCTATTTCATTATCCACTCCTGAGTTACCGGCTTGGCGACTTAGCCAAAGAAGTCTTAACCTATCTACAAGCTCATTAGGATCATCCCAATAAATATAGTCTATTTTATTACCAGTCACTTGTCTCAAACCTTCACCAACAGATTTAAATAGAGGTTTAATTATATTAAGATATTTAGTATGTCTATTACTTGAAATTGGTGCACCATCTTTGTAACTCTTTAAATGTCCATTTGTAGCTTCCAAAATATCTTTATAATTTTGCAAATCAGCCTGAGTATAGTTCTCAGGTTCTTTTAAAGTTAACAATTCCCATAAACCTTTTGTCCCCTTGTAGGTTTTATTTGCAACTGTAACATCATCATTGGCAATATCAACTTCCTTATTTCCAATAAAAAATGTATTTGCTTCTCGTCTAATACCATATGTAGTGTCTGTCATACTACTTTTACTGAGGTAATTTCCTAAATAGTCTGATGCTAAAAGACCAAAATCCAATTTCTGTGGAGTGGATTGCTGTAATCTTGGTATCATTGATATTCTAGATGGAGTCATTGGGAGTATCTCCATTCTATGTCTCTCTGTTTTTGCGATTTTCTTTAATTCTTGTAATGGTTCTATTAAAGGTTGGAATGTTTGGAACCTCTCTTCAGCCTCTAGAAACTTGCCACGTTTTAAACTCTATATTTCTCTCGTATTTGATTTGCAGAGTCAACCAATTCTTGTTGAATGTTTTTCATCTTTTATTTAAATTTTATTTATCTCATTTGACAAAGGATTGTACTCAAACACTTTATCATGTATTATCAAACAATATGCAGATGTATTTGCTGGTACATTTTCTGCAGTTTCAATCTCTAATTTAATATCAACAATTCCTTCCTTCACTGTTTCGTTCTGTCTAGAACAGTCTATTACAATTAGTGGATATTTCTTCATAAACTCAGCCCTACTAGTCATAGGATCTGGGATAGTATTATAGTAAGTCTCTCTAAACCTCATAAACATCTCATAAGCTTTAGAGACATCTCAATTTTCAAAGTAGAGATTTAAATCACTGTAAGGATAATATTCAGAGTTTAGAAATACTTTGAGATTTTTTAATTTACAGTGATCAAATTCATCAGTTCTTTTTCGTGCACTATTATCCCTAGCTGTTTGGAAACCAAATATAATATACCTAGGCTTCTCTAAACTTGAAGATGTCTTTACTGACATTGTATGTCTTGTGGTATTGGGATATGATGGAAGTTCATGCAGCTCTAAGCTTCTAAATGCAATTTGCAAATTTTTATTTTGCAATAACATCTTTTGTAATTGTAACTTCTCTCCATCCTATGGTATCACATGTGGCATCACCCTTTGAATTGAGTTCAGTGTAATTTTAGGAATCAAATCAGCAGTGCCACTGGCTGGAGCACTAGCGGTTGTTAATATACAATTCAAATCATTTTTTGATCTTTTCAACACCAATTCTTGTTTGACATTTACTAATACCTTATTAAAATCCTCGAATACACCCATTAACAGCTCTAATGGCAAACATGTACTAAACTTGTCACCTTTATGGAACTCTTTTAAATTCGTGTCAGAATCAAATGCTACATTTGACAATTTAGTAGTTTTATTGTAAGAGCTCAATATTTTCATAAGACTAGAAATTCCTGGGTTTCTTACAATGTCTATTTCTTTGCCTGCAACTTCGTATCTAATTTCATCAAATAAGAACGCAAATGCATTATTTATAAAATGACCTTTATCATGATTTTCAATTTCTCCCTTAATATACAGATAACTCCTACATGGCAGAGTTAGCAAATCTTGATTATTAATACATATTCGAATTTCATCAGAATTATTTATTGCTAAAGTGTTGTGGGGAACATAGGAGTGATTTGTAATTTTAACCACACTATCGTCGAATTGGGATTTCCCTGTAACGTCTAGAAAATCTTCCATTTTTATTAATAGAAAATTTTAACTTTAGTCCTATTGACTTTAGGAACCTAGCATTTTGTACACTTATAGATAAATTCTTATAAATTCTCATATCTTTTTTATATGACAAGTAATTGTAGTTTCTTCTCCGTTAAAGTCAATTGCCTTGTCGTGCTGATCGGCAAATGTAATACTGACAACATCTAAACTTCTCTTATTTACAGGAAAATATATAATATTTCTTGGAACTTCAATAATTTTGTAGCCAGGAGGAGCTTCTGGATAAAAGCTATGTATGGTGTGTGATTTGTTGCCATTTAAATAGGACCCGTTTGCAATATTACATTTTACTCTAATCACATTTACATTATTAATGTTTATTTTATTTGTAGATTCAAACTGAACACCAGGAGTAGAAACACCTGTAAATCCCAATAAAACAGACCCTAAACATGGTTTTGTAAAATCAAACGCGTGGCTAGAAAGTAGTGTAGCTTTCATAGTTTTATTATTAGCTGTAAGGAAAAAGTCTGGGACTTGCTTTTGAATTTCCTTTGCAAGCTCAACCACCTCATATGTTCCTTCAGAAATTTCTATTGTAACTGGAGCATTGTGGTCATAATAGAAAACATCATCACCTTCACTAATGGTTAATTTTTTGCCTTTAAGTTGATTTAATTTTGGAATAAGCCCTTTGAATAAAAGTTTGGATTTAGTATTAATTAATGCTTCTCCATTTTTATCTATTATAACTTTAAGTTTACCATTTAATAACTGGTTTAGATCAGCAACTGAGATCTCTCCTTTTGGTAATGTTATTTTCTCTACTTTGTAATATGTTAAAGTATTTAGAGGTTTTTTAACATTAAATATAGAATTATAACTTTGAAAATCTACTAATCCAATTACATAATCATCATTTAATTCAATGGGAGAAAAGAACACTGACTTTAGCTCTGGCTCTGTACCCGAAAATGTTATGGTAAATGAATCCATTTTTATAAAGAAATATTTTTTAAGTATGATAAACATAAAATTCCACAAATAGAACTATGTAAATCTTGTATTTGATCGGTTGTATAGAATATTTTATATCCCTCAAAATATTTAATTACTTCTTTTGGAGGTTGGATTCCAAATGGGTCAAAATAAATTACAATATCTTTATTTTTACGATAAGCTGTCCAATGTGTGCCAGATGAACTGTCTAAATTAACTATTCCGCACTCTTTTACTCTTGGTGTTAGATTTTTTAGCTCGTTTTTTAGGTACACTCCCCGGAAGTGAGGCACGTCTTTTGCGGCCTCTAACAGCTGGTAGTTGTCCATCTTTTTTATTAAATTTTAATCCCATTCCCATTTTTGCTTTTGCCTTCATCAAATTTGTCACGGCACAAGCAGCAGCTTTTTCAGCAAGACTTGCGTCCTTGGCTGTAACTCTAGTCCAAGCTAAGTCTGCTAATCTCATGTCTGCTTTGTTCCGAGCAGCAGTATCGGGATTATTCATGTAGAATATGTCATGCTCTTTACAATAAGAGTCTAGTTTATTTTTTGGAGGTACATTTTTAGCTAGATTCTCACGTATATTCGTTCCAGGTCCACAGTACCGATATGATGGTATGTGAAGTGGAAATGGAAGGTTATTTATAAGAGTATTCAATAACCCTCGACCCCTGTAAGGCTTTAGGAATAAACCTTTGCCCTTTTTACATGTTTTCTTATTATCTTTTTATTATATAAAAAATGTCTTTTATTCAACAAAAACATAAATTTAAAATATCACATACTAAGGAGTATATACCAAAGAAGTTGGGCCTATTTCCTACCAATATTCGATGTGTTATTTGCGGTCCAAGTGGAAGTGGGAAGACGGTTGTAATTTACAATTTAATTGTAAGAAAGGAAGGATTAAAATTTACAAACTTATATTTAATATCTAAATCTTTAGAACAAGAAAAATATAAAAAAATAATTGAAATATTTAGTTTGTGTGATGAAGTGAAATTACACACGTTTACTGACTGTGAAATCACACCAAATGATGTAAAATCACAGTCAGTTGTTGTATTTGATGACATAAATAGTCCAAATATTACACAATTTTTCTCAATGGGTCGACATAAAAATATTAACTGTTTTTACTTGTGTCAATCTTACAGCAAAGTACACAAACATTTACGTGATAATGTAAATTTCCTGATATTATTTAAACAAGATGATTTAAATTTAAAACATGTATATCACAATCATGTTGGTAATGACTTTTCATTTGACCAATTTAAAAATCTCTGCCACCAATGTTGGGATAAAACTAAATATGGCTTTTTCGTAATAGACAAAGAAAGGTCAAAGAATAATGGTAAATATAGATTTATGTTTGACCAATTCTATCAAGAGGATGGTAAGGGTAAATAAATAAAAGACTGGAGTTTTTTTTAACATTTGCATTTATTATACAATATCTACGTATATCTACACATTTTGAACATCAATTTTATAATGACCAAGAGCAAGAGTGTTGATCCCATCTTCCAGAATAAACCTCTTGTCATCGTCAAATGATAGTACTTTCTTGTTCATGGTTAAGGTCTGAAGATGATGATTTTTAGATTTAATTCTTGTCACATTCTCATAGTAATCTTGCCCAGTTGCAAGACAGTTCAAATAATGATGATGTCTTAGGAGATGTTTAACTGTGGCACCATCAGCTCCTTTAGCTTTCTTCACCTCTAAAGCTTGCTTGTCTTCTTCATATAACCATTTTAGATGAATGTAAGAATATAACTTTGGTCTTAAACCACAATATTCATACATAATATGACCATCTAATTCGTCTTTAAACTTGCCTGTGACTTTTTTATTTTTATCAGAGTATAAGAAATGGTCTTTACTATATCCAGAGGTATCAAAATAGTGCAAGTCACATTCTATTTCCTTGTAAAAGTCCTCTGTAACTATAGAATACATTAAAGAATCAGTGTCTGTCATTAGAAATCTTTTGTTCTTAAATTTTGACATATAATTATAGTGGAAATCATACATTATTACTTTACTGATATCCAAAATGGTCATTCCCAAATATATTGGTTTATTAAACTTAACAACTAATTTATTTAAATGTATAGCATGTAAATTGTTATCAAACTTTTTGCTACAATCAAACCTTGGATTAGTGACATATTTTGTTAATAGTGACTCATCCTTGAGATATATATCACGAAACTTTCGTTGATTCATAATTGTTCGTCCAAAGAGACTATTATTTAACAATTTATAAAAGTCTTTTTCAAAATCATTTTTAGCCCATTTTCGTTTTTCAATGTTAAAATTAATATAGGGTGCAAGCCATTTTGATTGTCTAAATTTTAAAATTCTATGGTATTTTGTAACAATCAAACCCAATTCCTCATATTTTTGTAATGCTTTATAATGTAAAATATATTTAGTTTTGTCATTTAAATTTGGCATTAATTTGCCATTCATTTTCTCAGGTGCTAATGGATAGTCATTATGTAAATCATGTAAGCTTTTATCATATTTTAAATCAACTTCTAAAATGTATCCAAACTCATCATTTTGATTATATTTGTAGTCTATCTCATTAGTCCAACAGAATTCATCCACAGGCAGTGGCTCGCATATAGCTGTGGAGTATAGCGAGTTACAATCTAAATATATTAAATACACACTCTCTTGATTGGGATCATAATGTTCGCCCATATATCTATTATTGGCTTTAGCGTAACGTGTAGAAATCATACTGACTCCTCCTCTGATTGCACTTTCTATGAACAAATGCATGTCAATATCTTGAAATAATTGTAATTTTATACCAGTCATTCTAAGACAGGCCTCCCATGTTAGTCCAGGGAGTGAATACATATGTACGGGGTCAAGTTTGTAATCCTTTAAACATAGATCTCTAAATGTCTCAAACACATCAGCCAGTAGCAATACATCTATTTTAAGATATAAATCATGATATTCTTGTAAATTATTTATATTAAAATGGGTCCATACATTTTTAGCATGTTCATATTCATTGGGAGAGATATGTTCTTTAGTTATAGAACTGTAAAATGTTTCAATTGGGGGTAGAGACTCTGCGAACTTATCTGGTCCCGTCATATATTCATAGGGATATACACCTTTACGTTGTAGTAGTGGATTTTGTATGAATCTAAATGTGTTCAAATTGGAAGCCAATTTATATAATGGAAGGGACAGAAAGTTGTATGAATCTAAAAATACTAAATCATCAACAGAGAATGATATATATTTTTCCATATCTTTAGCTATACAATTTAATTTACGTTTATTAAACTTTCCCAAATGTTGCATTATTATGTGACCATCATAATTTTTCAAGTTATGGAAGAATACTGGTATTTTCTTTGTTACTTTATAATTTAAATTACAATCATTGTGGGCAGCTCCACGGTATTGGCCAGAAGAATGGCAATGATCTCTCACCCTATCAAAATATAAGGGCTTTTCACAAATGTGACAGTGTGTTGAGTTTTGGAAAGATACCTCTTGCTCAGGAGTCATTTGAAGAGGAATATATAATGCCATTTGATTTTTAATATAATCATAAGTCTGAAATAATCTTTCAAAAAACACATCCATAACATTTGCACCACTATATAACTCTTCAGAAATAATTTTTGAATCTTTTACTACGACAAATGCAAATCCCGATGGAATATGGTTGTTTGAGTTTATAAAGCACTCAAAATCTGCATAAATCACATATGGAGCTTTAAGTTGATATTTATAATTTTTAAATTGCAATGTATCTTGTTTAGACATTTCAACTCGTTGGGCATCAAAGTTTTTACAATATGTTGTGTGACGTTCTAATATATCATTAGTGTAAAAATGTTGTAAACACAACTTGCAAAAATACTTCTTATTGTTATCTTTTGTGGACCGTAGCATTAACCTATCAAAATCACGAATTAAACAGTAATGTGATTTACGACCTTCTTGTAATAATAATAAATCTACATGAGTATTACTAGTATTTAGTTTAGTTGTTCTTAATGGATGTATAAATTTATCATATTCAACCCCAAATACATTAACACTTATATTATTTTGTGTTTCAAATTTATCTATATCAGATATTTTTACTGGATATTTTATATTTGCCATATTTAACTGACCTACGTATGGTACATAGTTCGAGACTCTATTAGCATGTTTAGCATTCCTTGGATGTAAAGCTGCTAAAACAGACCAAAGAAAGCATTTATTATCTGTGTTTTTTATATTTAGAACTGCTTTTGTCAATTTAATACTTTTTAGTGTGGGGATATATGACTTTGGAGTTAGGGGCTTATACTTATAAACATGCAACTGCCAATACTTAGTATGGTCATATATCCATCCACTACCTTGAGCTTGGTATTTGTGCATGGATGCGTCAATCTTTAAAAGAGAATTGTCAATTTGGGGTATTAAATCTCTTTTCTCAATGGTTAGGATGGTAAGGCTTCTAAAATCTGCAATACATTCTTTCTCATTAACTAATTTTTCATTTTGATCTATTGAATATTTTATAAATTTGATTCTTCTTACCAAAGTCCATTTTATCGGTAGAGGACAAGACTTGAGAGTATTTTCAAGTTCAGCTTTAATCGATTCACCAACAAATTTTATCATTGTGTATGGACAATTGTTGCAAGAATTTACATGTCTCCTAAAATGTCCAACAACATTTTTTTTTAAAAAATTACGAGTCTTGTGATTTTGTAATAAATTCGATTTTAGAGCCATGTTATTATCACAAATTAAATTACAAACTTTGCACAGTTTCACCTTCATTTGATGTGTCAACTTGTAGTGCCGAATCAAGTTACTTTTGTTGGAGAACGACACAGAGCACTGTTGACATGACGGCTTCATGTTTAAGAATGAGGTCTCGGCCTGATGCCACCTCTATATATAGACTTTTGGAAAATTTCAAAATTTTAAATCAGAAATTGTGAAATTTTTAAAATTTTCAACTAGAATTTAAGAGATTTTAACAAATTTTAACATAAAATTAGAAATTTGAAATGTTAATTCATAAAATTTAATTTTAAAAATTTGAATTTGGAAAAATTAATTTAAGAAGTTTTAATTTAGAAAAATTAATTTTACAAGTTTTAATTTATAAAATTTTATTTTAGAAATTTTAATTTAGAAAATTTTATTTTGAAATTTTAATTTATACAATTTAATTTTAGAAGTTTTAATTTATAAAACTTAATTTTACAAATTTTAATTTATAAAATTTAATTTTAGAAATTTCAATTTTGAACATTTAATTTTACAAATTTTAATTTATAAAATTTAATTTTCGAAATTTTAATTTAGAAAATATAATTTTAAATTTTAATTTATAAAATTAAATTTTCACAAATTTTAATTTATAATATTTAATTTAACATATTTTAATTTATAAAATTTAATTGTAAAAATTTTAATTTATAAAATTTAATTTTAATTTAGAAAATTTTATTTTAAAATTTTAATTTATATAATTAATAATTTTAAATAAAATATTAAAAATTGTAATACAAATTAAACTATTTTTTACATGCTAAACTTACCAAGAGATGGTCATGGTGGGTGGGCCGCGCGACGATGACTGAAGAAAGGAACCACCCAACTCGCTCCTTTTATACTTATACACAGCGTCTAATTTGTAAAATTGGCTAGATCTGGGTTTATACGGCCAGATCTGGACTTTGCCATATCTGGCCTGATATAGCCAGATCTGGGTATATAGGGCCAGATCTGGGTATATAGGGCCAGATCTGGAATTATATATGGCCAGATCTGGGTATATATGGCCAGATCTGGGTATATAGGGCCAGATCTGGAATTATATAAGGCCAGATCTGGGTATATAGGGCCAGATCTGGAATCATATATGGCCAGATCTAGGTACATAGGGCCAGATCTAGAATCATATATGGCCAGATCTGGGTATATAGGGCCAGATCTGGAATTATATGGCCAGATCTGGGTTTATAAAACCAGATCTGGGTATATAGGGCCAGATCTGGAATTATATATGGCCAGATCTGGGTATATAGGGCCAGATCTGGAATCATATATGGCCAGATCTAGGTACATAGGGCCAGATCTAGAATCATATATGGCCAGATCTAGGTACATAGGGCCAGATCTAGAATCATATATGGCCAGATCTGGGTATATAGGGCCAGATCTGGAATTATATGGCCAGATCTGGGTTTATAAAACCAGATCTGGGTATATAGGGCCAGATCTGGAATTATATATGGCCAGATCCGGCTTGATATAACCAGATCTGGGTATATAGGGCCAGATCTGAGATTATATATGGGTAGATCGGGGTTTATAGGCCAGATCTGAGATTATATATGGACAGATCTGGCTTGATATAACCAGATCTGGGTTTATAGGGCCAGATTTGGAATTATATATGGACAGATCTGGCTTGATATAACCAGATATGGGTTTATAGGGCCAGATCTGGAATTGTATATGGATAGATCTGGCTTGATAATAACTAGATCTGGGTTTATAGGGCCATCTGGAATCATATATCGACAGATCTGGCTTGATATAACTAGATCTGGGTTTATAGGGCCAGATATGGGTTTATATAATCAAATCTAAAACTTAAATGGGTAGGCATTATTTTTGATATATCTCTTATTATTTTAAAGATATAAGCGATTTTTTTATATTTCTAGATACATATACCCAATTTTTGCACCACATGAGCTGCCAATAGGGAAGAGAAGCATGAGCCGGGAGCGCGCCCGAGTTCGCGTACAAACCTCGCTCGATTTTGAGAATATACATGTGAATAGATGTGGATTTAAAATAGTAATGAAGTTGTACAATGGTATTGAACATTTATATAGGGGTGTACAGGCAAAGATCAGGATTTTTGAAAAAGTGGCCAAAAAATGATCCCCATGTTATTCTTATGGGGAAAACGTGCCTAAAGTGGGGTCATATTCTGGGTTCACCACTACTTCAATAAGATCTAGCATTGTATATTTTCATATATAAATTAGAAAACCATAAAACACATTTAAGTACCTGACGTACACTTAACTTGAAATTATCTGAACCTCATGTATGATATGAATAAATGTTTAAACATATGTTTAACAAATGTTTAGACATATATTTAAAACTGGGACCTTAATATCATTGATAGAATTAGGTAAGGGAGTTTGTTTGTGTAACATAATATTATAATGGTCGGAGGTTGATTTAAAACTGTTAAAAAACATTAAAACTGCGTTTGTCATTTTTTTAGGATGATACATTTTAATATGTTGGCAATTTTACATTGTTTTTGCTTCCAGCTGAAAGCCATAATTATTATTTTTTAATTTGTTTAACTCATACGTAAATTGTAGTTTTCCTAAATTAAAATCTACGTAGAACTTGTAGCATCTAACGTGAAACTAGTTCGACAAATTATTCCAACAACTATTTTTAAACTAGGTGCAATCAAATGCAAAAAATTCACTATCCAAAAACAATTAATATAAAAAAATTGACAGCTACAGTACTTACAAGGCCATTTGCTGGGTCTACAAGTGATGGAGTACACAACAAGAGGCATATTACTCAGACAAATATAAAAAATCTCCAAAAAAGAAGTTATAAGTAGGCAGTGACTCGTAACTCCAGGCCTCGTAACTATTAAACTACGTTTAGCACACTTGTTGCTGTGGAAATAATGAGTTATACGCTAATAAAGTTAACTCTGTCTAAGTAATAGCTCAAGCTCTGGTGGAGAATTCCTGCTCATACATCTGGCCTGCAATTGCTCTTTTAAACAATGAGTAAAAACGAACATTATGGGCTACTGTTGTTACCACTTTAGAGTTTAGATTCTGGCAAATGATTTCCAATTGTGTATATTGAACCAGCGTCTTTATGTAATCTTATTAAAGTTTTGTCTTCTTTCTTTTAAATTTTTTTTGTTCTGAGCTTTCACTCACTGTGTTTGTAAAGGTGTGCTTAACAGTTATTATACAACTAGCTGAGAAAAGTGATATTACCCTAGACAGCTAAGTGGTCAGATCTGCGTCTCAAAACTTGAAACATTCTTGGATTTATTTGGACTGAATTAGGCCTAAAACAGCAACAATCCTTAGTGGATATAATCTTTTGATGATACTAACGCTAGTCTGTGAAATTTGGTTAACAATACAATGCATTATTTACAATCATAGCTTTAAGAACTCGAGCAAATTTTTATTGTTTATAAAAAGAACAATCGTAGACAACTCAAACTACAATATTATATTAAATTATTGTAGTAAATAAGTACAACTGAGCACCCTGAATATTATATTTCTTTTTTAAAGAAGTGACATATTTCGGGCATAATTCCATTTTCAAACTTCAAATACATTAAATACTTAACTGTTGTTTATGTTGTTTGTTTGTAAATAAATATAATTTGTATATACAGATGATTTGTATAGAATCAGACAGGATTTGGAGAAACATTTTTGTTACTGATTATTTAATTTCAAAATTTGGTCAAAGATTGGGTTTCTTAAATGAATTTGGCTATTTAAAATATGATTTGGATTTTTTTTTGATTTTCTTCTTATATGAAATATTCTTCAGTTGAATCCATTTGATTTCCTTTGTTTAAAACTTTTAGAATTTTCGTGTTGTTTTTTAAATTTGTGTAGTTGTGGTTGGTCGATAAAAGTTGTTCAGCAAAGTTTGATTTCATGGATGTTCTGTTGTTACTCTTAAGAGCTTGAATGTGCTCTTTGAATCAAAGAAAAATTACGAGATAGAATTAAACAAAATTAAATACTTAGCATCAAGGAATTAATATAAGCAAAACATCATCTACAATATGATTAGAAACATCAAAAGAAAAAAAATCTAAATCAAGAACACAACAAAGAAAGAAAGAAGAAAGAGAAATTCATTAGTATCCCACTCAATACAACTCTTAACAGGACTACAAGAAAAACTTAACAAAATTCTGAAAATAAGATTGGCTTTAAAACAAAAAATAATGCTTTCAGTATGATAACAAATAACATTACTAAAAATAAAGAACATCAAGACATCTATGACAAATCTGGCATTTACAAAATTAACTGCAATGATTGTGAACACTTCTACATTGGTCAGACAGGACGCTCTTTTAAATCAAGATTCAAAGAGCACATTCAAGCTCTTAAGAACTACAACAGAACATCCATGAAATCAAACTTTGCTGAACAACTTTTATCGACCAACCACAATTACACAAATTAAAAAAAAACAACATGAAAATTCTAAAAGTTATAAACAAAGGAAATCGAATGGATTCAACTGAAGAATATTTCATATACGAAGAAAATCTAAAAAATCCAAATCATATTTTAAATAGCCAAATTCCTTCAAGAAACCCAATCTTTGACCAAATTTTAAAATTAAATAATCAGTAACAAAAATGTTTTTCCAAATCCTGTATAATTCTATAAATCATCTGTATATATAAATTATATTTATTTACAAACAAACAATATAAACAACAGTTAAGTATTTAATATATTTGAAGTTTGGAAATGGACTTATGTCCGAAACATGTCACTTCTGAAAACAAAAATATTCAGGGTGCTCATTTGTACTTATTTGCTACAATAATTTAATATATCAGCAGCCCTATTACGTGAACACCTAAATTAAAATACAATATTATATCGGTCGTCCTGAAAACAATATTCTTTGATGAACAGTATAGCAAATAACATAAGAAGATTATTACTAAGTAATTCTAAGTAAGTAATACTAAGTAATAAGTTATACTATTGATAATATTATTACTTTAGAAGTGTTTAATGGGGTAATTTTGATTATTACAGCTTAAAAAATAATCATGAATTATTATGATTATTTTTTTTTAGAAGGAGTAGTTATTAAGAAAGGTTACCAAAAATTTCACCTCTTAAGCTGTTTCATACACTAAACAAGTATAGGAGGAAACAGATATTTAGAAAGCATACTCTGATTATAATTCAACTATATGTATCATTTGAAAATTTCCATCGGGAAGTAATAAGCTCATTAAAATAATCTACGTAATTAGGAAAATCCGCTCTTTGATGGGTATTGAGGCGCTCCCATTTAATTTATTTGGGGAACGTTCAGTTTTATTTATAAAATGGATATTTTGAATAACTCATCTCTCTCAGCCATGCATAAATGAAGTTTCTAACCGTATAAGATGATCATTGTTGAAATCTAGGGTATGGACACTTTAGTTTTATATGGTCTCGTATTGAGATTTTGCTATTAATTTATGTAAATATGTGATAGGGTTAACACCTTGAAATACATACATAACCAATTATAATAGCAACCCAGCAGACGCACAGGCATCACTTGACTACGGCTGCTGAATTTCTTACAATGAGTCAATTAATTAATGCAGAAATGTTCTTTTTATTTCAATCTTAAATTATATTTTATAATTGTTTATGTATTTAAAAGCATGTATTTTGTTCACGCGTATGGTATTTGGAAAATAAACATATTATTTCATTTTATTTCAATTGTATCGTAATGGTTTACTTGATTTACCTTTGATACAATGAGAATATAATTAGCAGTTTACTGTATATGTATGCTGATTATTTTGGCAACGGTACAAAAAAAAAAAACACCATATAGAGAATGGATTATAAAAACCATTAATTTACTTTACCAGAATTTTCCTAGTTTATTAAGCAGGCAAAAAATAAAAAAAATTAACTTAAGCTGAAATGAAAAAGGAAATCTCTATTCCCCAATGTTTAAATAATATATTTATCGCAACCTAATACATAACTACAGAAACATAAATACATCTTAAAATTTAATATAATTTGTAGTACCGTAATCAGTTGATACTTTTTTAATCGTATAAAATATTGTGTATAAGATTTGTCATTGGGAAGGATCATGTAGCTGTCAAGTATGGCAACGGTTTCGTACTCATTTTGCATAGGCTTAAGTGTTTTTTTTTAGTGTTTTGTTTAGTATAACGTAAAATACTAATGTGTTTCAAAGAAAGTTATAAGGGTTGAATTAAACTATATGAATTAATTTTGTAAGC
Organism: Macrosteles quadrilineatus; assembly: GCF_028750875.1. Lineage (NCBI taxonomy): Eukaryota > Metazoa > Arthropoda > Insecta > Hemiptera > Cicadellidae > Macrosteles > Macrosteles quadrilineatus. The sequence continues at coordinate 46,401,030 of NW_026542597.1, forward strand.
AAAATGTATTACTCTTAAAATATCCATATTAAAATATATTAATCCAAAATGCATTAAAAGCCGTAATCATCATTGATATTAAAGGTAACGGAGTTAGCCCTAACCCTTAGTCACCAAATGACTGCCCTAAAACATATTATAGCGTCCAAGGTTAGTGGAAATTATTACAAATCAATAATATTAGTTGTTCTTAAGTACCAAAACAAGAACTCATATTCTCCAACACTTAAAACTGACTTATTAAGTACTCCAGCAGCTGATGTTATATATGACTCACTTACTATTTTACTCAATGAATCCATTTTACTAAAATACATATTTTCCAAACCTCTATAGTAAATCATCAATTGGATAGGTAGCATTACACCATCAATTGGTCACATTTAATCAAACTACAACAAAAGGCCTAATCAGTCTGTAACACCACTAGGCTATTGCTTAACACAGCTGATTTAAATGCGTTAATAAAACAAACTGTCTACTGCAGTATTGTACAATCCAAATAATAGGTTCCAGTGCAGTTTCATTATTGCAGTGCACTCCATTCTAGTAAATGCTGCAACAAACGACGAATAAAAATTACTACTGTACTCTTGTTGCTCGAAGTTTAAATAGTAGGGCGCTAAATAACCATTTATCAAGTAGGCTCTTTATTTGATTATCTGTTTAAAATCTATACTTTCTACAATGAAGTTTAACTCTCAAACGGACTGTATTAAAATCAATTAATAGACAATAGTTGTTGGAGTTATTCGTGGTATGGGTGTGTAAAATCTTATAGGCTTATTAATAATGATCAAAATGGACTACAACTAATCACTAACGGCCTGAATGGATTATGGACTACCTATCCTATTTACAGGGAGTTTCATAGACTGGATCCATTCCACAGGAAAAATAACTCATCATAGGTTATTCTTATAAAAGAACAGACACATCCCCAGAAGAAAAAATCTACTGCACATTTTATACTGTCTAGAAATCTAATTATGGCGTTTCCTTTGGTAAATTGATTTCATTCAATATATTTCCTCATAACCTTTACATTTGCAGGTATACGTTGTCTCTGTGTTACTACTATCCTAATTCTATGAAGATTAGTTAAAATTTACTTTAAGTGCTAGTATTAAATAATATATATATAATAATATATATAATAATATTTACATAATGGTGTAAGATATTTTACTACCCCTTTTAAATCATCCACTAAAGAAATAAAATGCAACACGATTGTCATTGTAAAATGATCAAGTAGGAGGAAGTAGGCTCCTAAAAAAAAATGTTTAAGCTTTTTCAAGAAGTGTATGTTATACTAAATATTTCTAATGATATTGCATGTATAATGATTTTTTCATCATACTACTAATATTATAAATGAGAAAGTTTGGATGCATGTATGGGTGTTTGTGACAAGTAAACGCGAAAAATACTGGTCGGATTGGGTTGAAATTTGGGGTGATGATAGCTCACATTCCCGATTAACATATAGTCATATTGTTATCTCAAAACTCCTTTCTGGCTCCTCCCCAGTGGCTCTGGTGTTTCCCATGTTTTTCTTATGGGTATTCATATGTAAAAGGAATTAAATAATTTTGTCAGCTGATCCGACCAAACAAGTTGGCTCTATGACATTTAATAGCATTAAAAAGTTATAATGTTTACCAACAGGGTGCATCACTATTATATTTTTGTAATTATAATAACAGGTAATTTGAAGTGAGCAGCACCAGAAAGCTGTGATACACAATGAGAACTCTCAAAATAGAATTGTTAACAGTATATGTTTTTAATACATAATTTGTGGTATTGTGTGAAAGTAGTTTATGTTCAATGGTAGAACAGAATGGCTATGGTAGATGTGTAATACTATACTGTATATACTGTACTATTTCTGTAATACTATAGCATACCGTAAATATAAAGAACCAAATTCTCACAAGCCTTATTTTCCCCCATTGCAAACGCAAAGCTTGAGTATAACTGCAATTAGCACTATTTATACTTATACGCCAACCCCGTACAAAGAACGGGTACTCTGCTAGTTAACCATATGTTTAATTATTAGTGTAAATATTTGCGTGGAAATTACTTTTCAACTCATTGAATCATAAACAAAATAAGGTAAAAGATCATAGAAAAAGGGGTTTATTTTTTTGAACTCATCATAATGTGTTTTGATAATAAGCCAACGTAGAAAAACAATTCTAAAAATAAAGTTCACAAAAATAATCTTTTTTTAAATTTTACTGTAAATTCAATCATGCATTGGGGAACAGTATAGTTGATTAGGCAAACAAGAAGATAGCTTGGGACAAGGCTAACCGACAAAGAGTAAACCGTTATTGATCTTCCTGGCATTATATACCCTAAATTGACCTGGTTACTCCATTGAAGGCGATGATCAAACAGCTTAGGGTACACAATGGCTGGCCAAACTACTAGTTTGTAAAGCTGGGCGGTGAAGCTGCATAAATATCAGACAGATTAAAGCAAAGAAACCTTATCTGATAGATAGCCAAGTTAAAATTAAAAATGTAAATTAATACATTTCAGAAATGTTTTTCTTAATTGTTTTTTAACTATCAGTCCCTAAGATAAATTAATTATAGTCGCTTTTTCTTCTTTACAGTGCTTTATACAGCTGTTAAAATCAGTAATGTCAAATAATATTGCATTTTCGGAATTGTAACGAGTTCCTATTATAACAAATTAAACAAACATCTATTACGTACCACGTTGTGTGATTTTACGTACCTCTACAAGTTTCTTCTCTAAAGAACATCTGGGAACTCATATAGTAAGTTCAATGATCAACAAAAATGCTCTTGATGTTTTGTTTGTAAGTTGGTTATGTTCTAGTCACATAAAACAAATATTTAGTGAGGCAAAACATTCTTAGTGTGGGTTTAAAGGTTGTTTTTTAATATTTAAAAATTTCCTAACTATATTTATGGCTGTCATATTTAATTATTTGAGGGCGGTGCGTTTTACCCCTTAATTTTTTTGAACCCGCTAAAACAATTTTCAAACTTCCTTACGCTTGAAGTTAGGCCTTAAAACTTTTTTACAACGTTTCCTTTATTGTTTTTGTTTTTTATGAAGCTAAACTTGTTTATGTGCAATATATTGTAAAATGTAAGCTGAACTGAAAAATACAGTAATAGGATTTGAAAAAGCAAAATCAACTGTGTTAGAAAAATTGATTATCTATCAACTTATTTACAATGATTTTAAGAGTATATAGTAAACACAAGTACATAGTACACAATTGTAATACTGTATGTATTTTACTCGGTATTGTACTGTATTGTGAACTCTGTATCTATTTTAACTTGTGTCCCTGGTCCATGCTAAATTGAACTTGCATATTTAAGCCAAAAGGTTTGGCTGTACGAAAATTCTAGGCTTAGCTTAATTAAACCACGTGCATTAAAAGGAGTTTGTTAAGTGATATTGGTTTATCGGATCGCTGCTTGGTCGCTTTACTACTTTATAATGGTTTTCGGTTGCTTTCCCAAGAAAACCACGAAAAGCTTGGTTTCCCAAGCACTCTGCTCTCTTCAAAAATGCCACGTTACACTCGCCACATAGCAGCAGACCGACTCAACATAGTTGAAACACGTTAAGACCACACTTAATGTATATGTAGTTGAACAAGATCACCCCATTAGAGTAACAGGAGATATGTTTCTTATAAAAGTTTAAACGTACCGGCATTTATAGAGAACGTTAGTTGCTCTCTCTTAATTATTGACGATTGTAGACCAAAATGTATACAATTTTATCTATAGAGTACGATTGCAAAATTAATGTGTTTAACTTACAGTAATTTGGGTTGTAAAAATGAACATAAAAAATTAACTAATGTCAATTTCGTCATATTGTATAAACACAAAAAAGCTTTAATTTTCAATGACCTATAACAAAAGTCATTTGTCTTTGAGCAAAACCTTCTGTTGCAATAACAAATTATCATTCTTTTAAATACCCTTTGAGTAAAACTTCAATCTTGAATGATATAAAAAACTGATAGAAGTCACAATTTAAAGTAGAAATGTTATTAGTAATTATTTTATTATAATAAAAAGGTGGCCATTCCAATCCTGAGATGAGTAAGTAGTATTTTGATGATTATCAACTTAATCCCACTGTTTTTAACCATTAGATTTTCAATACGTTTTCCTATCACGTGATAAAGTGTAATTTTTAAATGATTTCATTAATTCTCTTTGCACCAAAGCTTTTACTTATAGAAACATTACTTCTTCAGATACTTCAAAGTCCCTTTGTCCTGCGTTCAGTGCATTTCGCTCAGAAGGATGCTTCATTTTAAACTTATTATACAAAGCTATAAGTATTATCACTGTACTTTGAACTCTGTGCGCAATATTTTAGTACATTAGTATTATAGGATTTTGAAAACTTCAATAATCATCAAGTACTTTTGTCGTATTAATCATGCATAAACAATGGAATATCATTTTGATTGGACAAATAAGTTTCGTCCACCATAATATTCTACTTAACTGCTTCTAGCTAAAAAATCCAACTGTACCCGTGGCCTGGTCAATAGGTGTGTTCAATCTTGCCGCTCCCTGACAATCGACATTGCAAGACGAGGGTGACAAATGTCTAAATTATCAAGTCTGGTCATCTTTTTGGCATCAGCGGCAATCGCATTTTACTTCCTCTAAATTTTAAAGTTGAAATCTGTGAAGGTAACTAGTAAAGGGACAATCTCAGGGAGTGCAAGGTATAACAGGTTGGAAATGTAAACTGATAACATTCCAACACGATTTTAAATAAAAATAATAAAAAGACAAAAATAATGGTTTTAACAGTATAAGCAAAATAATAAAAAATATTGCCTCTAAAACCCAGTTGGAGGGTAACGTCTACTTCTAGAATCATTTCACGAACACCTAAACATCACTAACGCCTTCTTAAATGTTGCACATGTGCTGCAAATGTCCCTAAAAATAATAGTGTAAAAATAATTAACAACTGATTAATTTTTAAAATTATGATGATCACCTAACTGTAAATAGTCATAATATACAGATACGTGGTAAGTTACTCCAGTTATTTGTTTGTAATCGCTACTCTGTAAAGGATCCAGTTACCCAAGTCAATGAAACTCTCTGTAATTACTCAAGGCAGTGCAGAAACCCTCAGCCTAGACTGTAGTCTCGTTAGTGGTCAGTTCTAGTCTACTGTGGTCATTAAAGCTGGCAAATTACTTGTCCGAATGCCTTTCATCCACGGCCTAGTTGATCAGTTTGTCCATCAAATGCTGCAGCTAACCCCCTACTAAAAGAAGGGCACAAAACATACAACAATTATTTTTACAATTTAGGTGGAGTATTTGTAATATTACATTTTTTTCTGAATAACACATCTCATTCATATGCTGTACAACTTTTTATATGCCCTATCAGTTTAAATTATTGTGGTTGACAAAGTGCATATTAATAGTAAACTGGGAGATCAGTAAATGTACAATAATAGGTAATCGTCGTAAATGAATTGTTAGAAATGCGTTACACTCCTGACTGGTGACATCATATTTTGCCAATTGATTTCACCATTTATAGTGATTATTTCAACCCACATTTATTGGCTATAAATTTGAACCCCTTCTTAACCACCTTACACTCGCCTAAGCAAACGACTCTGTTAAAATTAACAATCCCTAATACACAAAATACTCTGACTACATAGATTTTCCAAGACATTTTGATATATCAAGACCTGGATTCATATGAAGGTAATGCACACGTATATTATAATACTCATATATAAAAGAGGAAACACTCAAAAGTTTTTAAATTTTATGAGAAGCGGACAATGATCACAATTCGGTAACGTAACTGTTGCGTATAGTCTAATGTTCAAATATTAGGCTGATATAAAATAAAGTTTGCAACAGAAATGTTTTAATTTTATTTACTATTTCAAATTTTAGTGTTAACATCTGGCCTAGTCTTTATTCAAAAGTTTATTTATAAAAATAATCTCTTTATACAACGTCTTTATACCTCTTTATAGACAACGTGGTAACCCACGATAAAATAGCCTATTACACTACTGATATGATGTCCTTTGACATTCAGAAAGCATGATAAAACACTACCATACTCTAGGACTGGGTTCTTGTAAATGTAAATAGTTTTTTGAATCTTTATTATTAGCTTAGAATAATATTCCATTGCACGATTAATCAAAATAAATATAAAACAACCGAAACAGTTATAAAAATACTTGTAAGGAACAAATTTGTAAAATATGTGAAATATGAAAACTGTGCACTAAAAAGTGAATTAATAATTCTATAACACAATATTCAGTTAACAAATACACAATAATCTTTTATACGATTTTTATTTTTGAATTCCACTCTTAACTTATACACGATCGGGTAAAATAATATGTCTTTGGTTAGTTATGTTTCATAAATTGCACGATTTACTTTATCCTAAATAAAGCTAGAAAATGTATGTTAATAAACTGTTTATTGTATTGAATTTTAGTTGTTTTACAATAAAAGCAACCACTACAGGATAAATAAACGAAACAATAATATTTGGGGCTTATATAGTTGTCAGTTAAAAACATCATTTCCCAAAGTAAAGACTGTATGAGGAAAACGGCTGCTCCCAGAAGACATTAGATTCTTCTGTTATTGAATAAAGTGAAACGTTTGGCATTGTGGATATATACATAATTTTATTTGTCATCAATAAAAAAAATCAAAACTTTCTTCGGTGGTTGTGAAAATCCAAAATACCCATAACGCTTCTTTGTTTGAAGTTCATTGTTGTTGATGGTTGGCTAACGTTGTTCAAAGGTTTATTGCGGACATTTTCCTACACACAAAGGAGTGTGTGTACACAATACACACCTTTTGCTTACATGTCAGTGTTTTGTGGATGTTATTTAATAAAATGTGTTTGAAATTCAATTTTTTTCTTTAGTATTATAATTTTAGTACCTATCTTATTGGGCATTAAAAAGTCAGTTTAGTTATTTTTATTAAATTTAAAAAATACTTTTATCGATTTATAATCACTACTACATTTGACTATACTCAACACATATTTTTTGTGTTGGTAATCAATTTATTTAATTTTTTAGTAGAGGAAAATTTGCAAAATTTGTTAATTAAAGTTTTCTTTTTCCAAAATATTTTCCTGTTTTGATAGCTCGATTCTTAGAAAAGGAGGGCTCAGAACCACTGGGGTTATTTCGCACTTAATCACAGCTAAATCCCAAATGTGTCGGGGTAGTTCAATATAATTTAAATTGCTCCAAATAGGTGTGACACAATACACCTATTATTGCATTGTTACCTATTGGTGTATTGTTTTTTACCATCGTGATGGAAAATGTCCGCAATAAACCTTTGAACAACACCCACAACGCAATGTGAGCTAAAATCCCACGTCGGGATGTGGGTATTTATAGTTTGCGCAAACGCCTAGTTCTTGTTCTCACGGAAGATCCATTGAGTAATACCAATAGTCAAAGGTAATCCCTAAATAGATGAGTGGTTAGACCAACCTTTAAGTGATTTTTGCTTAAGAAAATCTGCTATTGAAACAACATAGGAAAACTGTGTAGCTTCCTTAAAAGTCCAGGCAACAAAATTATTTTAAGGAACTCGGGAAAAAATTAACCTCAGTTTAAGTCGGAGACTTCTTGTATTCCTGATGTTGACCGGGGACGACTAGCTCCTAGAACTGTAAAAGCAGTTGTTGTTCGTAAGAACAATGGCTCCTAGACCCTTGGTACAAAACATGGAGTTCTGGAAAAACAGTTCGAAAGAAAAAGGTTTCTGGTGGCATCAAATAAATTAATTTGCACCGATCATGTACCTGATAAGCAATTACACGTGCGCAATGAAGCAATTACGTCAACAGGATCCAAGCAAGGTTTTATCAAATTTGGCTGCAAGAGGAACTCGAACTGTAGTTGTGGATCCTGAAAATTTACTAAGTTAAGCAATTCTACTGTATATACCATGTCGGCACATCCTGAGGCAACAAAAACATTCAAATTTCACAAGAACTGTGTTATAGTCACCATTTTAAGGCGGTGACACACTATCGATATTTTTCCCAATCAAGACTCCGAACTGAACAGGGAAATGGGAGAAGGGGTGTAAATATCAGCAAAACTTCAATCCGAACATTTCCCCGATCGAGACCAAGACCAGCCGAATTCTACGGAGCGCGGCAAAAGGGAGTTTAGAGAGAGAGAGGGAGGGACCGTTTGAGTGAGAGCACGGAAGCAGCAGTAATAAAACATGAAATAAGTTTATATTATTTTTGAAAGAATTTAAGTATAACATCAATTACTTACTTAATTCAAGTTCAACATTATTAATATCATTAATTTAATGGTTTCAACTTGTAAAATACATTTTCAACCTTGATAAAAAAAATACATCATAAATTCCGATCCCTCGCCAGAACTGAAATATTTTTCTGCTGCCCACCCCCACTATATCTACCATTGATTACAGAAACAAAATTCAATTATATAGTTTAGTTTTTGAAAAGTGTCTTAATAATTCAGGTAAGTACAACGTATTAGGATAGTTAGTACGAGGTTTTAGTTGCGAAGGTCAAAAGGATAACTGGTATAATAGTATCTTGCGTCATAGAGCAAAGAAAAACAATATAATACTTTTGTAGACGAATAAATTAATCATATCCCCATTAAAACCAATGTTTATAGGAATGACATTTTAGACCCTCCAAGGAGACAAAGTCTGTTGTTTTCACTAAGCTTACGCTGTCTTTCTCTTCCGACAAATCAAGCTTAGTGGACAGCGTCCGACTCTACACGCAAGCCTATCAATTTAATGTTTGTAGATCAAATGTTTGGTATCTAAAGAATTATCTGCGGAAAATGTAAACCAACCAACAAGTTTCATTTGTTGCCCCATTCAGCGAATTTCCCCATAGGAAAGTAGTATTACCTTAGGTAGCACGGTAAGACCTATACTCGGGACCGATATACGTTTATTCATTTTAATGCCCCCCAAGGATAAAAACACTATTCATCAAAAATTGTATATATATGTAGTCTATTATTGCAATTAAGGTACTTTTACCGAATATTAGTTTACCCTAAGTTCATCAAAGCAATGAAAAACAAGTAGTTTTCTTGTTGTTATTTCAATCTGAATTATTTCAGGGTTTTACTTTATCCTTAAAGTGTATTATTGTTTCAATGTTAGAGAAGAATATAATAAACTATTTCAAATGAAAAAGGAGCTGGAATATTATTTATTTTAGTAACCATCATAAAGTATGTACATTGTACAGGCTGTCCGTTAAAAAAATTAGGTTTTTTATATTTATTTAAAAAGAGGAATAAGTAAGCAGTCAGTATAAATAAATTTATTTTAGGTCTAACTAACAAGCAAAACCAAAATAACAAATCTAAACGTAAAATACTTTAACTTAATTTTTTCACAATAAAAAAAATGAAAAAGTTTCGATTTTTTAACATGTTAAACTTCCTTTTATTTAAACAATCAAATGCACTATACAAATTTTGTACGGCAAACTCAGTTATAAAATATCCTAAAGCTATGAAGCTAATAAGGTAAAATACCTCTATGGTAAACTCCTAAAACGTATTGGAAATTATTCTTTACTGTTCTCACTTGCGAAATAATAATGCTTAAGATGACAAACATTTCCAATTTATTATTTTTATCTTTGATCAATAAACACACTTCACTACGGGTTGCACCGAATGAACTAAAGCGAATTACGCAATAATTTAGAAACCAATTTGTATTATAAAGTTTAAAATTAACGTAGGCCTAAGTCTGATTAGCTTAATTAATATTACGAAAAATGGGATTAGACATTATTACCAATCAATATTTTTCCTTTTTAAGACACTTTACGCTATAATTGTAGTTTACAGTTAAATACTAATTGTAATACTATTAAACAATATAACTTTAGGGTATCAAACCTAAATATGTTTTATATTAATTCAAAAATGAAACAAATTGCATGACATATTCATCGGCCTCTGAGGCAGTGAAAGTTGCCGCAATGTTTTACAAAGTTGCCCATCTGGCCACAAGGTAACTTTTCTAATGAATATTTTGTCGCCTTTACAGTGCTGTACTCCGTGCTGATACAACTTTCCATTTGGAAAATTATATTGAAATATAATTAATAAATTGGAAGCAATAATCACAACACAAACTAATTAAATGGCAAATATTTACCGTATTTACACTGGGATTTGATGTGATTTTTATATGTCTACTTACAGTATTTTTAACACTGAATCCAAAAATACAATCAGTTTTTGTCGGAGAGATTCCTCAGTGGCCGTAGTGGACGTAAAACGAAGGTTAGGATTACGAATCTAAGGATAATTGAGCGGTACTGAAGGTAATGGTAATATGGCGTGGTCTGGACGGGTCCGTACTGAGTGAAGAGTGAGGAGTGAGGACTGAGTGAGAAGAGCAAACAACTGTTTATACTTGATCTAATGCGGAATGAAATCAAATCAATTCGTTTTGAAACCAAATAATCAGTTCTTATTTAGGCATGTGAGGAAGGTAGGTCGGGTTTTATGCGGATTAGGAAGGTAAAGGTTAGGTTATAACGAACCGACTCATTAATTTATGGAACTTCCGACTGTTTTTGCACAATTAAATAGTGGGTGAAACACAATGAAATAACGATATCAAAAATGCGCAAACGATATCTAACCTCACTTCAAAGGACTTAATATAGTCACGAATTTGCATAAAGTCCGACCTATCTTCCTCACATGCCTTTTCTGACATAACATGCGATTTAAACATTAATATTAAGGTTAGGTTGGGTTAGGTTGGATTAGATTAGATTATATTACATCATTTATTAGTTGCTGATACATTAAATTATGCACTATGGCACGTTTTCACTTTTAGACACAATGGGATTATGTACTATGGGATTATACACTATGGCACGTTCGGCATTAGTCAATGGTTGAGGATTGGAATGAGGACGATGATCATGTTGGCAGTGGCCTATCTTCTATTACTGATATTTTACGTGAATAAATTCTATTTTGTTTGATAATTTATGTTCATGTGATTAATAGTCCATGTATGGTAGTTGATTTATTGTATTTTATAAACAGCACCAAAATCCATTTTCTTTTTAAAATCTAGTTATTGCATATTGTAACTCTGATTTTGCTCTCATGGCGTCGTGTGTGGTTTTGTCTGTTTAGTATAGAATGTAAACAACTGACAGCTGTTTCCACTCCACAAACCTTCCACCCCTTTTAGTGTTAGTCGCCACTAGAACCTGGACCATACCACAAATATGTTAATAAATCAACAAAACTGAAGCTTAATATTAATTATATAACTGTACGGCCACTTAGGAATCTCTCCGACTAAAACTTATTGCATTTTTGGATTCAGCGTTAAAAATACTGTAAGTAGACATATCAAAATTACATCAAATCCCAGTGTAAATAGGGTAAATAATTACCAATTAAATAACTAAACAGCATTCTCACATCGGCTTTTAAAATACTAGGTAGTATCATAGATATAACATACTCCCTTAGTAGATTTCTCATCCTTTTGGAACAGCTGAAGACAATTTTATTGTTAGTTCCTGTACGGTTTATGCAGAGGTCGTGTTTTGTTTACAATTTGTTTCCTGTTATTACAGCCATTTAAAACCTCGTTTAACCAAATAATACAATCTAATCATAAACAATAACTTGTCCCCTAGTTATATAACCAAACAGTAAAGCACAAATCAAGAAATTAACCCTAAAATAATAGAAACAAAGTTTCGTCGACACTAGCGCCCATGTGTCGCGTACATGAACTAGACACGAAAAACGTGCTTCAAAATTTCCAATGGGATAAGAAGTCTACTTGTGTTGGTTAGTTTATGGTAGTATCTATCCATATATATACTTATTTAATACGCAAGCAGGTTTTTTGTGACAATTACTCCTCAGAAACTACTGAACCGATTGACATGTTTTTGGTGTCATTGGAAAGAGCATAACGTGAAGTTGTGCAGGAAACTTTCTTTTTGGTGAAATAATTAGAGAGTGAGGCCCTGACTCCCTTTAAAGTTTCGTATTCCTCCATAAGATTAACACGGGAAACAAAAATTGTTATGAAACTCCAGCTGCTGTCAGAAATTTATTAAAAGTAAGAAAAAAACATATGGTAATTGTAAACAATAAGTTTGCTAAGTTAACAGTTTGCTACAAAAGTTTACTGACTTGGTAAAAGTTAAATATTTACCCTTGAAATTTGGGTTGGCTTAAATATTACAATGGAAAAATTGCGAGAGAGCCTGGATAAATTGATAAACTAAAAAGAAAACTGAGTTAACACAGTGCTGCATTTCTTAGTAATCATTGAAAGAGCTGATTTGCAAACTATGGAAACATAGGAAAGTCATAGAACACCACCAAGGAGAAGAAATAGAAATCATGTTTTTTTAGAATTTATAATCGTTATTATGGATAAACTAATGCGGCTATGAGTAGATATTTGTAGAAAACACTAAATAAACAAGATCAGCTTTTGAAAAATAATAAGATATTTGCAAGAAATGATTATAATTGCAATCTGTTATGTACATATTGAGTATTTCCATATTCTTTGAGTCGCATCTTTTAAAGTCATCAGAAATTATGGTTGTTATTCGTTTTATAATAACACCTGTAATACTTACCAATTGCTTGAATTTGAGCAACAGGGACACTAGTAGTTGTTATTTGTCATATTACAATCTAGAACTCTTGTGATTTCTACAATAAAACATTATGTTGGTTTACCAAATCCATGTGTTTTACAAACTTTCGACCTGACTGTCGACTAATAGTGGCTTACCGGTTGAAAATGGATCCAATTTCCTACAGACATTGGGTCACATTCAACGTAAATCAGATAATTTAGCATGGTTTAGAGTTCAACTTTGGTTGTTTAACTTAGTATCCTAGGTACGAAAAAAAGGCTGGATATAAATAATCAAATGCATTCGCGTCATTCTATAATTTAGTAATGGTTAAGGTAATGTGTCACTCGGAACTAACATTTAGTTTTACAGAGAGTTTAGTTGTAATGCAAATCCTTAAATGCTATGGGAAGGAAGGGGAACAGGTCCGCTGAAGAATGCTAAAACTCAAACTGAAACTGGACTAAAAATGCATTTAAATTTAGGTTTAAAAAGTAACATCAGTCCGAAAGTCAATTTGATACACATTTATTTGCTGACCTTTTTCCAGTTATTGTTTTTAAATTTGTATTTTTAATGGATTTAATTAAACGAAATCGTTAACAATTACTGTGGCATTTGTTTACTATACATACTAACGAATCAAGCCAATACTTTATCAATATATTCACCTGATATAGTGTCATGAAGTTGGTGTGTAAAGTTTAATTCAAAGTTCAATACAAAATGTTTTAAAAACTAATAATACTATTATATCCGTCTGTTTAAATGACATAACAAAGGTTTAGATGTTGAGTTCATACATCTTTAAAACAATGTACATGCTACTACCTATTGAACGAAACCTAAATTAGATAAAAACATTGCAGTCCTTTAGATTTGTTCTGATTTGTAATAAACAAAAGAATGTTTGTTTTCAGGTTTACAAAAGCTGTTGGACATCAAAGCTCCAGCCTACACGCACTATCTACTAATGATCGATGTAAAACATTAGCGATGAACCGGACGGGTAAAAAACACATTTTATTTTGTTTTAAAGTCCCCTTTCCTCATCTTATATTTTACACAACCATCTTTGTCTATACAACTATTTTGAATTTTGTTATACTCGCGAAGTACTTAACAATTTTCTTAAGCAGTGTAGTACAAGTTATTAAACGCACGGAAAGTAAAATTTGTCAGCTGTACGTACTATGGTGTTTGTGAAGAATGCACTTATATACAGGTTTTAAAAAATAATTGTAATAGCTGTCTCCATGTAACATATTTTAAGGATGGCTAATTATATTCATACCTATCAGAAAAAAATACAAATGAAAAGACAAAGGCATTTAAGGCCTTGTAAAAAATGTATACTTTTTTGACGGAAGAAAAATCAGCTACCTTTTAACAAAAGTTACTGAGACATTATGTTTGAAGACATTGTTTTGTCTTAAATGGATGGCAATAGATATTCCGAAACTTGATAGTTAATAGTAACAGCTGGTAAAGTGATGTTAGTCCTGTTATCGGCCAATGTCAGCATCTCTTAGTACTAGGATTTGATAGGTGTCTCGCGTATTTTTGGGTGAGGTTTTCAGTCATTAAAATTTTATGGAATTAGTTTACATTCACCCTAAATAAAATCATGTAAATAAAAAAATGAATATAATTGCTATGGTTAGAGTGCTGTTTGTACAAAATAACCAGTATTATTTTGATTTATTGTTCAGCAGCTGTGATTGATGATAAGCTACTGGTCTCGTGTAATGCATTCACACTTTCCCTTGTGAAACGATTTCCTGACATTACGTTATTTAAAAATATAAACAGTTGAACAAGTAATGTTTTGGTTGAGTATGTTTTTGGAATTATTCAACTGTTATTTATACATAGATTCTTTTTTACTGAAATATATTATTACTTCATAAACGAAAACTAATTTCTAAACAAAGTAAACTTACACGATAATTATTACAATTGTTTAGAGAACATATCAATTTAAACGTTTTAATATTTTTTATGGTTTGATACTAGACCAAGTTTTTCTTTGAAAAAGCTGGTCTTAGTCAGTAAGAAGGCTACACAGATCATCTCACTATTCTACACTTTGAATATTTTACTTTAGTTATGTTTGCAAACATAATAAATCGAACATTTATTAACCAGAAGACTTTTACTTTAGGTTAATATAAATTACTTTATTCTTTGTAGGGATGTGTGGTATCTAAATTACGGATGTTTGAAATATATAATTATTGTAGTCACATAACGCCGCCTTCATATCCTCTTAAAATGCCTTCAGGCTAGATGGCTCTACCCTTGCTTCTCTTGACAGTCGCTCCCCTCTAATATGTGTGTGTGTTTTTTTTTTATTAGATAATCTTAAGCGCAACGGGTTACAGGGTTTAGGAAGTGAGGTCAAAGTTATCGTACAGTACTCAAATGTATTAGTCTCATATAAGGAAAATATAGCGGCTTACGATGTTTGTTCACTTAAATCTCAGAACTTACTTGCAACACTGTTATAATTTTAGTTTTCACTATATTCATTTGAATATATTTATTTAACTATATCTATTTTTAAATTATTCCACAAACCTGCATATTTACAAGGAAAACTGAAAAAATGGTGAAATAGAAATAAGCTCATTATTGAACATGTAAAATTTGACTTCAGTTGTACTTATAGAAACCTATTAGCCGGTACTTCCGGTAACCAATATATAAGGGACGCCATTTTGATTAATGTCATTTGCCTATTTGGTCTGATGATGATTGGAGTGTCCAATCGAAATCGATCGCTACTTACCACCTTTGTATATGTATTTCGTCTTGTGAGTCAACAGTATAAATGTAAATGTAGTATTACAAGTTTTATTAGACGTATAGCTTTTATTTTTTATTATTTTATATATTAAATTCTGTTTTATATATTAAATTATGTATTAATCTATATATAAAACCTTTATTGAAATAGTTAACTAATGTTAATTTCACACGTTTAAATATCGGTTGTAAATCAATAAACTAAACTAAAGCTATACACAAGATCTTAAGATAATAACCAGCCAGCGAGGAATGTATATTACTCTACGTAGAAAAAATTTACAAACATACTCTGACTGCGAAATTAAAAAGAAACACGAATAAGAAAACCCATTAATTGTTTCAATATTAAGATGAGCCAAAAACAGAAAGCTTTCCAGTCGTAAATTATCCGTTTTTACGTTTTTATCAAGCTATCAAACACGAATAATAACATTTAAATGAAAAAAAAAATAAAGTGTACTTATTTCCCGGAGCTGTTTTTGATCAAAGAAAGTTGGTATTATGTATGTCAAAATGAGTTTATCATAAAGATTGCAAGCCCAATATCCCTGTCAATAATCTCTGACGATACTTGATGTTTAGATTTTGCATCAAGTTTCATAACACGTCTAGGTAAGTATTTCAAAAGCGGTTCACGTCCTCCCTTACATGCTTTTGACATCTCATGATGGATGTACTACCAGGAACCACCATCTTCGGCTTGACTTTGGGGCTGCATTCAACAAGCATTTAATACACCCCACCCTTCAGTGCATTTTAAATTTGAGAATGACAGCTACACGATTTTACTGTTAAATGTGCAGCTTAAAAAATGCAAACATTTATTTATTACATTACGCTTATTGTTATTATTATTAAATTATATTTTTATTCAATATGGTTGGTTAAACATTTTGTCATTAGGGTTTACTATGTGCATTTAATGCAATTGAATGTAAGTTTTGGTAATACAAATTAATTAGTCTCAAGTGAACAAAAGGTTTGTGGCAATTTTTATATTCAAAAGAACCTGAGGTTTAAACTCAGGCTGATTTGCAAAATCATAAAGATATTTTTGAAAGCAACAAATGAACATTTAAGGAGTTACAAAGATTTAGTTACACCAATATCTGGTAATAAACATACTAAATATCTTAAAATAATCAAACCCTTGTTTAAGTCTGTTGTTGAAGTTTTGAGGCAAATGACTGATAATAAATTAGACTATATTTTTTTTTTGGAAGACCCTAATGAGCTTGTAGATAGGTTAAGACTTCTTTGGCTAAGTCGCCAAGCCGATAACTCAAAAGTGGATAATGAAATGGATTCCATTATCGAAGAATTGAGAGAAAGCGGAATTATTTATTAATTAAAAATATGTTAATAGATAAACTGGATCGTCTATATAATCCATATAGTAAGCCAAGACCTGGGGCAGCTAACAAACCGACTTTAAATTTAAAAGACGATAGTTGGAATAGTTTAAACTGTAGAATTGGTAGTGTTAAAGATAGAGTGTTTGTATATGTTAAGTCGAATTTGGGGCAGACATTAACTAGAAAAGGTGATGTCTTTATACAAGGTAATACTAAATATGAGTTTTTAGAATCTAAGAATTAAAATTGTAATGCTAAAAAACGGAACATAACTAATGTGAAAAAGGGTGAAAGTTTAGATGATGTGCCCACTTTACAACATACTTTAATACGAACAGATGGTACCTTTGTACAAGACAATAATAATTATGAATTTTTATAATCAGAGAATGGTGTTTGAAATGCTAAGAAACTGAAAATTAACGTAGAGGTACGTATTAAGGTTCAGATAGTGTAGATGCTGTGAACGTTTCACAAGTTCCAAAATTAAAAAAAAAGGTTCTAAAAAACACGCCATTGGGATTTTCATAAAAAATAGGTTAGTACGTGTTAAAACCAACGATGTAAAGAACTACTGGATTGCGCTCTCAGTACCACTGCGGGCGGTGTTTGCGGTCTCGCTCCCCCCACCATCTACTGGCAGTAGCCGACGCAGCCCATACACTCACCATTGTAAAACGCACTTTTTAAAGTTGCTACTCTGTTGAAATATATAGATATAAAATACTGCTAATGTATGCCAAACCCTTTTTACTATTCTAAACTTAATGTCTTCTTCTTTTCTTACAGAAAATAACATATTTGAACTCTTAAAAACCCGACTACATCTGTCCAGTTTTTACCACAGATCTATGCTCGACATTAACGTGATAGGCCTACTTTTTTCTTTATTTTTTGTGACCCATTTTGTAAGATACATTGTCGTTACACATTGAAAGGAAAAAATATCTTGTTTACGTCAAACATAACGTTACGTCTGAGGCTAAAACTTAGCAAAATTTTACTAATTGTTTATGTACAATTTTTTGTTTCAAAAAATAGGATTTCAATTATAAATATTGCACTTTCTATTTCTTCTTTGTAATCACTTATTATTTTACCATGTACAATATGGAATTAGCAATATCAGTTGTCTAAAAACATCTAAAAATCAGGTTTAGTGAATTTGTAGCTTTTAAAGAATTCAGATGGGCTATTTTCTGCAAGAAACAAAACAGACATAAAGGTTTAGGTAGTAAAACGAGTTTGACAAGCGTTAGCAATACTTTATCCCTATATATTTCAACACAGCAGCAACTAAAAATGCGCGTTTTATAATTGCGAGTGTATGGGCTGCGTCGGCTTCTGCCAGTAGATGGTGGGGGAAGCTAGACCGCGCGGCCAACACTGAGCCAGCGATCCATGAGTTGTTTATATCGTTGGTTAAAACTGCCATTGATGAGACTAATTGTGTTACAAAAGAACAGACTATAACTTTCAAGGATAATAAGTATCGTGCCAACAGTAAACAATTAACAGATGCAGTAGAAGGTGTGTTGACAACCGATGTAGCAGTGTTTGGTCAACAACATTATCATCAACAAAGGGTGAGAAAAACATAATTAATGCGGGGAATAAAGAGTTCAATGTAATGACGTTTGACAAAGTAAAACATGTTGGGATGCCGAACAACAATTTATAAGGAGTCTATCAAAGGGAGTGTATTTGGATGACATTTGTCTAATGTCACAAACTATGTATTTTGATTCAGAAGAGAAATGATTGAAAATATATATGTGATTGGATATGGATTTGAAATGTTCATCTAGTTGGACAGTAGTATAGAAAATCTATATAGGGGTGTATGGGCTGTGGGCAAGATAAAAAAAGTGGCTAAAAAAGCTCACCATGTTATTCTTATTGGAAAAACGCCCCAAGTGGGTTCATATTGCTATATTCTATTTAATTTACATGTACACCTGCATGGGTAAATAAATTAAAGAATCAGCTTTATAGCTTTATTTCGAAAATATTTAGGCAATGGATAACGATTATAAATATTTATAAGGTTGGACAATTATATGGGGATATGTAGGGAAAGATCGGGATTTTTTTTAGGTAGCTAAAAATGATACCCATGTCATTCTTATAGGAAAACACCCAAGGTGGCGTCTCTTTGTCCTATTCTATCTACTGATAATATTCCATTAAGTATCTGAGCCATTACAATGCAAAGAAGAGCCAGAGAAGCGAAAGTTTTAAAATTGGTTTAGCGCTGGGAAAGAAAAACAACCTAACTTGTTACAAAGTAAAATCATAGAAAATCCCATTATTTGGAAAGAGAGGCTATACTAGTATGACAAATGTTGTTTTAGTCCCAGATTTGATTTATATCTTATAATTTTTTTATACTTAATAATTGGCAATTCAATAATTAATCGTGTCATGAAATAAGACAGATATAATTTAAGTCATAAGTTTAAATTGTAGAAAGTGGTGTAACAAAAACAAAATAGATTAGATCAGTTGGGCCACCATAAGTGTAAATTGCTGGTTATCGAAAAATATTCCAAAAAGAAAACACAACGTTAATAAAATTGATTTTTAAGGGACTGGAATGTCGTAATATGCAGAAAGTGTTTTGCACTGTTGATATGGCATAATTATGTCTCATGGGCTACGTTACTGATTATATTATGAAAGTGATGCGGTCCAATTTGTGGTCATTTAAGGCATTTTACTAAATAAAAATATATACCAACATCAGCTCATGTGCATATAAAAATAAAGCTTAGAGTGCGTAGACTTGCCGCTAAATATTTGTATGACTAAGGCCTCTGCCCCACGGGCTGTTTTTCAAAAGGCTAAATCTTACATGATTTAAAAGTTTGAATTATTGTATTCATCAAAAGCGTTGTTGATGCAATTGACATATGTTTTAAACGTTTATACAAGCTTATCCTTTAAAATAAATCATTAATTTACAATATTTTTAAAGACACGCTGTTGCCACTTATAAACCTTAATGGTTGCTCAAGAAATTTAAGCCCCTTCTAATAAAATATTCAAGAAAACTATTTTACAAAGTGATAAAATAAAGTTTTGTTTCTCAAATGAATAGTAAACGATTATTAGACATTTGATACATTAAATTTAAATCAGTGCATTACTGTCTTCGTCTCCCCCTTTCATTGCAAATGATGTGAGCAGCAGCTCGTAAGTATACTTTAAGAATACTCATCCATGGAACATACACGCTGTTTGACATCGTTATGTTTAATGTGCGCATTGCAGTTTCTCTTAAAACATGCTGCATCCATAACAAAGAACGTAAACATCTTGTTCAATCGTTGAAGTTATTCGGAGTGCCTAATACTTTTAAATTATAACTTTACATTGTACGATTCAATGTATCAAACGTTCTGTGTTTTACTGTTCTTGTAACAGTCAGCTCTATTAATATGCGACATTAACGAAAAAAATAACGAAATATTTTTTAAATCATATGTTAAACTTTTATTTTAATATTTTGCATCTGTATTTTAGCATGTTCTTCATTTCTGTGTATAAGAGCGCATCATCTATCAGTCCCAGGACTTATTTGTTATGTACAAACTCGCACTGCAGAAAGCATCAGATTTCTCCAGGGGCCTCTTTTTCACAGGATGCCGTGTTTGCTCTAAGTGGTTCTAGCACTCCCCTTCCGTGGGAAAGCTTCTTTTATTTGTGGTACGAAATATTAAGAGTAAGTTTGGTTGTAGTTCCCATTTACATGAAATTATTCTGTTTGTGTTTGGTATATTCTTCATATTGTCATCACAAAGGAAAAGTGGATTCATAAAGAGAGGTTTCTTATGGCAAATATTAGAACTATCAAAATGTTTATACTTTTTCCATCAGCATAAATATTGATTTACCTAATATGAACATCCTATTAAACTATTTTAAGCTAATAAACGCAATTAATTACTACGATTACATAGTAGATTGTTCAGTACATGTAATATTTTATTCACTTATGTTAACTTTGTACATTAACAAAATGAGTTTAATAACAGGGTATCAGAATGCAAAACACACAGGACCGACAAATATTTTATACAGTTTTAATATAATGAGTAAATATCCAAAAGGTATTGTATCGTTCTCAAGCATTGAATGACATTAGTATTTTCAATTATCAACACGAATGTTTTATAGAATTAATTGTATTTATTGACGCCGTTCTGCATTTATATTATTTGTATGATGTAAATCTTAAATAAAGTCTTTCTGAATCTGAATCTGAATCTTCCCATTTTTTGTTTGTAAGTTAATTATGTTCTAGTCACTTAAAGCATATTTCGCGGGGACAAACCTTCTCAGTATGGATTCAAAAGGGTGCTTTTAAAATATTTAAAAACTTACTAACTATATTTACGGCAGTAATATTTTATTATTTGAGGGCGGTGCGTTTTCCCCCTTATCAGTTTACTTTCTTGGATCCGCTAAACAATTTTCAAACTTCCTTACGCTTGAAGTTAGGCCTCAAAGTGAAACTGTTTTACAACGTTTCCTGTATTGTATTTATGTGAAGTTAAACTTGTTAATTTACGATATATTGTTAAACGTACGATTCTTGTTGATAATCATTTTAAATGTATAAAAGAGTATCAATAAAAGAAAATATTTAAAATGTAAACATAACGTGCACCTTACAACTTAACTGCAACATTCTTTAGGAAACATTTTAACTCCTGTTTTTCTTTGAATGTAATCTATATATAAAGCCAAACGTACCCATGATTTTTTGAGAAAACTACAAGTCACACATATACTTAAAATGTTCGTCGTGACGAGAAACCTTGCGCAAAACTATCCATTATGTCATAAACCTTTAAGGTCGTAATTCCTTTCTATAGGGAACTTTTCATATACCTAATGTTAAATATGTCTCAGCTGTACTTATTTGTTTGTTATTCTCTCGATGTTTTACCTTATTAAAATCAGGTGTGATTATTTGTTTCCTTTACTTTATTTTTGTTTATTTCAGGTTAACTTAACCAATCAATAGTTTTAGTAATACTTATGATGTCAAACGGGGTAGGCCATGCTGCAGAATGGGCAGCGCAACACTACGTCACAGTGGTGGATAGTTGTACTAAACTCTTACGATTAAAATCTTACAAACAGCCAGCTTGTTTATTTACCTAAAACATATGGGAATGGCAATGGCAATGAATTTATCAATGAAATCTATCCACTAGTATGACGTCATGGATCCTGCAGCATGGCCTGTGTGTGTAACAGCTAGTTTATAGTAAGTTTGGAATAGTGAGTACTTTTACAGTGCTGCGAAAATTAAATGTGAGTTATTAAATATAAATGAAAACTATTTGACAGGATTTAGAATAAGCCTCCAACAAACAATGTGTTTTATTATTATTAGACTATTCAGTAAGCACTGATCGATCATTACAAAGGTTAATATATTAACTGATATTTTTATCAAATATTAAACATTGTCAATGTTCAGTTCAGGACTGTTTACTATGTACACGAGGCTCTGCACGTGGCGTAGAATTTCTCTAGGGGTCTATACGTTACGTGATTCAAGTTGCCTTTAAGTGGGTCTTACAAAGCGATAAAATGTTAGACTTTATATTAAGTGTATTGATTGTACTTCGTTTTAATAAGGGGATTTCATATCTAGTTTACGGATTAGATTTTTTATTACCTGTTATATAAGATCTTTACTGCACACTGTATATTTTGGAAGAAAGTAAAAATAATTTCGACAAATATATATTTTGCATATGGCAGTGTTAAAAATATTAAAGACAAGGACAATTATTAAACTGATCTGTATTTTTACAAAGGGAACAATCAATGATAATATTTGATTAGTATTTTTAAATAAAAAACAAAACATATGTTGTAGGTATCAGTTAATTTTTCAGAAAGACTGGCAGGCAATAAATTATTACATTTTCTTCCCCCCAAGAACTAAGCATTAGAAAATTTAATTAAATTTGGTACTAACCAGTTTATTAGTGATTTTCACTTTGAGCTTACGTTTTCTACTTCGTTGTTTGAGATCCAGGAGTGCTTGCTGATTGTCTGCCTCCATATTGGCTCGCATTTCCATTGGGACAAGACCAGTTTTGCGTTTGAGCTCGTTGATCTCCTGCTCGTGCCGCCTCCAGAGTTTCTCAATCTCTAGTTGTTGAGAATGCCTCATTGCCTCCACAGCTTTTGAGTTTGAGTCTGAAGAGGGCTGTGTGGGTAGTGACTTGCGGACCGTGGGCCTCAGTGGGAACTTGGTCACATTGTCTAAAATCATCGAGTCGTCTGAATCAATCTCTGTACACCTCTCAACACCAGTGGCTGCCATGTCCTTAATCACACTCATGCTGAGGCTCTTAGATATGTTCTCACTTCTGATCTCCATAGCCTTATTCTGCGAAGAGTCACTTTCCGTTACCACCATGCTTTTTAAAGGACAGTCTTTCTCACTCGACGACCGTCAGAAATGGCGACTCACCTCGTCCATCACCTCAGATTTTTGCTTCGCCGGCCTAAGTCACTTTCCGTTACCACCATGCTTTTTAAAGGACAGTCTTTCTCACTCGACGACCGTCGGAAATGGCGACTCACCTCGTCCATCACCTCAGATTTTTGCTTCGCCGGCCTAAGTCACTTTCCGTTACCACCATGCTTTTTAAAGGACAGTCTTTCTCACTCGACGACCGTCGGAAATGGCGACTCACCTCGTCCATCACCTCAGATTTTTGCTTCGCCGGCCTATTGTCCTTAAACTTTGTCACAGTACTGGACCTTCTGTGCAATTTAGCTGGAATTCCATTACTTCTGCTCGTATCACTTTTTGTGGACCCTTTACTGTCGCTTGACTCGTCTTCGTTGATGATCAAAAGAGGTGATTCTTCTGTAGAATTGTCTGATTTGAACGCATTCGATTCTTGCCCTTTCTCATTTTCAGTCGGTTTTAAACTCTTCAAGGCATTGTCGCGACTTGGAGGGTACTTGAAATAATCTAATTTCCGTAACAATCCGATTTCGTAATGATCTTTGACCTTTTTTGTTGTGCGTTCTGGTACATCAATTGCTTGTTTTGTTTCAAATGAACCGACTTTGGGCTGATCAAGAGTGGGTTCTCCATAGTTTTCGTCTTGAAAGCATTCATTTGCTATATTATGTAGTTTGTCATCGTGAAATGTTGTCAAATTAAAATTTCCATTCATTCGACCATCAAATTTGGCACACTTTCCATGCATAGTCCAACCTAGATAACTCCATGACAGGATAGGAGAATTGGTAGGTCCTTCTATCACTTTTCTTGTTAAAATAAGAGATGCATTGTCTTGTCCGATCAAGATAGAGGGTTTGGAATGTGCCGAAGGAAGGGGCTGGTCAATCGAGTTTAGGTGAAACCAAGTCTGTCTAAGTTTAACTGTGTCGAAATTTTGAAGTGGTAAATCTAGTGGTGACTGTGTCCGGACGTTATTAAGGGTGAATACTTCATCCTCGTAAAGTCCTTTTATTTTTAGGCTAACTTTACGAGAGGTGGATTCAAAGTGACATGTTGCGTTTGACCAACAGGTAGTGAGGGGCTCTATATCTCCCTCGACTCCTAACTTGTCGGCTGTGGTAGAGTCAATGAGTGATATTGTTGAACCTTCATGTAAAAGTGCAAAGGTATCAACTTGGCCCTTAGGCCCATAAAGAGTAACAGGACATACCTTAAGCAGAACTTTATTTGTTGTATTTTGTTCTGTGTGTTTACCGGTTATTTCTTTTGTTTTGACAGTAGAATAGTCAGAGTCCTTATTTTCATGAGAGGAAGAACAGACAGGTTCTTTTTTGGTGTACAATGGTTTTTCAGGTGTAGTGTCTGTGTGTAGTAAGCGACTGTGGAATAGTTTACAGTTATTAATACCACAAGCTTTCTTTATATTACAGAACTTTATTGGGTGTTGACGAAAACAGTAGAAACACAACTTACTTTCTGCAACCATCTTCCATCTCTCAGGAACACTGACTTTCCTGAAAGTTTTACACTGAGCACTTTCGTGCTTTTCGTTGCAAAATATACAACTATTTGGTCTCGCAGTTGTAGAGTTTGTTAATACTAACTTTGCATCATACTTCTTACGAGTTAAAGTGTCAGATTTGGGACGGAAATAAATACTCATGAGTGAGCACTGATTTTCTAACCAACTAGAAAGATCTTTTAGGTCTGGCTTACTTAAAGATAATGATCTCACATGCTGAGCCCAATTATACTTGAGATTATAAGGTAGTTTGTCCATTAGTTCTATCAATAACTGAGGGTTTGTCATATAGTGTTCCATTTTTAAGGATTCAGCTGTCGTAGTAAAATGAAGGACACAAGTAGAGAATTCTATTAGACCATTGATGTCTTCCTCCTTGACTGCAGGTAACATTCTGGTTTTTCTTTGCATTGATTCCAGAATCAATTCTGGCCTGCCAAACCGCATTTTTGAAGTGGATATTACCGTATTCAAATTTTTTCCACAAACAAGTAAGGGCCTTACCATTTTGAAAGCCTCGCCTTCAAGTGAATTTCTTACTCTGATGAGGTTGACCTCCTCATCAAAGGAAGCCTTTGTCTTTTCATAAGCGGAATAGAATATAGGCAAATCCTCCGGTTTCCCACCAAATGAAGGAAGGTGTTTGCGCAAGGATTGAATGGTATTTGACTTATCTGAATGAATGGCTTGTCTAAAATAATCCGCTAACTTCTCTACTGCTGAAGACACAATAGCTGATGATGACATTTGAACGACATTGGACTCTTGTTCTTTGTCATCTAGCCATTTTTCAACTTTGTTATGGGACTCTTCTTCTAAGTCATCATTTAAGCCTATAATAGATCTTACCTCTGAAAATGAGTCTTGCCTGCTACTGACCGATGCAGACTTCAGTTCAGCCCTAACCTCCAACAGTCTTTTCTGGCGTTTTAGTTCCCTCTGATCCATTTTTCTTTGTCGTTCCATGTCATCTAATTTCTTTTGATGTTCCATTTCATCTAACTTCTTTTGACGTTCCATTTCGATTACATCTAATTTCTTTTGACGTTCCATCTCTTTTAGTTCTAATTCTTTTTCCAGTCTGTTCATTTCTTCTATTTTTCCAATTCAATTAGTAATCTACTGCGATGACTTGTTTTCGAAGATTTACTAGTACCATGAGAACATGATGTCTTATTGTCTTCTAGGTTTTCATCATTTTTTGCAGGGTCTAAATTCCTTTCAGTATTTAAGTCATCAATTGAAGGAGTATACCTGTCAGGTAATTTCTTGACTCTAGAAGATTTCCTGGTAGACATTTTATACGATAAGTGAATGAATAGTTTAATTGCCTTTACTGTCAAAGCGATCCTTGTAGTCTTAATAGGCTACTGCAGTTTCGATGACCTTTTCATGGTATCTTCTTCAGGCTATAGGGACATCATCTTCAACAATTCATAAACAACCGGTAGTCTAGACCAGCCGTCCGCATGCGCCACCACACACTCTTGCCGTCCCAGTATTTGTACAGTTTTATGTTTAATGTGTCGTTTAAATGTTTCGTGTTCGTGTCCGTGTGTTCAATGGTTTTAATGACGTGTTCGTGAAAACGAACGAAGATGATGTCCCTATAGCCTGAAGAAGATACCATGAAAAGGTCATCGAAACTGCAGTAGCCTATTAAGACTACAAGGATCGCTTTGACAGTAAAGGTAATTAAACCATTCATTCACTTATTGAAAAAAGCGATTCAGAGGCTGTCAACATGAAATTTTATACGAGTTTCGGCACCAAATGTTAAAAATATTAAAGACAAGGACAATTATTAAACTGATCTGTATTTTTACAAAGGGAACAATCAATGATAATATTTACAATATTTTTAAATAAAAACAAAACATATGTTGTAGGTATCAGTTAATTTTTCAGAAAGACTGGCAGGCAATAAATAATTACAGGCAGGTTTTAATGGTCAACTTATACAATACATTCTTAACCTAACATAAGTAGAAAAGCATATAGTATTAGTCCAATGTACAAAACTGTACGTGAGGTTAAATTTTCATTACATATTGCTACCACAATATATATTTTTCTACAATAGGTTCTGCACTATATCTTTCTGTATTTTAAATATTGAGTTTTTAGCTCTTTAAATCAAAATAACGAAAATGCAATTGAAAATACTTGTTAGTTGTAAAAATAGGATGATAAATATATACATATTTTGTCATAGAGGTGTTGAATGACTAAGGGTGAAACCATTGTCAAATTGCAGCCGTGTCAGCTCCATATACAAACATTGTCTCCTCAGATCTGATAACTGGATTTACGACATCGTTATATCTCCACTGCTCCCTTGAGACAAGATAGCGCTCATATTGTGAGGTATGCTGTGTACCTAAATACTTGCTATTGTAAGGTATGTATTGTGTTGGTAACTTGCATTTAAAAGTAACCCATTTATTCAGATTTTAGAAGATTCGAAACTTGACACAACTGTCATTGTTCATTGTTTTTTTTTTATATATATATATATAAGGGAGAGGAGGTAAAAATGCTTTTACGCACACAGGTAGCCAGCCTGTAGTGTGAGACTCCTGAGCTTGTCAGACTACTCACTAAAAAAACCCCTCTACTCTGTTGGACACAGACCTGGGATTGTTTGTCACATTACTTCAGGTCAGGTCAACGTGTGACCTAAGCCCTCAGGGCTCGCGCCGTTTCTGGCATTCAATTTATTTATGACCTAGACCGCATCTCGGTCAAGCTCTAGCTTCTTTGTGCGGAGAATATCCTGGACGAAATGTGACATACAGGTCCAATTGTCCTCACCCTCCGTCATCATCGGAATGACCGTGTCCACCAACAACTGCCCTACATGTTGTTCAGCCTCCAGGCGGGAACCTTCCCAACGCTGGCAGCGGAAGAAGGTGTGCTCCGCGTCGTCGGGAGTGCCTGGGCAGTAGATGCAATCGGGTGACACGGCTTTGCCCATCCTGAACAGGTACGACCGAAAAAACCCGTGACCTGTCAGAAACTGGGTAAGGTAATAGTCCACCTCACCATACCGTCGGTCAACCCATGGTTGGACTTGCTGAATCAGTCTCCTGGTCCAGCGTCCCCGCGACTCCTGTTCCCAGCTCTCCTGCTAGAGCTGGTAGGTGCGGTTGCGCTCCTGCATTTTTGCATGGTCCTCTCCACGCCGCTGATAAATCGCTTTCTTCTCCGCCGCCAAAAGTTTGACGGGGATTACTCCAGCAACCACCAAGATGGCAGGTTCAGACACTGTTCGGTAGGCGGATGCTACCCTGAGTGCTGCCTGACGCTGCACTCTGGCAAGCCGCATCCTATACACCTCCTTATTGAGCGCGTCTGCCCACAACTCCGCACCATACAGGAGCACAGACTGAACTGTAGACATCAACAGCCTTCTGCGACTGGAACGAGGACCTCCGACATTGGCCATTAACCGGCTAAGAGAAGAGATCACCTTAGCAGCCTTGTCCGCCGTTCGGAATATCTGGTCCCGCCAGCTAAGCTTAGAGTCCACCATGACACCAAGATACTTGGCGGCACGAACGGACTGGACTTCGACGTCCCCCACCCTCAACGGCACAATGGTGTCAATCCGCTTTTTGGTCAGAATCACGATCTCAGTTTTGTTCAGCGCGAGTGAGAGACCGTGATCTGCCATCAATGCGTTTATAGTTCGCATGACTCGGTTTAATTTTAGCTGGGCCAGCTCAACACTACGAGCAGCTATTAAAGCTGCAATGTCATCTGCGTACCCAACTAAAACGGTTTCTTCAGGCATTTCAGACCTAAGGAGGCTGTCGTAGGCAACGTTCCAGAGGTCCGGGCCAAGTATGGAACCTTGGGCAGCACCAGAAGTGACACTCATCGTCCGCGGGCCTTCTGTAGTATCATACATGAGGAGGCGGAACCGGAGGTAATCCTCTATAATGCGCATGAGGTATGCCGGGACGTGGAAGTTGTTCTCCAGAGCGTCCAGCATATCGCACCATCTTGCAGAATTAAATGCGTTTCGCACATCGAGTGTAACGAGCAGCACAACCCTACGAGAGTAGTGATTAAAATCCTCAGCTCTCATCACGGCTTGCTTCACCTCCTCAATAGCGTCGACCGTTGATCGCCCCTTCCTGAAGCCGTATTGGCGAGGGCTCAGGTCCCCCGCAGCAACCACGGCTGAATTCAGTCGGGAACGGATCAACTTCTCTAGGACTTTCCCAGCCGTATCCAACATGCAAAGGGGTCTGTAAGAGGACGGCAATTCTGGGTCTCCTTTCCCCTTCCCTACGAGCACGAGCCTAGCTTTTTTCCAGCACAACGGAAATACCCCCTCTGCTAGGCAGGCGTTGTACATGCTCAGAAGAATCAGGGGATTGATTGAAAAAACCTTCTTAAGAGCCTCGCCAGGTACCCCATCAGGTCAGGAGCCTTGTTATTTTTTAGGGATAAAACGGCAGTCTCCAGCTCCTCATGAGTGAAGAGTGGGACATCGTCCATCATCTTTGTTTGTTCATTGGATAGTTGTACATTATATTTTAATGATCTTGGCTAATGAAACAGCTGAAATTTCTTTGACGTGTAGTATTAGTAAGCAAAACTCCTACAAAAGGCTTCTCAATTCATTCTACACTCATCCTTCCTCATATTTCAGTAAACATACGCACCCAGTGGTGTTTCCATCCCAATTAGAAAGAAATATAATTCAATGTCCACTCTTATTTTTGAAATTGTCTTTTAGTATGAAATTATATTTATGGCTATTATATTTAGAATTGATTACCAATGTAAACCATAATTTAGTTTGGAACAATGGTTATTAAAGAATTTAAAAACAATTAAATGTTGCTATACAGAAAAATATCAGGCTACTATTCTAAAGTATCAAAACTCAAGTATCAAAAGTTTAAGGACATTAACTCTCTTGCCACTGCCTAACCAAATTACTAACTTTTCCTTTCCTTGCCAAACTTCACGCTCCTGAGTCAAACTGCTTGCCTGCATTATTTAGACTATCAATTTTGACCACAGTTCAAATGAAAAACTAATGTAAACATCGTACTTCGTTTCCGAAAAGAATATATTGTATAAAACTATGTGTATTTTATACTATTTTTAGCATAGAAAACACACATCATGTGTTTAGTTTTATACATGATATATTTTCTTTCAGAGCTTAAAGCTTTGGAGAAGCTTTTTAAAGATCGATCTCTAAGAACCCGTTCGGTCTGTTGGTTTGTAATAAGATTGAAGTCAGTGAGTAATGGTCTGTGAACAGAACATGTCCAAACTGACTCTGATCTTTGCTAAGTCCTGCCTCTAGTCGGATTCTAAAAATGTTTGCTCCAGAAAATTATACATTTATGTAATTAAAACAAAAAATAACGTAAATTGGTTACACACTTTTTTGTCTCATATTATTACCCTATTCACTCTATATTACATTCAAGTACGTTGAGAATCCTAGATATTTCTATAAATAACTGCTACTACTAAAATAGTACATACTGTTAAGAAGCCAGTCTTGCCTTTTTATATTTGAATATAAAAATAGTATTTAAAAGTGATTAATCAGATTAAGGGTTGAAGGGAGCTTTAGACCTTGTCTTTACTTCCCACATCATTAGTCAGTAGATGGGGTTGTAGTTAATACTCTCATCTCCTCTACTGCAGTTTTTTTTTATTGAAACGAAACTTGACTCTATAATCTGTTAATCATCCCTCTTATGAAAGAGGGTATTATTTTCATTGTGGACGTAGCCTCCGGATTGCCAAATAATATTAAAAAGGTTTAAATACCTGCTATCAAGCAATCCAAATGGATTGCTTGATAGCAGGTATTTAAACCTTTTTAAGGGTATTATTCACAAAATACTTGATTATACCGTAAAAAATATAAAATACAGTAAGCATGTATTGTTTTATTTGTCATACATATAGACGTTAACTTCTAATTAAAGTTATATTTTCTTAAAAGTCCACCATAATTTTCCAAAAAGCTTCCCAACTTTCTTTCCAAGCCCCAAACTTCCTTAAAAGTCCCCCCATTACAAAAAAATCACCAATGCCGCACCCCTATGAAAATGTAAAAAACAATCCCGGGTTCCTAGGACAAGAAAAAACCCAAAATTAATGCGAGGTTAATAATAACAATACCGCTAGTTAATACAAGCTGCTACTGCTAGTTGAGTTACTTATTTATTGGTAGCCTTAACCTTTACGTATAAAAAAAGGTATCGAATACTAAACTTAATAATTTGACGAAACATAAAATAAGTGGTTAGTATGATCTCATTGAGTTATTTTTGTGGTACTGACCGTAGAGTTTAGGTTACTAAGATACTCATCAGATCACCTAAAGTAGTTAGCTTAAAATGTTTGCAATATTTAAGTACAGAGTTCAAGCAGTAAAAAGATTGGCTAAATTGGCTGAGAAAACGCCAACGCAGCATTAGCTCTCAACAACCAATATTTATTTATACATATTATATCGTCATGAACTCGAAAGCAAATACAGTTATGGTAAAAAGTAATAGAATTTGTTGCTAAATAGGTGCAATAAATGAAAGTGGTTTGTTAAAGAGGCCTCAAGATATGTAATTTTAATATGGGAAGAACTAACAATTTATTGGTGTCATAATGTATAATTTTTACTATGTAATAAATGTATACATGGTGATTGATATAAATGTGCCAGCTGTTTTATTTGAAAGCTATAAGACATATCAAAAGAATGTTAATTGTATCTGCCTTGGATTTCTTATTTAAAATATTTGGCCGAAAAAATTATTTTATCCGGCATTTTTCCTATATGGCCATCAACTTTGATTTTTCTTATGGAAGATGCTATATTTTATTATTTACTTAGAAAGTAAGTGCCATTTAAAAACGTTTATCTGATTTTTTTTCTCTAAAACTACTCATTTGTGAGTTACAGCTAGTTAAAACTAAGAAAAATTACTTTCTGTATACATTCTGCGCCATGTAGCTCCTTAATGAGTAGTCTTAGAGAACGAATGCTAAGAATACAAACGTTTTTAAATGGTCTTTACTTCCTAAATCAATCATAAAATATAGGGTCTTCATAAGAAAAATCTAAGTTGGTGGCCATATTGGAAAAATGGAGACTACAATTATTTTTTCAGCTTGACCAAAATTTTTAAAATGAAACATCCAAGGCAGTGACAATTAAACATTTTTTTGGTATCTCTTATAGCTTTCGAATAAAACAGCTGGCACACAGCTGGATTTACCTGATTAAAGTTTCAGTTTTCTATGTGAATATTTTTAATAAAATTATGATTACTAAAGTTTATTTAGACTGCTGACCTTAAGAGGATCCTTTTGGTAATTAGCTAAAGATCAAATCAATAAAAAATCAATCATTCTCATCGAGGAGGGTGTGGCCGAGGAAATAGATAGGGTGGGGATCGTGAACGCAGTTTGGTAGTTAACAGTCTTATCGTTATCCCCCTATATCGTTGACGATTCACTGTCACGCACAGACTAGATGAGTAACACTATACTCACTCAAAGTTAATAATTAAAAATGTCTCCTTTAGCTACAAAATCTATAAGAGATTACAATAGATGCAACTTAGGAGAAATTTGTTCTTAGTAATTAACTTGATCTTAAATACATAAGAATATATGAAGACGAACATTTCATTAAAACAGCGATGCAGACTTCATTAAATCAAGTGGTTTAGTTTATTCAAAAATGGGCTACAAATTTACCACAGGTAAGAACTGTGTAGACATTCACGGATGCCTTGCAATATATGTATATATTTTAGTTGAGGATTCAACATTAAAGGTGTTACTTTATCACAAAAAGACTGTGGGGCAAAGTGCAATTAAGTTTCACTCCTTAAAGCTGAGAATAAGTAAGAAGTAAGAGTAGTATTGCATATTTAACCAAAGATTATACATAACCGGTATTAATTGTCGGAGAAAATTTAAATATTATAGGGCAAAACATTAAATATGTTTAATTTAATTACAGTATAAGTATGTTTGTTGTGTTTTACATGATTCAGGAACGGTTAGTTTATTTCATTGCCTATTATATTCTGAAGTAGACCTACCATCATGGTAGATCTACCATGGAACAGCGTAGCCAATTTATCATTAAAAAGAACATAATTATGTGAACTAGTCACAGAATGCACTAATGTCTAAACTAATTTGTTATACCTTATTCATTGTTGCTGACCAAGTTGATGGGTTAAAGAGTTTGTGTATTTGACAGAAATTTGTGATTTAGATCAGCATAATCTGTAGGTTGCTCACATCAACTACGACGATATCGATTAAAAACTGGCTACACATTTCTAATGGGGATGGAATGTCTTGTTGTATAATTAGTCAAAGTTTATTTTCTCTCTTGTAGGAGATAACATATCTACGTGTAAAGCCAACTATCTATGTATGAAATCAGAGACTAAACATGGAAACCGAAAGTTATACTTTTTAAAGAGTTTTGCTACAACTACTTTGCAGTTAAAATGGCAAAAACCAACATATTTTATCATCTTGCTTGCAAAAGAAAAACTCTTTCGCGTATCTCTCTAAATAGTTTAGTTATAGTTGGCTTAGAAAAAAAAAATATTTAAGGCATCATCATAATTACGCTTTACGTTTCCAACTCCCCTACAGCTTTGAAGGAACCCTCTATTGTTTGTTGTAGATCACAATAAGAGAAAGACTTGACGGTGGTATTTTGTGAACAGAGAGAGAGGGTTGCTTTATTGAAAGGATTAGAACCATTAAAGGAATGTTAAATGAGGCGAATATTTTAAATAGGAAGTGATTTAACTGTGATCTTTCGTATTAATGACCTTTCAAAAGTAATGGTGAAGATTACGCTCTACGTATTATTATAATTTATTTCTTTAACGATCATACAAGGGAAAATAATGCAAAGATACCCTAAAAATATAGTACAGTGTATTTACCCGCATAACCGCATGAACCAAAATTGTAGGTATTTATGATTACGTGACGTTATTTAATTAGTGACAAAGTGATTTGTTTGAGGCCTATTAGAATCCCCTTATATAATCTTTTTTTATAATTATTTTAAGTAATCTTGGCCTTTTTACATAAATACTGAATTAGTTATTTATTACTTCATTACTCAAGTTGAATCAATAAAATTAAGAACATTGTAGCATTCGTTGCATGAAATAAATTAATCACAGTGATTTGTCAAGTCTCAGATATTTGTAAGACCATCTTAATATCATTAGTCACTTTCATTTTTTATCATGGTTGTACCCTAGTTATGATGGAGATAATGAGTTAGGTCCATGGGAGCAGCTTAATTATTGGTCCGATGCTGTTTTAAAATTTATTTTAATTTGTAAACATAGAATTTGTCGAGTTTCCTATATTCTTGATAAACCACAAGCGTGATTGTCCGTATCTCAGAGCGATACGAGAGCTGTTATCGAGCTCTAGGGATTCCCTTCTCGTGGTGGGCAAAGTGGTGAGGTTACTCCCCTTGCAGCAAATTGTCTTCTACACATTGACTGGTCATGGGTTTATCCAGTAGAACTACTAAGAATGATAACAAAAACTATTGGATAAACATTAGTTTAACATTGGTCTTTATATTTTGTTAACAATGATTAAATTGTTTAAATAGATCCTGGCCAGTAATATATATAAATAAGGCATACATAAAAGAGAACACTAATTTTTACATTTAAGCTCTGCATAATAATTAGAATAATAAATAAATGATGTAGTTATCTGAATATTTCTCCAAACAAGGCATTAAGCGACACACCCTGAGGATATTACGAATATAGGTACTTATAATTGGTACAAATATTGCAATTTTTCATTGCTATGATCCTTAGAAATATCCTTCTATAATCTAATTACCTACATCTGGTTTGGACTAGTGATGATATA
Organism: Macrosteles quadrilineatus; assembly: GCF_028750875.1. NCBI lineage: Eukaryota > Metazoa > Arthropoda > Insecta > Hemiptera > Cicadellidae > Macrosteles > Macrosteles quadrilineatus. The sequence continues at coordinate 46,435,905 of NW_026542597.1, forward strand.
TGCACTGTATTTCACAAAATACTAACATGAATGCTAGTTTAAAGTTTTAGGCAACAACTGTCTAAGTGCGTTATTAAGGGATATACACTAACTATCAAAGTAATATAAATAGGAAAAAGGGTTTGTAGAAGAAAGTTAACAGTGCTTTTAGGATGTCCTGACTTACGCTTCACAGATTGATTGATCGCAGGTCCACGGGATTGATGGCAGTTTAGGTTGATATATTTCCTGATTCAAATCACGACGTGACTAGTTTCAAATATATCAGTGAGAAAAAAATTTACATCATAACTATATTTCAGGTAATAATTTGAGTTTTAAAATATAATTATTATCCTTACGGCTTTATGGTTGAAGGGCTAACTAATCATCCACGCAATATATTTTAAGATTTTACAACTCGTAAAAACAATATTTTTTCCTTTTTTGGTATTCAATATTCCTTTAAATTTTAGCTTTGTAATCAATGCATTACAATCAAGTACTTAGGAGTTTACATCTATTTTATTATTGAGTAAGAACTATATGAAGATTTTCAGGTAAAAACATAAGATTTGTAGTAACACAGATGCTTTAAACAATAGTTTACATTCTTATTTTTTGTTTTAAACTAAGTTAGGTTTAACCCAGCGCAAATAGATTTCCAGTGTTATATAATTTTGTAGAGTGTACTTACCTCCAATACCTAATAATATTAATAATAATAATAAATAAACCCAATATAATACATAATACCTCTCATAGTCTTACCTCTTAATAAATCAGTCTTGGCAATCAAAAGTATCAGCAACATGTTAAATATATCTTAAGACTAAGACGGGTGGCGTCGTTCTGTAAACCAGCGTCCTGTAATAGGCATGTACTGTGGATGCGATGCTCCCTGGTGTGGATTAACGTCCGCACGAGTGAGTACTACCACTATCCGCAATACTATCCTGATAATTAAACCAATTCGTACGTACCAGGTCAAAAATGTGGTTCGGATTCCACTATAAACTGTTAGTTGTCATTAGATGTATGGGCTGTTTATTAACAGATGTGTCTATGGAATATGTCGGCGTTAGTCACTAACAAGACTACAAGATCGCGCCACTCATCTCCATTCATAATTGGCTTAAAATACCTACTTTGTATGGTCACCATTTAAAAAGAAAGAAAGTATTAAATATTTTATTAATATTTTAGGATCACTACCACTGGCTTGATGTATTATTTGATTTATTTTTTAGTTGTTTTTTAAAGCTTAAGAAAATCTTCCTTAAAGAAACTGTGTGAAAGGCTGTTTTCCACATCATTAGTCTTGAGCTTAAATTGGATTTTCAGAAAATACCTTATCTTCACTAAGTGAATACAATAATAATAGAATATAAAATACAAAATAATGTAAAAATACGTTTAATACTAGTCTTTCATCTTATTATCTTATATCTTTTTACTTGGTCTCATAGGATTCAAAGTAATTGTGATAATTTTATGAGATTTGCGGTTGCTTCAACTTAGACCTTAAGGATAAGTATTTTACGAATTATTTATAGAGAATAATAGTTCATTTACCACGATAAATGGTAGTTAAGCTTAACTTTTTGCTGATAAGAAGATTAAACAGAGTGTGTTAACAAGGACCTTGAAGGAACTTATTAGTTTTTAATGATCTATTCAGGCAAAACATACTAATTGAAGAACTTAAGTACCAATATGATCAAGATTTTCATATAACAGTTAAATCAATAATACACTTCACTTAGTCCTCGCTAAAACACATGTTTTTCTGTATCCGGCATAGATTCTTAGCATATTGTGTTGATGTTCACTGCATTTTTATAAAGTTTAAATAAATAATATTTAATTACCTACATGCTTTATAATACTATCTACATTTTATTAGTAAAAAAATGTTAACCAAATAGTATTAAAATATTATTTGTATATTAAATGCTGACTTAACTTGATACTATAATGAATGACAGCCAATACACAGCACTAAATTATATATTTAGCTTAAAACTTTACCGATATTATAAAAATCTCTAGAGTATTAAAAGTTGCATACGAAACAGTAATTACATTTTTTAATTAGTCAGTTTTTTTTTATTAGTCAGTTATGAACTGTTCTAGAAATCAAATCAGCAAATAGACCCTACAAGCTTCTAGACAAGCTTAATCAATTTCAGGCCTGGGTGTACTATACACTATTACAGTAAAAACGGATCATAGAAATCATAAAGAAAACACGCACAGAATTGTATAGAATTTCTTAATTAGAATTGTACAGATTGTTCAGAAATAGAGAATTGTACGTACAAAATTGTGCTATATGAGCTAGCTGGGAATGCTTCAACAATGTATTTGATCAAGATTGTTGTTATGGATTGTATACTTTATGCGTTTATTTCACATTAGCTTTTTTATTGATTCCCGAACAAAAAGTTTGGAAATGTATTCATTCATTGTTTTTATTCATTAAAAAATCCTATTTTTTGGAATAATTATTGTTTTGAAACTCTTTAATTTTAACACTTTTAAAAAACAAAAGTTCAAAAACTTCCCACATGTTTGAACCTTTAAACAATGTTTTTCTTTTAGGCCATGTTACTCTCAAAACACGTTTCCATATTGTATCGTTGTGGAATACTGATCTCATAGCAATCAATTTTTGAGTGTAACCTAACGTTTTCTGCGGGCAAAGAGTTTAAATGATAACCAATCAAAAGGGTCTATTTGTCTTAAGCACTAGTTACCATTTTAGGTACATATTGCATACTCTACAGTTTAAAAATATTAAAAATTCAAACATAAAAAAATCTACATAAAACAATATTTGCCGTAATTTTATAATTTTAATGTTTGATGAAATTACAAGTAAAATATTATGTGACAGTAAATAATATTAACGTACAAAAACCTACAGAAAATACAAAGGTTTTTTTTAGAATTAGTAACATTTTATAAAATATACATTTTTTACCTTTGGGGTTTGGCAAAAAAGTTACCTCATCTGTGTCTATATCAGTCATGATATTTACAACATAAAGATATTAAGTGACAAATCAAATAATTTATAATGAATAACAATATTGATTTATGTTACCCCAGTTTTCAAAAATGTATTAAGTTGTGAAAAAATGCTGAGGACTTGTGACATTTGTTTATTATTGTGTATTTTATTTAATGTTGCAAACATGTTATTCATTCTTCATAAGAATACTGTATTTATGTTAAGATCTCAATAGCAATAGCAAGCAAAATTTATAGTAAATTCTAAATCAAATTCCTGACCATAACTTTCAATATATTTAGAACATATTTTGCTAAAAGTATTACACGTATCAAAAAAAAGTATCAAACATATTATATACTACAGTGAAGTATATGCATACGTCACTGTAGTATATAATACCATACACACATTCAAATTGTTTACTTGTTAAACTATTATCATAACCTATTCTTTATTACTTATGTTTAAAACAGTTATCTTATGTATCCTATGGTTGACTGAGAACAAATATTCAATGTACATATTTTAATTAATAATACGGTAAAAAAATTATTAAAAATAAAATAAAATATGTTAGAAGGGCTGTTTCTTTAAGGTTTTAGTTTGGTTAACTAGACACGGATAATTTATTTTAAGACGTTTGGAACTTCTCTGAATCATTGAAAGAGAGATGAGCTATTTAAAATACTCGCCTCATTGAACAAACCGTAAATTGCCCGAATAAATTAAAAGGGAGCGTCTCAATACTCATCAAAGAGAGGATTTTCCAAATTACGAAGATCATTTTTAAGCTGGTTATTAGTTACTCCCCGATTTCAAAATGATTCGGAAATTCTAAGCAATATCAGCGTTCAATTACTCACAACTGTTGTGGTGGCCTCAATAACTGAAACTCCAACGTTTAAAATTATAATTAGAAACAACAAACAAATTATGGTATATTTCCCTAAGAAAATAGGTATATTTCCTCTCATTTGTTTTGTAAGCCATTATTTTGGTATTGGATCCATTGGTAAGCTTAGTGTAAATGCCAAAGTCATTTTCGTGTTTCTTTATTTACATTTTGTTCTTGCAATATTAGTTTCAATATTTGTAATACTTTAAAAAGTGACCTATGAATTAGAGTTATCAAAAAATATTATAAGCAACTCGGTACATAGTTATGCAGATCTTTTATGTCTATTTTAAAACCTTTAGTGAGCCCATAACTGCAGACTAAGTGCGGGTTACAAATCGATGCACCATTTACGACATAAACATCATGGCCGATACTATTGGTCAAATCTTGGAATCATGCCTCTCAAAGCTCTGAAAAAAATAATTTAATAATTTTAATCAAAGCCTGCAAATGGTGGGAAGTACCCCACCTTGGCCTGAAAAAATATCATCGTTATTTTTTTCTGTTTGAGCTGATACAGTATAATTTCTCAAGTAGTAAATGATACACTCTTAGTGTTCATAACAGTACACAGTATTTTGTTTGTGTATTATTTATAATCACTGAAACTAATAGAGGATAGTTCAAATTAAACGAGAAAATGACTTATAGTTTATTCAAGTAAACGTAAATCTTGAACCTTAACAACTCTCAAAGTGAGATTGACAGGTGAAGGGTCCTTCATTGTAAGTCTGTCAATAACTCTACAGCTGTGATTCATTAATGCCAAGCAAGATCAATCGTTCAACACCTTGAAGAATATTTCTGTAGCATATCTTATTTGGATGCAAGATAATATGTAAAATGCGGGTTTAAAATATAAACTAAAATAAATTCTGAACAATGCAACATTTAAGGTAAATATTATTGAAATAAAATCCCCAAACAAACATACCAAGTTTCATTTTAATTTATGTGGATTCCCAAAATGTAAACAAATGATTTAATCATGTTTATCTAGAAGATCTCAAGTTTTTGTAACAGGTTAGGTACATTACCCTATACCTGGGAAAACTTTTTAATTTTGATTCCAAAGGAATAAATAAGGTTATGAAATATTAACTATTTTATGTAAAGTATACGATGTTTACAGTCACAATCTCCTAGTATTTAGCTCAGTAACTACTAACGTACGTAATTATCTTAAGGGTGTTTGGTCAAAAAATTAATGTAATATTTAATATTTTATGTTATTTTAATATTTGATGTTATTTTTAATATTTTAAGTCACTGCTTTCTTATTTTATTTATGATTATTATTTGTTTTGTTGAGAATTTCTTTTGTAATAGTATAAATAGCCTTCTTTTATGGTAAAAAAAAGTTAAAAAACAGTTTTAAGTTATAATAAAGAATCACTTTTCGACACTGGTCAATGTACTGTAAATATGTACTAAAAGAATAAAGATTTTTTGAAATGAAATGAAATGAAATGTCTTATTTGTTGTTATTGTTCAATTGTACTAAAAATTAAAGATACAAATATATCAGACAAAATTATTTATTTTGAATACTAAGCGAGATATGGAGCTTGAAATTAGTAAATTTTTCTTCTTTGGTACCAGTTCACAGGGAGAATGGATAATGCGATTCTCACCAAAATTTGCATTCAGGTGTGCAAAAATAAGATAATAATAACTAGCTTTTTAAAATTACAATTTTTTTTTATTTAATTTTTTTTAATAGCTTTTTGCTTTTGGGAAAATTTGTCTGTATGTTGGAATAAAAAAAAAGTAATATAACTCTTTAGGGCTGTGAATTTGTACCTTTGATGTCTTGTGCTGTCGGAGCACTACTCGTTAAGAGGGTGTACACTAACACCGGGGCTTTAGAATACAACGATAAACGTATTCGAACCATGTTAAAAGATGTTAATAGTTACGTGATGTTAAAGTATTCTACAGCCCCGGTGTTAGTGTACACACTCTCAACGAGTGGTGCTCCGACAGCGCAAGGCATCAAAGGTACGAATTCACAGCCCAAACGAGTTGACATATTAAATTGTTTTTAAATTCCAACATACAGATAATCTTTTTTCAAAAACCAAAAGCTATTTCTAAAATAAAAAAAAAATATAATTTTAAGTAGCTAGTGATTATTATCTTATTTTTCCACACCTGAATTCCAATTTTGGTGAGAATCAATTTACCTATTCTAACTGTGAATTGGTACCAAAGATGAAAAATTATCTACTTAAAACTTTATATCTCGCTTAATATTAAAAAAAACAACATTTTTCTTATATATTTGTATCTTTAATTTTTAGTAGGGACAATTGAACAATAACAAAAAAATCAGACATAAAAATTTACGACCAAACACCCTTAAGAGATTATCAAAAGCTACTTTTAGATCTATACTGCATTTTAGTATTGAAATAAACACTAGTTTCAGTTTCATAATATTTGAAATATTTCCTTGAAATTTTATTCCATTCTTAAAAGCAGACCTAAACCAAAAATTTCCTGTTATAATCAAATAACTTAATATGAAAGTAGTTGGCTGAAAGGTTGTGGAGTCCAGTTTGCATTTTCTGAGAAAATTGCGGATAAAATGGAAAAATTGTTAAAGAAGGCTACGATACTAACCGGTTTTATCTCTTCCAGTAGATAGCTGACTTCTTTGTGTGATTGATGGATCCACCTTTTATAAGATGGATGGGGAATGTTAAATAATCGAAGAATTTACAAATATCTGTCAAACATCAAAATCGATTACTTAGTGACAAATAATATAATAAATCTCTTCGCTACAGTTATTTTACTTGTTTATTGAAATCAGTAGAAATTGTGTTATAATTTACTATTTAGCTATTATAATATATTATACCCCATAAAACTAAATATTTTTTCCAAAGAACCTATGAAGGGCATAAACTTTATAGGTGGTTATACCAAGTTTATACAGTATAGAGTTTTTACTTTTAGCGAATTTCCCTATAGGAAAGTAGCTATTACCGTAGGTGGCACGGTAAGACCTAGACCCAGGACCGATTTACTTTTTCATTTTGATGTCCCCAGAGGCCAAAAACACCATTCGTTCAAATTTTTATATATATATATATATATATATATATATATCTTTATAGACTGCAGGATAACACTACCTACCGCATTGGATTGCAGGATATTACTCCCCGCGAGGTAGCAAAGTTTGGTAGCGTTATGCCTGCATTTCAAACACTTGGAAGCCGGGATAACACTACCTAGCACTCAGATTGCAGTATATCACTACCTCACTCCGATTTTATTGTTTTTCACCATATCACTACTTGCAGGCTTAACACTACCCAGTGATACCAACTCCTAAAATCTTTTAGACGCTAATATGCTTTGTTTGTTTTGTCTAACTTATTGATTATGATAAAACGGCAATTTTTAAGTGACAAATTTATCCTAAGCAGTTTAAGATGTTGAATTACCGGTACTGAATTATAAAACATAAAATTATTTAGTTCTCGAATATGGAGTTTAATTTTAGACATATTTGCTCAATTCTAATCACATTATACTATATTTTTTTTAATCAAAAACGTTTAGTTAAATACCAGCTTTCATTTTAGTGGTTGACTATTATGATCGAATGTATCTAAAGCACGCTGCAGAAGCATGACCAACAAAAAAAAGCTATTTATCATTGAGTGATAGTTAAACTATTTTAATTGAAACATTAACGTCAATTTTGACGGGTCTCACCTAGTACTTTTGATTTAAAAAAAAAAAACATTGAAATAAACTGTAAATTTATAAAACTAGAAAATCTTAGCAAAAGTTAAAATTGTGAACGGTAACGGCTCTTTTTCCGTAGCCATATACCATTCTGAATACACGAGTAAAGGTTATACATCTATATTGTTATTATTGCATGTCTTTATTATTATTAGTTATATAGAAATCGGTGTATTACGTGACAGGTGCGACAAAACTTGTGTGACATAAGGTCGGCGCGTCTTTCGCCTAAGTATTATATGGTCAACGTAACATATTTTGAATTAATCGATCAATAATTTGAACTAGGTGAAACCCGTCGAAATCGACGGTCACTGTCAAGGCTTACGCTAATTATTCATCGACAGAAAGTAAGGTGTAGTGGAATATACTTGAAGTGAAGTTGGCTTTTACTCTTGAACTGTTAGGGACCTCCTCGTTTATATGGTTGTGCGGCTTCATTGGCAACAAATAATTCAAATTACATAACAATGCGGCATTTGGCAAAAGCAATAAATACTGTAAATTGGCTGTTACATAAATATTGACGTTTACATGCATTGTTAAACAACGTATCTTATAAAGGATGATGTGATCTAGTTTAGAAGGAATATGACCTTTCTGTCATGACAGTAGCTGCTTAAATAGTATTTACTCTTTGTGTATTTTTTACAGCCAAAATATCGTGTTTTTTTAAATCATGTTAACAACCCAGTGAGCCACGGTCCGTAATATAGACCACTTCAAATAATTTGTCAAGATAGGTACCATTTTAGGCCAGGTTTCTGTGTTTGGGTGTTATTACACACGATAAACTTCTTCTGCAGATAAATAATCTGCTGGAGAAATATAGGGCCTAAGCCAAATTATAAATGTCACAATGTGAGTTTGAGCATTTTGTAACTATATGGGTAAGTTACATAGTATTTTCGAGACTGCTGCTCAGTGCACTTTAAGAATTTATTATTAGACTCAAACTCAAATATCTTTATTTATTTGACAGTCGTTATAACTGCATAATAGCGTCAACAAAATTTCTCTTACAAATAAAAACAATATTTCTTATAAATAAAATCTAAAAACTAAAAATCATTGATTTCTTAAGAAGTCTTCTACACTGTAACAACAGCGTGACAAAAGAAGACTCTTAACCCCTTTGCCAAATTTGTCCACACTATTTTCCATCTTCAGGGGAGCGGGCAGTGCATTGAACAGTTGAATGCCATTGCAAAATAAATGATTTTCAAAAAACGCAGTTTTGTGCTTTGGAATATCCAAATCGGACCGGCTTCTCAAACCATAGGAGATAGGGCGAGACTGATTTTGAAAAAGGTTGAAGTTTTTCTTAACAAATAGAAAACAAATAGAGGTAAATTTAATGGTTTTTGTTGCTGAGTAGCGTTAGTAAACATGCACAACCCATTTCGTTATTCTAATAACATTCAAAGGCTCTCTAAGAGTTCAAATTGCAGTTTTACAGCTTAATGACTTTCTAAATCATGCGCATATTTCTACACAAATATTGTAAAATGTTTTATCCAGTTGCTGTAAACTACTATTAATTTAGCAAAATGGACACTGCTCAAATGGGCAACGTGCCCTTCTGCACTTGTTTAATTTTGTATTGTATTACGCAATCGAAGATTTTTCCAATGATTGAAAACATGTATAACAATAATCTCGTGAACCTATGATGATCTGTTGAATAATATGATAAAATATAGGCAAATGTGGGGGAAAAGGCAGACAACAACCCGTACAGCAGATATAAGATAGTTCAATAAGAAATTATTGTAAGAGTTTTGTGATAAAAGGAATTTCCACTGATTTCGTAATGGAATGTTATATTGCAAAACATTACATGATACAGAAGAAAATAAATTTTAAAATCAGAAAATAGCATTGCAAATAATTCTTTTGGACAATTTAGTAACTCCCAATAAATGTGTGTTGTTTAAAAACACAATTGAAATATCAACAGCTGTTTCATTAAAAAGTATTATCCACATGGCCAAAATGTAAACAAATTTGTCGAGGTATCTTTAAAGGCTTCTGGGGCAGAGCCCTAAGGGAATTTACTTCATGTTTCTTTTGATAACTCATCTACAGACCAAGGCCTTTCTTTGGAGACCTCTACCAAGTTTCTACGTCCAGCCGTTCTCTCAAATTAGTGGAGACAAAGTTTCCAATTAAATATTTAGATTTCCCCATGTTAATCTTATGGGAGAAAACCCAACTTTGATGGAAGATCCTGCCCAAACTAATAAAGATTTCAAAAAACCAAAAACACTTTGCAAAACTACAGATCAGGGCCATTTTTTTGACACTTTAATCATCAAAATCGGTCCAAAAATGTGGGAGGAGTTCTGTTTACAAAAATCGGCTTAGCGTATTATATATATAGATTATGTCCATTAAATATATGACCTTTTGTTACCCACAGTTTTTATAATTTTTTCGACTATTTGCCAGGCTATTTAAAAATAATTTGAAGACATATCAACATTTATTTTTTCAGTCGAGTTTAATGAAGATTTTAAAAATAGTTAAACGATTCTTAGTCTAATTATTTGAAGTTATACTAAAAATATAGAAAAGCTGATTATTATTTTAGATAGTTATGTATATCAATTTGATATAATTGCTTTAACTGAGTCTTGGGTGGATGAATCAAGTGGGAATGTGAGTATGGATGGTTATAACGTGTTTATGAACAAAGAAAGTAGAAATCGTAATGATGGTGTGATTGTTTGTGAAAAAGTATTTTTCTGCGTGCACGGAGGAGGTTGGTATTATGTTTTGTTTATTATTAAGGTTGGTAAATGTTTTGAGCAACATGTGTTAAAGCATAGACAAAAAGGACTAAATAAAGACCGTCAGCTGTACTGCGGTTACCATAGAAACAACACTGGGGTGACTGGGAGCACCATGTATGTACGCGCTACGTAACTACGCGGCGCTCCAAGCGGTGTGTGCCAGAACCTATGGTAACCATGGTAATCACAGCAAGGTTGACAGTCTATATTTAATTATTTTTGTATATGGTTAAAGTAGAGGTAACATTTGGCGGTGCACGGCTTTCCCTGTTATCGGTGTACAGGAGTCCGTCTAGTGATTTACAGTATTTCCATTTATCGACGACCTTGAAGCCTACTTAGGTTAATAGGGTATAGGAAACACTGGCTGGTCGAACTGGTCGGCGACATTAATTGCTGCATTTTGCAAAAAAAAGCTAACAATATCTCACACCACTACGTGAATGTTTTATATGGTTCAGGTTTTAAAATAATAACTTCATTAAATCTGCTATTATAAAACGTGCTATAACAGATCATTTTTTCATGGTTGCACAAATACAAGGTCCGAAAGATTTCTCAAAAGCTACTTCAGATTTACAAGCCAAAATAGAGAAAACTTTTTTAGATTTTTCTGTTGGAACCCGCCTTATCTTTGATACGGCCTGGTCTGTTATGTTCAATAAGGTACAAGAAATTATTTCAATGTTAAATTCTTAATAAAAAATAGGTATTTACCTTTGTCTACAGCTCAAACTGTTGTAACTTGAGTTACGGCCATAACTTGAATTTACGTCGTTTCAATCCGAGTTATAATGCCGAAACGGCCGTAACCCAAGTTACAACAGTTTGAGCTGTAGACAAAAGTAAATATTTATTTTTAATTATCATCACAGCTCAGGGGCAAAAACATAGATTTGAAATTCATAACCATATAAGAAGAACGCATATCTTTGCACTCGAGCCCTATCAAAAATAGGTATTGCCTTTTTAGTCAAAAATACTACGAAGTAGTTTGCAATCAGAGCCAAAATAAGCTTTCCCCTACAAAAACGTTATTGAATTTTTTAAACTGCAAATGCTAAAGCAAGAGCTTCCTTTTATAAAATAATAGTGGTTTAGTTAACTACTTTCGTAATTATATTTGTCTTACCAGTTCAGGGGCAAGCCACAACAATGAGTAAGCTTCCTTTTCTATAATTTGTGAATAGCTTCGCTCAGCTGTTGAGAATGTGCGTGACTGATACGCTATCAGGTTCTCTACACCATCTGGTAAGACAACACGGGTCCCAGGCCTACTGAGCTAGCGTCTACGGACAATTTGAAAGGTAAACTGTTGTCTTAAAGAGCCTAAGTAGGAGTGTTCAGGGCCTTTTACCTTGTCAAAAGCCTCAATACAACATTCTCATAAAATTAAAGGATGTGTGTACTTCATAAGCAGGTCGTAAATTATGACGTAATGTAGTGGAACGAATATGAAATGACATATGGCTTCGACATAAGCCCCTAAAACGCTCAAAAGTAAAACAAATAATTGTAATATTTAAACAAACTCGGAATCAAATTGAAATTATCTATGTGTCAGGGTAGATATCTCAGTACAGTAGAACATATCTTTTGTGTAAAAAAACAGTTGGTTGTTCGTCTTTGTATGCTTTTGTTGATATTATTTTCAACTAGATGTGTGCCCGTCCTACGTACGGGAATCTTGTAGTAGGTTTGAACCTTCTTATATTCAGAACAGGAGTTTCTTTGCATAAGGCTAGGCACACACGAGCGATTATTTTGAGGCGACTATTTCATCGGCCGATCTGTGCATCATGTACTCGTATTTGAATGGAAGCGCGCACACAGGCGATCGAGAATTACGCCGATTTTAAAATCTGGGTTTTGCCAGAGATTCGTAGGCAAGGCGATTGTCGCCCGAAAATCTGTAACGTACAGGTTCTTGTTATCAGTCCGCGCTCACGGTCGACTAAAAAATCGGCCAGTCGATTGTTGTTCTCCACAGGAGTCAGTGAACTTCAGTGTGAGTTGTGTTGTTTTCTTTGTTAACACGTTCGCGGCGGCACGTCAAATGGCGGGCGTATCCCAGGTCCGGCGCAGCCCTCAGCATCGAACAAACCCGATTGCCGCGTGTGATTGGCTTTCCAATTTCGGGCTGACAAATAGCAAATAACGTGCGAGGATGTCCTGCTTTACAACGAGAGTCGACGTAGTTCGCTAAACACCAACAGATAGCAGCACTGCTTGTAACGTAGCCGGTCCCATTGGAATTGTATTGCCAAATGGAGGGAAAAAGACGGGACAAAAGTAGGATTTTGAGATTGCCAGACGGGGATTTACGGGAAAATTTACTACCAACCAACACCACAACAAAATACAGTATACTATTGAGCAGTGCTGTGCGAGGTTTCAAGTTTCTAGCTCTAATCCTGGCTTAAAAATAAATCATTTCGTACTGCATTGCAGCTTGGGAGCGATCGCACCCACCAGGATGGCATTAGGGTTCCGTATGGGAGCGATCGCTCCCATGCCGCCGCGAACGTGTTAAAAAAGCCACAGCTGTTATAATACAAACTGAAACATTAAATGGACATTTTATAGTAAAGAAGTTTTTACTGTCATCACGTGAAGTGTATAGTTTATAAAACTGTCGATTTAAAAGTCTCTGACTTACTATCGGATGAACTCAATATTTAAGTTGTCTTTTTTCTAATTGGAAGAGTACAAACACAGGTTAATTCAACAAAGTCCATTTTAGGATAGCTTAAACAACGCACTCAAAAAATCCATTTCTGGACTAAAAAATCGCCACGTGTGCGCCTAGACATAAATCAATGGCGATTTATTTTTGGCCGATTTTTTAATCGGCCGATCAAAAATCGACCGTGTGCGCCAGGCCGAGTGCATTTTTTCAGATATGCTGGCAAAACTATTACTGTATGGGAAGACATATAAACCTTCGCAAATACAATATCAGACAGTTTCGAGCCAAAATTAATGTTTCGAAATTAAATGTCACCCAGTCGTGTTAGTCCATATTTCATATGAGGCATAGCCCAACACTGGTTAAAAGTAGTTAAAATACTACCTCAACCTCACTACTGCACACTTTATTCGGGTTGAAATTTTCATTAACAAAGTTGCTCTTGTATTTTCTACGAGACACTTAGAAATAAGGACATTAATGCAATATACATACACACACAAATACATAATTGAATTTGGGGATTTGCTACAATTTAACCAAAGCAAATTACAAACAAAATAATTATTTGAAAGTTTTGATAGTCATCAAGTTTTATGATAATCTAATTAAGTCCTGATCAATCAATAAAATTTGTATAAATCCGCTAGCAAATATATAAATAAGTAAATAAATACTCAGTCCACAAAACATTGATAAGTTAACAACGCAAAGCTTTAAAAATGCATGATGGTTTGCTAAAAAAAATCGTTCACTGATGTTTTATCATTTTCACAGCATTAACTAATATTTTGGATACCAGACAGAAAACGCAAATATCATACTGTAAGACATCAATTAAATTTAATAAGAAATAAGTTGCAGCACTAACGATAACTACACTTTAGTGATGTGTGTGTACGTAAAAATGATTCTTGCTTCTACCACCGGTTCTAAGGAAAAGTATCAGTAAAAACCAACGTGTACAGTTAAGAAAATAACCATAGTACTTACGACCAATTCAAACTGTCCTTGTAATCAAACTGGTGTTAATCCGTGTTAATGGTGTTAATAGGTGTTAATCCATTGGCAAATATATAAGCCTAAATACACAGGCCAAAAACCAACGAAACGTTAACAACCTAAAGCTTTCAAAATTCATCATGGTTTGCTCAAAAATCTTTCACTTGATGTGGTATCAGTACCGAAGTTATTAATCTCCCTTGGTTTTGGATTTTTCAAGTTTTCGAAAATCAAAGCTATTTTCCATTAATAGTATTATTTGTAAGCAACTTTTGATGTTCACATATTAATGACAGTTTGAAGAAACCACCTTTATCCAAACAAAGGTTTCTTATTTAAAATGTTACGTAATCTGTAAACTATGATCGGTATTTCTAGAAAATATTCGGAGGAAATGTGACAAAAAACAAATCTAGGGTTTTGTACGTTTGTAGTTTTACTTCATACGTGGGAAGGCCATGTATTCTAGGGAAAAGTACCGATATCGTTGTCGAAATGTGGTTGTGAATAATTAGGCCTACGTAGGGCCTACCCAGGAGATGGGCTATGGGCCAAGATTTGCGGTAAGGTCCAGCGATTACAGTACAAAAAAGTAAGTAGAAACCAAAAGGGACACATTGGAAAAGCAAGTTTAGCTACTTCTGTAAGTTAACCCTCTGTTACAATCACAGCGAAATCTGAAAGATCTTACAAGATCGCAGCATCATCCACGATCACCCACTGTCCTTGAAGAGCCGTCAATGAGTAGAAACCTTTTTTGGAAGCTATTGGTGACGAGTATTAAAAAAATATAAGTTTCCCAGCACTATACAACAATGATTCGTGGTCTTTTCCCCCGTTATAAAAAATCAAGAACAATCGTTGCACTTGTGATTAATTAAACCGGTTAAGTAAGGCACAACGTTTTTAATCACTTTTGGATGTGCTTACAAAAGTTGATCGGGAATGGTTTAGGCAAGGTGCTAGGTGCAGTTGAGTATACATGAAAAGAGTCAGAGATTTTTACTTTTGATTTTGGCTTAGATGAGTGTAAAAACCAATGTCGTCACCTCCAGGGGTGGTCGACAAGTTAAGGGTGGGGGTGCAAAGTTGCGAAAAACAAACCCATATGTAAATCACTTCCAAGCTTATTATGAATAACATGGGAAACTGTTATAGCCTCGTAATAGTGTTAGAATCTTTCAAATGTTGACACTACTTTCAAGGCTTACACTAATTCAGTTAACTGTTATACATTGAGTGAAATTATACATATTTTGAGCATTTAGCATTGTTGTGTTGTGGGATTACTGTTAAAGCTGGAATTCCTTGACATGGAGGATGTCAGTTAATTGTCTCAGCCTTATTAACTATCGAATATTTTTCCAATGATTTGAAAACATGTATGGCAATAATTTCATGAACCTACGATGATATGTCTAGAATAATACGATAAAATATAGGCTAAAGTGGCGGAAAAGGCAGACACAAACCCGTAAAATAGATATAAGATCGTTCTGTAAAAGATAATTGCAATAGTTTCTGTGACAAAAGGATTTTTCACTGATTTTGTAATGGAACGTTATATTGCAAAACATGACATGATACAGTAGGAAATCAGTTTTAAAATCATAAAATAACATTGCAATTACTTCTTTTATACAATTCAGTAACTCCCAATAAATGTGTGTTGTTTAAATTACAATTTAAAAATTAACAGCTGTTTCATTAAAAAGTATTATCCACATGGCCAAAATGTCAACAAATCCGTGGAGGGTTCTTTAAAGGCTTCTGGGGGAGAGCCCTAAGGGAATTTACTTCGTTTTTCTTTTGATAAATCATCTACAGACCAAGACCTTTCTTTGGACACCTCTACTAAGTTTCTATGCCCAGCCGTTCTCTCAAATTAGTGGAGACAAAGTTTCCAATTAAATATTTAGATGCCCCCATGTTAATCTTATGGGAGAAAACTCAACTTTGATGGAAGATCCTGCCAAAACTAATGAAGATTTCAGAAAATGAAAACACTTTGCAAAACTACAGATCAGGACCATTTTTTTGACACTTTAATCATTAAAATCGGTCCAAAAATGAGGGAAGTGTTCTGTTTAGAAAAATCGGCTTAGCGTATTATATATATACTAGAGGTCATCCAGTGGTCGAAACTCGACCAAAAATATGTAATGTACAGACTTTTCTATTTTCACCCCACACTGTAAATAAAACATGTGAATGAAGTTTCTTCCATTTGTTTTGATTTTCTGTTTATATTTCGTTGTTATTTCGTCACCAGCATGGCAACCCATAAGATCCATGTAAATTTTTTCAAAATTTTTAAACTCATTTTTTGTGCTTATTTTTGTGCCTATTTTAATTTATAAAGGGATTCTGCACATCTAGAGGAAAATATCTTTCCAACAGAATGCGTAGATTTTCCCTGCGATGCAGACAAGCTGAGAAAAAAGGTTTTAAAGAAACATGCTTGCCTATTAATATATAGATAGATAGACTAGTTGATTGCCCGTTCTACGTACGGGAATCTTGTAGTAAGTTAAAACCTTATATTCAGAACAGGAGTTGGTTTGCATATTTAGTGTGCATTTTTCCAGTTATAATGGCAAAAACTATAACTGTTTAGGAATACATATAAACCTTCTCAAATACAATATCTGACATCAAAGTCAAAACGAATGCTTCGCAATTAAATGTCACCCGATCGTGTTAGTCCATATTTTATATGTAACGATGAAAGGAATTTCTTTACAGTATAGATCTATGAGGCATAGCCCTAAGGTAGGCATGTAATTTAAAGTTACTTTTCACACTGGTTAAAAATAGTTAAAACACTGCCTTAACCTCACTACTGCACACTTTATTCGGGTTGAAATTTTTTTTATTAACAATGGTGCTCTTGTCTTTTCCACGAAAAATAAGGACATTAATGCGTTACCAATAGACATACACACACAAATACAGAATTGAGTCAACACAACATTTTGGAGTCCAGACAGAAAACGCTAAAAAATATACAGTAAGACATCAATGAAATTTAATAAGCAATAAGGTGCAGTGTTTATAAATAAATAGTGAAAATAGTGATGTGTTTGTAAGTAAAAATGATTCTTACTGCTACCACCGGTTCTAAGGAAAAGTAGCAGTACCAAAAACCAACGTTTACATTTGAGAAAAGAACTGTAGTACTTAGGACTAATTCAAACTGTCCCTCTAATCAACCTGTATTATAGGTGTTAATCTCTTGGCAAATATATAAATAAATAAATACAAAGGCCACAAAACATGTAACATGTAACGTTAACAACGTAAAGCTTTGAAAACTCACTATGGTTTGCTAAAAAAAAACTTTCACTTGATGTGGTGCAGTACCAAAGTTATTAATCTCCTTTGGTTTTAATTTTTTTTTTAGTTTTTGAAAATCAAAGTTATTTTCCATTAATAGCATTATTTGTAAGCAGTTTTTAATGTTAACATATTAATGACAGTTTGAAGAAACCACCTTTATCCAAACAAAAATTTCTTATTTAAAAGATTACGTAATCTCTAAACGATAATCGACACATATATCTAACAAACATTCAGAGGAAATGTGACAAAAACGCACAAATCTGGTGTTTTGTACGTTTGTAGTTTTATTTCCTAAGTAGGGGTAATACCGATATCGTGTAAATGTAAGTAAGTAGAAACCAAAAGTGACACATTGGAAAAGCGAAGTCACAGAATGCACAGACAAACATAAATACCGCATGATTCTAAGCAATGTAAGGACAAAACTGTAATTTTATTTATATAGATAGATAACGTTATCAATAGTTTTTATACAGTAAATTGCAGTATATTGAGGTAAACATAAATCAGCGACTTCCAATGCTATTCTTATGGAGAACATTTTATGGTATACTGTATATACTTTTGTGTAAACATTTTTGGAATGTTACTATTTTCCCCGCCGTCACGGGATCGAGACCTCTAATTTGAGCCTTCTCCCGTCATTTTACGACTTCCCAGTCACCCACAATTTTGACGCAAAGAATCAGCCGACGTAATTAATATATGGACTAGGAGCATGTAGGGACATAAGTCCCTAAAAAGCTTAAAATGTAAAACAGCTTATTTTAATATTCAAACAAACTGAGAATCGAATTATTTATTTGCCAAGATGGATCTTTTTGTCTAAAAGTCGCTCTGTTTGCCTTTGATGTTGTTATCTATACATGTGAAATCCAATGTTTGTTATATATGCGAATATGCATTACATCCGATCGTGATGAAACTTAAGGGAGGTAAATAAGTACTATACAAAATTAACAGTTGTATTAGCCACATTAAGTATAATTTTATAGTTTTAGGGTTCCATTTCCCAGTTGTCGAAGCCAATATTGCTCAATTGGCTCAATTATAGATAACGATATAATGTTATCCCAGGTTTTACAGTATACAGTGCATTTTTAGAGTTTACTGGCTAAGAAGTAGCCCAACTGCGTGTATTGAATACTGGCCTGGAAATCAGGGGTGTATGGCTTCCAATGCTATTCTTATAAAGAACATTTTACGTTATATCTAAATTTTTGTATATCTAAATTTTATATCTAAATCAGCTTGGATCCGCCATTTTGAAATGAGAAAAAATATTTAAAATATGAACGCGTTGTTGTGACCCACCATTTTGAATAACTTTTTTATGCTAAACTCAATGCCGCTATCAGTTTTTTGTTATCAAGCTTTCTTAATGAAATATTACAATTATTTTATTTAAAATGTCAATATTTAAAAAACAAAATATGAATAATAAAAACGGATTGAGGTATTGAGTTCAGCATACAAAGTTATTCAAAATGATGGGTCACGGCACCACCTTCATATTAAAAAAAATTTTGTCATTTCAAAATGGCGGCCGAAAAAAATAAATGTGTCATAGACAATGACTGATGGTGTATACTTATCTTTATCTAGCACTATTTTGATATTATGGTCTTAGTTTGTAAATGCACAATGTTAAAATGGGCTAAAAATAAATTTAGAAGAAATTTTAAAAACAGATTGCAGCATCATATTCAGCGTAACAATCTCGTTTGAAACGATGGGTCACAGCCCTAGCTTTACATTTGAAAAAAAAAAACTGTGTATCCAATATGGCGGATCCCAGATGGCGGTCAAAGATTTACACCTAGTCAAAATGAAGTACTTACTACTCTAAAATTATCTTACGTGGCCCGAAGTTGACATCTTAATAAATGTAGAAAAAGTGGGGGAGACTCATTAAAAACTCACCCTGTATATACGTATATTGTACAACATTTCCCTCTTTAAATTATTTTTTATTAGGATTAATTTGACATAATGAAATAGTATATATACAGCATGAACTACAATAACAATTCCATAAGTTTAAGGAACAAATATGAGAGACAAATGCAGGTACCACGATTACTAGAAAAATACCAGTATGGATCATAATAAACATAAACAAATTACGTTTTTGGCCCGATAATAAACATTATTTAACATTGCTTAAATGGAACTGCCAAATCATATGTTCAATGCTATTTGTATAGGATTCGGGCCAACAACGTCATTTTGTTTATGTTTATGATCCATACCGGTATTTTTCTAGTAATCGTGGCAGGTACGTTACGCCAAGCGTCCCTGACTTTCATCACAATTAGGATTTTTAACGGCAAATTACAATCACCAAAATCAGTCCAGTATATCAAGTTAATTGTTCCAGCACACTGTAATACAGTTTCCAACGAGATTGTGTGGGATGGGGTGCAAAAGAGCGAGATTTAATTTACTAACCTGGTATGACTTATACACGGCTAGGCACAAACGAATAAGGAGATCTTTCGACGTCGACCACGCCTCGAGGCAATTGTGAAAGTGCACGAAACTTAATGAACGGTTGGATAGCAATGTAAGCTTTAGAAAGAGGGTAGTTTGAAGGAAGTTCGCAGAGCACTTGCAGCCTGAGATATGTGCGAGGGTATGGATGTCAAACGGAGCGGAGAGAGCTAAATTTGCATAACACCTCACGAACAAAAAGGGCGGGTAACTGCCGAAGACAACTGTAAAACTATGTGAGCCTTTGACACAATACAAAACGTAACACGAGCTATATAACAAGCATTTATTGAAAACTGCAGGACTATTACGTCCTGAAAATGAATATGAGAGAAAATGAAGGTACGCTACAACAAGCATCTCCGACTTTAAGACGACTTTATTTTGTATGGCAACTCCAACCACCAAAATCGGTCCGGTACGTCAAGTTAATTGTTCCAGTATATTGCAATACAATTTACAACTCGATTGTGCCTGATGGGGTGCAACAAAATTATAAATTCGTTTACCAACCGAGTATGACTTATACACGGCTAGGCTCAAACGAAGGAGGACTTACGACGTCGACTACGCCTCGAGACAACTGTGAAACACACTTCACAGAATACAAAAGGTAATTCGAGCTATTAACAAACATATATTGGAAAACTGCATGACTCTTACTACCTGAGAACGAATATGAGGGACAAATGCTGGTACGCAAAAACGTCATAATTATGATTTTTTACGGCAACTTCCGATAATCAAAATCGGTCCAGTACATTGAGTTAATATTGTTCCAGTACACTGTAATACAGTTTCCAACTAGATTGTGCGTGATGGTGTGCAAGAATTTATGAAACTCATCTACCAACCTGGCGTGTCTTATACATGGCTAGGCGCAAAGACGAATAAGGAGGACTGACAACGTCGACTACGCCTCGAGACATTTTTTGAAAGTGCACGAAACTAACTACAGTTGGACAGCAATATAAGCTTTGGGAAGAGGGGAATCTGAAGTTCCCAGAACACTTGTCACCTGAGATTTGTGCTAGTGTATGAATGTCAGACGGAATGGAGAAAGCTGAATTTTTATAACACCTTACAAATGAAAAAGGGTGGGTAACTGCCAAAGGCAACTGTGGAACAATGTGAATCTTTCACCCAATAAAAAACAACCCGGCGCAGGAAACCTGCAGACTAAGTGAATTTAAACTTGTCTGATTACATTTTTACAAAAATATTTCCATAAATAAGACATATGTATTCCCAATTTAAATATCATTAGATTTAACGAGTGCTTAGGTTTGCTGCTACGGGGAAGGTAAAACGTGTTTTTGGCCTTACGTTAATAGTATAAGATGAAATAAATACATTTGTAAATTTTTTAAATATATATCCAAAAACATGTAAACTACAACAGTTTTTATTTTCTCCCTAAAAATAACATGAGAATTTTAAATTACACTTTTTTCATTTTCCTCGTGACCTCTAGGTATACAAAAGCGGTTCAATATACTAAACTATTTATTTTTTAATCTCTACCAGATGGTTTAGAAATAAATTGCTAAAAGATTTGTTTTTAGGGTCAACATTGGGGAAAACTCATTTTTACCCCCAAAAAACGCCCCCTAACCCCCATTCCCATGGTCTGATTATGCTGCTTCGTTATCTCGTTTGAATAAACGTAGTTTTAAACGTTTGTACCAAATTTCGTTATAATTGGATAATTTTTACTCGAGTTATCGCGCTATATGAATTTGAAGGGATGTTGATTTGCCCTCTGGGGACCTCAAAACGAAAAAGCAAATCGGTCCCTGGTTTAGTTGTTACCATGAGACCTACGGTAATTGTTTATTCCCTATATGAGGAATTCGCTAAAAGGTTATATAAGTTAATAAAGGCATTTAGTGGAAAACTGCTGGACTCATACGACCTGAGTGACAGGCGATAAATCAGGGGCATGTTGGCGGGACTATATTATGTATTTTCATTGGGGTATAGGCAAGAGTAGCGAAAAATCATAGTCGGTTACGAACACTGTAGCCGACAAAAGACAAATACACCGTGTCCCAAAAAGAATGGATCAAATCTACAGCTTAATATATGTGTTATTGACGGTCGTAGGAAAGTCAAATATGGCTTATTTTAAAGCTGACATCTTTAAGTGTTTTTAGTATGATTCAACAAAAATCAGCTGTTCATTGTTGTGAGCACGCTTGAATTTTCAAAACATAAACAAACCACACAGTTGCATTATGAATGTGCAGTTAAAAGCACAGTGCCTCGAGTGCTTCATTGAGACTAAATCAGTGGTTAAAGTAAAAAGAAGATTTCGGACTGTATACAATGTAAATCCACCATCCAGAAACAGTATGCAGCGATGGTACAGGCAGTTTAAGGATTCTGGAAACATCGGCCAGACGGATTAAACCTTCCCATTTGGATTGGTCGCGGCGGTTCCATACGGTGGCCTCCTAAATCTCCAGACATTACGCCTCGTAATTTTTTGTATGGGGATTTGTGAATCAAGTGTATAACTTGCCGATCTCAAACTTAGATGAACTTAAAGCAAAGATAAGGGAAGCCTTTGTAAAAATATCCAATGAAATTTGACACAATGTGTGGTCTGAGCTTGAATACCGCCTTGACTTTCTCCGAGCGAACAACGGAGAACATGTTGAGGTTAGGTGCTGAAATCATGTTAGGAAAAAACTTATAATGTTAAGTTGTAATAACCATTAATGTTAGTTGTAATAACCATTATGAACCAGCATCATTTGGTTTAGGGTTTGAGACTATTATATTTATATTTCACCACAAAAAGAATTTTAAAATTAATAATTAAGTTTCTCCGAGTTTTCAACTCTACAGCCTAAACGGTACATTTTCGAAAGTTTGAAAATGTCAAAATTGGATTCCTCACATACTAAAACATACATTTTGACATACAGATCAATAGGGTACGACATAATAACAAACTGTATATTGTCATAATAGTCGCGCTCAATATAATAATTTTTATTGACCTTATAGCTACATTATCGATCATAGTTGTAATAACCATTATGAATCAGCATTATTTGGTTTAGGGTTTGAGACTATTATATTTATATTTCACCACAAAAAGAATTTTAAAATTAATAAATAAGTTTCTCCGAGTTTTCAAGTCTACAGTCTAAACGGTAAATTTTCGAAAGTTTGAAAATGTCAAAATTGGATTCCTCACATACTAAAACATACATTTTGACATACAGATCAATAGGGTTCGACATAATAACAAACTGTATATTGTCATAGTAGTCGCGCTCAATATAATAATTTTTATTGACCTTATGGCTACATTATCGATCATAGTTGTAATAACCATCATGAATCAGCATTATTTGGTTTAGGGTTTGAGACTATTATATTTATATTTCATCCCAAAAAGATTTTTAAAATTAATAATTCAGTTTCTCCGAGTTTTCAACTCTACAGCCTAAACGGTACATTTTCGAAAGTTTGAAAATGTCAAAATTGGATTCCTCACATACTAAAACATACATTTTGACATACAGATCAATAGGGTTCGACATAATAACAAACTGTATATTGTCATAGTAGTCGCGCTCAATATAATAATTTGTATTGACCTTCTGGCTACATTATCGATCATAGTTGTAATAACCATTATGAATCAGCATTATTTGGTTTAGGGTTTGAGACTATTATATTTATATTTCATCCCAAAAAGATTTTTAAAATTAATAAATAAGTTTCTCCGAGTTTTCAACTCTACAGCCTAAACGGTACATTTTCGAAAGTTTGAAAATGTCAAAATTGGATTCCTCACATACTAAAACATACATTTTGACATACAGATCAATAGGGTTCGTCATAATAACAAACTGTATATTGTCATAATAGACGCGCTCAATATAATAATTTTTATTGACCTTATGGCTACATTATCGATCATAGTTGTAATAACTGTTATGAACTAGCATCATTTGGTTTAGGGTTTGAGACTATTATATTTATATTTCACCACAAAAAGATTTTTAAAATTAATAAATAAGTTTCTCCGAGTTTTCAACTCTACAGCCTAAACGGTACATTTTCGAAAATTTGAAAATGTCAAAATTGGATTTCTCACATACTAAAACATACATTTTGACATACAGATCAATAGGGTTCGACATAATAACAAACTGTATATTGTCATAATAGTCGCGCTCAATATAATAATTTTTATTGACCTTGTGGCTACATTATCGATCATAGTTGTAATAACCATTATGAACCAGCATCATTTGGTTTAGTTTTTGAGACTATTATATTTATATTTCACCACAAACAGATTTTTAAAATTAATAAATAAGTTTCTCCGAGTTTTCAAGTCTACAGTCTAAACGGTACATTTTCGAAAGTTTGAAAATGTCAAAATTGGATTCCTCACATACTAAAACATACATTTTGACATACAGATCAATAGGGTTCGACATAATAACAAACTGTATATTGTCATAATAGTCGCGCTCAATATAATAATTTTTATTGACCTTATGGCTACATTATCGATCATAGTTGTAATAACCATTATGAATCAGCATTATTTGGTTTAGGGTTTGAGACTATTATATTTATATTTCACCACAAAAAGATTTTTAAAATTAATAATTAAGTTTCTCCGAGTTTTCAACTCTACAGCCTAAACGGTACATTTTCGAAAGTTTGAAAATGTCAAAATTGGATTCCTCACCTACTAAAACATACATTTCGACATACGGATAAATATATTTTTACAATCCGTTCTTTAGTAAAAACCTGTATATTGTCATAATCGTCCCGTGAATTATAATACTTTGTGTTGACCTTATGGAAAGTAAATAAAGATACGTCTTTTACACGCTTTTTTATTCACGCTTAAACTGTTACTCACAAGACGATAAATGTACAAAAGATGGTAAGTGGTGATCGATTTCGATTGGACACTCCAATCATCATCAGACCCGATAGGCGAATGACAAGAATCTTGAATGGCGTCCCTATTTATACCCTATTGGCTACCGGAAACACCAGCCAATACATTTTTATAAGTACAACTGGAATCGAAATTTACTTGTTCATTAATCAACGTATTTCAATTTTTACATTTTTCCTTATAAATATACAATTCTTCCCAAGCATTCATCACATATCCCTTCTTACAATTCTTTAAAATACACAGATTATCCTCCATTTTTCCTATTGAGTGTACATTTTGTAACAGGTGTTGTGCGACGTTTGATCTTTCTGGTTTGTTGTTCCTCCATGCAGATATGTGGTTTTTGAAGTGGTTGACGAAGTTCACAGTCTGTCCAATGTAGAAGCTATCACAATCGTTACAATTGATTTTATAGATGCCCGATGCGTCGAATCTGTTTCAATCTTCTATTTTTGGGTGCAGTATTTTACTCATGGTGTTCTGAGTCCTGTAGGCTATCGAAACTCCGTATTTCTTGAATCTGTTAGCAGTCCTTTGTGTTGTAGTCCCCGTGTAGCTAAATGTGACATATCTAGTGTTTTCCTCTTTTATCTCTTCTAAAGTTGTTCTGCTGTGTAGTGTATTCTGTCTAATGAGTTTTCTTTTCGTCTTTCTTGCGATGTCCTCTATTGTCTTGGTTCGAAATCCATTAACTTGAGCTATCTTCTTAATGGCTTATCTTCTTAGTTGACCTTATTTCTAAATTGTTGGTCATAGTTGTAATAAACATTATGAATCGGCATATTTAGGGGATTTAGTTGAGAATGTCATATTAAAAAAAAAAATAAATAAACAAATTTAAATATTTATTACCGATTTTACTGGCATGCTTGAATTGAATCCAGACCTCACTGTGCATTAGTTTTTAATTATTAAACAAAATAATGGTAGTAGTTAGAGTTTCGTTGAGATAGTAGTTTAAATAAAGCTTTCGCAGACATATAGTCAAAAACTATTGTAAAGTACAATACTAGTGAGTTTTTACAAACAAGAGAGATAATAGAGCTCGTGATTTATCAATGATTTTTATTTCTCATCGTTTGTGTTTGCTTTAAAGCAATAATAATTGAATAAAGCTCAAGGCTGTAGCAAGCATAACTATATGATACTATTAAATGGATATCACACAAATATAAAAATGTAGTCATCGATACTTTTGCCTATTTACTACATTGGTATTGTTTGAAAAATACCATTAAAGTACTATATTAGTACTGTAAAGGAGTGTCATAGATAGACCTTCGTCAATAGGGCTACTGGAGGGCTCCCCCGGGATTTTTTTTTTAAATTAACAATTAATAGACCTTGACCATAATAACACATAGACACAGGCCGAAATAATAAAAATAAGGCCGAAAATAAGGTTTTGCCGGCTCGAGATAGTTTTTAAATCGATCGAGAGCTGCAAAACCATTTCGGTCTGTGGTACGAACGCTATTTTTCACCCCACTATACCCTATTACCACTATTCACCACTATAATAATGCACACTGATAGTCAACACAACTACAACTTTAAGGTTATGTGAAGAAATAATTTGAGGAATCAGCAAAAATAAAAATAAATAGTTGCTAGGCAACGGTGACAATAATACAATTCTATTGCAATGCTATGGATTTTGATTGTGTATTTAAAATGCATTCATGTTTTAAGTAAGGAAGCGGACAGCTGATTTTGCCCCAGGCTGTAAAACCCTGGTTGGTTCCCAAATTACGATGACAGCTTGCATGGCCAGCAAAACGTAACTTTCAGCCACCAATTAACGTAGGCCTATGTAATAAAGCCAAAAACATCATAGTGTGGTGAAAAATTATAAACAGTCCAAATATCGGAACATTCTTAAAGTTTTGTAGTCGCTGCTTCAACCTAATCACCTAAAATATTTATCTAAAATGGATTTTTATGCTTTTTATTTGTTTGCGTATTTTATGTTTTGTGTGTTATTTTTGTAACTATTTCTGTTGAATATTAAAAAAGGAGCTAACTCCGTATTATCTTAGCAATTCTTAAAAAATGTCATAGCAGAATAAAAAGTTGAATGAAACCGTAAAATCCTAGGCTAAATTATTACATTCAATGAAAGTTTATTTGTAGCAAAGTAACAAACACGAACGCACTACTAACACCAGACGACTGACACTACTTGAAGACCGGACCAAAAAGTGCGAGTGAGGGGAGTAGAAGGAGTGGTTTGTAAGTTGTTGAATGTTCGGTGACTCGAGTGCGTTTGGCGCGCAAATAGCTTACGGGTACCGGTTATTGGCAGTGCTGGGGATATATGTGAGTGAGGGTGAGGAGCAATACACAAATGGTTTCACAAAAGTGCCCTGGTCAACCCCTTTACCTATAACCCAACCAGATTTAGTCGCGCATAGGAATTTTGGCTACTGCCACTGGTATTGCATTTTTTGTAGGACCAGTTATCGATAAACAAAATAGTATACTAGTATACTTACAATAAACAAGCTTAATTATAATAGAAGTAAAAAAAGATAAAATATTTTCTTTCAAAACATGTGTATAATGGTGGTGGCACAGTATATAAGCCGGGTGGTCTGTACTGTACCGGCTCACTCCTTGCTTTGCTGTATACGATCCACGAACGGGTGGTTAGTCTATGTGTGCAAATGCAAGGTTAAAAGAGGCCGTCAACACTTAAAAAATAATAAAAAGTAACATACTTTTAATACAAATTTCAGGAAGGATTTTTCACCTCCTATATGTTCAAGATGGTGTTGTACCTACGCCACTGTGGTAAAGTATGAAATTAAATTAAGAATTTTGTTTGTAAAATTTTGCTAAACAACAATTTATACGTGTATTATCGGTATTATACAACATCCGAAAGGTGACAGTGGATTGGGCCGTTCAGTATTTTTATTACAATAGGGGTAACCGTCATGAAGTGAAATGTTAATGTAGTACAGAGTTTAGTAAAAAATCTATGCGTGTTAACAGTAACAGTTTTGGTGAAAACGACTCTTTGACATATAAAAAACTAACAATAAACCGTATATCGATCCTTATTTACTCCACGAAAAAACTACGCGGATTAAGGATCACCCTACTAAAAGAAAGGTTCTACTTACAATTTTATCATTTGTAATCGTTAGTAATTATTGAAGAATATATTTACCTCAGAAAACATAATATGTTACACCGAGTAGTAACTATGTTACATATACTTTTTGTACATCGAGTTAAAAGTCGTCCAAAAACCGAAAGTTAAATCACAGAATAAATATTTATTCACAGTAGGCCTATAAATAACTTGACGTTAATGTTTAGTGTTACGTAACCAGTCGAAATGTTAGCAGATCATCCACTAGTATATGTATACAAATTGTCACTTCTTGTGTAATTTAAAACAGATTCTAAGCAATGCGTTCACCAACGATGAAACTTATCAGCATTTAATTATTGCAATGATTCTACGCTTCATCGACTGTTTTTACTTATCCTACATTCATTTGAAATTAATCACTAAACGGAGTTAATAACGGCAATGTAAAACTAAGATTAGTTTTATTTGGTAAATTACGTGGCTTTTATCATTTGCACTTTGGAATTTTATATTTCATTTAACCAGTTGCATTATGAGAATTTTAAATTATAACAATTGAAACGATTGGTTAATAATAATAAGTTTTGGGAAATCGTATGTTATATCATTCACTATGGGATACAGAAGAACTATTGTATTAATAGTCAAAGGTCATATGCGAGATATAATAACGAGACAAAGTCCGTACATAATGGAAATTGTATAAATGAACATAAAACTTCACAAAACGTAAGTCTATAATTTAGGTAATACGAAAACTTAAAGAATAAAATAACAGTAAATAAAGAAGATGTGAGATGACAGTGGGGTTTAATTCAACAGTTGGCAACACGTATTTTAGGTAGTACTATCCTTTAATCCGTATCAACTGGAGTAGAATCGACGTAAGGCTCGAGTAAATACGGAGTAAGGGATACTGCTACCCGGCCTCGAACGCCGGAAGTGGCGCGGAGGGGGGACGGCCGGTAGTGATATCACTGAATCTAAATATCAAGTAGCATTATCCCTCCGTACATCGTTATATATATATATATATATATATATATATACAGGGTGACAAAAAAGTCTGGAAACGGTTTAATATCTTTTTAACTAAATTCGTTAGAAAATTCAAACCTTTTACATCAACTTATATGTATGAAAACTACTTTTTGCAATCATTGCCATTATTTGACCTTCACCAGGGGACGGCCCACGAGGAGTAGGTACATAATCTTTAATGTAAGCATAGGTTGATATGCACATCATTTTAAAGGTCTGGTCAAGTGGAGTTCATTGCCGGAAACCGCGTCAAAAAAGGTTCATCTGTTACAAAATGGCGGCAGTTCAAAGTTGTTGCGGAATATACCTGGAGAGGCCTTAGTATTGGTAAATACTCATAGTCAACATTAGCAGAGAAATCTGAAACCCGGTTAAATTTGTTTTGAAGATTGAATACTATTATTCTATGAGCTAGTTGACTTTAAAATACAGTTTAAACTCTCAAACTAATGTTTAATACGAGTATTTGCCCATACTAAGGCCTGTGCAGGTATATTTCACAAGAACTTTGGACAGCTGCCATTTTGTAACGGATGAACCTTTTTGGACGCGGTTTCCGGCAATGAACTCCACTTAACCAGACCTTTAAAATGATGTGCATATCAACCTATGCTTACATTAAAGATTATGTACCTACTCCTCGTGGGCCGTCCCCTGGTGAAGGTCAAATAATGGCAATGATTGTAAAAAGTAGTTTTCATACATATAAGTTGATGTAAAATGTTTGAATTTTCTAACGAATTTAGTTAAAAAGATATTAAACCGTTTCCAGACTTTTTTGTCACCCTGTATACGTCCGTGAACGCGATAACTTGAGTAATTTTGGTCCGATTTTGATGAAATTTGGTTTAAAGGTGTAAAGCGAGATAAACTTGAATGAGTTCGCGAACCAGCATGATTGGACCATGGGAACGGGGCTTAAGGGGGGGTTTTATGGGGTAAAAATTGGTTTTTCTCACTTTTGACCCTCAAAACACAAAATTTCCCAATTTCTCTTTAGACCTTTTTAAAGAGCTTAAAAAAACAAATAATTTAGTATATAAAAGTATTTTTGTTCGATTATTAGTAACGGAGAAAATTAAAAAAATTGTAAATTTAAAATTCCCATGTTATTCTTAAGGAGAATATTGTCAAATGTTGTAATTTGCTTGTTTATGGATATATTTTGATCAAACTTGGCAAATTTATTTATTTTGTACTAAGCTATCAATATTTTACTCAAAAACACACTTTATTAGGTTCCTTGTAGCAGCAAACCTAGGTACTCGTTTAACCTAATGTTATTAAAATATATTTAGGTAACTGAAAATCAATTCAGACAAATGGAAATTCGCTTAGTCGGCAGGTTTGCTGCGGCGGGGGTATTTTAATTGTATAATTAACAAAAATATATATTAAGTCCAATCAAATAAATATACCAAACCATTTATAATCTCTGTATTTCAATTATTTTACAGGTAAATGTAACTAATACGGGATTATAAGATATAATTTAACAAACACAACATAAGCATTTTACAATTTTGGTTTTATGCGGCATAGTAATATTGAAATGCTGTAGATATATTTTACTATAGAGATGTCAAAATTTTATAATCATAACTATTATTTCATTATTAATTAATTTATAACCTTCCACAACCAATTGCCATTGATTAAGGCAATTCTACTACATTTTGAAAAATTATGAAAATTTAGATCTTTTCGGAAGGATTGTATGCATCAGATTAAAACGCAATAGGTTTAAGAGGCATTACAAAAGTAGGATGATTAAAGGTTAAACTTGATCTGACACTGTAACCACATACAAACTTTGACAAGTGGTTTGGTAAGGTAAAACTGACACCGGAAAAATGGAGAAATAATATTTCATAATTTAAAGAACAATGTTTTAAAATATAGATACATGTTTGTTACGATAAGTAATGGTAAAAGTTAACTTTTTTCCTTGAAAGCAATAAATGTAGAATTGTACATTGTTGACGACTGCAAGGCAAATTTAACTCACCTCTTGTTATTGTCAAAATACAGTATATCATAGCAAGTAAAAACTAAAAAAAATGAGCTGTTGAAAAAATTAAAACCTTTAACCCAATTTCTCTGGGAAGCAACAGTATGTACATCAATGCTACGCGCACAGCTCTGTGACGATTGCAGGTTTCTTATTGTGAATTGTAATAGGGATAGAAAGACTATTTCCTCTATTGAAACGAAAAATATAAGCCATTGTATGTTATATCTTCCTTTGCAATAACTACATTTGTGTAATTTAGGAACAAGTTACACAACAACATTTAACGCATGCCAATTGAAAATAATAGACAACAATTAATTAGGTAAATGAGTTTTACAGTATTTAATGTTATCAGAAGAAAAAGATTAAAAAGTCTTCTGTTAAAAGAAAAGATGCAATTAAAATCATATAACAGTTTAAATATTATAGAAGTGTTGTCATATTTGTCATTTGTTCCTATTATAAGTAGATGAATTACAATACGAATTGTTCAATTACCCGACCTAGTAAGGTATTACTGTACCATAACTGTTTCCTCTTTAATTGGTAAAAATTATAAAAATCCGTATAAGTTACTAATGGCCAACCATTATGGGGCAAACCTGGATGGCATACACTCCTTTTTCATTTCTGTAGATAGTGAATTAAAAGCTGTGTTACCAATTTCAAAAGGATGCCATTGCGATTGAACAAAAATCAGTATCTAATTTTGACAATCGCCTTCTTTTATTTCATGGTATTCTTTATCTTAGTAGAAATATTTTAAAAGTAACATAAAGCAAAGAATACAGAACCTTCCATTCGCTATAGTTATTATATCACTATTATTTATAGAGAGCGTATGTATTATTTTTTATGAATAACGTATACGTAGGCAACATGATCAAGTAGTAAACAACTCGCTTTCCTCACTTGTAAAAGATTCACGACGTCCGATTGAGTGACATTTGTGATTACTTCATGGAACTCATTAGTGTAGCTATGGCCAATACTCAATCAAATATAGCTAGATCTAATACTAACATGGATGGTTTCAATTGCATGTATAACCAACTACTAAATGTAAGTATTAATCAGCTAAAAACAGGATTACTATTTAATGATAACAAAAACATGACCTGACATCTGTTTTGCAATGGAAAATTAATGCTGACAGCTTTATTTGTACATAGAGAAGAATTTGTACCCGTTTAAGAACAAAAAAAAATAGAATTGTTGTTTTATAGATAATGTGCCTGAGTGTTTTTGGGGGTTGGGAATAAAACAATATAATAAACTAGAATAGCCTACCGTAACATTTTTCTTGTATGCCTGATTTAATAAAGCTCTATGTAACTTATTGACATTTTGTTAAATTAATACGCTTGCCTTAAAATGTTTTTTTTTTACTTTTAAACACACAAAAGAAAACATTTTGGGTATACCCTTATTTTACAAGCATTTGTTAAAAAAAAAATCTCTTTCACTTGGACCATAGAATGAATCCATTGAAACAAGGCTATTTCGTATTAATTCTCACCCAGAACATTATGGTATTGCCAATGAGCATGACTAATCGTTAGATTTAAGACGTAAACACCAAAAAGTGTTTTCACTTTTGCACAGTTAAAGCCATTCTTAAACAAATCAGACTTTAATTGAAGGGGGTCGTAATGTTACAGAATGAAATTAAAATTTTTATAGATTTAGACTACTATGTGAAGCTTACAGTATGGCCCCGGTCATTCGGCATGTTATTTAAAATATAAAATTTACATTAACATGTATGATAAATATAATTCTAACTTCAGAGTATTTGCTATATAAATATTTGTATATTTATTCTAAGCTATGTTCATATTAGAACACTTAAGCAAACCAACTGGAGGAGAGAATTCCTGCTTTAACTCTTCAAGAACACTCGATAAGGCCAGGCTAGCAAACTTGATCATGGTTCTGAATACAAATTCAAGATTTTGCTCGGCTCAGCGATTTAGTTATCTTAAGGTTTTATGGTTCGTTTATTTTTTATGTTTTAAAAATAAATTTTATCATCTGTAACCTTCTTTAAATTTTATTCTATCAAGTTACCGATTTATGTTTTACTTATTTCGGAATTCAACTTACTATTGTAACGTATTGTCACATTTTTCTGGGAAGGGTGGGTTCCTGGAACGACGGAGTGGTGGCATTATTACGTATCTAACATCCATCACAGTTTGGTTAGATTTGAAGCCAGGACTTTGCGAGCGAAGTCCTATGTTCTGCCACTAGGCAAGCTCACTTTTCTTGGATAATAAACAAGATTTCGTAGTAACAGTTAAAATGGCAAAAACCTACATATTTTATCATCTTGCTTGCAAAAAAAAACTCTTTTGATGATATGTATCCCTCTAAATAGTTTAGTTATAGTTGGCTTAGAAAAAAAAACTATTTAAGTCATCATCATAATTACGCTTTACGTTTCCAACTCCCCTACAGCTTTGAAGGAACCCTCTATTGTTTGTTGTAGATCACAAGAAGAGAAAGACTTGATGGTGGTATTATGTGAACAGAGAGAGAGGGTTGCTTTATTGAAAGGATTAGAACTATTAAAGGAATGTTAAATGAGGCGAATATTTTAAATAGGAAGTGATTTAACTGTGATCTTTCGTATTAATGACCTTTCAAAAGTAATGGTGAAGATTACGCTCTTCGTATTATTATAATTTGTTTCTTTAACGATCATACAAGGGAAAATATTGCAATGATACCCTAAAAATATAGTACAGTGTATTTACCCGCATAACCCGCATAAACCAAAATTGTATTTATGATTACGTGACGTTATTTAATTAGCGACAAAGTGCTTTGTTTGAGGCCTATTAGAATCCCCTTATATAATCTTTTTTATAATTATTTTAAGTAATCTTGGCCTTTTTACATAAATATTGAATTAGTTATTTATTACTTCATTACTCAAGTTGAATCAATAAAATTAAGAACATTGTAGCATTCGTTGCATGAAATTAAATCACAGTGATTAGTCAAGTCTCATATATTTGTAAGACCATCTTAATATCATTAGTCACTTTCATTTTTTATCATGGTTGTACCCTAGTTATGATGGAGATAATGAGTTAGGTCCATGGGAGCAGCTTAATTATTGGTCCGATGCTGTTTTAAAATTTATTTTAATTTGTAAACATAGAATTTGTCGAGTTTCCTATATTCTTGATAAACCACAAGCGTGATTGTCCGTATCTCAGAGCGATACGAGAGCTGTTATCGAGCTCTAGGGATTCCCTTCTCGTGGTGGGCAAAGTGGTGAGGTTACTCCCCTTGCAGCAAATTGTCTTCTACACATTGACTGCTCCTGGGTTTATCCAGTAGAACTACTAAGAATTATAAACAACAAAAAAACTATTGGATACAAATGAGTTTAAAATTGATCTTTATATTTTGATAATAATGATTAAATTGTTTAAATAGATACCGGCCAGTAATATATATAAATAAGGCAAACATAAAAGAGAACACTAATTTTTACATTTAAGCTCTGCATAATAATTAGAATAATAAATAAATTATGTAGTTATCTGAATATTTCTCCAAACAAGGCATTAAGCGACACACCCTGTGAGGATATTACGAATATAGTTACTTATAATTGGTACAAATACTGCAATTTTTCATTGCTATGATCCTTAGAAATATCCTTCTATAATCTAATTACCTACATCTGGTTTGGACTAGTGATGATATATGCACTGTATTTCACAAAATACTAACATGAATGCTAGTTTAAAGTTTTAGGCAACAACTATCTAAGTGCGTTATAAACGGATATAGAGTAACTACCAAAATAATATAAATAGGGAAAAGGGTTTGTTGAAGAAAGTTAACAGTGCTTTTAGGATGTCCTGACTTACGCTTCACAGATTGATTGATCGCAGGTCCACGGGATTGATGGCAGTTTAGGTTGATATATTTCCTGATTCAAATCACGACGTGACTAGTTTCAAATATATCAGTAAGAAAAAAATTTACATTATAATTATATTGCAGGTAATAATTTGAGTTATAAAATATAATTATTATCCTTACGGCTTTATGATGGTTGAAGGGCTAACTAATCATCCGCGCAATATATTTTAAGATTTTACAACTCGTAAAAACAATAATTTTTCCTTTTTTGGTATTCAATATTCCTTTCAATTGCAGCTTTGTAATCAATGCATTACAATCAAGTACTTAGGAGTTCACATATATTTTATTATTATGTACGAACTAGATGAAGATTCTCAGGTAAAAACATAAGATTTGTAGTAAGCATACAGATGCTTTACACAGATATATAGTTTACATTCTTATTTTTTGTTTTAAACTGAGTCAGGTTTAACCCAGCGCAAATAGATTTCCTGTGTTATATAATTTTGTAGAGTGTACTTACCTCCAATGCCTGATAATAGTAATAATAATAATAAATAAACCCAAACCTCTCATAGTCTTACCTCTTAATAAATCAGTCCTGGCAATCAAAAGTATCAACAACATGTTAAATATATCTTAAGACTGTGACGGGTGGCGTAATCCTGTAATCCAGCTACTAGAAGGTCGCGAATTGTGGATATTTATAGGCATGCCCTGTGGATGCGATGATCCCTGGTGTGGATTAACGTCCGCACGAATGAGTACTACCACTATCCGCAATACTATCCTGATAATTAAACCAATTCGTACGTACCAGGTCAAAAATGTGGTTCGGATTCCACTATAAACTGTTAGTTGTCATTACATGTATGGGCTATTTATTAACAGATGTGTCTAAGGAATATTTCGGCGTTAGTCACTAACAAGACTACAAGATCGCGCCACTCATCTCCATTCATAATTGGCTTAAAATACCTACTTTGTATGGTTACCATTTAAAAAGAAAGAAAGTATTAAATATTTTATAAATATTTTAGGCCCAATACCACTGGCTTGATGTATTATTTGATTTATTTTTTAGTTGTTTTTTTTAACGCTTAAGAAAATCTTCCTTAAAGAAACTGTGTGAAAGGCTGTTTCCACATCTTGAGCTTAAATTGGATTTTCAGAAAATACCTTATCTTCACTAAGTGAATACAATAATAATAGAAAATAATATACAAAATAATATAAAAATACGTTTAATACTAGTCTTTCATCTTATTATCTTATATCTTTTTACTTGGTCTTTTAGGATTCAAAGTAATTTTGATAATTCTATGAGATTTGTAGTTGCTTCCACTTAGACATTGAGGATAAGTATTTTACGAATTATTTATAGAGATTAATCGTTCATTTACCAAGGTAAATGGTAGTTAAGCTTAACTTCATGCTGATAATAAGACTGAACAGAGTGTGTCATTAATAACTTATTAGTTTTTAATGATCTATTAAGGCAAAACATACTAATTGAATACTTAAGTACCAATATGATCAAGATTTTCATATAATAATTAAATCAATAATACACTTCACTTAGTCCTCGCTAAAACACATGTTTTTCTGTTTCTAGCATAGATTCTTAGCATATTGTGTTGATTTTCACTGTATTTTTATAAAGTTTAAGTAAATAATATTTAATTACCTACATGCTATATGATACTATTTACATTAAAAAAAATACTAAAAAATATATTTTACCAAATATTGTTAAAATATTATTTTTATCTTAAATACCGACTTACCTTTACACTATGTTTAAGTTTGAACCTTTAAACAATGGTTTTCTTTTAGGCCATGTCACTCTCAAAACACGTTTCCATATTGTATCGTTGTGGAATACTGATCTCATGGCAATCTATTTTTGAGTGTGGCCTAATTATTTTTGCTTGCAATGAGTTTAAATGATAACCAATCAAAAGTGTCTGTTTGTCTTAAGAAATAGTTACCATTTGAGGTACATATTGCATACTTTTCAGTTTAAAAATATTAAAAATATAAACATAAATAGTCTACATAAAAAATATTTGCCTTAATTTTTTTAATTATAATGTTTGATGCAATAAAAAGTAAAATATTATGTGACAGTAAATAAGATTAACGTCTTAAATCCTACAGAAAATGCAAAGGTTTTTTAGAATTAGTAAACATTTTCTAAAATATACATTTTTTACCTTTGGGTTTTGCCAATAAACAGTTACCTCATCTGTGTCTATTTCAGTCATGATATTCACAACATAAAGATATTAAGCGAAAAATCAAATAATTTATAATGAATAACAATATTGATTTATGTTACCCCAGTTTTCAAAAATGTATTAAGTTGTGAAAAATACTGAGGACTTGTGGCATTTGTTTATTATTGTGTATTTTATTTGATGTTGCAAACATGTTATTCATTCTCCATAAGAGTACTGTATTTATGTTAAGATCTCAATAGCAATAGCAAGCAAAATTTATAGTAAATTCTAAATCAAATTCCTGACCATAACTTTCCATATATTTAGAACATATTTTGTTAAAAGTATTACACGTATCAAAAAAAAGTATCAAACATATATACTACAGTGAAGTATATGCATACGTCACTGTAGTATATAATACCATACACACATTCAAATTGTTTACCTGTTTATACCATTATCATAACCTATTCTTTATTACTTATGTTTAAAACATTGTTTCTTCATAATATTGCCAAACGGCTTAATCATTTTCAAAATAAACTTATCACACACTTTTATAGAAATTTCTATATTTCGGCATTAGCCTTCTTCAGGAACAAACACAATAACAAATAGAAGTGTTTACCACTCTGAATCATATGGTTTTAGCAAAAATCCAAAATACATATAATTTATGAAGAAGTAAAAAAGAAAATGTTTTGATAGAAAGAAAGAAAGTATGGCACCTTCTTTTGCAAACTTATTTGTTGGGCATGTTGAAGAACTTTTTCTAAATTCACAAATGTTGAAACCTTCAATTTGGTATAGGTTTATTGATGACATTTTCATGGTTTGGGAACATGGACTAGAAAACCTGCAAACTTTCCTTGAAAATCTAAATCAATTCTCAATCCTTAAATTTACCTGGAACTTCTCAGAAGATATTGTTACTTTTTTGGATGTTGACGTTTTTGTTAGAGATGGTATGTTAAAATCCAAAATCCATGTAAAGGATACGAATACAATGGATTACTTAGCTTACTCAAGCTGTCATCCTGCACACATTAAAAAATCCATACCAAAAAGCCTATCAATACGAGCAAAAAACCTTTGTTCTGAAAATCGTGATTACCAAAATTATATTGAAAAACTCAGCAATTCACTTAACAGAAGAGGTTATCCTAAAAATTTAATAGACAGTCAAATAAAAAGCTCAAAAAATCCTAACACAGATAATTTCAAAAAAGATCCAAAATTCATCACCCAATACTTTCCTGGCCTTTACAAAGTTAATAATGTTTTAAGAGTGGCACATAATATTCTTTCAAATTCACCTCTGACCCATAATTTGTTTTCCAAACCCCCAAGACTAATATACAAAAAAGCTCCTAACTTAAAAGACATTCTTTCAAAACCCAAACTACCTCCCACTTCCCAACCCTCAGCAAAACCTTCGGGCTGTAATCAATGCAACAAACCACGATGTGCCACTTGCAAATTAATCATCCCATCAAAAACTTTCACAAGCAGGCAAACAAAAAGATGTTATAACATAAATAGTAACATCACCTGTGAGTCTACTAATGTAATTTACCAAATTTCATGCAAAAATTGTCCTAAAGACTACATTGGCAAAACCACCAATGCTCTAAGAGTTCGTATGAATGGCCACAGATATGATGTAAACCATCCTGATAAACAAAAACCTGTGGCTATTCATGCGAGAGAGCATTCTCAAAATTTTGAACAATGTTATTCATTAAAAGGAATAAGAAAATTGGCAAAAGACGCACCAGACTTGAAATTAAGACAGCTTGAGCAAGCTCATCAATTAATACTTAAATCTAAAACACCTTCCGGTCTAAATTTGAGATAGTATATATATACATATATATATATATATATATATATAAAATTTTTTCTTTCTTTCTATCAAAACATTTTCTTTTTTACTTCTTCATAAATTATATGTATTTTGGATTTTTGCTAAAACCATATGATTCAGAGTGGTAAACACTTCTATTTGTTATTGTGTTTGTTCCTGAAGAAGGCTAATGCCGAAATATAGAAATTTCTATAAAAGTGTGTGATAAGTTTATTTTGAAAATGATTAAGCCGTTTGGCAATATTATGAAGAAACAATGTTGAAACCTTTTGGTAATTATCTTTTTACACACTTTTTATTTTGTATTATCACTCTGTTTTCAAATATGGCTAATCTTGATTCAAAATCTTTTTTTCTCAATCAATATTCTTATTTTTCTAACAAAATTATTACTCTTGAATGTCATATACTATTTATGACATCTTGTTTGAACTACGGTTTTGCTCCAAAAGGTCTTAGACCTAAAATACCTCTCACTGGTGTTCCTCCTCAAGTTAGAGGTAAAATCACAGATTTCTCTATACGAACAAGTCTAGAACTTACAACACTAGTAACAGAAGAATATAAATCACTAAAGAATGAGTATGAACAACAACTGATTGATCTTTATAAACTCATACCACCTCAACATGATGTGATCAATGAAAAACGTAAAATTGACGATCAAAACCAATTAATGAAAACTAAAAGATGTGAAAATCTAAACAAAAAATTGAAAACCTTGTTTGATTCCTCTTCCAATATTGGGCTATGCCCAAATACCAGTTTTAAAGGATTATTAAATTCAGATCCAAACAAAAATTTTCAGCAACCCAATACACAAAATTTCCAGCAACCTAATACAACAAATTTTCAGCATCCCATTGTCCAAAATGAACTTGTAAACAACCTACAGATAAACAGTACTCCTAACCTAAATGAAGAACAAATTAAAACTGAGGGAAATGTAATGAATCTATCTAAATATGTTCTGAATGTAGATGAAATCTCTGTCCTCAATAAAGGTCTCACTTTCTCTCCACGTCCCAAGTTTAATCACTTTGATTTTGTCGCAGATGGTCTCTCTTTTGCTAGAAATGTCAGAATACAATATTATATTAAACAACAGCCAAACACAGTCCAAATTCACAGTCCAAATTGTTCAACGCCCAATTGCTTGGATAAATTCAAACCTAAATCAAATTGGGAACCTGATCCTCTTCCTCCTGACCATCCAGTAGAGCAATTCATTAATACTGTAATCTCCAACATTTCTGATCCTAAATTTGAATCCTCACTACATTCAAAGGATAATCTTACAAAAAATGAAAGAAAAGCTATACGTTCATTGAAAGAAAATTCTTCCATAATAATTGTAAAAGCAGATAAAGGCAACAGTACAGTAATCTTGAATCGTGAAGATTATATAAAAGAAGCAGAAAGACAACTGAATGACGCTGAATTCTACAAAAAAATCCCAAATGACCCTACCTTAACTTTCAATGATGACATTTCTAAATTTTTGCAAAAATATGGACCAAATGAAGACCTAAGTCAAGAAACTATAAAACTTTTGAGCCCTCTAAATCCAAGAACACCAATTTTTTATCTTTTACCTAAAGTCCACAAACCCATTCGACCACCACCTGGAAGACCTATCGTATCTGGATATGGATCACCCACTGAAAGGATTTCGGCATTCGTTGATGACACCCTCCAACCATTAGTGAAAACTTTACCGTCATATATAAGAGACTCCAAAGACTTCCTTAATAAAATTAAGAACTTAAACACCCCACTAACGGACAATACTATATTGGTGACAATTGATGTAGTTTCACTATATACTAACATCCCACATGAAGAAGGAGAAAAATCTGTAAAGAAATACCTAGAAAAACGTCCAGTTAACTCCAAACCTAGTGCAAATTTTATTATAAACTTAATTCATTTTGTTTTAACCATGAACAATTTTAAATTCCTTGATCAAAATTACCTTCAAGTGAAAGGGACAGCTATGGGCACACGTATGGCACCTTCTTTTGCAAACTTATTTGTTGGGCATGTTGAAGAACTTTTTCTAAATTCACAAATGTTGAAACCTTCAATTTGGTATAGGTTTATTGATGACATTTTCATGGTTTGGGAACATGGACTAGAAAACCTGCAAACTTTCCTTGAAAATCTAAATCAATTCTCAATCCTTAAATTTACCTGGAACTTCTCAGAAGATATTGTTACTTTTTTGGATGTTGACGTTTTTGTTAGAGATGGTATGTTAAAATCCAAAATCCATGTAAAGGATACGAATACAATGGATTACTTAGCTTACTCAAGCTGTCATCCTGCACACATTAAAAAATCCATACCAAAAAGCCTATCAATACGAGCAAAAAACCTTTGTTCTGAAAATCGTGATTACCAAAATTATATTGAAAAACTCAGCAATTCACTTAACAGAAGAGGTTATCCTAAAAATTTAATAGACAGTCAAATAAAAAGCTCAAAAAATCCTAACACAGATAATTTCAAAAAAGATCCAAAATTCATCACCCAATACTTTCCTGGCCTTTACAAAGTTAATAATGTTTTAAGAGTGGCACATAATATTCTTTCA
This sequence comes from Macrosteles quadrilineatus, assembly GCF_028750875.1. NCBI lineage: Eukaryota > Metazoa > Arthropoda > Insecta > Hemiptera > Cicadellidae > Macrosteles > Macrosteles quadrilineatus. Next base: position 46,477,569 of record NW_026542597.1, read on the forward strand.
AATTCACCTCTGACCCATAATTTGTTTTCCAAACCCCCAAGACTAATATACAAAAAAGCTCCTAACTTAAAAGACATTCTTTCAAAACCCAAACTACCTCCCACTTCCCAACCCTCAGCAAAACCTTCGGGCTGTAATCAATGCAACAAACCACGATGTGCCACTTGCAAATTAATCATCCCATCAAAAACTTTCACAAGCAGGCAAACAAAAAGATGTTATAACATAAATAGTAACATCACCTGTGAGTCTACTAATGTAATTTACCAAATTTCATGCAAAAATTGTCCTAAAGACTACATTGGCAAAACCACCAATGCTCTAAGAGTTCGTATGAATGGCCACAGATATGATGTAAACCATCCTGATAAACAAAAACCTGTGGCTATTCATGCGAGAGAGCATTCTCAAAATTTTGAACAATGTTATTCATTAAAAGGAATAAGAAAATTGGCAAAAGACGCACCAGACTTGAAATTAAGACAGCTTGAGCAAGCTCATCAATTAATACTTAAATCTAAAACACCTTCCGGTCTAAATTTGAGATAGTATATATATACATATATATATATATATATATATAAAATTTTTTCTTTCTTTCTATCAAAACATTTTCTTTTTTACTTCTTCATAAATTATATGTATTTTGGATTTTTGCTAAAACCATATGATTCAGAGTGGTAAACACTTCTATTTGTTATTGTGTTTGTTCCTGAAGAAGGCTAATGCCGAAATATAGAAATTTCTATAAAAGTGTGTGATAAGTTTATTATGTTTAAAACAGTTATCTTATGTATTCTATGGTTGCCTGAGAACAAATATTCAATGTACATATTTTAATTAATAATATGGTAAAAAAATTTATGAAAATAATATAATATATTTTAAAAGCGACAGAATGTTAGGAGGGCTGTTTGTTTAAGGTTTTAGTTTAGTTAACTCAACACAGATAATTTATTTTAAGACGTTTGGAACTTCTCTGAATCATTGAAAGAGAGATGAGCTATTTAAAATACTCGCCTCATTGAACAAACCGTAAATTGCCCGAATAAATTAAAAGGGAGCGTCTCAATACTCATCAAAGAGAGGATTTTCCAAATTACGAAGATCATTTTTAAGCTGGTTATTAGTTTTCAAATTGAACTCCCCGATTTCAAAATGATTCGGAAATTCTAAGCAATATCAGCGTTCAATTACTCACAACTGTTGTGGTGGCCTCAATAACTGAAACTCCAACATTTAAAATTATAATTAGAAACTAAAAAAATTATGGTATATTTCCCTAAGAAAATAGGTATATTTCCCCTAATTTGTTTTGTAACCCATTATTTTGGTATTGGATCCATTGGTAAGCTTAGTGTAAATGCCAAAGTAATTTTCGTGTTTCGTTATTTAAATTTTTTTCTTGCAATATTAGTTTCAATATTTGTAATACTTTCAAAAGTGACCTAAGAATTAGGGTTAACAAAAATTACTATATGCAACTCGGTACATAGTTATGCCGATTTTTTTATGTCTATGTTATAACCTTTAGTGAGTACTTTACTACAACCTAAGTGCGGGTTACAAATCGCTGCACCGTTTGCGACATACACATCATGGCCGATACTATTGGTCTAATCTCGGAATCATGCCTCTCAAAACTCTGAAAAAAATAATTTAATAATTTTAATCAAAGCCTGCAAATGGTGGGAAGTATCCCACCTTGGCCTGAAAAAATAGCATCGTTATTTTTTTCTGTTTGAGCTGATACAGTATAATCTCTCAAGTAGTAAATGATACATTCTTAAGGTTCATACCAGTACACAGTATTTTGTTTGTGTATTATTTATAATCACTGAAACTAATAGAGGATAGTTCAAATTAAACGAGAAAATGACTTATAGTTTATTAAAGAAAACGTAAATCTTGAACCTTAACAACTCTCAAAGTGAGATTGACAGGTGAAGGGTCCTTCATTGTAAGTCTGTCAATAACTCTACAGCTGTGATTCATTAATGCCAAGCAAGATCAATCGTTCAACATCTGAAGAATATTTCTGTCGCATATCTTATTTGGATGCAAGATAATATGTAAAATGCGGGTTTAAAATATAAACTAAAATAAATTCTGAACAATGCAACATTTAAGTTAAATATAATTGAAATAAAATCCCCAAACAAACATACCAAGTTTCATTTTAATTTATGTGGATTCCCAAAATGTAAACAAATTATTTAATCCTGTTTATCTAGAAGATCTCAAGTTTTTGTAACAGGTTAGGTACATTACCCTATACTTGGGAAAACTTTTTAATTTTGATTCCAGAGGAATAAATAAGGTTATGAAATATATATATTTTTTTTATGTAAAGTATACGATGTTTACAGTCACAATCTCCTTTTATTTAGCTCAGTAACTACTAACGTAGTACGCACATCTTAAGGGTGTTTGGTCAAAAAATTGATGTCTTATTTTTGTTATTGTTCAATTGTACTAAAAATTTAAGATACACATATTTAAGACAAAATTATTTATTTTGAATACTAAGCGAGATATGGAGCTTGAAAGTAGTAAATTTTGCATCTTTGATACCAGTTCACAGGGAAAATGGGTAATGTGATTCACACCAAAATTTGCATTCAGGTGTGGAAAAATAAGATAATAATCACTGGCTTTTTAAAATTATAATTTTTTTCTAATTTAATTTATTTATATTTTAAAAATAGCTTTTTTGGGGGAAAATTTATCTGAATGTTGGAATTTAAAAAATGTAATATAACTCTTTTGGGCTGTGAATTCGTACCTTTGATGCCTTGTGCTGTCGGAGCACTACTCGTTAAGAGTGTGTACACTAACAACGGGGCTCTAGAATACAACGATAAACGTATTCTTTCAATGTTAAAAGATGTTAATAATTACGTGATGTTAAAGTATTCTACAGCCCCGGTGTTAGTGTACACACTCTCAACGAGTAGTGCTCCAACAGCGCAAGGCATCAAAGGTACGAATTCACATCCCAAACGAGTTGACATATTACATTTTTTTTTTATTCCAACATAAAGATAAATTTTTCCCAAAAACCAAAAGCTATTTCTAAAATAAAAAAATATATAATTTTAAGTACCTAGTGAATATTATCTTAATTTTGGTGAGAATCAATTTACCCATTCTTCCTGTGAATTGGTACCAAAGATAAAAAATTGTCTACTTTCAAGCTCTATATCTCGCTTAATATTCAAAATAACAACATTTTTCTTATATATTTGTATCTTTAATTTTTTAGTAGGTACAATTGAACAATAACAAAAAATCAGACATACAAATTTACGACAAAAGAGCCTTAAGAGATTATAAAAAACTACTTTTAGATCTATACTGCATTTTAGTATTGAAATAAACACTAGTTTTAGTCTCATAATATTTGAAATATTTCCTTGAAATTTTATTTCATCCTTAAAAGCAGACCCAAACCTAAAATTTCCTGTTATAATCAAATAAATTAATATGAAAGTAGTTGGCTGAAAGGTTGTGGAGTCCAGTTTGCATTTTCTGAGAAAATTGCGGATAAAATGGAAAAATTTTTAAAGAAGGCTACGATACTAACCGGTTTTATCTCTTCCAGTAGATAGCTGACTTCCTTGTGTGATTGATGGATCCACCTTTTATAAGATGGATGAGGAATGTTATATAATCGAAGAATTTACAAATATCTGTTAAACATCAAAATCGATTATTTAGTGACAAATAATATAATAAATCTCTTCGCTACAGTTCATTTACTTGTTTATTGAAATCAGTAGAAATTGTGTTATAATTTACTATTTAGCTATTATACTATACCCTATAAAACTAAATCTTTTTCCAAAGAACCTTTGAAGGGCATACATACACTTTATCTAACGGTAGTCATACTGTACCAAGTTTATAAAGAGTTTTTATTTTTTTAATTGTATAAATAAAATAACAAAATTATATCAAGTCCAATTAAATAAATATACCACGCCATTTATAGTCTCCATAAGTAATACTGTATTTCAATTATTTTACAGATACGTGTAATTAATACGGAATTGTACGATGTAATTTAACAAACACTATCCCTACAATATAACCATTTTAAAATTTTGGTTTATGCGGCATAGTACAATTTAAACACTGTAGATATATTTTACAATAGAAATGTCAAAATGTTATAATCAAAACTATTATTACATTATTAATTCATTTATAACGCTTCACAACCAATTGCCATTGGTTAATGGTTAAGGCAATTTTAATACATTTTAAAAAATTAGGGAAATTGAAATTTTCCGAAAGGTTTATATGCATCAGATTAAACCGTAGTAGGTTTTAGGAGGCATTAGAAAAATAGGAGGATTAAAAGGTAAACATGATCTTATACTGTAACTGCATGGTAATTAATTGACAGGTCATTTGGTGAGGGAAAACTGACACCGGAGTAAAGGAGAAATAATCTTTCATAATTTGAAGGGCAAGGTTTTAAAATATAAGGGACATATTTTTTATGTAAAAGTTGAATTTTTTCCTTTAAAAGCTAATTTAAAATTGTAACTTTTTGGCTACTACAGGGCGAATATAACTCACCTCCTATTATTGTCAAAATACAGTATATCATAGCAAGTAAAAAATAAAATGAAATGAGCTGTTGAACAAATAAAAACCTTTAAGCCAATTTCGCTGGGAAGCAACACTAAGTACATCAATGCAACGCGCACAGCTCTGTGACGATTGCAGGCTTCTTATTGTGAATTGTAGTAGGGATAGAAATAGGCCTACTATTTCCTCTGTCGAAACGAAAAATATAAGCCATTGTATGTCATATCGTCCTTTGCAATGTCTTAATTGGCGAAACTGTAATATTTAACGTACGCCAATTAAAAATAATAGACAACAATTTAGGTTAGTGGGTTTTGCAATTGATTGATATAGACCTGTTGAAATATTTGCCATTTGTTCCTATTATTAGTAGATGAATTACAATACCAATTTTTCAATTACCCGACCTACTAAGGTATTACTGTAGCATAACTGTTTATTCTTTAATTGGTAAAAGTTATAAAAATCCGTATAAGTTACTAATGGCCAACCATAACGGGGCAAACCACGATGGTATACCCACCATTTTAATTTCTGTAGATAGTGAATTAAAAGCGGGGATACCAATAATTTCAAAAGGATGCGAATACGATTGAACAAAAATCTGTATCTAATGTTGACAATCGCCTTCTTTTATTTCATAGTATTCTTTTTATCTTAGTAGAAATATTTCTAAAAGTAAGATATAGCAACGAATACAAAACCTTTCATTCGCTATAGTTATTATATCACTATTATTTGTAGAGAGCGTATGTATTACTTTTTTATGAATAACGTATACGTAGGCAACATGATCAAGTAGTAAACAACTCGCTTTCCTCACTTGTAAAAGATTCACGGCTTCCGATTGAGTGACATTTGTGATTACTTCATGGAACTCATTAGTGTAGCTATAGCCAATACTAATCAAATATAGCTAGGCCTAATACTACCATGTATGGTTTCAATTGCATGAATAACCAACTACTAAATGTAAGTAATAATCAGCTGAAAACAGGATTACTATTTAATTATAACAAAAACATGACCTGACATCTGTTTTGCAGTGGAAAAATAATGCTATTAACAGCTTTATTTGTACATAGAGGAGAATTTGTACCCGTTTAGGAACATAAAAAAATAGAATTGTTTTTTATAGATAATGTGCCCGAGTGTTTTTGGGGGTAGGAAAAAAAAACAATATAATAAACTAGAATAGCCTACCGGAACATTTTTCTTGTATGCCTGGTTTAATAAAGCTTTATGTAACTTATTGACATTTTGTTAAATTAATACGCTTGCCTTAAAATGATTTTTTTTTTACTTTTAAACACACAAAAGAAAACTTTTTGGGTATACCCTTATTTTACAAGCATTTGTTTTACAAAAAAAAAATCTCTTTCGCTTGGACCATAGAATGAATCCATTGACACAAGGTTATTTCGTATTAATTCTCACCCAGAACATTATGGTATTGCCAATGAGCATGACTAATCGTTAGATTTAAGACGTAAACACCAAAAAGTGTTTTCACTTTTGCACAGTTAAAGCCATTCTTTAAAAACATCTGACTTTATTTTAAGGGGGTCGTAATGTTACAGAATGAAATTAAAATTGTTATAGATTTAGACTACTATGTGAAGCTTACAGTATGGCCCTGGTCATTCGACATAATGTTATTTAAAATATAACATTTACATGTATGATAAGTATAATTCTAACTTCAGAGTATTTGCTATATAAATATTTGTATAGTTATTCTAAGGTATGTTCATAATAGAACACTTAAGCAAACCAACTGGAGGAGAGAATTCCTGCTTTAACTCTTCAAGAACACTCGATAAGGCCAGGCTAGCGAACTTGATCATGGTTCTGAATACAAATTCCAGATTTTGCTCGGCTCAGCGATTTAGTTATCTTAAGGTTTTATGGTTCGTTTATTTTTTATGTTTTAAAAATACATTTTATCATAAACCATTGAAATAGATTGATTGGCTAAGGCAGGAAATATGATATTTGTTATAAATGAGGATTAGTGAATTGTTTAAAATGTTGCGTAGCTTACAATATATAAATTTATTTTAATACAAATTTAAGATGTTCATTTGTCATAAAAATATAAACCAACTACCAACAAATACATTTTCCCACTAACAAATAATTTTCATTATGATAAATGCTTATGTATACAAACATAAGTATGATCTACTCAGTAACTGTTCACTAGATAAAAAAGGAAATCGCGTATTAGCTAAGTATGAACATGCAGTTACAAACAATAACACATGGTATATTTTACCATCGATATAACATATCGTCATGTGTAGGGAATTCCTTAAAATGTGGATTGACTACTAACTAGGTAATTATAGAAATCGGTCTGAGCACGAATAAAAATGGTAAATACACATCATAAAAACCACACATGTGTTTTTTTTTTTTTTTTTTTTTTTTTTTTTATAAGAGGCATAAATATAAATATTGTAATGTAAAAGATTCTCTCTCGCCATTGAAATTGAAAAGGATTTAAGATCTTATCCGAACTCCCTTTAACAATCAATAATTAGTCGAAAAAAATTCATCGCGAAAAAAAAATGTTTACAAAAATGGGTCGCTGCACTCTATGATTGGCCTTTATGTAAATGATTAAACTGTGTACGTACCTGACCCAGTCTAGAAATCGTATTCCTACAACTGGCCGCCAGAGCTCTCCAGTGACTCATGTGAGAGAAATGTTATAACCATTTTAGTAAGAGGTGAATCTCGACCATTGTTTGACTAAACCTTTATTATATTAAGTCATAAGTCATTTATTTAGCCAAATCAACCAATTACAATTAGTGTTAGCTAAGTCAAAATAAACTAAAATGAACTGGAGTATTAGGACCTGGATATTAGGATAAACCTTTATTGAAACACAGATGTTTGTGAATATATAGAGTGTGCTTTACAAAAAATCGTTCATAAGTTTTAATAATGGTAAATTGACAGTAACTGACAGTATTAATTAACCCATTCACTTTCAGCTGACACAAGATCCTTTGTACAGAAGGTTATGACGACTGGCAGGTTACATGTTAAGTTGTTGTTTTAAATTACCGATAGATACTTATAACGTTTAACAACTGTACTTGTACGATATTGTTTATCCTCGTGCAAATAAAAAGCGTAGTAGGATGAGTGTATAAAAAGTTATTGAATGATTTGCAAAGAAGTTAAAAAGTTTTAGGATAAGAAATAATGAAAGTGTGAAATATTAGTTGAACACGAAAGAAACTTTTATCGAAAGAATATTTATTCCTGAATACCATAGATAACAAATTACGTTAATTGACAGGGAAATGTTGTATGTCAGCAAAGGCTCTGTTTGCAACCAAAGACATGTGTTATATGTATTTATCACTGGATGAACAGCATAAGTTTTGATTTAAAAATGTTAATTTTAATATCTGTAACCTTCTTTAAATTTTATTCTACCAAGTTACCAATTTATGTTTAACTTATGTCGGAATTCAATAACTTACTATTGAAATGTAGTGTCACGTTTTTCTGGAAAGGGTGGGTTCCTGGAACCACGGAGTGGTGGCATTATTACGTATCTAACATCCATCACAGTTTGGTGAGATTTTAAGCCAGGACTTTGCGAGCGAAGTCCTACGTTCTGCCACTAGGCAAGCTCCCTTTTCTAGGATAATAAACAAGATTTCGAAGTTATAGCTTTGATAAATATCGATGCACAAAAATATAAATCATAATAACGAATTTAAAACTCCTAAGACAAAACAAGCCTACCAAACTAATATAACAATGTTTAAAAGTTGCTCACCAGGTGATTAGATGTTGGTGGTTCAGCAAGAATAGAGAAAGTTTCCAAATTGGTTTGGTGGCGAGAAGTTACATAATAACGTCATAAAATGGAAACGCGGTTGTATGTAATGAAAATATGGCGCCTGTCCGACGTTGGTGGAGAACAAGAATATGATGTTACGTTACATAGTTATTTATAGCATGTGTTGTACAATGGGAAAAAAATCTTGATTATATTTGTTCTAATTCTGAAATTGTGAAATGAGTTCCACTTTAACAGTCACTTTTTAGAAAATTATCATTATATGATCTAATATAAGACATGACGTATTTTAAAATATTATTAATTTAAGGTTTTTTTTCAAAATTGCAAACTTGTAGATTTAGTTTTACTACTCGGATGAATAACCAATAAATTTAGTAACCCTAAATAATAAATCCATTTCATTTATAGCTTCTTATGTTTTGTAATGCTAGCATTATTCAATTGCATTCGTATTATAAGAGCTTTGAAAAATGTCTCTTCTCTCTTCTTCTGCATAACTTCTTTAATACTTTTCATTGAAATGGCGACCATACAAAGTAGGTATTTTAAACCAAGTATGAATGGAGAGAGTGTAGTGATTAGTGAATGGGGCACGATCTTGTAGTCTTGTTAGTGACTAAGGCCGACATTCCTAAGACACAGCTGTTAATTAATAGTCCATACAGCTAATGGCAACTAAGGGACCTACAGTTTATGGTGTAATCCGAACCACATTTTTGCCTTGGTATCAACGAATTGGTCTAATAATCAGGATAGTACTGCGGATAATCATAGTACTCACTAGTGCAGACGTTAATCCGTAACCAGGGAGTATCGCATCCACAGTGCATGCCTATAAATATCTACAATTAAATAGAATATCTATAAATAGCTACTTTTTAGTAGCTGGATTACAGGACGTCGCCAACGTCTTATTTGATAAAAAAATATTGGACTTCATCCTTAACTAATCCTTAAATAATGCAGTGCTAAGGGGGTTTACTACAAGTTTCTCGTAAAACTAAAACAACTAGAAGGTCTGGCATGATTATTCTTGTGGTTGCGTGCGTAATCATTGTCTGGTAATCGTGGAGGAAGGCTGATAGACGCAGAGAGGCGATGCTGAACCAACGAAATCCTTGAATCAGTATTCAGCAACATGCCTCAGTCCAAGGATCCGCCGCTGAATTTCAGCGAACTAAAATAAACACTCGTTATGTTTTATCAGTTAATATTTCATCTTGGTTTTTTTGTGGATTTACCGAACTTTGATTGAAGCTATTCAAATGAGGCATTTTTATAAATTTATATTCTCGGAATATTTTATTAAAGTGTAGCGGCTTTTTCCATTAAGCCAAATGATTTAATATTCAAAACCACTTAATCCCCCCCCCCCAAGTTGTGCATATTTATTTCACATATTTGTAAGAAACATGGTTTTTTGGTAAAGCTAGAACATATAAAAAAGTTTAAATAATAAAGAATTGGTATTCCTCATTGTAATTGTCTAAAAGGCTTTATACTGCATCCTAATCAAACAGGAGTAAAATAAATTAACGATACATATATTTTTCAAGCAGTTTTCAAGCAGTAACTTTGCATAAGCTATCACCACGACTTTCACAGTGTCCGAATAAATAGAATATATAATCCGGGGAAAATACCTTTCCACTTTACTGAACAATAAGAAGATCAATTAATGGATAGTAAATGATTAGAACGACCTAATTTTTACATTTTGTAATCATGCATAAATGCTTTGTCACAAAGAGGGTAATATCCATGACCTTTCTGTCATGACTTTAACAATTAATTAGCTCACTAATAACGTTACCTCATCGTCAAAGCGATAGTGGGATATTTTTGTATATTTTTTTATATCAATAATATTAAGTTTTTTTTAATATAATATAGAATAAATAACTTACAAATTACAGCACAGAATCTGCCACAAACATTACGGGTTGCTTAGTTGAAGCAAGAGTAAACAAAATAAACTTTAAATTTCAACATTAAAGAAATTGTAGAAAGGCAAGTCAGAGAAAAGACATGTAGGTAAATCAGCTGAAAATAGCTTATTATTGGACTCGAATCTGAAATAGTATGACCTCGAGACGTTCAAGGTCAACCCGTATATCAACGATAAGTTAATGTTGTACGCATTACTGGAATCTGAGTCAAGGTCATCAGGTAATCAGCTGCTCAATGTAAGAAAGTCAGACGGACAATTGTACATATGCAATGAATGTAATAGTTACCTTCTGCGATGATAATTAAGTTTACAGAAATAATATTGTATTCATAATTCTAGAAAATGAGTTATAGTAGAAAATAACGCCAAACGTTTCTAAAAGTAAGTACAGTTGTTGTTTTTATTGTTTACATTTATCTTTTGTGTTAAATTAGTTCCGGAATATAGTTTACCAATTAATTTACTTGTATTTTGTATATTTTATGAAGATATATCAGGTTTAAATAGTAAAATGTAGGCCAATACCGTAGATTTTATGATTTAAGATATATACGATAACGAAGACCTTAAAATTACAAGTTTGATTGGTGAATAGTCATATTTATTAGGTTGTTGATTCAAATGCATTATTCCAAGCCATTGGACGCAACAAATTGAAAGAACACTTATGTTTGGTATTTCATAGTTATAGTCGAATTTAAACCATTTAGACAACGAAAGAAACTCCAAAGTTACTAAAATGTACAATTTTTATTCCGCTTGTGCGAGTACAGTAGATTGCGTGGCTTTAGGACGGAAATAGGAAAACTTTTGAGATTAGTTTGGCGAATGGTGCAGATAGATGTGAATCCCCTGCATTGTCGGTATGGCGTTGTTTTACCTGAAAACTTGTGAAAATTCATCACTGAAAGAATCAAGATTTTAGTTTTCATTACATGCGGTCCAATAAAATTAATAATGACTTAATAACAATATTTAAAAAGGCTATATTTGTAAAATACAATATCTGTGTTTCCTCTGTAATAAGAGAAAATAATAAAAACTATTCAACTACAATATTATCATACCTTACATAAACCAATACGTTTTCAATAATTATTGATTGGATCGTCAATCGTAATAACAACTCGGATTAATAAGGAGATGATATAAGCGTGCGTATCAAATGGATAAGCCTAGTTAAAATTACTAGCTTAGCTAATAGCGATTTTATGTATGATTATATTTTTAAGTAAAAAAAAATTGGCTATAAAATAAAAAAAAACATTAAACACTCTACAAACTCAAGACTAATGCTAAACTATGAATTTATAAACGTCAGAATCGTATGATTATTACCATATAAGTGGAGGACGAGCGTTTGATAAAATATTTAAAATTTGGTTGAGTTATAAATTACAAAAAAAACTTCGACATTCATCTGGAGCTCATTTTAAACCTCCACAAATAGCTTAGAGGTTAGCTGCACGGCTTATCGGGCATTCCTTAAGAGAACAAAACGCGTAAACAAAGATAAAGCAATTAAGGCAAGATAACGCTTGTACGCGTAGAAAGCATAGATACGCTGTTTGCAACACTAAAACAATAGGTTTCACTCTTATATACCTAATAAAATGCATTGGAAGTTATAACAAGGAACATGTAATGTGAATATCAAACTACAAGGCATGGTTAATTGGATTATTTTACACTTTATATAAGATGTACAAGTTTAATTTAAGCGCAAAGGCAAGACGTTAAGTTTAGATAAGAACAAGTTTGTATCATTTGTGTTTCAATATGTGATATAAAAGGTAAAATGAAAGTTTTCCTAAAGATATGAAACTTTTTCTCAAAGTGTAAATATAGTTTCGAACTTTGAGATAATTGGAAAATTGTTATGTTATGCGTACTTCAGAATACTATTCAATTTCTTGACCATCAGTCACACAATCTTATGTCTTGAGCTGGACATCGATGTGGTTTATTGATATGGTGGTAATAATATATAATTACCCAAGGACGTGTAGAACTTATTCAATTAAGTGTCAACTAAATGTTAATTCTGTTGTATAGTAATAAAACGTTTTAGAATATTTACGAAACCAATATCCTACACTTATCCTTCACACATATTCGGGTTAAAATACGCACATAGTGGCGCCCCCAAATAGTTGATATAATTGATGATATGAACTACAGTTAGGCACGTTGTGCATTTCACAATTAATTTACGAGTAATATGTTAGAGTAAAAAATTTACAAGAGAGTAAAATAATTCAAAAAGCAGCAGCTGCGGTAGTGTTTGACCCACATACAGTGTTACTCAATCGTGTCACCAGGCTCGTGACGTCACGTGGAAGCTGTCATTGGCTATCCCAGAGGACAATGAACCAGCAGCGAAGCGTCACATTCCATAATGTGCCGATTTGTGGACTTCCACAATCACAATGACTTCCAATATAAAAGCCTCTTGCTCGATTCACCTGAATGAGCTGTATAATTAAGTAGTATAAATAGGTATTAGTTTGCGTTGAAAATTAGAAACGTTATCTAAAGATAAGAGTTTTTTGATTATGTGCAATTAATTAATATGTGTATTGTTTAATTTTGTTCAACAATATGAGCGTTTCATCATTTACGTATGTCATTCAATAAAAACTGTTTAAGTAATTTTGTGGTCCAGTAACTATAAATGGGTTTTGCTTATTATGGTTTATTAACCAATGAAATTATTTTTATTCGCCTAAACACTCAAATACATCTACATAAAGTATTGCTCTCCTCTGAAGTCTCGAATTCAATCCCGGCAATAAGCAATAATTAAACATTTTAGAATGTTTTAGCCCAGTTGCCTGGAACTGGTCGTAACCTATACATCCTCCTACTTGAAAGTAAAAAGCGACAGTTGGTGACAGAGGTGACCTTTATATGTCTTCCGCTGTGAAAATAAATTCATTTATATTAGTAGCATCAACATCACTGGCAACGTTATTGTCTCACGTCATGTTTGGATACGGAACTAGCCACAAAAGCAGAGAATATTTTAAATCATACGCTATTTTAAAATGTGGTATGGAATATAGTTTTTAAAATAAATAATGAAATTGAATTCGCTATGAACTAGTTTGAAAATAATTAGGGAAGGCTTAGTGAAACTAATGGTAAGATTTTAAAACTCAATTTATTTTAAACGAGTGAAAAAATAAATACAAAATGTTTTGATTGGCACGTTACTTTGGTGTTGAAAATGACATGATTACTAAAACTATTTACAGTTGAAGAAGTTGGTATTGTCATTGTTGTATTTGGCGTCCTTCATCCATTTAAAGTGCACTGCAACAAGCGTAAAAGGTGTTAAAATTATGATATATGCTGTCTAAATAATAATGAGCATGTTAAATACGCAAAAATGTGAAATCACAGTTCTTTGAGAATACTGAAACAAATTCAAGTCTTAGAAACGTAATATCTAAACAAATAATAGTCTATAATAGGTATGTAGGCCTACGATTATATTTTGCCGAGCTCTATAATGTTATAGTAATACTACAGTTATGATTTAACGTTGATTAAATTATGTTTACAATCATCTCTCATTTTATGAAGCGATTCCAAATTGCAGCTGACAGTACATTTTCTTTTCCAACTTATTTAAAATTTCAAATTGTTATCGACAGTGTTTTCATTTATCAATATGCGTACAAATCTATACTCTATATTTAAAAATAGTTTACTTTTTCATTGCTATAATAATATGATTTTTAGATTAATAAACAGATGCCCACGTTAAAGTTGGTTATGTTTATGTTCAACTGTAACAGGTTTATATTAACTTGAAGAGATGATCTCTGGTGAAATCCTTCCTCGGTGATGCTTTTACTCCATACATCTTGATGCTAGACAACCGCGTATAGTATTCGCACTCGATTCTTCCGTCTGCACGCAATCGGTATAAATTCGTGTGACGCATGGTTCGGCTGTAGCCATTTTCAACTACTCCCTAGTTTCATTTGAAAATAAGAGTGAGTATGGTGACAACTGAAACGCGCGTCCTACAAATGTTGTACAAAGTGGGTTCAGACGGAAGAATCGTGTGCGAATATACGAGACATTACATAATATTATTAGCAACAACTGAAAAGATCTATAGAATACTTCTATGCAAAACATTTTTTTATACTACATTTACTTTTAAGTCTAGATCAAAAATAATAACATTGTGAAAGAATAAATTGGCACATTGTGTGATACAGGCACTCCGTTGACTAACTAAATTACTCAAAAACAACATTAGGTCCACTAAACAAAGTTTTTGTGTATTTATCCTACACTATTTTTTACTTTAATATACTCACTTGTATGACAATACTCCTCCGATACACAAGGACCTCCAATGTTGAGACGGATGTATCCTGACTTGCACAGACACTCGCCACAGTCCCTACAGGCGTTACAGGTCCTCCGGCACTTCCCCCCAGGGTTCGCACGCTCTTCGGTAGCACAACGGTCAGCTGTGAAATGGAAGAGTGAAGTTAGTGAAAAAATTTAATAAATCTCTAAAGCTAAGCAATGGAAGGTAAATTGGGTGTAGTTGTTCTGATTATTTTTGAAACCTAGATATTCTACTCAAAGATGTAAAATATTTTTGATAGTAGAATATGCAAATGTGATGGATATCGTGTCAACCAAACATCTTTAACGTGCAAATAAAGCAGATTATTGTTTCAATAATTACTGTCAAGAAAACTTTAGATAAGCCATGAGTCTTGGGTTTATTGGTCAGACTAGTTTATACCGAAACAGGTCCTCGGCAGTTATCACTGAAGGCTTGTCGTTGTTATTTATACGGAAACAAAATTTTACTCTCTTTGCATATACATGTCGGCATAGACAGGTTATCCAGACTACAAAGTATCAACAAATATCTATCTCATGTAATCGAACAACGTATTTTGGTCTTTGTATAACCATGCAATTATATAATGAATACAACTAAGATGTTTATCATATGTAGTAAAGGTCAATGCGAATACCAAAAATAGATCTCATAATGGGATAAGCTTAATCATTAATCAATTATCATTATTAGTTATTAAGCTTAATCATCCCAAAATAAAAATATTCTTATCCAACAAAAAATGCAAACACCTAACTGAAAACCAGGAAAGCGGAAAGGCTAGAGTCGACGTTATGGATGTTAAGCTAATAATGGGGTCGTAATCACCTGAGTTCTCAATAAACATCATCGTTGGTATGATATTCGCATTAGTGGCCAAGCTAATGTTATGGTCAGGGATAATTCAGCTTGGTTATATGGAAAGGCTGGATTTTCCTTAAGTGGTAGTTTTATGCATTTTTGTAAAATAAAACCGATCAGAATAGCTTAAGTGAAACCACTAAGACTAGCCGTGAAAGGACTCATTAAACTAATCGTGCATTAAATAAGTCCTCATGTATAAGGTGTAGGAGTTAGTTTTTACTTGGAATTAAAAATAAGGCCTCTTAAGTAATCAAGTGTCGTCTTATGAATCATAGACAGTAGCATAACTATGTTAACAATACCCAACTCTATTCAGCAATTACATGTAATACCAAGACACGAGGAAAGCACTCAATTAAAATCTTCATCATGAATGAGACGTCCTCTAAACCAGTTCTAACCTGTACTCTACAAGTTCATTCGGAAGGCTATATACGACATCCAAATCAAAGTTCGTTACTAATTACTATATTTAACTATTTTCAAGAACAGTGTTTATATAAAATCATAACTAATTATCGAAATAATTGAAGATAATGGCTAAAATGAGGTTTTAGGTAAGGAAATGCATTCCTTAGCACCACTTCAAGATAATTAAATAACGACGCGCAATATCTAACGAAAAAGTCCTTAATAAATTACATTACTAATGAATTTAAAAACTTTGGTGTTAGTCTTAAGGCTTTCTAAAAGTCTTTGCTTAGGATTCCTGGTTTGTAGTCTATGAGCATATATTTTACTGACCAGTTTATTAAAAGTGTATCATACAATTCTAAGCTAGTCAATTTGAGTTGTAAAATAATCGTGCTATTTTCATTTTATGTCTATTCACAAACTTTCTCCATCAATGCTAAACCACTGTAAGTTAAGCCTATTTGTATTTCGTGCATCTATGCATTTATTATGGACGGATTAAGTTATGAGAAGTAAAATTGCTCGATTACAAACAAAATCCGAAAAATAATAATCAAAGCCGTTAACAAAATAAATCCACGCTTTATTTACTAGGTGAGTACTAGATCAAGGCTAAAATGTAGGTATTCAAGGTTAAATAAAGATGGATCAAGTGTAGGCCTACTAATTTTAGACTTTCCATCTATAAACACTTTTAGTGGTAAGTAAGGAAATGCAACATCTAACTTTTCGTGTACATAAAACCATAAAAAAATCTTTGATAAATTCTTCTTTTAAAAGTGTTTACGTGTAAACGTGCTTAGTTAATTATCATATACAATAAAGAACTATTTCATATGTGAATCTAATAATAGATTGAGAATTGAATGTTTCTGTAGCTACATCGTTTGCAGAAATAATAAATCTAATTGTAAGAAAAGTTTTTACTCCAAGAAATTTACCAAACTAAGAAAGGGATATATAGCAGTGTACGTGTAATTTAATCTAACCTTCTGATAAGAGTAATGAAGTTGGTCTATTGTTCTACTCAGAAGAAGCTCGTTCTACGTCAGGATAGTAAAAAACAAGGATTAGATATATTCTTGTTTGGAAACAAAATCGCTAGTTTTTAGTCTATTTCCATATTAAATCTCGATTATGAATAGCATTTACTGTAATAATATAGGGAATGCAGTAAACATTCAGTATGCAGTAAATGCAATAAACAGTCGTATTGCAGTAAACAGCAATAAAGAAATAAAGATATTATTTCTTTATTGCTACAGTATCTTGAGATAAAAACACACTTTTACCCTATATACACGATTGATTAACAATACGTTACCCAATGAATATTTGCATTTTATATTTATTATCCTAGGGGTACAGTGTTGGGTGGAATTTTTATACAAACCAAGTGATAAAAAATACCCTGGACAAAAATATGAATAAAAGTAGCCTACTTTATAAAGTAGGCCTATACCTGGATAAATTGAGGTGAAGAGAAATTTAATTAAAATCGAATTCCTTACATTAGGGTACTTTAAAAGCTTTATCAATCAATAAGTTTCAAACTATTCAAAAATTGTAAATGAATATTTATTGCATATTTACTTTTTTTTATCATTTGTTAAAAATCATTTCCTTATCAAATACATTTTTCCCTACAATCGTGTTTTAATAATCGTGCTGTTATAAGTTGAAGCGTGTTACATTCTTTGTAAACCTAAAAGTTTGTCAACATTTAATTGGTTGTAAATAACTTGACTACATCATACAATGTCGTATATTGACCTCAAACCTAATATATACAATGGAATACTTCGGTTTTCTACACGCCAATCATAAGACCGAATCAAAGAAAGAGTCCTGAATTACTTTCAAGTTGACGGAAAACAATATACCTGATGAAAAAGTTATGTATACATGGTAAAGTAAAATTATTTACTTACTTGAGGCTAGACACTGAACAATGACCATTCCAAGAAGAAGTGAAAGCAGGACTATTCTGTAACCTTCCATAACTGGAAAATCGAGAGGTCGCTCGCACCAACACAGACCACTGACTGTCACTGACTGACTCACTCACTCACTCTCACTGACTGTGTAGGACTGTTGGCACTAGTTCTGGCTAGCCTAGCAGCCAGCTGATTACTTAGCCGGTCACGTGACCATTGGCACGACCAACTTCCGGTCCATTGTCTGCTGCGGTTTGTTTGGTTTATTATGACGACTCATTGTTTTTCATGGTTTGCATCCTGAGTAATCATTACGCAACAAAGATAACACGCAGGAAGATTTCAGACCTTTGTTGTCATGATTTTTAAAGTATTTTGTTTTACCATCGCGGCTGAACAATAAAGACCCACATCAGATATGTTACTAATATATCTTACAGTGGTACATTGGATGGTCATATACGTGTTTTATCGTTGGTATCATTAAGGCCATAATTAAGTGTTCTAAGTTAAAGCTATGAGAAAATCTTCATAACATAAAGAGTCGAAAATTTTTAAAAGCTAAGCTTAGATACCAGCTATGGCCAAATTAATGCACTGGGGCTGCGGTTTTTATCGCGCCACAAAAATCATGCGGCTGCAAAATTGCGGTTTGGAGATTGCGGCGTCACAGGTTTTTATACCACTGTTAGCATTTACAGGTTGCGGCAGGCGTCGCAGTGCATAAAAGCTCCCATAAGACCCAATGTACCAATGTACCTAGAGCCGCCAAAAAGTTGCGTTTCCTAGGTCCACCCCACTGGACTTGTGGGCCGCACCCCAGTGCACCCATTTGGGTCAGTGTTGTACTCTTATAGGCTACCGCAGTGCGGTGACCACAGGTGCATAAAAGAGGACTTATAGAGTTATTCATATCCATCACGTACGTGTGGAAAGCGTCGATTAAAACATGAAAACCGCATTATTTAAGTAAAAAAAAACTTTTTATATGTTTTGAAAAAATCAACAATGCACAATATAGAAGGCATATAAATAAAAGAATGTGTTTAACACTATTTACAGTTTAGGTGCGGTAACTCTAGTTAGTTAATGTAGTTAACTTTGATAATTTCATAAGCTGTAAATGTCGCCATAAAATAATTGTAAAAGCCTCTTAATTTTGTCATACCCAAAAATTGTTATGAAAATAAAATATTTATAGTCTCCGATTTTTTTATCTATGTCCACAGTAAACCTCCACCAAACTATCAATATTGGAGGGCAATGATCTTCCATCAAAGCATGAAGTCCTGGCACTCCAGCATGAAACGAAAAGTCCAGAAGTGACGGAAGAGGAAATGGACAAGGTTAAGGCTGGAACCCGTGGATTTAGAAGACGTGGAAGTCAGGAAGACAACCGAAACGAATTGGCTCAATAAAGGTGATGATCAAACAAAGAAAGTTCTAGACTAATCCTACCATGGATTGTTTTCTTGCACACAATTCACTTTAATGGTCTCTGGTTCTCATTGTTCTCAGATTTTCTTCTTCTATATTCCTGAAAACATCTAAATAAATAAATATAAACACCTCTACATCTTTTCGTCTGTATTAATAGCTGTTTCACAACTGCCAAGGTCACTAAAATAACAATGCTTTAAAAGCACTTTGAGTGAAATGGATTTAGTTTTTAAGAAGATGAACTACAGGGTGTAAAACTGTCATACGTGTAGGTGTATTTATAAAGTTTGTATTAGGTGAGATTATTAATTTTAGTTTTGCTAATAGCTTCTGGTTTTCTAAAAAATACTACCCTTTTACATCGACTACATGGAAATTCGTTAGACAAGTTATCTAACTCTATCATTTAGCGTCAAGAGATAACTAATCTGTGCCATAGAGATATCAACATGGTCACTAAATATGTGAGTCAAACTGTTAATGATAATGTTAGCATTTGATTAGTGATAGACTAATCAACTAATTTGTTCTATCACTATTTGGTATATCACTAATCAAACTTGTCCCAGAGTTGACAGAGCTGTTTAACACATCCCCACAGTCTGGCCGCCACCGTCACCGGCTACCCCCATACATTAGCTGTAACACGTGCAGGAAATTACGTCATAGTCTGGAGCCACCCTCCAGCAAACTTACACAATTTCAAGAAACTTAAAGAAGGGTAAAAGAGAAAAATTTGACAACTTTTTCTAGAAAGTGTCGTTAATCATTTTAATTATAAACATAAAGTTGAGAAGCATAAAGTTGGAAACAAACAAAAGTTAAGGGCATATTTCTTTTTAAATAAAAAAAAAATTGAAATGAATCGAGAAGTATTCTGTAGAAATAAATCCAATATTTTAAATGCATATTTATTTATAAATACCTGTACAATTGTGCGAGAGAAAGATATTCAATCAGATTTCAAATAGCTATATATAATCTCTATCTAAAAAAAAACAATATTAGTTTTTGGAATGTAACAATGTGTTTATTAAAAGCGTGCCTGTTAGATGTTGATGAAAGTCCTATTTTGTTGTCGCAATATGTACTACCAATACTACATTGATATTTAAACATGCTTTTTATGCGTTTTCACCGGTCCATTAGTATTATGTTGCTGGAAAATTGTTTTATTCGAGGCCTTAACTGGTAAATTATTACCTTTCAATATAATTACTCGGTGTGCTTAGTGAACAAAGACTAAATTACTATATATCCTGAATTACTGTAAATATATTTTCTAAAGATTGCTCCTGAGATTCAC
This sequence comes from Macrosteles quadrilineatus, assembly GCF_028750875.1. NCBI lineage: Eukaryota > Metazoa > Arthropoda > Insecta > Hemiptera > Cicadellidae > Macrosteles > Macrosteles quadrilineatus. The sequence continues at coordinate 46,498,290 of NW_026542597.1, forward strand.
AAGTCGGCGTGCGTTCAGGAACAGGTAGACTGCGGTTTGGGTCGGAAATAGGAAAACTTTGTAAGTTTGTTTTGAGGATTGCACATATAGCTTACGGCTGTGGAATAGGACTTTGGTATTTACGCCACGCTGAAATATTAATGGTAATGTTTTCCACACACTGAGTATTCCTGAACGAGAAAAAAGCTCAACAATGTTGCCCTAAGTATTTTAGTTGGTCTTTGTTTGTTTATTAATAACTCAAAATATTTTAACCTATCTATTATATTATTAAAGTGATACAATCAAATTTTATGTAAACGGTTAAGGCCATTTACCAAATAAAAATATAGGCATATGTCACATCAAAATGAAGCTTAGAGTGTGTAGATTTGCCGAAAAGTATTGATATGGACGAATTTCCTAAGGGCTCTGCCCCACAGGCCGACGTCCAAAGGGCTACGCCTGGCATGCTTCCAAAGTTTACATGATTTAATTTAATTTAGTTAGTGAAACAGCTGGTCAGTACAATGAACTGGTGTTTGTTTATTTACTCGAAAAATATGTTTGTTATGCTTTATGTAGATTTAGGAGGGTTATGTTTGGTTTTAAAGAAAGGTTGTATACGTTTTGTAAAGTATTGCTCAAAGTTTCATTTTGTAATTTATATAGTAAGCTACATGTAAAGAGGCTTGACTAAAGTTGAAGAATTATGGTAAAACATGTAATTCGTGAAGCATCAATATGCATCAATATGAAGCAATTGATGCTGTTGCTACACTAAGGTATGTCGTCATATACTTTTGGATCTATTAACATAAAAAGTAGGAGTTTGAAAGTAAGTAGGTTTACACTTTTAAATCAGTTTATATTTTCAAACTAAATCATAGAGTTGCAGTATTTTAAAACACACATCAGAATTACTTTAATAGCTCTCTAGGTAACATTTTCTTCCCGTTGCAAAGCACGGGTATAGCAGCTTGTGTTATGTTAAAAAGAGTTTTTAAATGTGCAATTTTGCAATTAGGTAAGTCTTAGAATAAAATGTAGACTACGAAATAAACTTCTAGCATAGAACATTTTTTAACCGTTTTTAACAATCGTTTTAGTGTAGATATTTTCAATTAAAAAAATATGTGTGTGGTTATATTACGTTTGAATACAATATAAAGTATACTGTATTTTTCACCCAACCATCCAAAAGAAATATCATTTTTATGATATAGCCTCTGGATCACTGATTTTTACAATAAAAGGTTTAAATTACCTGTATCCTTCAAGTGATCCTGGTTGACGAAGATCCTTGACAGATACAGGTAATTTAAACCTTTTAAGACAAAATAAATAGTTCAAAACGACACAATGTAATCCAGAAAAAAATTCCATGAACTAAATAAGTCTTAATCTTCTGCTTAACTTTTATAATTTATTTATCGGTTTTATTAAAAAAAAGTTACCGTTTAATTGATATGTTCAAGGCTACAAAATACTATACTTAAAAAAACTCTGAGTTGTGCTTGTTAAAATTTGCATTATCACGACTGCAGCTAAAACAATATCCTTACTATGCTAAGGAAGAAAAGGATTATCTCTAACTCAGTGGAGTGGATATAGAAATGTCGTCTCCAGGCTCCTTTGTTTGCATGTTTTACTTAGGTCAGATTTTATTTTTAATAATTCAAAGGTTTTAGTAAAAAAAATATTCCGTGGAAATTGACAGTTTGTATTGCTTCCCTATTAAAAATTAAATTGTTGTCATACTACAATACTGTTTTAAAAACAGTTCGGTTTCGAAAACAAGAAGGGTAATTGATTTATAATGGACATTTTAAATTGAATATCCTCTTAGCAATCATATTATGCAACATAATAGTGCACGTAGTAACAATAAGTGCTCAAATAGGGTTCCTAAATGATGTGTGGCAGAACACCCTGTGAGTTAAATGTGGTAAATATCAGAAAAGCTGCACTCAATTACTTTTACCTTACAAAAGTAAACATTGTGTTTAAGTATTAAAATCTCGACATATTTATCAAGAAACTTAAAATTTGTTTTTTTTATTTTCTCATTTAAAAAGGTGAAGAAAAAATTATAGATCACAATATCATGTTTAGCACGTAAAACAAGACTACTCACGGCTGTGTACAAAAACTAACTATCTAGAAAAAACAACTATTATCATTATAACGTATTGGAGGATTTGGTGCCTCAGTCGGTAGCGCGACGGATTTCAGATCCATGACAGCGATGACGTGGATTCGGTCCCTGGTACCTGCAATTGCTTTCTATTAATGCATTTAAACTCATATACTGTACCAGCTCAAATACTCCTTATTATATAAATAAGTTCCGAGAAAAACGGCCACCGACCTCTTTGAACAAACCTAGGTTACCTTTGAGTGAAGTGAGGTTATTTATTACAGAGATCGTAGGTAAAAAGAAATGGACAACGCAAGCTCCTAAAATAAAGATTGCATTTCTTATATTGTTGTCTGCACCATACCCAAAGCAAACTTATATACTGATTTTATAGATATTCTTAGTCGTATAGTGCAACTAGTGCCATTTTATCGTCAATAATATAACGTTTATGAAATAATAATTTTCGATTGTATGCTTAAATAATAATTGTAACATTAGATGGAGAAATTAAGACTAACGAACATTAGTTAAAATAATAATCGAATATGTTATATTTTTTTAAATCTTACTTTAACCATGACAAAAATTAATTTATGTTTGAAAAATCCTAGGTTAACTTGCATGAAATGAGATAATATTTTGCAATGAGATAGAAAGCAAAAAGTTGTGTACCACCACAACTCCGTAGCTCTATAGCTCTATAGCTCTATAGCTCTGCGTATAGAGAGTATAATATTGAGGGCCTTTTAGCGAATTTCCCTATAGGGAAGTAGCTATTACCGTAGGTCTCATGGTAAGACCTAAGCCCGGGACCGATTTACTTTTTCATTTTGATGTCCCCAGAGGCCAAAAACACCATTCGTTCAAATTTTTATATATCTATATATATATATATATATATATATATATATGTGTCCATCCGCACGATAACTTGAGTAATTTTTGTCCGGTTTTGATAAAATTTGGTTTGAAGGTGTAAGGCGGGATAAACTTGAACGAGTTCGCGAACCAGCATGATCGGGCTATGGGAACGGGGGTTTACGGGGGGTTTTATGGGGTAAAAATAGGTTTTTCCCATTTTTGACCCAAAAAACATAAAATTTTGCAAAATCTTTCCAAACCATTTTGTAGAGCTTAAAAAAACAAATAATTTAGTATATTGAAGTGTTACTATGCGCCTAATGGTTACGGAGAAAATTCCAAAAAAATGTAAATTTTTAATTCCCATGTTATTCTTATGGAGAACAAGTAAACTGTTGTAGTTTGCTTGTTTATGAACATATTTTGATCAAATTTGGAAAATGTTTTTATTTCTTACTAACTATTAACATTTTACAAAAAAAAGCAGTTTTACCCTCCCTTATGCAGCAAACCTAAGTACCTGTTAAACTAATTCTATTTTAATAGGAAATAAATGTTAAATTTTTAAGTAGACATTTTAGTGTAAATCCAATCAGGCAAATGGAAATTCGCTTAGTCTGCAGGTATGCTGCGGCGGGGGTATTATTATATTTTCTGTACCAAACCATACCCTAAGCAAACAACTATTAATAATTTTATGGATGTTTTCAATTGTATAATATATCCAACCCTTGCACTTATTTTGTTCTAGTGTAATTTTTTCGTCTTTAACATAATAACGATTAAAAAATACTACTTTTGATTTTGTTTATACAAATTGGAACATTCATTAAAGGAATTTGAACTAACAAAGAGTAGGTAAAATAATAATAGGATAAGCTATTATTTTAGAACTTGTTACTTTTAACATGACAAAAATGCCTGTATGTGTCAGCTCCAATCTCATCCGTGTTGGTATTCATCACGTATTGAGGATCTTGGGCTCGGGTTGATTCATATTCATAGAAGGAACCTTCCAAAACCCACTCTTACTAAGTGTCTCTTATAGGGTCGCAAAATGTTCAACGCAGTAAGATTAATATAATATAGGTAATTAAGTGGCATAACTTGAAGGAAATAACATTTTTTTTTATTCATTTTTAAAATTTTTGAAATGGTTGGTTAGTAAAATTTGCATTTTAACAAAAACTCTATATAACAAAAAAAGTAGATAAATAGTTTATGACAACCGCAATGCCGGAACATATATCCCAAAAATTTGATTTAAAAAATACAGTCAAAGCACCTAGACAAATTAGTAAATACAGTAAACTTATTTTTAAACATGCAAAGATTAGTTGTAAATTATTATCATCGTTGTTACATGATTTTATGATGTAAATTACGGTACACCATATCATTATTTATTGTTGTTATCTTTTTTGTTTGTTATTTGTTACAGAAACAGTTTTTCGAACAAACTACACACCATTTAAAAAATATAGGTTTCAACATATTTGAATCAGTTGTTTACAAAGGTTTTTCATAAATAAGATATGCTCTATGTGAAAAAATATGATAACTCCAGAAGTGGTAATTGGTTTATGAAAATAAATGTTTCAAATATGTTTCTACTATGAGCAACTATACTTTTATAGGCAAATTCTGTCCTGTCTCGATAGTTTAAGGCATCCTCATGTATTGGGATGAAATTATGCTTAGGTTTACTAAACCAAATTGAGAAAATTGATGACTATTTACGTATTCTAAAGTATAATTTAGCTTACCCTTGTCCTGCATGGTTGTTTACTATACCTTTAGGAGTTTAATTGAGACCACTTATATCAGTTTTCAACACTATGAAAGTATGAAGTATTGAACTAATATATATAGAATGGTCATACATTATTGTATACATTTTATGATCAGTTAAATAAATAACCAAGTAACTTAAAAACATAAGAATTATTTATTTAAATAGAAAATCTTAAGCGGTTTTACAGTAACTGCAAAAAATATATAAAAAGTATTATTATTCCAAAAAGTGGTTATATAAAGTATGTAAAAATCACCTAAACTATTATTGTGATATGTTTTCATCTGAGGTGAGCACCTTTAAGACTTAATGTTGGACACTTCCCGTTCGGTCAAATTGTCTGTACCACCATTTTATAGAATTGTTACACGGATAATTACGGCCATAAACGAAGCCTTCTACGGTTATGCAGATCTACTTTCATGAAACCAATAAACACACTTTATTTTTTATAACAGGTTTTAAAAAACCGGAAAGAAACCTTGACGTCCACAATTCCTCAGTCGAACTTCCGTTGACTAGTTTCGACTACTACATAATTAAAATACTAAAGCAATAGTTTTATATCCTTGGGATTAGGAACTATATTTGTTCAAAACGGTTTCTGTTAACGATTGTTTTTTTCGAAGTCTTCTTCCGGTTGTAGAAGGATTTGCCGCTAAGATGTCAGCGTTGCCCGGGGTGCGCCCGATTGTGATGTCGTTCTTCGCGTGTAATGGTCACAATCTTCGGGGAGGCTCCTTCTGTGCATCACACCTGTCTTCAGCATTGTCCTAAACCCAAATATCTTGGGGTCATACTGGACCGCACACTGACATTTAAGTTGCATTGTATTGCGACAAGAGGTTATGTCTCAGCGAGGAATAATATCATCAGGAAGCTTACCAGCAGATGCTGGGGTGCTAACCCTTACGTTCTCAGAACCTCAGCTTCAGCGCTCAGTGTGTCGGCTGCGGAGTACGCTGCACCAGTGTGGAATGCATCGTCACATGCAAAAAAGATTGACATTGCAGTCAATGACATGGCTCGGATTGTGCTCGGGTGTTTGAAACCAACCCAACCACAAACTTTATCCTATCGTAGGGATCGCCTCTCCACCAATCCGACGTGATGTCGCTGGCGACGCAGAAAGGACTAAGCAAGAAACAGACCCTTGCCACCCATTACACGGCCACCAACGTGCAGAGTGACGGCTTCGGTCCAGAAAGAGCTTTTTATCACGGACACGAGTCCTGGATGGATCACTCTCAAGCAATCGGGTGGCAAGGTGGGAGGCCACGTTGACTAACCCTCCCATACCAGCCAGGGAGGAACTGGCTCGTAGTGGAGGCTTTCATTACACGGTGTGAAAGACCCTAAATCGAATCAGGGTCGAGGTACCAAAATGCAAGACAAGCATGCAGAAATGGGGACTCTTACCAGACGAAGAAAACATCTTGTGTGCGTGTGGTGCTGTTCAGGATCCTGGCCATCTGCTGATCTGTCCACGCCTAGACCAGTCTTGCACATTAGATGATCTTTTACAAGCAAATGACAAAGCCATACCGGTAGCAAATTTTTGGAAAAGCGAAGTCTGATTTCCGGACACGGAAAGTAAGTAAGTAACTTGCCCCGTGTCCAATTGTGAATCTTTATTTTAATTTAAATATTTTAAACTTTAAACCTTTGGTATCATCAAAATAACTAAATTTCTCAAGAGAGCTTCTAATAAACAAATACGAATTATTTAGATAGAAAATACCTTATAAAAAAAATTAAAGTTGATAAGAAACTTATGAATCTTCTTCATTCGTGTCTAATTTCATTCCTATTCTGTTAGGTACGTGTGTTATCTGTCGAAGTAATCATCCATCAATTGACACAACACAGCAACATGAGACATAGCATGTAGCTTGACACCGTGTCACGAGGTGTTACAGCTGATAATCTACGGTGGTCATTAATAATGTAACCATAACCCCCTAGAGAACAATTGACAAACAGATCATTAATATATACTAACACAATATAGACCATGTAGATAAATGAAGCATTGAAGAATTATTAGTCTTACTTACATATTTTAAGAGGCTCTTACTCATAGAACGGACGTTAGTTATAACTTAGGCTTGTCGTGAGCAAACTGGAATAGGAAATATAGTATTACTGATTCTTAGAGTTTAAGGGAAAAAAGCTAAATTTTTCAACAGAAACTTGTTGTCGTTATATTTTTTTAAGTTATTGGATTGTTATTTGTAATTGCTATGGAAATGTTTAGGTACACATACCAATACCAGCACAGCAGCTCATCAAAATACAAACCTGTGTGTGACTCTGCCTGTATTGAAGCTCTGTCCCGATCCAACTAGTGTTGGTATTCATCACGTATCCAGTGATCTTGGGCTTAGGTTGATTTATATTCATGGATAAATCTCGCCAAATCACCACTCGTGGCTAAGTCGTGTAGGGTTAAAAAATACTTGTGGAATTCCGTGTTTGAAATTATGTGATTTTTTACAACTACTTAGTATCGTAACTCTAGTAGTATCGTAAAATACATAACAGATTAATATTAGTTAAGTATTTTAATTGAAAGAAAAGCAGGAAAATATACGTCTAAGTTGTTAGTAAACACTCTGCAAAGTAATTCAATAAAAGCCAAGTTACACTTGAGTTGTGGATGTTTCCTAGAGTAGGTGGTGAGAATTCACAGGTGTTGGAGTACGACAATGTGGAGACAGACTGGGATTTGCACACGTATAACTTACAAGCCTATTTCCATTCTCACCTGTTTCCATTCATGCCTATTTTACCTTAACTGAGTAGGAAATTTAAACGATTAGGAAATATAAATGTGCTGTGTTGAATGTCGTAATTACTTGGTAGTTTTTCAAAGTAAAAGCCTTCATGGAAGAATACTGGATTATTCTACGTTATTCACCGATCATGATCTAAAAACTAATAAATCTCAGCTGATCAATGTATTAAATTCTAGTTTTTAGTTTTTATCAGATCTTTTTTAGTTTACCATAATCATCTTTCAAACAAGGTTTTATAGTGGTGAAATGAACTAGAAATAATCATTATTACATAGTATTGTCAGAAATTAATTGTGGTAACAAACAAACAATAATATTAGCAGGCTGCATTACTATAGTAGAAAATATAAAAAGTAAAGTAACAATGTGAAAACTCGTCAAAAAACCTTTAAAGCCAAGTGAATAGTTAAACTGTAATGACGTTTAGATTCGAGAAAAAAATGTTTAATAAAAAATATAAACTGCTGTGTCAACTAGTGGAGGAGTACGAGCCAAGAGGTATATCATTTGGAAAGGGCTGTAAATATTCCCGAGAAAGAAGTTATACGTAGGCAGTAACTCGTAACTCAAGACCTCGTAACTATTAAACTACATTTAGCACACTTGTTGCTGTGGAAATAATGAGTTATACGCTAATAAAGTTAACTCTGTCTAAGTAATAGCTCAAGCTCGGGTAGAGATATTTTACTTCAACATCTGCTAGGAATATCTTACAGCAGTAATTAAAAAAATCTGAATAAAACACATGTAATGCTTATAACTGTGTGTTAGATATTTGAAAAGGAGATCTTTTCATAGGTTACTTAAAATACGATTATCTATATTAGAATGTATCATAAAAAATAATATCAGGGAGTCACTAACAATTACGCATATTAGAACAGAAAAGGTATGGATAAACATATACAAATGTCACCACTTATCCAAACCTAAGCCTAAACCAATAACCTTAACATCTGGTTTTGACCTTTCAGCTCCATTTAAATAAAATTACAAACACGTTAAGTTTCAAATCAGGGGCGTTATTAATATATTTTTAAGATCGACAACGTTTCTGTTCTAATATCCTGGACTAATAAGCAGCTTAAAAATAATCTTTGTATTTGGAAAATCCGCTCTTTGATGAGTACTGAGACGCTTTCTTTTAATTTATTCGGATAATTTACGGTTTGTTCAATGAGGCGAGTATTTTAAATAGCTCATCTCTCTTTGGCACGCTTTGGAAAACTTGCCAATCGTTTTACCATCATTGTTCTAGTTAAATCCAATAGATAAAGGATCATAAAAATAAATGCAAACATCATTAAACAGATATTGAAGGACACATTAAGTCACTTGTTATGTTATTTATAAATATTTAAGATATAACAGTAAACTATGGCATATCTTTTATGATTTTACAAAGAATGAAATGGGTGCGTTTTAAAATTGGATGCACAATATAATTAAAAATGATATGCTGAAATTGTAGTTGTCGAATGACTATACGCACTACTACTAATTTTTTACTACAAATGTAATATAATACAAACTAATATTGAAATTAGTCGTCAAGATATATACCAATAAATTTACGGGCCTTGAAACGGCAACGTTCCTTGTATGTTTGCGTACTAAGTCTTAAAAATAATATCGTACTAAGCCTCAAAAAAGTTACTTAAAAATCCACCTGAAAGGCTTAAGAAAATGAAATATTAGGTACAATAAGAAAAAAAAAATTTTAAAAGAGCTAAAAAAAAACCAGATCCTGTCTAAGTTGAGGTTGTAAAGAAGTTACGGTGATCTTACAAAAGTGTAGGCCTACCAATGTGTTCCAATATTTTGAACAATCCTCCTCCTCCTCTACTCCTCCTCATCATCATTGCCTAAATCATCTCTTCTCCTCTCCCTCCTCTTCTTCCTCCTCTCCTTTCTCTTCATTCTTCTCCTCTTCCTCCTCCTCCCCTTCCTCCTCCTCCTCTTCCTCTCTCTTCACCACTTCCTCTTCCTCTTCCTCCTCTTCCTCCTCCTCCTCTTCCTCATCTTCCTTCTCCTCCTCCTCCTATAAATTTAAATTTTATAGACCTAGTTATCGAATACGTAATAAAATATGAACTTTCTTAGAAAACTAAAGGAATAAATAAATAATACTATTCGTATATCTTCGTAGTTTTAACTCAAGGGGAGAAATTAACGCGATTTAGTATACTAATATGTTAATAATAGGCCTACAATTATAGATTTCCTCTATTTTATATATTTTATAGTAACTCAAATTTACTTTCAAACAATAAAATGCAAATGCTTTACAGGCAAACAGGGATATTATTTGGTTTGCACGATGAAACTTGAATGACAATCTTCAAATAGTTGTAGCTCTAATGAACCATTACCAACTAATAAGATCCATTAGACTTGTCTTCACACGCAGTGTTCAGCCTTATTATCGGCGCAGAACTTTGCCTAACTACCGTTTAGCATAATAAATGAGCCATTAGTCTTTATAAGTAAGCCATAAAATACTTAGCATCAATCTCGATCGCAAAGACGTGCAGGACCCAATGTGAAATTATTCCTACATCTTATAAAGAACACATATTTATTTGAGTTCCTTACAAAAGGTTACTGGTAAATTAGGGAAATTAAATTTCGTCCACCTTAAAGGCTTCGATGCTACTGTACTAGTCTTCACAAGATGGTAATGACAATCCGTGACTAGTAATCAATACAAATAATTTTGATTTCAAAGAGAATTGTAAGCATCGAATTTTAAATCCAACATAAAAATGCTTTATAAATGTGTGGTGTTTATTTCATGGATTCAATAAAGAAAAACATCCGATTAAACTTCACTCAAAATTTCACTGGTTTTCGTGGTATACAGTATAGAGAAAACAATAACTTGTTTCAATTGTTTTTGGTTGCCGTATTACGAGATTATTTATCTCTAGCATTAAAGTATATTCAGAAGTTGTTTGTTTAATGTATCTGTAAAAGATAACTACGGGATGCATTTTAATCTCACTGAATAAAAAAAAGAAAAATTTTCAAAATCACACAAAATATTGATGCAAACGAACCAATTATATTGTTTGCGATTATAATTTGCTTAACAATATTTTCACTTGGTAAAGCAAAGGTATTTAGCCTTAATCTAACTACAGTTTAAGACTAATGGTGTGGAAAGGAGCTCTTCTTCGTTAGAGTGTTATAAAAAGGGGCTTCTTGTTTGTGTTAAATAAATATAGAATAAACATAGTAGGCATAGATTTGTGTACTCGCAAGAATGACTAAGTTGATATAGAACATTATCAAGAGTTTTTGATCATTTCTATGGTTATTTAAGAATGCTCGTCATTTCAATGAAACACCTTATTTTTACCTCCAGTAGAAACTTATTTATGGCATATATGGGTTCGTATTACTATTTTATAAAATATGAAGGTAGTAGCTTAAGAGTTCAATGTGCCGAAATGATTTTTAAAAGTTTATGAAGTATTATGATTGAAAAACTAGTTTTAAGTTGTGACAACGGATGTATGAACAATTTCAACACTAATTTCGTTACTATAATGGAATAAAATTGAAAAAGGTGTGGTTTTAAGCAATTGGCAGAATTTCATAATGAATTATATTTGGTTGTTAATCTTTAACTCCATACGATTACGATAATACAAAACAAGTCATAATAATATTATAAACAAGGCCCTTTTTTCATGAATATCTGGTATTTAAAATAACGGCAGTGGTACTAGATTTATCGTTACGGAAATGAGTAAATAAATTGGTAAATCAAACCCAAACACATACTTAACTAGGACCTGAGATCAATCAATCGGTTAACCGTATGTCAGGAGATTCTACAAGACGGTCTGTTATTTATTTTAAACAAGTTTTAACCCATTTTCTTAATTTAATTTTATTTTTATTTTCATCTTCCGCCATTGATTATATTTTTATATGAAATAAGACCATAGCTTATTGATTATTATTTGGTTAGCGTTTCATATTTTTCAATAAATTGAATGACCGTAGGGTTAAAAGTGTTAAGTAGTATTTCGAGGTCTCGTATTTTGGATTGGTGTAAATCAAGGTCTTCCTAGGATGTTAACGGATGACGACATTACTAGAGCCATTAGGGTAGTTGATGTTACTCAGGTAGGCTAACTGTAGGTACTTAATTGCTCCTAAGAGGTAATACCAGAGTCATCGAAACATTTCATTAATTAATCCTAAATGTATTCTTTCCTAGCTTTAAAGATACTTAAATTTTTTCACGCAAGCAACTTTGAAGTGATATACTGTAATGTTAAACGGTTTGATTTTATTTCATTATATATTTAATTAGGAATGTAAAGGTTTCCCTGTCAAAGCGTACAAAAATAATCAAACCTCATTCAAATGATAACATTTGAAAAGGGTTTGTTTGAAAGTTTGAGTTTTGGGCTGTTATTGTGATTACTCTATATTTGGAACTATTTGCTTTGTATTTTCTTTTTATTGTGCTAATTGAGGATTGTTTCAGTTTAGTTTTTGAGGTTGTTGAAAAGTAACACTATATGTGCTGTTTGTGTGTGCCTAGTCTTTTGTTTGTTTTAGCTTCATAATTGACTAGTTGCAGACACCTCTACTTCACCATGGAAAGATGATGTAAAAGATAATGTAGTTATGTAGGTTTGCTGCATAATAATAATTACACTTCCATAATGTAGGAAGTTTAAACTTAATTTTACCGCTTGGTTCTATGACATTCTTTTTGTTTGGATACAGATAGGTGGTTAAAATTCGCTTGGCTGATAGCAAACTCCAGAAAAATACACAGCAGTAAGCTATGTGTAAAAGACAATTTTCTGCTAGGGGAGGAATCTCACAACATTTCCTACTACAAGGGTGGAATCCCTAGAGCTCGATAACAGCTTTCTTATCGGTCTGAGATACGGACAATCACTTGAACGCTTGCGTCTCGTCAAAGGGAACAAATCTCAATATTATATTTAAAATACAATACGAAATGTCACTTACGATTTCAAAGTGTTCATCCATACGTTACAGTAAGCTATTTATCCAAACAAAACATTATAGCGATAGTCAGCTCCGTGTTACTTTTGTTATAATGGTTAAAGTAGACTTGTAGGTTAATTTCGTTTGGAGAATGTACGAATAAACTTTAAAGTTACAATAGGCCTAAACAAATATTTGTTGGGTGGTCAACCAAAAAGTCACATAAAATCATAAACATTTTGTTTGTATTTTAGCGGTAGAATAATTTACTCTGTTATATTTTAACCTTTATGTTTAAAACTGATGATTTAAACAAATGTGTTATTCTACTGACATGAATATGTTATGAAATAAACAATAAACTATTTAATATGAACGCGAATTGCGTAGTCAAAATTATTACTTAAGAAAGCTCATTAATATGTTGATCACATAAAAATCCTTTCCCCTTTAAAATATTCGCCTCATTTAACATTCCTTTAATGGTTTTAATCCTTTCAATAAAACAACCCCTCTGTCTGTTCAGTGAATACCACCGTCAAGAACTTCTCTTCTTGTGATCTACAAACAATAGAGGGTTCCTTCAAAGTTGTATTAAAGTAGTTGAGGTGAACTATATTTGTAATGGTACTCAAAAAATATTTCTGGTAAATCGTAATATGTTTGATGGAGAAATACTAAAATTTCAATAGTCTAACTAGGGTTTTTTTAAAATACAGTATTATAGCCGCAGTTGGCATTAGGTGAATCCGTGCTTCGTAGTGGGAAGAGGATACCTCCGCGAAAAGGAATTAATTTGCTTCCTTAAATCTGCTGTTTTGAAATAGTTACATATTAACCATTAATCTTAGAACCAAACCAGTTACTTCCATAAATTAACTTTCTTGCTATTAGGGTAAGGTCTCAAAATATCCGGGCTACCTTGTACAGTTTATAAGTGGTGCTCATGAGTGTTAAAAAATAATATGCATATTTAACTTAATTTCAAAAGATAAATTTAATCAAAAGTTTTTCCTTACATACTTTTAAACCTCTGCCCATATAAAAGTCAATATACTAAAAAGAGTTTTACAAAAAAAGGTGTAGCTATAAAATAAATTTAAATGTTTTTTTATGAGATTAAGAATAAAACTGCGTTATCCCAAGTCTTCCATTTTAGTCCACCCTCCTTTGCCAGTAGCTCAATACATGAAAGTTAAAAGAAGAATTCTATAAGACTTTCACTACTTTTCTTAAATTAAATATAGCCCTCACACTAAATAAATCTCAAATTTTTTGAATATAAATAAAACATTAAACACATTTTTAAACTGGTATTTTCTATACGAGCCAGATGTTTATCATTTAATGAAAGCATGTCAGGAAAGACCTTAGGAAATCGGCCTATAGAGCAGAGGTCTTAAAGGAGTTTTTTCATATCAACAGCTTTTTGGCAAATTTATACACTAAGCTTCGTTTTGGGTGCAACATGCCATTGTTTTCATTTGGTGAATGGCCTTAAACGATAACTACAATTTTACCTTATTATATAGATTTCTCTATGATCAACGTTGTTACCAAACTATTACATTTGATTATTTATTTAAAAGATTGGTTAATGATCACGTCTGCGATATATGTTAATAAAGGTTTTATAAACTTATTGCAACGTCGAGGTTTCACAGTCTTTTAGATTGTTGATATCTTCGTAACGAACTTAATTATTCACGGTAAATTTATCTGACTAATATGTCAGATGATTAGACTAGTTGATACAATATATATTATGATACATTATAAGAACCACGCACTGAAATATTGCATATTTTATGAATATTGAATGCTTCTTAGTATTTAAATCTTACAGTATAGGTTTAAAAGTAAGGCTTTGGTTCAATTTGTTACTCACTTAAACTCTGCGTGACACTGAATCATCAGGAAAAATTATGTATTGATTAAATTGACACCTTACTCCTTAACTGCCTAACCACATCTACGATTTCTTCCCTTCCCGTTTTCTCGGTTACGCCCTTTTTAATAGGAAGGATCTATTACTTAAGAAAAGTACAATCCCAGCTAAGCGAAGAACAATCAATTACTTAACTCACATTTCTCAGATAATGCTTTTGAATCCAACCCTTATAGTCAAGGGGGCTCGGCCGATTTTAGGGTAAAAATTTTCGATTTTTATTTTTTTTGTGTTATTTTTGTTTTAAATTTCATTAGCTTTAAAACGGAATATTACTTTTTTAATATGTTGTATATTAGCGAATTTCCCTATAGGGAAGTAGCTATTACCGTAGGTCTCATGGTAAGACCTAAGCCCGGGACCGATTTACTTTTTCATTTTGATGTCCCCAGAGGCCAAAAACACCATTCGTTCAAATTTTTATATATCTATATATAGAGATATATATATATATATATATATATGTGTCCATCCGCACGATAACTTGAGTAATTTTTGTCCGATTTTCATAAAATTTGGTTTAAAGGTGTAAGGCGGGATAAACTTGAATGAGTTCGCGAACCAGCATGATCGGACTATGGGAACGGGTGTTTATGGGGGGTTTTATGGGGTAAAAATAGGTTTTTCCCATTTTTGACCATAAAAACACAAAATTTCACAATTTCTTTTTAAACCATTTTGTAGAGCTTAAAAAAACAAATAATTTAGTATATTGAAGCGTTATAATGCGCCTAACTGTTACGGAGAAAATTCAAAAAAATTGTAATTTTAAATTCCCATGTTATTCTTATGGAGAATAAGTCAACTGTTGTAGTTTGCTTGTTTATGAACATATTTTGATCAAATTTGGAAAATACATTTTGTACTAAACCACAGTACTTTTTAACATTTTACATTAAAAAAAATTTTTACCCTCCCTGTTGCAGCAAACCTAAGTACTCACTAAACTAATTCTGTTTAAATAGGGAATAAGTGTGATATTTTTAAGGAGACGTTTTAGTTTAAATCCAATCAGGCAAATGGAAATTCGCTAAGTCTGCAGGTTTGCTGCGGCGGGGTATTTTTGGAGTTATGGGCAATTTACCAAATCATTACACACGCATTTTCACTCTATTTTACGCTTATTATAGGCCTACTCCAGCACTTTTTACTGTACGTCTTTTAGGTAAGTAGAAGTAATTTAGTTTTCTATGTTGGTAGCCCTGTTTACTGCAGACAATCAGCAGTTGTTTCCAGCTAGCAGAATGTTTGTTGATGTTGTGATGTGGTTATGTTTACAAATATTGTGAAGCTCATTGTTTGAGTTGTGAATAACTTATGTTTTAGTTTTTGAGTGGTGAATAAGTTTTTTTTAGTTTTTAATTTGCTATTGATTCTGAGTGACAATGCCAAGACTAAAAGTAAAAAAGCGGAAACATCAATTCTATGGAGTCCAAAAACAGAACATATCACTAAGTTCTGATGATTGTCCTAGACCATCTACTTCTACTTCGTCTGACTCTAGGCCAAGCTCTGATGAGGAAGTAACTGAAGGGAAATCAAGTGCCTCAAAAAGAAAAGTACATTCGAACTTGGGTATTTATGATAAGTATGCTGATGATGATAAATGTAATGACATTATTAATCTCAATAGGCTAGAAAACCTCTTGGAAAATATCGCTGTATGTGGAAAGTGCGGTGGGTCACTATCAATTTTGACAAGTGATAGGCTTGGCCTAAGTGTTACGGTAATAATTAAGTGTAATAGTTGTAAGTATGAGGTATCTGCCAAAAACAATGAACATTTGGGTGGTGGAAGGATGGAGGTAAATGAAAGATCGGTGTATGCGTTCCGATGTATAGGGAAGGGGGAACAGGCGGCGAAAACAGTATGTGCCGTTATGAATTTACCTAGGCCTATAACATTTAAACGCTATAATAAGCTTCTTTGTTCTGCTGCAAAGGAAGTCTGCACTGAATCAATGGTTAAAGCTGCAGAGGAGAGTGTAGTCGAAAATGATGGGGATTCAGATATTACGGCTATTTTCGACGGTTCATGGCAGCGTCGCGGCCATCAATCCCTGAATGGTGTTGTATCAGCAATCGCTGCTAATACAGGCAAAGTTGTAGATGTAAGAATTTTGAGCAAGTTTTGTAGGTGTAAGAAAAGAGTTGAATATGAGCATGACATGGACAGATGTGAAGCCAATTATAATGGTTCAAGTGGAAATATGGAGGTGGCAGGTGTCGTAGATATGTTTGTAGAATCGCAACGCACAAGAGGGGTAAGGTACAAACATTATCTTGGAGATGGAGATAGTGCAGCTTTTCCAACTGTACAGAAAGAAAACCCATATGGACCAGAATGCCAAGTTGAGAAGTTGGAATGTGTTGGGCATGTGAGGAAAAGAATGGGGACCCGGCTTAGAAACTTGAAAACCTCGATGGGTAAAAATATACTTGAAGATGGAAAAACTATCGGAGGCCGCGGTCGGCTTACAAATGTTATTATTGATGAGATACAGACTTATTATGGTTTAGCCATCCAAAGGAACACAGACAGTTTAGATAAAATGAAGCAAGCTGTGTGGTCAACCTACTTTCATCTAACGAATCACCCGCTCATGGTTTGTGTCCAAAAGGAAGCGATACATGGTGTAAATACCACAAAGCAATGGCTGAAGGTAACCCCTATGACCATAAAGCCCACACTCACCTGCCTAAGTCAGTCATGATGGCAATCAAACCCATATTCAAAGACTTGTCAAACGACCAGCTGTTGAGACGGTGTCTTCATGGAGGGACGCAAAATCCTAGCGAGTCGCTAAATAACGTGATTTGGTCGCGCGTTCCCAAGACAACTTTTGTAATGAAGACTACCTTAGACCTTGGAGTATATGAAGCCATAGGGTAGGAAGTTACAATATGGGAAACATAGTAAAGTGCTTGGTTTTAGAAAAATGTGGTGTAGTACCTGGTTCTAAGTGTGTGCGGGAAATGAGAAAACAGGACGAGATTAGGATTAAAAAAGCCGAGAAAAGTCTTCAAGAAATAGAAAAGAAATGCCGGAAAGCTCTCGCCATTGCTAAAAAGAGGTTGGAGGATGAGTATGAAGCCATGGAAGATCCAGACAACCCATCATATGGTGCTGGAATGCATTAAAGGTAGGTTTGTTTTACTTTATTAGTTTAGGCCTACTAATAAGCTGTTTCTTTGCGTTTCCCCGGAAACGTGTTTTTTTTTACCTTAAGGAACATTTTTCTCAGGAACTATAAAAGATATCAAGTTAATTTTTTTTTGTTTTCTTCCTCATGCCACAAAGAATTAAATAAGTTGATAGTTTTCAAAAATATTAAAAGTAACATTTTCAAATATATGCACAAAATTAAATTTAACGTAATTATTTTTACTAAATTTTGAAAAAAATCATAAAAATAAATTCCTACAGATTAAGTAAAAGATTTCAACTTAAATTATGCTTCAAAGTATGAGTAAAAAGATAAAAAAAATTGTAAGATTCTATCTTTATTAGTATTTGAGAAAAATGTTCCTAAAAAGCGCATATTTAACGTGGGGAAGATAGGACCGGCCGACCCCGCTGTTTAAATAAAATACTAACTCAAATTAAACTATAAAACCTATTGCTAAAATATTACTAAGCAAAGTGTATTTGACGAAATGTGTTAAAACAATACATTTTATTAACTACCCAATTGTTGTTTTACATAATCTCTGTCGTCTTAAAGGGTTTGAGAATATTAAGATGTGTTTGGTTATGTAACAAATCTATATTTTTATTGGCATTAACATGAACAAACCTTATAAATATTCAAGAAACTATGTTTAGTTAGTGCCATTGAATTTGGATTCAATAACACCAAAAACCCCTACAATCATCTAATAATTTACAACGCTAATACGATAGAGTCCTTAAATCAAATAAAATGAAACCATTTTATTGAGCAAAGTTGACTATACATTGCATAAGCTAAGTGAAATATAAAATGAATACAGTTTTCGTTCTTTTCTTTTTGTTTATGTCAAGTAGTAAAAAGACTCTGTGACAATTCTTTGTAATAATTAAAGAATATCGCCATTAAGTAATTATGCCATTATAATATGTAATGCGTAGTAATATTATTCAACAAGTAATCTTCACAGTAAAAGGGTTCAATTGGTCAAATTTGTGTGATATATCAGAGTTATATCATCAGAATGATATCAGAATTAAACAGTTTTGGTACAGTATATAGTACACTTGGCCATGAGTCAGTTATATCAATTTTTCTTAGACCTAATTGTCTGAACGGTTATATTACTTACAAATTTGACATTTAGGTAACTTCTTGCTTTACAAACTTCGACCTAAATATTTTTAAACTGTTTGGCAAGAATTAGAGCCAAAGAATATCTACTACCTCTTTTACCGAGGCTCTAATTGCTTTGGAGTTCTTAATGAGGCAATATTTTTAAATTAACCTTGGCTGTTGATAGCTAAGACTGTGTTGGCGTTTTCTCAGCCAATGTATCCTTAAATCCACTACCTTAACACCAAAAGTTTACTCACATATTCCAATCTGAAAAAAGAAACTTAAATTTTTTGTAAGAGTATGTTACTTGCATTGTCTAGATCTAGTACAATGCGCAACCTAATATTCATTTACAGGCAATAATTACACAAAATATTTTTACTTAGGAAAACACATTACTGTGAAAACCATAGGCCTATTTCAGTTAAGTATTTGGCCAAACGATCTCGTGTAAACGATTATTAAAATTATTAACTTGTCTTGTTTTTAGTTTTATGTTTTTTTTTTAGATATTTCGTTTAATAATTGACTCAAAACAAGTAAACCCTAAATTATTACAAACCTACAGTATATTAAACTTATTTAAGAAATATGACTCTCAACATGTTTACAAAACATTAATCTTTATATGCCTACTATATGACACACAATTGAATGAAAATGAAACACATATTTTCTTATCTTCAATGCAGTTATAAAAAATTAAACCAATGATACTAGTAAATGAAACAGCATAAAAAGAACAATCTGCAGCGGAGGAGATGAGAGTATTAACTATAAACCCATCTACTGACTAATGATGTGGAAAGTAAAGACAAGCTCTAAAGCTTCCTTCAACCCTTAATCTGATTAATCACTTAGTAAGTAAATAAACTGATTATCAGCCGATGAAATTGAAGATGGCATTAGTAATACGTTCTAAAATTTAAAACTACCTCTATAAGTATACCAATATATTTTATGAGCTGTGTTCATATCACATTACCTGTTGTATTCAATAGTAAATCGCACGATACTTGTTATATATTTTGTTTTGTAAAAATATGATAATAATCCTGAAAATAAGTTTGTTTTTTCATCATGCCAAATGTGAAAATGTGCTTTAGTTCTAAGCATTTTAGTCTAAGCAATTTTTCGTATCCGTACATTATGTTAAGTTTTGAAAAATCATTAGTTTTGAGTAAAGAGTGTAACTCCCACGAATCTCGCATTGCGTTCCATGCAAAAATTAGTTTTATATGAAATACCAACAAGCAAGCACGTGACTTAACGTTTTTAATAGCTGACTAATTCGTGGTTTAATGATATTGCGTGAACCGATATCAATGGTGAGATTATTATCGTATTGTACAATAATAGTTTCTTGAGTGCGTACTAATATATATAAACAATTAAAGATACTGGTTACTTTGTATAGTATGGCGATGACATAAAAAAGTGTAGTAAAAAAATCGGTTTGCTGCAAAACGGTTCAAAAATAACAATTTAAACTAAGTTTTATTATAATTTTTTCTACTACAAAATCTTAAACTGTTAATATCAATACGGGAAAATCTAAATTCAAAACATTTTCCAATATGTAAGCTTACGAAAAGCTATTTCGTAAGATTGATTTCTAAGAACCCGTCCGGTCTGTTGGTTTGTAATAAGATTGAAGTCAGTGAGTAATGGTCTGTGGACAGAACATGTCCAAACTGACTCTGATCTTTGCTAAGTCCTGCCTCTAGTCGGATTCTACATATGTTTCCTTCTTTAGATAAATCCTATATCACTTTTATGTATTATCATTATTTTATAAAATTCCATACGAGTTAAACTAAATACTTTGTGTCAAGGTTTTTCCTATTTTATTTTGTTCTTATAAAATATCAATCATCATTGTGTGGTAAATTCAACTTTAAAACATCATATATTAAACTTATACATCTATGTAAGATAAGATACGATTTTATAGAGTCAACAACAAAGACTTTTTGAACTATTAATGTAAATGGCTTAAAATAATCCATTAGTCTTCTGTTTAGAAAACTACAAACTAATTTATCAATCTTCAGGTTGCTTAACAATGAATACCACAAATTTAGGAATTTAAAATCCTATTTAAAAAAATAGGCTAAGTTAATTTTCACTATCTGTGGTTAATTAAGGAAGCTATAGAGTTACCTTTAGTTGATCATTCGTTCGCTTGAGGCACTGATGACAAGGAGTCAGCGTCAGTTGATGCTATGGCAACCGCTCAACTGAAAGCTTTTTGTGTTATTGAGTACGGCAGAAGTGAATGACAGTTGTTCAGCGTGAATTTTGAACGAAGTATGGTGTTTAACAACCTGATAGGTTGTTTAATAAATGTTGGTGTAAACAGCTTACAGAGAATGGGTGTTTGTGCAAGATAAAAGATCTGGACGAAAAGTGAGCAACGAGTTTGAGCATCGGGTTGATATTGCTTGAGTGTCTGGAGATAGTCATATTGAACAACTCTGAGCTAGTTATAGAAAAAGATTTTTAAAATAATCTTTGTATTTGTAATTAAATACACATTTTTAAAGTTGTGGTATTTTTTTTATTACTCTGTATATTGTGAACTCAACACTCTCAGTAGTAAGGGGTCAACATATAAACTAACAGTTTTTACGGACTCGCTTATTTGATTTATTTCTCAATGATCGGTAAAGGATTATTTAATCTAACGCACGCATAATTCCCCACACGGAGTGTCTCCCCAAACGAGTATCGTTATGAAAAAACAACAAAGATAAATGTATGTTACAAACTATTTTAAAACACAATGTAATGTCGTACATCGGAGCTCTGACACAGATTTTCTCGAGGCCACAGGACGAAAAATGTTGACCTGAATTCTTAGCTATATTTATCACAAAGCTTTTCCCTGCGTAGGGAATTCTAGCAGCGCGTCATAAAGGCCTATAACAAAGTACAGTGCTAAACAGTTCCAAGCTAGAGCCCCCGGGATGATAAAATTGCTTCAAGGTCATTAGCCGATAAAGGTCCAAGACGCCTGAACTCTTTAGTCTCCCTGCCCCAAACAGTACGCAAAATCGCAGGCAGTTATTGTTCAAAGCTAGAGCTCAATACAATAATCCATCCCAATCTTCTCGAAAAATGCTAGAGTGTTTTAATAATATAATATACATTAGTGAGACGATAAATGAATAAATGTAAATTTTTACTAGAGGACATTTTCTCATTGCAGTAGTAGAGTTATTGCTGGTTGCAGGCTCTATTGATCAATGTTGTTTGCTTGAGTAGTGGAGGCGTTGAAAGTAAAAAATACTCAAAGTACTCAAAGTTAAAATACTCAAAGTTGAAAGTAAATAAGTAGAGAAATACTCATGGGGAATTTCGAATCAATAATCGTACTACTTGTAAGTTATTCAAGTAGATAAAGTAAATCTGTTGATCCTTTTTTTAATGCTTTATGGAGTCGATATGGCATAGAATCTCTAGTATCTGCAAATCTTGGACAAAATATGTTTTGTAAAATTTCATATTGGAATGGTATATTTTGTATTTAGTTGGAAGAGTATATTTTTATATATCACCAATAGTGCATTTTTAACATACATTTTCCTGTTTGTGTATATTCTTACCTATACATTGGGAAAAGAGTGATAGAACCTAATGTTTGCATTACCTCAAGTGTTGCAGAAAAGTATGTCTTCATAATGAGATTAGAGATCAGAGGCCCCCTATGTTTGCTGAGAAACCCTCAAGGTACGCACACATACATGGTTTCTGGCACATAAGACGGGACTTACTTCCATTGATCCGTTATCTTAATGCATGTGGAATGTAAAGTAACCAGACAGAAAAAATCGTTATTGAACAAATTTTGTATGGAATTTGATCAATAATAATTTCTCCTCTCGTAACAGACATATTCCTATTTGGCTAGTAATTATATGGACCCACAGCCATGTTTAAAATGGCACATGCTTAAAACACATGTTTAAAATGTATATCTTTGTGAGATTTCAATCCTGGTATCCATGACACAGATCCCACTCTCGAAACACTAAACAAACTTGGCAACTTTATAGTTCTTGTGAGATGTAATCACCTAACAGCTAGCTAACACTAGCTTTAGAATAAAAACACCTACACAAAGATGTTGTATTCTGTTGCCAAAGCAACGAGTGTTACAAAGTGTTCGTAGTTAAAAGTATTGAATTGCTTAGGTATAATCCGACTTTACGAAATATACCTCCTTTGGTTGGATAAAAATCTTATGTTTTGCAATAACAAGTACCAAATAGATCGTTAAATTATTTAATCAATCATGAAAATCCTAGCCATTACACTTAAATGTTCCAATGAATATTAACTTGATTTATGAAGTAATAAACCCGTTTCAAATATGATAAGCTCAGGATCCATTTGTAAGTTCCACTAATGCATTTCTGTTTTCTTTCGAAAACTTCAAAGACACAAAAATACCATGATATTACTGTACGAAGTAAAATCGATCATTATATGATAATAACGGTTAATTTATTATTATCCGTTTTAACAATCTAACGGATTTGCAGACATTACATTGTGGAGTGTTCGAACAAAATGGATACCTTACAATACGAAGTATGTAGGTACACAGCATACCTCACAATATGAGCGCTATCTTGTCTCAAGGGAGCAGTGGAGATATAACGATGTCGTAAATCCAGTTATCAGATCTGAGGAGACAATGTTTGTATATGGAGCTGACACGGCTGCAATTTGGGAAGTGAAATTTGTATGCTTAGCCTAGCAATGATCAATTATTATCAATCAATGAGATGAAGACGCCATCTAGGTGCCTATTTTAACCGAAATATAATAGAAGGATGAATGTGGAATGGTGTGAGATTATCGGTGTAGCTTAGCCAGAACCATTTATTTAAAACCCAGTGATCATGAACAGGTGGGTCCATTTTGAAACCATCAAAAAGCTACTAACTTTTCTCAGGATAGAACCGGTGACCTTTTAATTGTTAGGCGAACCCTATAACCACTCGTCTATTCAGGCAGATAAATCTATCTTGGTCACCCTGTTTTTAGAAACTATTGTTTATTGTTATATTACCGTATGAAAAAATAACAAGCTTCTATTCCATGGTACGGAACTTTGCAGTTTAAGGACATTAGCTGTCTTGCCACTGCCAAACTAAATTACTAACTTTTCCTTTCCTTGCCAAACTTCACGCCGCAGAGTCAAACCGCTTGTCTGCATCATTTAGACCATCACTTTTCAATCGTTATCTTTAAAGTGGGTAATTTTATGTAAAATTCCTTTTTAATAGATGGTTGAGTCAAACAGTAAATTCATCTAATAAACACATTTTCTGATGTCATATATTTGAATTATTTCAACATTAAAAAATGTTTGAAGATTTCTTGAACATACTACTACATAGTATTACTATTCAAGTATTACTTGAAAGTACATTCAGTACCTCCAAAGGTACGTGTAAATGAGATCTTGTCATTTTGATTATGTTCAAGAACAGAAAAAATGTGTCTTTAGAAGTTTTTTTTATTAATTATGTCTTATTAGATGGCATTTTAAGTTTATATGCTCTTTAAAACGTGTCGTAATAAAAATTATCCGGGGGATAACTCGTAGTTTGATGTCGTTATATTTAATGTGCGCATTGCAGCAACTCGTAAAACATGCTGCATCCGCCTCAAAGAGCCTAAACATCTCCTTAATTATTCGAATGATTCTATTTAAAAAACGCCCAAGTAATACTAAATCTTCATTTAATACTGTATATTTAAATACACTCGCCGCAGCAAACCTGCAGACTAAGCGAATTTCAACTTGTCTGATTCCATTTTTACTAAAATATTTCCATAAATAAGACATATTTATTCCCGCAATTTAAATAACATTAGATTGAACGAGTGCTTAGGTTTGCTGCTACGGGGAAGGTAAAAAGTGTTTTTTGACCAAACGTCAATAGTATAGGATGAAATAAAAAAATTTGCCAAATTGTATCAATATTTATCCATAAACAAGTAAACTACAACAGTTTTCATTTTCTCCATAAGAGTAACATGGGAGTTTTATAGATGAGACTAAATGAATTGTGTAAAATACTAAATTTATGTAAAATATTAGGTCTATATTGATAGATTTTTTTGGAACAGTACGAAAGTTATGATTTATACACTCCCTTTCTCAACTATTTTCTATTTTTTCCTACTGTGCACTATTTGCAATGTCAGATTAAAAATAAAAATACAAATGACATAGCATACAGTTTTAAAACCCAAAGACAAATGTACACACATTTCAAGTATTTCAATAGGCTTAGCCGTTATAGAATCTCTAAATATTTTCGGCTTGCATTAGTAACTGTATAAACAGGTAAAGCTAGAAATTGTGTACTATTTTTGTGTGAAATCAATTAGTAAATTTATTTCAAGGGTGTATAGGAATGTATTTTAGCACGTTCTTCATTTCTGTGTATAAGAGCGCATCATCTATCAGTCCCAGGACTTATTTATTATGTACAAACTCGCACTGCAGAAAGCATCAGATTTCTCCAGGGGCCTCTTTTTCACAGGATGCCGTGTTTGCTCTAAGTGGTTCTAGCACTCCCCTTCCGTGGGAAAGCTTCTTTTTGTTGTGGTACGGATTAATAATTATAAAAGTAAAAATAAAATATGGGGTTTTCGTTTTTGTATAGCATGGTTTTTGTACAATTAATTTGTATAATTAGTTAACAACAAGATTTAAATCATCATGGAACATTATATTCATAAATACTGTTTAAAATTGTTAACTTTCACTACTTTATACAATATGCAATCTATTTATTTACACGAATGAATAAAAAAAAATAAAAAAAATAAAAAATAAAAATAAAAAAAACTTACATTACTTCCTTAGCATAAAGCACCCCAAAGATTGTTCACATTACACGATCTCGAGTGTTGACTACTTAAAGTTGTAAGATAAAACGACACTGATTTTATTCAGGTTTGAACAGACGTTGTTTAAGTTTTTCAACTTTTTCCATCCCTTATGTTTATGAAAGAAATATGTTTTTATTATTTGGAAGCGTTGCGCTATATACCTTGTCTTTTTACTTTCTTGGCTCCGCTAAAACAAATTACTAACTTCCATTCGCCTAAAGATGGGCCACAAAGGGAAACTCCTTACAAAGTTTTCCTCAATACAATTACTTTACTACGGTAAGCCTAGGTTTCTATTCTGTAGAACAGATTAGTAGAATTATAGCTCTACTCAGTAGGATAAATTCTTAAATAGACTGGGACAAATGTTGTGAGATAGTTAGTCATCATAAATGAAAGAACCGTAAGGTAAAATTTATTTCCAAAAGCTTAATATAAACCTATATTACATTGCAACTTTTTTTACCAAACATATTACTAATCATTTAATATAAAGTAAAAGTGAGTTGCTTACTAGAAATATATATTTCAGAGCGTATAAGCTACAAATAAATTAAGTATGAGTAATATACATGAGTAATATACATAAAAGTATTCTGAAATACCACATACGTAAAAATAATTGAATAAAAGACTATTAATAATGTACACAAAAGTGATGTTTAATGTCTTAAGGCCATGTACATAATTCATGAAGCCTATGTATATCGTGGGTTTCATAAAGCAATAAACTTACTAAGCTTTGCTTTAACATTTTTTACGAAATATTTTTGTAAGATTTATACAAAGCACTTCAAGTTTAAGAAGTATATAATATAACGTATTTTTTCCAATATATGCATAAAATAATGAGTTTAAATGGGTTAAATTTGTTTATAGCTTTCTTGCCATAGTTTATTGTGCACACTTTTATAACTAATTAAGGGAACAACAACAATGTTCTTAAATGCGCTTATAGTTATTAATATTTTTTTTTTATTTAGGAGATCGATTCTTTGTGTTTATTTTTGTGTTTAAGAAAAAATACTTAAGTAAATTTGACAATGTATACGAAAATGGCACAAGTATCATACGTCAATATTGGTACTTGAACGGTTGCTCGTAAATAGTAGATCCCCAAATTACAGCCGTGTCAGCTCCATATACAAACATTGTCTCCTCAGATCTGATAACTGGATTTACGACATCGTTATATCTCCACTGCTCCCTTGAGACAAGATAGCGCTCATATTGTGAGGTATGCTGTGTACCTAAATACTTCGTATTGTAAGGTATGCTTTGTGTTGGATTCCTCCATTCTGTTAGGTATGTATTTAGTTGTAACACCTCAGATTGTAATGCAAGTTTTACATTTGAATACAAAATAAAGTCGAAACTAATAGTATGTCATTTTTTATAGCCTCGCGAGTATACAATTTTGCTCATACAAGTACTTTGCTTTTTTCATACAAGCAACCACTCTTTGAAGACGTATTAGCCATGCCAATGCCAAATGACAAATTGCTATGTTAGTGTATATTTACCAGTCAAGGAAAGCCAAACACCGTGCCTTAAAATGGGTGGTTTAAGACAGCGTAGTTTGCGTGACGACGTTTCTATAGCTGTGCAAAGAATTGACTGTCAAAAGGCTTAAAATCAACTAAAGATAACGTATTCGATTTAAGTAATTTGTAAAAGCTGATTGAAATGAACGTAATTAATTTTCTTAATCTGGGTCACAGAAGCAAACTTGGTCATCTAACAATTTAATTTTGATTAGCTTATTTTTATTCAAAACTGGCTACAGCAATGGTCTGAAAATACGTATTTAATGTCCATTATACAACCCTTACAGGGTAGCGCACCAGTGAATGACCACCACCTAGTGAATGGCCGTTTTGTATATAAAATATCATACCAGGCTTTCTGTTTTTCCTAGTCCATTACAAACGGGTTGAAGAGTAATTTTGGGGCCTTATTAAAATCCACTCTGTGACTGATTCAAAAGAAACTGTCAATCATCCTTTTCTAACATGAACAAAATTAGATGCTCAAGCATTTCATTGTTAAGCTTCCCACTAGGGCATCTCGCACAAACACGGTTGATTGTAATTTGTCATGGTTATTTAATTATTGAATGGAACTATAATATATTACATTTAATATTTCCAATATATTACAGTATTTCCAATACATATAACAAATATATTTCCGATTCAAGTAGAAAGTCAACCTTAAACGGTCATTCAGTGGTGCACTCACCCTATATGTATAAATCCAATAATTACTCTTTCAAAGTTTATTCGTAATATTTTAAAGTTAAAGTACCGGGTGTCCCACGAAGGGGTTTAAACGTTTGATTTTATATTACGTGCCCATTCATGCACCAAACCTTTTAAACTTTACACAGTTTACAAAGTAGGTTCTAAAAATATTCTGGAAAAATTTCAACTCCCTAACCTTAGTAGAAACAAAATGGCGGCTTATTGACAAATTTACCAATGTGCTTTCTATAAAAACTACTTTCATGATTTATTATTAGTTATTTATTTATTATTATTATTTATTAGTTATTTGATTAATTTTTAGTTTTCCATTTGGCTATGTTCTAATTTTTTCTTTTTTTAAAGTCATATTGCCCTGGAAAGTAACAATAAAAATATTTTATAAAACCAAAAATACCTTTTTTAATGTTTTAAAGTAACTTTTTCAATATGCCGCCATTTTGTTTCTTCTAAGGTTAGGGAGTTGAAATTTTTCCAGATTATTTTTAAAACCTACCTTGTAAACTGTGTAAAGTTTCAAAAAGTTCGGTGCATGAATGGGCGCGTAATATAAAATCAAACGTTTAAACCCCTTCGTGGGACACCCTATATATAATATGAAAGTCCGTTTCTTGCATTTCGTTGGAGCACTGGAGAAAGGAGTTCATAGTTTCCTCACTTTGTTTATCAATTAAGGTAATTTTAAAACATTTTTTAGACGATAATTTTTATTTTAAGCCATAATAACTAATCAGATAAACAATTATGGGACTAACTATGAGTGTTGATACAACCAACACATGTTAAAAATAGAACGTCGAATATAACAGCATAAGTTTATTTTAAAATCTTACTATTCGTTTTGGACACTCTGTATAATATTCGAAATAGTTACGTCAAAGCTACATTATGTACATTTACTTTCGTAATAAACTAATTTGACCCTTCACCAACGGTATGACGTAATTGTAATTGTTTTTTGGAATTCTAATCGCATACTAACCAAATACACGTATGTTTGATTTGTTATTAAGCTGGTGCCCTACATATATACATACATGTTCTTAAGTAAACTAACTAGTATTACAAGCAATGAATAAATAAAGTGATACAGATTATTTTTGTATCTGCACTTTACTCCGTACATGTTTTATACTTCCCACGAAACATTGAAGCTATTCGCTTCATAAACTCTTAAGGGATTTAGGTTATTGTAACTGCTGTTATTTGAGAAACTTTGTACTAATATCACTCTTGCTCTGCTGGTTTCTGATAGGGTATAAGCCAATAGTAAATGGAGTGTAAACTGAACAAATCTAAACAGACGATTGGTCTTGTCTTCGTTTACCACGTGTATTCAGTGAACTAAACACATGTATTGATGTTCTGGATAACCTGCAGGGGATGAATACATAATCATGATAGTACCACTATAGCTTCACAAAATCTTGCATATATTAAACAACTTATGAAATACATATAACCGTTTTTTAGCACGCATTCTTGAGCCAGGTGAATATAAATATTGTATTGCTTAAAAACTTATATTTGGACAATTATGGCCAATACAAGGGCTCTGGTATGAATCTTCTATTAAAAATGACTAATCTTTCAAATTATTGTAACATATTGTTTTATTGTTGCTAATATAAAGTAAATTCTTATGTCACCTTGTTAAAACTACACTTAAACAACCCAAAATTTATCTAGTAATACAGGGCAGGTAGAGAGGGACCAATTAATTATCTATATCTGCATATGTTGCTTTGAACTCGTTTATAAATAAACACTATTACTACTACTGGTTTGAAATAAGTGTTAACTGTCGAATAACGAATAAAGCATTTGGATTTACGCTATTCATACGTAGTAAAACATGAAATTGCCTTGCACTTAATCTCGAAGCTAAAAATCACTGAAGGGTGAGATTTATTAAATGCGTGTTGAATGCAGCCCCAAAGTCAAGCCCAAGATGGTGGTTCCTGGTAGTACATCCATCATGAGATGTCAAAAGCATGTAAGGGAGGACGTGAACCGCTTTTGAAATACTTACGTAGACGTGTTATGAAAATTGATCCAAAATTTAAACATCAAGTATTGCCAGAGTATTTTAACTGTACCTGAAACTGAACAGTAAATGTTAACGTAGTATTACTTTTATAAATATAAATAGAAATTAGGCCTTGTTAATTTTCTATGTCTTGGTTGTTTTTAGGAATTCATTTTTCCCTGTCTTATTAATTTTGTATTTCTAGAACTAATAAATTAATAAATGGTATTTTGAACACATTTGAACAAATTTGGTATTTTTCAATTTGATCGTAGTAGATTGGAGTAAAAACATCCATTCAACCTAATAATGTATATCCTATAACGTTTTGGATTTGCGTTAACGTTTCTCCAGTTATACTAGAAAACAAACAGTTTATTTTTATTTCATGAATTTAATTGGGAAAATTGAATTTCATTAAAGACTTCAAGTATATCAACGGCAGGTAGTTTATTTTATAACTGTGCTATGATTGTTTTTTAATATTAAATGCCAAAATGTAATACAAATGATTTAAATGGATAAATTTACAACAAAACATGATTTTAAAATTCTTAATTCAATATTTATACTGAAATAAACGTCAAAGTTACATGAATATTTGTGGGTCCCTAAGTTAAAATTATATGAAATACAAAGAGTAACTGTAAATATTATAATAAAATCCCACCAAAGAGATAAAAACTGTGGATATTACTTTGTTATAAGAAAAAGATTCCAATAGGTCTTTATTATTCCAACTGCATCATGCTATAAATTAAAGGCGTCCTGGAGAAACGTGTTCATGAATACAAATGAATAATAATATTTTTTATTAGTGGATTTCTATATTTACAGTTTATTTCGTTACAGTCACTTTTATTGAATTTGGGATAAGCAATAATTTTATAATGTACTGTCACTTAATTTGTATTAAAAATGAGTTCACCATGAGTAATTAGAACTACATTAAAAGGGCGTGTAAAGTAGTGGGAGTGGGAAAGTTTAAACATCAACTAATATTGTTCAAAGCAATACAATCATAATTTTATATTTTAAAACCAATAAAACGGTTATTTGCAGTTTTTGTTATGAGTGTGATTAAGGCCTACGTAGGTAACTTAATATCCTGAATATCGATTTTTTTTATTACAATTGTTTTTTATTTACATTCGGTTGGACGAAGTATTCAAGATATAGTTATACTGAGTAAATATCATTTACAGGAAACCCTACTAGAATTTACAAATACAGGTAAAAAGAGAGGTCTTTATTGTCTTATTTTACGACAGTTTAAGGCGAAAGAAGGAGTGTTTTACTTTAGAAGTTGATCCTTTTAATGAAGCCCTCCATGCTCATCTTTTGCATGGCTGCTTCGAACCCTCCGTCTAAGGATTATTCTTCTTGCTCCGTCTGCAGCATTCTGGGGATAATGTCTTCAGTAGCTATTTAAAGGAAAAACACATTTTTCACAAGTGAGTAGATGAACGTCTTTTATCAAAGACCGTGATAGGATCACAATTTAGTATACAACACCGAAATAAGTATCAGGCTACTATGCATAACTACAACGATTATTCAACAAGAATTATGAAATTAGTCAGACAGGTTCATTTCTTATACTGTTTCAGTTAAATAAAACATTAAACAATTTAACAGTTTCTTATTTGTTCATTATTCATTTTCGGTACTTAAGCCTGTGCACAAATTTGTTTAAAGATATTAAATTTGTTATGTACTTGGCGTTTTGATAAAACACGATTGAGGGGTAGTTAGAAAAATTGTGTAAAGAATCTTATAACTTGAATGTAGGTATTCTTCATGTAACATAATTCGTGTTTTCATTATACCTAATATATTAATAAGAAAAATAAATCTTATATTACTTGCGTAAAAAAAGTATGCTACCAAAAATCCGAACGAAGATTGTTGCAGAACTGCTATAACATTTAGTTGATAAAATGAATAAGATTATTTTATTATACTTCCAGCCTCATGACTAAAAAAAATCAACAATACTTGCTAAGCGTCTGGTGACAGACACAACCCAGTTTACCATAAAAAAAGAATACGTAAAGCAATAAATGCTGGATTAATCCCCCACTTTTCAAAGTAATATAGTGAAATCCAGTATAAACCTTTTTAAAAAACCTAAGTTTCAAACATATGTAGAATCCGACTAGAGGCAGGACTTAGCAAAGATCAGAGTCAGTTTGGACATGTTCTGTTCACAGACCATTACTCACCGACTTCAATCTTATTACAAGCCAACAGAGCAGACAAAGATTTAGCAATCTATCTTCGATAGTACATTTATAAACTACTCTAGTTGTTTTTTTCAATGTACACATATTAGATTCTTGTGAAACACAAATTTAACATATTTCAAATATATCATCTCAGATAGTTAGAATAGTTTCTTCACTCCATGTGTTATAGCAATTAAGTAAGCATTAATAACAACTTTATGAGAGAACTATTATATCGCTACTTGTAATTCGTCTGTTTTCCAGTATGCGTTTGTACGAAAAACTACTGTTTTCACAACGTAATCCTAATTTGTTTGGTCAAAACAACCATTCGGTGTGGTTTTAGAATTGCCATAGGTACATCTTTCAATACATAGACCAAGTCTTGATGTTGAAGTTCATAACTCTAACTTGATTACAAATCGAGTAATGCATGATATACATACATGATATTATAAAACTGTCAACCGTATCGATTAAATTGTAGTTGTTTTCATAAAAATTAACCAGAACCCTAAGGTTCTTGACCTTGGAAAAATTTTAAGTTTTTGACCTGTTATATACGCCAGTTTATTGAGAAATTGTAATTATAATTTTTATTAGTTGTTTTTATAGTTATGATTGGTTATTAAAGCATAGAAAACATGATTATACAAACTGTTTAAATAAACTCATCTAGAGCCGGCTAACATTGTGTAATGATTTTGTAAACTTAGTTTAAACATTGCTATTTTTAATTGAACCCTTATACTTCATTTTTACTATGAACTATGGGTTGGATCATATATAAAGCACCAGTTAAATACACTTTTTAGTAAACTTAAAAACAATGTTCAAACATAATTGGTTATTTTTTCTTAATTAAGTATAAAACAAATATTTATGGGGGCAAATAAATAAAAAAACATATAAACGAAAAACATGATTTTCCATCCGCAATCATAACTCTATTACCCAGCACTGGGGTAATCATTGCCAAATTCCTCAAACGCCTTACAGTATGGGTCTAAATTGGCTCCTATTGAACGATATATAATGGGATCTCGTGGTTCATTCGAATGTCATTTTCTAATTCAATCATCATATTCTCTATCATCATCATATTCTCTAATACGTGCCATAAGTAAAACATTTTGTTATTAGTAGACCGTGTTAACGAATGTACAGATCATACACAGACACTTTTAAAAACTTTTTTATTCGATTTTTACGTAGTAAAAAACCCCTTGCGTGTAAACCCTTAGTTACCTAATAACAGAAAATAGACATATATAATAGTTTTTTATGAAATCCTTAGGAAATGTTTCAAAAACAATATGGAGCTAATCTTCTCGTTTACCACCCTTTACCAAATCAAAGTCTATGTTCGAAATAGTGAAGTCTTCTAAGTTTTAATTGTCAAATCTCGTTTCTCGTATTTACGTATACCGAAACCAAATTATGTTTTAACAAAATTGTTGTATTTCGTTTCAAAATTAAAGTCAGTCAATAAAGTTGCCCTAACAACTTTCTCAGTTGTATAAATGCACCACTATCGCTTCAAGCTTCAATTAAACAGTACCGGCAATATAGACTTGTTCGTCGTAGGACGGGTAATTTCGTGGGCTTGTACCCCTATTTACAATAGAGCCCATGGGAGTACTCCCTTAGAGAGGGGAAAATAATTGCGTAGGGATGTCTGCCGGCTTAGATCACTGCAATGGTGAGGTTATGTTGACTGCGCTTGTAACGGCATTTTATTGCACGGAAATGCTAGGGTAAATCAGTAGAGGGATTTAGCGGCTCCGGCGGCAGTGAGCGTGAGTGAGCGTGTGAGCGTGTGACGTCACACGACGCCGCCCCCACCCCCGACGCCACCCCCACCCCCGACGCCACCCCCACCCCGACGCCACCCCCGACGCCACCCCACCCTCGGCGCCACCCCCGTCGCTAACCCCTACCACCATCGGGCAGGTTCAAGGTCATCCTTTGTTGTCTGGAACCACCCTACGCATCGTGGGAGGTCTCCAAGCCAACCCTCCCTACACCATCACTCACTGTCAGCCGCAGCTGCTCCCCAACACCTGCGCTCCAAGAGGCCCCCCGCTCCTCCCTTGTATTCTTTGTTCTCCCCATAGCGCACACTTATTTACCACCAATAGGATGTTAGCTTATTTTGACCAATCAGAGAGCAGTATTTCACATATTTCAAATATTTTAACTGTTTTACCTGCCAGACTGTTTGAACGACTAACATCGTGGGAGGTCTCCAAACCTACCCTCCCTACACCATCACTCACTGTCAGCCGCAGCTGCTCCCCAACACCTGCGCTCCAAGCGGCCCCCCGCTCCTCCCTTGTATTCTTTGTTCTCCATATAGCGCACCCTTATTTACCACCAATAGGATGTTAGCTTATTTTGACCAATCAGAGAGCAGTATTTCACATATTTCAAATATTTTAACCGTTTTACCTGCCAGACTGTTTGAACGACTAACATCGTGGGAGGTCTCCAAGCCAACCCTCCCTACACCATCACTCACTGTCGGCCGCAGCTGCTCCCCAACACCTGCGCTCCAAGAGGCCCCCCGCTCCCCCCTTGTATTCTTTGTTCTCCGCATAGCACACACTTATTTACCACTAATAGGATGTTTGCCTATTTTGACCAATCAGAGAGCAGTATTTCACATATTTCAAATATGTAACTGTTTTACCCACCAGACTGTTTGAAAGATCAACCAAAAATGAAAAAGTGGTGGGAATAGTGATGTAATAGACATACACTATGAAAATAGCGTACATATGACACACAAATGTAAGAACCGTGGGAGGTCTCCAAGCCAACCCTCCCTACACCATCACTCACTGTCAGCCGCAGCTGCTACCCCCGCTCACTGCCGCTCCTCCCGCTCACTCACGCTCCTCCCGTTCACTCACGCTCCCCCCCCCCATCCCAACACCAGCCCACTCTCAGCCCAACACCCCCACCCCCAACGCCCCACCACGATGCCCCCAACCCACCCCTGCCACCTTTGGGAGCCGCTCCCCAACACCAGTGCTCCAAGTGGCAGTGTTTCGTTACTTAAATGCTGTTTAATATTCAAACCATGACACGTAAAATTAATTTTTAGCTGAATTTAAATAAAAAGTATTAAAAAAAATAATGCTATGGTTTTTTTTCTTTTTTGCAATCCATGCAACTATTGAGAAAGCAATAACAGGATTAATCATTATCATTTGGCAGGTCACCAGGAATCGGTTTTACTGCCCAGCAAATTTACTAATTCCACGATTAAATTGTAGATTCCTTGGGAGAGTAATTAAGGTGTGAAATACAAACATTATTGTTATTATATAACTTTTTCTTAAAAAATAATACGGTGTTATCATTTAATGCCTATATGACCCCTATTGAGTATAAATGTATCTATTTTCTACTAATTAAATTGTCCGTCTTATTTAAGAAATTTAAGAATTTGGATTTGTGCCTATACTTAAAGTTAGTAAATAAAGTAAGTTACGTTAAAAACTTCAAAGTTTTTATGGTTTTATTTAAATTGTTGTCTTACTTAAGTTGTTTTAAAAGATAAGTAGGTTTGATAATACACATTTTGTATAGGTATAAGTACAAAAATATATTGATTCTAGTTTTGGCTTAGACTATACTCAAAAATTTAACAAAAATTAGAAGTCGTATAATTTAGCTGATAACATGACATAATTGGCTTAGACTATACTCAAAAATTTAACAAAAATTAAAAGTCGTATAATTTAGCTGATAACATTACATAATACTACAAAACTAATATTTTTAGAGAACTTATTATCTGACATGTTCTCACTCGAGGAACGTCAATTGTCTAGACAACGCACAGTCAGAATAATATATGGGCTTTGTTGGTTGATAGTTCATCAGTTAAAAAAGTAGGTTACGTAACTGAATAACTTCACCAAGGAGATAATATTTGTTGAAACGAAACTATTGTGCCTGTTAAGTTTTGCTTGTCTTCAAAAAGGTGTCATGAATGATTAACTTTGTTAGACAAATTTCTTGAAAAAAAAATAGCTGTTCTGACAAAACATTTAATTGAATTAATTTCATACAAAGATGTCACCAATATTTTAGTTATGTTTTATTATACGTCATTATGAAAACATTACAAAAACTGAAGGTTATGATAAATTACAATATTTTAAATTGTTAAATCTCACTTATGGGCAATGTAATATAAAATATAACTTTGTTAGGTAATTTTAGGTAACATTATAAAATTAACTCTAGTTATGATACATGGATTTATTAATGTTATACCTATAGTTTTATCAACGTATAAACAATTGAAAATTCTAAAAAAAAACCAAATAAACACGGGTAAATTGTTCGGGAGTGCAATTTTAACGTTTGTTAATCAAACCAGTATTGCAAAGTTGGTCACACATGTGTTATTTATTTTTCTCCTAAACTTAGTTAAAAAAAAAACAATAAACAAATGTAAATTTATACCAACTCCTTTGCACTATAGTCGAAGCATTTGTATGTAATTTAGTTAAGTCCTTTTTACAATTTCCGTCTTTTACAAGAAAATAGTATTCATTTATATTTAATGGGTTATACGGTTCGTCTTAGGAAAACAAAGATCAATATAACTTAAATATGAAAAGCTAGATCTCTACTCTTTTCTTCGTGTTTAATTAGCTTGTTTGGACGTATATTGGATTATATTTTTACCAACTCATATTGCAATAGTAAAGTGATTAGGCATAGCTATCACATTGGTTTTAAATATTATGCCATGTTTATGTAAATACAACCTTGATGGTAGGCTAATGTTGCTTAAAGGGTTATTACAGACACTTTTCATCACACATGTAAAACACTCTACCCAACGTTTCAGCATCTAAAATCTCATCTCGTACTCAAATGAGAAAAAAACTTAACACATTGTAACATTGTTACTTAACATATTGTACAACTAACAATACACAAACTCCAACCTAAGTTGGAATACACTTCAGAGAACATTTAAAGTATAGGCTATCCACTGTAT
Organism: Macrosteles quadrilineatus; assembly: GCF_028750875.1. NCBI lineage: Eukaryota > Metazoa > Arthropoda > Insecta > Hemiptera > Cicadellidae > Macrosteles > Macrosteles quadrilineatus. The sequence continues at coordinate 46,535,548 of NW_026542597.1, forward strand.
AGCAGTCAAGTCATGATACTAAATGCAAAATACAATCAATCAAAACACAAACAAATCTAAAATGTAATAAAAGAAAAAACATTAGATACGTGATTTTAGCTGTTAGCCTATGATTAATACATAATACAATAAAGTTAAAATAAAGTTATATGATAACTAAAAAGTGAGAAATAGTGACAAGTTCACACGCAATATCTTTCGTCAAAGTTTGACAACTTTTGGTGCAAGTTTCGCCTTTTTTGAGCTGTCATTGGTTAGAGGAATAAAAATACCTTTAGATGAACGGGATTTGATTTCTTCCACGGTCAACGTTCAATTAAATATGCATTCTCATATAGACCTACAGTAATTTTAAATATAATTTCAAAATATAATTGCTTTATTTTTCTAAAAAAAAATCTTCCTTTTATTTTCATTATAATTTTTCTATATTAAAAAAAAATATATGGGGTTTTGTAGAACTATTTAGTTTTAATTATTGAAAAGTAAAGTAACATTACTGTGCACAAAACGTAAACCTATACAAGCAATTGATTGCAAAGAAGATTCTCTGTTCTCAATCACATATTATTTATCTTTCATATTGTCCCACTTAGGTGCGTATTTTAACTAAATATGAATGTAGAATGAAGTATCACTTTCCCAAGTCGATGTCAGTACTGGTCACGGTACCAGTACAATCGACACGTAACTAGTCTAAACCTTGTTAATAATTTAAAAATAAACTAACTGCAATTCCTTCCATAAAAAATAATAATTAAAAATATATTTAAAAAAACTTGTATTCAGTTTAAAAAATATTCTTTCCAAGCTAGAGATGTCTGATATGTTTAAAATAGGTCAAATTGTTATAAAGTTATGTGCAGTTTTATTTTATTGAATGCTACAGAGAGTAAAATGATGATTTAGTTCAGAACGCGTTTTATACTCAGATTTATAAGTTCCGCTCGAGCTTTAATAGTTTATGAAGCAACATAGCATTTAATAAGTGTGTACTATAGCATACCGTGAATTTAAAGAACCAAATTCTATCAAACTGTGTCCTCTCCCACTGAAAGCGCAAAGCTTGAGTATAACTGCAATATTGTCTGTGCCTATACCAACCGCGTACAAAGGACGGGTACTCTGCTGTTAAATAAATAAATAAAGCAAATAACTCAAAACAACATTCGATAGCTTCCATTCACATAATAGTGCAGGTAACTCTTGATTATCCGCATACTTGTAATTCCTTAGCATCCAGAACCTAGAAATTTTCAAATATATTTCTATTCCTGTTTTATTTATCAGTTAAATAATCACATTATATCTCTTTGTTACAAAAACAATTATCGTTTTTAACATAACACTAAAGGGGGGAAAAATTTATTTTTAGCGTGGTAAAAGTATAATTCTTACCTCAGTAAAACATCCTTTTTCGAAATTTGTTACAAAATATACTACAGTGTTGTGGAAAACTGTAACGAATGAGTTCAATGGTTTAGACTGTCAACAAATTAATGCTGGATCTAATTAATGCATATAACCTTAGTTAAATTCATGTTTCTGTTAAATAAGCTTCACAGATAACTTATTAGGTTTTGGATTAAATTACGAAAATTAAAAAGAGCTATTTCGAAGCTAATATGATTTATTTATTCTAAAATCTTTCGTCTACTGTCATCGGTAAGTTTAACAAAAAATTAACAATGGGATTTAAAATTAGCAACGAGGAATTGATATCTTAGAGATGAGAAAAATGCTGTACGCTTTACAGTTTAATCCAAGTAAGATGATTTATGCTTATTACAATTTCGTTTTATCGTATATTTTTACATTCCAGATTTATTACTATTTCAATAAATGCTCATGGTAAATAAAATGAAATGATTTTCGTAAATAATTTTATATGTCAATTGATAATACTGTTGTAAATATCGAAAAAATGACTATTGACCAATGTTCACTTATCAGCACTCAATTATTTTTGAATTGCAAATTAAAATCAAGTTAGCAATACTCTAGATAACATGTATATTTTATAGCGTGGTAAAAAGTAACCCTCTTACCGGTACCTCAGAAAAACAACATTCTTCGACGTTATGGGTACAAAATATACTACAGTATTGTGGAAAACAGTAACCACTGAATTCAATGAATTTGGCTGACAATAGATCAATACTCAACCTTATTAATGCATATAACCATAGTCAAATTCATGTTTCTTTTAAATAAGCTTCGCAAATTAACTTGTTAGATATGTGAAAATAATCAGAAAATAAAGATCATACAACTTCTGGAAGCTCATACTTTTTTTCGTGGACAACTGATGGTCACTATTACACTTAGACCACAGAACAACGACTTTTTGTTTGTTGAACTTTTACCAACGTCTACAAAATGACCAACACTTCTGTTTTCTTCCTGTTTATTTTTTTTTTTAAATCACGTTAAAAAATACACATTGGCTTCACAGGTGCGAACAGCGATAGGATCACATTTCATTCTATTGACTATAAGTTGAGAAACTAAAATAAATGATGCGAAGCGCTAATAAATTAAGTTTACTAAAAGGAGAAACCACGAAGAACAATCATCAATTCGCCAACAATTTCATTTTTAAGCTATAACATTTGTCACATGATGTTCATTACGTATGCCGTGGTCACCCTAAAACTAACGCTCAGTTTATGTACAATGTTTTGAACACTGAATAGTTGAACGTTTGTGACTATATTCTGAACACTATGTTCAATTTCCATATACTTATATAAGTATGAATTGAGATTACTTAAGGAGTTTAATGTGAATCGTTGAATGAACAATGTTGTTCAAAGTTGTCCATACAAATTTATGCGAATCACCAACATCATCAATCACAGATTCATAGTACCTAGACTATTCTGAAACTCGATGAGATTTTTTAAATAATTTTAATGATTAAAGCTTACATTGTGAGTGTGTGCCTATTTTATGTTTGACTGTGCTTTTCGGAGTTTTTTTTTAAGTGCATACGGATTTTCAGTGTACGGACGTAGCTCGACCACGATTGGACTTTTTTAATAAGCGGATTATGTTATGACTTTTAATTAATGAATACATATGATTAGTACGATCATACTCCTTAGAGACCTTAGGATTTTAAAGCATGTTTCTCTCTCTCTCTCTAATAGTAATAGAGTGAATTTTGATATTTTCTCTTTTTATTTCTTATCGTCATACTTTCATTACAACATTTTAGCCAATAATTAAATAGTACCTATCCTGTTTTATTATTATTTATTTAATTACCTCTTTAAAAAAAATTAAATTTTTTAACATTTTTTGCAGCTGCCGGCGGCGGCATAACTTTCGCGTTACTCTTTCGCGTTACTCTTTCGCGTTTTCTTACTCTTTCGAGTTACTCTTACTCTTTCGCGTTACTCTTACTCTTTTGCGTTACTCTTACGCATGGGAGCGTTTCGCGGGAATCTTTCGTGTTACTCTTTTGCGTTACTCTTTCGCGTTATTTTTCACGTTACTCTTACGCGTTACTCTTTCGCGTTACTCTCACTCTTTCGCGTTACTCTACGTGCGGGCGTGTTTCGCAGGATTTTTATGGGAGCTTTACGCATTTTGTTACTCTTTCGCGTTACTATTACGCGTAACGCGTTGTCTTCTCGCGCAAATGCCGCCGCCGGCAGCTGCAAAAAATGTTAAAAAATTTAATTTTTTTTTAAGAGGTAATTAAATAAATAATAATAAAACAGGATAGGTACTATTTAATTATTGGCTAAAATGTTGTAATGAAAGTATGACGATAAGAAATAAAAAGAGAAAATATCAAAATTCACTCTATTACTATTAGAGAGAGAGAGAGAAACATGCTTTAAAATCCTAAGGTCTCTAAGGAGTATGATCGTACTAATCATATGTATTCATTAATTAAAAGTCATAACATAATCCGCTTATTAAAAAAGTCCAATCGTGGTCGAGCTACGTCCGTACACTGAAAATCCGTATGCACTTAAAAAAAAACTCCGAAAAGCACAGTCAAACATAAAATAGGCACACACTCACAATGTAAGCTTTAATCATTAAAATTATTTAAAAAATCTCATCGAGTTTCAGAATAGTCTAGGTACTATGAATCTGTGATTGATGATGTTGGTGATTCGCATAAATTTGTATGGACAACTTTGAACAACATTGTTCATTCAACGATTCACATTAAACTCCTTAAGTAATCTCAATTCATACTTATATAAGTATATGGAAATTGAACATAGTGTTCAGAATATAGTCACAAACGTTCAACTATTCAGTGTTCAAAACATTGTACATAAACTGAGCGTTAGTTTTAGGGTGACCACGGCATACGTAATGAACATCATGTGACAAATGTTATAGCTTAAAAATGAAATTGTTGGCGAATTGATGATTGTTCTTCGTGGTTTCTCCTTTTAGTAAACTTAATTTATTAGCGCTTCGCATCATTTATTTTAGTTTCTCAACTTATAGTCAATAGAATGAAATGTGATCCTATCGCTGTTCGCACCTGTGAAGCCAATGTGTATTTTTTAACGTGATTTAAAAAAAAAAATAAACAGGAAGAAAACAGAAGTGTTGGTCATTTTGTAGACGTTGGTAAAAGTTCAACAAACAAAAAGTCGTTGTTCTGTGGTCTAAGTGTAATAGTGACCATCAGTTGTCCACGAAAAAAAGTATGAGCTTCCAGAAGTTGTATGATCTTTATTTTCTGATTATTTTCACATATCTAACAAGTTAATTTGCGAAGCTTATTTAAAAGAAACATGAATTTGACTATGGTTATATGCATTAATAAGGTTGAGTATTGATCTATTGTCAGCCAAATTCATTGAATTCAGTGGTTACTGTTTTCCACAATACTGTAGTATATTTTGTACCCATAACGTCGAAGAATGTTGTTTTTCTGAGGTACCGGTAAGAGGGTTACTTTTTACCACGCTATAAAATATACATGTTATCTAGAGTATTGCTAACTTGATTTTAATTTGCAATTCAAAAATAATTGAGTGCTGATAAGTGAACATTGGTCAATAGTCATTTTTTCGATATTTACAACAGTATTATCAATTGACATATAAAATTATTTACGAAAATCATTTCATTTTATTTACCATGAGCATTTATTGAAATAGTAATAAATCTGGAATGTAAAAATATACGATAAAACGAAATTGTAATAAGCATAAATCATCTTACTTGGATTAAACTGTAAAGCGTACAGCATTTTTCTCATCTCTAAGATATCAATTCCTCGTTGCTAATTTTAAATCCCATTGTTAATTTTTTGTTAAACTTACCGATGACAGTAGACGAAAGATTTTAGAATAAATAAATCATATTAGCTTCGAAATAGCTCTTTTTAATTTTCGTAATTTAATCCAAAACCTAATAAGTTATCTGTGAAGCTTATTTAACAGAAACATGAATTTAACTAAGGTTATATGCATTAATTAGATCCAGCATTAATTTGTTGACAGTCTAAACCATTGAACTCATTCGTTACAGTTTTCCACAACACTGTAGTATATTTTGTAACAAATTTCGAAAAAGGATGTTTTACTGAGGTAAGAATTATACTTTTACCACGCTAAAAATAAATTTTTCCCCCCTTTAGTGTTATGTTAAAAACGATAATTGTTTTTGTAACAAAGAGATATAATGTGATTATTTAACTGATAAATAAAACAGGAATAGAAATATATTTGAAAATTTCTAGGTTCTGGATGCTAAGGAATTACAAGTATGCGGATAATCAAGAGTTACCTGCACTATTATGTGAATGGAAGCTATCGAATGTTGTTTTGAGTTATTTGCTTTATTTATTTATTTAACAGCAGAGTACCCGTCCTTTGTACGCGGTTGGTATAGGCACAGACAATATTGCAGTTATACTCAAGCTTTGCGCTTTCAGTGGGAGAGGACACAGTTTGATAGAATTTGGTTCTTTAAATTCACGGTATGCTATAGTACACACTTATTAAATGCTATGTTGCTTCATAAACTATTAAAGCTCGAGCGGAACTTATAAATCTGAGTATAAAACGCGTTCTGAACTAAATCATCATTTTACTCTCTGTAGCATTCAATAAAATAAAACTGCACATAACTTTATAACAATTTGACCTATTTTAAACATATCAGACATCTCTAGCTTGGAAAGAATATTTTTTAAACTGAATACAAGTTTTTTTAAATATATTTTTAATTATTATTTTTTATGGAAGGAATTGCAGTTAGTTTATTTTTAAATTATTAACAAGGTTTAGACTAGTTACGTGTCGATTGTACTGGTACCGTGACCAGTACTGACATCGACTTGGGAAAGTGATACTTCATTCTACATTCATATTTAGTTAAAATACGCACCTAAGTGGGACAATATGAAAGATAAATAATATGTGATTGAGAACAGAGAATCTTCTTTGCAATCAATTGCTTGTATAGGTTTACGTTTTGTGCACAGTAATGTTACTTTACTTTTCAATAATTAAAACTAAATAGTTCTACAAAACCCCATATATTTTTTTTTAATATAGAAAAATTATAATGAAAATAAAAGGAAGATTTTTTTTTAGAAAAATAAAGCAATTATATTTTGAAATTATATTTAAAATTACTGTAGGTCTATATGAGAATGCATATTTAATTGAACGTTGACCGTGGAAGAAATCAAATCCCGTTCATCTAAAGGTATTTTTATTCCTCTAACCAATGACAGCTCAAAAAAGGCGAAACTTGCACCAAAAGTTGTCAAACTTTGACGAAAGATATTGCGTGTGAACTTGTCACTATTTCTCACTTTTTAGTTATCATATAACTTTATTTTAACTTTATTGTATTATGTATTAATCATAGGCTAACAGCTAAAATCACGTATCTAATGTTTTTTCTTTTATTACATTTTAGATTTGTTTGTGTTTTGATTGATTGTATTTTGCATTTAGTATCATGACTTGACTGCTATACAGTGGATAGCCTATACTTTAAATGTTCTCTGAAGTGTATTCCAACTTAGGTTGGAGTTTGTGTATTGTTAGTTGTACAATATGTTAAGTAACAATGTTACAATGTGTTAAGTTTTTTTCTCATTTGAGTACGAGATGAGATTTTAGATGCTGAAACGTTGGGTAGAGTGTTTTACATGTGTGATGAAAAGTGTCTGTAATAACCCTTTAAGCAACATTAGCCTACCATCAAGGTTGTATTTACATAAACATGGCATAATATTTAAAACCAATGTGATAGCTATGCCTAATCACTTTACTATTGCAATATGAGTTGGTAAAAATATAATCCAATATACGTCCAAACAAGCTAATTAAACACGAAGAAAAGAGTAGAGATCTAGCTTTTCATATTTAAGTTATATTGATCTTTGTTTTCCTAAGACGAACCGTATAACCCATTAAATATAAATGAATACTATTTTCTTGTAAAAGACGGAAATTGTAAAAAGGACTTAACTAAATTACATACAAATGCTTCGACTATAGTGCAAAGGAGTTGGTATAAATTTACATTTGTTTATTGTTTTTTTTTTAACTAAGTTTAGGAGAAAAATAAATAACACATGTGTGACCAACTTTGCAATACTGGTTTGATTAACAAACGTTAAAATTGCACTCCCGAACAATTTACCCGTGTTTATTTGGTTTTTTTTTTAGAATTTTCAATTGTTTATACGTTGATAAAACTATAGGTATAACATTAATAAATCCATGTATCATAACTAGAGTTAATTTTATAATGTTACCTAAAATTACCTAACAAAGTTATATTTTATATTACATTGCCCATAAGTGAGATTTAACAATTTAAAATATTGTAATTTATCATAACCTTCAGTTTTTGTAATGTTTTCATAATGACGTATAATAAAACATAACTAAAATATTGGTGACATCTTTGTATGAAATTAATTCAATTAAATGTTTTGTCAGAACAGCTATTTTTTTTTCAAGAAATTTGTCTAACAAAGTTAATCATTCATGACACCTTTTTGAAGACAAGCAAAACTTAACAGGCACAATAGTTTCGTTTCAACAAATATTATCTCCTTGGTGAAGTTATTCAGTTACGTAACCTACTTTTTTAACTGATGAACTATCAACCAACAAAGCCCATATATTATTCTGACTGTGCGTTGTCTAGACAATTGACGTTCCTCGAGTGAGAACATGTCAGATAATAAGTTCTCTAAAAATATTAGTTTTGTAGTATTATGTAATGTTATCAGCTAAATTATACGACTTTTAATTTTTGTTAAATTTTTGAGTATAGTCTAAGCCAATTATGTCATGTTATCAGCTAAATTATACGACTTCTAATTTTTGTTAAATTTTTGAGTATAGTCTAAGCCAAAACTAGAATCAATATATTTTTGTACTTATACCTATACAAAATGTGTATTATCAAACCTACTTATCTTTTAAAACAACTTAAGTAAGACAACAATTTAAATAAAACCATAAAAACTTTGAAGTTTTTAACGTAACTTACTTTATTTACTAACTTTAAGTATAGGCACAAATCCAAATTCTTAAATTTCTTAAATAAGACGGACAATTTAATTAGTAGAAAATAGATACATTTATACTCAATAGGGGTCATATAGGCATTAAATGATAACACCGTATTATTTTTTAAGAAAAAGTTATATAATAACAATAATGTTTGTATTTCACACCTTAATTACTCTCCCAAGGAATCTACAATTTAATCGTGGAATTAGTAAATTTGCTGGGCAGTAAAACCGATTCCTGGTGACCTGCCAAATGATAATGATTAATCCTGTTATTGCTTTCTCAATAGTTGCATGGATTGCAAAAAAGAAAAAAAACCATAGCATTATTTTTTTTAATACTTTTTATTTAAATTCAGCTAAAAATTAATTTTACGTGTCATGGTTTGAATATTAAACAGCATTTAAGTAACGAAACACTGCCACTTGGAGCACTGGTGTTGGGGAGCGGCTCCCAAAGGTGGCAGGGGTGGGTTGGGGGCATCGTGGTGGGGCGTTGGGGGTGGGGGTGTTGGGCTGAGAGTGGGCTGGTGTTGGGATGGGGGGGGGGAGCGTGAGTGAACGGGAGGAGCGTGAGTGAGCGGGAGGAGCGGCAGTGAGCGGGGGTAGCAGCTGCGGCTGACAGTGAGTGATGGTGTAGGGAGGGTTGGCTTGGAGACCTCCCACGGTTCTTACATTTGTGTGTCATATGTACGCTATTTTCATAGTGTATGTCTATTACATCACTATTCCCACCACTTTTTCATTTTTGGTTGATCTTTCAAACAGTCTGGTGGGTAAAACAGTTACATATTTGAAATATGTGAAATACTGCTCTCTGATTGGTCAAAATAGGCAAACATCCTATTAGTGGTAAATAAGTGTGTGCTATGCGGAGAACAAAGAATACAAGGGGGGAGCGGGGGGCCTCTTGGAGCGCAGGTGTTGGGGAGCAGCTGCGGCCGACAGTGAGTGATGGTGTAGGGAGGGTTGGCTTGGAGACCTCCCACGATGTTAGTCGTTCAAACAGTCTGGCAGGTAAAACGGTTAAAATATTTGAAATATGTGAAATACTGCTCTCTGATTGGTCAAAATAAGCTAACATCCTATTGGTGGTAAATAAGGGTGCGCTATATGGAGAACAAAGAATACAAGGGAGGAGCGGTGGGCCGCTTGGAGCGCAGGTGTTGGGGAGCAGCTGCGGCTGACAGTGAGTGATGGTGTAGGGAGGGTAGGTTTGGAGACCTCCCACGATGTTAGTCGTTCAAACAGTCTGGCAGGTAAAACAGTTAAAATATTTGAAATATGTGAAATACTGCTCTCTGATTGGTCAAAATAAGCTAACATCCTATTGGTGGTAAATAAGTGTGCGCTATGGGGAGAACAAAGAATACAAGGGAGGAGCGGGGGGCCTCTTGGAGCGCAGGTGTTGGGGAGCAGCTGCGGCTGACAGTGAGTGATGGTGTAGGGAGGGTTGGCTTGGAGACCTCCCACGATGCGTAGGGTGGTTCCAGACAACAAAGGATGACCTTGAACCTGCCCGATGGTGGTAGGGGTTAGCGACGGGGGTGGCGCCGAGGGTGGGGTGGCGTCGGGGGTGGCGTCGGGGTGGGGGTGGCGTCGGGGGTGGGGGTGGCGTCGGGGGTGGGGGCGGCGTCGTGTGACGTCACACGCTCACACGCTCACTCACGCTCACTGCCGCCGGAGCCGCTAAATCCCTCTACTTAAATCTATAGTACTATTGGATGAATTTAGAGTTATGCACTGTAAATAGTTCGACATATTATCATAGGGGATGGTTTGTTGTTCAAGCAACCTCAAGTATTTGTTGCTTGGCCATTTTTAATAGCAAAGAGTTTTAATATTTTTTGACACTAGATTTAGAATGCGTACTTAGTCCCAGTGATTCTTTAACGATTTGAGAATTTGGGACACTCCTATTATAATTAATTTAACTCCTAATCGGTTAATACGTACGTCATCAGTCAGAGTATATTAAAGAAATACGATATGTTGTTTTTATTAAAATAAAAAAAATATGTCAAAGGACTTAAGCTTATTCAAAGTAAAAACTTTTTTACAAATTAATCAAATAGAAAAGGTATGATGTTATACTAACTAAACGGTAGAAACAATTCTAAATTTTAAGGGGTTGGGTGTACATCTTTTAATATTTAGAACTAACACAGTAAAGACTACAAAGTCTCACTGAAAACCAAATAAGGTGTTTTAGATCTATAGTTGTTATTATCTTCATGTTTCTTTCTTATTCTTTGAGATAAAAAAAAAATACAAACAAGGAAAACGGGACTTCTATACGAGATTTCCAATAATTTCATACGGACTGTTATGAGTAAACGTTCCAATGTTTTTACTGTAGATCACTAAACCAATTCCATTTAACTGTTACCATGATACTTCATAAAGTTTAAGAGTTATGAAAAACATACAAATAAAAATTTTAAAAACATATTTTCACACTTTTAACAAAATATTAGTTTATAAAGTCCTCGATGAAACTTTATCTAAATAAAATTTAAAACTTAATATGGTCAATGTCTTTTTTTACTGTGGATTAATAAATCATTGATATCGGATGAGGGTGTGGTCACAAAGATAGGGAATTTCTAAACCCATCTGGATGATTGAAATGGCCGATATCCTATCTTATTATGAGCCCCACTACGAAAACGTTAAGGTAGTCAATTAGACAAATTAGGTTTAGCTTGGTCTAACAAAGTACCTTGGTTCTAAAATGTTAATCCATCTTTATCGTCTAGTATATTTTATTCATTTCAGGAAAATAATATCAGAATGTACAGATGTTATAAAACAATTCACATATAAAATAAGATTAGGTTTTGAAATAATTTAAAACTTAATTAATTTTATCTATTACTAAAAGTCAATGTGTAGGCATAAATTGTTCAATGTAAGACAATGTGTTATTTACTGCATGCTATAATTACATAGTTTGGATAGGTTATTTTTACAGAGAGAATATAGTATATAGTATACCAGTAATAAGTACTTTTTCCATTACAGTAAAAGGCAGATCGCACATGTAGGCTTAGATTGGTTTAACTTCTCTCAAATTAAATGCAAGATAAAAGCATTAGTTTGGCATTTCTGAGCATCACCTCTCATACAACTTTGAAGGAACCCTCTATTGTTTGTGGATCACAAGAAGAGAAGCTCGTGACGGTGGTATTCACTGAACAGACAGAGGGGTTGTTTTATTGAAAGGATTAAAACCATTCAAGGAATGTTAAATGAGGCGAATATTTTAAAGGGGAAAGGATTTTTATGTGTTCACCATACTAATGAGCTTTCAAACGTAATGGTTGGGATTGCAAGCCATAATTTAACTTTATAGTGTTATTTGTTTACTAACAATAGAAAATCGTGTTTGTGAAGTTAACTTCAACACATTAACTCTATCATGTAGGTTATTTTACTTTGTATCCTATACCAATCGTAAACTTATTTCTATTATGTACGCTACCACCAAGTCAACGACTTTTAGATCTATAGTTAAAAATGTATTACTGTTTATAAAATATAAAAAATATATGAAAACAGTACTTTTATTATTTATTATTAGCTACTTATTATTTCTCTTTAGACAAAATAGTTCTGTTTACATATTTTGTGACAAATTGTTTGTTATTGATACCAAATCGTTGATCGAGAATGGAATTACACGTTTAGTCGTGTTTATTCAGTTTAGGGTAATAATTAGTATTTTAGTGAATTGGGTTGGAATCAACTCTGTATGAGTTCAGAGCCATGATTCATCTGGAATGACGTGAAGTTATTGACTAGATTGATTGATCAAAGGTCCTGCGGGTGATTGAATGGTTGCAGCGGAAGACGTATTGCTCCTACCTGTCCCCGGGCCTTCCGTTGGTAAAAACTCTCAACAAAATGATGTAAATGGACGATTTTGATATATTTCAAATTACCAAAAATCATTGCACCTCGTCTACAAAGAAAAGCATTGGTTTAGTTGTTTTTTTAATTAAATTGAATTGTATAACAATAAAATTTTACTTGAGAATGGAATGTAGTTATGTATGTATTTTTTTTTAAAGCACTAATTTAAATTTATTCACGTTTATATTAGCTTATCACAGTATGATACATTGTTTTAATCAAAGTGTTAAAATATTACTTTGTTGTTTACGCAAACATTATACTAATAAACTGTCGTTTCAATCACTAACACAGAGGTATAAACCATAAACAGTATTAAAAGCAAAATGTATCGGTAATGAACAGTACATAATATTCTCATAATTTGTAACTTAGATTTAATGACCTTTCTAAGATGTTAACTCATTATGGTTTTTACACGCTTTAATGATAATTACGAAGGGAGATTTCCTACCTTCTTAGATGTACATCGTTTGTGAAAAAAACCCGGAATTTCTACAATACCAAGTTTTGAGATATCTATGCTTCGAATCATTGAAATGAATTTATCATAATCGTGCATGATTTTATATCAATTTCAATCTGCTTTAAGTTATCCACTTTTATACCATATCATTATATTTGCGAACATCAAAATGTTTAGCTAAAACTCTTGGAAGATCATTTTTTTAAATTTAAAATACAGGGTAATTAAAAAGGATACCACAACTTAAAACATGTGTATTTCATTAAAGAAACATATAACCTTCTGTCAGACACAATTACAAAGGTATACATCTCTGAACTTGTTATAAACGATAAAAAAACTTTTTAAATACTCATTTATAAAAAAAGATTAGTAAACGTCGAAATTCCTTTTCATAAGTACTTATTTCACATAGGTTTAAAATAGCTAAAACCGATATATTGTAAATATTTTACAGGGTGTTTTTTTAAAAACTTACATCTTTATTTATGTAAAAACCGCAATAGATAGAAATATGCAGTTTGCGGGAATCATCTATTGACGTAGGGGCCCAATTTTTTTTTAATTCAACGTTACATTCACATTTCCCCCCTTTCCCCCCCTTCTCCTAACATAATTTTTTTTAATAGCAAGGTACCCCTTGTGACATATAAAATAAAAGAGCATGAAAAAAGAAAATTTTTTGATGAAAAAAAAATTAAAATCGGTTCATAAATTTGCAAGATAATTCCCCCTCCCTCCAGGAATTTTTTTTTATCGCAAGTTACCCCTTTTGACATTTCAAATGAAAGAGCATAAAAAAAGAAAAGTTTTGGTGAAATTTATTTTTCATTTGATATGTCACAAGGGGTACCTTGATATTAAAAAAAATAAGTTGGTGGCAGGGGGGAAGGGGGGGAATGTGAATATAACGTTGAATTCAAAAAAATTTTGCCCCCTACGTCAATAGATGATTTTTGCAAACTGAATATTTCTATCTATTGCGGTTTTTACATAAATAAAGATGCAAGTTAAAAAAACCCTGTATATTGTAAACGTAAAGTAGTGTGCTTTTTATTTGTAAACTGTATTAATAGTTAATTTTATTTCTTGTTAATATTATGTTTTACTACCATGCTATGGTGGTATTCTAGCACATATTTACTTGTTTCCATCCACGGTTGGCGTACATAGTTTTTCTAAAGTAAACAATAAATAATTTGCCTCGAGAGGTAATTTCTTCACCTACAATTAGCCTACTTGGAGCTACATCAACTACCTTAATAGCTCAGTTAATGTCGTCGTCTGTTTACCTTTAGAGAAAACCTTTATTAACTGCAGGATTTGTAGATTGTGGATGTACAGAATTAGTTCAGGATTTAAGCATGAGTTTTACTAAGCTGCAAGATATTTACCTTGTAAACCATTGTATATGTGTCCTTAACATAAAATATGTTATATTTTAAGGGTAAAGTCAATTTAAACAAATTATTTCTTGATCCTAAAGAAGGACCTTAATTTGGTGTGGTAAAAACAAACTCTAATTTCTTTTGACTCTTACTATTTACAGTAAACCAGTAGTTTCATTTACAATCATTTAAAGAATTAAATAAGTTTTAACATTAACACGTCATACGTCTCCTATTATTTCCCAAAGTTTCAATTTACCTTTTTTTTATATATTTCAAATAATATATTTTTTAATATATATTTCAAGTATACATACTTGAGGGTCCAATAACTGAAACAAGATGTAGGCTATGTTTTGAAAAATAAAATTTAACTACGGTAATAAATAAAAGTTTGGTTTTCCGTTGTTAACATAATTAATCAATCGGTAATGTGATATCCAAATTACATAGTAACACATATTAAAGATATTATTTATTTTGTCTTGATATAAATATTTCTTACCAAGTAGTTGTCGGTGATAAAAATGTTGTGCAATGCGTTAGGTCTTATTGTTGTTTTATTTTTTTATATGAAGGTTAAGGATTACATAAGGTTGTTGATTTAGTGGTAGCTTACTGTGTTTGTTTCAAGGTTTCGATGTAAGTGAGTTACATTGCTCCGTTTAAATATACACAACTTTATATTTCGAACAGTATGTGCTCACATGATACTTTCAAAATGCTTTGAACAATAAGAGAACTAATGTGTTAACGCAAGGTACATAACAGGACAGAGTTAGTTTCCTCATCATTAGTCTATAACTTTAATTGGATTTAGTTAAGCTCCTTCGCTCCATTGATTGAATACAAGTTCGATTCGTAGAAACAAATACGACTGAGGATACTCTAGTCTTACCAGAATCATTAAATGTATATAACACCTAAACAGGAAAATCTACTTAAGGGCACCAGCATTTAAATTTTACAGTCATGTGTTATAAAATGTTTTTAAACTATTTACATTTCGTCTAGGAAAGGTATGAGATTTTGCTTACAGCATTGACAGATTGTCGATTTAACTACATTGTTAAGCTTTTCGCTAAACCGTCTGCACAATTTGTATTGTACTGAGGGAAGATTGGTCAATAGTCATATCCTTTTTTTTAATACAATAAATTACCATGATGTATTTTAATATTGACTTATACATTTAATTGCCATTTTACCAATTCTTGTGACAGTTTTAAACCCTAGAAACAATAATTGTTGAAAACAAGATAAAAAATGTACGTTGTGCAATAAAACAGTTTACTTTTTTTAGTTAGATAATCTTAACTTGAGCTACTTCTTTTCTTCTGAATATGTTTTATATTATTACATAAAAACTATAGTAGAATATCGTTTAACAATTCAAATTAATGTATACTTTTTTTTATATTTCTAAAAATATCAATTCAGTTTAAGCTAACTAAGAGGACAATTATATTTCAAAATCTAACTGAAAGATGGATGAAGGGAGGACTTATGCGTTTATAATAGCACAAGCCACACCCTTTCCTGGGTTGGATGATTTATCGTTCCTACCTATAATGAATCTTATCGGTACAGCAGTGCCTTTCAGCTTTCACCTTCTCTAGTTTAAACCACCTCTCACCTTACTAACTATACTCTCTGAAACCATTAAAGTAGAATATCTATTTTACTTTCTTTAGAGATAAAATTTTACATGGTTCATAAGATAAAAATATCACGTTATTTTGGTTTGATTATTGAAATATACCTTGTTAAAAATAATATAACAGTATTTCTTTACTTGTTTACACTACTTATGTATTTTAAAAATCGTCCATATATCGATGGTTACACTGCTCAATATTTAACGTTATAAACTAATTAGTTATTAATACCATAATAAATTAACTAATAAATTTGCTTAAACTTTTTTTTGACATTATTTGTTGACAGTCATTACCCCAATTTGACCAAAAACTGACCGAAAAAGAAATATTTTATAGTGGGTTAACATGGTTAAATTAATTACCAATGTTTTATGTGTTATATAAAACCAATGGCTTCGTGTTATTTAAAATCTAAACACGTTGCGAATTAATTCATACTAAGGTACTTAACCAAACTACCTTGCTTAAATCAGAATTATATTATGATATTAATAAATATTAAACAATTTTATTGATGCTTGTGTACAAAATAATATTTGTGTGTTTGCATAATATTTTGTCACTATGTATTTTGTTACATACGACTTGTTATCACATTTTTACGCTTTTTAGCTTTACCTTTATCATATGCAGATTAATAAGGAATATGATTCACTAACGGTTGACCAGGTGGTATATTAAAAAGGTTTATAATATTTCATTGTAGTTTTTTAGCCTCGTTAGTAATACCATGCACTTGTTTTTACGTTTTACTAATACAATGGTAAACATATTTGAAATATTATTAAGATCATTTTTGTATAACCCAATTCCAAAACTTTTAGCTAACTTAACAAGATGTAGTATTCTATTTGCACTACATTTTCCATAATTTGGTAATAAAGGATAATTCGGCCTAACTAGGAATATGGTCAACAAAAGATTAAAGGAAGTTGTAACCCTTCTTTCGCCCCTTGCTATCTTATTAGACATTAAAACGGAATGAATAACAACATGATAAAAGGATAGACAGCACAGCACGTAGCTTGGGTTCTTTACTGTTACAATACCTACTGAATTATGAAGTCTAGTTTATTGTATTAACGTTCTTTTGAATTTTGGGGTTTATTCTCTACAAAAAATGTGTTTAGTGATGTTGGATACTTCATAGTTTTTACTGTATTGCTGCTTATTCGTAATTTAAATAAACATAGTTTGATCAGTTTTAACCCCTTGGTTGTTGGTTATACGATATTTCCGTCAATTTGCATAAAGAATATTATAGGCTACCTAAAAAAAATTTCTATTAGGTAGTTACGCCCGCAAAATACAAATCCATTGAATAAAGCTGGGGTTAAACATATCAATAAAGCATGCTTAAGTCACGCTCGTAATTAAAAAAAATTTTATAACGTGCTGTACCGTAATTGGAACTTTCTCTTTTACATTCATTCAAATATTAATAGTCAAAAGGGATATGACGGTTTTGTCCCTGATTAAAGTGATTAAAGAGCTTAAAATGATTACAACATTAATTACATTAAACGTTTTATTATTACTGGAATATTTTATCGATTGATGTAGTAAAACGACAATATCTTCACGTTTTCACTCATGGTTTTAAACGACAAGTATTTCAAAAGCATATTTAAGTTGAATCAAATTGTGAATTATGTTTGTCATCATTTAAAAACGCCCCCTTACTTTTTATTGCTATGTGATAATGTTGGTGTTAAATGTTCTAATAACATAATTCAAAGCTACGTTTTGCTATATTTCCCTATTTATATGTTTATAATTATCAAAACTGCCATGCAAAGAGTATACGATGAAATGAGATCACATAACATCACTCAAGGCGCGAGGTTAGAAGAGGACCTCTTAATCGCCAACAACCGACTGACACTGTCAACAACGTTGTTACTGAGATTCATTAATCACAACACTCACGAGACTCAACAAGATTATGCACCTAACTCTAGTCATACCTATTATATAAACTATTCCTAAAATAAAGTATTTTGGTTAGTATCATGCTCAGATATAAGACATGAATGTTTCTAGAATACTAAATTGATTTTACAAGAGGAAAATTTTGTCTAAGTTGCCACTGGATGCCCCATTTTGATCTGAAGGTTATGTCCTATTATCATATTTAATGGATTTGTATTCAAACAGATGTCATTATTTGTCATTCTCATATCAATTAGCTATTCAGTAATTGGTTTAAAAGTTTTTACTGGTTAAAACATACACAATAAATATTGTACTTTAAAATAACTTGGTTTCAGAAAATGATTTTGCTATCGTTACAATAAATGTATTACAAACGGTACATAACTTTATATTTAATTTTAAAACCGTTAAAGTTGTCTCAAGAAAAGCCAAGGGAAGTGACATCAAAATTGTCCATTATACCCACATCAAGTGACGTGTCCATTCAGTGATATCATCTAACTGGGAACTTCTCACAGGTTAGTTCGTGCCCGGAATGTAGCCACGGTTGTATTGTCATTGGGATACGTTGACTGGAATCAAAGATAACATTATAAAATTTTAAACTCGCTTTCAAAACCTTTGTACTATTTTACAATGCATGTATAATTAATAAATAAAAAGGCCTTAATTAACTAGTGAGTTTTATTTATAAATGATTTCCAAACTTACTAAGGTCAAAACTAAGTCTCCGTAGTGTAATATTTACACACATTATATGCAAAAAATTAGTATCTAAAAGTAATCAACACTTGAAAAAATATATTTACACTTACATTGTTTACTTACAAGACTGTGTAAATACTTATAACTGATGGTAAGTGGTGATCGATTTCGACTGGACACTACAATCATCATTAGATCCAATAGGCATGACAGATACGATGCTAACCAAGAAGTTATAAATATTACTATAAAAAACCTATATTACTAAAACATATTAACATTTTACAATCGCTTTTTTAGGCTTTAAATGAACAATTTTTTTTAGGTTTTTGAGTTTTTTATGTCGTTTATGTACAATTTAGCATCAAAGTGTTGATATTTTAAACTGATCAAATTGCCTATTCGGAATTAACTATATTCCTGCTAAGTGTTGGGCTGGTCCAATAGTCTACTTGTTAAGTGGCGAGGATTCTGTCAAGGATTCCATGTTTTTTATTGTATTGAATTTATCAAACTCTTGAATTGAATTAGGTTATGTGAATTAAAAAGATGAATAACCAACATGGACTGTAAATTCTTCATTTTCCTTATACCAAATTAATGATTATATTGCTATTATGTTGTACATTTGGTAAAATCTTATATTCTTTATTTACTTTTTCCACAAAGTCTGGTTGATCTCATGGTTCTCAGTTTATGGATGTGACCTAACGTTTTCTAAGGCCGAGTTGTGTATAAACATACTATATAAAGGTATTCAGTGTTGTCATCTTATAGTTAATGTAACTTCAAAAGTTTACACGAGTTTTTTTACAAAAAGTTGGTTCCCCCCTAAAACCACTGGGGTAAACGACACTAAGTATAATTAATGCTATCTCAGAAATGATAACATTTAATTACACACGGTGCTTTATTATCTTCAGTCTATTTATCTTCTGGGGTTGCGTGTTTATAGTGATCATAGTATTAATCTAATGAATTAGTCTTTGACCCCCAATTAAGAATAATAGCCAATTTATTATACTAAATGGTAGTGAGGAAAGGTAACGTGCCGACAATTAACCTAAAAGTGCATGCGAAGACAACTCATCACCTAATGGAGATGGAATATTTAGTAGGTAGGCCGATTATGTCACTAATATTTTTATAAGCAGTTAAAATACTTCGTTTGGAAATTAAATCAACTATAGGAGAAGAATAATATCCCTAGGGGTGGTTGATTTATAAATAACATCGATTTAAACATCAAAGGTTTACGGTTTACCCCTTTCTATTCTTAGTTGGTTCATTGTACATGTTCATGAAAAACTGACGCGAAATTCAGATATCTTATCTTTTGATATCTATGAACATATAAAAACCATTATTATATTTTAGGAGCCATGTACTTAAAATCATTCTAAGTACATTTAATGAACCAAAAATACCACACCTTGAATAACTATGTATCACTTACAATTCAAACTATATTCCTTATTAGTTACTATAAGTGTTGCTGAAACTAATATTTCGAAGAAAAGGTTGTTATCTTTTAGGGTATTGACTCTTTAAGAAGACGCCACCCCGTTAGGTCATATCGCTATCTGAACACGTTCCATCTTGTATCGTTGTGGAATACTGATCTCACGGTTCTCTGTTTATGGATGTGACCTAACGTTTTCTAAGGCCAAGTTGAGTATAAAGATACTATATAAAGGTATAAATAGTTGTCATCTTATAGCTTTAATGATAATAGCTTCCAACTAGTAAAAATATCACCTCTGATTAACAATTCAGAAAATATAAAATTGTTGTTTTGGTTAACATTTACGAAAACTTCTATAAATAATTTATTTTTATAAAGGGTACCCATATAAACAAAAAGTCACTTTTTCAGAAGGAGTTGTAAGGCTATGTTTTACGAAGATAAGTATAAGGTAGTAATAGTTTATTTCGTGTAAGTAATAAAGTATAAAAATCAAAGCATTTCCAAAGTTTAAGCTATTTTACTAAGGAAACCGTAATCTTTATAACAAAATCAAAATTATATTTCAAGTAGATGACCCTCCTCTTCAACCGGGAAAACCTATAAATATTGAAATAATATACACTCTGAAATATACCTGTAGTGATTAGAGATCATCGTTGAATCATGGAAGTATTCTACCAATTAAAAGTAGTATTATTATCCTTGCACTCCTTATGGTATAAAAGGTAAGAATCCAACTGTTTTAACAGTTTTATTTTAGCGTATTTAAGATTCCCACCATTTACGTTTCGCTTTAGACTCACTTTTAGAACCTGTTTGGAAGCTACAATACTATTTATAGATGTGTCAGGAATTCCACCGTTTGGCACATGCGCTTTATTATTTTTTTTTATTTCTTTACCAGATGACTGTTCTAAAATATCTGTAGGTTCTATGCTATTCAAGGTTTCATTTCCTTTCTCATATACGTGAAAAAACCTGTGCTGAGATGACCACTGAACTTTAAACCTTAGACTGTTGATTACTCTTCACGAAATGAGCACAATTAATTTTCTATCATGAAACAAATTGATCCGAAAACTAAACAATTCAAACAATGCAATAAATCTTCAGATTGGACCTATGTTTCCGGCTTGAACATTTATTGCTTGTATTGATCCTTGGGATATAGTTGTTTCATGTATTACTGTTAGGATTCGTGTATAATCCATCCAAGGCTCAAAAAAGGTTTGAATTAGTTCTTGCAAAAAGCCTCTAAGGGTACTCATTTTTTAAATAAAATTACTGTTAATTACAGTTATTGATAAGCAATACAAGTTTTATGTACTGTAAGAGTAAAAATATATTGTAAATGGACACTTTTATTAGTCTTTAGAAGAAATTAAATTCATTTCACTTGTTAATTTACCTGTGTATTTAATGACCATAAAATTGTTAAAAGTATACCTATTAAATTCAATGATTAAAGTATAAGAACAAATTTTAGTAATATTAAGTCGTTCATATAAAAAAAAAACTAATACAAATTTACCACCGTTCAATGCATACTTATTCTTTGGCAAATTTAAAAATGTTTATGAATTATGAATCAAGAGGAAAAAACTATTTGTAATTGTGTAAAAAATAACCTGCATAATAATTGTGCTATATCAAGTCTGTAAAAGTCATATTGAAGTTACGCAGAGACAACTCTTAAAATTGTATTTGCAGTGACTTTTCAGTTTTCATAAAAATGAACAGTCTGAGTTTTGTTCATATTGTTTTAGAATTGAACAATTGAAAAGTCGCAAATCTGAGAGTAAAACTGGAAGTTATTGCAACTTTTATTAATATCGCTTCTTTTCCTGGAATCAAGTTGTTATTTCTGCAAGCATAGCTTATTTACGTTATATTATAACAGATACAAAAAGGTTATTTCTTACTTTGCAATGATGTGTTTTATAATCAATATTCGCATCTAAAAAAATATCCTATAAACCTTTAGAGTATTAGTTAAGATATTTTTTTTTCAGTGAAATAAAAAAAAAATATTTGCTAAACTATTATCTTAGATGATTTTAGTTCCTATTATAATTTGTGCAATTCTAAACTGAATGTATGCATTTTAGCAGTTTTATCTCGAAATATGATTTTAAATTAGGGCCATACTATTTCAATAGTTTTATGTATTTAAATTTTTTTTTTAAGATGTATTTTAAAAACTCTAGAGTATTTGATTTTTTATTTGAATTTGATAACTACAGAATCCGTTTTCAGTAGTATTAGTTAGTTATTGCAATCAAAACTTATGTCAGGGTTATGTGAATGCGGACTTAAGTGTAAAATACATCAAGGATTGCAAAAAATAAGGAAGTGGTTCATAGTGGTTGAGCTCTGGTCGTTGTTATAGAATCTGGGGGACGAATCTTCTCTGGTTTGCCTAATGACAATATCTAACTTATAGGTAAGGAGCAAATCTTAAGTCATGGGTACGTAAACAAGTAAAAAATATCACACGTTATACACAAAGCTCTCTGTATAAAATGTTTGTATTTAAACTAATTCATTTAAGGAAGTGTTAGGTTCTGATGGAATTTATCGTCCTACTTAGAGCACATTTCGAATCGGAGTCACATACATTACTATTTTATAGAGTCATGTTATACAAATAATCAGTATAATCGTGGTTCTGTTTACTTCTTAAACGATTTAAAGGATTGGTATATCAACAACGTATGTGATGCTTTATCAAGTACATTGTTTAAAAAAAGGGAAATATACGTACTTAGGCAATGACTATCATTACATGGTTTTCTCAGCCAATAAAAAAACTCACAATACTAATAGGATTTATCTTTTAAAATATGTGATGTTATGTTAGAAAACTTACAACCACTTAAAAGACACAATCAATTTTATATTCGAATACATTAAATACTCATTTTTGCTCAGAATACATATCAAATCAATCGATATTCAAAATGTCTATCTTCTTTATCCACGATTCCCCTCTTTTTGCTCCCTCCTAAACCTTTAAAGTGATTCATGTCGTTGAGACTTACCAATGGTGACGGACGATAAAAGCGACCTCTTTTATGCAGATGACAGTGTTTGAAGTGGAATATAGAAGTACATTATGGTAATACAATAACGTTTATGATGTAAATTATTTTAAGTTGTTTAAAAAGGTTTATAACTGTGAAGTGTACTGAGTCAGACAGACGTTTATGAATGACAGTCACTTTCAATTTTTTTTATAGCCACATGCGTACTCTAAAGTTTCTTGATATTAAATCATCTTTGTTAGCCATTGTCCATTAAAACTGTATTGGTTTTAGTATTTGTATTTTGTATTGCGTTTTTTTAGTTGATTGTGATCATATATGGATTATTAGAAATAAGGCAGAATCTGGTCAGGTGTGCCCCATAAAAAAATCATTATATGTCAGCTATTTCTTGTTTGGTCTTAGATCTTTGTATCTTTTGATAGGGAATTAAAAATTATAAACAGAAGTGTTCTTGAAATTTTTTCATAAACTCAGCCGTTTTTAGGTCATTTTTAAATTTAAAGATTTAAAATGGCCACCATTTAGACAATAATTTTAAAATCAAGATGTTGAATCAAGATGATTTTGTTCTAATATGGGAAAAAATTCAAAGATAAAATGTTTATGTAACAAATACAAAATGGTAGATATCTGGTTAAGGAAGCGATTTTGGTAAAAATGTTATTTTCGATTTTCTCTTTTTTACCCAAGGAACAACTAAATAAATCATATCCCCACCTTTTTTGAACACCTTTTATAAATTAAATGAATAAGAACATTTTGGAATGACAAATTTTACAAATTAGTTCAATGAATCCATCTTAAATGCTTCGCATATAGAATCCTCATCTTAGTGCATTTCACTTTATAGTTTGCTTATTCTTGTTGCTGAATGTGTTGGTGCTCCAATGATTGAAATTCGCTAAACCATCAACTGTAAAATTTTCTTTAGTTATATGAGTATTGCAATAAAGTTATAACCTTATGAGTTAAGGAGATGTAAAAATATTTTAGATAATATTCAGTTTTCATCGCGGACAGGAAGGTAAGAATCTTTGCATCGGTACGAAGGATGTGCCCTCTTCGTGCTTATTTTAAAGCAAACGGTTTAGCCCAAACACCCTTAAAAAAGACCATAAAAAAATAACCCCTTTTCAGAAAGGTATTTTGTAGGAAAATTTAATTCGTGACAATGACAATTCTTTCAAATCTTCGATAGCTCTTACCGTTTTTAAGTCATGACCGTTTTCAGATAAAAAGTTTTTTATATTTGCAAAATCCCCCATTTTGAATTTTTTTTTGTGGGAGTTGAAATTTGAAAGTGTTACTTTTTGGAATTCCCTTGATGGTAATAGACCAAGACCTATAGTTTCCCAAAACTTCAGATCTCTAGCTAATGTAGAAAGGGGTAAACATTAGCATACCTGATCAGTGAGTTACACATCGGGTTTTGTAGTTTAATAGATAGACTATTTACCTTTGTATCGGTGCATCACGAGTTATTCCAATAACCAAATAAATAAATTATTATTTCCATAGCTCATAAATACAACTGGATGTGACAGTATGAGCTATTTGAATAAATATTCAAACGAAAGTAAAGCCCACTTAGTGTGCTGAGTTGCGTCAAATAATCCGCAAAAGTTTCATGAGGCGTTTATAATACTAAGAGGATTAAAAGTTAAACGTGGAAGAGCTTTCATTTGTTAATCACATAAGGATTGACAGGTGCAGCAGGAGAGGAAACTCACATGGGGATTTACACTCTTGAACCATCCGTTGACTGTAGATAACAATGCAATGTTCTAGAAATGAATATAGATATAGACGAAAGAGTTAAAAATCTTTAAACTTTGCATGACATTTAAGCAGTTGCGAAATACGACAAATATTTTATTATATTATATAATATATATTTACTCTACCGTATGAAAAAAGTAAAATGATCAAAAGTAAAACTTGTAATACAATTATAAAAAAGACCGTATAAATCTATAGTGCTAGAAGCTATTATTACTTCTCCAAGTTAGCTTTTTGTTACTAGAAGCTGAACATGCAGGAAAATAGATTAATCTTTGATAAAGCAAGCCAATTATTTAACGTAAAGTTTCAAACTAACTAAATTCAGATAATGAATGGCAGTGCCATTTATTTTTACAAGATTTTCCTTATAGTTTTTTTTTATTATTTAGGTTTGACTCTTAATTAACCAATGAATTTTAAAAACCGTAATACTTACACAAAGCAACATCAAAAACTAATTCATACGAATAGGTATATTGAAAAGCCTGCCAACAAGCTAGCGAATCGCTAAACAATACAGGAACAAAAAACGCTTAGCTCTGTAATTCTTTTATAATACGAATGTAATTATACCAATGAAAAATAACGTCAATTGAAAGAAACTATAGAAATAATGGATCGTTATCTAAGAACTGATAAAAAAGAAATGTGTTTAAATGGCATTTTTGTAAGACCTTAATTTGATGTTAAATTGAATAATCGCATTACCTGGTGTATAAGATCAAATCTTTTGTATGAAAGTATGATATATTTTTGCCAGAATGCCACATTTGTTGGAATATCACAGACGTTGGACTCTAAAGCGTATGTAATCCTCTAATCCTGGCTATTTTGTTCAGCGTGAATCTGAACAGAGAGGTTTTTCTCTCTAAAATGTCTTATATAAACTGAATTAAAACGTGAATGTTTATTTGTCAGCAAACAAATAATTTTATGGTGAGTCTTAACGTCCCCAACAAAGTGTGCATTTGCAATTGTCAAGTAATGTTTGTCCCCAATATTTATCAGACCAAACTTAATTTTTGGATCAAATAAGAAAATCATGAATGAAATCCGTAAAATTGAATTATACATCTGTAAAAGTTTTAAAAACGAAGTCTAAAAAGTTTATAAATGTTAATTTTAAATGTCAGTGTTCTGTAAAACGTAATATTCATAGAAATAAACATCTAGCATTGTTATTCACCACTAATGTCTAAAAAAATATCCTTTAAGAAATTATAATATGCAATTTTGAGAATTTAATAAATAATATATAAGTCTGTTAGATTTATGCTGTTATACATATCGGATTTCATGAAGACTGGGGTGAAACAACCTAACGTTGGTTGGTAATAAATGCAGACAGATATGTTAGAGGGACGAGACTGACGCTTGAGGGATAATAGATCAAAATGGCTTCACTTTAGGGTGAAAAACGTTTATAATGCAAGCGTACATTAATTAGAGCCCTTTTGCATGTTTCTTGTGAAATGCATAACGGGATATTCCGGAAGTCTTAAATATTCGTGTGTAAGCTAATGGGGTGATTGTTTAGTATTTAATTGCATACTAAGACATTTCCCGATAAAATGCCTACTAAATATAAGTGTGATCATAAAAACTTCAGATTCAAACAGATTTATATGTAAATGGGCAAACAAATATGATTACAATCTAAATTGCTAAAAATGTCAAAAACATGTAATTATGCAAAATAAAAGACAGATCAAAAGACCAACGATTACATCAACTTTGTAACACTGTTGTCCCGTTAGCTTTATGTTAAGTAAACGTAACCGATCTATAAGTTAAGCTGACTCACAAAGGAACCTCGTTTACTAGCTAAGTGGTCAATAAGCTCTAGTCTCTTTGAACATGGATCATGGCAATTGTTTCAAATTCTGATATTAGTTTAATAAAATGATGGACCAAGCAGTAACACGAAGCTTTGACTACGTAGTTTTGCTTTGCATTTGAATTTGCTTAATAACGGTATGTCAAATGAAAGTTTTAATTTCAACTTAATCAATGTGAGCAATCTTTATGCCATATGTCGGTTGTACTCATAAAATGTAATTGTGATATAGTAGTGTTGTGTGAATCATCAAGATCATGATTCATTTACATGGTCAGGGGAATTAGAACGTCCAAACTAGATTAGCTAACAGTTACACAGAGCTTACATTACTATTATAAAGCTTTAAATTACTTGAGGAATACATATGTCAACACAAGTAGAATCACCAAGTAACTTTAAAGTTTTATTTTTTTAGAACAGTAAAAATAATAAGATTGTGGAATAGTAAATTTATGTTATTACAACTAAACATCACTTGACGGATAAATCGTCTGTGAGAAAACACTATCAAAGATATAGGTAGGATATTATATAAGTATTTTACCATCAATTGTTTTACCATTATGATGGGGACCACATAGGTGCGTATTGTACCCTAAATATGAGTGAAGGATAAGTGTAGAGAGAAGTGAGATGCCTTGTGTAGCTTTATTTCTAACTTAGACAATCTTATTTATTAATCAGGATCATTTATCACAGTTTCGATGATCAAGGACAGTTAGATCCAATTTCAAACCATCAAAAAGCAACAAGCTTTTCTTAGGATCGAACCGGTAAACTTTTGATTACAAGGCGAGCACTATTACAGTCAATAAGCTACCCAGCTTATGTTATAAAGGACACACTTATACAAAGTAGTTTTATATTGTGGAACTGTATTGTTCACACAAGAAACTGTGTAGAACAGAGTTAATTTCCACATCATTAGTCTGTAACTTTAATTGGATTTGGTTAAGCTCCTTCGCTCCATTGATTGAAACAAAGTTAACATTAAACGAATAGTATTGCCTTACATGTTTGCAATTTTATCAAAGGTCACAGTAGTAGACAAAATAATGAGAGTACTTTTTGCTTAAATTCAGGTGTAATATTAGTATTTAAATAAATACCACATTAATCTGTGTTTTTTTATAGACTTAGCTGTACGAACTTCGTATAATGCGAGAACATGACATGCATGTATGTAACGATAAGCTTAAAAAACTGTTATTTATAAAAAAAAAAATAACTTCTTTATCATAGCATCGTACGTGTTATTAAATTACCTGAAGCACATAAAATATGTCAAATAACACTTATAAATGTGTGTTTATAAGTGTTATTTAACGTATATTTGTGCTAAAAAAATAACTAATAATTTACTAAACTATATGTAGTATTAGTAAAGTTTAAAAACTACTCTCAGCATTGATAACAGTTTAATAGCAATCCTACCTGAAATATACGATAGAGCGTTGATTTAGATATGTTTCTCTTGCAATCTTGCATAGGCAAGAGACGGTTATTATAAAGTTTTGTTCCGACATTACTTAACTTTCTTTATTAAACATAACAATAAATTATAATACAATATAGTCGTTATAAACCAGTGTTGTAATAAAAGAAACCCAACTCAGACGACGTCTAATTGATATTAGTGTAATAAAATAAATAACTATTTGTTATCAGTTCGTCTCCCAAAAAATCAATCCATATTCAAAATTTATCATCTTTCCCATCCATGATCTCCCTTTTTGCTCCCTCCTAAGCCTTTTAAGTGATTCATGACGTTGAGACTTACCAATGGTGACGGACGATAAAAGTAACCACTTTTATGCAGATGACAGTGTTTGAAGTGGAATATAAAAGTACATTATGGTAATACAATTACTTTCATGATGTAAATGATTTTATGTTGTTTGAAAAGAGCTTTAACTGTTCACTCTACTGGTTTGGACTGTACGGTTGACAGTCATTTTTTGTAATTTTGAAGTTGCAACGTGCTTGGCTGTAGAGTTCTTGTTCTTATCATCTCTTATGAATTGTTGTGAGAAATTCTAAAACCAAATGATGTATTTAGAGATAAAATAAAGTTTGATAAAATCAACAATGAAATCATGATAAGCAAGATATCACTCACAATATGTATTTATAGTGTGTTATTGTAGATATATTTATTCAATACTCTCACCTACAAATACTTGACCTATAAAAATGATTTAAAAAAGTTATTACAATAACAAAATAATTAAAATTTTCTGATTTTTAACGTTATTATATACTATTTTAGTAAATGTATAAAGAATTACTATGATTTTTCATAGACTTTCCATTAAAGATATACTATGGTTTAAAACTTTCGTATCAGGAAATGTAAGCATTATTTACAAATTTACTCATAATAGTTCACGAAGTTTGCTGGGTGTTTATTTATGTAATAATTTCTTTGTGATTTACAATCATTTGTAGAATTCCTAAAGCGTTTACAAATTTACAAAAGAACTACATTTAGTGATATTAACATTCAATTATTCTTAAACGGTTTGTACAGTTTTATAATTTTGTCTAATTTGGATTAATTACATTTTTCTGTCACTTTTATAATATTTTTTATATATTTATAAAGCCTTATTCAGTTGTACTTGATATAGAGTTTTACTATTCTCATTACGGTACGGGTAAATAAGCATATTCAACTTGTCTTTTATAAAACAAAGTTGCTAAACTATATTCATGTTTGAATCAGAGCAAATGAATTAAATTGATCATATTTTCCAATAAATAAATACGTCCTGAAATTTAACGTATGATTAATGATATATAACTGGGACTTAGCCATAAATGAGCTCTTTGAATAAATATTCAAACGAAAGTAAAGCCCACTTAGTGTGCTGAGTTGCGTCAAATAATCCGCAAAAGTTTCATGAGGCGTTTATAATACTAAGAGGATTAAAAGTTAAACGTGGAAGAGCTTTCATTTGTTAATCACATAAGGATTGACAGGTGCAGCAGGAGAGGAAACTCACATGGGGATTTACACTCTTGAACCATCCGTTGACTGTTGATGGTGGTAAGATATCCTTACTAGAAACTCAAAGTCATAGTGTTTTATGGTTTGTCATAACAAAATATGCAAATTAATTATACAAAAACCAATAAAATATTAATATTTTTATAGCAAAGTATTTATAAACTTGAAATCGGCATGAAGTTTATTTGAGAACAATATAAGGCATATGATATGACATTTATATTACTAGATTAAAGAGGTGAAAAGGAAAATATAAAGTCCTATATAAAAAATTCTGTAATGTATTAATGTGTTACTATTCATCATGCATGGGAATACCATGAATCTTTAGTTAAAAGAACACTTATATAATATGGATTTATGAAACGAACGAACAAAAACAGTTGTTGTATGACGATGTCCTTCTATTTCTTGAGGTTTTTGCCTCCACTTCCGCTTTTGTTTTTATTATTTAGCACTTTCAATGTGAACTTTCATTTAACTAAATATATCCCTTTCGCACCTGAACTTGACTGTTAGTTCGTTGAATCATTCCTGCGAGCGCTAGTGTGCCTATAAAGGCACTTCTCTTGTTCGGCTAACAGTGGCATGGTAGCTCAGCCAGCTTCATTTGAGCTTTATATGAAGAAAGCTCAATAACGTGTGGCTTACTCAAAGTTGTAGGGTAAAATACAAATATTTAGATTTTACTTTTAGTAATGCACATCAAACATATAGCTATCAACTAATAATAGCACTTTAATTAGAGTAAACTAATATAAAATTTTCTAAACCCCGTAACTCCACATACAGAGGGGAGTTAGTGTTTATTCTTCACTTTCATGGTAGTGTTACTGTAATTTGGTATATTTTAAATCTGAACAAATTTATCTTGGGTCTTAGTTTTAACATACTTTAGTGCTAATTAAATAACATATTTTTTGATTTAAATATTTTTTATCTGTGAAAGTTATAAATTACATTGTAATGTTAGTACTAAGAATATTTGGTAGTAATTTAATGCAACAAACTGAAAGCACCATTTTATAGTGATATGTTGAATAAAGAAAATAAGTCCCCACCCCTCTTCAATATTTTTTTTTCAAGTAATGATTCTTACCTAACACATATTCTGAAAACAATTTTGGCTTATACACCTGATCCTTGGTGTAACAAATTAAACTGACGTCAATAAAATACATATATTTTAAACTTATTACTGCTTATCTGATATAAAGTATGGCCAACTGAAAGAAAATTTAGGAGCCAATGTTGTAAACCCCTATAATAATGTAAAATGAATTGAACGCATTATCCCGGGTTCAAGAATTAAATTTGTCGCATGAAAGTATGATATATTTTTGTCAGAATGCCACATTTGTTGGAATATCACAGACGGTGGACTCTAAAGCGTATGTAATCCTCTAATCCTGGCTATTTTGTTCAGCGTGAATCTGAACAGAGAGTTTTTGTTCTCTAAAATGTCTTATATTTAAACCGAATTAAAACGTGAGTGTTTCTTTGTTATAAAACGTATTATTTAATTCCGTGACAGCATTTTTATAAAACTGATGTTTTGTGAGGGTTTTAAAAAGCTAAAAGCAATATCAAAAAAGAATTATTAGCGAATTGCGTTGAGTCATCATCTTTTTTTGTCCTAGAGGTTTAAATGTTGGAATTTTGTTCATAGGGAATTATTTCATGGCAAAGAGCTAATTGTTTAAAAACATTTGGTATAATGCAAAACACTATTTAAATATTAGGGGATCAACAATTAGGAAATAGTTTGCTGTTATATGTTTAAAACTTTGGAAAGATAATCTTAGTTGGTTTTATAACCGGAAAAATCTTTATTCCTACTCACATTTGCATAAGCTCTCAGCATTTACCAACAAACCTTGTACAATTACCAAGAAAATATTTCCGACCGACTTCAATGAAGTTAGCGTAGATGTTGAGTGGTTACAGAATACAGAGCTCATCTAGCAATTAGAAGGTCACGGGTTAGATCTTGTGTAAACCCATTAGCTTTTTGTTGGTTGGAAACTTGACCAGCAATACTTAATAATTGGACTTTTAATAACTGTACCTGCCTGAGGAAGCTACTTATCCTGTATGTAACAAGGCTGCACAGATTCTCTGCCTCCATTCTGCACTAAATTTTGAACTTATATTCAGCTAAAAGTTAATAGTTTATGTTTTGGATGTTTTATGGCACGCATATTTCACCATTCGTGTCACAAACAAATGATTGCTAAGGACTGAGATGAAACAATCTTAAGTTGATGTGTAATAAATGCAGACAGAGTTGATTGGGGAAGACTGGCGTTTGAGGGTAGACAGCTTAGAAGGGGTTCACTTTAGGGTGCAAAAACGTTTATAATACAAGCGTGCATTAATTAGAATCATTACGCATATGTCTCGGGGAGTGTATAAGGGGATGATGCTGGAAGCTTGAATATGCATGTCGAATATAATGGAGTGATTGTGTAATTTTATATACTGTACTAAGATACTGACAGAGTTATGAGTGTTGAAAGTTTTATTTTCAGCACCACTTTCATAACTTTCAAGTGTAGTATACTGTATTGAGATTTTACTTTTGTTCCTGAACTTATTCTGATTTTACCGGAAGCCCATCTCTTAATAGTACTAAATTTTGTCATACGTAGCCTATAGAGCCTAATAGAGCTATAAGAAAGCCAAATGAGTTATGTAAGTTCAAAGTAGCGTCTAAGTAAATTACTTTACTTACCTCCTTGGCCATTGAAACCTAAGAAGATTTTTGGCCTCGCCAACGACGCCTTTCTAAATAAATAAGGAAATCAATATACAGTGTTGTGTAACACACAAGTTGGAATATTATGTCAGCTTTAACTGTATAAATTTGAATCTCAAACCTTTAAATTGTACAGAATAAAATGTGAAATCAAACTATTACAGTGAAATTATGAAACCAGATTATGTGAGTTACGATCAGGCTAGAGAATATCTCACTAAAAAAATAATAAAAAAAATAAAAAAATATATTGGAGTACAAAAAAATTGGGTCCACTCAGTAATTGCACTTTGGAATTTTGTGTGAACGCATCTTATGGACTTTTAAAGAACAAAGTCTAATAAAAGTGATTTTGACAAAGCCTTTAAAATATGTATGAAAATTAAGTATATTTCATCACTAGGTGCAAACGTATGCATTAATGATCAAAGGTCCGTAAGCCATTTCAAGCCCCTTTTGAAGCCCTTATTGACAAAGTTCTTCACACTATTTCCCATCCATTGTATCGATCCCGTCCTCTTTACATGTGTTGTAACAATACATCTTTATAATGAGTATGAATATTAAATATCTACAGCGAATTAATATTGTTTTTTTTTTATTTTGGTTCTATATTCATTGAATTGGTTGTTGGTTGTTATGTAAAATATGTGAAACTAACGAATTTTCTACTCATGCAAATTGACAAAAAAAATTTCCAGCTAAGTGCTTTTAGACACTCTAAAATACATAATGTACTTAAATTAATGTAATATATATAATAAAAACAGCACTTTAAACATAAATTACTTCTCAAGTGACTACATGTACATGCTGCTCGAAATTTACCTTTGCAGATATTTACAATTCGGGTTGGTGCTCAAAATATTGTAGATAATACTAGTGCTGCTTTAAGTTGTTCTGTGCTTTACTAACCAAGCTTTCTTTGGAGTAACTTTTATACTGTGTCTGCGCTAATGTTGCTTATAGTTATCACCTTACAGTTAAAAGATTGCTCATTTTATTCTAAGAAAAGTAAGACACGTTTTGATAATCCTGAACTAGACCCACATGTCTTCTATCATCAGTCGTGCAATACAAGGACCTGCCTAAATAAACAGCTGAATTAAGTCAGCTACAAAGTCCCACAAGGCACCTTACTCATTACACTCATTATTCACTCATATTTGTGTTGAAATAGGCTCAATTGCATGTAAATTGTTATTGACTGATCTCAATATGCCATAATATAATGAATGCATTAGTACTATGTAGGTACATATATCCGGTTTAGCTACCATAAATAATTTAAATAACAAGTAAATTGAAGTTTAACATTAAAATATTATTCCTATGCAGCTGAATTCGTATCTAGAAAAGCTCGTGAGAAATTCTTTACCCCTGAAACCTTCACACCATTTAACACTAAGCTGGAACTTATTATCCTTTCACTAAACATCGTCGTATCTCTCTACAGGTAGGTTAAATTATCAGTATCAAACATTTCATTAATAATCCTATCAATTATAAAGATTCTACAATAAATATTTCTCAAAAAAGATTAAATTTACCTATTTTGTGAGCTTTTTTCGGTAATATTTGTTGTGTACATATTAAAGACAATAACATAAAAAGGTGTTTATTGTATTAAAAAGTATTTGCTTACAATCAAATAAGTTTATCTTTATCTGGTATAAAACTTGGCCGAGGATGTGTACACTATTGAAACACCGTGTGTGTGTGCTTTTAAAATAGTGTGCTTTAAATAGAGGGTAAAATGGATGATAATTTATTATAACGATTATATTTAATAACGTCATTACTAACCGAACAAATTAAAAAACATATGACCGAAGTTATTTTTGCGCATGGCAACCACAAGGGGTTTCCACATGATAAAATGTGACTCGAAAGCACGCTAAAATAAACAGGAAGAAAATCACTGAACAAGCTTTTATCTCAAATTGGTTTTAAGTCGTTGCATTAATATCGTTTGCGTCAGTAAATGTTAGTATTCAATGCCCTTAAGTGCGTTATGGAGGGGTTGTACTACTTGAAATTCAAAAGGATTTTATATAGGGCTCGTTAATTTACTCGTAAAAAGGGGAAAGAGCTTTTTAGAAATAACTCTCCCTTAGTCAGTTTTTGAATAAACCAGGCTACACGCTAATATGCCCCCATAATCATATGAGCGTTAAGAGTGTGCATTATATTTGACAAGGGTTAGGCATTTAGTGAAATTGAATACTGACAACAAATTTTTAATAATTTACCTTTGGGTCTCAGTAGCTTTTTACACAAGGATCACTCGATTTCAAAACTATATTTATTTATTTAATCACGAGCAGCTTACAACCAAATATCCAAAATTTAGTATGGCTTAATATCTCTCAGTATGACTTCAAAAACCTATGATACACTTTTCCAAAACTTGCTTAGTACACAAGGCAAAGTAAAATACCGTACCGATCAGTGAGTAATAATTATAATTAATGTACTGCAAGACTATTGTTAACGTCAAGTAAATAAATGAACTAATACGTACTAATTACGTCGGTAAAACTCATCGATTTCAATTCAAAGCTAATTCAGGGTGTCCAAAAAACCGAAGCATTTTAAAGGAAAATACCAAATAAGAGACTATGTTCAATTTTTTATATTTATTTTAAGCTAGAGTTTATTAGAAACTAAGTAATTAGATATGATCACCATTAGTTGCTCGGCATGAATCCAAGCGAAATTGGTGGCACTTCATTCTGTTGAAAAAATACAGGGCCATTCTCCATCTTAATGTCATCCAACTGTGGAAAAAGGTACTCATCCAACATGTTACAATAAATTTCTCCATTTATATGCCCTTAAGTACTGACACTAATCTGGAAAGAGGTCGAATTTCGCTTATATTTATGCCGAACAACTAATGGTGCTCATATCTAATTACTTAGTTTCTAATAAAACTCTAGCTTAAAATACATATATAAAACATTAAACATAGTCTCTTATTTGGTTTTAGTATTTTAATTTAATGTGTGTCAGTTCTTTGTGGACACCCTATATTACAAAATTTAAATTAATTTATTTTCAAAATATTACATTTTATGTGCGTGAGCTCAGAATCAACTATGAATGTAGGCTTATAGAAGATCATGTAGCCCCCTCATTAACATCTATTTAAAATATATGTTTACTAAAAACAATTACTCTAATTTAAAAATATTTTAATATACTTTTTGCAATAACAAAATTACATTTGTTAAGTACATGAACAAGGTTTTCCTATAATTGTGCTTCAGAGTCAAATATTTAATATAGAAAACAAAGAGGTTCGCAGAAAGGGAAATGCTTGGAAGGAGGAGAAAGAGAAAGCTCGCAAGGGTTAGATTATTAAAAACCGCTGAACACTGATTTAGTGAGTTGGTGTATTTATGACGGTCAGCTCCGCTCTGACCACATTCTCATAACCCTTTGTGTAATAAACTTGTTTAAAGGGATTATCTTCCCCTCCAATAAGTATGAATGTAATACCTTAAATTTCCCTTCAAGGGTTATTGTTTACAGCAATCTGTTTTAGAAGCTTTATTCCGCTCTGATGTTACATTCCTAGAAATCTTTTGAGTTAAATTGCCTGGAGAGATGATGTACCTACCTATAATGTAATACTAATTGGGTTGTAAATGAGCGAAATTCTAGTGAAAAAATCAAATCTGTGTGTGGGTGTTTCCTTTTTCAAAGAACCTATTCTTTGTTTCTGTTTGAACAATGCAAATAAATTAATCTTACTTGGCTGTGTAGCATTCAAGGTATCTGTCGTCTAGGTAAAATATTACTTATGATGAAAAGCAGTTACGCTTAAACAATATAATTATTTTTATTTTTTAACCGCTTGTGTCTGAGCAACTATTTCTGGTCATTTGTTACATACTGTCGATGTCTTTTTGCGGAACATTATTACGACAGTTAAGATTTAATCTGATTTAAAATTAAATGTAATTTTGAAATTCTGAATATAGTGATTTAGTTTTACATTAAAAAAACATGACTTAATCCGAGAAAAATGTGAACGTTACGGAAAAGATTGCCTTGGAGTCGACAGGTTCAAAATAAGAAAAGAGAAAAAAAACACAGAAGAATTAGTCCAATGTAATTCATACAGAAAGTCATGCATAATTAAAGACCTTTTTCAAGATTTGAGCCCTTTTTGACCTATATGTTTAAACAGATATTCTGGTTTTTAAATATATCCTACTAATATTATAAGTGAGAAAGTTTGGATGGATGGATGGATGTTTGTGACAAGTAAACGCAAAAAATACTAGTCGGATTAGGCTGAAATTTGGTGTGATGATAGCTCACATTCCCGATTAACATATAGACGCATTCTTATCTCAAAATTCTTTCGGGCTCCGCCCAAGTGGATCTTCAGTTTCCCATGTTAATCTTATGAGTATACATATTTAAAAGGAATAAAATAATTTTGTCATCTGTTTCAACTATACAAGTCGGTTCCATGATATTAAATAGCATTAAAAAGTTACCAACCCCGTACAAAGGACGGGTATTCTGCTAGTATTCATAATAAATAATAACCATGAAAACAATTATTTTGTATAATATATATATATACGTTTTTGCAGTCATAATTAGATGAAAATTTTCTAGATCTCTTTATCTCTTATTAAACCGAAATTTACACAAATACAGTTTACACTAGATCAAATACTGGACTTACCCGAGTAAATCAGTTTATCCAGTTAGAATCAATTTTATTTAGTTATAGGAGTTAAAACGGTAAATGTATAGTAAATTATTGTGCATTTGAATTGCTGAAAATCAAACAACGGCCGTGCGGAGTAAAAAATAAGTGAAACCAATGGTATATAAGGCAAACTATTCATAATAAACACAAATACTGTCCAATTCTTCTGTACAAAATGCCCTTTGCATTTTTAACTGATAGACCATTTGATTCCTTTGAGGCAATTTTGCTGACAACAGATTCAGCATAAAAACCATATCAATCTAATTAGCTTAAGCACCTTAGTATGTCCAAATCCCCCGTTAACCCCATTACGGCTAATGACCGTTTGGTACATCAAAGTGACCCCCTCCCCCCCCACTCATTCAATTCCCCCAAAATTGACTCCCCCCAGGGCAGATGTTCTGTGCACCCAGTCACGTGACTATTCTTGTCTATTTCAATTAAATTAATACGCTAAGGGAGTTCCCTTTGTAATATTGTTTTGGCCTGTAAATATCACCTGTGTTCTACCTTTTCGGAAGTAAAGTACGATAAAAATAAAATAAAAACTTCGGTTCTCAAGAATTATACGCTCAAGGTTACAATAAAAAACAGGCCGTAAAGCTCGTCAAGCATGACGTCACGATAGAAGGCGGCAATGACGTAGGTATTTATTTATTTATTTTCCAAGGAATGATTAAAACAAGCAGCTGTTCACAAACAGCAAACATTACGTCATTGCTGTCTTCTATCGTGACGTCATGCTTGACGAGCATTATGGCCTATTTTTTTAGTCATACCGACCACGCCTAATAATTATGTCCTAATCTAACCTAGGGGTGGTTAATTTAGATTAGGTCAGGTTGGGAAGATTTTGTTAAACTAATTCAAATCTTATGTGAAGTCGAGTTATCGGTGTGGTTGGTATTATAGTAAGTACCAAAACTTTAAATTAGAGAGTAAAATGGTAAAATATTAGACAACTGTTAAGAAATATACATGAGAAATTTGCTGGATAGTTTTTTTTTTTTTTGTTCGCCTATTAAGGTAAAAGTGTTTCCTTTCTGTCATTATTTTCAAACCATATTGGATAGACTATTGATAAAGATAGTGGCCTCTTAAAATCAAATTCTTAAATAACAGAACTATATTTCATATTACTGAGTGTATTTACAATGCGGTTGCATTTTATTACTTTAATTGACAATCATTATAACCATTGTTTCGTTTGTCGACACCGTATTAGTTCTGCAATTGATCAGTAAAATCTTTTTCCTACAGTTACCTGACAAAGCGGGGTTCCTTGCACTGATTATAGTACGCAAACTAGCTAATTGCAGTATTTATTTAATATTCCTGCATTGGTTTTTCCCGCACTCCAGTATTCCAACCAAACAACAAAAAAACAGTGTGCTTTTATAATGCACGAAATACGTGTACGCTTAAAAATACGTTGGAAACTCTTAAAGATACTAAAACTACGATCAGCTGACTCAGCGTTTCACATCCTTTTTGATGATACTACGACTTAACCTGTTGTTTCGTGTTAATTTTTTATTTTCGTTCAACGCTTGGATATAAGCTTACCTTAAAAGGTGATGTTTAGTGTTTGAAAGACTAATTACCTAATATATGCATTATAGTAACCGTAGGAAAAATAGAATGTACAGTAATGCGAGTGCAAACTGCCTTTGCTGCACTCAAGAAACTTTCCACAAAAGCCGCTTTCTCTCATGTGCTGCAAGGAGCCACTTCGCGCACTAGTTACACAATAGTGGGCAAAGTGGCACTTTACTGCACACGAGAGAAATGTTTTTCGAGGGCGGTAAAGGCAGTTTGCACTCGTGTTACACATATTATTTATCCTACAGTTACTATAAATCATATAAATAATTAGTCTTTTAAACACTTTACAACATGTTTTTATGTTAGGTTAAATCCAAACATTTAACGAAATGGGAAACGCTGCACCAGTAGTAATAATATGTTTAAGTTAACAATAATATGTTGTTTTGCCAACTTATTTTCAAGCGAACACGGATTACGTCCATAATAAACAGCATGCTGTTTTGCGTTGTTTGGTTGGAATACTGGTGTGCGCCAAAGTAAAAACTGTGCACCAAAGTAAGGCTTTAAGACTATAATCTGTGCAAGGAAGCCCACTTTGTCGGGTTATGTTCACGTGTTTGGCTATTTTCCGCTTCAGGTTTGTACTTTCAATACTATAATTAATTTTGTTTAAGATTTTGTTTAAATTTACATTGTACCTACCGGACCACCATGAAGGTATCAAACCTGAAAAGTAAACCATATAGATTTAAATATACTTTACGAACAAAAAAAAAACTATGAAAATGAACTATTTATTCTACAGACTATGCAAACTGTATTTCTCCTATTAGTTATTATTTAGATTACAGAATCAAACACACGAAATCGTAATTCACTAAGACTTATTAATCACGGTATTCCGTTTTCAAACATTTTAATGACCTTTAAAGTTCATGGGGATCTCAGAAAGCATAAAGCGTCATGGAACACATGGCGGTTTAATTAATGCAGACAGAGATAATGGGGAGGTTCTAGACGTTTAGGGGAGCTTCAGGGGGCCTAGTGGATAAGACGGGGTGGTGAAATGCATTAATGCTGCTGCCAGACCAAGTTATTATAACTAACGATAATATGCCACATTAC
Organism: Macrosteles quadrilineatus; assembly: GCF_028750875.1. Lineage (NCBI taxonomy): Eukaryota > Metazoa > Arthropoda > Insecta > Hemiptera > Cicadellidae > Macrosteles > Macrosteles quadrilineatus. Next base: position 46,575,464 of record NW_026542597.1, read on the forward strand.
AAGAGATATAGGACTAAAATGAAAATCTATAGCTTTGCACTAATACTAAACCTTATAATTATAAGTATAAGAATCATAATCATAATCATTTGAAACCGTTTTATTATTTTATCTAATTATTTTAGTCTGTACTTCTAGACAGATACGATTCACTCATGCTACCTTCAAAATGCGGTCACCTTTTTGCAGTACAGCACAGTACACTGTTGAACAACGTAGAGTTGCAGGCGTAGAAAGTCTGAAAAATATCTCAAATACCTTGGATTTCGTTTCCATATTGTTAATTTAACAGTTCGAAATTGGTGTGAAAGTGGACCATTATTGTAGGATATTAGTATGAACAACATGTTTAAAATCAATTGATTTGATATATTTGTATTATTTTTTTTTAATTTTGTGAATTCAAATTTACTCCACAATTTTAATTAGTTAATTGTTTTTATGCTGGAAATGTGTAAACAGTATTATGATACAGCTAATTAAAGTGTGTTAGTGATATATGTTTGCATTATCATTCGTTTTACTCTGTTCAATGAGTCATTGAATTCAATCATTTATGTTGGAGGCGATTTTTTATTTTCATATTTTAACTAGCCCATACATTTTTTTTAGATTGCTTAAAACAGTTTGCTTGTAAATTTAAACAATTTAAATATAGTTATTTTAAGAAACTATAACCCCAATGAATACAGTTTATTAATATTTATTTCAGGTTTATTACAAAACAACTGAACCTATTATTTTACCAGAGCCATCAATTTCGATTCAGAATGGAATACTGTTTGTGTATGTGTTTATTGTGTGTGGTTGCATATTGCAACTTCACGTCACAAATAATAATCCCATTGAATAAAAATATAAGAATACTTATTATTGTGTTGACAGTTTAAAAATAAATGAAGACAATTCTGTTTAAAAACGCCAAACTGTGCGTATTATGGGGGCATGATAGATGAAGTCAAGATAAATGGAGATACTTGTTGTATCTTTTTAATCACATATTCTTATAGATAAATATAAATGATGTAAATTTCTCACTTCGTCCTCCATTCACAAATTCCCCCTTATATATAAAACCACGCATATCATAAATAAATTAAAAATAGTAGTATCATAGTATTGAAATTGATAGTTTTAAAAGTTATTGGCTTAAAACAACGCGATCATTACCCATCGACAAAGCTGTAAACAAATATCAGCCAAGAAAGTTCCCATCTTATTTTCTCTTACGTTACAACGCCGCTGGCACAGTGGGGTGCGACAGAGCGACATTGGGGCTAACCTAGTGGAAGTAACGTGACAAGGCTTTGCTAGGGCGACACAAAGCACACCGGGACTTACAATTAAACCGTAATATCGTACAAAGGAGAGGCAAGAAAACACTGACTCTGGGGAACAGCACGAGGAGATGTCGAAGGAAATGGTTATATATTGGATGAGGGAGTGAATCTGCATTTGGCGCTTAACAAAAAAATATCACTCTTGATTCAAGAATGATCACATAAAAATAAATTATTCGGTAAAACATGTCCAAGGTGGTATATTAGGTTTCAGACAAAAGGGGAGAACATATGTTTGTCGAAACAAGTAGACATTTAAATATGAATCAAAACCGTATATGAATCCATGGTTGTTTTCGGTGTCACCTGAATTGTCAATTTTTGTAGATTGCTGCCAGGTGTTTACCATCTCTGTGAATTTGAGCGTAAATGTCACCGAAATTCACCATGCATTCTTATAATAGCGCCTAAGAAAGCCATCGTATAAAGAACATAATATTCAGTTGGTTTGTATTCCCATAATATAAAACAAGCGCGTGTACGGACAAACTTAAAGAGACAAACTCCGAGATTTTTTTATGTAGTAGGTATTTGGCCACGAGAAATCGATTGGAGTTTGTTATAAGGAAGGGAAAATTCCAGTTTCCGTTCTAGAGCCTTTTAAGTATCCATGTTATCATCAATACCTTTTTGTATACATGTATTTTTATAGCAATCTATGTATTTATAAAGGCGTATTTCCTTTGTATCATCAAAAATTTGTTCACATTGATTACCGTACATAATGAATACCTTTAAACTATCCAAATAACTTATCTAATAAATTTAATTTTAAATTCAATCCGAGCATATCTTGGTCTCCTGGTACTGTATATATATATATACAAAGATATTTTCAACGAATTTCTCTAAAGGGAAGTAGCTTTTACCGTAGGTGGTGCGGTAGGACCAGGGCCAGTGACCGTTATAATTTTTGGTTTTGATGCCCCCTAAACGTAAAAATACTCTATTCATGAAAATAGTTTTATATACCTACGACCGTGAACACGATAATTTGAGTAATTGTTGTCCGATTTTGGAGACTTAAATGAATTCGCGAACTACCACGATCGGACAATGGAAATAGGGGTTTATAGGGTAAAAATTGGATTTTTCCAATATTGACCCTCAAAACATAACATTTCCTAATTTTCCTTCAAGCCATGTTAAAGATCTTAAAAAACATTCAATTTTTATGTTGAAGTGTCTTTTTCGTTTATTTCTTCAAAAATTCAAAAATTTGTAAGATTAAATTGTTATGAAGGTTAAGTTAACTGTTGTAGGTTGTTTGTATGTGGGTATTTTGGTTAAACTTAGCAAATAAATTTATTAGATACTAAGCATTTAATATTTTTATTTTAATATTAGTATTTCATATTATAAGAAATTATTAGCATTTAACATTAGTATTCTTTACAAAAACACGTTTCAATACATGTAGAAAACCTTGTTAAAACTAACGTTATTTAAATAGATTTATTTGAAAATCCAATCAGGTAAATGGAAAGCAAACTTCCTTGGTCTGCAGGGTTGCCGTGTGGCGGAGGTATTTTTGTTCAACAAATAAACTGCAACAACTCTAAACCATCGTTTAGATATATTATTTAGTATTTAAGTCTATTGTGCCTTTTATTCCAGCAAATGCATCATTGTCAAGTCACTATAAGATATTAAATAGAAAACACAATTTACGATTAAGTACCTAAGAACTCCTTTTTGAGTAGTTCATTCACGGGCCATTGTCTATTTACTAAAACAGTTACAGTCAATATCCAAAGGGGCCTATTGACAGCTTCAGCTACTAGACGAATTTAATGTTTTTGAAGAAGACCAAACATTTATTGAATGAAGTATTACTACGCAAAATACTTCTGTAAATACTTCAAAATACTTAAATAATACTTCTGTAAAGTAACATCTCTATAATCCGAAGATTGATTTGGTAATTTTTATGGTTTAAAACTAATTTTTATAGAACCAGAGTAACCATAAACTTTGGGGTTATACTAAATTGTTGTCGCGTGAGACGGTTAATCCAATCAGTATCAAAGTTTCTTACGCATCTCACACTTATTAGGATTTATATTGTCCCTAATTCTTGTCCATCTCAGAATAGTTACGTTTTTATTTATCAGTGATACATACCACTTTTGTCAAAACAAGAACAAGTTATTAAATTTCTTGGCCACTAAAAGGTCCAATTTGAGGGGAAGTGTTTCAATTGTGGCAATATCAGTTATGAGCATATGTCACAACAAGGTAACTGTCATGCTTAATTCTCCCCTCCTGTGACCGGGACCCTCCTCTCATTATAGGCACGTGATCGCAATTATCTGTTTTAATAACAATAAGAGAGATCTAAAGTGTAAACCTTTGGGAGAGTAAAACATACATTTAATGAATTTTGTTGCAATACGTCTTAAATTTAGAGTTTACTGCTATACATTTCGTAACCGGTAAGCCACAGTTTTAAGTAAATTTAAATACATTTATATTTTTTCTCCCAGATTTCTATCCTTTATATAAATGGTTTCTATATCATGATCTAAAAGTGTACGAACTCGTTGTTCTTTTATACAATATGCATACTCTTATTTTATGAAACGTCTGTAATCAAATATTTGTTTCACAGTAGTTACAGGTATATTGAATTACAACACTATAGACACAGTTAACTACTAACTATTCATCGAGTTACCACGTTTTCTCTATGTTTTATCAATATTATCATATCAAAGCGATACTAATAAAGTTAAACTGTCAATTCAACTAATATACGAGGGGTTAACAATAGTTTATGAAAATGTGCCTATGTTCCCAAACACCCAATGCTAAAAGACTAACATTAAATTTTATTTTATCCAAAAAGAAACTCTCCTGACATCAAATTGAAAATGTGAAATTGCATTAAAACCAGACGTTTTCTACCAACTTTCTCGTTGGTTTCTCCCGATAGACTGGCCTTTGTGTCTGATATTATGCCAATAAATCTAGATTACCGACCAGTATCGAACCATGATAAATAAAACTTGATTACATACATGCAAAAGCTGCTCTTTGATATTTAGACTGTTATACAACTATAAAAGGGAATACAGCCAGCTGAGATTTTAACCAACAAGCATCCAACGTGTGACACCCGCATCTCTGCAGCAGACACCGAGTTTCATCAAGAGTTTTTGCGATGCTAGTTGGCGTTCCAAATAGGCCTTCTCGCACGGCATGACACTGCGACAAAAGACAGTTTAAAAAATGCCGAGCCACAAAAGATCAAAAGGGCTCCTTTGTGGCGGCCCGGGGCGACAGGGCCGTATTTAACCCGCACTCCACGGCTTTGGGGCTGTGAGCGGCTTAACTGGCTGTCAGTTGGGGCACACCTGTGAATCATAGCGTCTTCCCACACCAACTGCCGTTTAAGGTTAACTGTCTTCGGTACTCGTTCTATGCTCCTGTAAAACACGATCATACACATGCCATTAAAATCATTAGGAGAAGAATAACATTGATTTATTTATTTTTGCCTCCAGGATTGATAGGAAAAATATATTGGCTATATTTTAGTCCGTGTTATGTTAAGTCGACAAGTTTTACCTTTATTTTAAAATCGACTAAGATCTTTAGAAGTAAACCTGCAAATTGATTAATGAGGCTAAAATAATATACATACAGGATATTGATGCCAAGAGAAAAGTGTGTACTTAAATGACAGAAAGGTTATTGTTTTTATCTTTGACTTTCACTAATATGCTATATACTTGTATACTCAAGACAATTATATGTGTTTTTATTTTTTTTAGGGTCACGCTAATATTACTGTTAATATCGTTTATGTGTAATATTGCAATCAATAAAGAATCACACATTTGGGTAGTTATGAGACCTTTCTGCTTAAAACACAATATCAACTAACTTTACATAGTATATTCACCAGTGTGATACCCTAGTGGTTTCGTGATATCCCTTTCCCAAATCTTTTTATAGCAAGACAATATTTTGTATTACGACACAACTGATAATTTGTAAGACCAAATTCCAAATAGCTGTGAGTGGTTAAGGTATTTGAATTCCACTGTGAAATAGTAAACGAAACAAGTAAAGGTAGAAGGTAGAATCCACCCATAATGCAGTTCTACAGGATAGGACTCCATTCAACGATTGGGCTCGAGCCAAAGGACTTGCGTAAATTTGTGGTTTGGCTCCTACCTATGCCTACAATCCGAGCCCATCTTTGATTCTCTGATTTGATTATCGACCTCCTGTAATAGAGTCTTATTTTATGTTTTATTTGATTTATTTGTACTAGAGGTCACCCAATGGTTGAAAACTGAACCAAAAATATCTAATGTACGGACTTCTCAATTTTCACCCTACGCTGTAAACAAAACATCTGGTTGGAATTTGTTCCATTTGTTTTGATTTTTTGTTTGTATTGCGTTGCTTTTTCGTCACCATCGAAAACCCATAAGGTCCATGTTATTTTTTTTTATTTTTAATTTATTTATTTTGCCTATTTTTGAGCCTGATTGAATTTATGAAGGGATTTTGGACATGTACAGGGAACTATCTTTCCAACAGTATGCGCAGATTTTCCTGCGATGCACACGAGCTGAGGAAAAAGGTTTTAAAGAAACATGCTTGCCTATTAAAGATTATGAATGTCAATTTGAATATCAAGGCTGAGAAAATGGTCAAAAGATTTGGCGCTATAACAACAATCATACAATTTTTACAAATAAATTTGTTTTGGCAAAGTTGTCTCTAAAACCATTTCACGATTCAAATAAAAAAAACATGGTAAATATGTATGAAATTAATGAACATTTATTAAATAAATATTGACTAAGAATGGCAAAATTTATTCAGTTATATCATATGTTATATCATAATATTTTGTATTTTATTTAAATAATATTGATTGGCCATCTTTGTTATGCCCTTAATCTCTTATGATTATGATAAGTATTTTGCGTACAATACGAAGTGATGGAAGCTAAGCTCAATGCCTAAAATGTTATTAAGAATCACATTAGTATTTATCTGTATACATATTTTATAGATTAAATAGGCTAACTATTTGATTGTTTTTTTTTTTAGTTTACTAGACCTACCTTTTTTTTAGTTATGTAGGCCTACTACCATTGACAATTATGTTCATTGTATTTGAACTTTATTCATGAATTAAACATGCCAATCCCTATGTCCTTGTAACATGACTATAGTTTTTGATAACTTGTACTATACTTTTTCAAATAATTAGTCTCTTGTTACCAAATTATTAATTGTATCTTGGTAAGTCTCCATTATGAGTTGAATATTACAGTTTATTCAAGATTATATGCTTTTAAAAGATATCGATTCCTATTTTTTTTTTTTTTTATGTGTTGATCAGTATATCATTTTTGTTAAATGAACACATCAATGCGTAGTGTATTTTGTTAAGAGTTTGATTACTATAAATCTATTTTTAGTAAAACCAGTTAAAAGCTAAAGAATAAAGGAACCTCAAATGAGAATAATACAGTTTACAGTGAAACTTTATCTAACCAAAGCTAACTTGGACTACATTTCTTCACCTAGGTTTTCACCATTTTAATGGTTGTTTTATACATATTAATTCAAATAGATAAAGTATATTACAACCCTTTAAAGCAAAAACAGTGGAACCGATAGAACACGTTGCACTTTAGTTGAATTACAGCTGAGAAGGGGTTTAAGGGTTGGCTTGTGTTTGAAAGGGCCAAATAGGGTGAGTAAGCCCGACTCAGGTGGGGTACAGGTCTACATTTGCATGATAATTACCTTTGTGTCTTGGATCTGGAATTAATATTTACAACGCACCACTAATAAGTCTTAGCATGATATTAACACGGGTGTACAAATCTGTCGTCAGTGCAAATATCAGTTGAATGATGATACATGAATATAAATATATATTAAATTGTGTTTAAGGCTACATCGGTGTTTCTCCATGTAACTATCAACGTTAGTGATGTAGTTACAACACAGAGAATCGGTATTAACTTTGAAAGTAATACTAAAAGGTCCGTTAAAAATCAATTAATGAAAAACAACCTTAACATCAAAATGCATTTCTGTGTATTTATCTGGGACACTATCCACAATTTTATGCTGAATTACAACATAACATCATTAATACTATGTAAACCATTCGTATGTTACACATATTAAGTGAATTTATGCCACTAAAATATGACCCAATATAAGTAATCAAGTCCGACATTTCTCATTTAGTCAGAGGTTTATTAATAAACCAAAATACTTACGAAACAACCTTTTAGCGAATTTCCCATATACGGAATAAGCTATTACCGTTGGTCTCATGGTAAGACCTAGACCCGGGACCGATATACTTTTTCATTTTGAGGTCCCCATAGGCCAAAAACACCATCCGTTAAAATTCATATAAAAAAAAAAAATTTCCCCATTTTTTACCCTAAAAACTTTAAATTTCTAAATTTCTCTCTAGAACATTTTGAAGAGCTAAAAAAAACTAATAATTTAGTATATTGAAGGGTTTTGAATTTTCATTGACTACGGAGAAAATTAAAAAAAAAATTAAATTTAAAATTCCCATGTTATTCTTATGGAGAATAAATAAACTGTTGTAGTTTGCTTGTTTATGGATATCTTTTAATCAAATTTGGCAATTTGGTTTATTTCATAATAAGCTATCAATATTTCAATAAAAAAAAAACACACCTTAATATCTTCCCCGTATCAGCAAACCTAACTACTCACTAAAATTAAAGTTATTTAAATAGGAAATAAATCTGAAAATTTTTAGGGAATATTTTAGTAGAAATCAAGCCGGTAAAATGGAAATTCGCTTAGTATGCAGGTTTGCTGCGACGGGCGTATTATAGAGATATGATGCCGTTATCCAGATGATTTTTAACATAGCATTAGTGTTTGGTTCTATTTAGTGCTAAATAGTGTAAATTTATTGTGACCGCTTTTATTTATTTCCACACTATATCAAATAATGATCTTGATATGCCAAAGCTACTTAAGGCTATAAATATTTACGCCATGAATGAAAGTAATAGACTGTGAAAGTATATGAGCAATATGCATTCATTGTAAACCTCCGATAGTTTAACTTATTTATTTAAATCGAGCCGTTATGTAAATGGCTACGTTTGTACGTATGTATGTTGTAAAAAAAGCTTATAATAAATTAAAATTTACTACAAAAACGCATACTTTCGTTCCCTCTTCACCCTGAAGAGAATGAAACACCACTCAGTATAATAGAAGTTTATAGGACGATTGGCTGAAGGCCAGATACTCTGGGATGCCTGAGTCTGCGGCTTCGTTTGCTATATTAAACTTTTACACGATGCTGGCTCAATCCTTATTCCCATACGAGATTAAATGTTATTTTATAGTGTTCTTGAACTTGAAAATATGTTTTTTTGATCAGGGATACAAAATGACGCGTTTAACTAATAATCTTTGTTTTTTTTTATATGGTGGACTCATATTTATTTTGCATTTATATTACCGTAACCTCAAATACCAAACATTATTGGCCATATTTAGTAAAATGTGTATCTATAAATAGGCGTTTATGAGTTAAGTATGTTTAACATATATGTTTTTGAAGAAAAGAGTAAATAGTGAAAAAGTAAAAGCATCAGGCATCAATTACGATTTTATAACATGAACTACAGTTTTGTCAGTTTTATTTTTTTCTGTACGCGTATATTTTTTTTCACCAGTTTTAAATGAGATAATATACTGGTGGTTTAAAGTGTTAATTCATTAAATGTTGGCCATAATAAAAAAAAAAGTAGAAACACGTTTTTGTTCTTTCTTACTGAACTACTTTATATAACAAGTGAGTATGTGATATACCTTCAAACGTTTTGTGACGCATAGCGGCACGCTATATTTTTTATAGTGTGTGCAGTTCGCGAAGCCGGGCTGCATGTTCATCTCGTTGCCTGCCGCGACTGCATCAATGCTCTATCCCCACCTTTCCTAGTCTTGTCTCTCCTTCTTCGACAACCGGCTTCTACACAGGAAACCTCTCCGTAAAATCCAGGACTTCTCTTCGATGTTTGGGATAAGTTATCATAGTTAGTTAATATGTAGAAATTAAGTAGGGAAAATGTCTGGCTAAGTCAGGTAACTAGCGGGGAGCCCTTCTGGCTCACCCGACTATGGAAATGTAGGAATTGACAACTTAGCCGGTTGGTGGCACTCTGCCACCAACCGTTCGAAACATGAATACTAATCCACATGTTCCCAGAATGTAACTTAATAGTTCAAATCAATTCATACTTATTTCTCATTCAGTATTCAATTACATATCACTCATTTGCTCATCAATAATTAGTAAGTAATTACCCAAGTTCAGTTCATAGTGGAAGGATAGGTTTATATTTAAATAGTTAGTTCCATTAGTTCAAATCAAAGCTGGATAGGCAAGTGTTCTGATATGGGTAAAAGGTCTCCGTCCCTCTGGTCCCCAGCAATCTTCCTAATTGTATTGGTAGCAGATTCAGCACGCAGAAATCAAGTTTGGTCCAGACACACCTTTTCCTAACCTATTAGCATTACCCTGTTTATTCCCTCCTGATTACCCGAATTTCCCTCCTCCATCCCATACCTTAACCCCGCACCCCCTCACCAAACGGCCACCGGCTACAGTTTTATCTATTGTGACCCAAAACTAAACTAAATAAATTAATAACTCCATTAGACATTAATGTGTATAATTTCTCTTAGGACAAAGTAGGATTATAACAAAATCCTTGTTATTATGTTCATAAAGGATGGATGGTAGTTTATAAATAAAATAAATATGCACATGTTCAATTTATAATCAGAGCATTCATTACGTATCTATATTCTATAAAGCAACTTCATGATGAAGCTTTAATGAAAAAATATAAAACTGGTTCGCGTCAAGAAGAAATTTTAAAATGAAAAGTTGAAAATAAATGACTTGAGAGCAAAGAGCCACTGTAACAAATTGGCCTTCATTGATATTACTTTGTCTTTGAGATGGGTTTTGTGCAAGGATCAACGAATTTAATACTTTGAAAACATTACTAAGTAAAATTTATAAAAAAATGTCTTTCATGTTTCTTGCTTATTACATTAACTGTCTTATTAAACAAACAAATTGAATGATATTATATAATAGTAAAAATAATGTCAATATTTCCAAAGGGGTTTTTTTTTGTGGTCAGTGAAAAAAGTATAATCCAAACATTGAAAGAGGTGGCTTTTGAGCACACTGATATCAGGAAAATGTAATTTTCTGCTTCGATGATTCTCCATTCAATTGGACGGTCTCCTTTTTGCTTCTTGTATGCACACAAAAGTAAACATAAAATGTTATAGTAAAATCATTTCTTTAAATGAAAGTTTTAGTTGTTTTTCATCCATCTGCATGTTTTCGTTAAATTTTGTTGTCTATTTTAAATGTAGAGTTAAATTAAATGAATTTATGTTGTTAATAGTTTTTTTTTCATCAGTTGCATTTTGGTGTTACCGAAACTCTTGCTGATTTAAATGTTTAGTAATATGTACTATCATAATTTTGTATTTACAATGTTAATGTTGTGAATTTTATATTTCCCACTATACATAACGTAAGATTAGTATAGATTATATATTTTTTTTCAATTTTTGGCGAAGCATAACAGTTTATTCTAGGAATTTAGCGCGCGAAAAATGTAATAGGTTAACACGGATGTGACCTTTTTAGTATAAAGAGGTTTATTGTCGATAAAACTGTACTTAACAAGCTGAAAATGTAACTATTAGTATTCATAGCTTAAATATCATAAAAAATAACTTTCAGTAATGGAAGTTTCAAATATAACGATTTAACTATTCATAATTAGTCTCAATTCTGCGAATTATTAACGTGGATCCCTGTTACCCTTATCTACAGCAAAGTGAAATCATCTACTTCGAAAACTGACTTCGAAATCATTTAATACGTCATGGTTAATATTTAATTTTAATCAGACGCATTTAATTTAAGGTAAGGTTATAACTTAGTATTGATGTAAAATATTCCTCTTAAAACAAATTTCGGTTTAACTATAATTTTTAACTATAATTTTTTAACTAATTTCGGCTTACAACTATAAAAAATATAGTGTAACAGCCATAAGCCATAAGCCATAAACAGAAACCCCTTTTATTGAACAATATTAAACATTCTCTGCAAGAGTAAACACAACATTTGAAAATTACAACTTTTTCAAGGCTGCCATTTTTCCCTAAATGCGAGCTTTTTGTTAAAAACTACGAGTTTAATTAGACATGTGTCACTAAAGCAATTTTCCATACTCGTAAGCACTATTATATTGTAAAACGTAACATATTTGTCAGTTATTTGAATTATGAATGAAATGCACAGGCTTGTTTCTAAGTGTTTTGTTATATCACATTGATTTTTTATTTGGAACTGTGCACTTAATCATTTATTGTATTGATTATAATTCAAAAGATAACTTTGTATTTACCTTTGAATGAGTAAAACATATTTCTGAGCTAGTGAGTTCCGGGAATGAGTCTTTGTAAAATGTTGAAACATTAAAAATTCAATCGAAATACATGGAACAGTATCCATATAGCAGAGATGGAACATTCAACCAAATCATATTTTAGCGAAAGCGGTATTACGCGTCATCAAACAAGACCAGTTTACATAAATGTCGTCAATACACCAATTTTTATTACGATTTGTGAAAAAAGAGCATTCCTATTGATATGGTAAAGTTACGTTGCCTATATCACCTAAGTTCTATTAAATAGAACTTAAATTTTAAATTTTAAAATTAAAGAATACAAAATTGTTATTGTTGAATTCTTTTAACGTATTTACTTTTATCTTGGATATTTTAAAATGACAAGTAAACTTTGTTTATGTTGTTTGCCTGTTAAAATAAAAATATAAATTGTTTAAAAGTAGTTTATGGTTTGTTTTGTTAGTTTAGAGTATCATAAATAAATAAAATCCACTCGTTATCTGAGAAGCTAAACCACCTAAAGTTATAAATACATTTTAAAAAATAAGCTTATCCTGGTAAAATATATACTTAATGTTCTTATTTATGCTTTGATACCAGGTAAAATAATGACACAATCACTTGATTATGTTGTTTCACCTCAGACTCCGTACTACTACAACAATAGACTAAAGAGTAGGCCAGCTCTACTGCCTAATCTATGTTCTACTCTTTATTCTACGCTTTAATTAAAACAATACAGAAATTTGTAGCAAATTTTAAACGCCTACAAAAGAATCCAGCTCTAATAGGTGTTTTTAATCAATCATAACGTAAATTGTTTATTTTCAAATATACAAGGAGCTTTTGTGATAGAAATGTGTAGTATTACTCTGATAGTTTTGTTCAATTACCATTATTTACAGTTTTATAATTGCATATTAGAGTTTATACCATAAGGTAAAGGACGTCCTAAAAAAATATCAAGCACTTACTATATTTAGAATCTTTCAAACTTCAAAAATGATTTACCAAAGTGCCATCGTACATACTGTGGCAGAGTTAAGCCATAAAAACCAAATACATTTGATAGTTCATTGCGTAAACCTCAAACTCATTTCAATGAATTGACAATATTGAGATGTTCCATAACTAAATTTGATGGCCTATGTAAATGTTTTTAGCACATAGATGCATCTAAAGGCATAAATAATATAAAATTCATCGTAATGTAAAATCCTACCTAACATTGTTTATAAACAATCCACGCTTTGACCTTACTTTAAGCAGTTTAATAAATTTTGAGGGTTTCATAGAAGCATCTCTTTGTGTAAGACATCATTCTACTTTAAAAATTTATCATACTATTCACTGAGTTACAGAAAAGAATATAAAAAAAGTATTGTTGTTTAAAGATTTATTGTGGACATTTTCCATCACAATAGTAAAAATCAATACAACAATGATGGCAAAATAAACATCTAAACAACATTAACTCACCAACGTCAACAATGAACTTCGAACGAAGAAAAAATAAAACGAATATTATTGTAAAATGCGGATCTGCTAGTTCCTAAATTTTATTTTTTGGAGAAAACCGAAGAAAAATGAAACAACTTTTTAAATGATTCTTAATATCATTCATGTGTGTCTGTAAATAGCAATTTGGTACTGAGCTTCGATTCAATAACTATAAAACAAGCTGAAAACATTCTATGAAATCAGTTTTCCGAATGTTGATACAACAAGCATCAAATTGCATCGTTTGAAAATTTGCCGAAGAGTGATTCAGTTTTGAAATGGATGACAAATGATAACTTTGATTTTAGAACCATCTCCAATTATCTTCTGAAGGAATGATTATAGTGCTTATTATATGCCGGATAAAAAGTGTTTTTCCTTTAAGACAAGGTTTTATTGATACGTAAAACAACGCATGAATAAAGGATTCCGGTTTAAAAATGTGCATGGTATAAAACATGAAATATATGATTTTAAAATGTTTTTTCGCGCATATTTTTAATCTTTTATATCATATAACTACCACGAGCAACTGGCTGACACCAGGCAATTTAACCTTTTTTGTACTGTTTAACATTAAAATAATTTTGTTTTTCATAAAATCATAAAGAAAATCTATAAATTTACCATTACCAATGAGTTTTGAACATATTTACATAATATTTGTATTATTAAATTATTAAACTTTTTAAGCGTATACACAAATTACGGAACAAATTATGTATTCCACTAGTGTAATATTACAATTATTAATAAATAGAATTACAAAATTTGGTAATTATTTATTATTCAGCAATTCTTTTTCAACAACCAGCATTAATTTCACCAGGTAGTTACAAAGAAATCCATTCTTGTTAATTTGAGAAAACTTATACAGTAAAAACAGTACAATAACAAAATACGTGCGGTAAAATTTAAGGAACAATTTTCACTTACGTATTAATATGGCTGAATAGGCTATGTATAAAATACCTACATAACTATTAGCAGAATGGTAAATACTTGGAAACAATCTAGTTTACAACATTTTAAAAACAAATACTTTATGTAGTCCGATTTCAACTTTTCACTACCCTATACCAACCAGTGTGATGCAAAGTTTGAACCGATGTCAATAAGGAGTGAATACTAAAATCCTAGAATGATTACGGACATAATTTTGTATTCCTGGGTGTTTTATCCAAATACCTTTCTCAGTCAAATTTGAAAAAGGGCCTTCTAAAGTTGAGAAAATATAGGCTTACTAAAATATGCCATCTGGCGAGTTGTCTCTGCCGTAACTTGGTGGCGCTGTATGTGAGCAGCAGTTTACCACAAACATACAGTAAAGTGTCTGACAAGTACTTCATGTCGCACACACACGCTCCCAGTCTCCTTTCTTGGTTTACTACTCCACTGCTGGCGTTATATGAGATCTTATTGGCATAACCGGTAATAATGATTGCAATGCAGTTGGGTGGTTAAAAGATTACAATTGTTAAGTTTTCTAAGTATTAATGCTTGGTATTGTACATAAAGGACTTTCTCTTTAAAATTGGTTTTAATAACATAATGTGATTCTTCATAAAAGCACAGAAAATTAAACAATTTGTTTAATAACGTTCTAGTCTTTGAACATAAATAAAGTGTTTATTAAGAACCTGTATATTGCAAGCTGCTTAACGCTAATTAGTTTTAGACGATAAACCTTTTACAAATACAAATAATGAAACTTCCGTACTTAATAGTGTTATTTAGAATGTCACAAAAAACCGTTGAAAAATAAAAATTAAATCGTGATATGTTTCTTTTTAATTTATAGGAATTATACTCATTGTGTAATTTTGAAAAGTATTATTCTTTACTAAAAGCTAAAAACTTATAACTGTTAACATTGAATAGATTAAGGGTAAAGATTTATAAAACACACGTTTTTTTATCGCTTATTAATTTCAGATTTTATTTTCACTACTCTTTTAATTAATACAAATCTCTCTATAATCAAAGTTAAAAGTCATACAGAATAGGTATGACCACTTAAAAATATTCAGGAATGATTACAATTTGACAAATAGATTAATTCCTAAATCAAATGTAATATCAAAGAACCTATCTCAAAGAAACATTCGTTTAGAATATTGGAAATAGAATAATCTCGTCTCGACATTGTAATAAATTAAGATGATAAACCTCAAGCTACACATCGCCTATTCTTTAAAAAAACTTTAAATAAATGAAACTACAACAAAAATACAAAAAAATGTTTACTAAGTGAAATAAAGTTGTGTTACAAACTTAAAGCAAAAGTAAATATATTTCCAAGCTACGTCCTGCTACTGTATTAAGTTTTTGTATCAATACAACAGCAAAAATACAGCAATACATTTAAATTAATGTGTTTACTAACAAAAATCCCATCGTAATGAAATAATTAAAGGGAACCTATTTTAAGATAACTCTATTGTATGGAGCTATACAATACGGTGGACGTAATAAGGTGTTTATGGCCCTTTATGAATAGATAGCTGACGTTACAGCAACGCCTTGCCAACATTGGTCTATATATTTCCATCGCCGAGGCCACATGAGCAAACTATTTTCATAAATAGACTGTACTACAAAGAGTAAAAACTTCGTGAAATGTATCAAATGTTTGAATAGGTCTGTTACTTTTTTACATAGCATTACATACCTCATTGATAATATTTTCAAGTTGCATTTTACACTACAAGGCAAGCGTCAACTACCTTAGTAGTATATTCATTTGGTTTCTTAATTTGACATCATGCGATAATAATGACATTTTGTACATACACATTACAAATACTTTTTAAATTTTAAGAAAACGTATAATATATCGTTAGTGTTCTAACCTCTTGGTAGTGTAATTCAAATACGAACAGAAGTAAAGACCAAATAATAAACGTAAAACTCTACTGAATGAAAAAAAGGTTTTTTCTGTTAAAACTGTAAATTCGTTAAATCTTAATCCACGCAAACAAAGATGCGTTGATAGAACATGTTTTACTTAACAAAATATTCTCAAATATACTTTAGTATAATCACAAGTTGTATACTAAATATAAAATGATATTTTCCGGGAATTAAAAACATAACTTACACACCAAACGAAGAGTCTTTAAGCTGAACAGCAGATTTTAAAGGGTTTTAAATACCCTTTTGACGTATTTGTACATAACCCATAAAATTATATTATATAGTGTTTTGCCAAGTATTTTTGTTTTGACAAATATATTATAAACAAACGTATACATTTAGTAGATAGTTTTTTTTTTCAATCCGGATAATGTATTGTTTCAGCAAAAACATACTGAAATCACAGAGAAAATATACATACGCTTTTACCATGCACTATCAATAAAAATAAAAAAAATCATGTAAATAAACGGTGTTACAAGACTCACTCAGATAAATTGCATGTTTTAAGGCTTCTTAAGAGGTAAACAAGAGTGTCGGTTGGGGCGTGAAGTTTACTCTTTGTCAATGGCTCTGGGGTAAAAACACAATAGAGGAGGTTTGAAGGGCCACAGCTGGTGGGTGAAGGACCTTCATTGATGTGTCACAAGTGTGTAATGGGTAAACATTGCACAACATTTAACTACAACTTGAGCTGTAGAAGAATAATAGGTATGACAGTGTTTTGATGTTTTAAAATAGTTTTTTTAGGTTCTTATGAACAGTATTGTGTTACGTTTTGAGAAATAGCACACTCTCTTACGACAAAGTTTATGTTTAATTTGCAAAGCAGGTGACGTTAGTTATGTCTGGAAAAAATAAATAATAGGAAAAAGGCAAACATTGAAACCGAATTTAAGTATGTTTATTGACTTTTCGATACTTATGGTTAACTGATCTGCTAAGTTTAGCGTGCCGTTTTTTTATATAAGTATTAATGGTTTCAAAACTATGATATTTAAGCAAAAAATGAACGTATATAATTAAGTCTTAGTGTAATATGTTTAGTCTTGATGTATCATTGACTGTATATCATAAATTATTGTATATTGTTAATAATAAAATGATACTAAGAAAAATTACAATATAAGTTCGTAAAAATACTTGCTGTTAAAACACTTGTTTTGTTTATATTTTTATTTTCAGTATATTATAGTTTTTTTTACACTTAAATAAAAAGTAGAATCCCATGGACTATAGAACTTTAGTTAGAATCGGTTTATGGGAATTCAAAACAAGTGTTAACAGACCTAATAGTATAATAAAGTAAATATGATTGATGACTTATGTTTAGTAAACAAAAAAATAATAATACAATACCGTTTTGTAAATAGCATATTAATAGCATTTTAAACCATATAGAAGATGATCATCTATAGTAAATGGCAAATGATTCAGTCTAACAGAGGTTTAATTTAGCAAACCAAGCCGCAAATTCAGGGAACCCAGAGTATCTGGACTTCAGCCAATCGTCCAATAAACTTCTATTATACTGAGTGGTGGTTCATGCTTTCTTGCAGCCCGGTTGTAATATTTTTATGGTTAATAATAACAAAAGCGGGGCCTTTTTTATCTATATATTTGAATAGCTCAGCGGTTTGTTATAACATAATTTTATTGCTGTTTATGCAAGATACATAGTTTAAAAATCTTGCTAATGAAATATTTGTCACCTTACAACAATACATCATTGTGTTACTTTCAGTTATTTCATTTTATCCAACGTTGTAAATTAGTGGATCCCCCCCAAAAAATATTGACACAATGAATTCTGAAAATACTGTAGATTAAAAAACGTTATCTAAAGCCAGTTTTATTTTTACAAAACTGAAGTACTAATATCTAATTAAATTACTATATTACACACCCAGTTAATAATTGGTGCAATATACGTTAGGGCTTCGTTTATACTGATGATGTTAACGATAAACTAGAGCATAAACAGGGTAATATCGCTTTAACCATATAACTGAGCTGCAATATCTGTAAAGTAGCAATACAATACATCTAATCATCCATATAAACAGATTTAACGGATTGTGGATACATAATGTCATCGTGCAACTATATAATAGTAAGAAGATTTAAAATACTATATTATACCATACATAAATAAGTTGAATTGGTTAGGTTACGTGACTTAAATTTAAAAACAAATTACTTTGACTTTAATATTTTTAGTTAACGTATTATAATTTTACCAAACTTATTTTGCAAACTTCGTGGTACACACCTATCTGTGCACTCCCCTGAGATACGTTGAGCTTGTATGGCTCACTCTTTTCAGTAGGTTAAAATGTTAAAATGATAAAGTAAACCTTAAAAAAGATTACACAATTAATATAATTACAATACATCTTACAATAGCTAGAAGTATTGAATACATTTATCAGGCTCAATCAAATTTATTGTTAACTAAAAGCTTTAATTGAATACATAGATTTCTGTTTATTTAATCCATTTAAGTTTTAATTGTGTATGTATGAAAGGAGGTATATGTATGTAGCTCACTGTCATGGCATATTTAAAAATGAATGAACAACTGTCTTAATTAGTGTGCTATTTTCACATAATTTACACATTTTATCTTATTTCATTTAAAAAATCTATTACCTATAATATAAATTATGAAAAATTATTAAACGAAATTGCACTTCTACCTAAGGGTTAACCTTCGTTAGATACAAATACTTACACTTATTATTTTTTCAAGTTAAAGGCTCGAATTATTTACAAACCAAACAAAAATATATATCTTACAGACCTTTCTATTTAGAATAACAACGATGCAATTTGAGAAAGGTTTGTACAGTTTCGAAGGTTGAAGACAAGATGAATCTCGATTGTAAAAACGGTGTGTTCCAACAAAAATCAATGATGCAAATACATTTATGTAAACTGGCCCTGTTCGGTGACGTGTAATACCGGCATCGCTAAAATATGATTTGGTTGAATGTTTCCCGTTCTGCACATTCTATCGGGTATCATGTCACTGACGTTCGAAATTTTACATGCATTTTGAAAAGAGGAGAGTAGAATTGTTATTGTGGGTTTTTTTACAATAAATTTGTTATTGTGATATTCCTAGGGTAATACATTATTCTCTAATTTTCCATTTGGACTTATCTGATTAATTTTTTATTCCCTAAATTTTTCATGGGTAAACATAGTTTTTTGGATGATTTTTGGAACGTGTCACTCATAAATGTGACTTATATTCAATTCGCTTGGTTTAGAATTATTGAATGTATATACAGGGTGGCTAAAAATTAACTTGCACCCCCTTCCTTTTGAGATATTTGAACTCGGTTTGTGGCAACCTTCTCAGAACTGTAAAATGATACCAAACTCGACCATACTTCATATTTGACAATTTTGAGCTACCCCCAACCACCACTGCACTAAGGACAACATTTTCAAAACTAACCATCATTATTGTAGCCCCTCATATCCAAACAGGTTGCCGCAAACCAATTGCAAATGTCTCAAAAGGGTTTAAAGGTTAAGGAGGGTGCGAGTTAATTTTTCAGCCTCCATCAAGTTTATTTGAATTTGAAACGTTTTCTGGTGCCATTTTGTTATTAGTTGTCCGATTTTGGTTTTCTTTATGTGAAGTGTTTAGTTTTGTCAAGACCTGTAAAATGATACCAAACTCAACTATACTTGCCATTTGAACATTTTGAGCTACCCGCTACCTCCGCTACCCTTAAGGGCCAAATATTTAACATTAACAAATTACTCTTTAGCCACCCTGTATAATAATTTACTTAGGATCAGCAAATATTCTTGGTATATGGTTTGAAATGTTATTCTATGTGCAAGAAATCATTATTACACCAACCACGTAAATTTTATATTGCATTGATATGATAAAAATTCTATCCCGTTTCAAAATAAAAACTCACAGGAAAACATAATCAATGATTCGTCATGTAAGTGAAGATACACAAATATGTAATGGTTACCATAATGTTTTAATTTATACCAAAATAATGTAAAACTAATGCAATTAAGGCTCTGTATGATGTTAAACGCGGCATATATACAATTAAACAAATAGAAAACAACTAACATTAGTATTTTATAATAGACTTAGGATAAAGTAGCTTTTTAGCAATCGTTTGACCACATTAACCATGTGGCAAGAGGAAGATTCAGATGCTTCTCAACAACGGATTTGTCTTTTTTCAACGGTGTTCATTTTCAATACAATTTTCGTTTTCATTCAAATGTCAGAATTTGAGTTGGATAACACGCATCAACTGTATGAATAAATAACCGTAGAATGTAAATTCAGCTCTAACCTCCCCATCAGAACACCAAATCAATCCTGTGGTCATTTTTGTAAACATTCATCATGTTTTTAAACGCTACATCATGTATGAATTTCAGTAAACTTATGATTTCACAACTTTGCTATTAGTATTTGCTATTAAATGTATTAATAATACACTAGCTATCCTGCAAAGATTAATTTAAGTAAGTTTATGCTGAAAAAAAAACCATAATTATATTAAATGAATCTTTTCACAGTCGAACTACTTTCAATTATTTCCTTTTTTATAAACATTTTACGAGGCTGTTACATTCTGGTCACAGCTTCTTCATCTTAATTATTAACTTCTCAATATTGATTCAGTTATATTTCATATGTAAAGATAGATGGCATCAGTATACCCAAAACATAAGCAAGTTGTTGCGTTAGGTAAGTCTCCCCTCGAACAAACTATTAAAACCGCCTATTTAGACCGCTGAGACCTGCAAATGTTTTATTTTATTACATTCAGCTTCTGGTGCAGTTGCCACATAAGTAATTAAAATTCGTATAAAACAATGTAAACAAATGTGACAGAAAATGACATATTAAGTTAAGATAAATACAGCTGAATGTAAGAAATGTCACAAAGGGACTAGTATGTACAGACAGGAGTGCTGAAGACATCCCCACTTGGTGGAACACTTTACTGTAATTTTGTGGAAAGTAGCCCTTCTTCATACACTGGGAAATCATGCACCTCTTTTCTTCGACTTGAGGAAAAATACCCTTTATCTTGCACTAAACACTTTATTAGGCTTTATTTTATTAGTTGTTGTCGATCCAAACGAATGTTTTAATTAACGACATTTACATTTTTATGTAAGTTTAATAAATTCAAATTCAATTGCTAAAACCAACATGAAATTTGAAGGCAGACAAATCATAGTTAAAACTTGATGTAAGAAACAGCCATATTAGTCAAGTTTTTTTACAACCTGAAGTATGTTACTTTCTTGAAAATCGAAATTATGTTAGCAATAGATACGAAGGAAGGATTATTGTTTATTCCTTTTCTTAGTATGTATTTATGTGATTTATAGTCAATAATATTATTGAGTGATTATCAAGGTTGTTATAAATTTAAAAGTGCCATTACTTTGAAAACTTAAACAGATTTAATGGGATATTTGTGCAGTATAAGTATAAGTATTTAAAGTAAGTATGTTTTATTATTAATCGTTCGGATAATTGGAGTATTACAGATTCTTATTATGCTAGGTAACGTTTGTTAAAGATTTTTTTAAATTGTTTAATATTAATAAAATGTTAGTATGGATTGAACAGTGTTTTCTTAGATTGTTTAAATAGATTGTTTATAGTTTGTTTGTATGGATAGTTTATTCATATTATTGGGAAGAGTTTTTTTATATATTTTTTTGAAATTGTTTCTGAAAAACTATTGCCTAATAAACAAAATGTTTACTTTATATCATAAATTATTTAATTTTTATCCAAAGTTAAAAAAATAAGATATGGACACTTTTCTAATGTTAAATTACATAAATAAAATATAAATTACAAAAATGTGTATAACAAAAATTAAATGTATGAATATCTTATCCGTAATTAGTTTATCTGGTACGTAGTATTAGGTAGCCTAATATAATTCCTAATGTAAGAATACAGTTTTATTTAGCAAAGAGATTTTAGATGCAGGATTGAGAGCACTTGCCATCGATTGAATTGCTATACAATTCTGTTTGATGTTTTCTGATTCGCAGAGATACTCTAGTGTATTTCCTTTTGGGAAGATATCCCTGTAAAATACAGTAAAATAGCTTCAGAGATTTTAAATAAGCTTTTTGAGGAATACTGTATGTTTATTTGTTATAGCGTATTAAAATTAGTATTGACTATAGTAATTTAGTACTAGTAAAGTATACTGGTATAGTATAGTATAGTACCAATAAAATGTAAACTTATAAAGTGATGGGGGTGGGAAGTACATGTTATGGTAGGTACTGTTTTATGTTATGATTTACTTTACAATAAAAAAAATGTTTTATAATAATACGAAACCAAATAATAATCTGTACGAATAAGAAGTAGGTACACCTTATAAATATACTTCGTAGCTATGGATATTTAACTAAATCCCAGCTATAGTTGGATGATTACCTAGTATGAAGTACAGAGGCTATTTTTGAATTTTGATGCTGAAAAATGCAATTTTAAACATCTTTCATAACAAACACAATTTTTTTGCTTAGAGCATTGTAATTAAATGAAATTAGAATGAATTAGAATTACCATGAAATTAGAGCATTGTGTTTTAGAATCCAACCTATTGCATACAGACTGACATAAGATATTAAACAATGTTGTGGTTACAAACGTAGTTAATTTATGACAAAAATCTGCTCAACACTTTTTATTATAATATTTTGAGCAAAACATTGGTTTCGCTGAATACAACAGAACTCTCCAAGGCCACAAATTTCAAGAGGAGCGAAGTTGGCCTGTAGCCATTGTTAACTGTTGAAAGTTAATCCCAAATCCACATCGACGTTCCTCCATATATTTTACCTTCCTACGTTTGTTTTTATAAAATTAAATTTTTCGTTGTACTGCATTATTTACTTTAACATTTTAAAAAGGCTTTTTCATAATTATTAGAGGTAATGAGTCTAAATGTGTAAATATTAGCTATGTAAATATTATCTAGCATAATTACAGTTAGTTAGTAAACCAGAAGGGATTATACTTATTAAGGATTAGTTAATTCAGTTGAATTAAATGTTTAGCAATATAAGTCATTGTTTTGAGTGTAAACTCATATACTTTTTTTTTGCTATTGATGATAATTTTATTGTTATTTTTAAATATTTTTGTTCTTAACTTAACCATATGAGTATGCATTGTTGAAATGTAAATATAACAATTCAAACCAAAATAATAATTTAATATTGACTAGTAAATGTATTTATTAGTGCATCACTACTTAAATGAACATTCCTATTTCAATATAAAAATGACTATTTAAATGGCATTAGTACAATTTAAATATACATAGTAATTCTTCAAAACATTACTACGTGTATGTTAATAGTAACCAACTCTAAACTCTGCCCTACAGTATGAATATGGCAAGTGTTATCCAGTTTTAACTTTGAATATAATCCCAATCATTTGCCAGCGTCGCACCACGTCGATATGACAATACATATGCAAATCAGGGATATTCAATGGACAATTGTAACAATATCGTGTTAGCATCGGATTGGACACAAATTATCACTGTTTCATTTCACCCTCGTTGTAGTAGAGCCTAATGCAACTTCTATAAAGTGATTGGATGCTAAACATGCCCAAATGAATATAATGGAGTACGTTTATTTTAAAATCTTTTTAGTTTCTTTTAGGATTGGTTTTAAATAATTATTTTAAATTATCAGGAAGGCTGAGTTTTTTAGGTACTCAAGTTAAGATCTGAAGGTTGTTGGTTCGACTACAAGTAAAATCATTCTGCACTCAGATCCTTTTGTCATTGGGCTATAATTAATGATGCTATGTTACAAATGGTAGGCGTGATATAGCAACAATACCACAGTTTGAACCATCCCCATACAAATAAACATACAATTTCAAAGGTGTAGACTTACAAAGTTATTATTGATAATTAATAGGCAGTGAGTTCAATATTGGAAGGATTTTTGGATTATTTGAGTTATAATCAGGCAATCCACTTGGGGTTCATGTTTTTGTTGACTTTCATCTGCATTTTCAACCAAATGAATAATTAGTCTTAAATAGTCTGTCTTTTCAATGATTTCAAATAAACAATACACGGTGTCAAGTTTGGGACACGCCCTAAAAAAAAGAGGTCTTAAAAAGTTTTAGATTCATAGAATACGACAAAATGTTTTATGAACTCAAATTTGTCTCCATTAAAAGTCATAGATTTATGTTGTTACAACTCTCTGCATTTTTAAATGATTAATAAAAACAATGCAATTGTATATAATAGAGTAAAAGATATGTTAGAACTAAATTAAGTTATGGGAAGAAATAATATATGCGTAGTAGATTTTAATCAATATTATTTTTCTAAGAGTAACTAACCACTATCAAAGGCCTTCTCAATAGTGAATGTTTTATTTTTAAATTATCTGCAGTAAAAGTCATAATACCAATGGTAACTTTCTATCGAATACACCATAACCACCATTGGGATATCTGAAACGGTAAGAATTAGAGACAGCTTTACATGAGGGACATTTCTTTATTTTTTGTGGCAGTTAAAAATATAAATTTAGTTTTTCGAAATTCAGCCACCATTTTCCAACACGGTGGCCAACTTTGAAATGGCTTATAGAACACTCTATACTTTATCATGTTTTCGGATAGAACAATAAAATACAATGTCCCCCTTTTAAAGTTTTCTCTAACTCTTACCGTCTCCGACATATCCCAATGGTGGCCTCCTTGAGTTGATCACTCTGTATACTGTGCCGCCAACTGAATACAGGTTTAGCTGAGAATCAATGTAACAAAAAAAACAGATATTATTGAGGGATTTCGATCTTATTAATTCCAGGTTTTGAAAATATATTATATAAATACTTAAACTGTGCTTTAACTACCATACCTATAGATACGAAATAGAAAATAAAACCTCTTCAACAGTAGCTTTAACTGGAGTTTTGAGACACACGGCTCACTATTAGTACATAAATAGCAAGAGATGATCGCAAGTAAAAATATGGTATGCAAATCGGTAAAATATCAAATTTGTCTTGGCATAGTAAAAATAAGAAAGACAGATATTCTTATATTACAGAAAAATCATTGATAAAGCTGCAAAATGTATTTTTCAGAGTTATTGAGAAAAGAAATGTATATCCACTGCAGACTGTGAGCTGAGCGCTTAACATTTTACCGAAGTCAGATTTGAAGATATAACGATATAACCCAGCGAAACATCGACAATTCGCCCGCGCATTGTCATAACACTGATTCAGGACTGGGAATATCATGTCAAGCCAACAAATATTCTTTGTCTTTATATACGACCTTTATTGAACGTTTTTCATTCATATGAACTTGATAGTTTTTATAAAATTTTATTTTTATTTTGCCTTACTGTTATATCGTCTAAAGATTTTTGTTTGATAATATATATTGTAATATGTGGATTTTCTAATGTAATAGCCTACTTATTATATCAAAACATATAAGCTTTCTCTAATAAGGGAATATTATTCTTCTGAGTTTAACAGATCTCTGATTTTTCAAAACGAATTATTATTATAGCTGTTGGATATACGATTAGTAAAATTTATTTTAAAATTAGTTTATGGTACTTAATTGTTTAATCACAGAGTGTAGGCCTAAAATTAAAATGTCCAATGTTGTGTGTGTAGGTGTGTATATAGGTGTGTGTGGGCGTGATTTGAGGCACTTTTACATTCTGAGTTTCAACAATGCAAATTAAAAGTTTTTTTTATAACTATAATGTATTTACTCTTTGATTTGTTGTAACTGAGCATAATTAATCAAATAACATTAAATTTCTTGTTTTCTGTGACGTTAATGGATACAACAGAATATACTCCAAGGGCTTTGTCTTCTTGACTAAAAGGGTGTTAATTAGACTTACCGTATGTTATGATGAACTATGAGATGACTTTAGTTATAAATTAATCATTAATTACAGGTCAGTAATTGAATAATCAACTATTTCACAAACAAATCATTTTGTTTAGTTAAGAAGCGATATTTTAGTTAGGTTCAAACCAAATTTATATTATATTTATGTTTAATTGTTAATCTTATCTATTATGGTCACTATTCCATACAAGCGTCCAAAACTTTGAATATTATAGTATAGACGTATAAGGAATTTCATTTTTATACTATCACCTTTAAAACAATGACATGCCAATCGACATTTGTTTCTTTGCTGTTCTGTCCCCATATACTACATATTTAAAAAAAGTTTAATAACTTTTTTTTTAATATATAACTATCATAGGCCTACTAGCATGAAACTTTGTTACTATCTTGCTATTAATTATATTAGAAGGGTAAGACCCCCTTTAACTAATCTCTTATATAGTAATATTATAAAGAAGAGGCGGTGTCTGTTGTCTTGTCTTTGTGTGTGCTTGTATGAGCTAAATTCAAAAATTACTGAGCAGATTGAGCTCAAATTTAACACAAATTAAAGCAACAGCTCCGATGATACATACAGAACTATTTTCGCTTCAATATTGAACTAGGACTCTGCCCTGTGGGCGTAGAAAGTTATGAGGTAAGAAAGAGTTTTAAAGGTAGATATTAATTGGTCTCCATGGCATCAAAGAGCAAATTCACAATATGTTAAAATGTAAACTAGCCGAACTGTCAATGTACTTTATTATACAATTCCACACATCTGATTTGAACATATTTATTTAATACTAAAAAAATATTTTAACTAGAATAAATCATTGGTAAAATAAATTCTTAATTAAAGAAATGAGTTAGATTCTATAACCGTTGCCGTATTATCCTCGGCTCTTAAGCAGAGTTTTATGAGAATAATTTTCTAGTCTATATTTTTGTGGAAACAATAATAATATAACAATATTGCCAGGTTTAGGACTATTGTGATGGTTTTTCGTTTACAGGACATACTACACGACATGCTATTTGGTTATACCTTAAAATCTATCGTTGATTTTGGATAATGTAACACGCAAAAGTGTAAATTGATGTATCTTATTGTTATATCTCAAGCCTTTTATGATGTGTGTGTCATGCGTGCTTCGGTGTTGGAAAAAAAGTATTCTTTTTTTAATTATCGTAACTTGATTATAACATATTACACTTTATACATTGCAATTAATTTAGTGATTTAACTAAACATCTGATTTAGTTAAACTAAAGGTAATATTTTGAAAGCATGCTGTTTGTAGTTAAATTTCGTTTATAAAACCATTTGAGAGAGTGTTAATGTTATTTTTCGATAATAAATGGCAAGGATGTAAATTTTAGGGTCTTGAATTTTGGAACGGGCAAAGTGACACTTACTTCCTATAAAAATTGTCAAATTCAACCAGTTATCCGTACGTTACTTGTCGAAAACATATTTACATTATTGAAATTCGTCTAGTGATTGTTTAACAACACGGATATGTTTCATAAAATAAAGGTGATAAATATTATATTTCATTTATTTTTTCTCAAAGTAAATAATACTTAATGAGCTGCAGGTCAAGAGACCTTACCATTATCGAAGCATTTGGGTTATTTGTATTTTTTTATGTGGCTTTTATAACAATCAATGTTTTTAGTAACCACAGTACCCTTAGTTGTAAGATTTGTTTTACCTAAATTGACTCCCAATATTATTTTTTGTAAATACACTTATTAGTAAGCATATTTCTTTAACATAAAATCATATAGGTCTACACACAATATTTTCATGAGTGCATCGTTACTACTTTTATATCATTCTAGTTCGTCTAAAATAGGGTTCACAGTCTGAGTAAAGAAAAACGGACTATTATCAAGTTAAGGGGTATTTATGTAAAATGGTTGGTTCTCACTACCGTATCAATACTGACACAAACGAAACAATAGCTTCTCGTAATAAGCCTCACTGATATTGGATGGCTATAATTGTGTATATCGTGTCATAGTAACTTTATTATACTGAATATTGTGGCATATTGCAAACGCAGAGGCTATTTGCAAAGATATTGCCTGAAAACTCAATCGGGCCTATGATTTAGTTTATGTATAATATTTTGGTCATTCTCATGAAAGTAAAAGCTTTATATATAATTGTTTCATAATTCAAACGTTTTATTTTCAATATTAATGGAAAAGTGAATTATAATTTTTGATTTATTAAATTAACTAATTAATGTTTTCAGTCGTCTTTGAATATTGATTAACACATTTTTGTAATCTTTGAACGAAACAGCTCTTTATAATTTTAAATAGTAACGCAGGCTTAAGATTGTTAAATAAATCCATCGTGTATATAAAATAATCGTTAAGTTCAGCAAAAAATATACATTACGTATCATGGTTTGAAAATTGATTGTAAAAGTTATACTGATTCTTATATTGTTTGTTTAAAAAAAAAAATCCAGCAAATTTAGTTATAGTATGTAAGAAGCATAATTGATTTATTTGAATTGTTTGTAGTGGTAACATTGTTTCTTTTTTCATTTCCCTCACTAAGTTTGATTTCATTCATAATTCTGTATCTCATGGCAGGCAAATATCGTAGACATTGTAAGTACAAAATATTATTATCCATTATAATCTAGGAAAGTAAAATCTGAAATTAAAATTTGTATTAAAAATACTATTGAACATGGATATGGGAAAATAATATTCACTGTTGGTTAACCTCAAATACTAAAATATGTTAAATTAGGTTATAAGCATGTTAACTTGCAAAAAGTACACTGTACGAAAGAAAATGGTAATTTAAATTTTATATTTAGAATAGTTATATTAGTAATATTTATGCATTTGTATATTTTTTTACAGACGAGTTCCTGTATTAAAATAGAGCTCTACGGAAGGCCATCATAAAGTAAGACTGTTTCAATTAAATAATTAGGTATTTAGGGCTGAGATACAGAGGTATAATTTAACTAAAGGAAAAGTATATATTTGTTATGATTTCATTTATTTTGTAATAAAATGTCAGTGTTGTACATGAAAATGAAATGGCTTCTTTTTAACTTAGGCTGAATCCTATTGAAGTTATATAGTTCTGTAGTATAAATCATTACATTTATACTTTTATTGGACCTTACGAGTATAAAGTATTAATTGAAAGGTTGGTAATTACAACATGATTCAAATTAAACTCTTAGTGAGGAATGAGCATGAACAGTCATATACATAAATATATATATTAAAAATGATGACATGCATTTAAAAATTACATACTTTATTTTATTACACGGACGAATGAAATACAATTCGTACATAAACTAACCTAAGGTTATTGTGTAGCTATCAGTAAAAGATTGAGAATTATATTGCATGTTGGGGTTTGAGGGTAAAACATATAACACAGCCATATACCAAGGCAAAAACCAATGTATTTATTTTTAGGAATTATCGTCATATAATATATAATATTTACATAAATAACCTTACACTACTATTTACACCATAAGTCGAATGAATACTATGAAAATATATTATACGAATATTTACAAAAATGTACATTTACAATTTTATACCTTTGCAATGAAATGAGAACAAGGAAAATATAACTTGAAGTTATCTAACAAACTAGCTTGGATAAAACATTTATATTAAGCTATGAGTTCAGCGATTCTATGAGGAACTTATGGGTTTGTACTCCAGTAACGAATTATTTCTACGTTATCTACGCGAGTAGTTTATGTTGATAAATTAAATGCTTGAAACGAAATATTGAAACACCTATTGTATCTATTATTATATCGTAAGTACAGATTTTAGCTTTGAACAAAATGGAATGAGCAAACAAAAATATATTTTATTCCGAAATGTAATTTTGAGCTTTGCAATGCGCATACAATGAAATTAAATAGCATCTAGCAGCTAAATAAAATGCGTTACTGAGATGACAACAAGCACATATATTGTACTATTAATGTAATAATGGTTTATAAATGTGTAAAATCGGACGAAAAGTAGGATGGTATAATTTAATCTGACAAATGTTGTTCTAAATGTAATTCAATACAAACTCAACGTCTTTCGTAAACTGTTTTCATTTGGACAGAACTCCAATATTGGAATTAGCGTAACTATTAATTTTCTAATTACGTTCGTTACTTATAACACCAGCTGGAATGTTTCAAGCATTAACAATAATTCAAATATTATTAAGGAACACGAAAAACCTTCAATAACTTATACAATTTTATTTCGTAGCACCATTTAGAAGGTATAAAACAATTCCTTACAGTAATAGTATTACTTAAATAAACAAATAGCATTGTGTAAAATAGTATTTAAATCACTAAGCCATAAATTTATGCTCGAAATATATAATCGTCCAAATACTCTTAGACTTTTTTCCATAATAACCACTTTATCTACACAGTGTTTTTTACAAATAAATAATGATTAATGACTAGATAAATCAGCAAAATTAAACATGGGAAACACAAGAAAAAGTGCAATTTATAATTAAACACCAAATGTTTTTATTAGATATTTTACCCCTTAAAAAGATATGATTATACTATTTTAAAGTCCAATAAATTAATCCAAGCATATAAAAGTTTGTATAACAGTCACAATAGATGTAAGAAAATGAATTGTTCCATTTGAATTTTTATCTATTTCAATTATTAAGTCTTAAATTTGATCAATAAGTTTACAGTTGATGACGAGCAAAATTAAAAATAAAATGAAAAAGTATGTTACCTTTATCGGAGTGTAAAACTTAAAAAATTACATTTAACATATGCTGTATTTATATTAACATGTCAACATGTCACATTCAAGAATGTAAATTATTGCATATATTGTAATACATAGTTGTAAAACACGAAAATTGTATGAGGAACATAACAATTGATCACAAGCGACGATCATAATTCTTTGGCATAACGTTGGCCTTAAATCCTCCAAGTATAGTTGAAAGTGCAATAAATAATTCAATAAGTCTTTCTCACTTAGGAACACCATATCCCACACCATGGCCTGACGATGTAGGCTACTGCTGGCATGGCACATCTCCGACTTTTCGTAACTACAAAGTTTGTAATCCAAATGTTTCAGGCAATATGTTAGACATAATGTTACCTATTTTAGCTCTTTTAGCTTCAAAATAGTTCGACTATAGGGCATGATGCGTAGAATTTCAAGAAAAGAAAACACCGTAAAAGACCGTAGGGTTAAAATAGTAATGAATTTGATACAAAAAAGTGGGCTTATGAGTAGAATTTGTAATTTAATCGCCAATCATCGCATCACTGGGCTGTAGTTGCATTTACACTGAAACTCTCATGCGAAGACTCTACACCACCGCAAAGGTATAAGGTAATTTATGGTTACCAACCTAATGACTTCAGCCGAGTTTAAATACGCAACATGAAACATGAATTCGTTACACGTTTTCCTACCGTATAGTTTTTAATTTCACATGAAAGTATTTTAAATTATTGTTTTTTTTTACGATATTTAACTAAATTTTTTGTTGATTTTGAATTTAAATACGATTTAAGCGTTGATTTTGTATGTTTCTTTTTGGAATTACGAATGTCTAGTTATGCTCCTCTGGTCAGCTGGTGCACGGTGTCCTGTAGTTGAGAAGCTTCAGTAGTGGAACGTGCTGGGCGCTGCTGGC
Organism: Macrosteles quadrilineatus; assembly: GCF_028750875.1. NCBI lineage: Eukaryota > Metazoa > Arthropoda > Insecta > Hemiptera > Cicadellidae > Macrosteles > Macrosteles quadrilineatus. The sequence goes on from NW_026542597.1 coordinate 46,607,375, forward strand.
ATCACGTAGTCGTAGCTAGGAACCCCTTCTAGGAAGACAGGACCTTCGATCCAGCCCCTGCAACAATACACATAGGCCTACGATCAGTTATCAGTTAAATACCCATAAAACCAACCTTAAACTGTAAAATGCCTTTCTGATTTGTAAAATGAAGTGGTTGTAAACTTTAGTTGAAATACGTATTTTTTTACAGTCGCTATTTCATAATTAAGTATACGGTATACGAGAGATTATGATTTTCGAGCAAATTTAGTACATGTAACCTTTATTTTAAGGCAAATAACCATTAGTTACAATTAAAATACACCAGGACCACATTACTTTCCATTTTGGAGTACATGGTTTTTACATTTAATCAAATCTTACAACTAACAGAAGAAGCAAGGAATATTTTTTTAAGTATGTTAGCAAGCCACCGAAACCACTTAGTTTCAAAAGACGTAGATTTACCAGGTAACACTTTCGAAATTGTTAATTTCCGGACAGACCGCGGAGGTTCTCAACCTTGGTGTTTTGAGAGTTGACGAGAGAACCAGCGGACGCCCGGGGGCGAGATCAGATGGGTTAAAGAGACGAGAACCGGGAGATGAAAACAGAAAACGGCTCGGAGGTGATGAGGCGGCGGCGGTAATTCAAAGCTATAATTTACATATCACAATGAGTTCGGCCTCGGAGCTCGCAGCGCCACACTACGCTGACCACACTACCGCTCTACTGCTCGTTCTGTGTTGTGATGGCTATTGAAAAATAACCTAGCTTCTGAATAGTCAATCTCTGACCACACTACCACTCTACTGCTCATTCTGTATTATGCTGGCTATTGAAAAATAACGTAGCTTCAGAATATTTCATCTCTGGCCACACTACCACTCTACTGCTCATTCTGTGTTGTGTTGGCTATTGAAAAATAACCTAGCTTCTGAATACTCAATCTCTGACCGCACTACCACTCTACTGCTCATTCTGTGTTGTGTTGGCTATTGAAAAATAACGTAGCTTCAGAATATTTAATCTCTGACCATACTACCGCTCTACTGTTAATTCTGTGTTGTGCTGGCTATAAAAAATAACCTAGCTTCTGAATAGTCAATCTCTGACCACACTACCACTCTACTGTTCATTCTGTGCTGTGTTGGCTTTTGAAAAATAACGTAGCTTCAGAATATTTAATCTCTGACCACACTACCTCTCTACTGCTCATTCTGTGTTGTGTTGGCTATTGAAAAATAACCGAGCTTCTGAATAATCAATCTCTGACCACACTGCCACTCTACTGCTCATTCTGTGTTGTGATGGCTATTGAAAAATTACGTAACGCACCACTCGTTATCTCTAGGTTACTTTGGCTTTAGAAAAAAACTGGATGCTTGTGAATAATTAACATCACAACCACCCTACTGCTGATTCTCTGTTATGTTGGCTAATGAAAACCAAGTAGGTAACTTATGAAAACTTAACCTCCACGACACAGCTCTTCTAGTAATTATCTAGGTTATTTTGGCTTTGTGAAAAAAATATTGCTTCTGCTTTGTTAAAAACAACACATTCGCTGTTCTACTCATTCCCTGTCATGTTGCCTATTGACAAATTACGTAGCCTTCTTAATACTTACCCACCAAACCATTGATACCCTATTGATAATCTGTTATATTGGCTAAGTGGAAATTATGTAACATAAGATTAATTCATCAGTACACAAACGATCTACTGTTGATACCAAGTTATGTTTCTTATAACATAATTTAATAGGTTCAGAATAGTTTACTACCACACCACGGCACTACTGTTAGTCTTTTGTTATGTTGACTATGGAGACTTACACAGCGTTAAGATGATTCGGGCTCTGGTTTTCTATGCTTCTTGACTATGACAGATTAAATTTAACATGGTCTTTAGATGGTGAAATGCTCCTTCCATATAAACACATAACATCATAAAGTTAGAAATATCTTAGTTTATTTTGAACCATGCAATTTGCAAACGTTTACAACATTTTGAATACGCTGCATGATTCGCAAAGAATGTAGGTCATACTGTTGTATTTGGTTTATTTCGTCTCATTCATTGTGTTATAGCTTTGTAGCTTTTGTTATCCTATATGTTATGTGCTTACACAATAGAATCAAACATTTTGACATAAGTTGCCGTTTTAGCTATTTATCAAGTTAGATGTATCAATGTGAGACTAGCTAAAAACTAATCATTCGAAAATACGCAGTTTAAAGTTGCGTTTTACTATATAGAGGTGACAATGTATGTCGAAGTGTAAAATAGCGCTCAGAGGGGGTAACACCGTCTGGCCGCCGAGCCGGACGTAAGGTAATTGGTGTCAATTGAGGTCGAGGAGGGCGGACATTATCAGCGTCAGTCTGATAACACAACCAGTTCGGCGGCTTGTTTGTCAGCTGATGGCTCCGTGATAACCGGTCTCCACATCACGCCTCCCGCCAACCCGCCAACCACCACACCGCCATCTCGCAGCCCCATCTGTTATTATAAGGCTTGCGCTCTTATTGCCGCTCCGAAATCGATTTGGGACACGAAGAAATGTCTTTCGTGGTCCTCAGAGATTGGATTTCGATTCGTGTTTGGACCGATTTAGCTGCGGTGTTATAGTTTATAATCTGAACATTTCAAGCTTAATAAAATGTTTGTGACTGTACTACTGATACGATTTTGTACAATGACGCAAAAGATGCACATCTATGACTCGGCCAAAAATAATCTGGTTTTGACTAACGCAAATTGGTTTCCCGGATGAAACAAATTCGAATGGATAATCATACATTTTAAGTCTGTGAATGGATGAAAGGTGACACCTCATTCATTCCCTTGTAAAATTTTAAGCTGTTTTACGAAAAAAATCTACGTAATTGAACTTAAGATCGAATTGACTTTTGCTACTTCAAGACTTTTGTCTACACTTTTTCTCGGGAGGTAAGGTAACTCCACCCATTTTAAAGTGGCCTAAATCTACATTTACCTAGCCAAAACATTATACATAGATAAGCCAAAAACTATAAAACTACAGTCCTCCGTTAGTTCCGCGAGATTACGACACTAACTTTAGACACCTGACAGTGGTCTCTCCAAATTCATTTACACTTATCGGTTTGAAGACTCCGGACTAGTATGACATGTGTGGAAAAATAATAAGGTAGGTTAGTTTAGATAGGATGATTAGGTAGGTGTAGATTTAGGCCACTTGAAAACGGGAGAAGTTTCCTTACCCGAAAGAGAGTGTACCCAAATACTACTGTATTTCTAGATTAGTAGATGTTGAAATATTAAAATCAAGGATCTACGAATGGAGTTTGTATGTGATTTACGAATCAAGAATTTTATTAGACCCTCTGTTTTGTGTGGCCAATGTATTTATTATAGATATAAGTACACACAGAGTATATCGATAATTTTATAGAGTGAACTACAAGGTATGTAAATGTCCTGGGTATCGGAACTGTATTAACATTCAAAGCAAGGACAGTCTCCTAGAAGACGGGAGTAGCTTGAGCCAGGAGAATATTTGCAAGCGGAAATTGAAAACTGCAATTTACATGACAACGGAATTTCTGGATGCAATATAAATTATGCACTCGCTTTCTGGTCCTTCCCAGGTATCTTAAACAACTTCCTTTTCCTGTTTTCTTCTTAACAGCTTGAAATTTCACACTTTTGCATTACTTTTGCTATGTACTGTTAACATTCTATGCAAAGGTAAACCATGATTTCAGGAAATTTTATAAAGTGGAATTATATTCATTATAGAGTGTTAAATAACATTATTTATTGCGTAATTAATTTTAACGTGGCGTTTTATTTGGTAATAAAATCATTCTGATTGGTAACATATAATTCTTTTTTAATTACAAAAAATATATTATATTGTAATGTTATAAAGATCAATTTCCTGACTTTTATAGCCAACATAAACCGTGAACGGCTAATAAAGCAAAAGAAATTCCCGCTACACCACAACAATCTCGGATAACTTTCCCTAACTGAAATCACCTTTCCACACGGAAAATTTACATTCATGAAAACTCCTCACCTACGTAAGACCCCAATTACCCGGTATCGTTGAATCTTGCATAGTGGCTTATACCGTAGATACAAGCTACAGCTATACGTAATGAGACTATTAATTATTCCGTATACATTGGACACACGCACAGCTTGTGGGGGACAGCTGGCTAACTAGAGGGTAGCAACTGATGGAGGCCCCCCTGAGAGGGGGTGCCCCACATTCAATAAATGTTGGTGTTACCCGCACGACGATCCATCATACAAGCCATTGGCCTGGCCACAGTCATATAGCCATTACACTACAGGGTGTTACACAGGGTGGCCAGATGCAGCTATTACAATGGGCCTGGTATTTGGTCACTCTTGTGTGAAAGAAATATGGGATTATTAACAATAATGAACACGGTGTTGTGTATGCAGTCGCTTAGGGACAGTTTTATGTGTCATGGTGTTGTTTTTCTTTGGCTGAGATATTGTAGTGTATACAGCGTGACTTGTTAGATCAATTAAACTTGCTGTTCTTTTTAATTGGCAATCACACATATTAAGACCTATGTTTAGATTGTCTTGGGTTCTGTGTTTTAGAGCCGTCTTTTGGATATACATATTTCGTATGAATTAATTTTAGGGCGCAGACTACAAGTTTATGGGCTACAACACGATTCAAGGGGATTGAGTCACTTTCCTTTAAACACGTTAGAAAATTAATTCGAAAATTAAAATTTTGAATGAATGTATTTTGGCTGTTTAATACATGATATGCTCTTATCAAGTATACTTTTAAAAGTAAATCGACCAAAAAACATGTAAACAAAACTGCTATTCAAGACATAACAAAGATATTTTAAGCATTTTTAACCCAGCTTCTATTTGAATCATAAAAACACAATGGTATGAACATGAAGTGCAGATAAATGCATTACTTGCTACATTTAGTGCAAAAAACAGAAATCAACTGAAAAGCCATTATAATACACAACCATTTTCATAATACATTCCCATAACAATCAAAACAGCACAACGAAACCATACCGAGCAATCTGCACTTAAATGGCTGTTTTCGTATTCACTAGCGTTTCCTGGATATTCCCGTTTCCGGGAACTATTCTATCAGCTGGTCGGGCACAATAAGGGCGCCAACAGTTTGGGGCGTGCCGGTGAAACAATAAGGCAGAACAGCTGTGACTCCCTTCGACCGCACTAGAGAGCTATGTAGGGGATCGCTGACACACGGGGCCAAATAGTCTTGTAGACATAGCCTCAACTGCGTACAACTCCTGTCTACCCTCTAAAGTGGTTGTCGTTGATTATTCATTGGAAGGATTAGCATCGTCTAAATTGATTGTCTCCCAGTGTAAAGTGCCGTTTAAACTCAAACTGAGAGTCCAGGGGTGTTGGTTATATAGGGTGGTACATTGAGCTCGAGTTTGGTACGGGGTTTGGATGTATTTTACTATTGCATTACACGGATATAAGCAGTTAAAATAATGGATGGAGTTAGAATGTTTTCAAAAAACTTAAAAAATTGTAAAATTGGTTTATGTAGCACATTTGCATTTAATAGTGCATGATTTGATCTAGCAAGCAGTTCACACAGTTTACACTTAGCTTATTAGTGATCTGTATAGTATCAACAATGATATTATTTTGAATAATCAAAAAATATGTCTCAAAGAAATTAGATTTTAATTAAAATTTGATTGTTCACTCGAAAATTTACATAAAAAGTTTTGATACAAGTAAATAAAGGATACAAAGGAACGTGCTCGAAAAACAATGGTTTAAACTGACACAGCGACTATATGGAGGAATAAAATATTAATCATGAACAAAATTATAAATTATATTTGCAAAACAGGTCTTTTTAGATGAAAAATATCTACCGAAATGTATTTAACACAAGACCCACGTGAGGACGGGAAACAACTCTCCCTAAAAGATGTAGGGATTAGGACGGGATCGGGAAGGTAATGACAGAGAAGAGAAGGGAGGGTCGGATGGAAAAGAAGCTAAGCCGACAGCAAAGCGAAGTGTAGGATATCGGATAGTCCGATCAGCTGACAAACAGACCGACATGGTAGACTGCAGGGTTATCTTGGGATAATATCCTGCCATCAGACGCTGCGTCAGTTGTCACTAATTACAACACATTCGTATGGGTTTGGTGGCCACTACGTTAACTAGGTGGCGTTCGCACAGGCATCCGCAAAATTGAGCGGAGTCATCAAGGGTTCATATTATATTGTTTTTGTCATACTGCAGTAAAAACAGTCGTTTTAATGCATTCGTTGCGGGTCTAAAGTGGCATTTTTACTCTTAAGATGTTTAGCCTCTAAGGAGTAAAATCAGCTGTTGTCAACTCAGTTGTAAATTGTTTTTTGTAAACGTATCGAACGTATCTAAACGTATCTATTGCATGTACCAAAATATGTATCGATTCGTGCTTCGTAATAATTTTAACCTACAGTCTACAGTGCCTTCACATAGCATTTTAGCATTGCAGAAACATTAATCCATTCCCACACTCAACACTGCTCACCTTTACTACTTCCTTCACCACCCCCTACGTCGTGGACCTGTTTCCTTAGCATTTTAGGATTGCAGATACATTAATGTATTGCCAAAGACAGTTCCCACACTCTACACTGCAAGCCTTACTACTTCCTTCACCATTTCCTACGTCATAGACCTGTTTCCTTCCCTTCTCTTAGCATTTAAGTATTAGATACATTTATCTAACTGCCCAAACGGTTCCCCCACTCTGCACTGCCAGCCTTTAGTACTTCCTTCACCACTTCCTACGTCGTGGGGCCTGTTTCCTTCCCTTCTCATAGCATTTTAGGATTGAAGATACATTAATCTAACTGTCACAGATGGTTCTCACACTATGCTCATACTTTACTACTTCCTAAGCCACTTCCTACATCGTGGAACTGCTTTCATAATTTCCATAGCATTTTAGTATTTTAGATACGTTAATCTAATTGCTACAAACATTGCCCACACTCCGCACTGGTAGCCTTTACTACTTCTTTCGCTATTTTCTATGTCGTGGGCATGCTTACAACCCTTATCATAGCGTTTCAGCATTGCAGATACATTAATCTAACTGCTACAAAATGGTTTCCAGTTCCCACACTCCACACTGCTCACCTTACTACTTCCTTCACCTCTTCTTACGTCACGGACCTGTTTCCCTCTCTTCCCATAGAATTTTAAGATTGTAGATACCTTAATCTAATCGTCATAAACAGTTCCCACACTCCGGACAGCTCGACTTCACTACTTCCTTCACCACTTCCTACATCACGGACCCGTTTTCCTCCCTTCCCATAGAAATGTAGGAATCCAGATACCTAAATCTAATCGTCATAAACGGTTCCCACACTCCGGACAATTCGTCTTGACTACTTCCTTCACCACTTCCTACGTCGCGGACCCGTTTTCCCCCCTTCCCATAGAATTTTAGGAATGCAGATACCTAAATCTAATCGTCATAAACGGTTCACACACTCCGGACAATTCGCCTTGACTACTTCCTTTACCACTTCCTACGTCGCGGACCCGTTTTCCTCCCTTCCCATAGAATTTTAGGAATACAGATACCTAAATCTAATCGTCATAAACAGTTTCCACACTCCGGACAATTAGCCTTGACTACTTCCTTTACCACTTCCTACGTCGCGGACCCGTTTTCCTCCCTTCCCATAGAATTTTAGGAATGCAGGTACCTAAATCTAATCGTCATAAACGGTTCACACACTCCGGACAATTAGCCTTGACTACTTCCTTTACCACTTCCTACGTCGCAGACCCGTTTTCCTCCCTTCCCATAGAATTTTAGGAATGCAGATACCTAAATCTAATCGTCATAAACGGTTCCCACACTCCGGACAATTCGCCTTGACTACTTCCTTCACCACTTCCTACGTCACGGACCTCAAGCTAGTGTCGTCATTTGATTATATTTATGATCTATACCGTTTCTGTTCTGCATTCAAAAGTCAACAGCTGATCATTTGTCTTTGTTTATGTGTAAAATACTGCTTCCATAAGGATTATATTGAAACTTTGAGACCCAGTGGGGCGGATTCCTGAGAGACTTTTTTAATGCCATATAGATGTTGGCACTCACCGATATGGTCTTTATCACCATGCAAAATTTGAAAACGATCGATTCAGCCGTCTAGGAGGAGTTTGCGTATTACGAAATGCATAAGAGTCGACGTATAAGAGCTTCGCTCGCTTCGCTCGCTCCGCTCAATGAAGTTTTATTTTGATATCAATAAAATTTTCTGAGAATACATAAACCTTCGGAGTGTAAGAACGAAAATAAATTCGGTTATTAAATTTGTAATATTAGGTAAATGGTATGATTAATATTGCAAAGCTAATATGAGCCTGACTATTGGAACATGCTTGTCAATGAGTAACAATCAATGTTAAAATTGCAGTTTATATTTTGTAGGTAAGTTAGTTTGATAAATATTTTCATTCTTGAAGCCTACATTATTTTAATAGTATAGCATTACGAATCTTGGTTAAATAAAAGAATACATTGACTCAGATTGTGTTTTGATATTCATTATAGAGATCGGTTACATTTGGTTTTACAATTGTTTACAAATTGTTTTAAAATAGATTTCCTAGATTGTAAAAACGTCCATGTACATTTAAGATTGAGAAAATCAAGTTTGTGTGTATACAAGCCATTTTTCTGACACCAGAACAGCTTCTGGATATAATAGACTTCTTAATACTGTTAATACTGTTCAATGAAATGGCGACCATACATAGTAGGTATTTTAAGCCAAAAGTATGAATGGAGATGAGTGTAGGATGAGTGGCGCGATCTTGTAGTCCTGTTAGTGACTAAAGCCGACATTCTTCAGACACAGCTGTTAATTAATAGCCCATAGCAATAATAATAACTTAGAGTTATTATTCACAAGTATAACTTTAATAATACATAAATATTATATCCATTTAATAACCTAACTATTCCTGTTTAGAATAATTTGAAATTACCTTACTTTTACAAACTATAATAAAGAATAAGAGGAAAGTTTAATATTTCATCGTGTTCATCGTTCATCGTTCATCGTGTGTTCTATGAACGCACATTAAATATATTTAAACAATGCACAACAATGTGTATTTAAGTATACTTTTGAACATAAAACAATTCTACTCTAATTAATATAGTTAATAAGTAGTTAAAGGTGATATTTCTGTAAAAAATCACGTTAACCACTCAGTTTATAATATAAATAAAATAATCACAATGTTTAATAACTAATTACAATAATCGGATATGTAATTAAATCCTTTAACAGTAATCCAACGGATGAGGAAACCTAATAAATACACTACCATTTGACCCCTCTTCAATAAATTGTCAGAGCGCGTTCTTGTATTAAATAAATTATATCGACAATGAGCAAATCCAATAAATTCCTGAAGGGAGGGTGGGGGTGATGAATCGATTGCCAGCAATAAATACGGGTATTTCATTATACCGATGGACCTGGCTTTAATCTATAGCATATAGTCATTGTGGATTGACGGATTGTCAATAATATATATGACTTGCCAACTATCACCTGATATTTGTCGAAGCCTGACAACTTCATGGATTAAAACATACATGACAGTCGTGTCATTTGGAAATGGAAGTGTAAATTGGATGCTACATACTTTATTTGGTGGCAGAAACGTGTTAGAACAATATCGCTGTATTGAAGTTTAAACCAGGTTTAAACACATTAGTATTTTCAAATTAACTATGCAATACATTTTGGGGATTATAATTTAGGTTTTAACGTTTTAATAAATTCATTGGATATGTACAAAATGGCTGGAACGAAATTAGTGTTAAAAAGTTGTATGCGTTAAACTACTTAGTAATGGTGACGAATAGGCACTAATTCAAATATTCATACCCTCATAGGTAGAGAATAACAGACAAATTAAGATTGTTTTGGAAATATTTGTATTTTCTTACATAAAATGGTCTTAAGTGCACTAAAAATGTTTTTTCATTTTGAATGTAATATCGTTTTCAGAATCCTCATAAAATTTCCAATAGTAATAAAACTACGTCACTGGGATGAAACAATTTACAATTTCATCTGTATGACAATTTATTCATACTCATATTAGAAAAATCACGAACTTAAACTTCCATTGCAGAATAAATGTTTATGCAGATGTTTCATCTCAGTGACATATAGTTTTATTACTATTGGAAATTTAATGAGGATTCTGAAAACGACATTACATTCTAAATAAAAACATTTCTTAGTGCACTTAAGGCCAATTAATGTAAGAAAATACAATTATATTGAAAAAAATTATAATTTGTATTTTATTCCCTACCTGTGAGGGTATGAATATCTAAATTAGTGCCATTTCGTCTACAATACTAAGTAGTTTAACACATAAAGAATTTAACACTAACTTTGTTCCGCCCTGTATATCCTTAAAATATGCTTGTAAATAGTTAAGTGTTGATATTTAGGTTTTAATGTAAAATTATGGCAACAATTTATTTAAATTTTAACCCGTCATAAGTTAATTCATTAAATATTTTTTTGTTCAAATATTGACAGTAATTAAAACACTAACTATAACATTTTATTTTAAAGCTCGATAATAATTTCCACTAAAATTATATAGTAAATTCCAACCATTTATAACGTTAGTTAAATGTGCAATATCAATATTGTAATATAAATATATTACGCTAACTGCTAGTAACGTGTATATTTTCAAAATTATAATTTGTTTAATAATATTTTTAAAGAACGGTAAGGAGAAATATAACCTTATCTTACAAAAAGAGAACACAGCAATGTTTTAAAATGGTTGGATGATTAGTGGCCACAATAAAATATTATGAAGTGCATATGTGTTATACTTGTTAAGCAACAATGTTGCCCTAAGCGACGCCCAAGGGTTGTTATCTTCCCCCACCCCGACCAGAGACATGTGTTATCTTCCTACACTAATGATCCTAATATTTGCATAATCTCTCACGTCTTTGACACACGCCTTGAGCTACACATGAATACTTGCATGTTGTTTGGTTTGGTTTGCATGTGGTTTCGCAAACTTGTTTGTAGGTCAATTGTGGTTCTATAATAAAATTGGCATGACAGGTGGCCACAACGTTTTACCAAGAGTCTAGGCTAAAAACATCTGGACCATAGGCTAATCAAGGTTACCTTGAGTCGGTTTGATGTAACTTAAACTCTATTTTTAATTTTACTTGGAACAAGAAATAAGTAGATGTAACAAAATAGAATTTAGGTTCGAGGTAGACATTTGGCAGTTGATTATAGTAAACTAACTACTGTAGCCGTGCTTCGCAACGTAAAGATGTACTATATACCACCTAGTCTAAACACGTGTTAAGTAGATTGAATTTATAAACAAAAAGCTATAAAATTTATACAAAAAAATAACGTTATTTTCATAACTTCAATAAATTGAAAGCAGAGACTGGGTTGATACAGCAACGGTTAAAGAATCTTTCTTTGCTTATAATCAATGACGCAGTTTTAGATTAAAAATAATCTATGACAAAGTTTTATAATGAATAGACCCATCACATAGTTGTGTAAAATATTATATTTTATTTCTTTGGATCAGCTGTCTGTAATTGTGAAATATGCAATTTGGCAGTTCTTCTTTTTTACATTGAAATGTCAAAGCAAATGTGAAACATTGTGAGTATTCTCATCGCAGCCATGGAGACCAATCAATAGTTACTTTTAAAATCTTCACCTAAGAACTTCTAAAGCCAAAGGGACAAAGCCTACGGTCAGTATCGAAGTGTGAATAGTCATATTACCATTCTTCGTATGGTAGCAATATTTTTGTGAAATTCAAGCCCAGTCGGTTCAGTAGTTTTTGCGCCTATTAGAAATACACATACCGACAGACAACATTAGATTTTTATTCAATAGTATAGAAGAACATGTAAAGAGTCTCATAATTGTTAAGACACCAAATAAATAGTCTATTTTAAGAAGTTCCAAAATTCTGGATGTACAGTATGATGAAACTATTTGTTTTTGGTCGTTTATTTAAACTAGTGTGTGTGAGTAATTATTATTCAAACTTAATCTTTGGACTGTAGTTTTACTAAGATTAAAGTTGACTAAGAAAGCAAATTTCGTTGCGACCTTTTCGGTTAAGCATGTTTTATTTTAATAATAAACGTTATGAGATTTACCTGAAAATATAAAATGCAAAAACTAGATTATGTAATAACACAATTAATTCCTCATAACAGGATATAAAACGATCCAAATCAATCTGAAGTGTAATTGGATTAAGCTGACAAAACTTTTCAACCTATCGCTTGTCGTCAGCAGTTTTAATTAAAATTCTCCTCTGTTTGTTTATCGTTTCCATGCGACGCGAATTATTCTGATTAATGAATATCAGGTAGTATTCATTTCGCGGAAAATATAATATTTATATTACGCCACATGTGTTTATTCGTTAAGCGGATTAAGATCTTCGTATGATGCATGTTGAAGTGTATATTTGCAAAAAGAGCTTTTCTCAGTAAAATAAGTGTTTTTTTTTTCAAACGTTCAACAAACTGAACAATTGTAAATTTTTTTGTATTATAATCCTTGGAATTAGTAACTTTCACTTAATTCTAGACAAATTGTATTTAATAATTCAGCCAACCTCACAGTTTTTACCTATTTACTGTAGACCCCCCTCACAACCGAGATTTCCAACCAACCTAACCACAGGAGAGTTACGTACATAGACGTTTCACATCAGGTTCTGCGTTCAACGTAGCTCCAAAATGAACCTCCTTAATGTAAAATGAGTTTTTAAGGGAAATCATTTTAGGGACATTAATTAGCTCAGACAGTGTATTTGGTAGTCTTCATTCATGCTTACTAATAGAAGGTTTTCGCTGTCACGTGGTATTAAGTATGGCCAAATGCGAAACTAGAGAAAGTCAAAGTTCAAATTCAAACTTATTTATTAAAGATCTCGCCTAAGTTTAATAAACTTGTCAACGAGGACGAATAGATATAAAATGGCAGAGTTTACAGTATTTTTTCCTTTCGTTGTTTCTAGGTACTATAATTTTAAGTAGGCCTAATATAGTTTAAAGTATCAATTTATATTATTAAGTAGTTACAAATATATTATTAATATAAAAACTGTTGTGTTTGGTTAGCAAATCAAAACCGGTAATGTCTATATTTTAGTTATTTAATACATTATCTAATGAGTCTTTCGGCCAATGATTTCATAGTAGAAACTATCTCAAGCTTGCAATTACCATCACGTGGGCCTCTCAACAGCGTACGGTTGACAGAGTGAATCTGTTTACACAGAACAATCGGCTCGTAAAAGGATTATTCTGGTACGTTGGTCAAACACTTTGGCCCTGACATGACCGGGGGCAGACAGGGGCGTGTGCCGGGGGGGAGACCCCCTACAGGGGGCACCGAGGGGGGGGGACAGCAGACAACATAGCAGTCACCCCTGGCGTTCGATCTGAAACTCCACGAGAGAAATTGGAAAGCAGCTTACATCTACCTACTCTCAGAATCCTAAGCTTATGTGGGTACAAGTGTTACTTTATTTAAAAATACTTATAAATAATTGTCCTTTTTACAAAATCTTTTTAAATACCCTTGAAAAGGAAGTAATATATGTCGGAAATGTAAGACTTATGAATGTACGTATATTGTTCTTGATGTCGTCAGGAATTTTATTGCCATCTAGAAAAAACTTTAATTTCTTAACATATTTCATTGACGACCAATAATATAGTTGCAAAACCTTTAACACAACACAAATATGTTGATAGGATATTAGTTGAGTTGATTAGTCGTTGCGCTAGCGTTATTGGAGGCTTCGACTGAGATGACAAATAGGCTCGTGCAGTGGTGGTCCAGTCATCTGATGTGAAATCTAATGTAGATAGTTGGATTTTAAATAATATGATGATGAAAATAATCAAATAAGTAAATATATTACCAGTTCTTTCGAATTTGTATCCCAAAACCTCGTTTTCCAACTTTTGGATGGCTACACACATCTATAATTTATTAGAAACGTTAAAACATTAACTTACCTAATAAGCCTTACATTAACTTACCTAAGCCAACCAATATTTGCAAATCGCACCTTAAACAATGTGGAACTGCATTATTGTTGGTAAATAGTTCACAAAGCTTTGATTTAAGGTGAGTGAACCCCTTTACGATTTTGGCTTTGGTACAAATCCGGATTTTGAAGACATTTTAAAGCCTCCTGTGATAAAAGAGGGGAGCCTTAGGTAATGGCAATTCTGTGAGGGTGGGGTGCAGCAGTTGATGATAAAAACGATAGCCGAAAATAAGGACTGACGTGCTCTTAACATGTCAGGTGTTGGAAGAAAATATTCCGGAAATGTTGGATATATTTTTATGCGAACATCCGCCTCCATTTATATGCTTCAAATTGTTTGAAACCTTTTTCGTAAATAATTCACGTTTAATTTAAATAAATAAATATTATAAACTTTTTTTTAAGTTCTATGTGCAAGTAAAGGACTACAATTCTGTGATATTACAAAGGTCTGGTTATTACAAAACTGTTTATTTATAAGTCATCGCAACAAATCATGTTAAAAGGCATGTATGTGCCGTTTTAAAGAATTGTGGTAATAAGATGTCTGGCATAGACTGGACAAGAAAACTCTTTTTTTATTAGTAAACTAAAACTATTCCACATACATGGCAAGCAAATGCTATTTAATTTAGACGAGGGAGGTACCGAAGATGATGAAGACAATGGAGAGGTAAAAACCCAAAATGGAACATTGTAGAACCAGACATTTGCGTTAAGTCCGTGGCCATATAAAGTGATTTGACTATTGTGAGCCTTTGAATATAAAATCCAATGATGATTGTGTCTTTTATTAGCAGGGGAATCTTTATCCCAAGTCTAGACGAGTTATGCTTTAGGACAGTGCTGATTTATAGACAGACATAAGTGAATTGTTTTCATTGAATCATGGGCTAGTTTAATTCTTCTCTAAAAATTATGAAGTGCTCAAACTTGATCAAATATGCACACCCCGATGTTAAATTTTAGTCTTCTTATGTTTATTATCTCTCGCTCTTGATTCGGAAAGTTACAAAAAACTAAATAACAACACAACCCTTTTTCGCGATTCCCCAAAAATCACTCTACGGAAAAGCTATGCACGACATCGGTACGAATTTGGATTATCTCGTATGTAACCAGATAAATCACTTACAGTTAGTCGCCGTTGCACTAATTGTCCCAGGTAATCTGATTGTGCCTCGTTGGGCCGAGGTAAATAGGTATCGTTGTCCTGTAAACTGTTTACTACTTTTTACATCGTTAAGCTCCGGGTTTGTTGTTTTAACAAGTTTAATTACTTTATTTCATTCTTAAGTTTAATACCAATACAAAAACCAAAGAGGTGCTTGGTTTTATTTAACTATTTTTTATTTGACTATGTCGATACTTTATCGTTTTTCATCAACTCCGTTTTAAGTTGTATTATAAGGAAATATAAAAAGCTCTGCTTTTGCTACCATCAAATGTCAAGCTTTTGTTAGATAATACCATAAGTTGATAGTTTAATGACAAAATGGTTCGGAGTCAAAACATTAATCTCGCTCGAAATTAAACCAAAAGCTATCAAATGTAAAGGTGACGTGTACCCATAAAATGGCACAATTTACATACTGAAAAATAAATATTTAGTATCTTTTTGGTAACGGAAAAGCGTCGCTTGATGTGGCAGCAAAAGCAACCATTGATGTGTGATAACTGCATGTTCGGCGAGTTGGTTTTTCAATCTGATTGAAATACAACATATGTTTCAAACTTTACCTCGCTGCATATGAGTTTGTTTGAACGCGGACAGGTGGTGGAAATCTACTTGCAATATTTGTTTTTGTGGTGATTGATTTTTTACACTTATACATACAACATTGGTAAAGTTCGTGCGTAATTTTGTATTGTGTTTGCTTTAAAAATTTGCGGATGGGACTATCTTCTGTCTTTTCTTATATTCTTTTTCTTTTACCTTCTCTTATTAAAATCTTTTTCACGTGCAAAATGTATTACTTACGAGTAGATATTATCACCGATATATAGTTTATCTTTTAAAAACCATATATATATATATATATATATATATATATTATATGACAGTATCATATATACATATATATATATATGATATTAATAGAAGGATGCATTATCATGTGTGGTGTGTTTCCCTCTGAATATTTTACTCATAACGTTATAAATGATGAAAGAAAATGTTCAAACTTGTGTCTATACGTAAGTGTATTCTTTGAATTTTCTTGAGGATAGTTATTATGTTTCCAGATGAAATTCGGTTACTAAGTAATTTTATGAATATAACCAACATGACGTTTTATGTTTAATTATCGAATCAGTTTTCCGATTACAGTATAGTAAGAATGGCATATCATGATAAGTTTAAAGTTATATTTTAAAAAGAAATTTCTAAAATATTTGTTGGTTAGTGAATTAAAACATTACTAATTAATTGTAGACTATACAAAATATATAAACATAAGTAAACAAGCTGGTTCTCTTTCAAGAATTGAAATATTTTTATATATTCAATATCACAAGTAAATCACATCAACAGCAAGTTTTCTGCTTAGCAGCACTTAAAGAAATTGCATTTTGTCCATTAGTGCACTTTAAGCAGTGAACTCTCCTTGTAGTGCTTGACAAATTTTCATTTTTGCATCATCCTTCTTTACTTAGTTGCTAAGCGACTAGCAATATCGTAAAAATTTTTTAATAAGAATGAAGAAATTTAATTTCAATATCTCAATAGATATAGTAGTACAACTGATGAACATTCAAATTCTCCTTTTTCCTAAATTAAGTAATAGTTTTTGGGTACATTTTCAACTACTTTGTTCTTAAATATTCTCCAAGATACCTTGTACTTATTGATACAAATATAACGCAAACACAACATGTTATACTATGTTCATGTGCACTGTAGCTGTCCTAACCTAGTTTAAGCCCTAACCGCTACAATGTACCCTCACCAACCCACTATAACGACCCACAATACATCAAGCCGGTGAGTTATCTGGGGGTAAGATACCCAAACAATTCACCTAGACTAACAAGATAGAGTTAGTCATCAATGCACTATGGCTTAAATCATCTAGTCTGTGTTGTCTTAAATAGTAAATACATTGTAATATAAGAAAAAATTCCAAATCGCATTACAACACTCTTGATCAGTTACAGAGTTTTTATATAGTTTCTGCGTGCATGTTTTACCCTACTCGTTCAATATTGATAGTTACGAAAACTGCCATGTAGTTAAACAGGAAACTGAAGTGCTCAAATGAAGGAGTATTTGAAATATTAACTCTTAAATTTGTTTTACTTATTTGCAATTCAACTATAATATTTTCTATATTTTAATATAGAATAGAAATAAATTAACGGCAAAAGTAAAACCAAATTAATGCGTGTTACCAAATATAGGAAATATATACAAATATTTAAATATTATCAAAACCAAACAAATATATCTGAGAGGAAATGTAACTCCTCGCTTCCCTAATGGCAAAGTTTCGTGTGACGTGGCCGCAAACACAGGCATTGATGTGTAATAACGAAATGTTCAGCGAATGTGCTTTCGAATCTGAATCTGGTTTAGAATACGACGTGTGATTTGTGTTAACTTTCAAATGTCGTCACGTTTATTTAAAATCACATCGTAAATTTACTTTGAAATACTTTAGTATTACTATTACATTTATTTCAATACTGTAATATAGTTTGTTAGAATGCTAATTACATTGAATAGATTGGTATGTCAACAAAGGCTTATTTTTCCCAATGTATACTAATGGGAAACGTTATTTTGTTAAAACAAACAATTTTCATAGTGTGGGATTTTCTATTGCAGATTTCCTAATACGGTTCCTGGAATATCTAGTTTGTACGTTTATTTGTGAACAAATGTTTTCGCAAAAAAAATCAAACAGAGCTGATTTACACAATTTGTTGTGTAAATTAGCTCTGTTAAAATTTTTGTTGGCGAAAACATTTGTTCACAAATAAAAGTACAAACTAGATATTCCAGGAACCGTAATAGGAAATCTGCAATAGAAAATCCCACACTATCAAAATTACAGGCTTTACAGGTTTTTAATTGAAGTTATTTCGGTGTAAAATCTTTAAAAGCTTCCAGTTTTTGCGGAATAATACGAATCTGTATCTTTAGTTATGTGTATTAGGTGTCCTTTGGTAAAGATAATTGATCATTTAAATTCACATTTGACGTTTGCGTTAAAACCCTGAGTTGCCCTAAAATGAACACCTGGGGACTTATGACATTTTCCGAAGGTTTAAAATACTATAATTTCAGTTGGAACATAAAATTTAAATAATAGGACACTTTCTTTTTTCCTGTTAATGTATATAATGTTGGCCCCAAAAATTTACAACATAAAAAGAGAAGCATTTGCTGCTATGAGGGACAACATCATTAAGTTGAGTGCTTCTAGAATACTGTGAAATTAACAGATCTGGGACAATGAGTGTTAATGTTATGCGTTATAATTTTGAGGGTATAAATATATGTCCAGATGTCACGAGCTATATGAATTTTGCTTATTTATTATGCCTCAATAACCATTAGTTAGCCGTAAGTACTATTAAATATACCAAGGCCACATTAGAGTAATTAATTTTTTTAATGTAATTAATTTAAATTTATTGTTCACTTGTATGAATATAGTTTGATTGATTGTGCCCTAAGTAGTTCTTTTAAGAGTTTTTACTGAGAAGCACTCAAGAATAAAGTAATTTTGATTAGGTTAGACACTTAAATGTTTCTAAGACACTGTATTAGATTATAGATGTATTCCGAGCTTTTACACATCACATGTCCGCAAGCTTACGCATTACTTTATACCTAGAAAAATATCAACCGTAGTAAAAATAGTTTACAAAGTGTTTTTTCTCATACGAAACCTTCAACATGTTGACAAAGACTTAGCTTGAAAAAATCCATCTAACATTTGTCCACGTTAATTTAACGTATATAAACAGTGTCGGGCTTTTACTGGGTTTTAATTCCACAGAGCAAACACAGCAATGTTTGATGAGTCCTGCGCTCATTACTAACTCAATTACATCAAGCTGTTTGTAGCGAGAACTCCTAACTGAACCGTTACATGTGGTGTGTGTATTGTACAGGTCAAACATTTATGGACTACATAGTTTCATTGTGACATTCTGTGTCAACTTTATTGGAGCGTATACATTTATAGTCAATAAACGCTTGGAAACAATATTAGTTGGAAGAATTTCGTAAAATTAGAACGTGAAACCCTTAGTAACAACGAATAATGTAATTTTTAAGTTAGGTTAGTTTGGAGACGTTTTAAAACAATGATCATTTCCTATTTTAAAATGATTATGAGACATGTTTGTATTAAATAATATGAGCAATAAATATTTAATATTCTGATCGCTTGTTATGCTAGTATACAAGAATAATTTTATCAATTAATTATCAATGATGAAAATGGGGACGCCACCTGGGTGCGTATTTTACCCCAATTTAAGTGAAGGATAAATGTAAAATGGAGTGTGATGCCTTGTGTAGCTTTGTTACTGGCTAAGAATAGCTGTTCCATTAGTCAGGACCATTTATTAAAAGCCCAATGACCAAGGACAGCTGGGTTTCTATATTAATATTAGATACCTAAATTTTGAAAGGTTTAAACTCTAATGCAAAACCTATTTATCAGTAATAAAAAATATATATTGTAACACTAATTTCCCAAGTGTATAAACTTGTAAAAGAGTGTTATTGAAACATTGCACTATTAAGGTAGACGTAGCCTGTAAACTACATCTTCCGATGAATGTCAGAGATAGATCGTTTGCAGCAAAATACAATAACGATTACCAAAGCTATAAACTTTCAAGGAATTCGGGGATTGTCCGTTGGTAAACATAAAGTAATCTACTACTTATAACTTTG
Organism: Macrosteles quadrilineatus; assembly: GCF_028750875.1. NCBI lineage: Eukaryota > Metazoa > Arthropoda > Insecta > Hemiptera > Cicadellidae > Macrosteles > Macrosteles quadrilineatus. The sequence goes on from NW_026542597.1 coordinate 46,627,470, forward strand.
CATTTTTAATTTTTTGTATGAATTTTATCGAACCAGATGGTATCAAACCATCAAAAAGTAACAAACTTCATAAGGAAATGGTAACCAACGTATATTATGACGTTGTATTGATTGTTTCAAATTAATCTAAATAGCAAAATTTTCTTGGTTGAATTAAAAATAATTGTATACTCCAACTTAAGTTTCTAGTTAAGATTCCTATATATTTATAAACATGTGTTGTTGGTAAATGTTTTTAAACTATATTTATTATAAATGATCTGGCGTATGAAAGTGGTAATTGACGTAATTAATGAATTAATGGTACCATTAAAAATAATCTTATTTATCGATGTACTATACAAAATAGAATCCGTTCCCTTACACATTTTAAGATACTATCTTATTCGAAAAATAAAGGATCCTTAACATAATCCTAGCTGTAATGAAGAACTACAAATAAAATTATGTTGCACTAGAAATTTAACTTTAATGAGTATAAATTAATTTCACGAGTATGTTTAAAAGCCAATATTTAAATATTTCACATCATATATCATAGTGGCTCTCTCGTCTGGGGGATGGAGTGGTTCCATCTTATGGCGGTATTATACGACTGATAACACAAAAACCTCCCTCAAAGCCTTCGTCTTATCAGTAAATGCGATGCGAACGTTTCCACCCCAGAGTTGGCAGCGACAGGATCATTACGCCCCCTCTGACTCAATACCAAACTGGCTTGGAACAAAATATATTTTGGCGTTTATTCCACAGATATTAAGTTGCATAAATTTAAAATCTAAATTAAAAATAAACCTTAGAAAACAACCTCTTCAACAGAAATAAAACACTGATTTCATAAGGTATAAACTAGTAAAAGAGTGTTATTGAAAAATTACTTTATTGAAGAAGACGTAGCCTGTAAACTACATCTTCCAATGAATGTCAGAGATGAATTGTTCTTAGCAAAATACAATAACCATTACCAGAGAACAGCTCCCATTCAAAAATTCCCTATTCCTTAACTTTCAAGGAAATTGAGGATTGTCCGTTGGTAAACATAAAGCAATCTACTATTTATAACGTTGCATATTTTATGTTTAGTATGTATTTTACATTATGTGAAAAAAAATTGGAAATTATTAGTACAGTTTGAAAAAGATTTTTCCAGGCCATAAAACCGACAAAAGGAAAAGTTTAGTGTTACTTCAACCCACAAATTCACCTCAAGTAAACTTCATTAAATGGGTTTTCAATGAACATTTTACCTTTTATGCTATATTCTTGAGAAAATAATATGAGGGAATATCAATCTTTAAAAATAACAATGATTTTTAGGTAAGGTCGGCACAACCAATCATTGCATTTTAGGTTAGGCTATACAGGGTGTCCCGTAAGTAAACAGGCAAACTCCGGAAATGGTTCTATGGGTCAAAATAAAGAGAAAATCAAGAATAACATTTTTTTCAAAAATCGCTTCGTTAACAAGATATCCGCCATTTTGTATTTTTTACATAAACATTTTAATTTTTTTATTGTTCCAACCGATTTTTATAAAACTTGGTATGTAGGTTAAGGTAAAAGAGCCCCATGTTAGAAAAAAATGATCTTGATTCAACTTACAATTTCAAAATGGCGGCAATTTTAATTTTTTTATTTAAATTACTCAAAAACTGCCAATTTTATGAAAAAATGCCAAGAACACTTTTATTTAGCATTTTCGATTCCCTATCAAACGATACCAAGTTCAAAAAATCAAATACCAAATAGCTGATTTTTAGTTGTAAAATGGGGCAAACCTGACTAACTTCTGCCTTATCCTACCCCATTTTACAACTAAAAGTCTTAATATATTAGCTATTTCTTATTCGGTGTTTTTGAAATTGGTATCATTTGATAGGGAATTAAAAATGCTAAATAAAAGTGTTCTTGGCATTTTTTCATAAAATTATCAATTTTTGAATAATTTAAGTTTAAAAAATCAAAATTGTCGCCATTTTGAAATTGTAAGTTGAATCAAGATGATTCATGGGGCTCTTCTACCTTAACCTACATACGAAGTTTTATAAAGTTTGGTTTGAACAAATCCAAAAATAAAAATATTTATGTAAAAAATACAAAATGGCGGATACCTGGTTAACGAAGCGATTTTGGAAAAATGTTAATCTTGATTTTCTCTTTATTTTGACCCATAGAACCATTTCCCGGAGTTTGGCTGATTACTTACGGGACACCCTGTATATGAATATTGGTTGAAGTTTGTGTATTCATTGTTGAAACCCTAATTCATCATGATAATTATAACTACAGTACTCAACAAATAGCCCTGGGGCACCGGGCATTATGAGGCCTAAAGTTTTTGTAATTATTTAAATACGTGGACCTACAAGCTTAAGTATCTTTAGTATTTGTAGAATATAGATGGATATATTAATAAAGTAATAGTAGGAGGCACGCGTTAGCTAAAGTTTTGAAGTTACGCAGGTTTTTATACAGAGAGAAACATTTGTAGTCGTGGAGGCGGGTACGATACGACGTCATTATTGCAGCAATAACCATCAGATTGCGTGTTGGACAACGATATCGTCCCGACCATTGCAGAGACTGTGAATACCACAAGTTAAGTTCCAAACAAATTCAGAGCGATGTTTAAGATTTTTTTACTAAAAAAATACTGGAGATGTAAGTAAAGTTTTAAGTTGTTTCATTTGTTACCTTGACGGAAGGTCTTTGTAACACCTTTTTTACTTGATTGCTATTCAAATGTTGCCCGTATGAATTGGATGAAAAAAGAGTTTAAGCAGTAAATTATATCTTAACTTTCAAATAAAATACCATTTTGATAAAATGCAAGTAAAAAAAGTTATACTCAGTAAAAACACTATTGTCCAAATAAAACAAATATACAAATTATTGACCCGATGCCCTACATAAATATTTTATTTGTATTACTGGTTCGGAACATGTTGTCACATGACTTTTTATAAACGTATGTAACTATTGTTTGATAATTTTAGAGAAAATTAAGGAAGTAAGGAAAATAAGATTTCGGGCGACCTTTAGTGTAAGAGTGGGGAATGCAAATTAAGTAATATTTTTTAATTAATACGAAGACGTAATTATTACTAAAACGTCTGCCTCTCTTAAAGTTTTCTCAGAAGCCAGATGCTTCATTGTTTCATTTCTTACCCTCAGCCTTAACAAATTTAGAAGTTAAAAATAAAATGATGATTAATAATAAGAGGGAACTTTTCATAACTATTGCTTTTTTTAAATTAACCCACGATCGGTTGGGTCCTAAAAAAAGAAAGAAAACACTCGGTATCAAAATACAAATTTGAAAATTGTTTTAACTAAGATTTATTTATCTGAGTGTATACTGTCATAAAGGATGTCACCAAACTTGTACGAATGTTACAAGTCAGCGTTCAAAGCGTTTTAGATTCAGGTAATGATTGGATAGCATAACACTGTTAAAAGACTTATTTCCTCAAATGTAGATTTGTAATGATTTGGCATTCAATAAACGATAAGTGACATCATACTATCTTGTCTCATCGTAACTATTCCATTATACTAGTAAAATATTCCTTCTGTACTTGTAAACAAGTCAGCTTTGGTATAAGGGATTTATTATACTGTACATATTACCATACAGCTAATACTGCTAATATTACCATGTATATGTTACGTCGTGGTTACTTTACTACAAGATCTGTATTACTTGTCAGTGAAATTATTTTTCCACGCTATTATAATTAGCTTATTTGGCCTTTCGCAATAAACAAGATCTGAGGACGGCATTACGACAAAACACGTTATTGGAACGCTGAATTAAAGTAGAATATTGCAGTAGTTAAAGTCTTATGATCGGAAACTATTCAGCGTTTATTGCATTTCAGCGATAGAATTCTCTAAATGTTCAATTGCAGAAATTCAATAGAGATTGTAATGCTTTTAAACCTCCTTTATCACTTTGCCAATCACAAAGAGAATTATTTATCAGTCGTTTTGTAGAAAAATATTTGTGTGAGAAATTATTTAAAATGTGTCAATGGTTCATGGGTCCCACTGATTGTTTAGCCAGTAACAGATATATACCCACAAACTTAAGCGTTTATTTGCTTTTAATCTTATGTTTCATAGCTATGCAGTCCTTTTTTGTTATTTGTTAGGTGATGGTTTAAATTTTAAGCTTAATACCATTTGCGTTCTCAGTACAATTTTATTTTGAGTATAAACAATTCTGGGTTTGATAATCTAGAAGAATTATTATGTTGGCATAAAACAAGCATATTTTTCGCAAAAAAACTTGTTTTAGTTTAACTTGTAATACATTTAATATAAAATAAACAGTATCATCAAGCCGACACATTCTCTCTCACAGTAGCTTGTCAACAACCAATATCATGGGTAAGCGATAGAAATAACTATGATATTTTATAGGGTAACTCCCAAACGCTTCAATAACTTTTGAACCGTACCTTCTACCTACAGAAGTGGGATTTGCACCATTTACTTTAAGATTCATAAGTACGATAACATTAAAATGTTTCCATTACTTTAGATGGTATGAACCATTGATGACCCATTCAATGGTCTTGTTCTCGTATAATGTTTAAATGTTATAACATGTTTATTTAATATATTATTTAATAGCCTCACATAAAAGTTAATAAATTTATTTAGTAATTGTTAGTATATCACTTATATTAGCACAATGTACGACCATGTGATTTAAAAAGTGTCTATTTACTTACTATATTACAACCAGTCATACAAAATGAATATATCTTTTGTTAATAACATACTTTTCACGTATATGGTTGCTAATTTTACAATAAAATATAAACGTAATGCTGTGTTGTATGTAGATAATATTTTGAAGGCCTTCTAACTTTTACAAAGTTCTAGAAGATAACCTTCAACGACTTGGTAAAAATGCAAATGAAGGAGTCCTTTTAATTAATACAGACGAGGAATTATAACTTAAAATTGCGCTCTCTTTAAGATTCCTTCTTTTCGGTGTAATGCTTTATTACTTAATTCCATTCTTAATTAGGTATCATAAAATGTAAAAAACCTTACATTTTCTAAGAGTTTACTATGAACACACACAGTGACACAGGCTGTAAATTAGGTAATTGATACATGTGTTATGACAATTGTCATTAATTGTTAGTTTTACCTTCCTTTCTACAACTCTTGGATCATAAATGTGCAAACTAGAGTATGTAGCATGAAATTATTAAAAATACTCATAATGAGAATTTAATTAACGTATAGAATCCCCCAAGCAAGATTCCCCCGCATATGCAATAATGGCAGCAGAAACCACCAACAATGGTTAGAATGTAGAATGTAATAATGTACCATCATAAACTGCGTTTCTACGAATAACACATTGTGGTGTCTACAATATTAATACTTTGCACCTAACCAGAAACCTGCCCCATACTTAGGTGTTGTTTTAATATAACATATGGTGCGCATTTCACTGATAAAAAATTCTGAGGAACAATAAACGAGGTTTTCTTAATTTTTAACACGTTTAAAACTATAAATGGGGTGCAAATCCGCTAAATTTTATGTTATTGAGTTTAAAGATTTATACAATTGTTGTTATATAAAATATCGACACCTATGACTGAAACGCGTCACGTTTAATAACTCATGCAAAAATAGCTAAGTGGTATATTATTTTAATTTCTAGTTGGTTGGCTATAAACATTTTAGAAATTAAATATAAACATAGTTTTTCTTTTAAAGTTTGTAATAACAAAATTATTACACTTATTCCTTCCTAATTCATTAAAATATTGCACTTTAGGCTAAAGGTCAAGATTTCGAAATAGATTTACATAGTTTATAAATATAAATGTAGTATTAGTAGTAGGTTAATGTATAATTATTCCGGTATGTAAGTATTATATTTATCATTAATATTCCGTCAAAATTTAAATGCAAGGAAATATGGAGCATCTTGATTTCGTCTAGTTTGACAGGGGCCAAGGCCTAAATTTACAATCCAATTAACCCTAGAGGTGATATATTACAGAGGCGTGATATCGTATCCCCTCAGCCTATTTGTAACTACCCTGTTTTGAGTTACTGACTTGTCAGTTAACAGTCATTATTATTTCCGATTTCCACTCTCTACAGTAGTTCTTAGACATTTCTGTACGTCCCTTAAAACTAAATTAAAACTTGTTTTAACCCACATAAAACTTTTTATCCTAGATATAATAAATATTTGTCCTAAGTTAAAATTTATTATTCCTTTAATAAATTATTTTATGTAATTGTATTATGTTTGAATTAATAATAATCTTCGGAGATATGTACAATGGTGTTTTCTAAATATCAGTGAGAGTGTATTACGTTATATAAGAGAGAGCGCAAATATATATTATATGTTTAAGTATTTTTAAATAGCCCTTCTAGGATGACAACGCTTAAGTTTGAGCTAAAAAGGCTAAGAACATATCAAAACGCTGACATACATTCATGTAGACACCCACATATGTCACATTAAGACACCCACATATTTGATACATGAACCATATTTGAAAAGGATTCTCGTACATCAGGATCCCAGAAGATTTCGAACTATTTCGCGATATATTCTTCTAGTTCTTGCTCATTTAAATCTTACGACAAGAATTAAAACCTCTTTAATTACCTACCTTAATTTTAATTGAAATATAAACACTGGTCTCAATTCTTTGGCTGCAGACACTAATTCTAAAAAATTAAATATATTGATAATCAATTAACATTGTACTTTTATTAGTTATATTTAGTTATTTTTATATTTTTAATTTTTATTCGTACCATAAAATATCCATGATTCAATATATATTTAAACATTTCAAATCTTTCGATTCTTTAATTACTAATCTCTTAACTATATAAAATTAATGGATCACACAGTGATTATTATTGCTCGGACTAAAACAATAACTGAATAATCATATAACTATATTTCACTCGCACAGTGTTCTAATTATTACGTTTTACTTGACAGTACAAAAGGAACACACACTTTCTAACGTACAAATTGTAATTTGACGGATATTGAAAACCCATCAGTGGTTTCTGATTGTGGTTTCCATTCCGTGACAATACATCTAATATTGAGGTTGTCAGCTCACCTATGATATTGGCGGGGAAATTGCACTCATGCAAGGGAGATGTTGCTAATACGGCTTAAACCAGCAGTTCATAACATATGAATAATTTAATATTAATTTAAGTTTAACTGCGTTGGAAATTTCAAAACTTTTTTAATAATTTTTGTATGTGTTGTTTATGATGATAATTTATGTTTAAATAGGGGTATTGTGGACAAAAATTAATGAGTCAGGGTGTCATCTGAAGGTAGGTGTTTGGTAAAAGCAGATACAAACATGACATTAAGTCCCATCCAACAACGTCAGTAGGTGGTGTGTCAGATCCCATAGTATCAGTATGCTTTGTTAAATTTAATTTGGCATTCTTAGAAATTCAAAACAGGAGTGTTACTAAATCAATTACAAAAATGTGGGCCTGAAATTCCTGAAAAGAAATTTACTGACTGCGGTTAGTAGGTAGGCCTACATTCAGATGGGCTAAGCTAACTCTAAATCCTAATTGAAACAGTACTGACTCGAATTAGGGAAGGATCATTATCGCTGCTAAAAGAGTTATTGAAAAACTTGTTTAGTATTAAAGTTAGTAATTTGCATGGGCGTTTGGTCATACATATTTTAAATCATAGGGATGGTAAGAGGTGCCATCAAATATGTAAATATTAACAAAAAATGTTTTTTTTTCTTGAAACGGTTGGTTGCATAATTTGCAACACACAAATGCCAAAGAATATTGCAATTTGCACCTATACACGTATTTGATGCCGTATTAAGCCTCACGCGCTTCGGGCTTTTATGTCACAATCAGGTATTTGATAAACCACATTATCATGGTGTTCCAATAATGTTGATGATCAGGTCGCAACATACTCAGTTAAATATTCATCAAGCTGATTGTTAAGAATGTAAATTATTTGTTTAGGGGACTGAAACATTTTATATTTTACGTAAAAACAAATGTTGACTTATCAAACTGTGACAATTAAAATTGTTTCACAATACGTATTACCTAACCTCTTTTTTACTTGATTTGAATAACCTTACGCACTTATTTTTTAAATTTCTTTGTACTCTATCCCATGAATGTTGTGTAAAAATTATGATTGTAGATTGTCTGAGTGCCTTAAGTGATAGGGACACAATGGTTTCTTTGTTACTTAAAGAGTTTAGTTTCGGGATAACTTTATTTTATTTTAAGATTCTATGTAATTTATAGATTACTTTTCTAACTAATGACACTTATATTTAAATAGTAATAACATTTTTAACTACTTAACTTACGTTCTTAGCACTCAGTCATTTTAGGTTTCGTGTGGTACAAACCTGAAACAAGAACACATAAATAAATTAAGGGCACTTTAAAAGCATGATACAATTACAATTTAAACGTTATACACAATTTCATATATAATATTGTGATACCTCAACCAATACCTCTAAACGTAAGCCAGGTTACAAACGAGAAAACGTATTCAACATATAAATTTAAGTTAAAAAGCTAGATTTTTCCGTTTTCATACCACCGTCATTGCATTATTTGAGTTATTCTTTAAATAACTTTGGTTACAAGGTTATTTAGATAACATTAGAAATAATGAGCTTCGTTTAGCATTGCAATGAATACACTATTTCCTGTGTACACAATGTATTTATGATTTGTTGTGTCTCGGTTTCAGTAAAAAAAATATCCATGTGAATTATGAAATTTTCTTCATATATAATCAAAGTTGTCATTTTACGTTGCCTGACAGTAAAGCACATAATGTTATTATATAAAGTAAATTTCCTAAAATAAACCCTTGTCTAGAGTGGAACTAGTTTTATTTTTATTTTTTAATAATAAGCTAACAGCTTTAGATGATCGAGTTTTAAATTCAAACTCTAGGTTTTAGTGCTCTCTTACTAGGGTGGCACTTTTACACCCGGCAGTAAGGGCTGAGGAGACTAGCATGAGATGGCGTCGTTATCACTAGTTTAACAACCAACTCGCGTGTGCTACAGTAACATCGTTTGTGCTGATTGCAAAAACCATGAAGTTCAGCGAGCCCCACCACGATACCTACAATTACATTGATATACTGCACTGAGAAACGACATCGTTAAAACTATAATTACAAACGTTGTGCTCATAGTGAATTATGTGGACACATGACTCTGAATTAAAATAAATGAACAAAGTATATATGATTAACGAGTGTTGAAAATTTAATTTTGAATTCATCTAAGCCATTAGTCATTTATTCTTAAGTCTTGTTATTATTCTTAAGTCCTAATTAAGTCATATATTATACATTTCAGTCGTAAAATATAAGAACTACAGTAATAACATTTAACTTAGATAATACTACCTACTAAAACTGTTTATTGTAAAACAGTAAGCCTATTTATAATTCCAAAAGCACGACATCCTTAGACTAATTTTATAATGTCTTGATGACATAGTTTTTTTCTGTTTAACGGTTAACAAGGTTATCTGTTTGGGGCAAACAATTAATTTGTAATATTTTTTAAAATAATTATCATACAACAATCAGTATTTTTTCTATTTTATGCCAGTAAATGTAATACAACATCATACTAGTAGTTTCATAGGAATAACCTGTACCTTGATTTCACACGAACTAAACATTTAATACCATAATTTTGTCTGAAATATGAAAATTTAGGTAAATAAAGAACAATCTAAAATTATATAGCTACTACTGAATTATATTATGTTAATTAATTGCAACACAAATCCTTGACCTGTATACATTAATGTGAACACGTATACGTAATGCTGAAAACAGGGACGGCACAAAATCTTAACTAATGAAATTACAAAGGGGATCTCGTTAAGCTCTACATTATTAAAAGAGCCCTTCTAACATTCGCCCCTTTGCAGCCGCAGTCGAGAACGACGCTCTTCCGCTAAAATTTAATGACACTGAACCTCGCCACGTTTGAAATAATAACAGTTCTGACTCTCGCTTTGTTCTAAATCTGTATTGAGTGAACACCTAAATGCAAGATACTTGTTATTGACACGGTTTAATTGCTAAATTAGATGGCATAGTTTGGTTGATTTGTAATGATGTTTGTGTAATGTTTATGATTAGTGAACTGTTGGTGAACTGTTTTAGTTGAAACTTGTCACTATCTGCCACACAGTTTAACATATATATGTTTCGATATTAACACAAAATACATATTACCAAGGTTTTACTGTTCTTAAGCTTTTCATAAGGTACTTTTAAAGAAGGCATTACATTCAATCGTTACTAGTATTTATAACTAGGGGAAGCGAGATGGTATAGTGGTTGGAGCGAGGTACTTCAGTCCCTGAGGCCCCGGGTTCAAATCCCGCCAAATCACCAATCTATTTTATCTAAGCGATAATGCCGCAACCCCTAGGTTTAGCCTGAAGTAATGTGAAAAACAATCCCGGGCTCGTGCCTAGTATATCGTCTGAGGACAAAAATGTATTTATAACTAACCACGGTGTGGTACTAGGATATTATACGAAGGCCACATATTTTACAGCATGCTGTGGCCCAGCAGTTGCAGTTATGTTAGGTAGGATTATATATTATGTTTGTAAGACTTTCATCGTTTCGTTATGAACCGAACGTTACCAGATGAGCCATACTTCCTATTTATCATAACCCAACCTAAAATAACCGCTGCAGCACGCTTTGTAAGGATGGCCACCGTATAATACCAAAGTAACTGCAGTGTTTATCTCATTTCTATCACTTCGAACGCCATTTGCCATCATTGCTCATGGTTAAGAGGTATACCTAATTTACTAGATATGATACTAATAGATTTAAACTTAATCCATCGTGGTAATATATTTCAAATTAATAAATAATCATTAAATATTACACGTACTATTTAGTTTGTGACTTTGGTAAATGATTATAACGCGGATGGCTGCACGAACAAAGTTCAAAATATTTGAAATAAGATTGAAATAACCACTTTCATGGAGCTTATTTTTTAATTAAAAAGTAAACAATAATACACATTTATTGAGGCATTTATTGAACAAACTCTATAACTGTTCTACTACTTCGAATCAACATCACTGTTTGAAAAGTAATAACATTTTTTTTGTCCTAAGGACGCTAGGCACGAGCCTGGGATTGTTTTTCACATTACTTCAGGCTAGACCTAGGGGTTGCGGCATTATCACTTCGATAAAATCCATTGGTGACTTGGCGGGGATCGAACCCGGGACCTCAGGGACTGAAGTCCCGCGCTCTAACCACTACACCAGCTCGCTCCCCAATAACATATTAGAGTAGACGAGTATTCGTATAACATTCAAATGCATAGCCGAAAACTTTTTAATTTGATCCATTTGTGATATTTTATGTTTAGGGTATTGTGTTTTAGATTTAGATTAAATTATTATTAAAAATAGTGATCCCGAAAAGTATTTTGCTATGGCCACCTCTTTTTTTAAGGAAAGTTTATCGTCTAAATGCTACAATTTGTAGATCCAATTTTTCCTTATAATTGAAACTTTTTTTATTATAATTGATAACAATATATTGAACAGTAAGGTAAATAGTGACTGCAGGTAATATGAACCAGGTCCAACACAGAACACGGTGGTAAGCTGCAAGGACAACAATGGCCTCAACCTAATATCCTCGGATCATAAACTTTGGTTCCCTCAAACTGTGTACTCTGGGTCTGAGTAGGTTTAGCCAGACTCATCAGTTTCTCTCTTCGATTAGGATTCCCTTGTTAAACTATATCAGATAAGTTTAAGTTTGGAAGCTGTTTTCTAAAATAAGTACTTCATCAAAAAAGTTAAATATTAGTTCCGTAGATAAATAAAAATAAATACCGATAAAAGTAATAATAAAGTAAAACCGAAAACAAATGTTTGGAAATTTTCTAAAATTACTATTATAAGCCGTAGATATACAGTCGACGGCACTTAAAATTTTGAGCTATTTCAAATATCTCAAATAGAGGTGCAAGATTATTTTTAGCGACTCTGCATATTACTTTATTGTTGACACGATTGCCGATTTTTTTAGTCAGATCAATATGTTGAGATTATATTGAGCAACTTTCAAAAGGCATATATTTACACAAGAGAGGTAAACCAATATATTCACCACATATTGCATATGTATGGGTTAATTCGTTAATCGTTGTGTTCCTACACTTAATATACTATAATTTAATAACTATTTATTTTAAAAATAAGCTTAAAGATCTTGAAATAATTTGCCATGCATAAAAGGAATATTTACAAATTTATCTCAGTTATATTGTATGACCTGAATAATACTAACAACATGGGGAGCTCGTAGTTATATTTTCCCTCAATTGTGAGTTTCTGCAATTACAGAAGATGCTATCTGCCCTTCGCGGCAATTAGATGAATCACTCGCAGCTGGTTTGGTGATTACAGTCAATTTAACTAATGTTCTGTTACCAACAATGACGCATTACACATCGTTGAATCCGGAGGTGAGAGAGTGCTTTGTCAAAGTCAAATATATGTGACTATTCGGGTGGACTGTACAAATTACCATTTTATTATTGTAACTTAAGACTTTTATATTTAGTTGAATGTATATTGAAACTAATTTGCCATAGGTTTATAAAATGGTTGGGAATAAATTTTTTTTTTTCAAATTATATCCGAGTAGAAAATATTTCCTCAATGATACAATAATTTATTATTATCACAGTAAAATCTTACAAAACAAAAAAAATAAAAGCCCATATATGTTCTATAAGGGGTTGTCGTAAACAGATGTAACCATGGAGAGCCAATTCTTTCTTTTATAATTTACCTTTATGTGATTACGTACGCACGCTTGCATCCTAAACCCCATGAACGTCAAGGAAAAATCATAAATTTTATTAAAAATATTTTTAGTCGAATTTATAAGAGTCCTACTAATAATGATTAGAAGAATCAATATCTATAACCTATACCAAATGTTTTATTATTGGATATATAAAATGAAACAGTTTTTTTTTATTATTATCATACACTATAATTAGATTATTTTTAAACAAATAGATACTCATGTTGTCACATTGTAACATGTTGTCAACTGCTTCGGTTTAAATATTACAATTTAAAGATTCCACATCTAACAAACTCTTGTTTCGCTTATGTATAAACTGGGTTTTGACAAGTTTAGAAGGCAAATCACGTAAACCTCTGTAAATTTAAGACTACAACAATCAAGCGGGCGATTCATTAAACATGGCGGCCACTCATGTGCGCCGAATGTTGACTCTGTGTAATTGTACTTGTATCTAACTGGACTAGTGCCTACATATTTGATTACAAGTGTAATAGTGATGTAGTAGTGTAATAGTGAAGTTCACGTAGATCTCACTAGTACAAATTGGAATTTTACTGTCAATCAAAGTATTTATTACATATTATGAACGATGTAAAGAAAAAACATTTGTCTGTACCAAGGAATCAGGAGTTATGTAGTTTTACAATATTAGTGCACTATACTAACATACTAAAATGTGTTAAGTTCATAAATACAAATAATTATGCAATGCAAAATGCGTTATGGTTTTCTATTTTAGTTACTTCAAAATGACACTTTCATATATTTTTAAAACATCAAAATGTTATGGGAGTAGTTAGTTATGATAGAGCATAACAGATGATAGAAGTAGAAAGGTAATAGTATCAGAGCTTCAGCAGCTTACTTAGCTATTTATGACTTTCTATGATTTATTGAATACTACTTTAAAACAAAATACACCCCCCCCCCCCCTCGGGCAAACCTCTAAACGAAGCTAACTTCCATTTGCCTCATTATATTTTCACACGAAAAAGTAAATCGTTAACGGGTCTAGATCTTACTATGAGACCTATGGTAATAACTTATTTCCTATTTCGGGAATTCGCTAATTTGAATATGATAATTTTCGATTAATTTGCTTTGTCACAGATGTCTTATTAGTCATTATATCTTAACGGAAAATGTATCTCGAATCATTGATATAAACTCATTAAACTAATTTATGTTTCATTATACAATAAGATAGCACAAATTCCAAAACCTGTATACATTATATAACTAATTAGTTTAGCAAATAAAAATATGATTTTAATTATCTTCCTTTAGCGGGTTGAAAAATGGTGTAAGCATAATTAAAAATTAGATTATTGTTTTGGCTTTGAATCAGGTATTGAAATATATATCTGAACAGGATTATTCATCCATGAGATACGATTTTAATTGAATAGGGTTGAATTTCTGCATGAGTTAGTTATCTAAAACAGTTTGAAGTTAGTTTATCCACGGCAATATTTAATTTAATGCACACATTAAACAAATCATTCATTTTTTTTTAATTTTGTTTTATTACGTGTAAATATTTGTACTGTGTAAGTATGCATTGTGGGGACTTCATAAAAGGAAAATAATTTAAAATATTCCTAAGGCTCCTTAAAAGTACATTGTATTCATAGGGAACCATACAGTTTCAGATATATTTAAAAAGAGCGACCTACATATCATCCAAACAATTTCATACTTGTGATTCATTCAAAAACACAGAAATAATCAGACCACGCATAGTATGGTATCATTTAAAGGTATTTTAAATATCTTTCAGGTGCAACGTGAACGCCCATGAGTCTTAATTTAAGTTCAGGCAGACTTACAAATATACTAGATCAGTTAATTCAACTGCTGATTGCGATGAACGTACCATCAAAAACAGAAGGTATCAGTTTTATCTTAGAGATTTCGTCCTATTAGCCTTAATTCGTCCCTGGCACATCGGAAACGGAAGATCATAAATATTTAGATTCCTTACTTTTTTCTTTCTTTTTTGACGAAGCTGATATGTTCAAGTCAACGATAGAAAGCGTAGTTACATTATCTAGACACAATTCACTTAACATAATACATATTGTTGTGTTTAAAATATTGGATGGCAATGTAATAATTTTCATACCAGGAAATTATCTTTTTTCTAAGATTTTTACAGTTACATTGGGTATAGTAATAACAAATATAAAATGTATGTGTGTATGTGTGTACCTTAGTGTGTTTAATAATAAAATAAAAGTTGTACATTTACCTCTTTGCGAAATGCAATCGTAGTTTTTTTTTTTTTGTACAATAATCCTGGTACAAATTTATGTCAAGAGTAGGTCAAAATATTATGTTAACGAAGAAATATAGAGCTAAGATATGGTGGTAGCTCGTCACGTTTTCTAACAACATGTTTCCTCTCCATTTGTCGTTTATTCCAATCAAAATATTGGCAGTAACTTGTTTACAATTACTAGCAAAAATGAATAGTTTAAAGCAAACCCATTATGATTATCTGTAGAGACACTCTTTTTTGTTTACTTACTATTCTTAAAAGAAAGATAAAAAACTTAAGCTTTCAAAGGTTAGTTGAGGACATTAAATATTTCAGCAGGGCTGGAATGGGGCCAAACATGCTTTGTTGTTTGTTAGAACGTAGATAAAGTACCTTTAATCAAAAAAATTAAATTTTATGCTTATAGAACACGTGAAAACTAGTTTATACATAAGCGAAAAAGAAGTTTGTTAGATGTTGAGGCTATAAGTTGTAATATTTAAGCCTAAGGAGTTGACAACATGTTACATGAGTAGAGATCATTTTTTGTGATTCTTTGG
The DNA here is from genome assembly GCF_028750875.1 of Macrosteles quadrilineatus. Lineage (NCBI taxonomy): Eukaryota > Metazoa > Arthropoda > Insecta > Hemiptera > Cicadellidae > Macrosteles > Macrosteles quadrilineatus. The sequence goes on from NW_026542597.1 coordinate 46,643,227, forward strand.
TAAATAAAAAAATCTAAACAATGTAGCAGTGATCATTGTGCAGTTTTATTATTACTAGAGGTCGTCCAGTGGTCGAGAACTCGATCAAAAATATCTAATGTACAGATATCTCCATTTTCACCCAACGCTGTAAAGAAAAAATGTGTATGGAATTTCTTCCATTCTTCTGTTTATATTTTGTTGTAATTTCGTCACCAACATGGCAATCCATAAGACCAGTGTTAATTTTTTAAAGTTTTAAATTGATTTTTAGCTTATGTTCTAGCCAATTTTAATTTATAAAGGTATTCTGCACACCTACAGGAAAATTTGTTTCTAATAGTATGCGTTAATTTTCCCTACGATGCACACAAGCTGAGAAAAAAGAGTTTAAAGAAACGTGCTTTCCTATTAATATATTGATTTAAAATTAAGATTATTATTTATCAAAAAGTTTACTAACCTTACTTTATGTAGTACTGTAATCTCAAACATTTTTGTTATTATCTTGTTAATTGGATATAATCTATTTACATAAAAATGAACAAAATATGTAACAAAATATTAATCTAGTGGCTTATTTTTATAAAAACATTATTTTTAAATTTATATAATACCGCAAAGAAAATCATATTCAATTAGATAATCAACTGAAGCCTATAAAAAGAGAGTGGATGAAAAATCTGCATTGATTTATTTATTCAGAGAAAAGCATGTTTCATCCTGTTTAGGAATTCTTTCCTTGTTACTAAGCTCTATCCCTCCGGCCATGGTAGTTTTATTGCTTGTTATTCTGAAAAAGGATATTAAATTACATGAGATTTGTTGATAAGGATTTCTTAATAAAATGATAACTATTAAAAAATTATAATTGAAAATGTTTGCACATTTAGTTTAGATTTAAAAAATATACCTTATTTATGCACTTTATTTCATTTTATATTAGTAGTTATATTTTTTTTTACTGTCCACTTTCATCAATGGAACGGAAATTTTGAAATAAACTTTTGATATTTGGATTTTTTTACTAAACAATTTCATATACTATCACTAAATGAATATAAAAATAGTAAAAAAAAAAACTGTAAAATGAATAGGACTTAAATTTAAATTATCCTCCTACCAAATCTATGATCAATAGTGGTACATTATACGATTTAGTTTATAGACTGTAATAGGGTTTCAAAAATGACAAGTTAACTGTATTAAAAGTTTGAATAAGTTCTGTAATATGTTTCACATTAACAAAGTCCCTTTTATGTATTTATTACATGCGTTTTTGTTATTCCTTTCAATTATTGTTATTTTTTAAAACAACTATTGGGAAAATCGACGGTGAATAAGCTGTACAGCAGTTATTTTTAAAGCTACAAAAAAGTTAGCTTAATTTATATGATTTTAGTTTTTGTTATTTATTTTAAATTCACAAAAAAACACTATTGACAATACATTAGCATAAACATATTTACCCATAAATATGAAAAAATCCTATGCATTATATCATGACAGTAACCTTATTAATGTTTTAACAAAGACAAACTTGAACTAAACTTTTCTTTTGAAAACTTCTTAACTGTGCAGTCCTACATAATTAACACTATCGAGAATCCAATCAGTTTAAAACTTGGACGAAGAAGAGAAAAGCGATCTTTAGTTCCATCATCAACCCTGAACCTTTCACAACCCCTCAATTACTTCCATTCTAGGTTGATTAACTCTGCCTTTCAGCTTTTAATTTTGGGAGCCAAATCCTCAATGACTGTTAAATTTGAATCACACCCTGTAATATTTAGATCCACATCTTTCAACGGTTGGTTGTTTCAAGACTGTTCACAGTTAATAAATGTATTGATAATTAAAACTCCATATGACCATACAAGTTTAGAAAAGAAAGTCTATAAGAATATTTAGTGACAATTTGTAATAAATACAACTCAATAGATATTAAATTTTGTCATACAATACTACAAATCATATCAACTTCGTCGTATTGACGAAAACAAAACAACAGAAAGGCAGTAGTATATGTTATTATACGCACTGAGGCCAAATGGATTGTCATAAATTTGAAGACAATTCAAAAAGCCTCATGTGTCAAATCCAAAACTGCAACGCCGCTTTGTAGGACATCACCACATTGCGAACCATTGTCATAGTGGCTTTCAGTGAGGATTCCAGCCCCAAATATACCCTGTGTGGAGCACACTCAAATCGAGAGCTGGAAAAGCTTGTTCAACTAGTTGTTTGCTAATAATCACTTTGGTGTTTACCACTAAGTTGTATACTTGTATGTACGATCGGCGTGGATGATATTTCTCATTTCCACCTATCATAAGTAGCAGAAAAAATATCTTTATTTTATTGAATTTTTTACCCGTTTGTTGCCATGATAATAATAGTGTAAACCCTCACGCGTTCTTTTATGGTGGATAATATAAGGTACTGTGAAATCGACATAAATATTTGTATGTAATTATTGATAGTAGCCGACGATCAGTACTCATTGAGCAGAAAAGATTCTTCTTGTCGTCGATTTTAAGGCAAATGCCCCATAACAATGAGCCTGTAGTTTTAAACAAAAATCAAAACAAACCGGCTATCCTCTTTAAGTAACAACTTCATGGTAAGCCACGAAGAATTTTTAAATCCAAGATAGCATGTTTACATGTAAATTACCTTGCTATGTCTGCGTTAACTAATCAGTGGTTCTATCTAGTAAGTGCATTTCTTTAAAACAATACAATAACTATTATTTTTAAAATAAACAAGTAACATATTGTAAAAATACAACATAATACATAACCACATTAGGAAAAAAAAATATACTAATCAGAATAAATCTTATCTCACGTGTAAGTGTTTCATATCTGATTCAACTAATTTCACCGCTTTGTACTATGTATCCCCATGTATACAAATTAAAGTTTTGCAGTAGCGGCTAGTGGTTGGTACACATGGCTCAGCTCTAATCGAGTTTGTGACGTGCAAGAGGCGATTCATCAACATGGTGGGTCCGGCGTGCCTCGAATGTTGATTCTCTGTAATTACATGTGCCCAAGTTTAATTTGTTAAACAGGGCTTCATTTTCCGCCCTTTGCCTCTTACATAAAAATACAATTAATATAACTGTAGGCCAAATATTTCATGAATTTGTTTACTGTTTTGCACATTGTAGACTGATGGTTATTTTAATAATTTAGGAAAACTGCGTTTGTGTACCGATTCATACGGTACAGTCATAAAATAAAAATCAAGCCTGTATCGACTTTTTGTAATGTAATGTTATAGTGGCTAAACCTTACGAAAATGAGGGGAAGGATGGGATTAACTTCCAAAGAATTATTCATACTGTTTTCGGTAAAAGCCTTACACCTTTTTAAACTCAACTTTTTACTTATGAGTAGTACACATTATTAATATAAATTTACTTAAGACCATTTGAATGGTTTATTAAATGGATTCTACATTCATAGAGTGCTTAAAATAATAGGGATAGCAGTACAATATTCCGTTACAGTGAATAGCATTCATAATAAATAAAAAGATATTAAAAATTGCGTTGTTTTTCGCGAAGATAGGGGCTCGATTGTGTCGAAGAACACAATCGCAACAAATGACTATCATAATCAATCGCAACAAATGGTATCATAACAAATGCTTTTGATATGAAGCCAAAGTCTTCTGAACTAAGTTTCAACCTCATATCTGGTAGAACATGAGACATGTTCTATCAAAAGAGGAGTTGTTGTTAAACTGAATTGAACTATTTACAGAAAAAGACAGCTAAGTAGCTACATCTGACTATGAATAATCAATGCAATCTATCCATACCAACAGGAAAACATTGTTTTTATATTGAGTATGTACATGCTTACTGCCTATAGGTACTTTTTATCGGAAAGAAATAAAATAAGCATGGAAATGTTGTCTGTGTCTTAACATGTGAATAAAGCTAATGCAAGCAATTTTTACGCTGGTCTAGGAAGCTAAAAGAAAGTCAAGTGTAAAATATTTTGTTTGAGAACTGCTCTATAAAATGTTATAGTCACTCTAAACTAGGAACTGCACTAAACCATTAGCCTATATTTTATAAAGGCTCTGGTTTTAAAAGTATGTTTTGGTGCTGTAGTCTGCGCTATGAGCTTGTAAATAATTTCAACAGGTTTTAAAGCGAACTTTTTAAACCCCTTTTTAACGCTGCAAACCATTTTTATGAGAGAAAGGGTAAACGGGGTTTGCCAGCTTATGGAACAACCTCAATAAAGTGGTGTTTTAACAAATTTATCTATAGGCAAGTAACTATTACCGTAGGTGGCACGGTAAGACCTGGACACGGGACCGTTATGCTTTTTCGTTTTGATGTCACTAGAGGCCAAAAACACTATTCGTTCCAATGTGATCGTTCAAATAAAAAGAAAATTACTAACTGGACCTACAACAAATTTATGAATTAATATAGCCTACTTAAATATGTTGAAGAAGTCGACAAATAAAGAGATGTTTGTTTTGGAAACATTTTTGACGGTCAACAAGTTATACATACTGTTGTTGAAAAGTAGTAGTTATTTTAATCTATATCAACTATATCAAAAGCAAGAGCCATAATATTTGTCATATAAATAGTTCCAGAATGCAGGTGAACCGCCTGAAAGTTTTACTGTACGTCGGTAGATAATGGAATATTTATAGAATATAAACTGAGCGTCCACAAATGCTGCAATACTATTAATATTTCACCGCTTCCACCCAGCGCTACGTAATACCTCCTCCTTTGTACAATGGAATATTTAAAATTGAATTTGTAATTTTCTACGAAATATTTGAGCCTGATATGAAACGATCTTTTTAAAAGCTACTATTGATTTGCAAAATCTATTTCATTGCACTCCTCAGATTCCACAAGAATTTGTTATAGAACCATACAACTCTACTAATATAGATTTCTATATAATATAGTTTAAATGTGATGCATTTCGGATGGATAGTTTTTTAAAGCCTTTAAATATAAAAATATGATACGTGGATTTCCAGTATGGTTCTCTGTCTAAAATGAAAGTAAGCAAATTATAAAACTAAAACGAAAAAATCATTATATGGAATGGTGAAGGGTTGTATTATTATTCCTCCAAAACATTTTCAACGAAGGGAAAATCTGACACGACAAATTAAAGTAAAATAAATACGCGAGGCCAAAAATCTTCTGAGGTTTCAATGGCCAAGGGGTTTTGGTAAGGTGAATGTGATTAATTATTTAATTACAGTGTTAGAGCATAGACAAAATACTTAGAGATGTACAGGATTATTCACTGTAACAAGGAATATTTTTCACTAATAGAATAAACAAAACTATTTCCGTAAAGACCCTCAAGCCGTATAGCAAGTAATTGAAGCCTTAAAAATTATTAGTCATATTAAGTTAATGTAATTATTATCTTATTATATGAATTTTATCTCAAGTATATTTTACCTGAAAAATTAAGCATTGCCGAAATAGATCTAACAAAGGTTTACTGGAGTAGTGATAAAAAGCACGACATAATTTATACTTTTAAACGTTCAAAACTGTTCTACAACTAGACTTTAGAAATATACTAGTCATAAACTCACTAATCTATGAATATATCTCGTTAGTATCCAGTTCTTACCTGAAATATAAAAGAAATTGGTTTTAAAAAAATGTTCAATATTACAAAAATATATTCATTTTAGCAGACTTGACAGACTGGTCAGCTATGCATTCTTAGCAATGGGTACCGTTTGCTTAGTGGTTAGAGTTAGATGACGAAACTTCTGTCTGAATGTCTGTTCATATTTCCCATACGTTGTACGTATCTTTTATTTTTTGGTGATAATGCTGTCATCAATATTAGTTTTGATTCCTCCTCAAGCTGTACAACTACTCTAATTGAGAACCAAAATGATTGATATTTCACTGACATCTTTCTTAATGTTAGAAAATCCATATACAAAAACGTACGATGGTTATGCATATAATATATACAAATAAAACTATCACTATTATATATTCATTGGTTTGTAATAAGCCAAAGTTCAATACTTTGGCTTATTACAACTTTTATTATTATCCAATAATTTATAACTGCTCCATAAAACGCATGAAAGAATACGCAAAACTGTTAGAAACAGGGAGACAGGCGGAATTATTAAAGTAATGAAGTGTCATCTGAAAATGACAACAACAATGACACCAGGGTCAATTTGTAAGGCAAATTTTGACACCGACATTTGTAGCCACCTCACCGTTATTGTTGGCTGCAAGAGTGGATTTAATACTTTTGTAAACATTCTAGTTTTCAATACCATAAATACGCTAGCTTTTATTTATTTGTTGAACATCGTTTTAACTTTACTGTTTAATATTCAATATATTCATAATATCAATATATTACATGATTAAATGTCTCTAAAACCAGCTCATTACGTGAAAATTGCTAGACCAATTCACCTGGAATTTTGTAAAAGAACAATCTACCCTACCCACATTTCTACAATAGGTCAATTTATTTTGATATCGACACGTTACTTATGTCATTAGATGACTTATTTTCTTAGACCAAGTGGTACAGTTATTATTTTAATTTTTTAATTGCGGTGATTCTGTCTTTGATATTACCATAGCCCCCTCGAAAACAAGACCACAGCAAGAAAAAAGTCAAACCGAAACAGCTGTTGCACTTCTTTATAATGGACAGTATTGGAAATGTTTACATTTATTTCTGTTATTACCATGGCAATTGGCTAGACGTTGCCACACACCAACACCGCGGCCTTGTGTTAAGATGAGCATGAAAGGTTTTTTTTTTATCTTATGCATTAAGTGGATTTTTACGGAAATTAGGATTTACTTATTTTTTTATTTGTTTTTATTGATATTTTCATGAGTTCAAACTAACAGCCTTATTTTTGCTGGAGAGCCATGTGTTTCATTCCATTTCGCGGATTTATCATGCTAATTTATCACACAAATAAATACTTGTATGTTCAGTTACACTTATCACATAACCAAACATCTATTAACTCCCAACCCTTAAATCATGCACCCCATCTAATCATATTAAATCGAGGTTACTAACTGTAAAATTAAAACCAGACTGGCCCCGCCCCATATGGGGTTGGTGGCACGATTACCATTTAATCAGAGTTAGAGACAGCTTTTGGTAGTGCAGGGCCAAATTGATGGATGCAATTTACAATTCATTTCAGCGTATTGCATCGAACAGACGCATAAATGCTTCGTGGCTTCGCTCGTTACATTCAGTGGTTACAACTACGCAAATAGCGGCCACAAGGGTTTAATGCCCTTTTTACTGCACAATTTTATAGATAATGAATAAAGTTGTAGAGTATGATTGAAATTTGTAGTATTTAAAATTACGTATACCATCTTAAATTAGAGTTTTTTTTTTATTAAATACTTAAGTCATCCCGCTAACCCTGTCCAGGTCTGTAGAGTGCTTAAAAGGTTTGAACTGATTTAATGCAGAATTTATAGTATAGATTAGACCAGAAGCTTGGAATTGGACTATTTTGTCTTTGATTATTTGGCTGGTGAGAAAACTGGTCTTAGTAAGTTAAAAAGCTACACAAGGCATTCCACTTTATTCTAAACCCATCCTTTATTTATATAATTTGAGTTTAAATACGCAGCTTAAATAAATATGAAACGTGATTCAATTTTTAAATAGACCTATGGAAAATCTTTTATAATAAATTGATTAGGTTCATTTTATTGTGGATGAGTTATAAACGTAGAATATAAAGTGAAGTGATTTTAACATTTTATCCAATAAGAGAACAAAAAACAGTCCAGTCTTTTTAATGATTTCTTTACAACTAATTTTATTAAATGATTTTAGAGTTTTAGTTAAAATAATAATACATCACCAAACAAGAACGAGAGCAATGGTTATGTATACATTTAGATTTTCAATTTATAATTTGGATGTGTAGAAAATACATTCTAACATTAGAAATTGTCTCTATGTTATGTGAATATAAGTATGAATATAACAATTAAAAATAACATTGGATAGATTAATAGAATATTGATGATAATATCATTAAATCAATGTGTTGGCCTCGACTACTCTAAGGAAATATACTAGTAAGGCATAAACAACATGCTTGAACAGTGATTTATAATATCTTTAATGCACCCATTTGAGTCGAGGTGAGCTTTTACATTATGTGCAATCACACTTTATTTAGAAATACGCAAAAAACACACACTTTCAAACCAAATACATCCATTTGTTAAAAGATACAGCTTTGTAAACAAACTAAGCACCTTCACAGAAACTATTATTGCAATGATGCAGTTAACATGGAATCTACGTTATAACAGGTCTGTGGAAAACGAGTATAACCTCCAACAACAATGGTATTAAACCAGTGCGATATTTGTGGCACACTGTTGTATGATGCTGGGTGGGGGGGGGGGGGGTGTATATTGTGTGGTGCCTCCGACAGATGTAATGAACATTTCATATGATTCATGCATCTCTGAGAACACTTACCCTAGACCGCGGAAACTGGTTTCACATAATACGTTGAATATTTCATTGTTGAATTTATAAAAATTTCAGATTGAGTTTTTTGCGAGAAATATGTTTGTGACCAGACTTATTACAATCGTGAATATTAAGACAAACTTATTTACTTGCATGATAATTTATCCGTCATTTATGACGTCTTATTTAATGTTATTTTATTTAGAGATTTACAGTAACGTGATTATGAAATTACGGGTAAATAAATAATATCAACAAGGCTTAGAGTTGTAGTGTATGTGTTTCGAAAATCAATTAAAATACCTAAGTGTAAAGTATCAGAATTTTCATCGCCGTTGGTGATTCCCTCATCATCGTCAGATCGTCTGGAAATGGGGAGATCTCATAGGTCTACATGACCACGTCACACCTTTTGAAGCTATCGATGTCTTGTTATTTACTGCAATTGATATACGCGACAAAAGTGGCATAGACAAAAAAATTTACTTAAAAATTACTGACTACGATATTAGTCATAATTATTTTTTAATTAGAAACTGCCAAAATAACAATCAATATTAGCATAATGAATCAACTTGTGAAATCATATTATTATAGCACAAATAAATTGTACTATTATTTGTATAGTGTCAATGAATTACTTTAATACTCATACGTGCAACGTATTATTACTAAACCTCCATCTTAAAAACTGATGTTATTTGATAAATCCCTCTAATTTCGTTAATTTGTGACACATTTAATGTATTTCTGTTACTTTATGTGTCAATAGTATACTAAGCCATAGATCTAATACACACACCGACTGTAGATAATATAGACGAGTCGAGTAGTAAGTTGTTCCAGAGCTATTTAATGCTGCCCCTAATGTAATTGAATTTACAATGGACAAGGGGATAATCCGTCAAACATACAGGCCACTTGTGTCCCTAAAACGTTGGTTCTGGGTTGTTACGAGTTCTACATTGTAATTTAACCCAAAACTTACGGTAATGTAGCTTTTTTGTAATCATTGAATTCGTAGCAACGTTTTAAATTCTCAGTTTACGCAGGTCATTTTAAATTTTCTCAAATTCACAGCATTTATCTATAAATAGGCCTACATACCACAAATTAAAGCTTCAATTTTCATAGTAAATTTGTGGTCAGTTTAAAAATGAAAATACTTTATTTCAAGTGAACCACTGATACACTAACACCTCAATAGTACTACTTGCGTTAAAAAATGGGGTTTTTTTATATATAAAAAATAACTGATTATAGTTGGTCCCACAGCTCTCTAGCGTCGGATACGTGTAGCGTATAGCGTCGGATACATTGCTACAAGCTACGCAGCTTTGGACCTTTAACGTTTGGGCGTTTAAACACACTTTGGTTTTGGTCTAGCCTGAAGTAATGCGAAAAACAATTTCAGGCTCGTGACTAGCATCATGGGGAAAAACCTCTAAAGACGCATAAGGAGACTTCATTAAAGGTTAAAATTTAACAAATTACTTTGCTATCATGACTACTAAAGAAATTCAAAAAATCTTTACTTACAAGAGTATTTTTATAAGTTTAATTTATTATCGTAATATTTTAATGGATATGCCTAGTGGGAGCTAACAACCTATCAGCCAAAGAATGGTCTACCTGACACTTCTATTGTCATCATTACAAGCTATATCGCTACTCGTGTAGGACAATGTTTTCGAATTTCATAAACTAAACTAAATTAAACAATGCACATGGCATATATGAATTCAAAACCGGGTAAACTATTGTCATTCTACGCTTTTGAAAATAATATCAACCATACAAATCGCCAAGCTTTACCTGCTAACACATGATTCAATCATGGAACAAGTCGAAAAAAATGATTTAATAACTCGTATTATGAGTATATTATCTCTCCTATGAGTATTTATTCTTCTATGCCAGACTCAAACTGATACCACGTAATGGTTGTAGACGAGTAATGTGAAAACATTAGCGCTGATGGTTATACATTACCAACCACTGCAACCATTTACGTGTAGAAAGCGCAGATTTAAGACATTTTATTGTTTTACTGTTTCCAAGAAGGGTAGTTACAACGATGAATGTATGTAAGAAACGAACGCTGTACCGAGAAATAATTATGGTTTTAAATATCAACAGCAACATTAATATAAGGTACTGAATTTAGAGCTGAATTTCTTAGTAACAGAATATCGTAGAAAAATAATGCAATGTGCTACTTTTTTTCCTTAATCTCTACCCATACATAATGTGCGTAATAAATGTGGGTAATCCTTTTGTTTTAAGGGTAAAACTAAAAAGAGTATTAACATTTTGTATTTGTTCCAAATGTACTTTATAGTATAAAGGTAGAATCTATTATCATTGTACCACTGAACCAGTTCAATTATTTATTAGCTAATAGACCAGTCAGTAAAGGAGTTGATTGTTGCAAACGGTGGGGTAGTAAATATTATTTTTGCAACTTGTATATATGTGTTCTAGGAAGTAAATATCAAAAATGGTAGCACCAAATATGTCGGGGCAACTTTTGGCAGGCTAAAAACCTTAAAATATGGATGTTTTATGGGATAAAAATGGATTATTCCCATTTTTGACCCTAAAAACACAAAAATTTTACAATTTCTCTCCAAACCATTTTGTAGAGCTTAAAAAGAGGAATAATTTTGTGTATTGAAGGGGTGTGGTAAGCCCAACGGTTACGGAGGTAATAAAAAAAATGTAATTTAAAATTCCCATGTTATTCTTATGGAGAATAAATAAACAGTTGTAGTTTGTCTATTTATTTATGTAATTTCCAATTTCCAAATTTGGAAATTGTGTTTATTCAATACTAAGCTATTGGCATTGCAATAAAAAAACACGTTTAATATCTTCCCTGTAGCAGCAAACCTAAGTACTCACTAAAATTAATGTAAATTAAAGAGGAAATGAATCTGACAATTTTTAGGGCATATTTAACTAGAAATTCAGCCAGGTAAATAGAAATTCACTCAATCTGCAGGTTTGCTGTGGCGAGGGTATTTTGTTTTTTCCATTTTATTATAAGTAAGTATGCACAGTAGTGCGTTCTAGCAAAAAGGTTATTAATTAACAAATTAAAAACCCATAAAAAAACCTACAGAAGTCGTCCAAGTCGTTCATAGTGGCGTCTGACGGTAGCCTACTCATGAGTTACATTGTTTTTACAGTACAAATGCACATCGTGGTGAGTCACACTTTTTTTAAGAGGCATCAAACCCGCAATAATTCATACATTAAGTGTATGATTAAATAAACCTCTTGGCATTAATCATGCAAAATTGGTCGATGTATTTAAAAGTTTATTTAACAAATTTACTATTTACATAAATCCTCTTTTAAGAAGTTGCAATAACCTCATACTTTCCTTTTCAAAGGGTCGTTAATCCTCACTCTTTTGGATGGTCCTGGTTTGTCTTCGGACAATTAATTGTGGAGGTTGCATGAAAGTCTCACATAGGTCTCGTTCTCCACATTCCAATATAAGGTATGAATTATCTTCATCGTCGTCAATTATAGCTGGCATGACACATTCGCACTGTTGGCCACAACAGTGCTTGCAGATCGAAGAGGATTTCAACCAGCTTTGCGACAAGAGCACGCTCCAGCACAACCCTTCTTGCAAGCGCAGGAAATGGTTTTTAGCAGTGACAAGGGGCCACGTCTCTTTTTTACCTAAGAAATCGCTCCCTTCCCCATGTCAATCTTTGCAGAAGGGACTATGAGAAAAGGAACCAAGTCTTCGTTGTATGCAGCATTTACCTCTCTCCCCTCCAATGTTAGCCAAGGACAGCAGTATTTTGCTGTTATTGATGGAGGCTATTTGCTTCATATAGTGGTTTGGCCTCGCAATGCTTTTTTCGCTACAATTGCTAATATGTACTCCTCTTTTATAAAAAGACACTACTTTGGATACACAAACGTAACTGTTGTATTTGACGGGTACCCTGCTCAGAGTGGTACCAAAAGAACCAAGCGATTGCGGAGGATGAGAGTTTACCAATCCTCAGATGTGATCTTTGATGTAAACACTATCAATCAAGTCGCTCAGGAGAAGTTTTTGGGCAACGAACAAAACATAAATCTTCTTATTGAAGTTCTGATGAAACCCTTTGAAGATTGTAAAATCGAATGTAAGCAGGCCATAGAAGATGCTGACCTGCTAATAGTCAACACAGCCATCTCAAAGACTAAAGAGCACAAAATGTAGCAAATGTTGGAGAGGATGTAGACATCCTAGTTCTGATGACATGGCTTGACCACCCTCACATCAACTTGTTTTTTTCTCAAGCCTGAAAGAGGGAGTGCAGCTGACGCGTACTACTCAACACAACATCATTTAAGTGTGACCAAGAAATCATTCTTTTCATCCACACCTTCACTGGAGATACTCCTACAAAAGACCTAAAAGACATATGTCTAAGATTCCTTGACCCATTTACAAGCCACGATGAGATTGCTGATGCCGGTGAGCGAGTTTTTTTATCGACTCTCTACGCTGGTAATTACATTAACGAAAAACTGGACGAGCTACGATATTCTAAATTTCCACAAGCAGTGAAAAAACGCCATCACTCATACCGGTGTTTTCATAAAATACAGACGGGGCTTGGGAAACAACATCAACCCGGAAGAGTTGGGGTAGGTCGCACTAATAAAGAGCTAGTTCAATACAAAAACAGAGATGTGGCCTCCTTGTCACTGCTAAAAACCATTTCCTGCGCTTGCAAGAAGGGTTGTGCTTGAGCGTGCTCTTGTCGCAAAGCTGGTCTGAAATGCTCTTCGATCTGCAAGCACTGTTGTAGCCAACAGTGCCAACATGTCATTCTAGCTATAGCTAACGACGATGAAGACAATTCATGCCTAATATTGGAATGTGGAGAACGAGACCAGTGTGAGACATTCATGTAACCTCCACAATTGTACGAAGAGAAACCAGGGCCATCCAAAAGAGTGAGGATAAACGACCCTTTGAAAAGGAAATATGAGGTCATTGCAATAGCTTAAAAACAATTTATTTAAATAATAAATTTGTTAAATAAATGTTTAAATACGACCAATGTTGTATGATTATTATTTAATGCTTCTTAATAAAGTGTGACTCACCAGGATGTGAATTTGTACTGTAAAAACAATTTAACTCATGAGTACCGTCAGACAGCACTATGCAGACTTGGACGACTTCTGTAAGTTTTTTATGGGTTTTAAATTTGTTACTTAGTAACTTTTTTGCTAGAACCATACTAGAACGCACTACTGTGCATACTTACTGATAAAAAATGGAAAAACAACAAAATACCCTCGCCGCAGCAAACCTGCAGACTAAATGAATTTCCATTTTCCTGGATAAATTTCTAATTAAATATGCCCTAAAAATTGTCAGATTTATTTCCTATTTAATTATTTATATTAATTTTACTGAGTACTTAGGTTTTCTGCTACAGGGAAGATATTAAATGTGTTTTTTATTGCAATGTATGTGCAATGTAGCTGAGTATTGAATAAACACAATTTCCAAATTTGGTTTAATTATATAAATAAACAAACAAACTAAAACAGTTTATTTATTCTCCATAAGAATAACATGGGAATTTTAAATTTAAATTGTTTTTAATTACCTCCGTAGCCGTTGGGCTTACCACACCCCTTCAATACACAAAATTATTCCTCTTTTTAAGCTCTACAAAATGGTTTGGAGAGAAATTATAAAATTTTGTGTTTTTAGGGTCAAAAATGGGAATAATCCATTTTTATCCCATAAAACCCCCATATTTTAAGGTTTTTAGCCTGCCAAAAGTTGCCCCGACATATTTGGTGCTACCATTTTTGGCATTTGCTTCCTGATACCCATATATACAAGTTCCAAAAATAAAATTTACTACCCCACCGTTTGCAATTTGACCACCCTATTTGAACCTCTACTGACTGGTCTATAAATGAACATTGGAATTAGGTTTCACAAAACGTTTAAACTTGTAGTAACATACTGATTGTATTTGGGTCGGAAGAACTTTAAAGAGTTGTACTTTAGCTTATGAGCTTTAATTATACAATACACCATAACATACTTAACAACTTATTAACTTTATAAGCTAGATCCTCGCACTTCCAAAACTGCTAGATTGCGGTTCGTCTGCATTGTGGACAAGATTTTTAAGCTATGATACCATGGCCCGGAAGTTCAGAGCTTTAGTTAAGCTGTGGGTGGAGCCTAGGTCTATCAGTATATAAAACTTTCAATGATGTCTTTTAGGTGAGGAGGCTTTTCTGTTCAATAGGTACTGCAAGCTACAGATGTTCAGAAAATGGATAAACTATTCAAAAATACATATTCATAAAGGTGAACTAGGCCTACACCATAAAATACTTTACTATTGACCTTAATATAACTAAACCATGTTCAGCAGTTCAAGTGTATCAGTCATGTAGGTGTATTCTCAGAACCTCATAGCTTTTTAACTTCGACTAAACAACCCTCAAGTTCCATTTGGTCCTTGTAATTTATATGTGTGTGAGGGATCCTAAGTTGCTGATGCACACAAACAGGTTGATACGATTCTGCTGAGTGTATTTCACTGTCCGTCAGCAGAAGGTAGAATATTCATACAACATAAACTCTGTCGACCACAACTGGTGCTGAGCATCAATGTTGCAAGCCCACCTGGTCTCGATAATACCTTTAGTCCATTATACTTTATTGTTTTATCGAGTTTCCTTACTACGAGAGAACGTTTTTATCGGTATCAAAATGTTAATGTACAGTGTTAAGTTGAATACTCGTTTGCATTACTTTTATTAAAAAGTTTGTTATCATCAACTTTATTGTTTAAAGTTAGTTGTCGGCGATGGTGAATTTCTCACTCACAGTATTATTGCTGACTTTTCCCATAGTTGATCATTATAGTCTTTACATCATTATTTTATTAATATGAGAGATACATTTGGTACGTAATATGTTAAAGTGTGCGAGGTAAGGACAAAAACTAATGTTTTAGTATGATCTTATGTAGTGCAATTTCATTATAAACGTTGTAACAAATTACTCACAAATTACTTGTGAAATGTCAAAAGGTTTCATATATGTTTTGGCAGTAATATAAAGTATTTTTTGTGTAATGTAACAAATCATTGTAGAAAAATAAGTTTTTATACGTGTTTTACTTCGTAAATTTGAAAAAAGAGGATTATCTTATGGTTGCATGTTATTAAAAATAATGGTGCTCTAACCTTAAAATGGCCCAGGCACATTTTTTTCTCATTCGAAAATCAAAATTGTAGGCTACCTTAAATTCTATTTATAACCCAAACATTTTCCAAAGTCAATAATTTTTATTTCCTGAAGATAGAATGACTTATGAATGTTTGTCAGAAAAAATAATAAAATCAATTAATTATTTTATACTATAGTTAAAAAAAAAATTACCACCACAAATAATGGAACATTTTACGGACAGAATTGCTTTTGTACTTAAGACTTCCAACCACTAAAATCCAGACAAACATAAAAATAAACGGTCTCATTGCTTAAGACAAACACTCGGTGTATAACCCGCAGATTGCAGTTGACATTACAGTCAAGCCCAGACTGTATAAGACGCTTCCTGCTTTACAAATGTGTTCCATTGTGTTACGGTTATGATCATGGCTGTTGAGTAATCAGGTAATGTTTTCTTGAAACATAGACTACTAACTAAATTAAGATAAGTTAACGGTATGGTATCTGCAAAATGTATGGATTGAGTGATCAGTAAGGTAATAAATAAATGCCAAGCATACGAACAACTCAAATACCCTTTTAAAGGTGTTAGATGATGAAAAAGCATTTTGAAAAAGAAAATAAGTTTTTTTATGGATAAATAAATAATTTAAGAGTTTAATGTTGATTAAAGCTACTTCAATTCACTAATCTTGAGCTGTGAGAAATAATAATGACATAATTGAACCTTATGGCTACAACACACTGCTAGTGATGAGACCAACATTGCTTTGTGCTACTTGATATCTTTGAGTGCTACCACATCAGAGGCCTTTTGATCAGAACATAACAAACAAACCCTTAAAGGTCTGTTTTGAAGCCTGGTAAAAGTGGCCCCTTTGTCGTTGTTTGCAAAGGTTTATGAAAAAAAGGTTTATGAAACGATCGGTAGGTATAAACTTAATATGCTTGAAGATGTTTCTTTATAGACTCCTCGACTGTCGTTGAATTTGAGATTATATTCATAACAGGAAATGGTAATGGAGGAAATGGGTTCTCGCAAGAGACGCTGGTAGAACACCAGCAAACCACCCATTTAAAAAACTACATTAACACACTTACGTTACTAAATATGGTTATTTAGTATGAGAGTCTAATTTGGAACTCATTGGAAGTATTGTTAGACAAATTGATAATCTAAAAAGGCTTATTATGACAACATGCAGTTAGTACTTTGCTGGGCGGGACAAAGGGGCAGGGAAATTTCAGCAGTTTATACCATTAGGTTTTTTTTTATTATATGCCTAATATTTATATAATATTTAACATTTACTGACAAAAGAAACTGAGTCAATTGATTACTGTCCAAACCCGCAGCCTCCAATCCATTTCCTACTCTCGCCTCGGCTAAAATATGTATTTAAATTGTATTAGACTGAGAAGTGTACACTTTTTTTTTGTGTGTGTAAATAGTATAAAGATTAAGCAGCCAGTGATGAAGTCTTATCACGCACAGACAAAAGCCCATGTGAGAATTTTTTATTTTGTATATGTAATGGTGCTCCATTATTTGTTGCAAATAAAGATTGATTTGATTTGATTTGATTTATAAAAGCTGTATTTTTAAGCATATGGTTTCAATTGTGTTAAGCATTTGCATTTATAAGCATATTATAGTGCTTATTATAAGCATATTATAGTTAAGCATTTATAGTGTGCATTTGCAGACTAAATATCTATTATACAATTATACTTTGTATGTCTTCTGAGTCAGCAGCAAGCTGGTAGAGCCTAGTAAGTTGTACAACACGAGGATTCGAACCCAAGTCCTGGGTTGAACAATTACTTTCAGTCATGTTATAATGAGGCAACCCTCTAGGCCTAGTCTTAAGTATTGTGCAATACGGCTCCATGCTAGGACTACCGTCATGCAAAGAGTCTTTTAAAAGTAGGTATGAGAATAGGCCTAGTAATATGACTTAATTTATTACCATAAGCATGAAAATATAACACAGATTATTACGTAAAATTAAATAGGTATGAGTAATTATTACATATATTCGTAAATTTACCACATAATAATTATAGTACCATAATAATCTCAGCAAGTAGAATATTTTTCAAAACATTAAAAGCCACCAAATTAAAAAAAATCTACATTTTAATCATGAAAATTGCAGTGAGAGTAACCAAAGCTAGCAATAATACAGGATCAAGTTGCGGTTACCACAGTATGCATCACGATGAAATGAACATTACATTTGTCGGTAGGCACCACATAATATCAAAACCACCCCTATTACGCCACAAATATAGCACTGTTTTAATCATAATGGGGAGCCAGCCCCAAAAGAGGTGTGGTGGTAGTGGTTAGAGTTTTACAGTTATTAACTTTAAAACTTAAATTAAAACCATTTCTAAATTAAAGCAACAGTGACTCGGTAGGGTGGAATAATTGCTACGGCTGCCCTCGATATCTATTATTATCTGAGGTTGAGTGAAATTGACTTTAATTTCTTTGTGTGGCTATCTATTGAGATTTTTGATAGATCTCCTTGTAGTTGTGTAAACTTTTTGTACAACTTTTAAGCTCATATAAAACTGTTGCCTATTAATATAATTGTAAATTTAGTAAAAATTATTAGTTAGAGTATTTTAAGTTGCCTTATGTATTTGTTTTCTTTTATTTTGGTTGGCTTGGTTCTTTTACACGCAATGCATTTTACGTACGAGATACTATACAAATCTTCTACAGATTTTATCGTCCCTAAGCCTTTATGATCTAAATGAAAAGGAATCCATCTGTATGATCGTAAACAAAAACTTCATTTCAACCGTAAAGACATTCTGAGAAAAATGTACAAATTATATTTTCTGTTGTCTGATTAAAGATTGATGAAATAATTTTGCTTCTTTCTTAACAAAACTTGATTTATATGAATACACTCAAGGTTATGGAAGGTTTTTTTTTAATTTTTTAAGAGGTTGGTGGCCTCTTTTAACCTTGCATTTGCCCGTCCACATAGACTAAGCGCCTGTGCGTGGATCGTTTACAGCAAAGCAAGGAGTGAGCCGGTACAGTACAAAGGTGAACTGTACTGAAAAAATGTTATCGGCAGTGACCAGGATCCGAACCCATGACATCACTGCCTTGGGCCCGAAGTCCGCGACGCTACCGACTGAGCCACCAACTCACTAAATT
Organism: Macrosteles quadrilineatus; assembly: GCF_028750875.1. Classification (NCBI taxonomy): domain Eukaryota; kingdom Metazoa; phylum Arthropoda; class Insecta; order Hemiptera; family Cicadellidae; genus Macrosteles; species Macrosteles quadrilineatus. Next base: position 46,662,155 of record NW_026542597.1, read on the forward strand.
ATTTATATTATGTATTTTCATATTTGAAATATTAAATATGATTTGTCAAAAAAGATTACCTAATGGCTTTTTCAAGCTTTAAAAAATATCCATTTAAGTAGTTGGTATTCAAGTGTTGTTTACTTTAGTTATAAAAAGTACCTTCAGAGGGTATATAGTAGTGGGTATAAAGCAAAATAAAATTTGTCAGAAGGAACGAACTTTATGAAGGATATAATGTTAAATGAACCGACATTCAGAAAGTATTGTTCTTTCTGGACAACTATAAAAAGACCGAAACATCAAGGTTTAAAATATCTTGCTTATAAAAATCCAGACCTGGATTTTATTTCCCCTGATTTATATCGGATAAACAATTGAGGCCACAGAAATGCATCTGCCGCAGAACTACAGACTTTGGGTTCTTGGATTTATTTGTATCATATCAGTTGTTTCTTTTAAAAATACAAATTTCATATGATTCGCAACGACGATAAACCGTTAAAATAGCAACCGTGCGGAGTTATAACTATATAATTAATAGTGACAAATGAGCTCTATATATATAAATGTTTACCATAATTTTGATACACTTTAAACTTAGCAAAATTATTAAATGAAAGTAAGCAAACAAATTCATCGTGTTGATTAATTTATGCTCGTATTTAAAAGTAGGATTCCTTTTAGCCCATAAAAGGTATTTTTATTTGTATGTGCAGATAAACTATTACGAGTGAAGAGAGCAGCCAACTTCGGTGATGGGCTCTTACAATATTTACATTCTCAAACAACGTCCCGAATAACTTGAATTCAGTGACTTACGAACCGAACCAAAATAAAAACACATAATATTACGGGTAGTTGTTCACTGTAGCTTTAGAATTAGTTTTGCAACAAAACCCTGAACACCAGATTTTTCTGTCTTCAGATTGTATATTTGTTTCTATAATATTTGTCCGTATAAGTTTCACCCCAAGTGTAATTACTTGTCTTAAGTTTAAAAGATAATTTATGATTTGTATATGGAAAAATCCACATTTTGATACGATTATTATACGTAGCGGTAGGTGTTTTGTTGTCAATATAACTCTGAAGAAAGGCAAGTTAAAAGTTAAAATAAATAAATATGCTATTTCCAGTTGCTACAGCACCAGTGGCATTTTACAAGAGTTGAACGTGAGAATAAAGTTTTGGGGAAGAGCCGGGAATTGAACTCGTCCCTCCAGCATCGATGCCCAAGAAGCTAACCAAAAAGCTAACAACACACCCAATTGGCAAATTCTGCGCTAAAATAAAAAATGATTAAAATCGCTAGCAACGACAGATATAGATCTTAAGGCTCAAAATATAAAGGATAATTTAACAAAATAAAATACAACAGCTGTCTATCAAAAAAAGTTATACAAGTACTACGGACACAAGAAACAACCCAAGTAATTTACACTGATGTTGAAATAAATCATTAGTTTTAAGATTAACTTAAATATTCTTTGCAAATTACAAAGGTGAAATCTGGTTAATCCTTGCATTATTAAAGTGCCTTTGCTTTCTAGATACGGTCGCTCCGGAGCAGTTCTCTTAAAATTTTAATGACACTGGAACCGGAGTGTGAAATTAGTAACAATGTCTGAAACTCACGTTTTGCAGCATCACGCTGTTTTGTTAAAATATTCGTTTTGCAAAAATAAGTCATTGTTTTATAGTATTGTGTTGAATCTGATGGGTTTGAAGATTAGTTTTTCGTAAATGATTACAGAATTTTCAGAGTACCGTATATAGGACAATTCAGTAAACCCATTCAAGTTCTAGGTACCGGTGATAATTAAGTCGTTAATATGTGACTGGAGAGGTTTTACAAAACACTTAAGTAATAGTTTCTGTACCTAAAGTTATCAGGCAGTTTAGATACAGATAATGCGTATAACAATAAAAGAAACCATTTTCGAAAGATTTGCTTTTAAAGGCTCGGCATTTTTGTTGTTGTTGGAACTATTTTCAATAATACTCTTAAAAATGACTTATGTTTTAACTTTGGTTTGATTTGGAAATGCAGTCTAAATGCACTGCGCAAAATATTATGTAAATATATTCGGAGGGGTTGGTTGGGTCATAATGGTATTCTTCCATAAACAACTAATTAGCCAATTAATTTCAGTCTGCGACAATTTCATAGTTTAGAACCCCACATTCAGCTACAGTTTCACCTTCCTATAAAGCTAAAAAATATTTAACAGAGGACAGAAAACATTTCATAAAAAATCCCTCAACTAATAGCCTAAGGATAAAAAAATTAAGGGTTATTTCATCCAACAAAATAAACTAAAAACATATTCTATGCCAATTACTTTAATGATATAAACAAGTTGTATTGATATGACACTTCGGTGTAGTGGAAAAGTAGGTTATACTTACGTGATATTAATAACAAATAACATCGGGAAAGCTCATATTGCTGGCCATTAGTTTTAATGGCATAATTGTCCAGGTCGTTAGTTAATATGACGTGCCGATATGACTTTAAACCAGCTTTGGCTGGCGTCGTATTGATATTATCACAGTATAGTAGTAAAATATTATGCATTTGTACAAATATAAAATTCTCTTAAACATACTATCGCTATAAACAATAAGAAAATATCAATACCTACCACTACACGATAAAAACTCTTCCACGACTTATTTGGAAACGAGTAGGAATACACCATTAAATTTACTTATCAAAGATTTTCCTTACAAAGTTAAAATCTGACGCTCTAGGTTTGTCGATGTAATTCCTAAATAATTAAAGTCGTTCTGAAAGGAGCCTGGGTTAAATTAAGCAACTGTAGGGTTTCGTTTGATTTTACCGCCTCCAAAGTTTAATGCTCATTAAATTTTGAATCCTTCTTTCTCTCAAGAATTAAAAAAGAGCCTGAAGCTTATTTTAGTTTTTGAATAAAAATAGCTCTTTTGTGGTCTGAAATGATACAAAGTTATTGCATGTAATATTCTCTAACATATTTAATAATGTATTTCAAATTTAATGTTTACAGTATATTAGGTCTACCCATTGGATATTCCCGGATATTCCGAACACTTTTAAGACCTCTTACTGTAAAATTTCAAATACCGGTACTTGTTATTGAAATTAAAACAGAGTTATGGCCAAAATTTTGGTTATTAGACGAAAAAGTCCAATACAAAAGTTATAAATTTTAGAATGCAGACCAGCTTTGCACAAGAGGCATTGTTGTTCATTGTATGAGGTCTATTGTTACTCAGACTTGCCCTATTTCTAAAAGCCAGGTGTGTACGCTATACCCAAGTAGGGGATTGTTAGGTCAATTGTGTTACTTAACTAAGGGTAGTTGCTTGAATTTTAAAAGAATAGAACCTTACGATTTAGTAACCTGTAAGATCAATATTTTTTAATTAAAGCTAGCCGTAAAAAAAAATATCACATGTCATAGTCATAATGACCATTTAGGCAAAGAACAGACAGTGCTAATGATTAAACTTGTGAACATAAGCTTTGGTTTTTAAATGCTATAATCTATACTGTACATTGATTTATAACCAAGTAATAAAAATAAGTATTACAATAAATTGAGCTGATTATTTTTTATATCAACAACATTAAACGCATCACCTGCATAGGTGAAAACAAACGTTATCGTATCTAACCTACAAGACGAATTTTGCCATCACGTAGGTTTTATAAGTAGGTTGTTATAAAAGTAAAATTTGTAAAGCATAATGTTTGTAGGCCTAATATAAATTAGCGTAGCAAAAGGTTCTCTAAAAATCACTTTAAGAGTTTCATATAGGTATCTTTGAAGAATCAATTAGAATAATAATGATCAAAACATTTATTTCCGTAAGCCAAAAAATAATCCATTTCATAACCAAATGTTAAGGGCATATCGATAATCATTCTCTTAGATAAACTTTCGTCGAATCATTTAAAGCGATACACAATCATAATATATCTTATAAAACAAAACTGTAACTTTAAAACTTAATGGTTTCTTCAATGTTTGCAGTCAACAGCTGTGATAAGTTAAATCAGACATTTATTGAGAAACTCTGAGAATGGCAGTTGACGGCGAATCAATGAACAAAGCATACAACACTGACATAGAAAACGACGGCGTTCCATCACTACGATTGTTTACTATAACACATCATATCCCACCTCCTTCCACCTCTTCTCTTCTGTATTCTGTTGATTTAGTAAATGGACAAATATTTTACTTTCTCTTATGCTCTTGTTTTTCCATCCGGAGCTAAAACTCTTACAGTTGATGGATTTATATAACGTGTTTTCATAAAGTTTGTTTGTTTTTTCTTGTGTTATAACTATTTAGTGCTGCTGTTTATTTAAGAGATGGATGTTGTGGCTAAACAATCATAAGGTGCGTAAATGTTTTATTTTATTTTTGGTTTTCCTATTTTAGTACTCAACTGCATTTAATTTGTTAAAGAGAAGAAATATTTGTTTATGTTGCCAACCAAGCAGAAGGATAACCTTGACAATTGTTAGTAAGTGTTAGGTACTGCTTGTAATTACAGTTCTTTGTATTTTGTATATGTGTAACATTTATTCTTTTACACCTCTGTACCTTTTACACCTTTGCCACCATTACATATTTGCACAAGAAATCAACAAAGAAGATTTCTAAAATGATGCGATAAGAATTTGCATATCTTCAGGATTCTACTGTTTTCTGTTTTCTCCAAACAATGTGTTCTTGATTAGGTTATAGTCAAAGGTTGTACGTAGAATATATTATTTAGCAACAAACGTCTTAGTTGATATTTAAATGTAATAATTAATTCAAATAGATCAAGAGTCTATAAAAGGGTGTACTGTTTTCTTCATTGCTATTAAAGTAGTCTATTTTATTAAAATATTTGAACTGAATTAGTTAAAAGTATTGTCAGGTAAAATATATTTCTTATGGAATAAATAATTGAATTTCTATGAACTGTAAATTATTTACAAAACAAAATAATTTTGAAAGTAGTAAATATATTCAAAGAAATCGCTGTATATCACAAAATATTCAAAACAGATATCCACACCAGAAAAACCAAAAACACATTTCTCGTTATTTGTCCAATAACATTGAATATCATGAGCAATATAATAATTAAATTACAATTGACATAACGTTTATACTGTATCATTGCCTGTATATCATACAGACAATGACTGTATTTAATACTGATGTTCACATTTTACTCGGACCAAAACAACAGAAAACGACCCAATTGTGGAATGATATTTCTAAACAACATACGCCCAAAAATAATTACGCAGAGTGCAACTACAGCGTCGGTGACAGGAAATCAATAAACCAATCATTCACGCCAGCGAACTCAAAGAAAGACAACAATCGCACTATATCTGTCTGATTATTTGGAACAACATGACCTACTTTACTCGATGGAATATAATATTGGTTACACTTGTGGTAGAAAATGAAACGCAACTAACTTCTTTTGCTGTTGAAAGGGTTATGTTTTGATTTAATTAATTAGAAAATGTATATGTTGCAGTCAATTAATACAGTCCATTGGTTTTCATAAACAGTGTTTCCTTTACTTAACAAAACATAACCACGATAAGGTTCATGTAATTTATGGTTATGAAAAGGCGTGATTTTAAACAAATAGATTGGTAAACGTTTAGCTAATTTATAATGTAACATACAAAATACTGTTTGTTACAACCCCCTTTTATAGAGGGGTTAACTCTTCTTTTACTATAAGTCAATCAGCCATTTTTACAGAAAAGAGATGGTCTCAGGCGAGCTCTATCTCTAAATTGCAGGTTTCCAATCCCAAAATCATACTATAGTTTTAATTAAAGGCTTATTATAGAATAATTAGTATTAAAGTGCTGCAAACTAATGTAGTTTATTTAAAATATTTGTATTTTTACAGCCCACCCTTGGATTAAAGCTGTTTATAATACTGTACTCAATTTTAAGACCGTATTTAGCGATTAAAACTTTATAAGAACCGTGTTACACGATCTAAATTACATTTAGGACAGAAGATGAACAAATTAAATTGCAAGTATAAGAAGGTCTCCTCGTAATTACTTGTGAAATCCAACAATGACTGTAAAGTTTAAAGGACGACCTCGCCGGATTTCGCTGCCTACTCGAGTACCCACCCTTAGCCTCACCACTTGTGCTGCAGCGTCAATAGGCCAATCAACTAGTACCGCTCAAGTGAAAGATTTTCTGGACACTTTTGTACGCTCTAAGTAATTTCTCATAACCTAAGTGGTATTTCACTATTACCTAATAGATGAACAAACTTACGCAACGTAAATTATAACATTTTATTGTTAAAGTTTAATTTGTCTCTTAAAATACGGGCTTTATTAAACCTTATAATATTTTTTAACTATTGACCTTTTTAGTGGAAATGATTAGGTTTTTTAATATTTTAACTGCATTTGACAAATTTCAAGTACTATTTTATATGACGTATGGATTGAAAAGAACTTAACGTATACCACAAACGAGTGAAAAAGTGAAGGATATTATTTTAAAGATATACATGTAATTATCTCGAGTATGATTATGGCAGCCTTATCTTTTCAACACATCCGTGAAACAATTTCAATACTCAACCTGTAAACCCTGAAAATAACATTTTCGATCCAGGTTGGGAAACAACCTAACAAAACAAGTTATAAAATTAATACTCCAAAGATATACATTAGTAAATACAAAGTAATACCCTCTAGTGTATTTTACATGACTTATATATAAATGTAAAAATGTAAATATAGGGACGTGGAGACTAACCAAAGCGGTGAAAATCAATAACAGGCCCACATCTGGTTGTACCGCAACACCGCCTTGTGAAATAGGAGACATCGCATACAGCTTGGCTGTGTCTTGTCTGTAATATGCTATCATCTTTGGCGAATATATTCTAACTTTATAATGATAAGTTACTTTCTTGGAAAATGATCGGTTTCATGGTCGATGTTACTACTAATCAAGACTGAAATTAGAATCGCAAAACGCTGAAGGTTGCATGAGGCTTATTCTTGTTCATTTCATGTAAAGGTAGAATAATTACATACTTTTTCTAGTAAAACTTACGATAATCATATTATTACCAATATTGGTGAATCCTAGGTACACAAAAGTACATGAAGTACATAAAAAAGTTTTTACTATACCAAGATGGTTGTTGCACAATGTTATGCATTTTATTAGTGTGACGAAATTGTAGAAATAAATCGGAGACACGTCACAGTAACATAGGAACTTTTGTATTTAGCATATTTCTAATTGGGGTGCGATGAACATGCAATTAAATTAGGTAAAACCACAGACTGTAGACCAATGTGGCAAACCGTAAACAACGCTATCTTATGATCGTCAATGTCATTTAAAACATTACCATTTAATTGTACAGTTTTAAATAATCACGATGATGTACGATGATTAACTTACACGATTTGATGTAATATGTTTAACCACATAAATCGATTTGTAACTTAATGATTAAAGGAAAACGTGTTAAAAATCATTTATTGACTGAAAAGTAACTTTTTTAATGCCTTTTAAAAAGTTATGAAAAAAGAAACAACACTTTGCTAGGTATGGCAATTTATATTGCTTTTGACTTATATTTTAGTATAAACTTTTCCACTTAATAAGATTGAATAAAAAATACTACATACCGGTATACACATTTCAAACGTTAAATCAGTAGTTATTAAAATGAAGCATTACCAACTGTAAAAATAAACAAAAAACATGGCATCTTCGTGCATTCTTAAACTATTTTGATACAAATCAATTACAGTGTTAAAGTTAAAACATACATGAAAATATCTTTGTCTGCCAAACAAATTTATAGTGGAAAAATAATGAAAATTTACAATGCTCATTTAAAAACAATTTCTAAAAAGATATTAAGTTATTAACCTGCCTAATGTTAATTGCGAGTATAATCAGGAAGGATAGTGTGAATCAGAATCATAACTCGTTTGGTGATTAGCATTGTGGTATTAGCGGGAAATTCACAATGATTACCATAATGAAACGCGTCGTTTTTACAATTTAAATGCTGATTGTGCTTGGGAATTTCGTAACAGATATTCGTACTGTTAGCCTCATTCATTTTAATTGTAAGAGGGAACACAAAAGTATTGTAATATCTGGCAACATAAAGTATTAATCAAAATGTATTTTAATAAAACTATTCTACTTATTCTACTAGTTTACTATATTCTACTCATGTTTTGGATAAAACACTATTACAAACCCGTAGGTTATCAAATAATAAGGTAAATATAGCATACAAGAAATAAAGGAAACCTAACAAAGAAGTTCATTAAAAAGGTATAGATAACCGCGTTTACAAAGCTGCTTATAATAGATATTCTTTTTACTCAAAGAACATTTTTATCAGAAAATTGAAAGGGATTCTGTTTAAAAATGTAAAACGGATTAGACAAAGTTGTCGTGTACAATTAACTGGATATGAGTAACATCTGTACAGGGGATTAAACGTACCCAACTTGTGAACAAACTGTCCCACAGGGATTAGTTCATACAATGGGCAATATATTGTTTCTGATATCAGTAATAATATCAGGGACTTCACTTTCCCAGTGGAACCTTATATTTATGTTTGTGATACCGAAATGTGACATTATTCCGTGTTTTATGTACTGATTGTGCCATTTATCAGATTGCAACAGTTTATGGGATGCGATAAAACGTATGCTCTTTATGAGACATTCGCTTTTTAGAGATAATTTGACAGCAGTTATCTGAATTTATGAGTTTTGTTAAACTTTGCTAATTTCGGAAATGTTTTACGGTTAAATGTATGGCAAAAAGTAGTTTTACAATGGAAATTGTTTAGCATTAGGCCTAATAAGATAATAAGACGTAGGCTTTTTCACAGATTTAAAAGAATTTTACATTTATATTTTTGTAGCATTTCACTTTTTTTAACTAAGTGAAATGGCTTAATGTAATGTTTAAATCAGGCATCTCAAAAGCGTATAATGGGGTTCATTTTTAGAGTATAGCATATTTGTCAAAATATTAAATTATTGTACTGTAATGAACTATTTGTCTAGCTACTGATCAACCTTTTATTGCAACATACACCAAAGGCTTTTCGATGCTATACCAGTGTAAAAAATATAAAACCATAGGAATTAAAATTAATTAAGTACAGTAATTAATTTCTATAATTTTTTTTTTTTTTTAAGGCACTTACTTAGTTGTCGTTATTAAAGTCAATAACAATATTAGTATAGATTGGTAATAAAATCTGCACTGACCTAGGGTGGTAGAGTATCCGCTACGCCCACAGTGGATGTGCCAGTCGTCTCGTGGAGTCGCGGTGAGATGCGACCTGGAGGTTGGAGGGATGGTGGAGAAACGGAGGCAGCAGCTTGCCTGGGGGTGGCTGTGGCGGAGGCGGCAGTGAAGCGCTGTGCTCGTATAGCGGGGGCGGAGGCCTTGGTAACCTCCTGGATGTGGACCTGGAGGTCTTCCTGACGTCAGGCATCGCGAACCTCAGCTTCTGCCAGAACAGTCTGTCTCCCCACTCTATACACGTGCTCGTCTTGAGATACAACCTCAAGTCCGGGTCAAGGTCTCTCTGGGGGATATCACCTAACAATATAATGATCATCCTTCGTCGACGATCTTTTAGCACCTCGTGCAGCGCCGATTTGAACTCAAATCTGCACCACTCCGAATTTAAAAAGTTTTTGGATAACACTACTATAGTCCTCCTGGAAGACTCTACGGCCTCTATGATCGTGTCGGCGACGTACGCACTCACGTTGAAGTCTCTGTAGTGTAAGCACAGTCTGAAGGAAGGATCTCCGGCCTCTAGTCCCGGAGCTAACATTTGTGTGACGTAGGCGTCGTCCTTCACGCTGTAACTCACGTACGCATCAAACAGTCTGTCACGGTCTTGTTCTTCGTCGAACGCCGTTGATTTGTAACACATACGCAAACCGCACCTCGAGTATACCCAAACGCGAAGTTCTCTTCTGTAAAAAAATAAACCGCACACTAAAACTATAGATGCGACGAAGGCGCAGAATGTCAGGAACAAAAATGGAATGTAGTCGTTTATCACGTACCGCCCTACGATTCCTCTAGACCCACTGATGTAGGCGGCGCAGTAAGTACCATTCAAGTCCTTAATTGGTGGTCCTACTGCATTGGTTCTGTTGTTTATGACGCATATAATTTTGTCAACATCGACGACCTTGGCGAAATTGTCGTTAAACCAGGATTTAAAGTCTTGGAGATATTTGCAATCGCACGACCATTGATTTCCAGCCAGCCCTATTTCTACGAGGTAAGGATTCGCGGAGAATTGCCACACTGCGAACTTTGTAAGTCTATTGCCGTCGAGACGCAGAACTTCGAGCTGCTGTAATCCGATAAATGTCCTATTGTCTATATAATGTATTTTATTGCCTTGGAGGTACACCTCTCTCAGATTTTCCAGACTACTCAACTCGAATCCCAAGAGTTCTCGTATGTGATTGTTTTCCAAATGTAGTACAGTGAGTCTCTTTAGTCCACTAAAAGTGTGGTTGTATATTGCGGCTATGTTAGAGTTGTTAGCATAAAGCACTTTTAAATTTTTCCTACCCAAGAAGGAGTGGCTGGTTAACTCTCCGAAGTTATTTCCGTCTATGTACACCTCGGTTGCGTCCATTGGTATCCTACTCGGCATCTGGGTATACCCCGCACCGGCACAGTCTACAATGTTGGCAGACCATGAGCCGTCAAAGTAGCACGTACAGTTCGTTGGACAAATCATTTCGCAATCGCAGGCATCAAAGTCACAACATGTACACAGGGCGAAACAGTGTGTTTTGTATGCACATAAAAACTGGGAAGGTTCAGCTTCAATTAGTGGCACGTACATTCTGTCTCTGTTATACAGTAGTTTACAATAAATACTCTCCAAGTCCATTACTCTTGGGTGCGTCCTATGGTCCAACGTATTGATTCGTTGTAGCCATTCCATTCCGCAGTCGCATTGGAAAGGATTTCCCCCAATATAAAACTCCGGTAACGGCCTATCCGGACTCACAGGCGACAGCAGTAATGCGCTCAGGTTCATCCCCACTATTTGATTTGCATATAGATCGACTCGAGTTAAATTCACCTTTTTGACAAAAGAGTGAGCCTCGACGTCCGTTATTAAATTGTCATTCAGGAACAACAATTCCACACTGTTCGGGATCGATGCCGCCGTCACTTTATTTAGTTTATTGAAGCTGGCATCTAGAGTTTGTATTTTTAACTCTGCCTCTAAGGAATAGTGGTTTCCCAATTCTGAGACAAAGTTTTTATGTAAATCTAGCCACTGTAATCCTCGAGGAAAGAGGGCGTAGTCGAACCATTCTAAACGATTATCGGAAATGTTAAGCCACAACAAACTTGAAACTTCCGTAAAAAGACCATTAATATCTGTCAGGAGGTTGGCGTCTAGACGGATCGCCTGGAGATTAGCGTTCACATCGAAAGCTCCGGTTTCCACTTTGCTAATTTTATTCCTCGCTAAATTCAAGATTTGTAGGGAGGGTAAATCGGAAAACACGTCTTTACTGATGTTAGTGAGGTGATTTCCTATTAATCTGAGGCCGTACAGATTGGTCATTCCGTGGAAGCCCGGTTCGTCCAAGGAAGTAATTTTATTCTCACCCAAATCGACTGTTCTCAAAATTCGCAGATCCTTTAATGCCAGAGGTACAGTTTTTAATTGGTTTCCGCTCAAATTTAGGTCTTGTAATCCTGTACAGTTACGAAACGCGTCTGGATGAATGTCTTCTAATACGTTATTATCTAAGGATATTAGACTCATAACATAGAGACCGTTGAGAGCATAAGCATCGAGGTAGGTTATTTTATTGTAAGATAAAACTAAAGTATGTAGATTGTTCATGGGTGTAAAAGTGTCTGGAGGGACGGTTTCTAAGAGGTTATGTTCGAGGTTTAAGATTTGTAACGTGTATAAATCGTGAAACAAAGTGGGGTCTAATTTTGTTATTCTATTGTGCGACAAATTAAGCAGTACTAGTCTTATCAGTCCTGAAAACGTCCCGCTATTGATCCACGCGCTGGTAAGCTGGTTCCGCGAGAGATCCAGAGCTAATAACTGGTTCAAGTCGGCAAACAGTCCGGGGGAGAGAACACTTATGGAATTGTTTTGTAGATAAATCTCTTTAACGACGTCGGCACAATCACGAAACAGCTCGGACGGCAGAGCCACCACTTTGTTATTAGATAAATCAAATATTTGTAGCACCTTGAGTCCCGCGAGGGCACGGTCAGATACCATCGAAATTTCGTTGTCGTGGATGTAGAGTTCCCTGAGGCGGCGTAGAGCGCTGAACCCGTTGACCGGCATCAGCACGAAGTGGTTCCAAGAGGTGTCTAAGACTTGGATGTCCATGGAGCATGGAGAGGACGGAGGTTTGCCCTCGGTCTCGGGGTCCACGACGTCGTCCTGGGTGCTGATGAGAGGTTGAGGTGGAGGTGTCTTCTCTCTGAACCCGAGGTCACTCACGTCCTGAAGGCGGTTGCGACTGACGTTTAGGGTCACTAGATTGGTCATCGGACAAAACACGTTTTCTGGGAAGGACCATATATTGTTAGAACTCAAATCGAGCCTCTCCAATTGACGGACGGGCGAGAAGCTATCGGATGCTATCTCCAGGGTCATGGTCGGCCAGTCCGTGTTCCGAGTCTTTAGCGTGAGGTTACGGAGGTCCCTCAGCCCCACTAACACTCCCGATGGCCATTTTGCTAGTTTGCAATTTTCTAAAACCAATTCCCTAAGTCTCGTTAAATGTGCGAAACTGCTATCGTCTAAGGAACTTCTAGATAACATGCTTTCGTTACATTCAATTTTCAAGGAGGTAGTATGCTCAGAGGGAATTACACTAAAGTTTGTCGTATCGAACTCGCTGTTTATTGTTCTCAGTTTGCAGTACAGAGCTACCTCGTCATTACTACCGGCTGCGTCCCGCACCCACCACTGACAGTCGTCCGGGGCGTCGTACCGCAGGGGCGGAACCGTCGGCTCCTCCGTTGAAATTACGGTTCTCCCCGTCCAGTAAAGCGTCATTAATAAAAAGCAACAGTAACGAGCCATATTAGTATCGCAATTAGAAATATGTAACAGTGAGTAATTGATACTTAGTTATTAATCCTAATTATTTCCAGTACACGTCAGCCAGTCTACATTGTAAAAACACCAAAATCACAGATTTTTATTTTAAGGAGTGAACTATTGAGAAAAATTACCGTAAATGAACAAACGTTTCAGTCTTCATTTTCATACATTTCCGAGCTTAAAAATCCTAATCATAATTGTAGGCCAAAATTTAAGTAGTGTTGAAAATCTCGTTTGGCAAATGCTGTGATCCTGTTGACGTAATAATCATGTGTTGCTGTATGTGATCCGTGGAGGAAGACGACACAGTTGCACTATCATGGTATCACTGATCACTGTTGTCGAACATTGGCGAACCATCACTGAACTAGACAGGGCAGGGCGAGTTAGCACTACCAAGCTCCGCGGCGCGGTACCGACTGACCCGACAGACTGACGACACTGCCTACATCTCGCAACCCTGCCCGCGCCGACCGCCGAGTCTATCCGACAATTGCCGAACACACCCGAGCACTTCCTCCCTCGGTCAAACCGACTATGAACCTCCCGCTCATAACTTGTCCGGCTCACCCCTCGTGCGCCCTTTTTATGCTGGAGGGGTTGATTTAGATGGGGGAGCTAGTCTTTTTATTTTCATTTCGTCTGGCTCAAAGGAAGATAGTTTTGGCAGTTGTGATTTATTAATTTTCTACAGCTTATATCCCCAGACGCAGATTTAATTCTAACTTATTGGATATTAGACATCAAAGGCACACGGCGCAGGGAAATGATTTCACCGGAAAGGAGATTGGGTTTATTGCTTCAGACATTGGGATTTTGTTTATCGCTATTGTTAATCCAAAGAACATGTTGCAAACATAAATAGTATTACTAGTTGTAATAAAAATTAGTGATCGTATTATTGATCTATACAATTTTTGTTTTTTCGATTAAACTGTTTTGGATCATCTATGCTGCAAATAAAAATACATAGTTTTCGTTATAGATAATTCACCTTCAATAATTCTATATAAGAAGTGTATACAAAAATATGCATTTTTATAGTAGTAAAAATATTTTGTTTATATTGACAAATCTCAAGACAATATAGTCTATATGTATTTTTAATCACTAAAAAGATTCTGTGGTTTTGTTAGTAATACCAAGGGAGTATGTTTAATCTATGGTAATACACTTATATTCGTGGACCAACTATCTTACTTCGTGGAATTTCATCTGATGATATCATTTATAGTGCATTACACTGTTTCAATACTTCGTACAAGATTCACGAGAACTACGCTAACTATCCAACTAATTCAATAAATGCTATAAACACCTTTTTAACGAAACAATATATGATTTCATATGTTTAACATACAATCAAATAATGATCAATATTCAAACATTTTTTTCTGGTTATTATTAGGCGAACCAAAAAATAGGCCATTTATTACAATAAGAAAACAATATATTGAATAGAATTATTTTCAAATAATTTGTTATAAATTTTTTTTGTGAATATCGCTTAGATATTTATGCTAATACCCTAGTTCACTAGGAGCACGACTAGTTTACTAGTTAGTAAGATTAGCGATAATTAAATAGTTATCTAATTATATTAGCTTCGAAATTAAACTACGCCCACTCAAGTAGGCCTCTTTAGTGTACCCTTAGCTCACCGGATCCACAACCAATTAATTAAACCATAGCAAAATAGCAATTCTAGTACTGTAAATGCCTTCATATTCCTATTCCTTATGTTATAGATGAGAAAGTATGAGTTCTTGAAGTTGAAATCAAATATAAAATGTTTCTTTTTGGGGGCTAATAGGCAAAAAGTCCAACAGTGAACCATCCCTTACGTGCTTTGCAATTCTGAGATTTCTTGAACCCACAACCTAGTTCAAACAGATCTATAACCAAACAAGGCACTAAAATCGTATTTTTAACACAGGAAACATTTGTCTACACTTTAATTATTTCATCTGATTTTATTTATATAAACAATGTCAGCTAGCCCTAAATATTTTTGTTTGGATATGAGTAACAGACAATCGATTCTATCCACTTGATAAGAAATTGCCATGAAAAATAAATTAGATATAAAGCAAACAACACTGTCTCGCGTGCCACAAAATGCAAATAACGCCGAAACAGAGGCCAACTCCTGCCCAGGTACACAGCTTTCTGGCTGACACATTAAAACTAATTTAACTTTTGTCCTCGCTAACTTTGCTCTTACACTCTGTGAAATTCGAATTACTTTCATCGCGATCTGTTGAAAAATGCATTCCGCAAATGCAACTCGTGATTATGTTGAAACACCAGCTGCGCCCTCTGATAGAATTGTTTAAAATATCTTTTTTTCATTACCCTGCCAGTATGATACTTGTTCTGTGTTTCTATTTTACGTCAACTATTGTAAACCAATGTGGTTTTCATATAGGTTTCATTTTATCATGAAACATTTTTCAAATTGTATTTTTGTTTGATGTGAAGATGTATAGTTTAAAGGAATAAACAATTTCACTTTTAAAAATCATATGCTGTTTGGGCGAAAGTACAATAAATGTACAATCTTTACAAAGTTGCAGATCGTATTGAGTTGTACCCCATGAGACGAAATTCAAAATTGTTACAAATTAATTGATTCTATTGCTAACCAGACGTCATTAAATACTCTTTGCTTTACATCATATGCCGTATTCATTCGCAGAGCACTATTGGTATCAGTGAAGGTTAAGTCCTACCAAATTAAATTCTGAGAAATCACCAAGATTAAGAATCGAAATGAATCCTACACTTTCACATGATATCTCTTCAAACAATATCTCCGATATTTTAGCTCACAAAAACTTTAATTTAAAATCACCCCGTATCCTCTACAGCCCTACCCCTATCACGTACCGGACCGCCCCCCGATGAGATAACTACTGTTCGCTCCTTGTTTACGAGATGTTCTCGTGTTATTGGTACGTTTATTAGTGTTACGACAATTTCCATCAGACAAATGAGTGCCGACCGACATATAAGCCAGCTGTTGCTAGTTACGGGACCCCCGAGGTACCCAGCGGGCGTTCTCCACCTGCACACTGATCAGCCCCGTAGAGGGAAAAATTTGAAGGAAATGAAATTTCGATTATGACTTGAATGTCTCTACAATTGATAAATACCATGAGGATTGGAGGGATTACTAACAGCTGGTCAAGTAATATAAAAACTTTGACGATTTGGAAATTCCTTAGTGATATAATTTTGGAAAAAAAGATTTTTCAGTTTTAACATTTTGGTTCAGGTCTTTTCAATTCGAGTTTTGAAGCTGAAATATACAGAATAATACAGTTTTACAAAACCATACTTATTTTTATCAATATTTTTATAGGAAATATTTATTTGTTTCTGAAATTAAGGCTACGGTTAATCAGAACTCTTTCTGGTGATAAAATGTGTAATTTGTTATGTATTGTTCAAGTATTACTATTAAAAGTTGTAATTGTTAAAATGGGAAAATGTATGAAATATTTTCTCTACGCTACTGTAAATTGGACTGTTTTTGTTACATTATTATCACCTGCGAAAATTTATTATTACATTGATTACTACGGAAAAGAATGTTTACTATTCAAAAGTAATGTTTCAAACAAACAAAGATTGGTTATTGTTTTGTCAACTGTTTAAATTTTCAACAACCAAAACTGTATACTACAACTAAAGTGAATATTAAATTGAAGGTATAATATGATAATAATATGATAATATGAATTTTTTATGTTCCTAATTGTTATTAAGAGATAATCAATGTCTGTTTTAGTTAAGAAAATAATAAGTCATTTTAGAGTAGCAAAAAGCAACGTTCAAAACACGAGTGAAAATGGGTTCATACATTTTCTAGACCATATAGTGCTCGATAAATATAGCAATTTAAGAATGGTCTCAAATATGGAATGACTCACTTTCCACTCTTGTTATAAAATATACTATTCCAAAGTATGTCAGTATCATTTACTTTTGCACCTGCACATTTTTACCTTATTTCTGCCCATCTTTAAATGCGATTAAATTGTCCAAAAGGCGTTGTCCACGATTTTTATCCGGAACCCTTAGAACTTCTGTCAGAACGGGAAAAAAACTTCCCTAAAGTTAATTTGCAACAGTGTCCTGTTGTAAGCCGGATTTCAAACCAGGTTTCTGCGAAATTACTTAGTTAAACTGAATAAACGGAGACAACTTTTTGCCACGTGAAGCTGTTAGCAACACATCTCTGCAAATCGGATGCGGAGTTTTAATTATCCACGATGTACGAGAGTGGCGGGAGTATGAGCTCCAGATTATCCTGTATCCGTGCAAATGTTACAAAAGCTTCAACATGATTCCACTTCCTTTAATTAGAACTTTAAGACCAGTTTTTTTTTGTGTGTTAGGGTACGTAATTAAAAAAAATTCTAACACGTTGTGACAAGTGTTCATATATTCTGGTCTATATTTAGTTAGTTTGGTTGCTCTTGTTTGAATTGTATGCACGTTAAAGCGTTTGCAGTTATTATTTTTGTTGATATATCCATTTAATGAAGCCTTTTTACAGTATTATAAAGTTGATTCTTTGAAATGTTGTTTTTGACAAAATTTCTTAAATTATTATTTTCTATTGTGTTGTCGTATTTGTGATGTTTATTATACTGGTTTATTTTTATTTTTTTATTGTTAAGAATTCATATAGAAATGTTAAGTGTTATAGTAAATATCCTTTGTAAAACAGTAAGGTTATTATGGTTATTTTACTTAGAAATGATTGTATATTTTTATATTTTTTATATATTTAGAAATTATCATTTAACTATATCTAAATAAGTATTTACTAATAAACTTGTTTGACATTAGGTTGTGTACTATTGGTCATGTTTTTTATGCTTACAATATAAATCCCATTTGTAGAAAACATCTTACTGCCCTTTCTTTCTGAAAAATCCCATATCTTACGCCCAAATAAATGTAGTATTTTTTTTATTTCCTTTGGAGAAAATTTTTAAAATAGTAGAGAGTAAATAATATGTGGTAAAGAGATGTGGTTATAGCCTAAGTTTAACCAAATGTACAATTTGTCTAAGATACCAACATCTTGTGTTATCAGGAATGTCTAACAACAATTACTGATTACGGCATGAAGTCCTATCAAGTATTAGATCAAAAGATCAACAAAAAGTCAAATATCCCTTCAAAACCATTGTTAGATCTTGTTTTATGTGATTTAAAATCATAATGCCAGTGACAATATCAGGTAATTTAGAAATCAATAATCACTACTTTTAAATTAAAGTCTTTTATTGACTATGGTACCACGACAAGCCGAAACCCAAAATCTCTAGAGCAGATAATAGCGGGCCACATACAGTTAGGGAGGACAGCCAAATTGTTGTTAATTCCATGTCACTTAGCAACAGCCCTGGAGTCAGAGACAATCTTATCGATGTTTCCGGTGCCCTGACATCCACTTCCGGTTTGTCAGCTGATAGTGCCACTTAACCTCACCAGTTCAAAACAGTTGTTGGGACAATGGATATCACCATGTTATGACTACTGTTGGTCACTTCTGTGTTGTCCCAGATCAATAGATATCACCATGTTATGACTACTGTTGGTCACTTCTGTGTTGTCCCAGATCAATGGATATCATCATGTTATGACTACTGTTCGTCGCTTCTGTGTTGTCCCAGATCAATGAATATCACCATGTTATGACTACTGTTGGTCGCTTCTGTGTTGTCCCAGATCAATGGATATCACCATGTTATGACTACTGTTGGTCGCTTCTGTGTTGTCCCAGATCAATGGATATCACCATGTTATGACTACTGTTGGTCGCTTCTGTGTTGTCCCAGATCAATGGATATCACCATGTTATGACTACTGTTGGTCGCTTCTGTGTTGTCCCAGATCAATGGATATCACCATGTTATGACTACTGTTGGTCGCTTCTGTGTTGTCCCAGATCAATGAATATCACCATGTTATGACTACTGTTGGTCACTTCTGTGTTGTCCCAGATCAATGGATATCACTATGTTATGACTACTGTTGGTTACGTATGGCTTTGTGAAACAGGCTAACTGAATGAGATCAGTTTTATGCAACTTGAAGAGGAATCTGAATTATATAAATGCATGGCAATTTTCCATTATAGGCTGTAGTGTATACAAGACATCTGGACAGTTCGTCCATGTGAAATGCTTCTTCATTCATGTGGAACAATCTAAAGATTGTAATAGAGATTGTAAAACTGGAAGAAATATCATATTGCAAGATATTTTACAATATCAGAAAAGTCAACAGAGTGATACAATTTACATAGTAAATATTTTCTAAGTGTTAATAATACCTGCAATGAAACAATATTTTACAAATTTTGAAATAAGCTTCTGAGAATCATATTTAAATTTATTTTTCAATTACTTGATTCCTAGTAGTAAGGCTTTGAAACAATATTATGCAAAACAATATTTTTATAATATCGACACGAGGACGAATTTTTAAAAATTATATAATTCTTTCGGTACCAAAACATTTCGCTACTTTTTCGAGCTCTTCAATACCACCGACGTAATATTTACAACAGTTTTTTTCCAGCAATGAGGCTTAAACAAAGTAAAAAAAAAGAACGAATGTATTTTGCGAAGTGTGTATTGAGTGAAACTAAAATTGAACATACGAAAAAAGTCATAGTATGAATTAGCATCTAATAAAAACGAAAGATTAAATGGACAAGAGTTTGGGTTATATAGTTAGCAAATTTAATAAGATTATAGTTTAATTTAAGGGTTGCATCAAGTAAGAACTGCACTCCACTATTCTCAAAATGTTAATCGTGATTCCTTCAACGTAAGTTTCTTAAAAATGTATACCTTAATATAATATAAAAACAAAACAAGAACCAATAAAGAAATTATATCGATGACAAAATTGATACAGTTTACAAAGTCGGTTTCTATCGCTATACTCTGAGCCCTAACGATTGATTACCCCGGAAGAGGGCGACCCTGGTGGCGAGATTGTGAACTACCCTTGTCTCGCCGATGGCAGACCGGCCTTTGAAACTGCATCCCCCAGTCCTCTGTCTCCCTCGGTTCTGGCTCCCTTTGTTTGATCCCGATGTAATCTTTTTGTCAACACATACTCTTGGTGCAATAAAACCGTTGTTTGAAGATCCTGTTTGAGAAAATCCCCCAAAGTTGCTTTACTTTGTTGCGACTAATGTTGCCTTTGCAAGGAACTTGTAAGGATTCGTGTACATGAGGGGTTGGTAGTCTGGTTCCAAATCATATTAGCCATGTAAAACCGAGGTAATAACATGCATTTTATAAATAGGATAGTTAGAGAAAATTTTATTGGTTCATAAAAGTATTTTGGATATACTGTTACAAAACAAATTACTTTTGTGAAATGATTACTGTTGCTGTCTTATGACGATAACAAGCTATCAAAATTTAAATGAACATTCACTCGAATTTAAAAATCTCTTTAATATTATAAATGTGAAAGTTTGTGTGTTTGTTTGTTTTTTTGAAGTTCAATCGCATCTACTGGTCGGATTGGGCTGAAATTTGGCATTATAATAGTTCATATTTCCGATTAACATATAAGCCTATATCCTTACCTCCTTTCAGGCTCCGCCCCAGTGGCTTGGAATTTCCCATGTTAACCTTATGAGTATTCATATTTTAAAGAAATTAATGAATTAATTGTCAGCCGTTTTAACGGTTCAATGTTATTCAATGGCTTTAAAAGGTAATAAGGGGTTTTTTTTTACTAAGTTCTAAGACTTTGTTGTTGGAGGATGATCACACTGAGGTAAAATATAATGGATAAATATAACTTCATCCTGCAAGAACAAGGCCTTGAGGTAACTTTGTTCAAAAAAATTAATATTCTAGTTCTTGACACTGGGCTAATACATAAAATCATCGTTATAAGGTTTACAAACAGAGTGCAGCACTATTCATTTTTCCAGCATTAATTCCAACAACTCTTTCATCCAACATGGCTGACTATCGGCCACTGTACTGATGAAAACAGCAACCAAGTTATGTTTTATTCCGACTTGACTGACACTCGGGTCAGAGACAATCTTATCAATGTTTCCTGACAGCGACATGTGGTTTGTCAGCTGATAATGTCAGCTGTTTGTGCCACTTGCCCCGACAGGCCAAACAACTGTCACAGCCACTGTCACATCATGTCGAATTACCTCCACGTCGCATACTGTTATCTTTTTTCCCGCGCTTTATATTCGATTTTAGGTTTTGGAGGGCAGCCTGCTGTTGGAACGGTTAATTGTGTTATGATTTAAGCAGTTTTATATGCACGTATTACAAGGACTGACTTTGCTTTTAGATGTTCGGGGGTCAATAGTTTTGTAGTAGAGTAATGAATATTTAGATTGTATTATGTAAAGATAAAAGTATTATTGTATTAATGAGATAGGTTAAAAGGAATTGCGTCCAGAAATTGAATTGTAAAACGTAGCCAAAACACAATGTTAAATTGATAAAATAAAAGGATTACCTTAATCAACCACAGTTGTTGGTACTCGTTCTCGTATGACAACTAGATTCGTTCTAAAGTTGGGATAAAAAGAACAGGCCTATTGAGGAACGCACAGTCGCACATTCCCGCACTCGACCAACCTGATGAGTGTGTTCATCTATGTCTGAAGATTGCACATTGATTGCCGTTTTATTTGTAACACCTTTTTGGAGCTGGTTGACGAAGGTAATTTATTTATTTCAACTTTATAATTGTTTAGCAACAATGCAACAGAGTTAACTACTGACCTTCCGGACACAGCATTGGTTGAGAACAGTGATACAGCAAACTAAAACTTCAAATACGGTGTTTTTGAACCAATCACAGTTATTGAACATGACTTTCAAACAGTTTATTTGTCAGTACAATCAACCCAATCTTTGATACGATGGTACATAATGTCTAAGGTATCTATGGTCTATACGAAATTATCAAGGCCCGTTGTACACTATATCTGAGGTATCGGGGCTTTACACCGTTGGACACCCAGACTTTGAACCCACAAATCACCAATCGATATCATTTAAGTCATAATGCTGCAACCTAGCCTGAAGTTGTGTGTAAAACTGTGCTTCGCCTGAGCCTACGTCATCAGGTGTGAAGGTAGGTAACCTTAAGATATCGTGTACCAGGTATCAACGATTTGTCGTTTGAGCCATTGATTGAAGTGTTTTAAATTCTCATTTCATTGTTGTTGGTTCCTAAAAACCTTCCTTAAAATTTGGATGTACAATACAATCGTCTTCAAGTTGCTGTTTTACCTAACTATTCGAAATACTATCTCCAGAGTGTAAAGTGTCGGCGGTGTCTACGCACAGACCGTGCTACACGATTTGACACGCTTCTCCGTGACGTCTCGCTCCGTCGTCGTCGTGTCGGTCCGTTGGCCGTTTACGCTAACTAGCCTCTCCCATGAGATTTCCTTTCCTTCACTTGCACTGGATTTAACTTTTAAACGAATCATCCTGAGTCATACAGGGTGTTTTTTTTTTACACAACCCAAATTACAAGTACTATAAGACATAAATTATCAGCACTAAGCCTGATAGGTAATTATTATGCAACGATGCGTATTAGCTGATCTGTAATGAATACCATCATTTGAGCTAGTTTATTTTTTTTATGTCTCACGATAGTGTTTATTAATTAGGTTGCGTTAAAAAAACACCAGGTGTAACACGGTAGGTTACATTTTTTGAAAAGTTGGCCGGTTCTTAGTTCATTATAGTTCTGTGGTTAATGGTGATGTACAATGATTAATAAAATAATATAATTAGTATTTTAGAGGATTTATTGTCTGGACAAAAGGTACAAGATCAAAAGAAGGAAAAAGGTAAACAAGAAAAGTAAATATTAGTTAACAATAATTGCTAACATGTGTTTTAAGTTCAAATCAATTGAATACTGACAGATGGTTAGGTACAGCCACAGTTCTATAGTTCTCTTAACATTTTCTTCTGAAGTTCTTTTAGCGAATTTCCCATTTAGGGAATAGACTATTACCGTAGTAGGCCTACTCATGGTAAGATCTGGACCCGGGACCGATTTATTTTCGTTTTGAGGTCACTAGAGGCCAAAGACACCATCCGTTCAAATTCATATATATATATATACAATAATATACATGTACAATGATCATATACAGGTATAATTGTGATCAGGTATTATTGTAATGTAAGCATTGTTTTGCCTTTCAATCTTTGACGATAAAACATAGCTTAATATATATCATGTTTATGCCGCTTTATGTTCTCAAAACCACAAAACCTGCCTTAAAAGATAACTGAAGCCATAAAAAACTGAATATATCACAGACTTATCCTAAAATGCAAATGAAAAATATACAAAAATATTCGTTTGAAATACACCCGTCACTTCAAACAATGTCGACAACATCATTTGGCAACTCGGTTTTGACGTAATTGACACGTTTAATTCGGTTTTCAACCAATATTCCATTACTAAATGAATGTGGTTGTCATGCGTTTTATCTTGGTATGATTGGCATAAAGTTACTCTTTCATTTCCTCATTCGATATTAAAGACTACAGAGCTGTTTGGAATAACTTTTTCGATTCGTTAATCTTTAGTGCACTTATTTCACATTTGAAGTAAATATAGGAGTACCTCAGAGCAAATAACATCTTTGTTTAGTATTAAGCCCTTTTAGTAGCACAAGACCTTGAAATATTTTTTTCCAGATAGGGTAATAATAGTGAATGCAATTATTCGTCCGAAGATACAAATAATGCATTGCTTCAATTATCTACTACTCTACAGTACTTATACGCATTATTATTCAACAAACATAAAAGTATATTAGATAGTATCTGTTTAGTGGCACTATTTAAACAGTTTTAAAGTATATTGGTTGTAATTTTATTCTTATTTTGTACATATGAGTATTTTTGCGCCGTGACGGAAAGTGTTGTTCAAAACTTGTACCGAAGTGATTTTCTGGTCGGCTTCGTTAATCGTGAAAGTAGCTGTCACATGTTCGGTTTCGCCACGCACGTGAAACTTAAACAGAACTTCCACTTTTGGTTCTAGTAATAAAATATACGATTTTATTATACATGCAAAAGTTAAAAATTGAATATATATATGATGTACTCCAGAAGAGCCACAAGTATAATCTTCAATATTGACATCCAAAATTGAAACATGGTCAGTTACGATTTTTTAAATATTAAACATATTTAATGTACATAAACAAAAGAGCTTATACTAACACTATAAAATGGAGTTGACCTCAAAACCTAAAGCTGCAGTAATAAATTGGAAGGCCAGATATACACGAAATACTGGAAATGCTCGTTGTTTTAAAAGCTTCATAACACTAATACCTTTGTAAATTGTCGCCAAATACGGGTTGATACTTTGTTCCAATGTAATTGCCACATTAAATCCAGTTAGAGGGTTCTACCCATTAGTTAATTAAATGCCCAAAGTCATCATCACTCCACACTCGTCAGGCTGTGTTCGTTTGATGTACAATATGCATGTTAAATGTGATACAATTAATGTAATGGCGGCCAGTTTTCATTTCAGTGATGAGCTGTGTCACTCACCTCACTTTATAATCCGTCTCTGGACCTAAAGCGCGGTTTTTGCATAAATCCCCTTTAAAATTCTAAAGCTCTTTTTATAATTTTTCCCTTTATTAAATTACACATTATTTTTATGCATCTAAAAATACTCTAACCAGTTCTAAGTTTCTAAGGAGTTTACTCTTACTACAGTATTTAACATTTTATAGTCATCCTTGGAATATGCCCATCATGTGAAAGACACGACTTAGTTTGCATTTAACGGTTCCTATTTATTTTGCTAAGATGGAACTAAAAAATAAACTATGCTGTAAATTAAATAATATAATTTAATAGTCATTGGTAATATCTATGCCATACTGTAACCGTAAAAAGTAATCAATTGATTGGTTTCCCCAGTATTTTACTGTAAAGGTTACAGAATGCTATCTCAGTAGCAAAACTGTACAATTTTTTTTAAATAACTAATAATTGAAAATATTTGTATTTTGTTTAGTAAAACAATAAAAATGTATATCTAGATTTTTTATACTCAGAATAGTTCGTTGTAGTGAACGTGTTTGAACTAAGTAAACAAATAGAAAAAAACTCATGCAATTGAATAAAGAACTTCAACCATTACACGTAAAAAGTGTTTCACTTTATCAATTGTTGTTTGAGCTATCAAATAATCTGTTACCAACAATAACATAGTTTGAAGCAAACATATTGATTCTGCTACAATTCGGGGTTAACTAATAAAGAGTACGAACTATACATAAAAATGTAATAAAAAAACAATATTTTTAAATTAGATTTAAAAGAGTTCAATGAATTTTTAATTCTGGTTACTAAAATAATAAATAAAAACATTTCAAGTGGATAATGTAGTTGGAAGTATGTAACCATTATATAAATACGAAGTGAAATAACAACAAAATTTAAAACTGAAAATAACCATAATAAAATTGCATTTTATGTGATGGTTATCAAATTACCAAGAAATATATTTTTTAGATATAATCGAATGCTAAAAACGCCTAATAATAGATCTAGTTTTTTATTACCAATGTATCTCCTTATCTACCACTTCTTTCTCTTTGTGTCCGTTTTCCCTTTGTTTGATACGTAACAATGTAATCTCTTTGTCAACACAATACGTTTCCTCTGTTCCAAAGCAGACTGACTTTTCTTTTAAACTTTTTTTCTTTCCAGCAATAAAACTCCATTATTTTCGATGACAGGGATTTTTATGTGTTTGTCAATAGTAAGCTACTTCAGAAATAAAGAATAATCTAGGGTAGTGGCATTGAGATTCACTATTCCGTTTAAAAGCTGAACTGAGTTTTTTATCACTTAAAAAATGTATATTTATATTATAATTAATTTAATTTCAAAAAATATATTTATTTCTTATTTTGAATTAATAATAAGCTCAGATTAAATTTGATTTCTTCAACACACCTTTGATGTTTTAATCATGTTATATTTCTGGCATAACATATAGATAAAAGACAAATAAACAAAAATTGAATTTCTGGCAAACCTTTAAATACATAATTCAAATAATGCGAACACAGCAATAGTACATTTTATATATCTTCAGTAACCTTTTTGTAAATAAAATATAAACGTAATGAGTTGAAGTTTTTTGTCAAAAAAGTCATTGTAATGTAATGTAATGTATTGTAATGTAATGTGTTGTAAAGTTAACCAATCGAAATGTATTTTAAAATATACATGGTGGGCATTAGTAAGATTGCATCTTGTGTATTGTTTATGAAAATTTGTAGCCAAAAAAGAAAGGTTTAGTAGTCAAACTATTATATTTAGGTAACCGAAAGGTTATAATCATAATTTTATAAATTCATTACTGTAATATCTTAAAATGGCATTAACTTGGATAATATATTGAATGTTCTTTATTTTATTTAACTGGGTCAATTGCATCACTGTAGAGACGCTGAAAAGAATACATATTGCAACACCAGGTCACATGTCTAGCCTGTTAAAAGAATACAAATTGGTCTTTACTTTTGAGTGGGTAGTACGTTTGGTTATTAAATCCTTCTATGCTTCTTTTAGAGCAATATCGAGAAATAGTGGGTTAAACGTGCTTTTAAGTCAATAACTATGAAAATACAATAATATATAATAGAGGTATTACATTAAATCTAGGGATATTAGTAGGATTTGGGTTGGATATTTAATTATAAAAGACAGTCAAATAAATATGTTGTAAAATGTAGATAATTTGTATTTTGTTTTTTATCTAATGCTTTCTACCATTCTGGACAAATTTGAAATGATAAGTTATATTGTGTATTGCTGTAATCGTAATTTGGTACACTGTACAGCATAATGTTATTGTGTTTGCTACAATACAATAATAATACAAACTTTATTAATGGAAACATTATAAAAAAATTTAAAAAGGATAAATCTAGATCAACTAAGTATATATTTACGCGTGATTAAAATTTGCTAAAAAAATTTACATTTACTGCCATTTTAATCAAACTCATATCAGTCCCTTATTTTGCTTGCTACTACTTACCCTCCCCCTTTCTGCCCCCCCCCCCCCCCTTGTTTGATAAGTAACAATCTAATCTTTTTGTCAACACAATACATGTTCCCCAGTGAAGAATATCGATTTAAGCTAACGTTTTCTTTCGTTCAAAGATTTCTAATGTTTTAAGCTTTAAGAGAATATGATGTTTGGTAAAGGGTACAAACTTGATAATATTAAATTATAAATCTAAACTTGTGTTTTCATACGAGCTAACTTACAATTGATGACTATCGTTGGGTTTTCTCATTTGAGGACTCTAAAAAGAAAATTCTTATTTTGCCTTTAATGATTAGTTTAGATTAGTTTTAAGCTCTGGATCACATAGCTAAGAGTTATAAGATTGCAGATTGTTATTGTTGATTTGCTGGTTAATAAACCATACTTTCTAGGCCTAAGACCAGGCCACCAAACAAAGTGAACAAACCAAATTATGTGTGTTATTAGTTTAAAGAATGCATTAATTCAAATTTTATTTTCAGCACGGTAAAGTGTTTGAAGTGTACTTTCACCTTGAATGCCTGAGTTCTCATAGCGTCAATTATCAATAGTAATTGACTAAAAGTATTGGTAACACCAAGTATTTGTTGTTCTACAAGCCTCACAACGTGACTCTAACCATACAAATACTGTACAGATTTAATGTTTCAGTAGCTAGGTGTAATACATCTATATTCCCAAAAAAAAAAAAAAAAAAAAAAAAAAAAAACTTTATAATTAACAAATACCCTCACTTAAAAGGAGAATTTAAAATTGTATTTCCTATGATACTCTCTTTATGTGTGTATTGAATATTCATGTGCTGTTTTTTATTTATTTTTATAAAGGCTGTTGCCACGATTAGAATTGTGACCGGGGGCGTAACCGGGATCGATTTAAATAATCAGAATACTTTAGTGAGAGGTAAAAGAATGTTTAATCATTATTCAAATAAAGTGGATGGACAATATGATAAAGATAATAATAAAGACAATAATAAAAATGGATGATAAAATTATTACAGGCTCCTTTTCTTTAAGTAGGCCTAAGCAAATGAAATTTATATAAAGCTCTAATAATTATAATTCTTTTTGACATGTTATTATATTCAAACAGGAATTTAATAGTAACTATATTTATTCACACAAATTATAAATTAAATCAATTATTATAAAAATGATTACAATTAACATCAATCAATCACTGACTTTAAAAAGTTAAGTTAGCCTGGACAATCACAAAAATTATAAAGTTGAAACATTAATAAAGTAATCGCCTTACCAAAAACCCGGTGTGTCCCAAAAACGGGGCGATGTGTCCCCGTGAATTGACTGGGGCGAAGTGTCTTCCTTTCGGTCAACTCCAACCTCAGTCTCTCCAAAGAACAATTGCTAAGTCTACGGTTTTTGTGGGTCGGTCGATTGAGCAAGCTACGTGTCATCAAGAATTCTGTCTACTAAATGCCAATGTTCTGACACTGGTATATGCATTGTGAAATCCATTTACCAGGTCTTTTACTTTTAAAATATAATCCCAAAATTTAGAAAATAATTTTTGGTGACTACCCGTCACACTGTTGACCAATGGACAATAAAAATAGTTTTCTGTTTAACCACTTTTATCTTTACAAGTGAAAAAAAAACATTTAATGACTTAGTTGTATTACATTATTATGGAAGTATTGAAAACAGTCTATTAGTATTAGTGTTGATGAACCTTTAAAATACCATCTATCGTCTGACGATTTTCACTTATCTTAGTTAGGAAATAACAAATAGTTCACTATCTTTTCAGAATACATAGATCAAAGTTTCAGCATTACCTGGTGCGAAATGTAAAAAGGAAAATAAATGGGTAGAACAGTACATTTAATTGTTCACTTGTAATATTTCAAGTCTGACAAACGATTTTTTTTATTGATACTGTTACAGAATCGAGTGTGTGGTTATTAGTTACACGAGGACTAACGCTAGTCTTTTTATTTTCAAGCAGTGATACCGTTTTAAAGAAAATAGTTTAATAAACCAGACACTAACGACACATAGTGAAGGGAGCAGCTATGAAAGCCTGACCTAATTTGCTTTCGAGACTCGTTTTAATAACATAAATGACCCATTCAGTTCACCCTTAAAAATTTTAATTCAAAGGCACCCACAATTTTAATTTAATTTGCTAATTAATTGCCAAGATTTTAACTAAAACTTTACTATCTGAATACTTTTTTACGCATTTTTGAGATACAGTAAATAACAAGCAAATTTCGACTGAAAACATTTTTAACGACTTTTTGTGAAGCTTGCCTTTACAAAAGCATTAAATAATGGATTTTGAAAAATTTCAGGCGTTTTTAAACTACAAATTTGTAAGTGTTTATTAAAATAGTTATACAGCGTTGGTAATTTAAAAATATATATTAATTTAATCTTGTAAATTTTTTCGTATATTTTTCGACCAAAGCAATATTTTGCCGAGAGATATCGAATGTTAACAGCGAATGACGAATGTTATGACAATTCCAGAACCGTAATTGATTAGAATCATCAAATTGACTTGGAATGAAGTTAATAACATTTTCTCCTCTGGGAATCGTGCAGTCATTGATATTTCAATTAGTTTCACATGTTTCCATTTTACCTAAAACAAATTTTACAACAGAAAATATATGTGTATATTTACTTTAATTGTTGAATATAATATTAAACTATGGAAAGTATCATATGATTACTTTTATCTTAAACGTTTTAGTTTCACTTAATAAAAAGTGTAATGTTTTTTTATCGTCATATTTTATAGATATGTTAAATACATAACCAAAAACTTGTATGGCCATGTATTGATTGATAATATTGTACTGTCGATCATAAAATTATAATAAACTTAATGCATTGTAATGAATAACCAATAGTTAAAAAGTGTAAATAAACTACTAAAAATTTTAATATACGTCAAATATACTGCAACACAGTGTCCATATTAAAATATAAATTATACAAGGAAACGGCGCTCTTGGCCCTAATAAAATAATTTACTAAATCCTTAAACCGTTAATATAGAACATCTGCTCCATGACGTTTCAATAAAATACAATAATGATTAACAACAATTTATTTGTATGAATAAGATTTTTTAATTCGGTATTCAATTCAATGCCATATAACCTTTGTCTTGCAAGTACAATTGACTTATTTAAGGCGTAAGTTTTTTTTTGTTAATATGAACTTTTCAAATAAAATCTACATTCACCATGTCTGTGTACTTCTAGACAGCGCCATAACCGATAACAATATATTTGCAGTGAAGTATAAATATTTCATTACTAGATAATGCGATTTGAATATAAATCATTAACATTATGCATCAAACATTTTAATTACATGTGCATCAAACATTTTAATTACGGAATGTGTTGTCAGGAAACCCCACATTACTTAAAAGACAATTAAAACGTATATTATAATATTGATTCGGTTGTGTTAAGTTTTGTGTTAGCCGGACTACTAATCGTAGCAAAGGACCTCAACAAACTGTAGGTAACTAAAGGTAACGCTGTGTGTATCATCATTGATGAATGGGCGACCTCATTCTATTCATGAAATTGCGGGTTGTAGAACAGCATCGTTAGACAGCCGCTGACCTCTGGGTACGGTATACCCGCGTAAATTGCGAAACAAATAGCAAATATGCAGATATATTGCCGTTTATTACTGTATGCATGCAATAGTTAATTTTTCTTTTATAGCATAAAATAGCATATAATGTGTGTCCGTGATTCTTTTGTCTTGTGAAACGTTTAATTAAATTAGTTTAACGTACTGTTCAAGAATTCGTCTAAAAAGTTTTTCATAAAAGGCAAAAAATCTTTAAATGCATTAAACAATAACTATTTTAAAGGGTGGTTTGTGGCAAAACAGTCATGAAAATTTTACTAAAAGTGTTCAAACACAGTCAAGGCGTACACGTGTTGTTAAATTGTAAATTTTTTTATTGTAACAACCATATCAGTTATTGCATTCGCAACGTTATACTTTGATGGATCATTTTTATTTTCCATTATTAAAACTAAAAAAAATCTTCTAGTGGAAATAATTTTTGGTTTTACGATAGGTAAATTAGACATAAGTTAGGTAATATTGCGTCTTATGTTTCTTCTTGATTATAATTATGTTAATTGTTATTCAAAACTTAACACTTGAAAGCCTTGTTAAAAACAATATCGTTAAGTCTATAATAATATTTTATGTAAATTTAGTACATAACAAAATTTAAAATCAATAACCTAGTAGTATAGGTGTTGAGTTAAGTATGCAATTTTGTTTTGATTTAATTTGCTGCTCAATTTGTTTTAGCGACACTAAATAAGCGATAGTAGTAGCGATTGAAACAGTTAGCTTTTGTACTTCTTAAACCTCAACTATCAGCTCTTGAGACTTGTATGAATTGTACGGCGAGGCACAAGAATATAACGTATTCTTTAAGCCTATTTTTCTACACGGAATCTACTTTTACTTTATAAGTGGTTTTATGTGCAATACTACACAAGTATCTAGAAATTTCTGAAACAGAGACTACCCAAGGTGTTTTTATTGGAACATTTTTTTGTCTTTCCCATATCTTAAAATATGATCAAAAATTTTAGGATTATTAATTTTTTTTACGGAATCAATAAAGATTTGCAATAAATTAAACTTTACAAACAAAAAAAACTTAATTGGTTGGGTGATATAATTTATACTAATTCAAAGTAAATTTTAATGTTTAATTTGTTCATTTTAATGGAAAACTCAAGGATGCGAGATTCTATGTTGTGTTGCAAAAAAATGGAAGATGAATAGCCAAGTGGTCAGAATAGCTGACCTGATTCTATTCATACGCCTCGTTCCACGGGAAATGTTTATAAAGTTAATCAACTCTATTCATAAGTCTTGCTAAAAAGTGGTTTGTTGTTGTGCACCGTATGCAGTTTGAATCATATGAACTGAATGCAGTATTCATTGAAATCTCCTTGATTCACCTGATTTAATACTTAACACATTTTACTTTTAAAAATTAAACTTAAATGTTCAAGTATTATTATGAGTATGAAAAATCTCTACAGTATTTTCAGTTTTTAACGTATTTTTTTTAAGTAGGGGACACTTTGAAGGAATAAAGTATTTAACATATTATTTACTTATTGTTTTTAAACATAAACACTACCTATCACTTTTCACGGGTTATATTTCTTGGAATGATACTTTCTATGGTAAAATTTACCTTTTAAATGCTCCAAGTGCCTAGGTAAAATGTTTAATTTTTTGAAACCATTTGCACCTTTACTTTCCATAGACTCAATTATAAATTCGATTAAATTGACTCACTCAACGAGTTTATCTTAGTTTGTGTTTTGCAAAATCATGTTCAGTACTCTCATCGATACATTCCATAATATTTCGTTTTCAGTGACACATCTACATGCCACCATTATTAAAAGTTCCATCCCGCATAATAATCAAGGTGCCAATTGAAACTGCTGTTTTTTTTTCAGGTATAGTAGCGTAACTATTTAAATATGTATTTGTTTTAACATATTGATTTAAGATGTCGTTTCAGTCATTTAATTAATACAAATGATAAAAAAAAACAGTCTATTATGAAATCCTATTTTTGCGTAACATGTTTAAGAATTATACTGCAAAACATCTAACCTTTTCAGCCAATATTTACTAGGAATCAGTAATATTTCCAATTTTATCGGTGCAGAAGTACTGTACCAAATCCAGAGTGTTAGAATGGTACAATCACTTGTCACAGTGTACTAGAATTACTTCATGTACATCAATGTGGCTAAGTAGCGACCAGGGAAATCATAGAATCGTGTTAACCTAGCGTTGTAGTGACTGGCTGACAATTAATTAGTGTTAAGTTTACACATATATTCTTTAACATAAAAACTTGCTACCTCCTCTCTAAAGTTATGTTTCTAGTTTCCTATAATTTATTTTGGCTTCTGAATCATTGATCTACTGGCTTAAATACAGTAATGAATTAAATCCCTAGGCTTAACGCACGAACTGAAAATCTGCCCACTTTATATTTTGGCTGTAATGTTGTGTTTTTGTATATGTTGGTAAATGTGGATGAATGTTTTTTTTTATATATAACAACTATGTATGAACTGTAAAGAAGACTTCAATCCATTGCATATTCAATGATTGTGGGTCAATTGGCAGATGACTATTAATTAGTGTTAAGTTTACGCATATATTCTTTAACATAAAAACTTGCTACCTCCTCTCTAAAATACTGATTTATAGTACCAATTTCAGTAATAACTAATTCTTTACACTATTTTCTACTCCAAACGTTAAGTTCTCTGTATGCTATTCACATTCTTTAAGGTAATTCTTACTCTATACTGTTTTTATGAAAAGTTTAGGAAGTCCGTGGGAACTGGTGGTGTTCAATAAATCCAACACTACAACCTTGATCATCTGAAGAAATACTTGACAGATTTTATATTTAAAATTGTTGTATTTTAACGAAACAACAGGTAATCATCTCATTCAAAAATAAAACTTCGTTCTTTGTTCCACGCAGCTTTATCAAATTAACTACTAACCACTAATACTACTAACCAATTAACTACTCCAATTGACTATCCAATTAATAGGTTTTCATAAACATACACACTCTGCTCTTTCATTCAAGATCCCGCTGTATTTTTCTTCATTGAATATTACTGTTAATGGTTAAATGGGAACGCATTCTTCAGGTCGTAGCCTATGACAAATCTTTTTTTTTATTATAATTTATAATTATTTAGGGAGCCTCAAATATTTTTAAATCCAGTTGTTGGTTTGCCATTACAGTTAGAACTCTATAACTATACCTCATTTGATTTCTCTTGCATACATCAATCATTCTCTGATTGCTAGAATCCAGTCAATAAACAGGAGGATATTGAATAAGTAAACGTAAGCCTTGTATTCAAAGGGGAACGCTTAAGGAATGCCTTTCAAGTGCCTTATTGTAAACTGAGAATGCTTTGTTTGATGACATGAGGAAGGGGGTAAATAAGAGAATTTGCAGATAGAGACCAATTGAACCAAGCTCAATCATTACGAAGCCATATTCAAACCAATCGTTAATACAAAAAAAAATAAACTAAACAACAATACAAAATCAAATACAACATTGAAGCGATGTCTCTCATTTTGTATCCATTTTAAAGCAAAATATTAAATCGTATAACCTGTGCTCGAACGTTTCTTCAATGAAATAATAATATCCTTTATTTTACCACCATTGGCTTATAAAAAAAATTGTTTCTACCAAAATATGTTTCTTATAATGCCATGACTTAGTAGGTCGGAATCCAATTTATGCCAGACATATTTTCCTAGGACCTAGGCACGAGCCTGGGATTGTTTTTCACATTAATTCAGAAACATGCATTATTATGACCTAGATGTTGCGGCGTTATCACTTAAATAAAATCCATTGGTGATTTGGCGGGATCTGTGCCCGAGACCTCATGGACCGAAGTCTCACGTTCTAACCACCGGACCAGTTTGCTCCCCAAGATAAAGACATTAGAGACATGTAAAAAGCTAAAGACATTGACATTGACTAGAATAGCCAATTTTGAAGAGGAGATCTATATCTGCTTTACAGTTATCCCGATGCCATTAGAATTATCAATTCATTTTATGTATTCCATTGGATTAAACAATTAATTATATTTATAAAAAATAATTAAAGATTACCTAGATGGTCGTTTCTAAGCAACATTTTTGAATGCGAGTACACTTTTGACTATGCAGATGACTGTGTAGTCATGACTGTGCAGATGACAAAATGTAAGTGTGTTGAAAATAATTATAAAATCCAACAGAATTTGTTTTTGCTACGAATGTATATTTTCATAGCGGATCATGGTTAGCAATTGCAGCTATCTCAGCAAGGTCTGGGATGCCAGCGGTACTCATAATACATTATTATTACCGAGAATGCCGAGCTCCTCGTTAGAATGAGAGGAAAATTCGCAATTTCCGCAAACCACGCCGTATTATAGCGAGTTAGAGCCCGGTTATGTCTAGATGAATACCTCCGTTGTTGGTAGTGCTGCAATAACCTCACCACTTGGGGAATGCTACTAGCGTTACGTTCCTATGTTTGGTTATCTTTAGGTTTATTTTGAAACGAGTAAATTATGCTGATTTAAAAAATACTCGCAAAAGTTAACCTTTTGTTAACATTATCTAGATATAGTTAAAATGATCGATGTTGTATAATTTACTTTAAAATTATTTACATGGATAGTATGGATACTCATATTTAATTTTAATCTACATCACGCAATCAAACGGCAGCAAGCTCTAAAACACTATCACATAATACAGACTTGACATTTTGGGATATTATTAAGAACCCAAAATATATTTAAAATTTTGCAAGTTATTGATGTTAAAACAATTTAACTGAATTTTTCTTTAGACGTTTTCTTTGGATCCTAGCTGATTAAAAACAATGAGGGTTTTCTAATTAAATTTAATTCCATCATAATTTAAATATTACAAAGATTCAAAAAATTATGTATAACAAATAAAAGCAATGATGACATACAATTATGACACAACAAACAACTTTCATACAATAATGGAACATGCTGCTGTTTAGAAGTAAGGCATAAATTTTAAGAACTAATTACCTAAATAAAATGTTTTTTTTTATATTTTCATTGAAATGTTGTAAAAAAAAACTTTCCCAGGACGATTCAAACAAAAACTTTTTAATTTCGCAGAATGTTAATCTTATAATAAATAATATTCTAAAAAGAACATACTTTATTAAATATACGTGTAATACTTGTTTCTTAAACTCGCCTGGTTGGCATGTTGGCTACACTATAGCAAGTGTTTTGACGATACAACTCCTTTCAATCCATCTTTGGTCATACAAACCATGGTGTAACTTTTAATATTTTAAGTAAATATTATCCCCCCTTCCAAAAAAATATAAATATCCCTGATATATATTAACTCCCAGCACTCACTAGACTAGTGTAGACATAGTTTAAATATTTCAAAACATTATACAACATTAATCTATACTATTATATAAAAATCTAATGGTGTCTGTCTGTTTGTGTATTATTAATAAGGGCAAAAACTACTGAACCAACTGGGCTTAAATTTTACAAAAATATAGTTACCATACCAAGAACCATTATAGGACTATTCACACTTCGATACTGACCGTGGGCTTTGCCCCTTTGGCTTTAAAAGTTCTGGGGTGAAGATTTTAAAAGTAAATATTGAGTGGTCTCCATGGCTGCATTGAGAATACTCGCAATGTTTACATTTGCTTTGACAATTCAATGTAAACAAGAAGAACTGCCAAATTGCATATTTCACATTTTAAGACAGCTGATCCAATGAAATTTAATATAATATTTCATACAATTATGTGGTTGGTTTATTTAATCTAAAGATTTATCAAAGATCATTTATTCAAAAATTATGTCAAGGATTATAGAAATAAAAAAAATTTTCTAAAAGCATTGCTGCTTTAACTCAGGCTCTACTTTAGATTTTTAAGGTGTCTTAAGTGTTATGAAAATAATGGTATTGATATAATTTCATGGAAACAATAAGAAAATTACAATGTATAGATTTTGAGTTTGGAGTCTACTTTAAATAAATTCGAACTGCTTGACATGTGTTGGATTAACTTAACATAACTTTCACATCCCATTGTTTTTTTTATATGTATATTTAGGTAAATTTAGTTATTGTGTTTTTCTAAACCTATGCTTAAATTAAACCAAATAATATCATCAATAACTGAATTGTATATCGTTGATTTAAATACTCTTATTTTATCTTAACATAGCTTTCAGTTCACATTTACTTTATTTGATAAATTTATTATATGTGTTTTGTCACATCACTGATTAAATTAAACCAAGGTAAATATAATAAAACTAAGCAGTACGCAGTTTTCTTTTGTTTCTAAAATCAATGAAATATCTGTTACTATGTTTACTTAAAGTGTGAAAATGTAAAGGCAATAGACGATGGAACTGATTAAAAGAACTGGTATGATATTAAGTTGTTTGTTGATATTTTTGTAGAGTAGAATCAGAGATGCAATGAAGCATTTTATACTGTATTTGCTATTAATATTTTTTGGCCTTGGTCCTTGATTGCTTTGATAATCATATTAGTTATGTCTGCTGTCGTTAATGCTATGTAAAATTACAACATTGAAACCATCATACAACAAAACAGGTATTTCATTCTGTAGTACATGTTTGTCATGTACACATTTGTTTAGCATTTTTTATAGTACAGATATAGTCTCTTTAATATTTCAAAAGACTATTGATAAGGCACAACAATATTTCTAAAGATTATAACAGCTGACTTAGTGTTGCTAATGATTTATTGTGAGTGAAGAAACTGAATATGGAAGGATTTGTGATTTAATATAAAAAAGAGTACCATTAAAAAAAAATTCATTTAAATTTAAAAATAAGCATTTTTGCAACTTCAAAATTGAAATTTAAAATGTCAAAAATAAAGAAAAAAAATTTTACCAAGGGAGATAAAGGTAAATCATGTATGTGAAAGTTTTAAGATTTGGTCAGTTTTTCTCATATCAGCCTACACAAGATTTAAAATTAATCAAACCCAAAATGGTGGTATCCACTACTTACCAGATTTAAAAGTCATAACTTAAACGTTTCTATTAAGGCCATAAAAGTTGAATTTTGTTTCTAAAAGCGTTGGTGGATGTGTAACTATTTATGCAACAGATGTAAAGATAAAAATGTTTCTATTTTGTGTTCTCTTCCCGTTGCAAAGCACGGGTACAACAGCTAGTATGTCATAATGCATAAAGTGACTTATAGCAATGAATAACAGCAATGAACTTTTCCTGTTTACGTGACCATGGTAATTATTTTCCTTTATCAGACCTGGTCATGTTCGTAGACTTATTATAACATGATATCTAAACTTCCAATCTTGCAAACAAACAATATTAATTTTACTACCTTGCATGTTGATTGTGGGCTTTTGGACTTCATTGGAATCCCTAATGTGCGATCGGGCATAAAGAGGTTGATGAAAGCATTAGTCTAATCTTAACGTAAAGAAGGAGAGATGCAAAAAGCAAAAGTAAAAATGAACGAGCTCATATTACAGTAATGACCGGATAATAGTGAGCAATTTCCAAGTGCCCTTTCTAGTTATTATCTTGGTGCAATTATTTACTCGTTTAATATCAAATACTCTCAACATTAACTTCTCCTTAAGATCATCCTTGTTTCAAAATTATTCTTTTTTTATTATGAATAGATAACAATTTTACCAAAGATAATTTGTTACAGGTAAATTAGTCTTATTTTATTTATGGAAGGTGTTGTGTAAAATGCATATGAGCTATATTCTTTTTCTTATTACAAGATGTTAATTGCACTATTTTTATTTCTTAAATTATTTTCCTGTACTATAATGTAAACACTCCCTACTGTCTATAACGAAAAAGAAGATTATCAAAAGTATTATTCTTTCACTAACATTGTACGTCCTAGCCAAAGCACAACTTAAAAAAATGTGTTGCAATTCTAAAAAACGATTAACTTAATATAGTACCCTAAGGTTTCGTTTTGTACGTTTAAATTGTCTTCTTCAATTTAATGGTACAATGTTGTGATCCACAGTCATTGCAGTTATTGTCATAATTTACTTACAACTGAACAAATGAACACATTTGATTTGAAATCCTTAGAACTACTTGAAAAAATTATTTATTTTCTATACAGCTTATGAAATTTATTGCAATTTCTGGCTGAAGGAACTTTTTATGAAAATGCTTTAATGAAATTCTGTTCAAAATATGCCAAGTTTGATTACTTCTACCAAATTACATACTTTGAACAGACCGAAGTCATAGACTGATAAACGGTGAGAGACTCCAACCAGAGTCGCAGATTAGGAAGAAACAGAAGATTAACGGAGGTTGTGGTTGAGAAGATTGCGGTCAGGCAATCTCAACTTAGTTCAACTAAACACCATCAGTTCCAACTCGTACACTTGGAGACAGACTCAACTTATAAACTTTAGAGGAAAATTGTCATGTCACTGTCTACATGAGAAAAATACAAAAATAAGATTACTTTATAATAACTTTAAAATACAAATATCCCCACCGCAGCAAACCTGTAGACTAAGTGAATATCCATTTACCTGGGTGGACTGTCACTAAAATATTCCCTTAAACTTTTGAGATTTATTTTGTATTAAAATAAAATTAATTTTAATGGGTACCGAGGTTTGCTACTACAGCATACCGGGTTGTTTATACAAATGTTGATGTCTTAGTATGTAGTTTTTATATATTCTCTCCTTAAGCATTAGGCATAGAAAAACTTTTAAATATACAAAATGATTTGTTTTTAAACAAATTGTGAAATGATGTGATAAAAAAATTTGAAAACAGTTTTCAGAATGTAATGTTTTGGTGGTTTAAAATGGGGAAAATGTGTTTTTACCTTATCAAATAATTGAAAGTTGACGTATGCTTTTTATAAAATTAGCCTATGCATTCTATACATAAGTCTATACATTCAACAACACTTATTTTATGTACAAAGGTTTCTGAGTAAGATCTGCATAAGGTTCAAGATAATAGTGAAAATTACAGATTCATAACAACGAGGAATGTACATAATTTAGTACTTTTAACTCAGGCCCATAAATGTAAGCATGAGATAAAATTAAATAGATATCCGACACAAATTACTGTTTATCGGGATGTCAATAATGTAATGATTTTAGTTTTGCAAAGCACAATATGCGGAATTCAAGTTTGCAGTATTCACATATTGCACCACAAAACAAGTAACTCGTCTAATAAGGTTCGCAATTTAAATGTGCACGGTTCATTCACTGTAAACGCAAGCCTCGTTAAATAGAATTATTGGTGCATGTCTTAATGATGAAATCTGTTCAACTCACGTATGAATGGGTCAAGAATGAGACGGATATTATGTAATGTAAACATGTTCACTAATGGACTTTGATTTAGGCCTATTATTTCTTAAAATACATTTTAAAACTAAAAAATATTATAAATTAGCTAAAATTACTTAGGCTAGTTTAAAGTGTAGGCCTATCTTTTTTTATAAAAAGGAACAAACTCATAAGGATTGAATTTTTGCAAAAATAAATCTAAATTTAAATACAAACATTATGTAGCAACGATAGATAAAGGATGATATAACTTAGCCTATATGTTAAATAAAGTGTATTCATCAGCCAGGGTGCAGTTAATAAACAAATATGTGATGTGAATGAAACAATAACTAGACATCCTTGGTATGTGACGGTTTATATACTTAATTAATTAATATGCATTTCGGATTCATAATTTTTTAGTTCAGAAGTTGTCTGTCTAGTCTCTTCCAATACAAATTAAGAAATTTGAAAAAATAACTGTTAGCTTAAAACATATTCAGAAGATGTTTTAAATAACGATGATAAATTTTACCCTCCTCGAACGTCAATAAATATGAATCAACTTTTTTCTTAGTACCAAAGGACACTAGCTACTAAGTTTTAGTTGGAATTGAGGCAAGAGTGTAGCCAACACCTTTAATTTTGTTTTAACATATCTTAAGTAACACCTAATAGCATTGCTGTTGAACTCCCACCGTTTTTCAGCTCTAATGAATAAAAATAATGCATAATTCTGTTGGAATTATTTAAAAGTTTAAATTTAAAACATACTAGATATATGGTTTTAGGCATAAGTTAAATAATGTCATTATAATGTAATTTATCTTACCATTGGCTTTAGCTCTAAAGCAGTGACAATAATTGCAGTGCCAAAAGCGAGAATGACATTCTCAAGTTAAGGTCGGAATAGTTTTAGATCAAACTTTGTTCACATTGACACATCTATAATGTGTATAAAACGCACACACATGTACACATACACATGTCGTTTCCCCTTTACATTCTAATTATAAAAATGCAAAAATCTTAATAAAACTTGTTTAGCAATGTATCTAATAATATCGTTTAGAAAAAAATATCAGTATAATTCTCTAGAGACTTTATCAACTTTGTTATTTTTACCCAAAACATAAAGGTGGGATGTTTTAGTTGTTAATTTGAAAATTTGAAGTAAAAGTGAGTAAAATTAATAATTATCTTACTACACTAATTGTTCATATATTTCCTGTTTTCACGCAAGAACAACATAAAATGGTAATTTGAATAGAAGTAGTGGTTGGTATAACTATTTACTCTAATTAATCTTTTTCTTTACCACGGAAACAATTTTGGTGATGTTTTGTGGTGTTTTGACGTAAATTTGTCAGCTTAAAACAATGGTGTTACATAAAATAGCGATAATCAGGTTCAGTAATGAGAGGATAATGGCGTATAATGTGTCAAAAACATGCGTGGTCATTAACCAATTAAGGCTTGTTGTGAGAAGAGGGGAGGTTGTACCTTCACAAGGAGAGGAAAATTAATATTAATTAGTATTTCCTTCCGCAATCATATCGGCCATAAAACATACCAACTCCAGTTTTTCTTGAAATAACCCAAAAAATCAGATAAGTGTATATTTTAATGCTATTTGTGAAGGAGATTTATTAGGAAATAATACATAGAAGGTTTGTGTGTGTTTATATTATAGGATTACAATTTCATCGGATTTATGTAGTGTAAAACCGCCAACTGTAAATATGTTACAAGTAAATTTTCTATCATTCTGAGGAATCTTTTAAAAGCTGTTCGAAACCATTCTGATTATATGGTCTGAATACTTTAAAAATTGGGTGAACTAAGGAATTGCCTTATATTATAATAAAAAAAGACAATACAATATTCCAATTAAACATAATTCAATTAAAAAGTCTTATAAGATACAATTTATATTTCTATCGGTCATAAAGTTTTATAACGAGCCCAGTGCAGTAGATTATAACTCAAA
Organism: Macrosteles quadrilineatus; assembly: GCF_028750875.1. NCBI lineage: Eukaryota > Metazoa > Arthropoda > Insecta > Hemiptera > Cicadellidae > Macrosteles > Macrosteles quadrilineatus. Next base: position 46,704,449 of record NW_026542597.1, read on the forward strand.
AGTTATAAAATGTCCACGTTACTTTTAAAAGTCAAATAAACTTATAAAAGAACATGAAAAAACCTCAACATCTACATAAACATGAACAATTACTGAGTTTTGAAAGTCCTCCAAGGCCCCTTTGAGTGTCCTATATTTAGAACGGTATTGATACGCGAAAGGATTAAATCGGGTGTAGGCTAAGTAATGTTACTTTGATCATTGTTTGTGCACGCTATTGAGACGTATTTCTACAGCTGTCAAAGCAGACATATTTATCGTTACGATTGTGTGGGCAATGACTAGTCATAAAGTCCGTCGTTATATTTCCTTTCCAGTTTACTCGTTTTGGCACAACACTCATCGAACCATAACACAAAATATAACAAACCTGATTTAATTTATTTTTTTATGAAATAAGTTATCTTATGTACCTATTTTAAAAAATTGGGTTTTCTTTTCCGAGCTCGTTTGGCTCTTCTGGCCGACCGATTTTCATGATTGAATTCTCAAGTTGAAGGTGCATTTATTCATTCATTCATTCATTTATTCAAGGTATGCACGAACAGATTTCACATCAAGCATCGGCATATATTTATCTGCAGTCCTATTTGGTTTGTACGTAAACGATATTTGCTCCCTATGTATTTCTTATGGTAGTTAATTTTGATTTTCCTTTTCTGAGTTTGTTTGGCTACCCAACAGATTTTAAAGGAAACCGCTTGAAAACATGCATAGCTTTTTACTTTATGTCAATATTTTAAATTAAAAATTTAAGTAAACCTGTAACTAGTAAATTAAAATATGAAATGGTATTAATTATGCATTCGAAATATGTCACCCATTCTGCTAGAAGCCATACGAAAATATCCATATGATTTATAATAAATCCCAGTGCGTATTCACTGGCATTGCAATAACATGAAAAGAACTTGTCATCTGTAAGGACGCCAAAGATACTTTGATCATTGTTAGTGTTATCCCATGAGTAAACTGTTACGTCATTGTCCTTTGTGTTTCATCCATCGATGTAGCTTGTTTGTTTCATACATCATCATAAATATTGAACTCACAATGTTTTATGAGGTGTCATAAATGTTGTGCATTTCTAATATTTTTAATTTAGGTAAAAATTACCTTAGATTCATATCCTGCCTGTGTTGTCGTGCATAAATAGATGTTTCGTGTTTCTGTTGTTGTTGTTTTTTATTATAGTTTTCATAGATTCTTTTACTTTTGTGAAATTAGAGAGAGAAATTATAGCTGATGTGTAGTGATTTGTTAAATGTATTTTATATCAACATTCAACAACATAGCTATAACATTGCATATTCAGTTCCGATGCTTATTGATTGGATGATCAACAGAGAATATTTTATTTCGCCATCCAGGGCTTTCCTGTTGAAAAATTGTGTGGAAATCTTGAATACACGGGCATAGTACGTAGCTATAATTAAATCCAAGGTTGTTTCTTTTCTATTTGCTTCTAAATTTATATATATATCGCAGAAATGTAATTGTATTTAGCGTTTGGTTTAGATATGTTTAACAAATAAATGAGTGTTATAGAGTATTAAAGAATGATGACTACGTCATTTTCATTACCCTTGGAGTAATATGAACGATGTCTTATTCTAACATTATTTTACTTATTTCTTGTTAGATTAAGCTAAAATAACGTCAAAGGTGAAATATGGTTTAATAAATTTAGTGTGGACCATTAATTTAAACAAATGTAAGTATTAACTTTCAGTACAAACATCTACTTCAGAGTTCTTATATATTTCGTAATGCGGCAAATTAGGTAGTAACCTGTACCAAATTACCGAATTCGTGTCCTGTATAAACATACGTATGATTTATTTTTGTTAGGATGCATTAGTTTTTATTTTAGTCAGTGGTTTAAGCCTAAACAAAAGCAAATTGACATTCGAAATGATTTTGAAATCTCGTGATAATCTTCCGCCTGATATAAGTCAATGGGTATTTTTTATAATCAATTAAATTAAGTAATAATTGTAAGATTTGTAACAGTTTATATTTTGAATCCGAAGTTTTAAACTCCCGCACAAGATTTACCTAAAAGTGATTAGGTCAATATACTTATGCAATGCTAGGTTAAGTTAGGTCATACCACCAGTGATGTTGTCCTGAGTAGGCCTATGAATTACCTGAACAAATTGGCTTAACCATAAAGAAGCCTACATTGAACCATGATGAGTTTTAAATCCCAGCGCAAGCCACCACGTCAGCGGTGTTCCATGTTCAAGGCCAGCGCTAGAGTATTCACCTGCCCGGTCTAACGCGCCGCTACTAACACAAAGATGCTTTTTGTCCGTCTACATCAGATACGCTAATCCCTAACCAACGAGGCGTTCACCAAATTAGTACTTCTTCTTGCTAATTGTCCTCCGGCAAACTCATAAATAAAAATTAATTTCATCGTCCGGCGTTTAACATGCTTGCTCGCACCCTGCAAACTCATCAACGAATTATTCCGTTTGTACAAAGGTTTTATGGGAAACGGTCTCGAAATTGTTTTATCAGGGTATCTGACGAGGTAATAAGTGTTCGAATGAAAAATAGCGAGGTAATGATAGTGTGGGTTCTTCCGAAATGTGGAAAACGAATAGTATGTTTGACGTTGAGTTATTGAACTTACGCGCAAGATATGGTTTAAAAAACAATTAAATCATACGTATAATAACTGTAAAAGGATATGTGATTTCATTATTCTATAACATAATTTGTTATATATAATGTGATATGTAGTGAAATATTTAATATAATTTTTATATTAACGTTGACACACAAAGAAAAGTTAACTTCCAATTATGCAATAATTAGTAACTAGTTGCTCTGCCCGTGCTTCGCTACGGGGTGAGAATGTAGAAAAGAATAATTCGGTTTTACTTTAAGATACTATAATGTACTATGAGAAACAGTTACAACACACTTACCAGGAAACATATAGGCAAAAGCTCAATCCTGCTTATTGATTTTTTAAAATAAAGATCTCTTAATGTATTACAGTACTATCATTTTATATAGTGTATAGCATTTAAAATATATACAAAAGTATAATTCATTGACCACATGGCACCAAGAAACAATTCTCCTTGTAAACAAATTAAATTAAATAGCAGAACAGCATTTCTGACAACAGCTGTAGTTCCATAACAATGTTTGTTTCCCATGTTAATCTTATGGAGAAATACGAAACTTTAAAGGGCCCCAGGACCTCGGTCTCTAATTGTTTCCCTAAAAAGAAACTTTCCTGCACAACTACACGTTACGCTTTTTCCAATGACACCAAAAACATGTCAATCGGTTCAGTAGTTTCGGAGGAGTAATTGTCACAAAAATCCTGCTTGCGTATTAAATAAGTATAGATTAATGGCACATGATTTGTCACCCCTATGATAACAAAAATACTTTTGTCAAATTTGATTTATTAAATGCTTCCAAACAAAATTAAATAGGAAAAAATGCTAACTCTACAAATCAAAACCATTCACTTGATTGTTATCATTTTGATTACCTATTAGGCCAGAGCCTTTTCATTTGCTTCGTTCTTGTGTATTTTCACAAAATATAACACTGGTATCTCAGGAGATGTTTAATTTGTATAATCTAAATGACTTGGCTTCTTGTATTTTATCCCAGGATAGAATTGTTTGTTCAATTTAGCAACAACACTACTACGTATCATATACGCTCGCTTAATTTCTCGGTCGGTATTTAATTTTCGGTCTTCACTTTAAGGGAAATATTATGCACTTACGTTGGAAACATATGTTATATTTTACCCTCTTGGAAATCCTGTATACAATAGCGTTTTGGTCAGTGCTAGTAACAAAGTCCCACAAAGCATCTCACTCAACTGACACAATATTCGTGTTTGAGCTAAAATAGCATATTGTCATCTATCGTAAGTGTGTGATATAAACTGACTCTAACCTCACATTTACTCATCGCCTAACTCTTGTTTATAGTGTTTGAATCAGAATGCATGATCTTATTGGGTCGAATTTTCACAATTAGTTATAAAGATCTGCACAACCAAAAAAGTAAAAATATCCATCTCTAACTTTACACTCTCTGTGTACAATTTTAACATCAAAGACCACAGAGAACCGCCCCCGTCACACGTCAGTGAACTCCAACCACCACCGGACCTGGTAGCGTTACTTATAATCACAACAATCCATGATCGTCCCACTATAAACAGACGGAAGACGAATGACGATGATTTCTGATAATAAGCAGCTGCAGCCTTCTGACCGCTTTTCATCACCTCGCAGCTAGCAGGCCAGATACCTGCATAGATAAGGCGGCCCATGTGGTAATTTGGTGTCATAAAGTTTAACACTTAACAATATGTGATATAAAATAACGATGATTGTAATAGGAAGCCTGTTGTATTGTGGAGCCCTGTGATTACCAAACGAGCCGCCGGCAGCTGCTGTTCCGACACGCCATCTTGCATGGTTCTTATTCCGTTCAGCGAATTTTGTTGCTGTTTAAAATAGGTATTTAACATTACTGAGCTTTTTGGTGGTGTATGAATAATTAGATTTTTATTATTTGTATTCCCATTCCTCACTGTTGTAAAGTAATTACCGGTAAGTAAAGTTTCTGTTTGATTCTTATGTTACTTAAACCGTATTTATCATCGTCGAAACTTTAAGAAAGTAAATTTACGCATAAAATTGGAGGGGTGAAAATACTTCCTGACTATTAAACAAATTTATTTTATTGATTAAAGACAGCAAAGCTATAACGCAATGAATATCACTGAGTTCTCCGAAACATGGACTGTGCCGTGCTTGTCACCGTTCCATAATATCAGTAAAAATCGCACTCCTTCAGCTTCAAAAAACGCCCTACTTTCAAAATTTGGAAATTTTTTTTTAATTTTTTACGGTTTTTGCCATTTTTTCATACTTAAACAATTCCTTTTTGCAAATATTATTATTGCTTTGTGTTCTCCTTACTTTACTTTAAATTTTACTTCTGACATGTTTTTTCGTATCTTTACTCCTTAACCCCCAAAATCTAGGTTAAATGTCAAAATTTGAAGGTTTTTTACCACTTTTACGAGCCCTATGTTATTCTTAAGGAGAATAACATTGAAAGTGGCCAACTTTGGTATGCTCATCTGAATCGTTTAGAAACGTGCTAGAGACTTGAAATGTAGTAGTATTGTAGTATGGTATCTTAAATTATCGGGGAAATTTGCAAAAGTCCCATTTTCAAATTTCAACCCCCTAAAAAATACAAAATGGCGGACATGTAAAAACGACAAAACACGTTTTTGTCAAACGGATATAGTTTGAACACGGTAAGAGATAGAAAGGATTTGAACGAATTTTCATGAGCATGAATTGAATTTTCTACAAAACCCTAATAAGCGTTTTCAAAAAATCACACTCCTTCAGCTTCAAAAAACGCCCTACTTTCAAGATTTGGTAAATTTCTTTCCAATTTTTACCGGTTTTCGCTATTTTTTCATACTTAAATAATTCCTTTTTGCAAATATTATTATTGCTTTGTATTCTCCTTACTTTACTTTAAATTTTACACTTTAAATGTTTTTTCGTAACTTTACTCCTTGATAGGTGTTTCGGTCTTGATCACGTTTACCCACATCTAGATTAGCTGGGGATATGAAATTTGGCACGTTTATAAGTCTTGCGCCTTTTTACGAAAAATGGCATTTTACAATATTAAACCTTTCCCTAAAATATCAAACTCTCCCACCACCCTTGTTATTCTTATCGAGTTAATAACATTGAAAGTAGTTGACTTTACGTTTACCCATTTCTAGATTAACTGGATATCTGAGATTTGGCATGATTTCACATCTTGCGCCCTTTTCAAACAGTGACATTTTACAAATATAACTCCCCCAAAACCCCACGAAATATAGAACCCCCCCCCCCCAATGTTATTCCTACAGGTGCATCGGTCTAAATCAATTTTACCCAATTCTAGATTTGCAAAAGATCTGAACTTTGGCTCAATTGTAGGCCGTGCGCCATGGCCCATTTGTACTTACCCCCAACCAAAAAAGGGAGCCCCCAGCGAGACAAAGGCGAGTATATTATATACCCTGCACGTAAATTAAAAGGTACTGGCCAGAATCCCTTTCAGTCTGGCTACAACAAAAATGTCAGTCGTCAAACGTCGTAGAAACTAATATGACCAAAAATGAAACCTGAAGGCAATAGAGAAGAATGAATTTTAGTTAATCGATAAAAATTTTAAAGTATGTCTTTAATGTCTCAAATGTTGACTTATTATAGCAAAACAATAATTTGTAGGTTTCATATTTTATATCTTTGGTAGTCATATTATTATCAAAATATATTACATTACTACATCAAAACTATTCTATATAACTAATACAAGAAATGTCATGAGTATGGTGTAGAATACGCAGTCAAATGTTTTAATTATAACTAACGTAACAGCGTTACGTGTAGATATTAGTTCTTGTATGTGTACGAAAACTTTGTCAACTCTGTTGTAGATTTACCTTCGTAGGATTTTACACTACTTGTCAAAATTAAGAGAACTGAAATTGCTTAATAAATACATACTATAGGGTAAAAAGTCAAATGTTCAACATACATCAATTCTATGAAATATTTTATGTTACAAATTCACTTATACAGTTCACTGTGGACTTTCCATTAAAAACGACGCAACGCAGCTCATCTCAGAAACAAATGGAAACTTTTTAGCTAAGGAGACAGACAGTGAAATTGGTCTGTAGAAAACGAGGAAATAATTGCACCCACATAATAAGCAGGGGACCCTAGAAGATTGCATATTATTACTGGGTAATTTCAGTAATGTGGGTTTATTTTTACAACTACCACGTCAGGCTTGTTTAGTGACAACTGGATAACTCTGGCAGAGAACCCCTTACGATTTATTCACATGATCATAACTTATCAATGATATTTTTAAACTAATATTTAACGTTCTTCCATTGGGCTTTAATTTAAAAACTGTAAAGACCCTAATAACAATTTGTTATCCGTGTGGAAATAACTACAACAAGTTATTCTTAAAGTAAAACTTACATTTTCTAATTTCTGTAGAATGTTTATAGTGAAAGAAGTCCAGGCAAAAAATAGTCATAGTCTACAAGTAATTAAAGTTGCTTAATAAAATAACCTCGATCATTTTAAGCCTGGTAGATTTACTATAACCACAACTAATAAATTCTTAGATATTGCTGTCAATGCTCATACCATCTTGGTGGTTGTGACACTTATTATTGTTATAAATTAACAAGGCAGAGCCTTACCATATTAATGCTGAACAAGTTAGCTATCGGCTGACGGTGTTATTGGATATTTATAAGCACGTGAGTATTTTATGACTTTTGCTTGATTCATCATGAATATATACGAGATATATCATAAAGAAAACTAGTAGAGTGTTGAGAGGGTTGATTTCATTAATTTATTGATGTGAAGCGTTTTTCTTTCATTTGTGTCTACCTACGCCTATGAATTTTTATATTTTTTAAGAAACACTCTTTTTTCAGGCTCTATGCATACGAAATACGAAAATGCATTATCGCATATTAGATTAGCATTTACCAGCTGTAAAAATAAATTTAACATTTAGAGTCAAATAAATACCCCAACTGTGTCCATATTTTTCCCCAATCCAAAACCTCAACCACAATGTAGCAGTAGTAACTAATGCCGACAGGCTAGGCGAACGTAATGGCTATAAAACCAGCAATAAAGCATTTCTGGAGAAGTCACCTAGTTAGCCTCTTCTAAGAGTTCGTTGGCTCTTAGCTAACGATCTCTTTTGATGCCGCTCCTAATGGATAGTAAAAATCAATCAGGCAGCCCAACGACGACATTATCCTCGCCTTCTAGCTTGATGAGATGGCGAACACAAAGTAATGTTCATCTCGTGAAGTATTGTGTGTTCTACAATCCCAAACTGCTGCTTAAGGACATTGTGTTTTAGATTATTAGACTTACAGTTTATCGTGGTTGCCATCCGGTCACTGAATCAACAGATGGGTAAATCATTACATTAGTACTCAGATTTGAAGCTCTTGGAACATTCCGCGTTCTAATTTTGTGGACCAGCCGTACTTCACCATTATGTAAACCTATGGTTATTAGTTCAAGTGTTCAAGAGGGAAAGAAATTTTGTATTAAAATTCTGCTCTTTGTTTTGTTTTATGATATAACCCAGTTTTAAGAACAGTTTTAATCAATTACCTTTTTGGTTTTTGTTGCCTTGAAGTGAACTCTGAAGATGCCACAACCTGTGGCGAAATGCGCATCAGGTATCAAAAATCAACCAGAACTTCAAGGCAACAAAAACCAAAAAGGTAATTTGTTTTTTTATTTTTTATAATCTTATTCGCATCTGTTTATCTTTACAATTGCATAACAATTTCCGTTTTAGGATTAGGTGATGAGGTTAGAATAAAAGTATTGTGTAACCAATCTTCACAGAAGTTATTTTATTTGAAGAAACATAAAATGAATAATTATGAATAATAATAATAGAAAAAAAGTGTAATTTTTGGAATCTACAAATAGTGGCGTTTCCAACACTAAAATTCAGTACCGGTACATTAAACTCAATTTACTACTACAGTATTTTTTCCAATATAGGGTAGTTCTGGTTATTAAATTTGTTTTTTTTTGTTTTTTTTAGAGGGATAGAGAAATTATATAAAGTATTTTAGTCCACTAATCCATTTCAATCTTATGCAGAAAATTCCATCAATAGAAGTGAATATTTCCTGTACAATGACGATTATTAAATATCGAAAACATAAATTTTTACTAGTTATAAGCTATGAACTCAACCTATAAACAATTGAGTCGACTTCCTTCCACGCTTTTTAGAATACTCCATACTTTTAGTTTAGAAACAGTTTTCAAAAACATCCACATAAACAAAGCGTCTGTTTCATATTTCCCTCCATTTCCATCAACAGGTAGCACACGGCGCCAGATCACAGTGCAAACAATGAGAGGTTCTCTCTCGTTTATTACTTTCAGAGGTAAGCGAGCATACATATCTTCCCACCGTGAAGAGGAAGCGTTTACGCTTGCATTACCTGAAAGGAAGCGAGAGGTTGCGTCTATGCTGTGGCTTTTATCATAAAAACTGTAAAACACACTATATGAGTCGTGGTTTTAAAACCTCTTTAAAATATCTGGAATATCGAATACGGTTCAAAGATCACTGAAAAGGTGAAAAAGCAGAAGTGATCGTAAAAATTAAACTAGTGGTGCTTCCATGAGGGTCAAGTTCTAATGTGATTGTTGGATTTTCGTTTCATATGTCCACATCGCTATTAATAAGGGTATTTTAAATATGTATGAAGTGTGTAATGATCAAAACTAAGTAAACAAAAAATATATTTCCTATGCTATTATATTATTTTTCATTGTCAATAACCATTTCCCCTGTTTTCCAGATTTTCTGGTTTTGTAAACGTTATGTGAAATTATATGATTGTTCATTGACTGTAGGCCTAATTGTAAGGTTGAAATTATGGTTGATTCGGCATTATTATGTGTTACACATGATAATGACTTGACGTTTCATAGTAAATACTTGCTTCGCATGTTTCCAAAATATGTTCATAGTATAGTTCATTTACATAAAATATTTATAAACAGTTTACCAAGAAATAGTGTACATTGGTCTTTCTTATGTTTATTCATTTTGTGAGTGTACCCTTTATATTTACACTATAAAGGGTACACTCATAAAATGAATACACATAAGACCAATGTGTACTATTTCTTGGTGGCGAGCGAGCTGGCGTAGTGGTTAGAGAGCGGGGACTTCAGTCCCTGATGTCCCGGGTTCAAATCCTGCCAAGTCACCAATGGATTCTATCTAAGTGATATTGCCGCAACCCCTAGGTCTAGCCTGAAGTAATGTGAAAAACAATTCCGGGCTCGTGCCTATCGTCCTAACACAAAAAAACCTATTTACACTACAGATTACCCGTCCTTCGTACGGGGTTGGCGTATAAGTATAAAATGCTTCTTGCAGTTATACTCGTGCTTTGCTTTTGCAATGGGAGAGGACACGGTTTGCGAAAATTTGGTTCTTTTAACTTACGGTATACTATTGTATCCACATAGCCATCCACTGTAGCCATAATGTTCTACCACTGCACGTAAACAATAGAAAAAGTTAAAGTTCTCACACCTTCTTGCTGCTGCTTAGTTCAAATTAGCTGTCATAAATGCAAAAAAATAATAAGAGTGCTGCACAGGTAAACCTTATACCTTTTTAATGCTATTAAATGTCATAGAACAAACTTTTGTAGTTGAAACAGCTGAAAGAAATCTTTAATTTCTCTTTTCTCCTTTTTTTAAAAAAAAAGAGGTTGGCGGCCTCTTTTAACCTTGCATCTGCCCATCCACACAGACTAACTGCCCGTGCGTGGAACGTATCCAGCAAAGGGTTGAGCCGGTATAGTACGAAGGAGAACTACACTGATAAAATGTTATCGGCAGTGACCAGGATCCGAACCCACGTCCTCGCTGCTTTGGGCCCGAAGTCAGCGACGCTACCGACAGAGCCACCGACTCATCAATTATGCTAATTAAATATGAAATTAAATTAAATAGAAAATTAAATAAAATAAAAATTAAATTAAATATGAAATTAAATATGCTCATAAGGTTAACATGGGAAACTCTCCAGTACAGATACCGAAATGATTTTTTAGATAAGAATATGTCTATATGTCAATCGGGAATGTGAGCTACCATCATACCATATTTGAGCCTAATCCAACCAGTAGTTAATGCGTGATTGAACTTCAAACTAACAAACAAACTTTCACATTCATAACATTAGTAAGATTACATTTTTATTGAATTATGAACTAAAATAGTTAGTTCACTATCGTGGTATCGAAACTCAACCACTTTTATTAACATGTCCTGAAGAATGTTTCTTGCCTTACCAACCTATAGCGATTCAGCACTTACGTAATAAAACTTCAAAATCCACTCGCTTTCATCAGGCTTTAGTTGTAGGCCCACACAAAGGAGGTTCAGTTTACAGTGAAGCTAAGGCAAGACGTACCTTTGACTACAGAGATGCCTTTTGAGTGATCAATATAACCGTGTTTGGCTGTGTAGGTCCCGTCGTACAATAAGGGGACGTTTCATGACTGCTCTACGCTTAATTACATTCCTTCTCTGACTATATATTGGCGATCATTGAACCTTCCAATTGGCTATGTTTCCAAAGTAATGCTAATACTGTCTGCACCTACATGTCTAGATGTACAGATCCGTCTAATACAATCTGTTTTTGACGTATTACTTGATAACAAACTGTACATTACCTAACACAATTACTATATCCAAATGAACAATTTGTACGTCTGGTTATCTCAAAATCCATGTAATACACTTTGAAACACATAGTACTAATGCCTTTAAATTAAATATCTATTCATTATCAAATTATTCTTAGTAATTTTATACATACGTAATATTTTAATACAACAGCCTCAAAATAAAAACAATCTCTAGAGGGGGGTGTAAAATGTGTAAAATGCAATGTGTTGATTTTGAAAAAGAAAAAAAAATAACGTAGGTCTACTTAATCCTTAGGTCCTTAATCAGATTATATTCAACAATAATTCGTTACTCTAACTAATTCTTAAGGCTGAAAAACATATACTTCTATGAAATATATTCTATTTTTATTTATAGTGGTTTAATGACCTTTTATTTTCGTCCCAGGTCAAAACTGTTATATTAAAATCTACAGCCATTGTTTCAACGACAGATGCATCATGGTCACGTAGGTCATGCCGAGAAGAATCACATTGCTGTCATAGTCGGTCGCTTGGACGTCGTCAAACTCACATAAACACAAACACAAACACAATAGGACATGTACATAGTTAACAATGGTTCTTGGGGACGAAATACAAGCCTGTACGTACTATACCGTCCCATTGTGTTTGTGTTTATGTGAGTTTGACGACGTCCGAGCGACTTTGACAACAATGTGATACTTCTCGACATGACCTACGTGACCATAACGCAACTAGCGTTGAAACCATGGCTGTAGATTCAATACAACTATTTTGAGCTGGGACGAAAATAACAGGTAGTTAAACCACTATAAATATGTGTCTTACCAGCTCAGGGGCAAACCGCAACAATGAGAAGCACTGTTTTTCTTCCATCTTATCACATGCATCTCATTGAATCATTTCTACAATATCCTTCCTACTTGAATCCCTCGTATTTTATATGCTTTGTATATGAAGTTGTATAATCACAGTCACGTCTGTTGTAATTCAATATCTACTAAAACTTTCAATTTATATTAGAACCAAACAAAAAATGATATAACACTAGTGCACCCGTGCGGCTCTATGAGCCGCAAAAATATTTTAAAAATGAAAGGAGAATAAACTAATAAACATTTTATTGAACAAACATTTTATCAGTCAAGTAGCACTTCTTCGAACACCACGTTAGAAGTGGAAAAACCTCCATCTGGAAGTACTCTCTGGTTACCGGTTTCGTTGATGAAAACTTTAGTGCCATTGAATGATCTAGACCTACTAAGGGCAACATAAAGCTGGCCGTGAGTGAATACAGGCTTAGGTAGGTAAATTGCAGATTTGGTTAGCGATTGGCCCTGTGCCTTATTAATTGTCATAGCAAATGCTAACAGGAGAGGAAATTGCAATCTTTGCATCTTAAATGGTAGAGTTGTCTCTGAAGGACACATTTTGATTCTAGGGATAAATATTTGTTCTGCCTCACTGGTCCCTGTTAGAACCTTGCATTCTACTGTGTTTTCGTGTAATTTAGCTACCTGTAGGCGTGTGCCATTTATTAAGCCTTTTGCAGTATTCAAGTTTCTTATTAACAATACGACTGCACCAATTTTTAAACAAAGATGGTGTCTTGGGAGGCCGCTGATCTCAACACTGTTGAGGAATTCCGTTGGACATTCCAGTTGTGCATCCATGTTGTCGGCCAGCAATGTATCACCACTACTGTAAACCTTAGTTTCGCCTTGAATGGTGGATAAAACATCATTATTTATTATGTCACAATCTGAATTACTAAGCATAACACTAGGCCTAATTTTATTCTAGTTCATAAACTGGTATAGCCGAAAACCTAAGGAGTAATATTTAATTAAAGGAATCGGAAACTCTTTTCTAAACTTTCCGATTCCTAAAAGTTGTTGTTATTGGAAATATTTTTAAAAATGTTATGAAAGCTTAAAGCAAGGGCGCTAATCCAGGGCGCTCTCAGTGCTCTCACAAACGTTTTTGCCGCAATCTGAAAACAGCTCTTCAGCTAATTGTGCCCTTTGTGCCACAGACGGTGGAAAAGCTCTCTCAATTTGTTTTTCAAGATACGGTAGTAAATTAAATCTCTATAACTATAATGTACACAACACGTCTATAACGTTTAAGCGTTAGAAATGAGGAACTGTTGCTGATATTTTTTGTCACAATTATTATTCTTTAGTAGTGAACAAAACACTGATAGGAAAACAGATGAGCATTTTTAGCTCAAGTTTGTAGCTAGTTTATCTATTTATAATGTTTTTAAAACCTATTCGCAAAACACGTTACTTGACCCAATCAAAGCAATAATTAGTTGTAATTAATTAATGTCATCCTCATGTGTGTCCTCAGCCTAGTGAGTATAAAATTATTACAATTGTTTTTCTTTTTTTATATTGCTTTTATAATATAAAGTTGTATTGGAACCAAAATGCTTATAACCACGAGAGGAAAATTACAACCACAACCAATATTGAAACAAACAAAGCTTATAATCACTATAACTAGTTAGTCAACCACAGATTTTACTTGATTAATAATCGTAATTAAATTAATCAACAATGCTTGGTCGCTAAGCTGGATAGAGTGTCCGATTGGCATCGTCAGAAGAAAAAATTAAGTTAAGGTAAATATAGTTGTTTAGAAATGCATTATCAACCGATTAATTAAAATCATATTCGGGTGGACGTGGGTATATACTATATACCTCATTCGTTCAAACTGACTTATTCCTATTTTAATTTGATAAATAATTATTATTATGCTAAATATTATGACGAGTATTTTTACAATCAATTATCTGTTTGAACTCCCACAAATTAAAATAAAATACTTCTGAACATATGTCTAAAGAGTGTCAATATTATCATATGGATTATAAAGCTCTTTATGTTTAACAGTTAAAAAGAAACCTCTAGTGGTTTTCAGTAAATCTTCTCTAAGCATTGCATTGCATAAAATATAAAAGGGCTGGTGCAGGTCTTTATTCGGGAACAACAACAAAATCATCAATAATTCTATAAAAATACAGTATAGGAAAATTCTATTAAAGGTTTGTTTATTTGAGTATCAATCATAAATTAATGCCGTAATGGTTTCCAAATCTGTAGAATAAAGAGTTCAAATAGTTTGTAATATATGTGTTGAAGTACATTCTAAAGAACATGTTTATCTACAGGTATAAACTTATTTTTGAAAATTATATACGAGTAATAGTAAAAAATGTTTTATTTAACAATATCAATAAAAAAATGGATAATAAGACACAAAGATACTCTTTACGTTAAACTACAATCCTTCCAAACCTTCAAGTGACATTTAGCTTTTATAAACAACTAGACAAGTTTATCCATAACAATCGTAAGATGTTTATAGAGTTTTACTCTGGAACACGAGCGATTCTCATTACTGGGACGATCTCGAGAAACAATTCCATGTTAGTGAGCAACAAATAACGTGCAGTAGCGCTGAGTTCATTTTGCGAACGTTTAAATCAGTTTGAAACATATTAAAATGAGCACTTCAGAACGTATATGATGCACTAATATCATGAATATACTAATATTACATGTTTTGTTCGGCGTGTATTGATGTTTTATGAGCTAATAATATTCATTTTGACCCTGGATGCGTTTAAAAAAATATATACAGTATGTTTAATTACTTTACATACCCGTACTAATAAGGACGTACGGTATTAGATTGTAACAATATAAACTAATTCATTATGTTTAAGAAGCAAAAAATTTACGGAATTGATGAATACGTCTATAATTTGTTTGATTATCATTATGGTTTATGTTATTTACATAAAACGATTTATTGAAATCAAATATTAAAAGGTTGAGAAGGCATTTTACTTGGAGGAAACACTCTTTGACCTGTTGCAGAACAACAGTTTTCATAACGGGTCGATGAACCAAAACTGTTCACAGGAAAAAAGATGATTTACGAAGTGGCCAGTGATAAGTCCTTCCTCAGTTGGTTAGACTGAGTTATGGTTGGCTGGACTGTTATTATGAACCGTACGTTACACGAGATGATTTCCCAGTAGCTGAGTCAGTTTGGCCAACAACACAAGAACAAATTAATAACACGATACTGTTGGAACTAGTCAAGATCTAGTAGACTACGGTTTGAGCTCATTGTTATGTTGTTGTTGTGTTGTGAATTCCTGATTATATGAAAATGAAAGTAATACGCAGCTTTTAAGTGTGAGTTTTTCCAAATAAATAAAATTAACTTTATCCATGAAGATTTTGATGAAACATTTTCTCATAGTAATGAATATTTGAGTAACATTAGTAATTGCAATAAACGTGGGCTCCCAACAACTGATCCTATATTATACAGTATTACATTTTATTCAATAGGTGATATGGATATAGAACCTGCTGTATAAATATTTGACCCACGAAGTATAATACAGTAGAACCTCGATGCTCGATAACAAGACTCTCATGGGGATTATTAAAAAAGACTTGTTATCAAGGTCGACTTCTTATCAAGGTTTGCAATAACATGTGATGAGGTCTAAAATAAAATTCTAGGGGATTAGAAAATGACACTTGTTGAAAAGGGTGACTTGTGATCGAGGGTCTTGTTATCAAGGTTCCACTGTAATTAACCCCAATCCTATATTGAAGTGAGTGTAAAATAACAATGATTTTATATCAATTGTGTAAGTTCATTGATGAAAATCTTGGTTGTATTTCGTAAATTTTTGAAGCAGATTAAAAATCATGATAAAATTGAAGATGGCCTACTAATCCTAAGTTGTATAAGGTTCACAACAATCAAAATTGGAGCGTCTACAAAACTATATATTTAAGCTAATATGTTCATCTAA
Source organism: Macrosteles quadrilineatus (assembly GCF_028750875.1). Classification (NCBI taxonomy): domain Eukaryota; kingdom Metazoa; phylum Arthropoda; class Insecta; order Hemiptera; family Cicadellidae; genus Macrosteles; species Macrosteles quadrilineatus. Next base: position 46,720,639 of record NW_026542597.1, read on the forward strand.
TATTGCTATTCTAAGACTCGATGATGTTGTGTAATAAATTAAATTGTAGGCTAACTTTTTTTAAACAATATTCACAATATTGGTTTAGTATTATGTTACATAAATAGTTTGTTTTTTATTCAAGGCATAACTGTGTTCATCATACATTGATAATAAACATAAAATAGTAAATATTAAATAAGTAATCGTGGATTCAAAGCTGGTTTATTTTCTAAAACTAGCTGTTAAAGTTGAATTGATTTGCTTTAACCCTCATACATTTCCTAAAATGCGATTATAAATCGACATTTGGAAAACTGCTTGCTTCGCAAAGTGTTTAAATGCATGTTAAACAACTTCAATATCCACATGCTATAAAATAAAATGCAACAATCATTTTCCATTTTTATGAAAGTGAAAAAAATGTCCGCAATAGTTTCTTCTCAAGCACTCACCGTAACAAAACAATTCAATTTCAAACAAAGTTGTACATATAATCACAATGTTGTCTAAATTGTCTACATTTACAGTACTTAATGCATGTTAAAAGGACCAACCACTTGTGCTGATTAGTCCTACTTGAGTAGTGTTAGGATAAACACTGGCGCTCTCTGTTCTCTGACCAGCTGATTTCCCTTGTGTTCTGTTAGACTCATTGCTACCAACTTCATCATGGCTACGACCAGTGTAACGGATACATGCATTTACTGATTAACGCTTTTCTTCCCATGAGTACAACTAACCATCCCTCATCATCTGCAGCAGAAGAGTTTGGTCAGTTTTTTTAAGGAATTCGTTTGCACACTTAAATCATTTTCGTTACTTATATGATTTGTAAGATGCTTTCATAGGCCTTGACATTAAAAGGTCTTGACTTGCAGTGCTTGTAAAAAAAACCTTGATTGTAATAAAATAGAAATTATGTAGTATACGCAACCACAAATTGATAATTTCTAAAATTTAAGTAACCTTCTAAACTTACCATAGGCTACCATTTCAAATTTCTTGAGTTGGAATTGTGTTTTTATAATTTATAATACGAGAGTATTTTTCACGTTGTCGTATGATTGAATTGTAACCGTGTGTTGTCTTCAGAGAGATATGGAAGTGGTTTTGTATCGCCTTTTAACAAATAGTTGTAGGGGAAGTGTTAATTTAACCAATAAAACTTCAAGCATGAAGTAGAAAGGTGTTTAAAAATAACTAGCTGTGCCAGGAATAATGTGAACATTATAATCAAGCTCAGCTCAAGCTCAAGCTAGACTAATACAAAGACTGTTTACGTTGAATTTATTTTACACTACAATGGATTTATTTTAAGTTCATACCTTTGAAAAACAAGGAATGTTATAGTATTGTTTTTTAACCTTCTATAAAATATAATGAAAGAGCACATTTTCCGTAAATTCAAACAAATAAGTAACAAATTAAAGAAGTAACCCAATAATGTATAATTTAATTACACCTTTCATTTTTAAACCCTGTTAATCCGCTTTTAGTCAAACATTTTTGGTGAAATGTAAAGAATGCGTCCAAAACAGATGCCTTCTTCCATTGAGCGTTGGCAGCATATTTTGGATTTGCCAAAACTGGAAACAGTTAAGAAGTTTTATGAAGGCAGTCAGGCAGCAGCTCCGGGCTCTCCTTCATTATTTTCCCGCGAAAGATTCCACTGCTCCAAAACCCAGTTATTCCTATTATCCGTTATATTTATGGCGCATAATTGCTTTTCGGTCCCCAATACGTTTTTCAGAGTGGTATTTTGAAGATTTAAAACCTGATTTTAATATCGATGAATCCAAATGATAGGATATTTAAAATCTGACTCGTAAACAAACATGAAACAGGATCGTTTTGAATCACTTATACCGGCTTCTGTTGGGTCTGAGTGTTTCTTTCTCCAGGAAACGTAACTTATAATCAGTTTAGTTGGAAGGCTACATGATAAAATAGGATAACAAATCCTCCCTACAAAGTTGAGTTCGAAGTTAATAACGTTAATAAGTTTTTAATTTACTGGTTTAACAATAACCTTTTTGAGCGATTATGTATTATATTTTTTATTCCTTTATAGAAAAAATATATGATAAGTTTTATTTTTATTATACTATGGTACTTACTTACCATATAAATTATTTTAAGGTTGATTTTATCTACAAATCTAAGATCAGAATAAAAAGTATAAAATCAAATGTAACAAATATTCTTCAATGTTTTTTTTTTGCTAACTAATATTTTCAATCCTAATTTAGATACTTTGAATTCTCATATTTTTTTTAATACATTATGACTACCGTATAGTTAAATACTAAATTAATTGTTTGTATTTGACTTCAAAATAAGGATTTTTGTAATACAAAAAAAATTACAGTGTTTAAAATAATTACGTGTTTATGAGAATAAAATATTATAAATGACATTTTTTTATTATCTATTCAGTATTGAGATGAAAAGCATATCTAAGGCAAAGTAAGAATATTTCATTAGTCGCAGATTAAAAAAAAATTAACTTCACGTGTTCACAATGGCTAATAATTTGTAAGCCAACGTTTTTATTTACTATGTTCATGTGTTTGAAGAACACAACACGAAACATACTCTGCAAACTAGCTGGTAATGCTTTGACGAATAAATGAGTTTTATTATTTTTTTACAAAGACTAGAAAGAATACTGACCCTAGTTGGTTCTATGGGAAAAATATAAACCTCCAAAGAATGATAACAACATTTTAATTAGTTTTTTTGTTTAAATTATTGAACGGCAATTAATAACATAAACATATCACCACAAGCATTGAATCTATGGTGCTCTAAGCTATTGAAATCACGTTTCGCTCAATTATATTCAGACTGGACCAGGAAGAGCCATCATAAGGCAATCACTGCCTGTGTGATTCATAGTGTGTAACACCACCTCTATATGACGGATCGTAGGTCATTTCCCATATCAACTTCCAGTAATTGGATCTACGTACTCCAGAATAATGCTTCTGTGAAAGGTTCGTTTAATTAATTCGTTGTGTGGCCAGGATAGCATTCATTCAGTTCATTCCATCCAAAAGAATTTCCAAGTCAGTGTTATTAAAGAACATTATGTTTGTGTAATAAATAAAAAAACTAACCGCAAATTTGAAAATGTCGAAGATTTTATTTTATTTTACTTAGAAAGATTTTCTATTTTTTATTGGCTAATCTTGATACTTAAAATCTTAAGGGTTTCCTGACTATCCTTTACTAAATGAACTTTACTCCCCATACCTTTTAAGATATTTTGTCAAAATACCAATCGATGTGTCAAACCAAGATTTATAGGTTTATTTATAGTCATTCCACTTGTTCATTGTGGTCGTGAACCACCAAATCCAACCAAATTATCAACAACTACATAGCTATGATACTGGTCTGATTACTACAAGATATTCATTCTGGATTGAGTTATGTAGAAATACTTTATAATAAGAGAGGGAGGATATTAGAGTGATTAGAAAGCCAGACTAGTTTAATTATTCCTTCAAGAGACTTTTAAAATCGGGTTGGAACGGAACTGAGCATTGTCTGCCGTCAAAACTAAAACCGTTTCTCGTAGTCGAAATATTTGAATTGTGTATTCAAGACTTCATAGGGCAAAAACACTCAGTATGCAGCCTCAGAAATTCTAAAAGCTGAAACAACATCAAGAAACAGACAGCTACAAAGAAAAACATGATTTTCTAGTCACTGATACTAATTATTGTGATCCTACAAACTTATCGTATATGGTATATTTTGGTTGTAGCCTAGTAGGTTTCTCTTTGGAAGATTTCATTTGTGAGCCTGAAGACTTCTCGTGGTCAGAACATCTCAGTTATGGAAGTGAGTCATCTTGATCCCTCTACTCCTGTGCCTAGAGGCCGCTGATCCTCATGAGATATGCGACAGGGAACCGTAAACTCTCCAGGCTGGACCGTATCTCATGAACTCTGCTAGGGAATTTCAGACTTGCTCTTTTGGAAACGATGCCTGGCAGTGTAGAGAGTAATGTCAAATTTTTGCTACAGCTCACAAAGGTCATGTTTGCAGGTTTTCTTTCACCTATTTTACTTGATATGTTTTGCCTATTATACTGAGGATTTAATCTATATTAAGCATTTTGTCTAGAATAAGTCATCTAGCTTTAAATAACAAAGCACAAAGCTAGACTATACTTAGGTAACTAGTTAAGCTGATGTTAATATCGGTTTTGGATTGGGCCTACTATCAAAATCGAAATCAAAAATTTAATTATACCATATCAAGTCATATTATTGTTTTTAATGGATGAAACAATTGTTCTCTATTTTCGGTCAGTGTAGGCTTTATTCATTGTTAAACCGCAGAGTCATCTGGATAAATAAAAAAACTTATTTTTCCCCGTCGCTTGCTAAAAATTGATGGAAACTCAACGTAACAGATGTGAATCACAGTAACACAACGCCATTATGACAGAGGGGCTGACCCTGGAACTAAATATTGCAAAAACCGCAGGGGTCAATAAATATCTCGGCCGAGTTTATTTTCGCTAATGGTGCATCATTGAGGAGGGATGGGTCTCCCTGATGCATCAGCTGATGTTCGACTCCGGTGTGGCGAAACATCTGTCTTATCGTGATCCTCATGTCCTTAATTTTTGCGTGGCTTACCATATTAGGATAATTCGAGCTCTATGACATACATTGATTAAAAATAACTAGTGTACCTGTATCTCAAAATCGAGCAATTGTCAAGTACCGGTATTATAGAGAAGTTTTTTTTAAACTACAGTAATAACAGTCATAATTTTCTTTTTTTTACTAAATTCTTATGTGACTAATTGAAATACTCACGCTATTTAATAGCGCTTTGAAATAATAAACGCTTCTTGTAAAAGTATTTTAGCATTTTTTGGACCCAGCCTTATTGTTTGTGTTTTTCACAAATGTTTCCCTTTTAAAGCTGTTACTAGTAAACATTTCTTGCATGTATTTATTTGATCTGACATAAGGTAGGTTTACTTTACCACTGTGACAACATTATGTGTATATTCTTCAAGGTTTTTTTACTTCCAAAATAAGTTGCTTAGCACAACTGGCAAAAATTATTCATCTCCCCAAGTGATTGTGTACCTGGATTCCTTACTGTGAGACCAGGCCTCTCCTTTACTCTTCTCATACGTATAAGATTTCCTATTAATTGTCTCTTCCTCCTGTTTTCAATATTTCCCCTTTAAATTGAAGATATTTTCTGTTCTTCCAACAAAACTGATTAACTGTTTCAATTTGTTTATAACCTCCTAAATATTACAAACATCAATATTTACTTTCAAAAAGCTGGTGATTTTTTTTTATATACACCTGTTTATGTTTTTAAATTTGTTTTCAATGTAATTCTTAAGGAGAAAAAGCGACCTTTGGGAGCGTCTCGTTCCCTTAAGGGTAATAGATTTTAAATTCTAAAACCTTTATGCAAAACTACGAATTGAAACGAATTATTTGCCACCTCATACGTTAAAATCTGTCCGAAATAACGGAGGAGTTTGTTCACAAAATACAGCTCTCACGTATTAATATAAGAGATACCACACTGTATGTTCCATACCCTATCCAATAAATTACAACATCTTAGTTTACTGAGAGATGAAGAACTTGTATCTTCACGGGTGAAATGGTTCGTTCATCGTTTCACTAACAACAATCTTTTCGCTTAATCAGGATTCAATTATAATAAAGTAATACAATTTTACTTTTTTGTGTCATAATATAGCATTGATAGTATCAGGCAAAGAAGTAAGTAGTTTCCATATTATATGCAATTTTTCCCTTGCCCCCCATAGTATGTATGCGAATGTTATGATCTATTGTGTTTACAATGACTACCGGGCTTAAAATAGTTAAATAAAGCTCTATTAAAGCCATTTTGCCTTGGATTTTTAAAGTATTTTTTAAATGTAAGTCTAATTGTCTAAGTCTTTTTTTCTAACTTCTAATTTTCTAACTTATTTCTCTCTTAACAATTTTATAAATTCTATAATATAGTTGATAATGTAAGGCTATTTGGATTAAATAGAATCCGTTCTTTACTATACCCTTAAAAATTCCCAGATTTTATTTCGATTCCGTTAATGTATTTTTACTAGATAAGGGGATTTTTATTATCATAAATGGATGAATGTTGATTATTTTAAAGTTAAAGATTTTAACTGTTATTGTCATAGGATAAAGATCCGTCCTTTTTAAGCTACTAGCTGTTGGCTGTTTAGAATGCAACACAAATACTTAAAATTTTCAGATTTTTTTTGTAAACTGTGATGGTTTAAAAAAAAATCTTGGTACGGAATAAAAAAGAGAACATTTCCTTTTAACACGTATAAATAATATATTATTTGTGTTTTTGCGTGTGTATATTATATAATTTGTTTAGTTATCACCATAGTAACGTGAACATAGTTAAATACGACCAATAGCGATCGACAGTTTTACAGCAAAGAGCACCACCGAGGAGAATCATAGCAATCGTGGCGTGATAGCTACGGGCAGATACGCTCTGCGAGCATCATAGTTTACACTTTATATCAAACACTCGTCGACCATAAACTACAGTTTAGTAGAGAGGCGATATAAACTATAAACTGTTCTCCAACCGATAACAGGACCTTATGCCTTATTGCTTCAATTGAACTCATAATTGTTTGGGTCGGATTTTCCCGTTACGGAGAAATGTAAAACTATTTTTTTTAAGATTGTAAATATAAAGTTAATACTACACCATTTGGAAAAATAATTATTCATCAACTACCAGGTTGATATAGTATTCTTGAACTAAAGCGCTAAGAGGTAGGCCTACTGGAGATTTTGAATTATTTATAAAAATACAGATTAATATAGGTACATATTTTTATTTTAATATATCTTTATTTTAATAAAAATATGGTTATAAGCCACTTTCCCAACGAAAAAATATATCTTGTTTACGTCGTTTTCACAGTGTTTCACAAAAAGATAAAGCCTTTAAAAGATATTTTCTCTTCCTAAATCTGCATTTAGATTTAAGCTTAAATGATTTTTTTTTTACTCAAAAGTCAAAATAGGTAGGTTCTTCATTAACTGCCATAATACTATGAGATTGACTTGAATGTAGCTGTGAACTAGCATCAGCTGACTAATAGTTTGTTTATATTTAAGTTTTTGGCTATTTTTGGTTGTTATGGTGACGAATAATTGGAGAGTTGGATTATGTTTAAAAGTTGAGATAGAAGGTTCCTTTTTTTGTTGTGAAAATATAAGTAAGATGAAGAAAGCCCTGAAAAGTGTTATTTACTCTTTATTTTCCCACATTGAAGATTGATTTCATTAACATAGAACAATGTATGAATAACAATTCAAATTATTTGAAATCTTGTAATAGGAATAACAATCATCTAGCATCACATTGTCAACATTGTAGCTGAATCAAACGTATTTTAGGCTAAAAGGAATTATTCTAGTAAGGTAACATTTTTAGGTAGTTTTTGAGAAAGTTAATCATTTTTCGTAAAACCACGATTCAATAATACAGAAATAATAAAAATATACATGGCGTTACGATATTTTGTTTGATCTAAAACATGATGTTATAAATAACATGTTTGGAGTATCTTATCAATGAGTAATCTCAGGAAGTATTAAACAACTCAACTTCTCAACCCGTTGACGTCTTTAGACTCATAGAGAGTGATTGAGTCTGCAAGTTGGGAAGTTGGTAAAGTCAAAGTTCAGTTTGTCTTTATTAAGACCAACTTGGCCGACTCTCGATTTATAACACATAATTCAGGGGCTTCGATTAAATATCATGAAACCCATCAACAGTAGTAATGAAATAAATTTACTTCCTTGTTTATTAATGAGTTTTACTTCCTTGTTTTTCTCATTAATTTTTACAGAATCAATTATTAAAATTAAGATTTTACCGATTAGGCTGCTAGCATTAAAACCACCTTTCCCAGAAAATTTTTGGTGTAAACCGTTACACGACGTTCAGATATATAAAATCTGATAAAAGAGAAACTGCCTTATGTACGATAAAATTAGTTTACAATAATAATATTTAAACTTATTTTATTTTATTTAAAGTTTTCTGCCTCTTTTTAGTTTTTGATCTTTCAGTTGGTTGGGATTATCAATCAATACACGTTTCACGCTACAAAAAGCCATTCAGTCTATTAAAAATAACTATTAACAGTACAATACCACGCTAACACGCCACCCAGCGATTGTAAATCCAATAACATAAATCAAATAACAATAACGGGAAGGCGCTATTGACGATTTCCTGCAGTAGGGTTCCACCCCCTTGCTCGGCTACACTGGCTTATTCAAAGGGTGTGTACCCTTCCGCATTGGGCGTGTGTAGGGGCAAGGATCTGCTCCGGTGTAACTGGCGGAGTGATGTGCATACGTATGTACATACTCACTGCAATTAACAAAAGTAACGAAACAATGTTTTATAGTTAAATACAAGATTATTTGTTTAAGGGGATTAAACAAACATATGGTGCGGTGCTTAAGAGTGCTATTTGGAATTAAACTCAAAATGATGTAATGTTCGTTTGAAACGTGGAACAAAATTTAAATCTATATCTATACTATTATATAAAAATCTAATGGTGTCTGTCTGTATGTGTGTTACTAATAGGTGCAAAAACTACTGAACCAACTGGGCTTAAATTTTACAAAAATATAGCTACCATACCAAGGACCATTATAGGACTATTCACATTTCGATACTGACCGTAGGCTTTACCCCTTTGGCTTTAAAAGTTCTGTGGTGAACATTTTAAAAGTAAATATTGATTGGTCTCCATGGCTGCGATGAGAACACCAACAATGTTTGTTTACATTTGCTTTGACATTTAAATGTAAACAAAAAGAACTACTAAACTGCATATTTCACAATTTCAGACAGCTGATACAAAGAAATTAAATATAATATTTTCTATAACTATGAGGTAGGTTTATTTTAATCTAACATTTTATCATGGATTATTTATTCTAAAACTATGTCAATGATTATAGACAAAAAGATTCTATAACCGTTGCTATATCAACTCCGGCTCTGCTTTGGATTTTTTAAAGCGTCTAAGTTATGAAAATAATGTTATTGATATGTTTTCATGGAAACACAGTATGAAAATTACGATGTATAGATGGTTTGTATGAATTTGGAGGCTACTTTAAATAAATTCTAACTGCTTAACATGTGTTAGATTAACTTAACATAACTTGCACATCACATTGTTTTTATATGTATATTTAGGTAAATTAAGTTATTGTGTTTTGCTAAACCTATGCTTAAATTAAACTAAAGAATATCATCAATAACTAAATTGTACGTGGTTGATTTATTGTTTTCTAAAATCTGTTGTATATGTGTAACTATATTTAATTATCAAATGGTAATACAAAATACTCTTATTTTATCTTAACATAGCTTTCAGTTCACATTTACTTTATTTGATACATTTATTATTTGTGTTTTGCCACACCATTGATTAAATTAAACCAAGGAAATTATCATAAAACTAAGCAGTACACAGTGTTCTTTTGTTTCTACAATCGATGAAATATCTGTTACTATGTTTACTTTAATGGGTAAGTGTGAAAATGAAGGCAATGGACGATGGAACTGATTAAAAGAACTGGTTTGTATATTAAGTTGTTTGTTGATATTTTTGTAGAGTAGAATCAGAGATGCAATGAAACATAATATTAAGTTGTTTGTTGATATTTTTGTAGAGTAGAATCAGAGATGCAATGAAACATATAGTACTGTATTTGCTATTACCTTTTTTAGTCCTTGATGCTTTCATAATCATATTAGTTTTGTCTGCTGTCTTCAATACTAAATTATTTGTTAAAATTTTTTATAGTACCTAAAGATATAGTTTCATTAATATTTCTAAAGACTGTATTGATAAGGCACAGCAATATTTCTAAAGTTTATAACAGCTGACTTAGTTTTGCCAATGATTTATTGTGAGTGAAGGAACTGAAGATGGAAGGATTTGTGGTTTAATATAAAGAAGAGTGAAAAAAATTCATTTAAATTTAATAATTAGTATTTTTGCAACTTCAAAATAAAAATTTAAAATGTCTATAATAAATTTAGAGATATATAATTAAGGGAGATAAAGGTAAATTATGTATGTCAAAGTTTTATTCGAAGATTCGGTCAGTTTTTCTTATATCAGCCCACACAAGATTTAAAATTAATCAAAACCAAAATGGTGGTATCCACTACTTACCAGATTTAAAAGTCATAACTGAAACGTTTCTATTAAGGCCATAAAAGTTGAATTTTGTTTCTAAAAGCGTTGGCGGATGTGTAACTATTATATGCAACAGATGTAAAGAATAAAATGTTTCTATTTTGTGTCCTCTTCCCGTTGCAAAGCACGGGTACAACAGCTAGTAATTGTAAAAAAAGAAAAATAACGAAAAATTACGTTTTGTAAATGGATAAAAGGATTTCATGTTTAATTTGTAGATGGCAATGCTTCAGGACGTAAACGAAATTTTATATACTTTAAAAGTAATATGTGCTACAAACGTGAGTTATTTATTACTATTTGGACAGGAAGTGTTCAACACAATTTGTCTTACAAAACCCTGCAATGAAGCGAGGATGGTTGAAACAAAGGTGAAAATAAGACCAATTGAAACAACTCAACGCTTTTGTACCTTTAGTGTGTGTGTTTTATTCTAAATAAAGTCGATGACTGAATTAAGCCAACAAATGGTGTTTATTTCAGTGAAAATCATCCGTAATGATGTCAAAGCTTGATTTAGTGTAAAAGTATTTTGACCGAGGATTATATAATGTGTGTGTATAGCTAAAGAGTGGTGATGAATAACTTACAATCATTAAAGTATACGTTGAAGTTGTATTGTGTGTATGTAAGCTTTATAAAATATGTTTATATGTTTTTATGTCAACATGTGTTAACCAGACACTTAATGTGTATTTACATTGTGAACATTGTTACGCTTAATTAACTTACAATTGCAATTTTAATATACAGTTTAAATCCAGTTTACATCTTAATCGATAAAAATAAGTCGCACACAAACTATATATTGAAACATAATCATCCTAAGCTAATGAAAAAGAAAAAAAAATTAATATACCTACATCAAAGATGTGCAAGATAAATCATATCTTAAACTGCGTCTAAAGTTTTAACACAGGTTTGTTAAAACTCTTCTTAAAGTAAACTGTTTAGTTTATTAAGCCTCATCTCTAAAACTGCGTCAATATTCTAGCCAATACTACAATATTCCTAACAATCACTCAGGTTTGCGTGGGATCCAAAAGTAATTTCCAAGTGACAATTGCCAAGCCTCAAGCAAGTCATAAACAAGCCCTGAGCTTGTGACCTCTATAAAGACAGATGGACTCTGCTAGTTGCGAAGTTGGTCGAACCTGGGTTCAGTTACTCTTCATTACGCCAGATATCCTCTTTTCGATTCTCTTTCACTTTAACATAAAAAAATAAAGAGTGTTTCTGTCAGAGTGTTAAATAAAGAGTGTTGGGTTGAATTCTTAATTATTATATTGCAATTAATTTTCAATATTATCTTAGTCATTCCTTCTTGTGGCTATATTCACAAACTATTAATATTTTTTCAGAAAGTCTTGTAAATAAATGAAAAAAGGAAAAAACTATTGTCATATGTTACAAATCTAAATTATTTGTGTACTTTGTAAGTTATATTCAATAAATTTAAAAACGGTTGGTCTTGGTTAATAAATTAACCTAAATAGATCTTACTCCATTATACACTCACATTGCTTTCATATTAAGGTAAAATACCTACAAGAATTACGTTACTTCTACAGTACAAGTGCGACTAAGTGTTAGTAAATAATTGTGTGTTAAACAATTTTATTTCAGCTATTTCTAAAAAATACAGTACTCTGTTCATTATACATGTACATTCATTATGTATATTAGATCACATGTGTTGATATTACTTGTCATGTTTGGGGCTTTTAACGCGCAGTGCTATTGAGGGAAATGGCACAAACCGGTTTCTCAGCAGAGAATCATATTTCCATTAAATTTAATAAAATAACATAACTCTTTGACTCTTTATTTTTAATTCAATAAAATAACAGATTTTTTTACCATTTGTTTTTTTTACTTAAATTGTATGAATAATTTAGAACAGTAATATAAAACACATTAACCTGGTCATGATCAGTAATCATCATCAAACGATAAATCTAAGTTTAATAATTTATATCTGTATCGGTTTCCACAAATTTCAACATTACAGGCACAAATATTAGACATCATTCATGTGCAATTTACTACAAAACATGATCCCATTACCTAATTTAATCTTATCACATGCTATTCCATATTGATAGGATACTGATTATCATAAACGCATCAGCAACAGTAGACATAGGTGTAATTACATGAAGTAATGATGTTTATCGTGTGTCTATCGATTAATGCATAATAAACCAATATGCAAACTGACCAATGTAAATGGACTGGCGAATGTAAATTTATGTAAGCTGGGATTTACCTCCAGCTATTGTTGTAGGCGAGATTTATTCCAACTATTGTGACATAAAATAATGATTTGATGTGTAATTGTTGCTAAGGATTATGATTCAAATATTTCTCAACCTTAGTGTTCATTACAGTAAATGTAGCCTTATATATTAAACGGGTAAATAAAATTTAAAAAATCCTTTCAGAATAATAATTATAGTTACTATTCAAACGTTTGGTACACTACACCTCTTAAGCTCTAAGATAGAAAGTAGAGCCATGTTTCACCGCTGACACCCACCGAGCGGCAAGAGGTCGACCCTTCTGTAACTTGTTGGAAGATTTCCTTAAGTTGACCACACTGAAATTTATCTGTAGTCTGTTTGTTCTAAGCTGTTAACTTGAATTTATCAGACCTGCTTTTTTATGTTGAATCTATAACAAATATAGATTTTGAAATAATAAAATTTTTAATTCTGTAAAAAGGGCAGATTAATTTACCAATTTTGTTTGGTAAACATAAATGTAAAACATATTTAAAAATATGCTCAATATGTTATTGAACAAAATAAAAAAAAAAATCAAATATATGTAGCAATATTTATTGGCAGTCCAAGTTTTCCATAAATAATTATTTCCTCAGATTAATCAAGGCGAGCTATAATGAAACTAATTAGTTGGCTAGCTCTATGGTTTCTTTAGTAGTCCTGCAGCTATACTACTGTACTACTGTACTGTAGCTATACTGTAGCTATACTTTAGTGTGCAAACTTGCGTATACTCAATATTCTTGCATAACGTTTTAGTTTGATGTCTAGGGAGTTTAAAAAACCTGGGTGTTTACCTCTTACCCCCCACGTTTTCCGGCTATGACGTAATCAAAATGGCGGCCATTGATTTTTAAAAAGCGTATATTTCGCAAACTATTTGTCGGATCGGAATGAACTTTTTTTTATTTGAAAGATAAGTTTAAATGCTATCTGTTTTACATTTACACATTTGTTGTATGTTTAGTAAATGTTTCGTAATTTTGCGAAAACCTGTATTTTTTAATATTTTTGTGTTATTTTTGTTTGTAACGTTTTATTGATACAGTATATCAAAAGCCACCAATGGAAAAAGTTGTAGAAATTTCAAAAGCTTTACAAAAATACCAAATTCGATATGTTTTACTCAAAATATTACGTCAGGAAACTAGATAAATCTCATAAAAACACCTATTTTGGCGCAAAAACGCTTATTAGTCCGGCATCTAGGGCAGTGCACAAGTCTTATATAGACAGTTTTACCATTCAATGTTGATCTATGTGTCTAAATAAGTGTTTTCAACTCGGGTGTCACTTCTGCACCCAATGCAGTTTCCGGTTATGACGTCATCAAAATGGCGGAAAGGGCTATATTAAAAATAACTATATTTTACATACCATGAATCGGATCGGAATGAACTTTTTTTTTGTTTGAAAGATAAGTTTACATGCTATCTTTCATACATTTACACTTTTGTTGTATGTTTAGTGCATTTTTCGTAATTTTGCAAAAACCCATATTTTTAAATATTTTTGTGATATTTTTGTTGATTACGTTTTATTGATACAATATATCAGAAATAACTTAAAGAGAAGGTTGTAGCACGTTAAAAGGGCTTTTCAAAAATACCGAATTCGATATGCTTTACTCAAAGGATCACGTCAAGAAACTAGAAAAATCGTACAAAACAACCTAATTTGGCGCAAAAACTCATATAAATTCGACACCGATGGCTGTGTACGAGTCATATATAGACAGTTTTACCATTCAATGTTGATGTATGTGTCTATAGAAGTGTTTTTAACTCGGGTGTCACGTCTGGACCCACTGCAGTTTCCGGTTATGATGTCTTTAAAATTGCTACATGTTACGATTCCACCAACTATTTTACTTAAAATAAGACCATTACCCCCTTTTATGCAAATAAAAGCACAACAAATCAATGTAATTAGTCCATAGGAATTTTCCCACTATATAAATTCCCCGGGTGCAGCAATCCTGTTGACTAAGCGAATTTCCATTTGCCTGGGTTGATTTTCAATTAATCTATTAAATTAACATTGTTTAAGAGTGCCTAGGTTTGCTGCTAAAGGGAAACTAATAAAGTGGTTTTTTAATTAAAATATTAATGGCTTAGTGTTAGATAAATAAATCTGCCAAGTTTGATCAAAATATATCCGTAAACAAGCCAACTACTACATTTACAATATTGTCCATAAAAATAACATTGGAATTTTAAATGAAAAATTTTTTTATTTTCTCTTTAACCAATAACCGTACAAAAACGCTTTGACATACTACATTATTTGTTTTTTCAAGGTCTTTCAAAAGGTTCGGAGAAAAATTGATAAATTTTGTGTTACAAGGGTAAAAAAAGAGAAAATCCCATTTTAGTCCCATATATACCCCTCTTTGAACTCCGTTTCTATGGTCCGATCACGCTGGTTTGCGAAATTATCCAAATTTATCCTGCCTTACACTTTCAAACCAAATTTCATCTAACAATCTAACATTTGAACACACAGGTTTTTGGCCTCTGGGGATATCAAAATAAAAAATTTAAACGGTCCCGGACCTAGGTATTACCATGAGACTTGCGATAATAGCTACTTTCAAATGTGGAAAATTTGCTAAAATGTGCTTTTGAAAATCACGTAACTGCCTTCCACCATTTGTGTCCAACTAATAGTGCAAAAGTACTTGATTCTGTCGTAAATAAATATACAAATTAACTTAATAAACAACTTTATTATTAAAAGACAATAGTTATTTGTGCAACTAGTGAGCAATTGTACTTTGCACTCGAGTTGCACATTATATTTTTCTTACAGTTACCATAAAACAAATAAATTGGTAAAGAAACGTAACATATTTTTACACAGAAGTGAACTTTTAATATGATATTTAATGATACAACAGTATAACAGCTGACCAGCTGATTTACAGCCAGTGCTGCCAACGTATTTCGCGCGCATACGACCTTGTCTGCATGTTACGCGCTCACTATTTCGTGCCTTCACGTTGCAAATCTGAAGCGAGTGAGACAAAGTACGGTAATTAGAGTGAGACAATGTTTTTTGATGAGCGAATTGGCCACTTTGCTTGCTTTCTCAAATCAGTGAGAGAACATGTACATTGTTAGGTATCTTTAGGAAAAAGTATTTACTTATCACACAACCAATGGACTGTAAACAATACACATTGTTGAATACCTATCAAGTACAACTAAATTTATAACTGTCCTGATTGTTTTTTTTTACCCGTCTGATGCTTAGGTAACATACCAATTAATTAAATAAGTTACAACTTAACTTAATTGGCCAATAGTGGTATTGCTTGCTACTAGGTAAGCTTTTGCTTAGGATTAAATTTAGGATATTAGGCCTATAATATATTGTTTTATCACTATTCGTAAATAACACGTTCAATTGTTCGTATATGAATAACTTAGACTTCCAGTATAGACCTCTGTGTTCAAAATACGGTGAAAAAGGGAAGACTATAAACGCTGTGTGTCCGTAGAGACGATAACTTGAGTTACTTTTGGCTTGAGTATGATTTCGATGTAATTTGGTTTGAAGGCGTAAGGCGGGATTAATTTGGATAATTTTGCGAAACAGCATTATCGGACCATAGGAACGGAGTTCAAAGAGGGATTTTATGGGACTAAAATGGGATTTTCTCTTTTTTGTACCCTTACAACAAAAAAATTTATCAATTTTTCAATTTTGTGACTAAGCCATTAATATTTTAATAAAAAAACCACTTTATTAGTTTCCCTTTAGCAGCAAACCTAGGCACTCTTAAACAATGTTAATTTTAATAGATTAATTGAAAATCAACCCAGGCAAATGGAAATTCGCTTAGTCAACAGGATTGCTGCACCCGGGGTATTTATATAGTGGGAACATTCCTATGGACTAATTACATTGATTTGTTGTGCTTTAATTTGCATAAAAGGGGGTAATGGTCTTATTTTAAGTAAAATAGTTGGTGAAATCGTAACATGTAGCAATTTTAAAGACATCATAACCGGAAACTGCAGTGGGTCCAGACGTGACACCCGAGTTAAAAACACTTCTATAGACACATACATCAACATTGAATGGTAAAACTGTCTATATATGACTCGTACACAGCCATCGGTGTCGGATTTATATGAGTTTTTGCGCCAAATTAGGTTGTTTTGTACGATTTTTCTAGTTTCTTGACGTGATCCTTTGAGTAAAGCATATCGAATTCGGTATTTTTGAAAAGCCCTTTTAACGTGCTACAACCTTCTCTTTAAGTTATTTCTGATATATTGTATCAATAAAACGTAATCAACAAAAATATCACAAAAATATTTAAAAATATGGGTTTTTGCAAAATTACGAAAAATGCACTAAACATACAACAAAAGTGTAAATGTATGAAAGATAGCATGTAAACTTATCTTTCAAAAAAAAAAAATTCATTCCGATCCGATTCATGGTATGTAAAATATAGTTATTTTTAATATAGCCCTTTCCGCCATTTTGATGACGTCATAACCGGAAACTGCAGTGGGTGCAGAAGTGACACCCGAGTTGAAAACACTTATTTAGACACATAGATCAACATTGAATGGTAAAACTGTCTATATAAGACTTGTGCACTGCCCTAGATGCCGGACTAATAAGCGTTTTTGCGCCAAAATAGGTGTTTTTATGAGATTTATCTAGTTTCCTGACGTAATATTTTGAGTAAAACATATCGAATTTGGTATTTTTGTAAAGCTTTTTAAATTTTCTACAACTTTTTCCATTGGTGGCTTTTGATATACTGTATCAATAAAACGTTACAAACAAAAATAACACAAAAATATTAAAAAATACAGGTTTTCGCAAAATTACGAAACATTTACTAAACATACAACAAATGTGTAAATGTAAAACAGATAGCATTTAAACTTATCTTTCAAATAAAAAAAAGTTCATTCCGATCTAACAAATAGTTTGGGAAATATACGCTTTTTAAAAATCAATGGCCGCCATTTTGATTACGTCATAGCCGGAAAACGTGGGGGGTAGGAGGTAAACACCCAGGTTTTTTAAACTCCCTAGACATCAAACTAAAACGTTATGCAAGAATATTGAGTATACGCAAGTTTGCACACTAAAGTATAGCTAGCTGCTGGACTATAGAGGGGGTATGGGCCATCAAAGTTTATTAAAATGAAGTTGGCGATTAAAAGCCTGTTTCGATTTCCTATCTTAGATAATATGTACTGAACTAGAAACTTGCACAGACATTGACTCAAAGTGCCATAAATGTTTACTATAAAAGATATTTATTTATACTAAGTCTACTTTTAACAGCAAAAATATAAAATTTGTTTATGAAGTTCATGTTTTAACGAAACAAGGTATTAATCCCTCTTGTATTAGTTATTCATCCTAAATACTTCCTTGCTATTTATACCACTAGAGTGTTAATACACATTATGACGAAATAACTGTCGCATGAATTATTTCCAATATGATTTTTTTTGTTTTTGAAGAAACCCCAACGGCAGATGGCTCCCCTATGAACATTTTATTTTCTCCTGGCTACAATATTAACAACCAAGCTAGGGGAGAAAAGAGAATATCCCTCACAAAACATGACACCATTAGTAAAAATCAGCAGCCAGTAGGTTTGCGAGGGGTTCGACAAAGTTTTTGCTACATTTATTGGCTAAATGGCCTTCTTATACGTGAATGATGGTCTTAAGTTATAGGGATGCTATACAACGTGCAGGGAGAACAATTTTGTACTTATCGATTAAAAAGTAATAATCTTGTTTAGTAACGCGCGTATTTAGGAGTATAACTATATTATTCTATAGAATGTGTCTATACTAACTTATGGAATAAAGTACCATTAAATTTATGGATGTGTTTAATTTTTAGAACTTAACAAAATTTAATTGGAATGTAGAACTCACTTCTTAGGAAGTAGTCAATATATTTGACAAATAAACGTTAGCGTAAATAATTTTCAATAATATAAATAATTCATTTCGCTTTGTTTTATGTTTGAATTGTTTTATATGTTATGATTGAAATATAAGCTCGTAGGCCGATTTAAGTTTCCAAAGGTTATTTTTTTAAATATATGAATGAAGTAAAGTTATCACAAAGAACGTAATCAACAATAGCTTATTATGTTGGTACTATATTAAGATTTAATCATGGTTTGTCTGAAATTTTAACTAATTTGATAGTTATCATAAAATATGTATACTTGGGATGGGTTTAGTCTAATATTTTCTATCGGCACACTATATAGTATAATACTGTATATTATACTGTTTTTGCCTATCACATTCAATAAATTGGGTTTGGAATATTATCAGCCTTGTAATTGGGTCATAGATATAAATGCACGTGCATTAGATAATTACTGGTTGTTTAAATGCAGAGCACACGGGAAGAGTAGATTTCCATTTTCAAATAAATCATTACTTGCTACGATAATTAATTACAGTGCATAGGTCACATTTATTGTAAGCTCTATATTTATACTCTGAAGACAGTTTTAGATAAGCTAACGGGAATTTATAGGAATATGTGTATCAATAAATAATTATATTCACTACACAACTTTTATGGTAATGCGTTGAACTATTCCTAAACCTCGATTTATCTTTGTTAGACCTTTACAGCAAATAGCCCTAACTACTAAATTAATGTATAAAAATTTATACGATTGTAAATGTTTTGTGCAATGATTTTAAAGAAGTTTCGATTACACATTTTAAATTTGACATGATATTTTACATTATTTAGCTAATTAAGTGTATCATAGCATATTCTAACTCTAATAAATGTGTTGAACGTACATTACATGGTCTTTATCAAACTTCAAACCAGCTAAAAATATTAATTCGAAAAACTAAGTAAATCGTATTTTTGCAAAAACTTTTCCTTCCATAGTGTTATACAAATCAAACTATTTTCTAAGTCATAAACTGAAAAAGTGAATAAAACACAACGTTGTTCGAACATGGCTAAAAGTTTAAAAAAAGACTTAAAAAATACTTGAAAGGCTTTTACTTTAAGTGATTTATTCTGAATCGTGATTAAAAATATGAAAATGTTACAAAAATTAAGCCTTTTCAATGAAAACACCAGCCTGATTAATTCAATTTAATGATAATTCTAAACATATCCTTTTATATAAAGTGTTTGGTATGCAATGCTTGATTACCTTTAAGTAATAAATATGCACCATAAACATTGATTTAATAACTAATACGCTTCTAGCATGAATGGATATGCATGCAATAATGTATATCACGGTGTAGGTGCAGTTATAACTAATTATTATTAATTAATCAACTCTGAGATGAAAAAGTAGTTCTAGCTTGTCATTAAAAAACCATAAATAAATAATGTAACTATTTTTTTGGCTTTACAATTTTTTACATATAGACTGTTGAAAATAAAAAGCTAAATATTCAGTTTTAAGTGGTTGTAAGTATTTTGTTTTCAAAAATTTAACGTAAATAATATTTGACTGTACTTCACATGCTTGGGATAATTTTAAGTTATAATTTATTTGCATCTCAATATCCTGAACAGTATTGACATATGAAATGTTTTACCCAAAAACTAGAATTTTCCATTTTACTTAGTTCTTTATTGTCTAATATATTCGTTTTCGAGTAAAATATTATAATAAAATCCAAAGAACAATGTCTGGGTCGTTACATAAGCACATTAAGCCTAGCTCAGACAACTTTGCTATTCGAAGCTTTGTAAGTTTTCAAACAGTATTTGATGGCCACAGGGTTGCATATTATGTCGAGATTTTTAAAAGTTCGTTATTCTATAAAAAATGGATGTTTCCAATTGTTAAAAACAAGGGCATTTCCTGGTTGTTGTGGTTAGAAAAATATGATAAACAATTATTAGTTCTAATCTTAATTTTGTGATGTTAATTTCCGCTTAGATTATTTTACAAGTCTAGATAGAAACATCGAGGGACTCAAGCCCACCAAAACCTCGACGGGATGCGGTGAATCACGTTGGAACTTTTATCGCATGACTTAATGCCTGGATTGATTTTCTTGGGTTCTAACGGGCCATAGAATATGTATAAAAAAATATTGGGGCCATTAGAATCTGTCATCTAGCTTTGACGTTTGTATCCTTGTCATAAATTAAAAGCAATATCTTCAAAACGGTGTCTTCAGTAATACCGCCTTGTCTTGTTTCACCTTGTATACGTTAGTGGTTTGGTAGATGGTCTTTCTACAATTAAATATTCGTACGCAAAGAAGTTGTAACTTTGAAAGTTTATTTACTTTCTTCTAACAGAATGAAAATCAAGTTGAGTTTAATTTTCCCAATGGGTCTAATTAATTATATTAATTATTTAAGATAGGGACGCCCAGGTCTCTTTCTAAGCGGCCGAACTATAGGTGCGTATTTTAACCCAAATGTGAGTGAAGGATGAGTGGCGCGATCTTTTAGTAAGGCCGACATGTTCCTTAGACACTGCTGTTAATTAATAGTCCATAGCCCCATACAGCCAATGGCAACTAAGGAAGGGACCTACATTTTATAGTAGAATCCGAACCACATTTTACCTTGTAATTAACGACTTGGTCAAATTATCAGGATAGCACTGTGGTTAGTCGTAGTACTCACTAGTGTGGGGAGCGAGCTGGCGTTGTGGTTAGAGCGCGGGACTTCAGTCCCTGAGGTCCCGGATGCGATCCCCGCCAAGTCACCAACGGATTTTATCTAAGTGATAATGCCGCAACCCCTAGGTCTAGCCTGAAGTAATGTGAAAAACAATCCCAGGTTCGTGCCTAGATAAAAAAAGTACTCACTAGTGTGGACGTCTGTCCACACCAGGGAGTATTGCATCCACATTGCATGCCTGTATAGATATACCCACAATTCGTGACCTACTAGTATCTGGATTACTGGACCTCACCACCGTCTCAGTCATAATAGGTTATATGTCATTATAGTGGTTTCACTGGAAAACTGGCCACAAAATATTTAAACTTTAAAATTTCAATAATTATCACTTCAATTAGTTTTATGATAGATTATTTAGAAAATTACATTTTAATATACAGTATATATGGCAGGGATAAATGCATTTTTCGATTAAATCATTAAAGGCATTAAATCATTTAGGTTCGTTATCCCTGCCATATATACTGTATATTAACAGTATATATGGCAGGGATAAATGCATTTTTCGACGAGCACTTAATTTATTTTAAACTAGGAAATGTATTCCTCTTATATTGTTTTATTTAAATATTTCCCTTTTAATAGCGCTTTTAATAATTAAGTATTAATTAGGAATTTAAAATCTATCAAAAATACCCTACACAAGGGTTCAGAGTTTCCATTGTGGTTAAAATGCGGTGTGGCAGAAAAACCACAATGGGACCCTTAAAACAGTTGCAGTTCAAACCACAATAGCCGTTGTAGCTGTGGACACCCATATATCAAGTTTAGCGGGGGTTTAAATGGGGCGAGGGTTCATCTTGCTTTACATGGGATTCGGACTATTTTTTGGCTGGTAAAACTCATAGTTCACATGTAGCTGTTGAAAGCAACGCTAACAATATTTTGTTCAAAGTGTTGTGACTTTTGTGCAATATCAAATTTATTCTCAAATTCCCATACCAACTCATTGAACAAGGGGCATTTATACAACGAATATATATGGGATGTTTGAAAGCCATATTTTAGTATATCTTAATACATGAATAAGGGGACTACAAAATAATTAACGACAGTAGTAATTAGAACAGTTTTACGAACCTGCTTCAATCGAACGGTTCTTATAAAAATAGCAAACGTAATTGGTATAAGGGAATAACATAGCGTTCATTTCTATAACGAACCTAAATGATTTCAGTTAGCCACAAAGCATGCGTTTCTTTTTTATTTTAGTCTTCCCTTAAGGTTGGTCGTAGCCTTCTAAAGAAGAATTTGAGTGTTGCAGCAAATAAAAAAAATGTAATACAAAGATACAAAAATAATATTATATATTTTAGAACCTCATACACTAAGTAGAATACAATAAAATTACACCAAAAGAAGGAAATGTATACGTTCTTTGTTGTAGTTGTTGTTTTATTGTAAGCTACTTTCTCGTATTTTACCTTAATCCTTGTATTCGTATTTTCTTATGTTTAGAGGATTGTTTTGATACTGAATCATAATTTATCGCTCTCAAGTACATTTTTTATGTGCAAAGTGACATTAGCAAAACTAAATCCTCTCAAGCCTCTCAATTTATTTTAAGGTGATCCCATCGTGACTGACCAGCTCAAATCTAGATCCAACACCTGCCTAGGCGTGCAAGGTTCTCAGCTCTACACTCTGAAAACAAACCCTGGAAATAATAACTAAAGATAAAATTTTTAATTTAATATAGATAAGTTATTTAATAATTGTTCACAATTGCCTTCCCACCAATGCAGCACGCCCTCTATTTCCACCCTTCACTGTGCCGGTGCTGGAAGGGTAGTCTTCAGTACCGCGTTGTCGACCTCAGGGGGGTGAACCCTTCTCACAGGAAACCATCAATAGAAACTCCCTTGCTATTGTTACTTGATTTAGTTATTGGATTTACAATCACGGGGTGGTGTGTTAACACGGTATTGTACTTAAATCGTTGTTTCTAATAGATTTAGCGTGACGTTCCTTTTTGTGACAGGGCGAGCGTTATCGATTTTAAGCTGAAACTCAGAGATTTTAAATGGCTTATCTATTAACAGGATGAGTTGTTCACATTGGGGGTTGTTCATAATGCAAAAACAAACTCTTTAGTATGTTTATTACGGCTTTCCTAGATGAAGAACTAGGCTAGGAAAAAATGAAAAGATGGATAGATAAATTAATGTGAATTTGGCTGGTATAGAATTACCACAACTAAAACCTAACACATCTTCTAACGTTACAGAAGTAAAATATTACATCGTTGTCTAAGGCAAAATATAATATTTTTAAAGGTAAATATTGTTAAAAATATCGACAATATTCTGTAAAATAAAGTATAAACCAAATATTTTACATTCTTCCATTATTATCTGACGTACATTTGACATCCCTTACTTGGGAACTAGTCCATACCTGTATTGTATACATATATTTGTAGACATATATATTTTATATAGTTTTGAATGAAAATTTAGTTAATTTGTTCAATTATATTAATAAACAAATAATACTGTATTATCAAAGAACTTTTGATTTTAATTCCATATTGTAGACCATCATTTATAATTGAAAAATAAATTACTAATAACTTTAATTTTCATTCACAATCCTGAGCACGCCTACTATTACATCCTCATTTCTCTCTTTTATAACGCTTATGACTAAGACTATTTTCTCTCTTATACACATTAATAATAAAATCACAACTAAATACTTTCTCCAACCCTTACCGTTTTTACAAGAGTATTATTATTGCAATACACAAACACAAATTGCCACCAAGTCATGTGTGAGTCTTGTAGAAGATTAAAGGGTAAATAATACAACAACCCCAAGCACGCGGCCAGCTGTAATAGTCGTGGGACATTGGCCACAAAATAAACAAGAACCTCGGCTGTGGGGTCAAATATCAATTTATAAACAAACAAAGTCACCCCTAATGGCGTATTTTATGGTTATAAATCTTACATGATGGGATTAAGGGATCTGCGTTAAGCGTAAATTATGGCTTGTGTCAATAAGGTGCATTTTTTACTAGATCAGTGTGTGATCCGATTCATTCAATACGTTATAAATGAAATATACGTACGTATATTGCATGAAACTGTGAAATTTTTCTATTTTCCACCTCTGTTTTTTATCATATTGCATAAGTTTTACACATTAATAAAAAAATACCTCTCAACGTATTCACAAGCGTTAATCTGACGTCATTATTGGATCAAAAAGAGGAATGTGATTTTAGTTGATCTAAATTACTATTGGAAGTAACTATAAATCTTGCCACATGAGTGTGTTATCCTAAAAGATTTTAATGGACCCATCCACAAGGCATATAGCTGGACACCGTCAGACTATTTCTTCTCAGCAAGACCCGTCATTAAAAGACATCAAGTGATCAACTAACAGGAGACGGAACTTATATATTCTCCCAAAGAACATGACGAGGCTTGTGTACGCTTAAAATAAGTTTTCCCTAATTCGTGACCAAATAAGGGACTGTTGTGTTACTCTCCTGACCAGGTTCACACTCTCGTTTTCAATGACCATCAATTACTTTATACGGTTTGATCGTGAAGTCTGGATTTCACCGTCGTAACCTCTTTCATAGTTTGCCATACTGTAATCTAGAACTAAATGTCAAATCATAAACACAGTTTTTATAATAGTGTTTCAATCGTTATAATGATAATACCATTGTGTATTGTAATTTGTTTGTGTATTGTATGCTAGTTCAGTATCATCTTATAAATAAAAACGTCAAACTATTCTTTAAAACCTTTGGCAGATAACAGGAACATGTGGTGTTGTGTCCGCTGGACATATACCAGAACATAAACGTTGTAAGCAAACTTTATTTCGTCAGAGAAAAAATGGCGCCACATGAAAATTTATAAAACATGAGGATGACGAGTAAAGTACCGAGACAGATGTTTCGCCACACCGGAGTCAAACATCAGCTGATGCATCAGGGAGACCCATCCCTCCTCAATGATGCACCATTAGTGAAAATAAACTCGGCCGAGATATTTATTGACCCCTGCGGTTTTTGCAATATTTAGTTCCAGGGTCAGCCCCTCTGTCATAATGGCGTTGTGTGCTTTTGATAACATTCTGCCATGAAATGAAGATTTTTTAATGGTTGGTTAAAATATAAATTCTCTAAAAGTTTTGTTTCTCATATAAAATGTAAAAACGTGTAAGTTGTGAAAACTGGACTATTTACTGCAAAGGGTTTATTTTGTTTTAATATCATTGACGTTACAATACTAAAGTAAACAGAACTACTATATGTGACAATTACAATATCAATGGTTCAGCAATATCCAATTTTTATTCAAAATATTGAAGAAAGATTGAAAAGATTAATGAGCCATTTACAGATTGTGCTGTCGTCTATTATATATATATTTCCTCTCCCTACATTTTGTAACAGTGATATTTTAATGTAGCATAAATTATGCTATCGTTTACAATCGGCTGAATTTTTAGTTTTGCTTTGCTAATAACTTAATGTTATTACCAAGAAATGGAAATTTTTTTATACTCAAACTGACAGAGGCTTAATTTAACTAGGTCCATTATTATTTTTAAACTGCCTATAATTTTCATAGAAGTGGAACGTTCGGTTCTGTCCAAAGTCACAGGTGCTATGTATAAGCGGAGTAAATTAACATAATTTAATCACGTGATTTTTAAAAGTATTTTTGAGGCCGGTGTTAGTTAGCTGTTTATGAAGTTATCAACTTATGCACTTAACAATACATAGCGTTATATGTAATAGAATGAATATTCCCTCATCAAATTTCTAATGGGAGAAAAGAAGATTTTAAGTTGAAATTAGTGTTTAGATAAACCAAAATAATAAAAAAATAAAGATTAAATGGATAGGTGGAGGAGTCTTGAGAGTAGTGATGGTGAACCTAATCACACAAACACACAACATTATAGTTTTATATATTTTGCAATATATTTATGCTGCCTTTATTTTAACACTTGTTTTTCAGTTTCGTTTTTACAAGTGAAGAATCGTAAATAATAGAGTAAACCAATTTTAATCTCACTTTTTATTTAGATTGCAATATAACCAAAAGATAAAACTATTTGAATCATTAAGCATAGACTACTTTGAACAGCATAGGAAACTGCATTCTTCCATTTCACCCTTTAATTGTATGTTATCCATGCACTGCCAAAATACTTCATGTCCATTATGATTCAATGTTTAAAGAGGGGCTGCACTGTTTTTTTTTTTTATCTAATGATGAGTCATTTTGTAAGGGATCATCCCCCATCCCTTATCCTGTTGCTGTCTGAAGTAGTTAATATGTTGGGCAGAGCGGCACTTCAGTAAAGAAGGGATCATTCGTCATAAGTCCAAAATAAAATGTCTTTTAGGAAAATATTATTTGAAGGCAGATATCGTCATAGTGTTTTATATCCTGGAATTGTTTCATGTTATGTCATAAACTGTTACCACAGAGTAGTGTCAAATTAGCAGAGTTCTTGTTTGATTATATACTTAAAAGAGAATTGATTTTAGTTTGAGAAGTATTAGCACAAAGGTTTAACTGATATAAATATCAGCAAAGTTTCCCATTATCCTTATCTAATAAAGATTATATTTTTCCAACAGCTAAAAATATGATATACGGCGTTGACCTAGTAGAGAAGTCGTAAATACTTATAATCTGAGCAGCGGAAAGCGGCAGAACATACGCCGGATGTAACTGACCTCTCTAAACTAAACATGGAAATATGTTTGTCTGTTGACAATTTTTATAAAAACACACTTGAAAAATTTTAAACACAGATTTGAAGCTCGTTTAGCTTAGCTCATTATTTAAAATTACTCTTTCGAATGATAAATTCTACATTGAAAGTAGATTCGATAGTTAAGTATCACATTTTATAAATGTTGTAGTAATAACAAATTGGCAAAACAGCCAAATATTTACTACGCTGTAACAGATATAAGGTATTTGACATAATGATACAGGAAGTAGCGAAATAAAATCAAACTTGCACCCTAGTGTCCTAAATCACATATAAGCCCTCTTCGCAAGAAAAATTCCCGAGGGTCGAAATCCACAAATCCTTAGATGAAAAATTAAACAGTGTTCAATAAATAATAGCTAGTACCGTATTACTTAGCTTACCCCCCAAGTATGATGAATTATTAAATAAGGTGTTAGGTCTAGGAATATGCTTTGATGAAATAACCCTGAATCTCTTTGGTGAGGGATGCCCAAGTTACCGTATATATACTAGGAACTCTTTGTTCATAAAAAAAACGTTTACAACTTTAAACAACCATTAAACCTTTAATTTTCCACTAAAAGCTATGAAACAACAGCATTATTTGCATAATACACGATTGATATTTAAAAAAAAATTAATAAACTAATTTGAGACATTTGTTTTTTTACATGAGTACTGTACTACAATAGAAATTCATTTATTTCATAATATGGATGTAACTGTTTATAACAACATATGCTTAAAACTTACACTAGATAAAAATTGTAATTAGATTTTTTTTGTTTTAATTCTTATAGTTAGTGTCACAAATAAATAAATAAAGAATTTTTATAAAGGGGGTTTTTACTAATACGGCGTTATGGTACCGTCCAGGGCTGTATCTTCATACAGTTAAACATTTTTTTATTTGATTTCTAATTAAATTTTAATAACGTTCTATGCAAAATAGTGTAATAATCTTTATGTTTAACACTGTAACCATTATGGAATTAAATTATCTTAGTATAATCAGATATAATGCATTTTATCATTTGTGTGGTAATAAATATCTATGAGACACATTAGAACTAGCTCATAATATTGTATGTGCACGTGGTCTACATAGTGCCGTTCATAAGCATACTTAGTGTTAATTGAATACCATATTGATGTTTATCGTATATATATCTGCATACATTTCTTAATCATAATGCGGGAAGAAGCCTTAGTAGTTGTACTCTCTTAAAAAAGACCATATTAATTTTAAATTTTTCAGCTGACTTATTTCTTTGATTTTGTTTTTGTTATGAGTTCTTAGAGTTGGTATCAAAAAAGGCTTTATGTAATTTTGGTTTTATTTTATGTTCAAATAACTTAAGTAATAAAGTATTGTATCACATTCAATTGACAAAAGGTGTGCCATTATTAAAGGCTTCACTGTCAAAAGTTTAAGCATAACTAACAATATATTCACTATAGCAATTATATGGCATTAACAGGATAATGTTTTAATCATCCACGTTTGCGTGTTATCACGTATTGTAAATTTGAAAATGTCTTAAATAGCTTTAACCACATGTTTTCAACCATACTGTGTCATAATAAAAACGTTTGATCGCGGTAACAATAAGCGTTAAGTTCAGTTATTTAAAGTAACATAAACTAATGTATTATTGTTTCCTCTTAGTAAAATAAGTTTACATTTTTAAGTTCAATTCAGAACCGAATGCTTGAACTGATATAAAAACAATAACAATTGGATGGTAATCCATACACATTTGTTTAACTTTTATTAATTCAACGAAAGGGTTACAAAATAAATTGTACAAATAATTTTCAAATTAAGTATATTATTCAGATTGTATATGCAGGTCTATAATTTACATGAATGAAAATATGTCGAATTAAATATCCCTTACAAAACGCATGTATAAATAATACACATTAGCCATTTGATAGGTTTTGTAGACTAATTAATCGTAAAGCTCAATTAACTTCACCACCAATGCCAGAGATGATTACTCTAAAAAGCTATTTCCCGATTGTTGACATTTATGGTAACAAATATAGCAATATATTTCTGTTAGCCTTTCAAAACCTTTAATGTAAGTGAATGGAAACAATCCGACCTCTAACAGCCATTTGCTTCTATCATTAATTCATTTCTATGACATATTACACATGCTCATGCATGGTGCTACATATCCTAAACTTTTTTTGTATTGTTTTATTTTTCTACGAGTATGATTTTATACCCCAATTAATTAAGTAAAATATTGTTCAATATTTTTCTACCTGTATGTAAAAATTGTAAATTTTAAAATATTTTTGTGAAACTGTCATTTAGGCTATAGTTTACTTTATATTTTTTCTACGGTAAATCAAACTTCTGTATTTACATTTTAAAAATATAACCCTTATCGCAACAAACCTGCAGACCAAGCGAATTTTCATTCTCATTGAGTTTCTTTAAACATATCAGATTTAATCTCTGTTTGAATAATGTTATGGTTGAACTAAGGTTTACATGGAAGATAGTAAGGCGTGTTGATTAAAAATGTATCCGTAAACAAGCTAACTACAACAGTTTATTTTCCATAAGAAAATGTATAACTATTAAAAATTTACATTGGTTTTAATATTCTCTGTAACCATTAAACGTACAAAGGTGGCATTTTGCTGTACACGAGGGAAATGTTTACGCATGAGCCGTAGGCGAGTGTGAAAAGTTTCTCGAGTGCAGCACTGGTGATACAGATTATATTTTCCTGCATTTACTATAAATCGTATAAATGATTAGTCTTTTTAACACTGTACAGCACGTTTTTAGGTTAGGTTACATCCAAACATTGAACGAAATGAAATACGCTGCACCAGCTGATCGTAGTCGTATATCCTTAAGTGTTTCCAACTTATTTTTAAGCGTACATGGATAACGTGCATAATAGGCCTAAAAGCACGCTGTTTTGTGTTGTTTGGTTGAATACTGGTGTGCGCTAAAGTAAAAACTGTGCGCCAAAGTAAAAACTGTGTGCCAAAGCAAGGCATTCTGTATTATAATCTGTGCAAGGAAGCCCACTTTGTCTGGAAGGAAAAAGCACTTTATTATTTGGCTTTTTTAAAGCTCTACAAAATAGTTTAAAGAAAATTTGGAAATGTTATGTAGAGGGCCTAAAAAGAAAAATATCAATTTCTGATCCTATGACACCCTGTTCATAAAGTTGTATCACGCTGGTTTACGAACTCGTTCAAATAAACATAGGTTTTCACGTTTGTACCAAATTTTCATAAATTCGGATGATTATTACTCGAATTATCGTGAGGAGCCTAAATGGATATCTCCACCCAAAGCTTAGTTCAACAATTTGTAACGGGTCAAATGTGTAGGGGGTAAAATAACGGCTAAACCACGAACTTTAAACAGCTAAACATAAGCTGTTGAGTAAGCCTAGTCGCGACACTAAACTGACGTCGTACCTAACCTCCAATTCCAAGACCGCAGACGACGTTGGTGTCAGTTTGGTTGTTTGGCTGTTCGACTGCGTCTGAGGCCGGGCTACGGGAGAGAAGATGAGCAGCGAGGTCACCTTTGAGCGGTACGCGGCTGTAAGCCGGTTAAAGCTGCCATGCGCCTGCCTTCGCTGCCAGTTTTTTTTTTGTTTCGGTAACTCGTTGACCAATCAGGAATCGTTTTAACTTTCGTCTCGATTCTGAGACGAAGGTGAAGTAAGAAGAAGTTTTGTGAAGTTTTCGTCATTCGTAATCCCGGCTTTTCGGAAGTTTGTTTCGTTTTTGGTTCGCTCTCGAAAATTCGTGCAAGTTTAAGTTCGTATCGCAAGCTCTGAAAGCTTAAGTTCGTACGTATTGTTTCGTAGTGAATATTTTGATATAATTTCGTCATCGGGTAAGTTTTGTAACTAACTTACAGATTATTGTATATTATTTGACCAGTTTTCGTGTACTTAACTTGGTTGAACTTGAAGGCTAGGCCTGATTCGCAGACCTAGTCATACGCCTTAACCAACAATTTGAGTAAAGTACTGCAGTTGGTGAAATATATTTTCAATTACGTTTCATAATCCGTCTTGGGACTTTCTTTTTTAATTCTGAAAACCCCTTTTTTAAAGTTCCCCAGACGTACCAAAGTCTGTTCCAGCAGACAGGTTTCTGCTGGACAAGTTCTGTCGAAGTTGGTCTAAGTTGAACACGTGAGGAAGTTAAAGTTTTAGTTTTTCGTTTTTGGCTCAAGGAGCAGTTTCACCTTTTTAGTTTCGTTTTTTTTGTTCGTTCCTCACCTGGACCACTTAGGCTAACTTGTTTTCTTATCATTTTAGTAAATTCAGACTCTGTGGGAGTTAGGCTAGGTTAGGCCTATCTTGTACTAACCTTGTTTGTTTCAGGGTGACGACGTAACTCCGTAGGTAAGCGGAGTGCCTACTTAGCTTACTTGTTGATTTGTTAAGTTAGCTAGTAGTGTGTCATTTAGATATTTGCCCACAGAGTCAAGTCAAAATTATTTATTTCCCCACAAGCCCTAGGCTAGAGTGGTGATTTCGAGTAGGGTGTTTAGTAACCCGCAACGTTCGTCTCGAGCTCTGACAACCAGGGCTATCAAAGTTAGGCTATCCGAATCACTATCGACTCCTGGGAAACTCCCCGCGACCAG
The DNA here is from genome assembly GCF_028750875.1 of Macrosteles quadrilineatus. NCBI lineage: Eukaryota > Metazoa > Arthropoda > Insecta > Hemiptera > Cicadellidae > Macrosteles > Macrosteles quadrilineatus. The sequence goes on from NW_026542597.1 coordinate 46,752,287, forward strand.
ACTAGGGCGAATCCTGGGATCTCGTTTTCTTACCGGTGGCGTAATTTACCTCTTGTCGTCCGCCAGGAAAATTACGTCACATAAATGGCGCCCGAAGCAGTTGGACCAGTGATTGGATAGTCTGATAGTACTTGGTGAGCTCAAGCTAAGATCGCGGTAGCAGCTGACGTCGAGTTGTAAGATTTTAGCCTACGTTAACCGCTCTAGCCTATCAAGTGTTTGCCTAGGCCTACTGTTATTTTTTATTCTACGTTACCGTTCTAGCCTAGCATTTCTAGTTTAGTAGGTAGCTTAGGCCTACATATTTTCTAGTTTCGTCGTTGTAGCCTATTGCTAGCCTAAGCCTATTGGTGTTTAGCGTTAAATATTTTAGCCTATTTGTGTGATAGCCTATTTATTTTAGGTAAAACGTTTACTTTATAGTAGCCTATTGCATTTTAGCCTTTTTATTATTGGATTTTGGAGCAGTTTGGACTTGGTCCTATTTTAACAAATTTTCTGGGTTTTGAGTACCTAGTTGGGACTTAGGCTATATAAAAAAAAAAAAAAAAAAAAAAAATTTTTTTTTTGAAAGTTGTCTTGTTTGGACTTATTTAGTGCTGTTTAACGTTAGGCCTGAATTTAAATAGGCCTATTGTGGATTTTCATAATTGTTAATCAATTTCAGCCTTTTAAACTATTTTTGCAATTTGTTTTTCTTGTTGTGCACTAATACTTTGCAGCTATGCCTAACTCACTCCCTGAAATTTTGACAACGACGCCAGGAGTTCTAACCATGGCTGGGGCCGTGGTGACTACGTCATCGGTTATCCCTACCTGCTCGTGTGCATCAACAGTTACTACTACGTCAACGGTGTACACACGACCGGTGACCTCGACCGGCTATACTGCTCCGCTCTACCCAACGGATGATCCACGTGTCGGCTGGATACATGAGCTGTCAAAGCAACAGTTGATGGTGGAGATGGCGCGACACCAATTGCCATCACATGGTACACTGGCAGAAATGCGCAAACGTCTCTGCACGTACTGGCGAAGCAACGCTGGTGCACCGTCTTCTCCAACCTCCCAGGAGGAGGTGTTTACGACTGGCCAGGTGTTAGATAACCAGGCCCGGAGTTCGATGCAGGAGCCTACTCCACGCCCATCGCCTTTCGACTACCGAACGGGGTCAATGCCTCAGCCTACTGCGTGGAGACCACCCGGTACCTATGGACTCGTAGGCCTACCCCCTGCTACGTTCCAGCGTCAGAGCCCACCTGCTGCGGTCACCTCGGCATCACATGAACCCTCACTCGCAGGACTGGAGAACTTGACTGACGCTCGACATGCCTTCGACTTCGCTCCGAGGTCTTCGCTCCCGGAAAATTCTGATGCCGATCCGGTACGTCACACTTTGGACCGCATGCGGCAGATGCTCGGCCTATCGCCCAATGCTGACATGCGCAGCCTAGAGCACACGTTAGCCGAGGTGTTGAACCTCGAACAGCGGGGCTCACGACGTGAGGAGGACTACGCCGAGCTTCCAGTCCACGGGATCGACCCGCTAACCTCCCGATACACAGTCCCGTCTCGGCCAAGGGATGGATATGGAGGTGTCCGGTCTTCGTATGTCCTACGGAGTGATGACCGACCTGATGACGTTGCTAAAACGTCGTCCGCCCTCTGTGACAAGGTCCGGAAGTGGAACTTGCGCTTCGACGGCCGACGAGATGCGGTTTCGTTCCTGGAGCGTCTAGAGGAGCTGCGCGAGGCCTACTCTCTATCACCAGAGGACGTTTTGAAGGCTTTGCCTTCACTTCTACATGGCCAAGCTCTCCTCTGGTACAGGAACAACAAAATGATGTGGCGTTCCTTCCACGATTTTAGGCGGGCATTCGAGGTTCAGTTCTTCCCTGCTGGCTATCATCGCCACTTGGATGACGAGATACGGAAGCGCACTCAGGGTGAAACAGAGCCATTTAAAGATTTTGTGATTGCTCTGACAACCCTGATCCGACGGAGCGGCACGTTCTCTAACCAGGAAACCATCGACCTGGTGTACTTGAACATGAGGCCGGAGTACAAGTTCATGATACGACGTCATGACTTTGTCACGCTACCCGACCTCATCGAGCGAGCCGACGAATACGAGGAGCTGCTACGGGAGCGTAAGCTGTTCCGCCCTCCCCCTCCGGTCGCTCAAGCATTGGTGCCTGAGACGGCCTACACGCCCAGGCGTCGAATGGACCGTTTCGTCGATGTTGCGGTGATGGACTATTCTGAGCCCGACCGTAAACCGCAACCTACCTCGCCCAAGACCGGCCGCACTGGTGATTACCCTGCAAGGAGTGGGGGTAACCAGCCAAAGCATACGACAGCCACCGTTCCTAACAATAGAAACCGGGGCCTACCGTCTACGAGCCCATCCAGATCGTCGAGTAACCGCAACCCTCCAGTCTGCTGGAATTGTGATGCACGGGGACATGTCTTCCGAGATTGCGATCAGCCGAAGGTGTTGCGGTGTTACTACTGCAAACAAGTAGGAGTGGCCACTACGAGCTGCGGTTGTCGCGCGGGAAACGCCAGACGGACTCAGGCCGCCGGAGGTCGCCTGAGCCCACGTCCCGTGGCCGCACTACCTCCGAAGAATGGAGCTCATGGCTCCAGTACATAACGGCCTTCACTGAATCGGGTTCAGGCATCGTGAAGTCCCTTGAGCCCGCAGCGCAGCCATCTATGACCTCTACTAAGCTCAATTACGTGAGCACCTCGTACGTGTCGGCTGGAAAATCGTCTGAGTCGACCGACATCCGACCTTTTGTCGACGTCACGCTCCTTGGAAAGGGATTTCACGCTCTGTTAGATACCGGAGCAGTTGTAAACCTCGTCGGGGATGAGGTTGTTCGTCACTTCGACGAGTGTGGGGTAAAACCTGAGATATCTTCGGCGGACCTGAGGATGGCTGATGGTACACGTTGTCGGATTGAGACGAAGTACCACATCCCGGCCCAGATCTTAGGTGAAAACCTCATACTCGGAGCCTATTTTGTGCCTGGGCTCACCACGGACGTCGTATTGGGTATGAGGTGTATTCGAAACCTTAACCTCATACGAATAAACGTCAACCACGATGGCACTTTCGACACGACCACGACTCTTCCTTGTGCGACGGGCACACTGGAACCGCTGACGTCAACGGAAGAACGACATCTCCAGAATTTTCTCGAGAAAGAACTTCCTCTCTTCGATGCTGTTGTGGGACCCACGGCGTTGACTGAGCATGTCATCCGGCTCAAACCAAACGCTGTCCCGATCAAACAGCGCCACTACCCTCGTAACCCTGCAATGCAAGCGGTCATCAACGATGAAGTAGCTGCCATGCTGAAGGATGATGTAATCGAACCATCCGAGAGTCCATGGAGCTCTCCGATCGTGTTGATCCGGAAGTCGACTGGGAAATACCGCTTTTGCATCGACATGCGCAGGGTGAACGACTCCTCGATCAAGGACGCCTATCCTCTGCCTAGGATTAACGCCATCCTTGAGAAGCTCAGGCAGGCCAAGTTTATTAGTACCTTGGACCTGAAGCAAGGCTACTGGCAAGTGCCATTGGCCGTCGACAGTCGCCCCGTGACCGCCTTCACTGTGCCAGGCCTAGGCCTTTTTCAGTTCAAGGTCATGCCGTTTGGCCTACACTCTGCCGGTGCCACCTTCCAGCGCCTTCTGGATCGAGTCATCGGGCCTGAGCTGGAGCCGAAGGTCTTCGCGTACCTTGATGACCTTGTGGTAGTGTCAACATCTTTCGAGGAACATCTAGAACTTCTAGGGGTTGTTTTTCGCCGCCTACGCGAGGCGGGCCTTCGTTTAAACCCCGAGAAGTGTCACTTCGCCCGTAGGGAGCTGAAGTATTTGGGACACATCGTGAGCCAAGACGGAATTGCCACGGATCCTGAGAAGGTCCGCGCCATTCAGGATATCCCCGCACCCACGAACGTCAAGGGACTTCGCAGTTTCCTAGGCCTTGCGTCGTGGTATCGGCGATTCGTCGAGAAGTTCGCTTCAGTAACCATTCCGCTTCGAGGTTTGCTGAAGAAGAACGCCAAGTGGCTCTGGGGACCCGAACAAACTAAGGCATTCGAAGCTCTGAAGCACGCCTTGGTGACGGCCCCGATTCTCGCCTGTCCCGACTTCAGCCAACCCTTCGTGCTCCAGGTCGACGCCTCGAATTATGGCCTGGGAGCAGCGTTAACTCAGAGTGTAAACGACCGAGAAGTGGTCGTTGCGTATGCCAGTAGGCTACTCTCTGAGGCCGAACAGAACTACACCACTACCGAGAAGGAGTGTCTCGCTCTCGTGTGGGCTGTTCGGAAATTCAAGGCTTATCTCGAAGGCTACCACTTCATTGCGATAACCGACCATGTCGCCCTAAAATGGCTGCTTAAGCTCAGTGAGCCTAGTGGGCGCCTGGCTCGGTGGGTTATGGAGTTGCAGCAATTCGACTTCGAGATAAGGTACCGCAAGGGGACAGCGAACAGAGTGGCCGACGCCCTATCTCGTCAGCCGGTCCCTGAGGCGCCCAGCTCGTCTGGTGAACCCGATCAACCTACGTTTGAGGTCGGAGTTTTAACCAGACGCGGTGCTAGGGAACAGTTGCGGTTACGACGCCTAACCGATGCTGAAGGTGACGAACCTTCACTCGGTGATGATCCGGCGGGTGACGTTATCGATCACGAAGCTCCTGGTCCGACGCAGCAGGAGACTGACGACCCATCTTCCGACGTGGACAACGATGGTAACCCGCCGGGCAGCCACAGTGCTTGGTACGACCGCCTTTGCAATCTGGTCAGCAAACACCCTGGGCGATACTCGAGATACCAGCTTCGCGACGGTAAGCTGTATCGTGCTGTCTCGAGGAAGGATCGACCTACGACATGGAGGGTGTGTGTGCCAAGCGACCAAGTATCCGTGGTACTGCACGAAAACCACGACACGGCTACGGCAGGACATCTTGGGGTGAAGAAGACGTTAGCCCGAGTTGGTGGGGAGTACTTTTGGCCTAACTGGCGTCGTGAGGTGAAGGCCTATGTACGGTCTTGCGCCCAATGCCAGGCCTATAAAGTACCCCAAACGAAACCAGCTGGGAAAATGTACTTCCGACAACCCCAAGGACCGTGGTACGCAGTGTCAGCTGACCTAGTAGGCCCATTGCCTAGATCACAGCGGGGTCAGCGATTTCTGCTCGTGGTGCAGGATACCTTCAGCAAATGGACGGAACTCGCCTCCATTGCGTCTGCAACCGCAAAGAATGTGGTGACGAAGCTGAAGGCTGTCCTACTTCGACATGGAGCTCCGGATGTGCTGATTACGGACAACGGCACGCAGTTCGTCGGTAAACTGGTTCGAGAGTTGGCTGCGGAGTGGGGCATCACGCTACAGACGACGGCCCCCTACAGCCCCCAGTCAAACCCAGTCGAGAGGCAAAACCGGGTGGTGAAGACTATGATTGCACAGTTCGTAAAAGGCAACCATAGGTCTTGGGACAACCACCTGGTGGAGTTTCAGTACGCCCTCAACACAGCTGTCCACGACTCTACTGGATTCACTCCTGCGATGCTGTGTTTTGGACGCGAACTGAAGCCTCCCTGTGCCGTCCGTGGCCTTTCGTTTGAGGTGTCCGAAACTCCCCAAGGTCCCTCGTTAAGTGAGACCCATCGCAAACGACTGGAGGACTTTCAGCGTCTGATCGCGCAGACACGCAATAACCTCAAGGCCGCCTACGAAAGGCAATCAACATATTATAACCTCCGTCGCAGGGAGGTGACGCACGAAGTTGGCGCGCAGGTGATGAGAAGACTCCACGTCCTGTCTTCTGCTGCTGACGCCATCGTAGGGAAATTAGCACCAAAATATCATGGCCCCTGCATTGTGGTCGGTCGTCAAGGTACTAATCTCTACGAGGTACGTGATGAGGATACTGCTGCAGTGCACGTCGTTCACGTGAAAGACTTGAAACCTTTCTGTGCACGTGACTAGTCTGCAAGGATCCCGCAACCGCAGCGACGTCTGGTGATCCGTTGTTCGTCAGTCCTTTCGGCCACGTCAAGCTGCCGACAAGCAGCCATAGCTAACCCTCGTCTGGGGGTGACGTATCCTCGTGAGTAGCTCTTCGCCCCGCTTCCAAGACTCCGAGCCTGCCGTACTACCCTACCTTTGTAAACCCCACGCCTACTCTTCACCTTTGGTTACTCTTCGCCCCGATTCGTTTTCGTCCAGACCTCTGAGGCAACTCGGCCTCAGACAGTCTACATCATTCCTAATTTCGCCCACTTTTCGTCGTCAACACCCTGGAGCAGCCGGACCAACGGGGTCCGGCATCGGCTTCTGTCAACTTTTCCTGCCCACGATCCTACTGATGTGTCATCTGCAGGGAAGTTCAACAGCTTTTTTTCTTTTTCTCGTTTTTCTTTTTTTCGTTCCGAAGTGTGGAGGGGGTGTAACGGGTCAAATGTGTAGGGGGTAAAATAACGGCTAAACCACGAACTTTAAACAGCTAAACATAAGCTGTTGAGTAAGCCTAGTCGCGACACTAAACTGACGTCGTACCTAACCTCCAATTCCAAGACCGCAGACGACGTTGGTGTCAGTTTGGTTGTTTGGCTGTTCGACTGCGTCTGAGGCCGGGCTACGGGAGAGAAGATGAGCAGCGAGGTCACCTTTGAGCGGTACGCGGCTGTAAGCCGGTTAAAGCTGCCATGCGCCTGCCTTCGCTGCCAGTTTTTTTTTTGTTTCGGTAACTCGTTGACCAATCAGGAATCGTTTTAACTTTCGTCTCGATTCTGAGACGAAGGTGAAGTAAGAAGAAGTTTTGTGAAGTTTTCGTCATTCGTAATCCCGGCTTTTCGGAAGTTTGTTTCGTTTTTGGTTCGCTCTCGAAAATTCGTGCAAGTTTAAGTTCGTATCGCAAGCTCTGAAAGCTTAAGTTCGTACGTATTGTTTCGTAGTGAATATTTTGATATAATTTCGTCATCGGGTAAGTTTTGTAACTAACTTACAGATTATTGTATATTATTTGACCAGTTTTCGTGTACTTAACTTGGTTGAACTTGAAGGCTAGGCCTGATTCGCAGACCTAGTCATACGCCTTAACCAACAATTTGAGTAAAGTACTGCAGTTGGTGAAATATATTTTCAATTACGTTTCATAATCCGTCTTGGGACTTTCTTTTTTAATTCTGAAAACCCCTTTTTTAAAGTTCCCCAGACGTACCAAAGTCTGTTCCAGCAGACAGGTTTCTGCTGGACAAGTTCTGTCGAAGTTGGTCTAAGTTGAACACGTGAGGAAGTTAAAGTTTTAGTTTTTCGTTTTTGGCTCAAGGAGCAGTTTCACCTTTTTAGTTTCGTTTTTTTTGTTCGTTCCTCACCTGGACCACTTAGGCTAACTTGTTTTCTTATCATTTTAGTAAATTCAGACTCTGTGGGAGTTAGGCTAGGTTAGGCCTATCTTGTACTAACCTTGTTTGTTTCAGGGTGACGACGTAACTCCGTAGGTAAGCGGAGTGCCTACTTAGCTTACTTGTTGATTTGTTAAGTTAGCTAGTAGTGTGTCATTTAGATATTTGCCCACAGAGTCAAGTCAAAATTATTTATTTCCCCACAAGCCCTAGGCTAGAGTGGTGATTTCGAGTAGGGTGTTTAGTAACCCGCAACGTTCGTCTCGAGCTCTGACAACCAGGGCTATCAAAGTTAGGCTATCCGAATCACTATCGACTCCTGGGAAACTCCCCGCGACCAGACTAGGGCGAATCCTGGGATCTCGTTTTCTTACCGGTGGCGTAATTTACCTCTTGTCGTCCGCCAGGAAAATTACGTCACAAATTTTGACGAAAACATTACTTTCTTCTTATACTAAAGGGAGGGGGAAGGTAGGTAAAATTGTATAGAATATATGCAGTATCTAGTACAGTAGAACCTCTATTAACTATTACCCTTGGGACGGGGAGCGTGACGATTAAGCGAATAGACGGGTAACGAAATCCCGTTATAAACATGTACTATATGTTTATTATTGAATAAATACCAAGGATTATTATAAATATATCTACAACTATCAACTATCAAGTGAAATACGAGTATTTCTTACGTACATTAAAATCTCAACTTTTAAAATCTATAAATCAGAACTTTCGTGAGTAAACTATAGTTGATTATATTATTGGTGGTTTTCCAAACCAAGGAAGTAAAACAGTTTCTTAAACGTTTCATATTAATTAACAAAACATTTAACTTTTGTATTATGACCAAAGTATGTTCGTACCCAATAATACTTTAAAGTAAGTTTTACTTGTATTTTCATTACATTACGCAGCTACTACTGTAATATTTTCTGTGTTTGGGACTATAGCAACAATGGAGTTAAATCATGATGTTAGTACATATAAATATTCATGATATCATTTATGTGGTAACAAATATCTACGACACACATTACAGCTAACCAATACATATTATCTGTACCTGTGATTAACACAGTTACGTTCCTATGCATACTTAGTGTTAATTGAATACAATATGAATGTTTGCGGTATACAGTGTACCCCACGATCAACAGCCATACTCCAGGTAAGGTTGTAAGGTTGTAAGATTGTATGTAAGGTTTATTGTAAGGTTGTAAGGGTGTAAGGGTCAAAATGAAGATAAAATCAAGAATGATGTTTTTGCAAAATCACTTGGTTAACCAGATATCCGCCATATTGTATTTTTACATGAGCATTTTTATTTTCCAAATGTTTAACCTATCTTTGTGCCACTTGTATGTGAATGTAGAAAAGACTTAAGTTAGGCAAAGAAGTAACATGGTCCAGTTAAATATTTCAATATGGCTACCGTTTTATTGATTTTATTTAAACTAAAAAAAATAATTTTATGGAAAAATCCCTAGACACTTTTATTTATTTTGTATTTCCTACCAAACTACACCAAGTTTAAAATGATCGAGTAAAAATAACTGAAATATCATGATTTTTAGCTGTAAAATAAGGTGCTACGTGACTAGCCTGGCCTTATTCTACCTCGTTGTGTGGAGCCTATATAGTATATACCCTGATCTGTGAATCACCATTATGCATTGCGGTACAATATTGTGTAAATTATATATTTATAGTACCTGTACAACAATAATTAATCGGTCCGGATGGATCCAACGAACTCGTTTAAAAAAGGCTGACTATAATTTAACTTGGCCTATGCCACTTGGTATAAATGAAAATGTAACGAATAGGCCAACATGCCATTTTGTAGTTGGAATAAAAAAGTACTTAAAAGCATCTAATCATAATTATGGATTAAACTTAAGGTTTAAGCATTCCCAATATAACCAAAGGTCTCTTGTTTTTACCATTGGTGTTATGTTTCTGAGGGATATTCCCATCTCTCCCCACTGTTAGGGTTGTTAATATTGTCCGGGGACTAAACTCATGTTGAGGGGAGCGTGTGTTTTAACACTGTATTTTTTTCATTTGTGAAAACAAAACTCTGTACTTCATGAATACAAGTTACGTAGGTAAACTTTGTTTATCAGTATATCTTCCTTGCATCTTCCAAGGGAAGCTGGCATAATATTTTTAATTTAAATAATTCCTTGAAGGTAAATTTAAACAGTTTTTCCAACTACAAAGCTAGGTAGTTTAGTATTTAGTGATGCGAATAAATGTCAACCGATCGCATTAAACATAAGAACAATTAGTACTACAAATGTATCACGAGCACAATACTAACTTATGATATAGGCTACAGTTCAATATATCCAAGTATATATATATGTTTAACCGTTGTTTATTAAAAAGGACCCAAATTGTTTTGGAACACGACTGAACTGTATTTATGTCCCCGTTTTATGCTCTAGATTGGAATGAACATTTATAGGACGACTTGTTTTCATAAATGTCAAAATCCTATTAATACAACCGCGGTAAATTGTGCCAATACAACAAATGGGGTTTATCCATTTGGTTGAAGTTGGGAAGTTCTTCATCATTTTGTTTGTTTTAATCCTATTAGTTATTTAATATTAGGGAATGATAAACACTATAATACTCTCAAAAAAATTTATAATTGAGAGTATATGAAGGAAAATTATATAATTCGTTATAATTATATAACTATATAATTAATTTTATAATGCTTATTTATTTCTCTGAGTAATAGGTATTGTATATCACATAATTGAGTTAATAATGACAAAGGTAGATGTTTAAGTTAAACTATCACACTCAAATAGATTTGGTACTCATCTGATGTGATATAAAATCAAAACCTTTGTATCATAATATGTGTATCTTGGATAATGATCAAACTCAATTCAAAGCACTCAACATATATTTCAAGCCAAACTATAAAATAGCACTGAAATACAGTGGTTCTGAGGTAGCCACTGACCAATAAATTCCAGTGTGGTCAACTTAAGGAAATCATCCAACAAGTTAAAGGAAGGTCGGCCTGGCTGCCTCACTGTGGGTGTCTGGGCAAGTGAAAAATTGCTTCGGCTTCTATCTTAAATGTTCTTATTTCAACAAGTCGTTAAGTAACAATAGTCTAGAAACAGTATGTGAGTTAACGATTTGAAAATGATAGAATAATATTTTTGGAAACTATATTTGCTTCGTTACGTTAAAAAGGGGGGAGTTTAATTCTTGTTGTTGTATAGGAAATAACCTGAAGGACTTTATTCATATTGGTATGTTTTTCTATCTTGCATACAGAAATTTAAATCACAAATATGAACAAAAAATTACTCCATTGGTTTAAGGTGACATTTTATTGAAAACAAAACTTTATTTTCATTAAGATACCTCTTTATTTCGTGACAAAATGTAGTCCTCAAACTTAATTCAGCAACATTTTTTACCGTCAAAAGGAATAACTGTTATGTATTAAAACATGTCCATTTTAACTCATTCGTACAGAAAATGCTAAAGAATTGAACTGAATATTTCAAATATTATATTCACTAAAGTTTATTTTAGGAAACTGATCCCTTACGAAAAAATATCTAAGTAGAGGGTCTGTTTGGTTAGATATAATTTATTACTTATTGTTTCCTCAACTACCAGAGGACGATTTTAAGTTACAGTATTAATCGGAGCTACAGTACAACGACGGTAATACTACTTTAGGGTAGTGAAAATGTAAACAATAAAATCAACAGGAAATCGTCATTGATGAAAAAGTGTTCATGTTTTACACAAGTAACATGGTGTTATTTATGAAAATATGAATCTGAATATTTATCAGGTGTAGTTATATAGCCATGGATTTTAAATATTAAATTGTATTTTATTTAACAAATATTTTTATTCAATGATTCATAAAATACAATTTGGACGTATACGGTATCGTTAATAATATAGTCAACGTTAGAAATATGACGTGAAACTACTATTATAAAATGTATTGCATTTGACTAGTTTTAGAAAATCGAAAGGGTATTATTTTCCTTTTTTTAATTTGCATAATTTTTTTTTGGCCTTATTAGTCTGGGAGTGGTACTTTTATAGTAATATTAAATTTAAGTAATATTAGTAAAGCTTAAATCTGGGCTTATTGTAATAACACGTTGTATGACATCATATTTTAAAATAGCATTGAAATGTAGTTTGGAATATCTATGAAGAATTTAAAGTAGCTAAAAGTTAAGAATGTAAACAAAGTTAGCTTTAGGTAATGACGAAGGGACTATTAATCTTCATTTATTTAAGACTGACCTCAAACTATCTTTATACAATTTCTATGACCTTAATTAGGTTAATTTAAATTAATAATAAAGTTAGACATTGCTTAGAATCATCGTCCTTTACATTATAACAGCAACTAAGAAGACAATTTTAATTATATAATTATTAATTTTATATAATAATCCTCTACGGATCCTTTATGAATAAATCCTCATAATAAATGCGTAATAAACTATGTTACGATACTTTTTTTTCGTTGGAAATATTTATTTAGGTATTAAACTGTTTTCAAACGTACTTACTGGGAATTTGGTTTACAAACTATATTACAAAGTTATTTATTTGTTGAAAAACTTTAGTAAAAAGATGTGTATTCATTACGCTTTAATCTTAAAAATTCCACCTTTTTTACTTTGGAGTTTTTTTAAGTAGAATATCATAATTTTGATATGCTCTAGATGCTTCTCTGACAACCAACTGATAAATAAAGAGGAAGTATTTTTTTTTTATCAGTGACTAGCTTCTTGTTGGGAGAACTTAAATATCTACGAGTATACAGTTCCTTTTTGCATTAGAAAAGTGTTTTTCTTACTCTAAAATTAGACGAGAAGGTGTGCTCTGAACCATCAGGCTAATTTATATTCGTGATTGGTTGGATTAGAACCGTGATCTACAAAGTCTCATGATCCAACCATTAGACAGCCATATTCCCTATAAGTAAATATTTGACATCTTCGTAGTAACATTACAAAGAGAGACTACATATAAATATGGAAACTGTACAACTAGTCCTATTTGACTAATATCGCGTTTATTCCGTACTTGCACTACCTTCTCTTACTCCGTCTATACAGCATATGATTCACCCCAACACATTTCAAATTAATGACCATGTTACTCTATACAGCACACTATTGTACAGAATAAAGACTCTGATAATGAGCCTTACTTCCTATGGGGTAGGTTTGTAGTCCAGTATTGTATGTACCACTGCGGAAATCAAGGCCATTCACCCAATGATACATTAGTGCCTGGGTGGTTTGTTGGCAAATATGGTATAAAGTGATACTGGTATGGCCAACTGACTGTTTCAAGCAAATGGAAATATAAATTTTTAATCTTAATGAACTAAAATATGTTGTACACTTGTTAACATATTTTAAGCTTTTTAAGTGCCACGGAAATGTAGCAATCTTAAAACATAATGGCCCAAAGTACTTTGCGTTCTATATTCCAACTTGAAATATTGAAATAAGTGGAGGAAGATGGTAGTGCATTTGTGATTAAATATAAAAGCATCAATTTACATGATACTAACACTTCAAACTTGTGTATTTAACGTTTAATGTAAAGTAATGCGTTACATTTAACCTGAAAAACAGAAGAAAAAATCCCTTGACTTCAAGTAATACAAAATTTTTATATTGGTGTATACATCCCTTATATTTGGTTAGCTGTGGTCAAAAGAGAATATAGTTTAGTACGAGTTTCAACACGCTAATACTATTAACATGGTATTTCAGTTTTTCTACATATGATTGCTGAGATGAATGCAAAATATGGTAGTTTAAATATTTGGGACTTTTTCCAGATCATTTTGGTGCATATAAATATTACAGTATTTTAAAGTATCACAATCATAAACATAAACTAATTTTGGTTAATTATTTATCATAAAATATATATATTTGGTTTATTACACTTATCTTAGAATAAGCTACTAACATCACATTAGTGGTTGTGGTAATAGTGGGTGTGATAAATGTTTTTAAATTTGGCTTTCATTCTGAGAATGCCCTGATAGTTTTTGTAAAAACCTTCGATGGTGGCCTGTCATAGTTTGAATCATTGCAATATTTTTTTAAAATCTGCAATTTCTTCGGACTATGATATCGTAAGACATTTTTATAATATGTTGCAATAACACACTAAAAATCTATTAATATACCACAATTTCTAACTTTTTCCTTGAAGAAACTTGCTTTGTATTAATTTACAATCCTGTTACTCAATTTATTTGCCGATATTGGATTGCAATATCTATTGAGGTATCATTTCTGCGTGCTTGTATCGATTAACGGATATTAATGTACACAATTCAGTTTGCATATCGGTTTATTATGCATTAATTGATGGACACACGATAAACATCATTACTGCATGCAATTACACCTATGTCTACTGATGTAGTTATGGAAATCTATAGCTGGATAACTATGATAATCTGGGACGATTTTACTGTAATTGCTCCTGAGTTAGATATTCGTACTGTCAAAATGGTTTTAAGATTTAAGCTACAGACTAATTTATTACAAGTAGCATAACTGCAGTAGAAAGCCTTGCCGTTTCCAAGGGATTTATTTTAAATATTTATAAAACAGAGTCAACTTCAGAGTAGAGAGGTTATTACAGAGCTCTCTTTTATGTTTGAAGGTCACTGGTTCGATTTAAAAGGTGGTCGTTTCTGGAGCTTGATACCATTTAGATATCAATATATGATGCTATCTAACAAAATATCGATGTTACATATGAACAAGGCCAGAATAGGTAACACTATTTTTCAAAAACGTTAAAAAGTGGCGATGGCAAAGAGCCCCACAAATAAAAACGGGCAGAAAAACTATATCGACGCAAATGTGTATTTTTGTAACCAAAGTTTCTTCTGAATGGATTGCAGTTAAATTTAAAACACACTTTTATTACATTTAGTAGAAGCGTACTGAGTTATATATAGTAATTAATTTAGGGCTCTATCTCATATGATATTAAAACTTTCATATTATCCTTATGAACATAAAATATTACTCTTAGCTACAGTTTGTATACACAGATCTTGTTGAATGATGTGGTGTTACATTTTCCACTTTTTTATGATGTAGAGATAAAATGTTCGTTTTGTAATAGTCGCTTTTGACTACGGTATATTAAAAGAACACTAGGTGCTGCGCAGAGAATTCAGCAATCTCCCAACCGATCAGTTGGACAACACACAACAGACAAAGGCTTGTTCTTTACTAAACTGAACTATAATCATAAACTATACTTTATTTGTGGGATTCATTGAATATGATAAAAATGGTTTTGGTTCATACAACGATTAACGCTTTTTGCAAGGTTAAGTTTGAACATATACAGTTTAGCTAACAAATAAATAAAGTATATAAAATACTAACACAAAATTTATAAGAGTGATCAATAACAAAACTTGTTGAATTAAAAAATCGATTATAGAGTTTGATACCCTTTGAAATAATATCAATTTTTTTTATTTCCATGATTATATAATCGTGTCTAATCTTTCTAGGAACTTGTACAACTCTGATTCCAACCTGAAGAACCACACGACGAGCCTCTACATAGCAAACACCCTATTTAATCATCCTCGCCACCTCCGGTCTCCAGCACTTTTTACCCAACCCAGATAATCCCTTTAAATATCTCCCCTCATTTCAGGGGCAGGCTGGAGAATGATATCTAAATGCATATTTATGAGGTACCTGCGGCTGATGAGGCGGTATATACGTGTAAACGGCCCAAACAGCTCCACAAGGCAGCTGTGGCTGAGGTGACGCGCAGCTGGCTTCAACACGTGATTAGTCCAGTGAAGGCGGTCTGTAATTTGTACCTAGTTAGCCTCGCTGCCCTGGGGTAATGGTATCCATGGCCCCGCCCCAACGTCGCTGTGCCTCCTGGCCGATAGGACCACACCTTCGGGGAATATTGCGGTGATTACCAAATAACCGAGTCCAGAGCTATATTTGGGACACGCTGAACTCCTGTGATTGAAAATATTGTGTTTCGTACGATATATTTTAGAACTGTACTTAGAATTAAACAACCATGAAGTGAGCTGGTCTAGGGGCAAAGCGTGAGTCGCTTAAGTTAAAATACTAACAAGCACCAATCGTTTATAGCTTTGCCATATTTTTATTAACCTCT
This sequence comes from Macrosteles quadrilineatus, assembly GCF_028750875.1. Classification (NCBI taxonomy): domain Eukaryota; kingdom Metazoa; phylum Arthropoda; class Insecta; order Hemiptera; family Cicadellidae; genus Macrosteles; species Macrosteles quadrilineatus. The sequence goes on from NW_026542597.1 coordinate 46,767,937, forward strand.
AAGGTTGGCCTAGAATGTGTAAAAACTGTTCCGGACAAGGGTAGTACTGCCACTTTTGATATCTAAGTTACTTGTTCCAAAATCAAATTATCTAGGTTTTATCTCTTTATGTATTACAAGTATGTTTTGCATATTGTTTTTTTAATTTATTTTAACCAAAAGCAATCCCATTACAAAAAAGACTGAAATCACCCATAATGAAAATACTTAATGGTAAATAAACATTGGTAAATCTACGTCAACAAGGTAATTTCATAGAATAATAAACATCACCAAATGAAAGAAGGCTAAAACAATTTACACGGCTTGTGCACGACATAACATTAATAGGAGCCCGCAGGTAAGTGAGGGCTATTCTTTTCATCCTCGAGTTGTCGCTCTTGTTACGGAAACCGGTATATAATTTTCACCCCTTACCGCCGTAATATGACATGAATAAATCTGGCGCTCACCTGGCCTGTGGGGTGGTTCCCCCCCTCTCTCTCACTGACACCCGCCTCCACAACTAGGTTGTCTTGTTAAGCATCCCCTACCTGCCTATCCTAATTGGCCACCTTTTTGTGCCCTTCTCTCTTATTACTCGTAATTTATGAACTGCCTCGACATTAACAGCAATAAAGGAAGTGTCATGTTTTAATAACGCCGCCCAAATGAGTGATCATGTTTATTAAGGAGGAGACGCTGCGAAATAACACTTAGGGTGAGTGGTGACGTCAGCTTTAAACTCAATGCTTTGAAGTAAATGACAGAAAACAACTCGGATGCAATCAATAGAGCTATCTAAGTTTCGTTTTCCACGTTAAGAATATTGTTAAATAAGAATCATCTACATTTTTTAATGGAGAACAATTATTTTTTTTCACTCACAAGTATTAGTCGAAGGGTAATAATTATAACATTGACTAGGTACGTAATTTAAAGTTATTCAGCAACAGATGTAGGTACACGACTTCAATCCATTACATGAAAGAATCCTTTGTTATCCTTACTCTGTCCGCATTTCTAGAATACTCGTACTTGCTTTAACATAATACTACATTCATATTACAACCATCACAGTAACATCACACAAGACCAAGATCAACCCAACCTTGCAATCGATATAATGGAGCGCTCATGGACCAAAACGACGTGCGTACGGATGTAAACGTAATCGGACGAGTGAACCAGTGATTTGGCGGGTAAAATATAGTGCAAGTCCGGCGTGTGGCGCGCCAGCTGTTTACCTGCTAACAAGTCGCCAATCACGCTGATTGTTTCAGCTTATTTCCCTACGAGATTACATGTTTGAGGTAGATCCGTGAGGCAGATTGCCCCAGCAGAAGACTCGCCTGTGGCGGCAGTGTTACCAGCGCAGCGTCGCAAACCATCATTTCCCCGCTGCTTCTACGCTTGTCCCGCGGCACTGCGCATGTTTTTGAGCGCATGCGTCGCAGTGTTCTCTTTCCACCTTGCCGGGGGCGCTCAAGGCAATGGCACGTGTGAGCCCCCAGGAAAGTGTTGAAATTGGACTGTACGGTTTATATAACTAGGAAGTTATTTGAAAATTGAGAGACATTGCTACACGTTGCATGCGTGTAGACACCGAAACAGAAATATATCATATTAAAATCAATGATTTGTTTAATCATTTATCGTTTCCTTAAATTTTTATGAAAACACCTTCAAAGGTTGATTTTTAAACTCGTCGAAGTATGCTTCGAAATGATTTTATCTTCAATATTTCGTGCGATTGATCTCAAAGACCTCAAATATTGATTGTGTTTGTAATAAAGCTAACTTTTAAACTAGCAGTATCAAGAATATGCAATGAGAAACCGCTGGTATTGTACCAATGAAAGGTAACATTAGTGTGCTTAAGATGTAAATTAATCATCAAGTTATTTAAACAAAACATTTCTTATCATACTATATTGTATTGTATGTAAGTAACAATCATTAGTAAATTGTTCCTTCGTTTTGATGCTTGTTGCCAACATTGTATTACAATCAAACTGAATAATAATTTAAACTTGTTATTATTATTTGTTACATAAAAATATTTAACTGTAAAAATTCCACAGACAATGTTTCAAGGCCCTGTGTATTCTGAGTTCTTATAATATTTGTTAAACTCTACTCTTAGTATTTTTTTTATCAAATAAATATTTCTCCTAAGAAAATAACTGAGATTAGGACTTGTATTTCCTCAACATACATTGATCTAATGACAAGCCCCCCCCCCCCCAACGTCACTTGGACCCCCCTTGTCTGTCAACAGTCGTCTTTACCCACACGTTGACGGGTGTAAGTGGCCGTGTCCGCAGCTTTGTCCCTGGTCACTCGATTGGTCTCACTCCCTGGGAGACTTCAGTAACCACCACACCCGTGACCAACTCGGAGATGTGGACACGGGAAATGGACTGATTGAGCTTCTGGTACAAGCAGAACCATCAGATCTTGTAAGGAGATCCTAGCATTTCATTAAAACTGTCTACAAGTTCAGCGACCTGTATATACATGTAAACTATCCTATATTCTAAAACAAGCGTGTGTACGGACAAACTTCTATTTTCGTCCGAGGATTTTTTTTTAAATGGGGTATTTGGCTACGAGAAATTGATTGGACTTAGTCACAAGGCTGAAAAAAATCCAGTTTCTGTCCTACAGCCCTTTAAAGTGTCCATTTTATTGTCAATACCTTTTTGTAGCTGTAGTTAATAAAAACAACCGAGACAGGTGTATATGAATGTGTACTTTGTATAATATAAAATTCGTTTATATTGATTACCGTACATAATCAATATCTTTAATTTAGCTAATTAACATATATATATATGTAATGTGCAATTCAATCCGAGTAAAGCTCGGTCTCCTGGTACTACTAGTTAATTATTGAGCACCACCATTGCTTTTCCCATATGAGGTTTCTTTTAACGAAATCTCTAGTTTCTAGTTACTAGTTTCTGAAAGCGCTTGTGAAAAAAAACAAATTATTATATATTGGCCTTGTTGAACATTTAAATTTAGTTATATATTTCATTAAGCTATTAATATTTTACTAAAAACCACACTTTATTAGCCTCCCTGTAGCAGCAAACCTAGGTACTCGTTAAACCTAATGTTATTTAAATAGATTTTGTTGAAAATAAATTCAAACAAATGGAAATTCGCTTAGTCGGTAGGTTTGCTGCGGCGGGAGTATTTTAAAGTTATACGACGTTTTCAATGTTTCAATAGCATGGCATGCTTTAGACATCTCCATTAAAATTTGTTAACAGTAACATATATGATACTAAAACCGCAATACTTATCATAAATGTTATCGTAATTACATTTGTAAAACCCCTAAAACGTATACTTAATAATCGTAGTTATGATACATTACCAAGTTAAAATTATCATGGGAATATTTTCAACTCCAATAACTCTTGCTAAAACAAAGAGCAGTTTGCAGAAATAAGAAATATACGTCACTTTTACAACAGGGTAAATAAAAATGTAAATGAAATACAGGGTAGTGACACGTTAATACCCGAGGGCAAGAAACATCTAGTTTTGTCCCGAAAGACTTCATTTAACAGCAAACAAAGAAGCACTCATATCTCCTGAGATTTGCTTGGCATTATTAAAATGATCTCGTAAACAGAAGAGTCCCTTGAGGCTATTTGTACTCATGCAGTAAAAGAAAGAAGCAAATTTATCATCTTATTTATTTTAATTTGTGCGAGTGCTTTGCACAAGAATATTACAACGTGCGTAGCAACTCAAAATAGTTTATTTGCTGACGTCAATGATGGATTGAGATCATTTCTAAATGTTCTTCTATTTCTTATGTACAGAATGGTGGGATTTGTATAAATATATGATAGATTTAAAATATAATTGCATAATATTTTATGAAAGAAATGCATGCTATTTAATGAAATGTATACTCGATAAGTAAAATAATATATTACGACCTACATCACCTGTCACATAAAAAGCGTTCATTAGGGTTAAAAAGAGGAAACGATGAATGTTGTATATCTGTATAATGTCAACAGTCATTATTGTAAAAAACAAACCACAATTAATTCTCAAAATACTGAATATTTTTGCTGCTGATCTTGTTAAAAGTCTGTGTCTTTATTCGGCTTTGTAAATAAATTATTCTCCAGGCAAACTAGCTTTAAATAATTGTAGAAATCGATACCGAAGTATTTTGCACTCATTATACCATACCTGTTTTTTCCTTAAGCAATATTGTTTTAAAATGCAATACATTATTGTAGTACATAAACCTTTACGTCTTATTAGTTTAGGTATTTTTGATAGTTACTGTACAATAAATTACGAGTAAATAAATAAAATTTTTTATCAAATATAGCCAATTCATTTATTTTCTACCAAGCTTCCAACTTTGCACTGAAACATACAGAATAGTATATTACCGACTAAAATATTGAATGCTAAATTACATGAAAACCGTAAATATTAAGAACATTGTAAAAAAAGATACTTTAAATCCAAATCAAACTAAGCCTTGTCTGTTAATATCAGATAACAAACAACCAAATTATCCGTTTTTTCTACATTCGGTTACGCAATTTAATAGAACTACCATACTGTTATTGTTACTGGTTTTTATTTGCTTTATTACAGCACGTAAAATGGTTATATATTATGGGTTAAGTTTGTATATTTGTTACTTCGCTCTCGAAATAGGCATCAAAAAACACGTATAACTAAGTTCTGCGTAAAAATAAGTAATAGACCAGTGGTATAGCCAGGAAAATTCTACTGTTCCCATGATATGCATTTAAACTTTTGAAAATTTAACATGGGCCTTTAGGGTGCCATGCTGCCATGACAGATTTGGTAAAAGAAAAAAATCTTAACACAGCTTATGTTTATATAGAGCAAAAGTAAAGAACAATCAGATTAATATCATTTTGCGTGTGAATAACTCCCACCACATCAAACCTGCAGACAAGGCAATTTTCTATATGCCTGATAAATTTTAACTTAAATATTTCCTTTAAAATGCCTAATTTATTTAGTATTATTTAGCTTTGTTATTTCCCTAAAACTGCACCGATCGCATCTCTTTTCTCAGAACTGGAGAGAATGTTGAAAGGAACCAGCGACTATTGACGCACGGAAGCAAGTCTAGCTCTCAACGCCGGATTACCCATGATCCTCTGTACGTAGCAGCTGTGATGGATGTGTTATAGGGCAAGGCACAAGACCAAGACCTGTCTTCGCGTATTTGAGAAGTGGATAACGTGTAAGTAGAAAATACAAAATAAAACTAAAGAAATACATTGTTGAGAATTAAGATCTTTTAATTGTTAGGTATTACATTTTTTTCCAAATATTTAAAAGTTAAACCTCTTTCTCAATAGTTTATTCCTCATACCTACCAACCATACATACTTAAAAATAAATTGTTTTGGTGGTACACTGGTAATTTAAAAAAATTGACTAGAATCAATTAAAGAACATGTGTAATACCATTATGTTAGTGTACTGTAATTAAATTAAAGCATTATCAAGATTAAACTTTTCCCCTTTGCTAGTAAAAATCTATGAACACTATTTAAGACATTGTGTGTGTCTTGACGATACACTATCAAATTCTAAAGAGAAGTTTTCTTTAATTGATTCTGTTTCAGTAGCACGTGAATGTTGCGGAACAAATGTGATGTATAAACCATCATCTTGTTGTTTAGTATCTCTTCAAATGCACCCGAAGCTACTATTGTGTAATGATTAGTTGCAGGAATACAATGATTCCCATTTACTTACCCCAGCACATTCGTTTACTCAGCATATTGCTAATTCCGCTGCTCGGTTTGTGTTCTACTTTCCTAAATGTATTTTATTGAAATGTTACTATTCCATTATACAAACTCATGGGTTGCTTAGTACTGCAGGCAATCCAGTGATGTAGTATGTTATTAAAGTTAATCTTATTACACGGAAATAAATATTTTTTTTCAATTTATTTTGTTTTATTGGTGGCTTATTATAGTAACTATCTTACTTGAAAATAAATACTCATAATATACGCATTTAGGTAAATCTTTAAAGAGTAGCCTACATTTGCAGATCTGTATTGTGTGCCCGTTTGGTTTAACTACAAACTTCAAACTAAGAAAATATTCAAACTGCCAAAAATTCTTCATATAGTGATTCTTGTAGATCCGATTTTCGTAGAAATAATACGATGACATTCCCATAAATTTTATTTTTTTTTATCCTTGTCCTTCTTAAAAAATAATTCAAAACTGTTTCATATTCATGAGTCATCCCACCACTTCAATCTTAGAATGAACTTTGACCTATTCCAATATCTCGTACCACTTTTCATAAAAACCCGTCATTCTCCATGTGTATCCGTCTCTTCAATTCTCTTACCAATGCAATCAAGCGATAAAATTATTAAAAAAGAATTTAAGCATGGTTTTAGGAAATATTTGGTTGATAAGGAATTGTACCAGTGTTTCTTCGTTTTAAAATGTGAATAGTATGTACCTCCTGAAGTTTGCATCTTTATTTTAATGGGTCTGATTTATTTAGTTTTAGTGACTTTTGCCCTGTACATTTTTCTAATATTATGGCAATAAACGATTCTGAATCTGATTCCGTATCATTAGGGTACAGTATCATAATACGGCAACTTATTAAAACTACTAATATGCTACATATTAAGTAAAATTATAATAATCCTAAACAAATACGCTTTGGCGAGTTTTATTGAAGAAACACCTGTCAATTAAATTGGATTTACTTAAAGTTAAGGTAAGGTTACGAGTTTACTATCAACCAATAAACATTCAAAAAAGGAAACATGTTTGAATACAAAGATTTTAAAACCACGAATCATAAAGATTTTGAAAAAGTAGTATAACAGTGTAAAGTTTTAGTTTTTAGGATCATCAACCAAACAAATCCCCAACGCGACATTTTCTGTTTGCTTACAGATTGCCTTATTAAGGTGACGTCAACTCCATTACAAAAAGACATCTCTTTCAGTTTTGTTTTCGCGTTTCTAGTTTTCTATGTTTATGAATTGTTTTCATCGGTATATGTACATACTACTTATACGTGCTAGTACTTAAGTTCGTTTTCTCATTGTTTGTTTTGTTTTTGTTTTTTTTTAAGTTGGTGGCCTCTTTTAACCTTGCATTTTCCCGTCCACATAGATTATAACTGCTCGTGCGTGGATCGTATTCACCAAAGCAAGAGGCGAGCTGGTACAGTAAGAATTATCTGAGAGCACAAAAATACGTCAAATAACACTTATAATAATATATTTACACTTATACTGTTTACTCACTAGACATATAACTCACTAGACATATATCAGATGGTAATTTGTGATCTATTTCGATTGGACATTCCAATCATCATCAGATCCAATATGCGAAATAGGATCAAGTTATTATTAAATTATCTCTTCGTACATTTATTTACTATTGAAAAAGAAAATCATGTTTAAACAGCGCTATGCTTCATAACCCTTTTGATATCCTTTATGACAACGTTCCTTTTGGCTAAAGAATCGTTTAGTCAATACAAATGTCCATCTAAAAACAGTTTTTTAAAAATACTTAATTAACATACACACATATTTACTCTGTGTTATGAATATTAATAGAAATAACAGATTTAACTTTATTTAAAACTACGTGCAATTGTAGCCAAGAGTTCTATTAAACTTTAATAGCAAAACTGTCTACGCGTTTCAAAGCCATGAATTATAAATTTCTCTTAAGCAGCCTTATACAGTTTAAAATTCAAAGACAGCTCTTCGTGCAAAGAAAAATACTCTTTAAGTATGATTGCATAAAAAATCACTCAAAGGTTAAATTCAATTTTGTATACAGCAATCTGTGATGGTATATCAACTTCTTTTGGATAATAAATATTCAGTGCCTTAATTCTACAGACATGTTTGACAAAATGAAAAATAAATTACTTTTCAGCATTTACCTTTTATACCTTCAATAATTTGTACTTATGAAATTGTTGGAAATACAAAATTGTTTTACCAACTAACTTAAACTATAAATGTAAAGAAACCCGTTTCTGCATTAATTCTCACAGTAAAATATACATACTCGTACTCTAACTGAACATCTAAACTAGACGCCTACATATTTATGGTAATGTACTTTATATTCTAAATGTATCCTTGATGCTATTCATATGATGTTAATAGCACTTGTGATTACTGTACTGAAGTAAAATTCATAAAATAACATAAAAGTGGTAAAACATTTACAATTTTTTTGCAATTTACTGTACAAGCTTTTCTCACCTAAAGTTCACTAGTAGGTGATGCTTTTGAGAAGGAAATGCAATAGGTGTTATATTACCAATAAAATGTCTGTCACATCGGTTATATAAACCGTTGTAGCTTAGAATTAAATTACGCCATCCATCTATGTTTACTGGTAGTCGCGTAACGCCTTTAGGATACAACCTCAACACAACTTTGTTATGCTATTGCTAGTCCAGCAACCTGAAGGCAAACAGTGCATTATTGTTAACATACTGTAATACAATATTAATTCACCTTCTTTGAAAACACCATGGAGATTAATAATCATATATAGAAAAAATTTAACCATTTACAAACCATATGTACAAACAGGGAAACAGAAATAAATTAAAATGGGAATCATTTAGCTGTGTAACAAAACTGTAGCTTAAAGTTTTTTAGCCTGTGACTACTTAGTTTTTTTTTATCATAGCCAAAACACAATTATTTTATAAACATATTTCAAATGCTGGGCTATGTATTACCATAGATAAAACATACTCCCTTAGTAGATTTCTCATCGTTATGGAATAGCTAAAGCAAATGGTATTGTTAGTTCTGTCCGGTGCACTGTAGATGTCGTGTTTTGTTTACAATTTGTTTCCAGTTATTTCAGTCGTTTAAAACCTCAATTAACCAAATAAAACTATCTAATCGTAAAAAATACCTAGTATTCTAGTTAAATAACCAAACAGTAAAGCACAAATCATGAAATTAACCCTAAAATAATAGAAACAAAATTTCGTTGACAGTGTCACCGGAGATAAACTAGACACGAAAAACGAGCTTCAAAATGTATAATGGGATGAAGTATACTAGAGTTGGTTAGTATATGGTATTGAAAACTCAACCCTTTTTGAGGAGACAGACCTAATACATTTTAAAATTAAAATGAATATACCAGTTACCTTAGATTTTACTAGATACACCAATCTTACTTCAAAACAAATTTTGACCAAAAGAAAGACTTTCAACGTTAAATCGAATATCACTTTTAAGCCAAATCAACAGTTTAAGCTTAACCCCGCAAATCACCTTGAGCTCATTTAATCCATTAGTTCATTTTTTACGATTCTATGATTTTTTTAAAACCTGTTTCAATTACTCGCTTCTAGTACTACTTATACTATATTGCTGTAATACGCCTACTATATTGCTGACTTAAGGCAGTACAGGAAAAGCGTAATGAAACATATTAATGAGTTATATTGTATAATCTTTGTAACGTACTCGGAATAAAGAAGTTTGTACAGAAATTTGTACAGCTTTCTAAGGTAATTAAACCAAAGTTTCATGATTTCAATCAATTTACAGATCAAAGTGTATTTTAATTATACAAATGAATAGATGTTTAAAGAAAACAGAAAAAAAACTAGTCGGTGTGTACACAAGATGGCATTGTACACAGAGTATGAAGCATCTCTCGGCCTCGTGGGATGATACTCCATCCATCTCGGAGTTCAGCCTAAAAGCTCCCGCACTCAGATGGAATACTGATGCGTACAACCGTAAAACATCCTATAGGAGGACACTAAGTTTTGTACAAAAAGATTAAAAATCTTAAATTATATGCAAATTTAAACATAACATTTATATTTACCATACGATATAATTAGTTGCTAAAGGTATGAAATTTGTTACTTTAAGTACTGGAGTGAAATCTCAAAAAAAAATATTTTTTATGATTGAAAGAAATTACCTTATTTTTTATGTAGCCATATTGTACACACTAGAAACAATAATAATTAATTTTAATTACAGATAGTTAGACTTTTGTATTTCTTAAAAAAGTTACACAGATTTTGTTTGATTGTCTAGTTTAAGTAAATTTCAATATATTATTTCCTTATTTGAAAAACTTATGTGAGGTACGTACGTGAACACACATGAGTTGTGTTGGATCATACATCTACAAACCTGACAAATCTACCTGCCAATCCAGATCCACCTGTCAACTACACTGATGGAATAAATCATATGCATTGCCAGCATGTTTAGATAATATGAAACAAGGTGTTTTAATAATGAACGATCAACGATCCCACTATAAGTCTTCAATTTAAGTTATACACAAGTTATACAGTATTTGTTTTGTCCAATATGTTGAAAGTGTCTTATACTTAGAGACAAGAATTATATTTATATATATTAGAGAAATAATATTGTATGTTTATTGACTATTTACCACCATAGTTTACTCGTGCATTACGTTTTCAACTATTTTTGGAAAGGGTTTAATAAACATATCTTTGTTAAATTGTAGAAGGAACTATTCAAATGGGTCTTAAGAAAAGTAAACAGCGCGTGTTCATACAATTTTGACTTTGAGCTAAGACAAACATCCATATATACAACTCGTATGAACCTCGCCTCAAAAGAGTATGTTGTTTTATTTTTTCGCAGCTTGCACTATAAAGAGTTGAAATGAGATATTCAAGTTCGAGCGTTATATTACGTCGCGTTTGAGCCAAAGAACTCTTCTCCCTTGATCTTTGTTGCGGATGACGACTTTCAGAGAAAACTGCAATTATTATTCACCTATGAAAGGTTTTTTCTGCATCACTTATAAATCGTAACGGAGCTTGTGGAAGTTAATAACATTTACAGATAATTAGCTGTTTAAGAGTAGGTAACCAAGGAAAATGTATGTTCTAGTAAGAGAACCCCTTATTTTAGACATTTATTTGGATCTACTTAATTTGATTCTAGTGATTTTAACAAAGGATTTTGAGGAAAACTTATATTATTAAGATTACACAGTTTGTTTGTTGGAATATAAGGATTGAGTGATTGAATACTAAGTATGGTCAAGAGAAGTTTATCCATCTTTTAATTACTTAGTGTCATACATTTTTGCATAAACAAAATACAAACTGTGACAAGGAATATTTTTATCCAGACAATGCATTTCTGGCGACTTATAATAAACTTGATTAGCACAGGTACATAAACTTTGGTTAAATAAAGTGCAATCTTAAGAATATGACGTATTTTATGCATTTAAATTTATTATACAGGGTGTTTCCAAATTGTCTGAGCATATTTTATGGACTTCCTTTGGCTAATAAAAACATAAAATTCCATTCATAATTATGGGTCTAAAATCCCTAAATTTATGTCTGTCGGCCTGTTTGTGATTTTAAAACACTTTTTTATACCTCGGGCATTTTTAAAGCTCGAAATTTCAAAATTGGTATACATGTGAAGTTTATAAGGTAAAAAGATCTAAACAAATTTCGTTCCAATACTTTTCATTGAAATGGCGTCCATACAAAGTAGGTATTTTAAGCCAAGTATGAATGGAGATGAGGGTAGAATGAGTGGCGCGATCGTGTAGTCTTGTTAGTGACTTATTAATTAATAGCCCATACAGCTAATGGCAACTAAGGGACCTAAAATTTACAGTAGAATCTTAAAAAATAATAATTAAAAAAATGTTTGTGCAAAGATATCTAGAATATTATAATTTATTTATTTATTTATTTTGTATACGGCAAACACCATTTTACATTTAACATTGCAATTATATACTACAGATGTCCAAAAAAAGATTACATAATAATACATGCGACCATTACAACTATCTCCTATACCTACACTCAATTAACAAAACAAAGTTGAGAAAATAAATATATGATAAATATCACAGCAAGTGGCAATAAAAACTAGTTAACATGCAGGAACAATAATACTATGAACAACATCTTTTTGTTGTTGGTATAATGAAGTGTTTCAACATTTCTAAGAAGCAAAGCTCAGAAGGTTTGGTTTAGCGGCAACAATGTCACTTACTGGTTCATCTCGTGACATTTTCTTGGCATTATTAAAGTGTTTCCTTGAAAACAACAGTTACTAGCCTAGGGCCTGGTATTCCCTTTATTACTCTATGTTAATTTTTACTGTTTCAAGACGTTTTTTTGTTCTTGGGGAAAGAATATATTTGTGTCGTAAATAATTTTTTTCTCGTGACAACAAACGATAATTAATGTTTACTCATACAATATGCATTTTTTGATTAGTTTTATTTCTAAGTGCTACAAATGTAAACAGTTTCTTTTTTTCAAGTGGTTGGCTACAGAATATTATGAAGTTATATACAATATATTTGTTAAGCTTTTCGGCTTCTTAGAAGATAACAATTTATTTTATTGGACATTTTTTACTTTAAGATACTATTTTTGCATAAAAGATTTTTCGCTACTGTTACGCTGACTTGATATTACACTCCTTAATCAGATTGAAATGAGATTTGAAAATACAGACTTGGCTTGGAAATAAGTTATCACTAATTGAACAATAATTATAATAACAAATATAGTAATAATTACTTAAATACAGAACATAATTGCAAATTGTTATAATTGCGAGTTGATTATTTTAAAGATAAAAAAATCTTCTTCACGGAATACTACTACTAATACTAATACTGGGTGGTTAAATACTATACAATGATCTGCGATTCAATATTTACATTGTCATTTATTGAAACCATTGCCCGTTGTAGTCTTTGACAAACTTATAAATTAGACACGTCTTTATACATTTAACCCCTTATTTCCTCATTGTAATGCACTAGACAACACGTTAAAATATTACTCAAAGTATAAATCCAGTCCAAATAGAATTTTACGCATTTCAAGTCTCGCAAGTTTTACGTTGGGACTGAAGTATAATACACATCCATTTCTCCACGCTCGGCCTAAAAGCCTCCACTCCCGGCAAGAATACAGATGTGTGCTTCTGTCATATGACACTTCACAGCGCTGCCTCGCAGTACACCTTTACTTCTGAATTGGAAATGTAATACAATCGAGTGTAAATTGAATAGTTATATAGGTTAAGTGATAATTGCGATTATTGTAAAAATTAAGTATTGAAATACGTTTATTGAAAAAAATCTTGTACACAACCTCAATTTTTGTGCCCAAGATTTTCATTATTACTATTATAAATATCAAAGAGTAGCTATTACCCAGTAACCTAACACATTTTACGTTGCATGAAATTGGTTAGTAGGTTTCTTTTTTTTATGTTGTTTGTAATAGTACCGAGATGCTAAATCCAAATTCTCGACCTCGGCGACCTTCCGGATCACCTCCAAAAAGCTTAAAAATATGCGAAATTTCGCACTATTTTTACGTTTTTCAAATTTTGACCCTGAAGCATCACATTTTCATAGAGAACAACCATAAGCATTTTTAAAGTACATTAAATTACCTATCATTTAAGACCAAAATGGTTATTACAGGCCAAACAGCTTTCAAGATATGACTCCGCAAACAACGGCTAAAATTACAAAGTTTTGAATTTTTTAAGTTTGGCAAACGTTAACAGTTGCGTTAACCCTAAAGCATAACTTTCTAATTATTTTTCATTAAAACAACTATAATTACTTTCAAACCACACTAAATTACTCACAGATTAAGACCAAAATGGTGATTATAGGCCTAACAGATTGAGATATATGCCTCTTCAAGGTTCATAAAATCTTCCCTAAATGCTTGTATTTTAAGTTTCAAGCTATTAAATTTTGTCAAGTTTTATAAAATAACCATAATAAGAAATAAACTAATTTATTTCAAGAACAGATTGTGTTATAATTTTTTTATGAAAATAAATCTATTGTATCTATCTACATAAACACACACGTACATTGTTACATTAAATGGTTCTCGGGGATAGATCACAGGCCTGTGACGAACGGTATTTATTTAATTGTATCGCCGTGGGAGCAGGTTGGAGAACACTGAGGGTGACTTATGTCTGTGATTAGATGATCCTTGTACCTTTGGGCATGGACTCGTCCTGTAGCGGTATCAGTTGAAGATTGACTTGTATGACTAACTTGAGACGTTTGGATGTGTGAACTATAATTTAGTTTATCATTCAATTGAGACAAGGGTAATGGTGAAAATCCATGTGTGAAGAAGTGCTTTAATTCTTCATCCGAGTGCTCCAGAACACATAGCCTGTGAAACAGTATTGCCAACAGTCACAGTATTAACATCAGAGGAAAGAGATACCACTTTATTCTTCCTTTTGTATCTGACTTATTCATATTTTTTCTTATAAAACTCTCAACATCGCTTCATTGCCAATATCTCTAGCCATATGACAGTTGACAGTTTCCTTCCAACAATTCTACTGCTTAAGAACATTATAACATCAGTATTAGGGAATGGAGGGTGACAAAGTAACCAGTCACACAGCTTCTCTGTATTCGCTTCAACTCGAGTGACTCGTGAGGGTCTCATTTCTTCATACTACTCAGTTGTATGTGAACTAACATTGCAGTAGGCCTACTCCTCAACCTCAGCACTTAAATTCTACAGATGTATCATTCCTACTGTCCATCGGGTGAGCACGGTGTCAGCTATACCACGGGCCCGAATCAAACCTACATAGCTTTTCATTAGGCAAATGAGCACCTTCTCTATAGTCATGTCCGTCCAAACACCCGTCTAGAACTTTTCAGAACGCACAATGGTGCAGTGGCGGATCCAGAGCATACATATATATATATTGTGTATATATATATATATATATATACTGCATGTAATACAGTAGTGCATACACATTGCGTAAAATTATTTGTCAGACTATCTTTGGACAAAGAAATGGTATAAAACTGTCATTTTGGGAACTTAGTTCAAACAAAATGTTCAGTGGGTGCCCCCAGACCCCCCGGTTCGCCACCCCTTGTAACTGTTCTAGATCCGCCACTGCGATGGTGAAGAACCCGTTGGTGTTAAATAACTGGTGTTTATTGAAATCCATCTTGTTTCCTAATTTCAACATATCTTGCAGGTACAGATGCGAACACTTGGCATAGAAGAAGTAATATAGCATGGCAGAACGACAGCAAAGTTAAAACTTGGTTTCACTGTTGCCTCTTCATTATTTATATCAATTCCTCATGATAGTATAAACATTTTAATTACAATAGATTTCTTCCATACAAAAGTAAAAAAAACGTATAATATGTTGTTGAAATGATATAAATTAAATAAATAAATCTTTTATACAATTTTACCCAATTGAATAACTTGAATCTTATAGTACAAACATTTATGTAAGATTTTATGAACCTTGAAGAGGCGTATCTCTAAATGTGTTAGGCCTATAATCACTATTTTGGTCTTAAATTGTGAGTAATTTAAAGCAGTTTTAAAGTAGTTATAGTTGTTTTAATGACAAATAATGATAAAGTTATGCTTAAGGGTTAACGTTAGCCAAACTTTAAGAAAATTCTAAATTTTGTAATTTTAGCCGTTGTTTGCGGAGTCATATCTTGAAAACTGTTTGGCCTGTAATAACCATTTTGGTCTTAAATGATAGGTAATATAATGTACTTTGAAAATGCTTATGGTTGTTCTTTATGAAAAAGTGATGCTTCAGGGTCAAAATTTGAAAAACGTAAAAATAGTGCGAAATTTCGCCGATTTTTAAGCTTTTTGGAGGTGATCCGGAAGGTCGCCGAGGTCGAAAATTTGGATTTATCAACTTGGTACTGTTACAAACAACAACAAAAAAGAAACCTACTACCCCATTTCATGCAAGGTAGACCCTGATTTTTATATAGCTAGAGCTATAAAAATAACAGACACCATAAGTCTAAGAGTATTTTAAATTATCTAAATACATATTGATAAGCTCCGAGGTAAAATGAATGAAAAATATAGTTTATTATTGTAAAATATATATTTATGTAGGCCTATTAAATACGCGTAAACACCAAACATAGATTGTAATATTTAATTCTGTAGTCAACCTATTTGTTATAGAGATTTAAGTACCAGTATTTAAAGGTGGAAAATAATAGGGTATTATTTTTAATGTACCTTTGAAAATCAAGAGAAATGCATTCATATTGCAATTATATGAAGTTGCTGACACGTTACGACCAACATAGAAATTCTCTTTTAAATAACAAGATATGAAATCAATTATAACATATTAGAAATAAAAATAGCCAGAATTGGACACCAGTCGTGGAATTATTTCAGATAGCACTGTTCACATAAAAATCCTTCCAATGTTTTCAGCAACTACATCTAAAAAATATGGTTTTCTAAGTAAACATGCCATGCTAATTATTTTTGTAAACTACACTAATGTCACAAATTTACAGAATAAATCACTAACTGTAAATTTATTTAGGACCACGAACAAATAAGGATCATCAAGTTTCTGCTAGAACGTGAAGTCCTAATACGAGCATGAGCATGAGGTCATGGAACGCACACAAGAACAGTCTCCATGCGTTAAATAGGAAAGAATGTGCCTTCTACTTACTCTAGGACTATAAGGTTTCATGTCTTAAAAGACTATTTCCTGATTAATAGGCCTCTTGTGGTTTAAGTTATCAAACCAGACGTTTAACTTATGTTCTCTAAATTAAACTATGATATATCTTAATTTCTTTATCCAAGATTTTTGACAATATGTGGAATGTTACTTATGGAGTTGTTCCTACTGATATATGTATAGTGTTTTCAATTAAATGAATAATTCAAATCATTACTATATAAAAAAGAGAGCATCACATTTTGTTATATATTTTTTTTAAGTTATAATTAATTATTTACATTACAACCAATCACACCTATACTACACAAAAACTGCACTTTAATTGCCTATCTTTTAAGAATGAAAAACTAGTTTTAAATTTATCAGTAGAATCCCATATAACTTAACTGTGAAAATTATAGAAGTATTTTAAACCCTTATAACATTAAAACCCTTTTTTACAAAATAACTTAAATAACCCTACGACAATAATATAGTAGTTATTTGGTTGTCAGCGTTTACAGTACATTTTAAATTATTTAAACTATCCAAAGAGGTAAAGGACATTTAAAACAACAATTTTTATAACTCAATGATGCAATTGCATAACTGAGCATTTGGTGTGAAAATGAGATCAGTAACCGACGGTGCGAAAGGATAAAGTTTATTGTCCGAATACAACACACGAACTGGATATTCAGAACATTGGTAGTTTCACGTTGAAACTTTAACTTTGATGTACGTTTCTCATTATTTATGTAGTCGTTCATCCAGAAAATATTTTAATAGAAATGAATCTATGTTAATAAATTTACCATTTCACCTTGAGTTAGCATTTAATATTTATTTATATGAATATAGCTTTGTCAAGCAGCACAATGTACAAACAATTGTTATCAAGACAGTAAAAAAGTTAGAGTTATTTAATGTTACTTAAATATGCCTATTTTTTGTGTTTAGTCACTATGCACTGATTCAGTAAGACATAAGACATAAGACATTTATTGATCATTAGGCAATTACATGTAATCAATCTTGTCATGAAAGCTTGAAATTACAATTCAGTCATACAACAGTAAAACATGCTACACAAAAATCAAAATAATATGGGTTCATTCTACAAAACTAAATAAGAGTAGCTAATTTTGAAAAACGGTTACTTGAAAGAGTTGATGTCGAGACTAAGACCTTCACAATGTACAAGAGGTACCAGATCCAAGGCTGTCTTCGGTAGGAGGTTTGAGCCATCGAATTATGTCTACAACAGCGGATTCACTAACTTTTGCGGGTTAGGAGAGACTGCAGCCTCTGTCGACTTCTTCTCCGGCTCACTGACGACAGTTAGAAGCTCCTTCAACCAGCTATATCAGTAATAGTAGTAGTTTCTAGAAAATTATCTTTGTTCCTCTTGATTTTTGTTATAATTTGAATAAGAAAAATATATTTATTTTCTTTTGAACAATACATGCATTTGGAATCGTCAGTTAAGTTACATACAACCGCTATAGCTATGATGTTTGGATGGTACAATGCGATCGAGTTTTGTATGGTACAAAGTAGATATTACATTATCCTCTAAGCCGACGCAAGCCCGAGAATGCACGAGTGTCTAACATAGTAATCCAGCCTGACGAATCATACTTCTATTGACAGACGACCAGCAAGGCGGATGATAAAGCTGGAGCAGCCGGCGAGGGAGCGTGGACGACACAATCAAGAGATCGTCACGGATGTAGGTACGATTTGGATCGGACCCTCGTGTGAAATCTGTGAAGTATAGTGAATAGACCAAATGAAACGAAACAGGGATGAACGAGGAATGTAAAACTATGATAATTATAGCTATAAACTGGCATCTTTGTGATTTCACATCAGTTTTAGAGGTCTACATAGGACCAATGACGTTAGGTGTACGTTTACCCCTTATTATCCATCGTAAATATACTTAATAAAGTAAAAGCTTACCTAATATATTTTTATTATGTTGAAAATTTATTACTTCAGTGTGTTTGTAATATGCGAATTTACGTTGCCAACGCCCCATCTGGTAGTAGAAATGTGATTCAAAGGGGTTCCATTAGTAGTTTCTGAAAGACGATTGCAATATAGTGAAAACTCCTGAATATGTAAAAGTGAAGTAAGTATGTAAAAGACGCTTCCGCTAAGATATCATGTTTGGTAAATAACTTGGCTATGTAAATATAGGGAGTTCTTGCACACTATTTTTTCTTTGAGTGAAGCACTGGTATGGCAGTGCAATTTAGGGTTCTACAGAAAATGTACAAAATGTAAGTTACATCTCTGGTGGCTTTAGTTGATTTTTATACTTTACTTGCCAAATTTATAGCCCATATATTTTTTAGTATATTCTATCGGTTAACCGTAACGTTAATTTACCTTTCATTGCTAATCATTTAACAAGTCCATTTATCGTTCGTAATAAACATTTATTTATATTTATTTATTTGTCTCTGAATCCATTCTATTCTTTTAGTATCGCAAATCTCTCTTAAACTTAAATCACAATGCAAGTCTGTCAAAATGAGGTTTGTAGTCTGCAGTGGGTCTTTTGAAATAATGTTGTGTTCCTTGACCACCGTCATGTATTGTTAATTTGGTACTTTGTCCTCTGAATTGAAGCAGCTTAAACTAAGTAGTAATTACTCATCATAATCATATGTTATTACTGGTAGAATTAGTTTTACTATCATAATAAATTTCATTCCTAGTATTTATGCTCAAACCATTCCTATACTTCCTATACTTTCCTATGCCATAGTTATACTTCGCTGTACCCGACAACGAATGTGGTAACATTCACGGGTTAACACGTTTGTTAAAAAATTAACAAGAAAATGTCCTTCTTCAACAAATTTATACAAGTCCTAGTTGATAAATACTCCTGTACGAAGTTTTGGCTAGTGATCACTTAAAAGTAGGCCTAATATCGGCATAACGTTATTGGAAATTAAGTAGTCTGGTAACACAGAGTACGTGATTTAATTAAAGGCTGAATGCTTTAGTATATCTACAAAACAAAAGGCAAATCTTTCGAAATATTATCATCGATTTGCCCGATAATGTAGTTAATAAAATAACAATTGTTTTTTTTTTGTACAATGTAAGTTAAAAAGATATGGTATTCCTTATCAATAAGTTTTTCGTTCACACTAATCCTTAAGTGTGAATTTTGTATTACTACTTGTAGGGTTATTATGTAATATATTTTATTTTTCTACCTTTAAAAGGTTACATAACAATTGAATTTATTAATTCAATTCAAGTTTGAAAACTATAAAACAAAATTGTCTACTTACATTGAATACCCGATGATGAATACTAGGATAAAATTTTAAAATATGACTTTGCTATTCGTGTTAACCATTAAAGTAACAGTTAAAAAAAAAAAACTATCTATACCATAGGATCTATATTATAGTCGGGATAAAGAGTTGTTCCCCAGACTGTAAAAGTTCTCGACTTCACCAGATTTATGCCCTTTCTGTCAATAACTGTGCGCCACCACTCCCAGATTAGACCAGTACATTCCCTGGCAAACACGTTGATGTCGCAAGCGTTACCAGGCAGTTCAATCTCCTCGCTGAAATAAGCTGACAAAGAATTCCAGTTCTTGGACCATTCGACGTTCTTAGAAACCTTGTTTCCATTCTTGTCGTAGTTCACCTCCTTCCAAGTGATGGCCCACTGCATTACGAATGCCCCCTTGTGGACAACCTTAAGTATACCCCTGGTTGTTACAGTGTTGGTGGTTTCGATGTATTCAGTAGACATGTGCACGACAGCTCTGGAGTTCTCTTTGATGAAGTTTGCCGAGTAGGAGATGGGATATCCCAAGTTATCGCTGGAGAACTTTGCGTATTTTACAATAACGTTGTTAACATCATTGAAGGTCCGGGCGTTTATCAAATCAATTTGCTCAGGGCTTCCACCAAGGACGAACACTTGCATCGTCAAGTCCTTCAACTTACTCATGATTTTGGATGCAGATTCAGTGTTAAAGTCGTAAAGAAACTGTCCATTGGTAGCCAGAGTGTCTTTGATCTCTTTATCAATCGAGGATGTCTCTAATTTGACGTATATTGTCCTGCCGTAAGAGACACTGTCCACCATAACTGGAGGGTCGGTGTTATTTGTCCTTTGTTTCAGTTCTGCAGCAGTCACTGATCGTGCAAAACAATCTGAGGGCTTCTCAGTAGGCGCTACACTAACAGTGTAATATATTTGTTTGAACTTGTGGATCATGATGAGTTTTTCTTGGTTTTGCATAGCACTAAAATCAACATTAGCTTCAACTGGGCTGTTCTTGAACTCCAAACCGAATTTCACTCTCAGATATTCCTGGCTGTAAGCAAACCTGTATTCACTTTGGAAGTTGGCAACAACGCTGTGGTCCTTTGAGTACTTATCAAACCATGTGTCCAGGGTCTTCTCTTTAAATGATTGGTAGTTGGCGAAGGTTGGCTCAATGGAGAAGTGGCCGTCACTGGTCAATCCTGGCAGATTTACGGTGTAAGTCAAGGGAGCACGAGCAGCTGCCAAGACATCTGGGTTGTTGTCCACGAGTCTCTGGTTGGCCAGCAGCAACGATCCAGGATAAGTTCTGTGTTCATTGACAGAAACTATTCCAATGTTAGACACTTGACTTTGTTCAGATTTCTTCTCCCTTGTAGTGACGATATAGTTATTTTTGTCATCAATCTTGTTTTCTATTCTTGTTGGAACTTTGAGGTTTGTTTCTCCAATGTAGTCCAATATTAGGTCACGAGAATAGTTCATTCCGTTAATGTAGTTGTTGACGTCGACGTCGTTGTTGGTCCCTTTTGCGACACTGTATGCACAGAAGGCTGCGACCGCAACGCTTACAAAGAGAAGTGCCAGGCTGACTTTTATTACCAAAAGTTTTACCTAGGGAAAAGGAAAGTGTTAGTAAACAGTTTTAAAAGAAACAAGTATTTACTGTACACTAAGAGGAAATGAATACAACGTAACGTATATATATATATATATACGACATGAGCTTCTCAAATATAGTATATGTTAAAGAATAGTTTATGTGACACAATTACTAGCCAAAGCCAATATATTTGAATTATTATTTAAGTTTATGCACCCTTATTCACAGGTTCTCATTCTTCGTCAAATCCCAGGTCCTTGAGAATCTTTTGACAATGGTAAACTGTTCTTCATTTTGATCCCCAGTCTATAGGCCAAAGGATCTCATACGCAGACCTTGTAGGGCTGGGTACATAATATCACATGGAAGGATGTCTCCTCCTCCTCTCCACATTTCCTACATAAGAGGCTTTCAACTTGAATTCCCATCTTGTGAAGATATCCGTGGATTATCCAATGGCCGCTGATGAAGCCAACCACCTTCTGCAGGGTCTTCCTATTCAGCACAAGGGCATCTGCCACTAATCGCACCAGTAGATGTTTACAGCATTCTCTTTGACTGTACGTTGCCAGTCTTTCATTCAGAGTCCCTTCGATATTCTATGCCCATCTACTGGCGAACAGCTCTCCTTTCTGTTTTGTAAGCTTACTGCTACAGGTTTACTGCAGCAGGTTTACTGCAGCGGGCTTACTGCTAAAATTTTACTGCCTCAGAATTACTTTGGTAAGTTTTCTGCTACAGGTTTACTGCTACAGTTTACCGCGGCAGGTATACTATGGCAAGTTTACTGCTACAGGGTTACTGCGGCAAGTTTACTGCTCCAGGTGCTACAGTTTTACTAGTACATGGTTACTGCTACAGGTTTACTGCTACAGGTGCTACAGGTTTACTGGTACATGGTTACTGCTACAGGATTACCGTGGCAGGGTTACTGCTGAAGGTTTACTGCAGCGGGTTTACTGCAGCGGGATTACTGCAACAGGTTTCTTGCTACAGGTTTACTGCTACAGGTTTACTTCCACAGGTGCTAAAGGTTTACTGCCACAGGTTTAGTGCTTCAGGTTTACTGCTACATGTAATAAAGGTTTACTGACACAGGCTTAGTGCTACTGGTTTTCTACTACCAATCTACTGCTACGGGTTTACTGCGGAATGTTTACTGCTACGAGTTTACTGCTACAGGTTTACTGCGGCAGGTTTGCTGCAGGTTTACTGTGTCAGGTTCACTGTAGCACCTTTACTAAGGCAGGTTTGTGGTGGCAGGAGGTTCACTATGAGAGGTTTACTGCGGCAGGTTTACTGTGGCTGGTTTACAGCAGCAGGTTTACTACAGCAGGTTTACTGCGGAAGGTTCACTGCAACAGGTTTACTACAGCAGGTTTACTGCGAAAGGTTCACTGCAGCAGGTTCACTATGAGAGGTTTACTGCGGCAGGTTTACTGTGGCTGGTTTACTAAGACACGTTTACTGAGGCAGATTTACAGCAGCAGGTTTACTACAGCAGGTTTACTGCGGAAGGTTCACTGCAGCAGGTTCACTATGAGAGGTTTACTGCGGCAGGTTTACTGTGGCTGGTTTACTGCGGAAGGTTCACTGCAGCAGGTTCACTATGAGAGGTTTACTGCGGCAGGTTTACTGTGGCTGGTTTACTAAGACACGTTTACTGAGGCAGATTTACAGCAGCAGGTTTACTACAGCAGGTTTACTGCGGAAGGTTCACTGCAGCAGGTTCACTATGAGAGGTTTACTGCGGCAGGTTTACTGTGGCTGGTTTACTAAGACACGTTTACTGAGGCAGATTTACAGCAGCAGGTTTACTATAGCAGGTTTACTGCGGAAGGTTCACTGCAACAGGTTTACTACAGCAGGTTTACTGCGAAAGGTTCACTGCAGCAGGTTCACTATGAGAGGTTTACTGCGGCAGGTTTACTGTGGCTGGTTTACTAAGACACGTTTACTGAGGCAGATTTACAGCAGCAGGTTTACTACAGCAGGTTTACTGCGGGAGGTTCACTGCAGCAGGTTTACTATGACAGGTTTACTGTGGCTGATTTACTAAGACAGGTTAACTGCGGCAGGTTTGCTGTAGCTGGTTTACTGAGGTATGGGCATTTCGCTTATTTAATCGCATGTAAAGTGTCCATGGATAAAAATATTAATAAACATATCACATCTCTTATTACATACGAAATATAGATGATGAAACATAACATTATATTATTTTATTCAAACTCTTACCTACTTGTGACAAAACACTGTTTTAATAACAAAACATGTAGACTAAATCAAAGTCACGAGACCTTACCGTCAGACCGTCACCGCCCACCACCGCGCTGTGCAGAACGCATCATACCGTGCTTAGCCGAACTGTTCGTGGGAAATTGTTATCTCTATCACTGTCGCTGGCAAAACGTGTCGATTGTAGGTTAAATTTAAATTAATTTATCTGTCATAACCTAACCAAACCAACCAAACTTGCTGATAATGAAAATATCGAGTCAAAAAGTTAATGCCTCCGGTGGGTTTCGAACCGGATACCTCCAAAATATCTGACCGGTGCGCTATCCACTGGACCACCGCGACATTCGGCTACTTAACGTATCGTTGCGGTAATGGTGTTCGCTCGAGCAGTGGTGTGCGGTGGCGGTCTGTCGGCAAGGGTTAATAATCAACCCAATCGAATTAAATTGATTTGCACTTATATACAAACAAAATAGAAAATTTACAAAAATAAAATAGAAGATCTAGAGGCCTTACATAAATTGTGTAAAATACGTCGCCACTTGTACTGTACGTCGGGAGTTAGGGATGGTTGTTGTAAATAACAAACACTGAATACATTTTAACTGCTTAGAGGGCCGCAAAGGGTACGTGGTGTTTACTGGGCTAAGACATGGTGTAGATTGACGTGAGGGAGGGGATTTAGGCTGTGTTCGGAAAGGTGGTGTGATGGTGGTGTGATGTGTGACGTCATGGGAATAGCCATGAGCTCCTTGATTTGAAACATCACCTGTTTTAACATATTGTCAACATAAACAGTGATTGTGGTAACATTATGGTACGAGAGTCATGCTATGGTATCATCATGGTAAAAAGTAATCAGGATATGGTATACATTGTTTATAAGAATATGAGGAAAAGTGAAATTTAAAAGTGTTTAATAGTGTAAACTTAAATACTAATTGAAATATAATGGCTTTGGCTAGTAATTATGTCATATAAAATATTCTTTGACATTCACTATATTTGAGAAGCATGTGTCATAGGTCTCTCCCCCACTATACGATTTCGGTCGTACGACAATGTGTTGTGCGATATTCTTATCGTATGTGTGGTCATCGCCCACTTTACGACACTTTATCGGATAAATGACCAGTTGCTCGGTAGCCCTGGAAGAGTGAGTGTTTGTTGCGCAATATCTTAAAACAGTGGTTCTGTATCAAATGGTATCCGTTACGTGTTGTTGCAACGTGGCTGCTGTGCACATATTAAGCGATAGTGGCCAATGTAGGTCTACAGCATTAAATAAATAATTATTTTTATGTGCAGATTATTTCTTAGGTTAATGTATTTAAAGACATTTTCAAATTATATAAGTCCATGCCTTTTACAAGTTTTTAAATTTACCATAACTATAATAGGTTTTTGGTATAGTCTGGTGAAAAGTTTGTATGTTCCAATTTTTTTATTAGTTTTTAAATATTGATGATTTAATTTTACCAATATAAAATATTTAGGTATTGGTGTATTAGGTATATAGAATATTCTGAAAAAGGAATATTTAGGTATTGGTGAAACTATTTAACACAAAATAATTAATAATAATGATTAGAAAATAATAAATAATAACCAAACTCGCATTGTTTCAATAATTATTTTGGTATATTTACTCATAAGTGATGCAGTATATAAACATATTATAAAGAATAGGATGTATAGAAATATAACCTGCTACTTGAACCAGTAGTGTTAAAATTTCTTTAATAGTTACAAGCTAACATGAAATTATAATTTTTAGTCTAGAATTTCATATAAAACATGGTATTTCGCCTGAACTGTACATCTGATGATATTTCCTTAACATCTGGAAGTTTTTGAACGATGGATATTATTACAAAAAATGATTATTAATATAACTTGTCCTACTAAGAAGAAGGCAAGTTATCGTTGATCTGCTAAACTGCGTAGATTCAAACTATTATTTATTCCAAATAGTAAATTATTATGCTATTTTAGGCCTAAGTGTAAAAAATTGACGATAAAGTAATAGCTTTACTTAATTTGAGTAGTGTCAGGTAATTTAGTAGCTATTGGTAAAGCTTCTCGTAATGTATTTATGTGTAATAGTTTGACATAACGTTATGAGTATTTTCACCTTAAACAAAAAAACAGGTTAAAAACTTGAAAAAAAAATAGCCGTATGGGCAAGTTGATAGAGTGGGAACGAACTTGTTCTTTTAGGTCTTTACAATATTTTGCGCATTACAAAATTTTTGGGTTTTTCTTAATTTATTAATAAAGTTTTGTTAACTCCTCCTCAGCATGGCAAGGCATATTGCAGTCTTGGGTTGATTAAAACAAAGCATTATGTTTTAAAATTGATTAAATAACAGAAGTTACTTATGAGTCACATTTTTGTATTTGTTTGCGTTCCTTTGCATGACAATTTTATATCTGATGTTTAAAAGTGATTTGTTTCATTGAGCAAAACGCAGAATATTGTATGTATTTTACTTTTTCTAAAGGTCGGAAGGTACATAATTGTGGACTGCACATTGAGGAATGAAGGTTTAAGAGGGGTGTCGTAGTGAGAATGTAAGATTTTATGAAGTTTAGTATAATTAATTGTATTACATTTATCCTTATAATTCATAATATTTTAAAAGAGATATTGTATTTATAAAAAAGATAGTTTGTTTACATATTGTATCACTTTACTCGAGTGGCGGATCTGAGGTCGCATACCTACTTTATCGACATTAGGATATTGACTAGTGAATATTATTGTGTCAACTTTACCCATTCAACTTCAGAGATGCTCTGGGTTAAGTTATCTTTTTCCTTAAGAAGTCGTTCCATTTCTTCTTTTGTGTTTTGATTCTCTTTCTACATTAGTTTCAATCGTATGTTGAAATTATCGACAGAGTTTTGAATGTTGTATGATCTAAATTTGTTACCGATATGCATGAGAGATTCACTAGACTTCGTTGATACAGTCATTGTTCATTGCTTCAATGATTAAACATGGCGGACAGTTCCTTTGACCCCACCACTTGCCTCATAGAACATCAAGCTACAGCCACCACACTTAATGTTTCATGGTAGTTTTAAGTTCCCCCACAATTGACAAAACACAGTCCGCACACTATCCCCACTGATAATCTCAGTGAATTAGCTTTAAAAATTTGTTAACCATATCAACGCACTTTTACTTAAGACTAATAAGCCGATACGTAGGTTAAGGCCGGTCAGATACAAGTGGGACTCAGTCAACGAAGCGTTACAACAGTTTGTCCCAATCCACAAACAGATAATACTTAGATAAGACGGAGAAACTAAATAGAGAAGTTCTATCACAAAATAGGGAGTCAAGTCTACTCTTTGGTGGTTTTATCAAACTGAGTCATGTGAAGGTCGAGTGTATCTTAAGATAATTCTCGTGGAATGGGTGTAATAAGTTGAGTGGATGTGTCACTGATAAACGTTAACTTTTTTTTATCTAAGAATAGTTCATTATTGATTCATTGTCACGAACAACTAGATATAAAATTTCAAATTTTATATTTGTGTCAAAAACCAATCCGATTGTTGAGCAAATTATATAAAATATCTAATTATGATATATTTATATCGATAATATATCTATCGATATGTTACATTTGCTTATACGATAGGTTAAAGCTGTTATAGATGTTAAATGGGCATTTTTATAACAACAAATAGTAATGTACGAAACTATGTATTGAATGGTGATAAAACAGTAACCGGTTGGCTGATATCACAACAGAGCACAGATTAACTGAAGTTTTGCTGCGTGTTTTCTTTGTACCGAATTAGGCTCTAATCAATCTTATCTGATCAAAATGCGCAGTGCAATTGTTTCAAACTAATAAAGTTGTATTAAATTAGATATATTATCATTATTCGCAACATATTTAGCTAGATGTCAAACTTATGCGGACGAGTCTTAAACCGCACACATCAAAAGCACACACAAGAAACAACAACAAAACTAGCGATAAGATGGGTTTGTTGTTGAAACTGTAGGCTCCTACACTGTTTTTATGACCGGATAGCAAGAAAACAATATTATACCATGTTCTCACTCCTTCTGTAGTGTTTGTAGATGAGTGTTATAAGTCAAATAAGAGTCCATCGTCAACACGAGATATTGATCTCACTTCTTTTAAGGAATTTTAGAAATCAGTAAGTCATTTAATTATAATTAATCACCAGTTTTGTATTAGCAGCTTGGTTCTAATCTGAACCTGTGTTATGTGTGTGAATTTGTGCTAGTATACTATAGAGCAATGGCATCGGCTGCTACAAACTCCATCGAGAAAGGAAATCGAGGATAAGTATCATAACCTGCACATCAAAAAGCAAAAAGCGTTAAGGTACAGAAAATTATTTCTGTGGTTAAGGTGAGTACCGATATCAGCTGCAGCCCTACCTTGAGTTGACTAAAGGTCATGTGAGTAAGCGTAGCTAACGAACTTCAAACAGGACGTGATTGAGCGATGCGAACGAGCTCGTCTTGAAAACGAACGAGCATTTAACATAAAACCACATTGGGACAGGACGTCTGTCGGACCATCTAGTTGTTTATAAAACTATGATAAAGTGTTTTACATAGTGGAGAATTTAAAAGTTGTTGAGTAAACAGGTGTGCTGCAATCGAGGATTAATATTTTTGGACATATCCAAATGTAAAATAATTTCTGTACTACACATTCTAAAGAAACATTGTGGCACTATTTCAAATCAAGGCTAATACAGAATGTTGTGAATATTCAAATCCACAAAACCGTTGGTGAAAGTAAACATCTGCTTTGATAAAAATTGTATTTCTTTGTAAACATTGTAGTCTTAAAAGTCTGACATTGGAGAGCCCTTTTTACGGATCTGCACAAATCTTTACACAAACCACCCTTGAATAATGCTTAATAATGCCTAAAAGTTTCATCACAATCTGTCGACCGGTTTAGGATTCCATAGGGTATATAAATACATACTTCCTCTTTTATAGTAAAAAAAAAACATTATATGGATTAAATATGCATACATTACATTAATACATTATTTTATTTTTATTTTAATATTTTCTATGATATTTTAGTGATATCGCAGACCAGCATCACTCTAAAATTAATAATATGTATCTTGATAAATCTTCGGAATATTTAATAAAACTGAAACAAATCAAGAATAACCAACCCGATTTAAATTAAACTTAACCAAAAGTAAAAGTATTTAGTCAAGTATTTGCAAGAGTGAGGGCTTATCAAAAATGATCTTTGCACTCAAAGGATCCTTCGTCCAGATGATATTCGTGTTCACATATTAGACTACGTTCTAAACGATATAAGCGCCTTAAAATAAGAAAAAAATAGCAAAACCTAGAAATAATTAGAACACAGATGGAACCATTGTTATTCGATAGTGAAAGGTATTGTGAATAACATATCAAAAGTCTCCAAAAATATCTTTGGTGGAACACCACCTTTTTTCCAAAATGGCGGCCGAATCCGGTAGTGTTTTGCTTTTTATTGAAATTCTGACTTTCCAGTCAATATTGGTGAAAAGTCGTAAATACATTTTATTTTCCTCCTGAAATTACCTTTAAAATAATACCAAATACATGTACCTACAACCAAAAATAAACCCTGTAGAAATAATAAAATATTTCAAATAATATTTTTTTTTTATAAATTAACGTAATAGTCCAAGCAAACTAAAATTTCTGACATAGGGTTCGTGTAAAAATTGCAAGTAAATGTGTTATGGTTTTATTTTTATTGTTGGGTGTGCAGAGTGACATACTTAAAGTTGCCAAAAATCAGTCCTCGGGAAACCCGTGAAATAATGATAAAAGATGGCGGCTTTTCCCAACATTGGACAAATTTTGAAAAAGATGCAACATGCTTTTTTGCAAATTGTTTCGAGATATTAAGTTAGGACCACCACCAATATTTATTGGGTAGTCAGTACTTCATTTCGATGGGGAACGCGTTTTTGGCCACCATCTTGGATCCGCCATATTAAATATAATATTTTTTATTGTAATTATAGTATTGTGACACATCATTATGAACTAGATTTCTACGCTGATTTCAATGCTTAAATCCGTTTTTAAATAAGTTTTTTCGTATCTTACGATATATTAAAACGTAAACTCTCCCCTGTACATTACTTATGTACATATCGTACTTTGAAAATGTGTTTAGATTATTTTCATCCAGGTCTTATTAATTGCAGTTCGTTCTAGCCTTAAAATATTCAGTGATCTAACAGTATTTTTCTCCAGGCCTTATTGATGCTTGCAGTTCGTTATAGCCTTAAAATATTCAGTGATGTAAGAGCTTTAATTTTAGCTATTTATAGTTAAAACAGACTATTTGGAGACGAGGTAAAAACCCCAACACAATATTAAATTACCCTTTATTTAAATCAGTTTTTGTTAAAAGATTTATAAGAATAAGAATAAGAATAAGAAATTTATTGACCATTAAGTAAATACATTGTTTACAATAGATCTCGTCAAATTAGTCTAAACAAGTGTCAGGCTTTAAAGCTAAATACTATTTTCTATTTAAAGCTATGTAGGATGACAGCATATTCAAATAACTATTTCAGAATTTAAAAACTCATCAATATGGTACATTGGGTTTTCTAAGAGCCATTTATACAGAATTTCAAAGAATACCTTATCACTAGTAATATCTACAACGTAGTTTGGCAGTTTATTGTAAAGCTTTAAACCCAGAGTGTGATGATACTTTTGTGTTCTTGTCAATCTACATCTAGATATGTCAATTTTATTCCTAAACCTAGTAAAGTGATCATGAACATCAGTCCTAGACATATATTTATCAATATCTTTTCTCACTAGCCTTATAACTTCATAAATGTAAAGATTGATTACAGTCAAAATCCCTGTTTGCACAAACAAAGGCCTACAATGTGCCGGGAAAGATGAACCAGTTATAAGTCTAACTGCTTTTTTCTGTAATATCAAGACATCATCGATACTAATGCCATTACCCCAGACGACCAAACCATACCTCAATATACTTTCAAAGAATGCATAATAAGCCATCTTTAAATAAACATCAGGTAAAATTTGTCTTAACCTACACAATAAACATATTACTCTTGATAATTTTTTATAAATTAATTCAATGTGATTCTTCCATGACAATTTACTGTCAATAGAAATTCCCAACAGTGTTACACTACTTTCCAGGTTTTGATTTGGTCTGTTATTAGTCATAGACACAAGCATGTTTTTTAGTTTTCTCTTCATTCATAAAAAGCCCGTTGACAGTAAACCAATACACAGCTCTTTCAAAACTATCTTTGACCATATTACTTAGTACATCAAGGTTATTATGATAAGAGACCAATGATGTATCATCTGCATATACAGTAGAAAAACAGTCCAGATTAAAGCTAACATCATTAATCAATATCAAAAATAAAATGGGCCCCAATATTGACCCCTGTGGTACACCATGCTTGACCTCTGAAACTTTAGAAATATTTCCCCTAATATCTACCAACTGAGATCTGCCTGTTAAATATGACTTGAAAAAATTTAGTTCACAATCTCTAACACCATAGAATTCAAGTTTCTTAAAAAGAACATCATGTGAGACACAGTCAAATGCCTTACTCAAATCACATAATGTGATTTGAGCAAGGCACCTACTTTCCAAAGCTAAATGCAATTCAGCGACAAGCCTGTCAACCGCCATCACTGTGGATCTACCATGTCTGTAACCATATTGGTTGTCATTGAATAGGCTGTACTCAGTAAAATAATCACATAAATGAAGTTTGACAATTTTTTCCAAAACTTTGGCAAAGACAGGAATGCATGAAATAGCTAGCAGGTACATTGGGGTTACCCTTTTTAAAAATAGGAACAACTCTAGCAAACTCGGGTTGTTAATATGTCAACAAGTTTGTTCTGGTATCAAAGTACTCACATATACCATTTTTTTTTTCATCACCCCTCTTTTGGCATTTACACTTACTGCCACAACCAGAATGGCGTTTTCAGTGGATGAGCTTTAATAGAGAAGGTAGTGCTGGTATAAAGGGCATATGCACCATCAGTCAAACACCAACCCCAATCTGTTGGTTCTGCTGGTGAACTATTTCCACGCCATACTTGAACCTGATGGTACACCCTTAGGCTGTGGTAGTTTTCAATGTGTGTTTAAATTGTCAAAGTACGAAACGCCCATAAGCAATGTGTGGGGGAGAATGTTCGTTTGTATATGTCTTAAAATAGAAAATAGAAAATATATAATTAAAAACGGATTTCAGAATTGAAATCAGCGTGGAAATCTAGTTCATAATGATGTGTCACAACACTATAATTGCATTAAATAATATTGATATCCAATATGGAAGATCCAAGATGGCGGCCCTAAAAGCATCCCCTATCGAAATTAATTACGGACTATTCAATAAATATCGGCGGTGGTCCCAAGTCAGTATCTCGAAAATTGTGTAAAAAAGCATTCGGTATCTCTTTTTGCTAAATTTCTCCAATATTGGGAAAAGCCGCCAATTTTATATAATTAATTTAGGGGTTTCCCGTGGACTGATTTTTTGCAACTTTTGATATGTCACTCTGCGCACCACTAAAATAAAAATAAAACCATAAAACGTTTACTTGCAAATTTTTATACGATACCTGTGTCTGTTTTATTAGTTTGCTTGGACTATTACATTAATTTATTGGAAAACCTTTATTTAAAATATTTTATTATTTCTGCGGGGTTCATTTTTGGTTGTACGTACATGTATTTGGTATCATTTTAAAGGTAATTTCAGGAGGAAAATAAAATGCATTTACGACTTTTCACCAATATTGACTGGAAAGTCAGAATTTCAATAAAAAGCAAAAAACTACTGGATTTGCAAAGATATTTTTGGAGACTTTTGAAATGTTATTCACAATACTTTTCACTATCAAACTACAATGGTTTCATTTGTGTTCTAATTATTTCTAGGTCAAACCATATATTCAGGGGCCTATAAGGATGAGATGAGAAATAGCTTAGTTTTTGACTTAAGGACATTAAACACGGAATGTCGCCTTTGCACACAAAAATGGTTCATAAGAAAAGGATTTAAATTCACTTGTTCATTAAGTAGATTATTTCTCTTTTTAAATTTTCCTTGTAAATATAGCGTATTAGGGTGTTATATTTCCTCTTCTTGATACATTCATTGTTGAAGTGAATATCTTCAATCTTCGTGGAAATCTTTTGCTGTTAGCTTTGCTTGACTAGCTTCACCAAATAACTTCTTTATGAGCATCGTACGTGTTAAATTATCTGAAAGCACAAAAAATACGAACACTTGGGATAATATATTTACACTCACGTACTTCCGGTAGCCAATAGTATATAAGGTACGCCATTTGATTTTCGTCTTTCGCCTATTGGGTCTGATGATGATTGGAGTGTCCAATCGAAATCGATTTCCACTTACCATCTTTTATATGTATGTTTTCCGTCCTGTGAGTAAACAGTATAGGTGATTTTAAAGAATATATATATAATCAACAATGTTATTACCTAATAACAAATAAATAGGATTATCTTTCATGCGTACGATGTGTTATTAAATCAAACGTAATAGGGTATGAGGAGCAGCATAAAATCATATTAAATATGAATTTTGCTCTTGAGTGAGAGACTTATTAGTCGAGTTAAGCTAGTTTGCTAAGAGTTGAATCAAGCAAAGTCATCAAGAACGTTTTGACAGCTTTGCGCTGATCAGCTGATTACAAGAGCAACGAAGTGGTAAATGGATCATTAGCTCGCAAGTCTAAAATTGGCTGAGATTGAATTAAAGTTGTATTCAGTACAGTCCTGGTGGATTTTAATACTTGAATGTTACCATATTAAAAATTAAGGGTATATGTTTTGTATACTTAAGAAAAAAACCTATACGTACAAATGCAATGTAATATTGATAATGTAAAAAAATCAAGATCTTGGAATAAGTTTGTAATTAAAACGTTTATGAATAGGGACACAAAGGACATTCATTGAATAAGAACATTTTTATTGTTACTATTACTATCAACGTACATATGTTCCTTAAGGAGAGTAACTCTAAAGAAAAGTAATTTTTATATAATTCAATATTTTAAACACATAACTAGCATACACAGATTGCAATCTAGGTCAATCCACAATGGGGTTAGTGTTGAAATGGAGATAGTTTTACAAAAAATCCGTCTGAACCAGTTATACGTTGACAATATTTTTTACACCTTAGTTGTTGTCAAGCTCTGTTTTAGTGTATATTTCCATCTGCTGCGAACATATGTGTTCAAATCAGAACGTTAAAAATCAAAGCGGGAATTTGTTTTGGTCTCTAGATATTCTACAACAGAGTTAACAATTTTGTTATTAAATTAAACTTATTTGTTATATATGTTGTTCAATGTTCACTCTATTGAATCTGAATGTCAAATGATTCCGTAAAAACATGCAAATAAATATATTATTCTTACTAATAGTTTAACTAAGTTACTATTTATTTACTAGAAACTGACGGTTATGTAAGCAATATGTAAACACAAGGCTTTATAAAAGTTTATGTTCAGAACCGCAATAGATGTGGCGGGATATTGGCTCACTGTGGAACGAATATGGGGTTGACGCGAAGGGGAGAATGTTTTGATCCCTCGAACAAATCTGCACAAAAGGAAAATTGTCGCATCAATCTTCAGCCATCCAAGAAATTTGATCCTGGCTGACTCATATGTAACGGCGTGTGTCCTTTGGTTTCGCCAAATACTACACTAGCTCATTCCAAATATGAAAATAAAGCACGTGATCGATAATATGCTTAGGAAACGCGAATAAACGTTATTTCTGCGAATAGTACTATTTTAGAGTTTATTTTTTTACCGATAGGTATTACGATTTATAAAGTAGTTGTAAAGTACCCTAAACATTTATGGACTCAGGAAAATGATCAAAAAAAGGGATTCATTGTAACGACCATTTTATACCTTGATAAAAAAATAAAAACAATATTTGTAATAATTCTGACAATTTATTTATTATTATTGTTTAAAGATTCAAAAGCTTTATTCGCCATTCAATATAAAATTTACAATAGGCTTTGTCTCATACATTCTCATATATGTTGCTATATATATGTATATGTTGCTTGAATAACCATAAATGCATGAAATAGTTAAACATATATTATAATGATGTTATGAAAGAAAGTATTTACAAAAAGTATACGAGCGATATCATAAAAAGAAAATGCGTAACATATTAGAGAAATGACTATGTTTCAGTGAAACCTTCATAAGAAAATCCTCGATAACAATTCACCCTTGATAACAAGTGTCATTTTCAAATCCCCTTATTTTACCAATAATCATATGTTATGGAACACCTAGATAAGAAGTCAACCTTGATAACAAGTCTTATTTTACAATCCCCATGAGAGCCTTGTTTTCAAGGTTCTACTATTAAGTGATTTCATTTATTGACAATTTTAAATAAAAACTAAAAGGCACCTATGTTTATTTTTATAGTCGCTATTATTCAAATTAATCTTGAAACCGAACCATTCTTAGTTAAATTTATATTCAAATATTTTCCAACATGTATAATCTTACATATTTGTAAATACAAAGTAATATCAAATTAAATTGTACTTTTTGATGTTAAACACTCGCATTTGAAATAATACATATCAGTTTTCAAATCCAACAATAAAACTAATATGTTAAAAATGTAGGCTCTGTTTTTAAGTAGCTTGGTAAATAAAGATAAAATGTATGTAAAGAATCCCCATAATAATCCCCATAAAGAAGACCCATAAAAGCACCAACAAAGTTATGGTACGAACAGGTGTGAAATTCGCATCAGAAGCTACTGGAGGGGAATGATGAAGTATTATGTACCCGGACGTGAACACGCTTTGAAATTCGGGAAAAGTTGGTTGTACGTTGTGGACAGAGTTGTTAACATTTCATCAAGTGTATTTTAGCCTTTTACTACGTTTCCCTGCAATAAAGTATACTATTGTCGAATTAAATTTTCTCCGTACTTGTCGTTTTGATAAGTTTTTTTTGTTTACTGTCTACGTCAGTGGTTTTTGTAAAATAAGGTACAAACTTTTCTTTAAAATTTTAAAATTCTATCTAATGCTTCTAAGAAACTCGGCCCATACCCATCAACATTTCAGAGAACACCTTCACCTTCCCTTGAACCTTTCGCTTCTGATTCTGAGACGTTGGTATTTCTTCAAGACATCAAATGTTATCGAAGCAATAGATTGGAAGTCAAATTCCAACAACATTAACTTATACTACTCAGTTCATATGACTTTTTAAATAACTAATAAAAAAATGACATTTAGTATTCACCAAGTGGAACTCCTTATTAACATATACGCTAAGTATTGGGTCTGCGTTGACTATTGACTATTTTATCCTGAAAATGGCGTACGGTAATGAAGTAATAGTAGTTTTCCGATCTACTGATATCTCAGACCGACGTTTAAACACATATCAATAAATATTTCAACAATCTTTGTCATAAAAAGTTGAAAAGAAATGTTCAATACAACCAGTCAAAAATGTAACTTCAAGCTCCAACAATTTACACTTTTTTACGAATATTTCCTTTTTTGACGCGTATTTGTTTGTTTTTTACGTACAGAGGGCAAAAAGTGAGGCAGAATACTTCAACCAACCTACTCACCCTCTAAGGGCTACAAAACAGTGTCTTAAGGGTTCTTGTACCAATCAGTCACCCCCTACAAAGACAGCCATCCCCTAATCTGGCTGGATCAACCCTGAGAGCAGCGACGTGGGTGGCTTGACCCTGTCACTTCCTGCTAATTCCATCAAGTTTAGAAGGAGGGGGAGTAACGTGCAGGATTAACGTGTCTGTGAATGATGAGTCACCTTTAGGGCGGGACCGGTGATACAGTTCTGGAGGGAAAATAGGTATCCACACTTAACCGATCACATGGGTGAACATAAACCTCAACATTAATGTCCAAGGTTGTAGCTTTTTCTTGTATGAAGATTTGAATAGGTGGAGTAGTCACTAGTAGCAGTTAGAACGGCAAAATAGTCAGGTTGGGTAGCAGGAAAATATTTCAGTTCTGGCAGACAGGCTGCAATTTTAGGTGGTTATAGTATACAAGTTTCTGAACCTAAAACCGCCCAGACCCCAATTTTTAAGGACCTCGGTCGTCCGTAATGACGTCATCAAAATGGCGGCCGTAAGAGGATCCTGGGTCCCCATGAATTGGCTATAACGACCGAATGCCTGAACCGATTTTCATGAAATTTGGCACACAAGTGCTTGAATACATTACAGTATCTCGGCCTGGGTTGAAAATGGTCAAGTTTCATCAAGTCATTTCAAAATGGCGTCCATTCAAAACTAAAAAAAAATATGAGGAAAATAATTGTGAATTGTTTTATACAGGGTGAGTTTTAAATGAGTTTCCCCCCTACTTTTTTATACATTTCTTAAGATATCAACTCCGAACCACTTCAGATAATTGTAGAGTAGCGATTACTTCATTTCGACTACTTTTTATTTTATCCGTTTTTTGTTATCAAGCTTTCTTGATAAAATATAACAATTATTTTGATTTAAAATGTCAATATTTCAAAAACCAAACATGACAATGAAAAACGGATTGCGGCATTGAATTCAACATAAAAAGTTAGTTCAAAATGATGGGTCACAACACCCCCTTCATATTTAAAATAATTTATCACATTAAAAAATGGCGGATCCAAGATGGCGGCTGAAAAAAATACATCCGTCATAACCGAGTGAAAATAGGTCAACAATGAATGGTGGTGTCCACTTATCTTTATCTAGCACTATTTTGAGATTATAGCCTTAGTTTGTAAATGCACAATGTTATAATGGACTAAAAATAAAGTTATAAAACGTTCTCATAACTTTAGAATGGATCAACATTTTTTTAAACGGATTGCAGCATCGTATTCAGCGTAAAGGTTTTGTTTAAAACGGTGGGTCACAACCCTATCTTTACATTTCAAAAAATATTTTTGTATCCAAAATGGCGGATCCAAGATGGCGGCCAAAAATGTAAACCCAGTCAAAATGAAGTAATCGCTACTCTACAATTATCTGAAGTGGTTCGGAGTTGATATCTTAAGAAATGTATAAAAAAGTAGGGGGGAAACTCATTTAAAACTCACCCTGTATAAAACAATTAACAATTATTTTCCTCATAATTTTTTTAGTTTTGAATGGACGCCATTTTGAAATGACTTGATGAAACTTGACCATTTTCAACCCAGGCCGAGATAATGTATTCAAGCACTTGTGTGCCAAATTTCATGAAAATCGGTTCAGGCATTCGGTCGTTATAGCTAATTCATGGAGACCCAGGATCCTCTTACGGCCGCCATTTTGATGACGTCATTACGGACGACCGAGGTCCTTAAAAATTGGGGTCTGGGCGGTTTTAGGTTCAGAAACTTGTATACTATGACCACCTAAAATTGCAGCCTGTCTGCCAGAACTGAAATATTCTGCCACTATATGCAGCTATACGACCCCACTAAAAGGGTTGCGCTTGCGTATTAGAACCCTCTTAATTCACCACCATGGCTCTTGTTTTGTACAGTCATCACAAAAACCGTCAGATCGTGTTTGATATACGTGATTGGTGTAGAAAATGTACTTGGAAAGTTTTCTGTCCCTCTAGCACTACCTTCTCTAAGAACCACCCTAAATTATAGTCATTGAAAGTTGTCGTTACTATAAATAATACTTCACAATATGTAATCAAGACTTCAAAGTCAGTCAACTACCGAAGATTTCTCTGACGACTTAGGACATATACTTGTAGCAAGATTGTACGCTAATTATTGCTATATTGGGTGTTTAAATTTCTAGGAATGATTTTCTTATAAACGTAAAATTAAAAGACAAATATTTTCGAAAATTTTACTTTTGACCATAAAACTTAATTTTTATAGACCCATTTACTATGTATAAACTTTGTGGAAGTGTCATTTCAAGATCTTCAGTGTATACTGTCATTAAAATTATACTATTAATCCCTAACTAAACCTATAACTTTTTACTATGAAATAAAACCCCATTTAATCACCACTTTAAACTTAACTCTATGCTTTTTCCGTGCAGTGTGCTTTTCTACTGCTTGGCTAACAGAAAATTGAGGAACGGAAAACAAAGTTGTTAATTAAAATGAAACGCGCGTAGGATGAACCAAGCTGTATTTTAGGTGTGAAAATGTAACCAACAACCGCTGGAGTGAAATAATGAGGTTTATTGTGCGCGCACAAAACATGTGGTGGATGATTCCGAACGTTCATTGTAAACTTTGCTAGCAAAGTTGGACTCCGACAGGATTTATTCACTGGATTAATTTACAGCTCGTAATAACAGTGAAGACTAGCATGTTAGATGAAATAAACTGTTGCAGTGAAGGATGAAATCGCATGGTTGTTTATTATTAAAGAACAGCCCACATTATAAATGTGTTACTTTGTTTTGTGTGTTTACATATTTTAATTTACAAAATCAATTGAACTATGAATGTAGTGTAAGCTTAGGCTTTATTTAATCTCTTTTGGTGCTATACTATACATGTATATTTAATAAGTTAAGCACAATTATTATAAAATGATAAAAAAATGAGGAGCTGTCTGTGTCACAGTAAAAAAGAACGGAACAGTATTATAATTGTAGAACCTATTACAATACGATTAAACTAAATACAATGCTAAAATGCAAGTGGCGGACTCTTGTAAAAGTTAAAATGAAACGTTTAGTATAATCAGCTTATATAGTTAATTAACAAGGCTCCTTTCCACGATTGGTCTCACAGGGCTTCCTACCACAGCCCATTGAATTTTATGGACCTTCAAAATCAGGCCTAGTTGCACTGATTTGTTTGCTTTTAAACATTTAATTGGCTTAGTCGAACACTACATGTCTTAATTTAATACGCCTTAGTTTTGTCTCAAATTATAAGTATTTTATGTATATGCAGAGTCACAAAAGCCATTCCACAGTAGGTATAGTGTATTGGTTCAAATATACGAATTAATTAAAAAGTAATAAATTGTTTCCGTTAATATCTAAACGTTTTTCTTTAGTTTTGGTTTCACCCCAAGCTTCTACAGTTCGGTGAGCAAATCCGTCATTATTGAAATTCATTTCAAGAGGGGCTTTGTCGTAGGCAATTGATCTTTTAATGCAAAGTCATTCTCCCCTTCTGAATCTTCATCTTGCACTGCTATACCTCTTTTAAAATTCTCAAAAGAAAGTTAGAGTATTCTTTTAGACCATGAATCATCAATACAGTAAAACCTCTTTTATACAACGTTCATACAAATTATACAAATCTAGTACAAATCTAGTCTTATACAAATTTAGTAATCGCGTTTAGTTTTAAAATAATTAATGTTTCAATTAAACAATAATTGTGGTCAGACTGTTCTGCACTGTGTATTAATTAAGTGAGTAAGTTTAGCGCTGTTAGGGCATGAATGACGTATAGAGAGCAGAAATAAACGTGGTCTGAAACAAAAGTAATGCAATTACTTATGCCTGTTATTACCAACTACTATTAAGTTGCTTGTGAGATTCAAAAAATTCAAAGTCCTGCACCAGGCAAATTCTACACGGCCACACCCCAATGAGCAAATCTTTCATAATTGAAATTCGTTCCAGAAGGGGATTTGACGAAGGCAATTGATCCCTTAATGCCTCGCATCCCTCGATTCCTACCCACCCTCCCCCAACGACGACACAGGATTCTCCCTCATCAATGTTTTTCATCCCCTTCATCCCCTTCATCCCCTTCATCCCCAACACGAGCCTGCAAAGTTTTCTGAATCAAACATTTGTTTATCGTTGGGGACTAGGTACTAGGTTAAATTAGGTACTAGGTTTAAATAGAAAAGTATATGGTAAATCAGGTAGAAATTCTGCAAACTATATACTTCTAAACTAAAATCAGGGGGCGTAATAAATGTCAATAAATGAAATCACTGTTTGCATCTTCAATGTCAACGTTAAAAAATTGAAATATATGTTAGCTAATATAAAGTTTACGAAAGAAGCATAGCATTGTCACTTTTAATATATACTTTATGTTAAACTGTAGGATAAAACGCATTTTAGTGAAATTCCCTGTATAGGGGAGAAGCAACTACCATAATTTGCATAGACTCAGTTTATTTTTTCCCATTTTTGTGGCCTTAAGGTGAAATCTGTATTCGTTCAAATGGTTAAATAGGTTGAGCAGGCAGTTATATTCGAGTTCAATTATATTTGGCTAACCTGCTAGCCTTATGCATACAGCTGATCCTTCTGGATGGATACTAAAATAACAAATTTTAAATTTGTAACAGAACCGTACATTTCCTCAAATATTCACAATCGTTGGAAATAGTGAGTTGTTATAAAATTATTAACTAGTTTATTTTACATGTAGATATGGGTTATAGGAAAACTTCATAGAAAAAGAAGTTTAGACTAAAAAGTATTTTAGTCTTAAAAGTTTTAAATATGCAAATTCCCTATCTAGTTTGTAATTTCCTTTGACCGTCCTTACATGCATCGAGAGCCATGAAAGTCAAGGGTGATATTAGAGTGAAGAGCATTTCATTACTTGACAACACTCCGTCAAAGACCTTGTTTGAATCTCGCGTTGCTTTGAAGCTTCACTATCTACATAAAGCTCACTTCTTAACATGATTTAATCGTAGAAATTTGTCTTCTAATCAAATACGTTTTTTAAGAAATAATGTATTTGCGCTTGGTTTAAGCAAAATGTTTGGAAAATTTCAGAACTACAATACGTTTCTTAGTTCTTTTTTTTATTTTTTAGAAATTTAGGTGAGTGGGTTTACTTTCCTCTTTAAATAATCCTTTTTTAAATCGTTTATTGAAAAAAAAAATCACTTTGAACATCGATAGTCAAGCTGGTATTCTTAAACTTTGACTATTTATCCAGCGGAACAATTGTCCTTATTTTTCTGTAAACTCAAACACAGACCATTATGGGAAAAGATTCTGTATGTCACCAAATAAATTATCCGTATGAGTTTAACAAAACAGATTACTAAAAAGTAAAGTAATACAACTTTTAAATAAGGAAATTCTTTTACCATACGTGTACTAACATAATTTGCCTTTATATTAGTTTCATTGGACATTTTATACCAGGAGCCTGTTTTATAATAAATTACCAACTAATATTATTAGTAAATCAGCTGATTGCCCAATGCAAATCTAATGGAAATTAATAATTACAAGTGACAGCTTGTAGCTTGTAGTTTATTATGAAAGGAGCCCCTGGTGTTAACTAATAATATTTATTAGTACATCCCACTAATTTATTTTAACATGATATTTCTCAGCAAATAATCAAAAAGATTTTGTTTGAAGCATGAAGCATTCATGACTCGTTGTTGCACAAGAACACACATGTTCTTTCCTAAAATTTAATTAAAACTAATCCCTTCCCCAACAAATGTAGCGCCTGTTAATAAAGACGGGCGACTGATTTAATTAAAGCTTTCCTGCAGCGGAACGCATATGTTTTTGATTGTTTCACGATTAGAATTACTCGGTAAAACGCTGTTGTTTTGCTCCTAATGAAGAGAGTTGACAGCATTCGAGTCATAATTTGCATGAAACCCTTTTATTGAATTCAAGTAAACCCTGTGTATAATATGGATAATACTTCCAACGTTACTTTACTTTATCATTGCGAGTTAGAGGCTGTGTTAATACATTAGTGACTGATCGATAAATTTTAAATATATCTTTGATTGGCATGTGTGGTGGTTTCACTCAATAGTTGATGCCGGTACCGGGTCGTTACTAAAATTGATTCTGGTCTCTCATTACTGGTACCATTCCTAAGTAAACAGTTGGCACTCTTTGAAAGCAAGCTGAGAAAATCGATATTTTTCTTTTAAAATTACTTGTAAACATATGGTGCCAGCTACAGATCCGTGTCATTGTAGTTCATGAATGTATTTGCAAATGTACTTAATTTAAAAATATACAGTATAGGTGGAAAAACGTGTTTGCATATAATAAAATAAAAAGATAGAATATTTAGGATATTCTCGTTGTATAGGGAATCCAAGACCAAGAGAAAATAAGAATTAATTAAACAATGGTATTGAGTGGATTATAACCATTCCCTTAATCTGATGGTTGTAACTCAAACCCAAAAAGCCTCGTTTTAAGACTCAGATGCCATTTGCCATTTTAGGAATTGGACGGTAATAAGACCAATTGGGCCGTAACCCTAAAATATTCCGATAGCATAGAAAATCGAGAGGCAACATATTTTTTATAAACATTGATAAAACCTTACAAAACTCACCGGAGTAGGTGATTGAGCAGTTTTATGGTAAATATAGATAAAGTAAAGACAGACATATTTTTTTTTTAAGTTAATACGTGCTTTAAAGAAATCCAAAAAAATATTAACGATGTTTTTAATTTTTTTTACAGAACACGGTTTTTTAAAAATCGCTATTAAACACAATATGCAATGGCTGTCAAGAAAAACCTCAACAAGTTGTAAACACTTTGACCTGTTATTCCTGACACATATTAACCAAACACTAGTTACACCTAACAAGACATTTCTTTAACATAGAGTAACTTCTAATGATACAAATAAGCGATTGTTTGACTTAGAGGTAAAAAACAGTTGATTAATTCCCACACAAAGCCAACCCGAAGAACAAAGTCTATTGTTAAGTCGTGAATTATACGCCACATGTTTAAGTTCAAACGTTTTCACCATACAACTTCCTTGCCTTAATTCTCAGAGGGCACACAAGTTGTGGGTATTGTTCTCAGAAATAGATTTCGTGGGCCATGTTTAGTAGATAATACCGAGTGACCCACTAAGAGGTCACTTTTTAAAATAAAATATACCATATTAATCGAAAATGCAAGAAACTTTATATCTTTCACTTATAATAAATATATTTACAAAGATATATATACCTAAGATATATATATATATATATATATATATATAAGATATATATGAGACCTTCATGTCTCATTTGATATTACCTAATCACAGCAACATGACCGAATAACAAAATAGTAATACACTTAGCAATAAAAACGCTTCAGTTTAACCTCCATGATTGCCACTAATGACTTTTTAAATAAGGATTTTTGAATAAAAAAAGTTTATTGTCACAAAATTATTACAGGCGATTACTTTCACATGCCTCCGCAATTATTTAAAACCGCTCATGTGGAAAAATTAAATTCATTGATGATTAAAAAATTTCCTGTATCTATGATTGCCTTAAATTAGTTTACTTGATAATTTAATAAAAAATATGAATTAATTTGAATACAGCTTAAAATACTTAAATGAAATGTCAACATTGTTTTGAATTTCTAGAATATTTTTGTATTCATCGGAATTGAGTGGGACTTTGATATTTTTTTGGTTTTAGCTGTTGAATTTCACGTTTTTAGTGTGGTTGATGCGTATAAAAAATATGTATCTCTTTGTGCGGCACCCCGTAAACATAATGTACAACACAACATTGTCATTGTGTTTAACCGTTAGGTTGTTGGGTAAAACAAACACATTACAATTTGTATAATGGTAACAGTTAAATAATGTGCTATGAGTTTGTATTTGTACTTTCTTTTGTTGATCAAAATGTAATTGAAAACCCAATATTAAAGTAGTAACTGTACTTTGATTATGAGTGTGAGCAATAATAACAGTTATTACTCTTACTTCAAGAAAACACGTGTGTTCATAAAAATATTAAAAACTGTAGAATGATTATTCTTCTTGAGTTATTGTACAAGGTTATCATAAATACCATGGGTTGAATTTGTTTAAAGCTATAGGTTGAATTAGTTTAAA
Organism: Macrosteles quadrilineatus; assembly: GCF_028750875.1. Taxonomy (NCBI): domain Eukaryota; kingdom Metazoa; phylum Arthropoda; class Insecta; order Hemiptera; family Cicadellidae; genus Macrosteles; species Macrosteles quadrilineatus. The sequence continues at coordinate 46,812,615 of NW_026542597.1, forward strand.
TTCTTAAATGAAGAATAAATAGTAAATAGGGCCTATAACACATGTTGAATGGATGATATGTATTTAAACGATTCACTTGAACAAAGTAATAACTATGTTTATTTGCACAATAGGATACATCTAAAATATGTTAATATTAATTTTACATAACGGAGAATTCTGCTTGATATAGCCAAGAATGCAATCGTGATACTTGCCCGCAAGCTGCGCCTCAGTTCTAGAATTCTTAGAATTCCAATATTGATAAAATAATTCTGGGTCTTCCTCACTGTACCAGCTTATAATATGGATGCGTTTTTTGGGAATGCTGTTGGAAATTCACTTAATTTATTGTTATAATAGTTTTGGTAACACAATGAATGTTAATAACCAAAAAAGGCTATATAAATACCTTTTTTGTTAAATTTGTTTTAGCTACGAGTAAGAGTGTAAGAAAAACTGTAAAATAACCACCTGTTTGTATTCATCTTCAAAATCAAGTGCAAAACTTAGCTCGTTGTAGTTAGACAAGTCAACAGTCTAACCTGCGGCTTAATTCACCTTAGACTTACTACCATAACATGCAATTTTAATTACTTTACTATGTTTTTTCGTTGTAGAATTAGAATACCAAATCATTCTAATACCAATATCTTCAAGATATAAGTGTAATATTGTAAAAAAGTAGACAATTGTTAACTTAAATACAAGATTTAAGTTTCGAAGAGGATTGGAAAGAGCTGATCCGTGTCAACAATAGCTAATACTAAATATTATAATACTTTTCATCTACTGTACTCGTACCTCTCTGCAGAATGATATAAAGCGAGAAATTAATCATATATTCTCTACGGTGCAGCAGCATACGTCACTCTCATAACAACAATAAATTAACCTGACAGATACTCACACAGCAAACAGAGGTAATGTCAATATACAATATATGTGTACACTCCCTTAGGTTTCAGTAGCATTTTCTGTTGTTCATAGAAGCTGTATATTAGATGATTTGTATATATTTAACATTTAATAGGTATGAAGACAAATCAAATTAAGAAATTAAAGTTGGCCCAATGCCTTACTATATGTCACAAAATACAACCACGATACGATAAACAATAGTTATTGTTGATCCAAGTAGCAAATTAAAAAAAACTTAATGTTTAAAATAGTTACATTTAAATGTTTCCAATATCAAAACTTGTAACATATCATCGCCTGAACGACTGAAACTTTGACTATGTAGGCCTACAGCCAATACAGTAACCAGAAATTAAAGGTGTATTTGCACAAAAACTATGAATGAAGACAGTCATAAAGGAGAATCTTGTCTCGTAGACATTTCTAGATGTGTTCGGTAATCACCTAATTGTTGAAATAGGATTTAAGAAAATCAACCGTTTACAACAGTTACAGTTTTAAAATATGCATGAACACCCCAACATTTTCATTCATAATTTATGCCACCAAGGATATTGCATAGTCATTGAAATCAGGTTCAAAATACTTACAAACAAAATTTTTAAAAGTATATTGAAAATTTACTACTAAAACTAATTTCATAAGTTAAGGGCAACTTTTAAAGAAATATAACATAAATTGAGACCAAATATAGCTTTTAAGTTTGGTGTTAATTTACGATGCTGTAAAAAGTTACTAAAAAGAAACTAATGACTATGTTCAAATAGTATATCTAAGAATTAGTTGCACAGACTATCTAAACAATGGATATTTATGAATACACTTATAATAATGCCTTATTTCAGGCCACATTAACGTAATGATTTACGTAATGATGGGAATGCCCACATACTTTGATAGTTACATTGTAGTGGACTAACATTTTAGGCTATGGATAAAAGTTTTTTGTCTTAAATAACTTTCAACATTTCAAAACACTACTAAAAACATTTGAAAAACAATAAAAAAATACTTTATGAATTTGTAGAAAATTTACTTTTTTTTATTTACCACCATACTCTATTTTTGACTGTTCATGAAGAGTTAGTTCTGGGGATAGAAGTCTTGGTGTAACATAATTTTGGTAAAAGTAAATTTCCAAACAATATCTAATTAAGATAGAAAAAATATAATATGGTAAGTTGTGCTCACTCCAATACAAGAAAATAGGAAATAATAAAAATGAATAACGAGCAGCTAGAATTAAGAATGAAAAATTACAAAAGTAGGATTCCTTAAGGATGAATACTCTTTCAGGGGGAAATAACATAAAAAAATTATACCTTTTTGAATGCTTTTTTACCTGTGGGAATGGTATCTCTGATTTCATTAATCCAAATCAGCTTTGAATTGTGATGGAAGATAACAAAAGTTCTGGTTGTAATAAAGAAATACTAAATTTAAAAAAAATACTAAAAAGATACGTTACGATAAAAAATGTGTTGAAAGTCTATAAGAAGCTACGGTGATTTATTTCCTGAATATTATTTAGTCAAGATGTTGTCAATGTTGTCAATCTTAACGAAATACAACGATTCATTTCTATAAGATGTTAAGATTATTCGTTTTCAAACATTATATTCTTCTTTGCTTGAAGTTCATTGTTGGTGATTATATTCTTACTAAAAGTAGTTAGTATTGTACAACGTTTAATAGGCGATTTGAAAATGAATGTTTTAACTATTAAAAGTTAATGCTAATAATTAAAATAAGTTAGTTTAGGCTATTACTCAACCACTTGAAAAAAATAGCCTTAATAAACATAGGTTTGAAAAATCTTTGGGAAACAAGTTCACAGTTATGCGGGTGACGTTTACCTTATTATTAAAATCGTATCTTACATTTTATCCGACTACAGTACCTCACAAGTGAATTATCGACCTATTTTAAAACTATGACTCGATTTGTCTAACAGTAAAGAGAATATAATAAAAGAGGTTAACAAATTAGTATGATATGTGAAATGGTCTAATATAAAAAGGTTTGTTGTTTGCGTTTTTGTTTTCATTCTTTATTTTGAAATCTACATTTGATTCCATTATTCCTTGCGCTGAATCTATACTATATTTACTTTTAGTTACCTATTTACTATCGAATTTTTTGGATAGGCCTAGTAGTTGTTAATAATATACTAAACAATTTAATTTGATCAAGAAACTTAGAATTGCCTGGCTGTTATTATAGGATATCGTGCTACTCTGTAAATAGGCAAGGGAACTGTAGATAATACAATAACACCGTGGAGGCAATGCACACGACTTCAAGTCAACTTAAGACACCATCTTCCCAGATGTGTCTAATAACACTGCAAAACTATTACGTATTGCTGACAGCTCAACAGCTGTTGGACTCTCCTCATGATTCTTTAAATGAGTTCACATACTTTTTTCTAATTAAGTCTTTTTCTAAAAATAATGATCATTTGAAAATAAGTATTTGCCAGCCATAATTTCATTGCCTACCCTAGTATTTATATACTATGTTTGAATTGAAACCGTCGACTTATCGTAAAAATTATTCTCCGAGATTGTAGTATTATTTAGTATGATTGAGTAATATTTTTTCATGTAAACTATGATGACCTTTTATACAGGGTATCCCGGAACTCTCCACCAATATTTTAGGGCATTGTTCCTGGTTAAGAAACATATCTAAATATCATGTTTAAATTGTCAGGAAGTCCGTAGTTACTCACAAAACCACCATTTTACTTTTCACTTATTAATCTTTTTCTGAAAAGTGGTTATACATACGACATTTAAACTTTGCACAAACATTTATGACAACTATAGAAAGCAAAAAAAATATGACAATTTTTCCAAATTCATAAAATAAAATGGCGGCCATTTACAATTTTGTTTCTTAAATAACCCAAAAAACCGTTTATTTTACTAAGATTTTACTAGAATAAGTAATTAAGGCAATTTAAATACAAAGCGATTGGCACCTTAATTTTTTAAGATTGAACAAACATTAACTGAGATATGACAGCTTTAGTGTGACCGCTGGAGGTTAGTTACGGTGCATACCGAGGCATGGGGTCACGTATCACTAAAGCTGCCATATCTCAGTTAATATTCGTCCAATATTTAAAAATAAGGTGTCAATCGATTTGTATTTAATTACAAATCCATTTGGTGATTTGGCGAGATTTGAACCCGGGACCGAAGTCCCGCGCTCCAACCACTAGACCAGCTCACTACCTCAATCAACGAATTAATAAAAAAAAATAAATACACTAATAACAGTAATAAAAACAGCTATATTTTGGTTATCACTTTCTTAAAACACATCTTCAATTTTGCCACCGAATCGGAGATTCGAGATCGCCGAAATGGATGATTGAATATGCTGTTGTTTGTTTGATTTTTTTTGCGAAGCTTATGGTTACGATTCCTGGTAGTTATAACGTAATACACGCGCGATTTTTAATGCTTTGTTTTCTAATAATAAAAGTAAAACAAACAAAAAATTATTAAGTCGGGCCATGGTACAATATACATGCATTAATATACAATACCAACTGGATGACTTGGAGTTTTAAGTCAAATTAACCGAGTCAATAGAACCAATAGGCCTACAATACCTCGCAATCAGAAGCATTGAAGGTAAACTTCTCTTCTAACAAGATTTTATTTGACGTAGATTTTATTACGTAATTGATACTGCTTGTTAATGCCCTCCCTTTTACTGCTACATTATATAAATATACTTTTACTGAAAATGCCTATTATATTTGATTGGTGGATGGGTTTTCTGTTTATTCCTTAAGTAATTAATACTACCATATCCAACCCGAAAGTGCTTAGTGAGAGCCATTTATTACCTAGCAAGAGACGAGGTTAAAGGCTCAATTTGTCTATTAGATTAATAGTGTACATAAATTATTTTAGTACCCGAATATGTAAGTAATATGTACCCGGATCCGAAACCACGAAATCGTCTCCTTGTAGAGAGAGCCACTGACTCATTAATATAAAATATGAAAGCCGTCTCACTATTTTCATAAGTTTACACTGAAGACTTTCCTAAGGTAGTGACGGTTTCTATTCTAAAAAGGAGGCTAAATATGTTATTCTTATTATGATTCGATATGTAGCCATTCATATGTTTTTGACCGTAACCTTTACAAATGTTTACTAGTATTAAGGCTAAAATGCTCCCTGGGAGTTTATAGCTGTAATATAATCGGTTTTAAGAGAACTAAAAATCAATCAAAGACAATTATAATGTCGAGGGAGTAGAACCAGACCAACTTCCCTCCTGAGGCCAGTATTTCAAAGTTACACCAAGCTACCAATGTAGCTAGACAAGGTTCAAAGACGGTCAACAAAGTTGTGTCAGATTGTAACAGAGGTTTGGTTTGATCAGTGGTGAACCTGCAGTAATCAAGTCCTTGTTTGAGCTCAGTTCTGTTACAGAGAAGTGGTTTGTCTTGAAGTTTCCTGGGTCCTAGAGATTTATAGGTAATTGATTACAACACAAATTAGAAATACAATTGATTGTGTGGATTTGTCATTTGAACAACTAACTAAGTTTGTTTCGAAAATTTGATCAAAGATATTAAATACGCTTGAATTATCGATTTATTCCACAAATATATTCTAGTTATACCACTCTTAATGCCATATAAAGATAATGGTCGTTGTCCTCCCCGGATAATGCACACTTCATTCGAACTTTTTATTCTAAAGGGAAAAGGGTAGGCTAACCTGTTTTTTCTTCATCTTCAGATCAACGCTTACTAGAGAAAATTATTTGAAAACCAAGTTCCAAATTGACTGTCAACGGATGGGATGTTGTTGTATTAAAGGTAAAATACATACATTTTCTCCATCCTATGAGTCCTATGCAACGACTCTCTTCCCTCTGAACCCGTGCGGAAGCTCACATCACACAGGCCTATGATACACAGGGGCTGACAAGTTCGTGATGTTCACTAATGCTGCTACATCCCACACCCCTTAGCCAGAAGCTCCGCTGTAACACCCTTGCTGCTGGTGACGTCACGTTCTAGGGGGGAAACAGTGAACACTCCAGGCCAAATTGTTTGGTAAAGCTGTATTGGGGTTCTGTACAAAGTATGAAGACATTTGTGCAACTAGGTGTACAATGCAGTTGTCAGCTTGTAATATTGAGCGGAGCTAGAATATTAGTTAATATTCAATGGTTAAGTCAACTATTTAACTAAGCCAATGGTTCATTTGGTTCACGCTAATGGCATTTTCCTATTTGCAGTATCCAAAGTCAATGGTGTGTCTGGTTCACGTCAATAGAATGTCTACTTGCAGTCTCCAAACTCAATGGTATCTATGGTTAACGTTAATGACCTTTTCCTATTTGCAGTACCTATTTAAAATCTGCATTAATAGTACGTCTTTTTCACATAAATGGAAAGTCTACTTGTAGTATCCAAACTCAATGGTAGGCCAATATTTTGTTCACATAAATGGAATTGATATTTGGAGTATTAAAACAGGTGCATCAGCCTAATTTCGTTGACCTAATTAGGGGCCTAAATATTCATTTTGTAGTAAATTATGCTCAATGAGATTAATCCGACTATTCTTCTATTTTTCTCTGTACGGTATTTGTAATGTGCTATTTTAGATGATTCGTTGACTAACATATGTTGCGACTATTGTCTATATTTGTTGTTATCTCGCAAAAAATGTCATGACGACCAATTAATCAATAAGGTCCATGTTAAATTTCTAAAAGTTGAAAGTCAAGTAAGGAAAGGCCCTGTGGTCCGATTTGTACCATTTCAGATTTATACCTTCCAATGGTTAACTATCACTGTGCTGAATCTCGTGCAGATCGCTTCAGCCGTTCAGGAGGAGTATATGTAAAAAAAAAAAACAGGAGTGTAGTAGAAGAGCTTAGCTTCGCTCCGCTCAACAAACTATTTCATTGTAATGCATTTCTCCTTAACCAAAATATTGCGGAACTTTGATCCATCATACATGTTTATTGAATATTGTTTCAAAGAATTGTTTTGGTTTTAGCAGAATATTGCTGCTATAGTTGACTGATATTTCTTATGGATGAATGTATGAACAATTATTTATTATATTCGTGAAGTATAAGTGCTTAGCCAAAGGTGTGCATGTTTATTTTCTTTGATGTATTCATCGGCTATATAATGTGGATGGAGATTGATCTTGTTTTTAAAATTGACGCATTGTGATATTTGAGAGAGTCATTTTTAAGATATATTACAAAAATTAAACTTTTTCTAATGGGTCCCATGGGTAATATCTGTGTTTTGGGGGGCCATAACTAATTTGTTAATGATAAATATTGTTGACTATAAATTGCTTATAATAAAAGCGTTACTTTTGAAAACTGAAAAATCTACCAAGTAGTTGTAAAAAAACTACAGTACCATCAAATATTCAAATACAAATTAAATACTTTTACATGTAATTGGACATAATGCAATTTCACGTGTTTCTTATCATTCCGAAAGTAATGCTGGCAGTGTTGTTCCTAAACAACCAAAGCTATAAATCTGTCAGGGGCTCTGTGTTATCTCATGTCTGGGTAGAGCGCAAAATTGGACATCGTCTAAACAAGTTTAACCGCATAATTATATTTTTAAAACACGTTTAGGTAAATTAGTAAAAGAATAAAGAAATAGGTAAATTATAAAGACCCCTAATATTATTAAGCATAATATAAAAAATTACAGATATAGTATATCATTGTATGTGCCTTTGTTAAATAGTTAAGCTCTTTCACTCGACAAGAGAAAAATTTTTGTGACTTGTATTCTATAACAAACACCTACAAAATAAGATAAATCACTGTCAGAATAATGATGGTTGGGTTTCTCCCAAAAATAGGTTGTGTATGTTGTACAATTGTAGGTTGAAGAGATGCAAATGCTGTAGAGAATATATGTTTAGCAACTACCAACTTTACAGTCACAATAATAATTAACAATAATAAATTTTCTTTCATGCCAGTTTTATTGACGTCTTGATTTTGTTATATGTACTCCTTCGAAACTTATTTGAGATTCTCAAAAGCTTATATCTGTAATTTCAGTCATTGGATTTTTGTAATCAAAGTCAATAAAAAAAGGAATCGAAGAAATTCCTTGTGCTGAGCCCACAATACAAGAAATAAAGTACGTTTAAAAAACATTCAAAAATGGCAAAGCTCCTGGTGAAGATGCGATCCCAATAGAATTAATGAAAAATGGAACCGAAGAACTTTTCATCCATCTACACAAACTGATTCTACAAGTATGGAAAAGAAAATGCCAAAAGAGTGGACTGAAGCAGTAATAGTCCCACTGCACAAAAAAGGGGACAAACTAGAATGCAAAAACTATAGAGGTATATCCCTTATAAATACAACATACAAAATACTATCTAAACTTATCTTAAACAGACTCAAATGCCATGTAGAAGAAATAGTAGGAGACCACCAAGCAGGTTTTATGAAAGGGAGATCAATAACAGACCAAATATTTATGCAAAGACAAATAACCTGAAAGTATTGGGAATACTACAAAGATATATATGTAATGTTTGTTGATTTTAGCAAAGCTTACGACTCAAAAAACAGACATAAACTGTGGAAGATGATGAAAAAGTATGGATTACCTAATAAAATTATTCAGTTGGCAAAAATGTGTTTAAACGAATCCAAAGGGAAAGTAAAAATAGGGAAAGAATATACAGATACATTTAATATAAATACCGGAGTGAGACAAGGTGATGGTCTATCGCCATTATTATTCAATATAGCACTAGAAGAAGCTCTCAAGAAAACAAGAAATAGTGGAGGAGGGGCAAGACTTACTGATAAAATAAACCTTCTAGTATTCGCAGATGATGTAGCCATTGTTGCTGAATACAAAAATAATCTCAAAGTGCTAACAGAAGTACTAATTAAGGAAGCAAGAAAAGTGGGTTTACAAATAAATGAAAACAAAACCAACTACATGAAAATAAGTAGGCAAGATGACGAGGAAGACCACTTAGAAGTATTAAACTATAGGTTCCATAAAACTAGTATTTTTAAGTATTTGGGAGTGATGATCACAAACAATAATAGAGAAGAAATAGAAATTCAGAGTAGACTCACAGCAGCAGAAAGATCATACTGGAGTTTAATAAAATTATTCAAAAGCAAACTGCTATCAAAAACCACTAAAATAACAATGTATAAAACTATAGTGCAACCTGTATTGCTATACGGATCAGAAACTTGGTCTTTTACCAAAAAATCCCAGAAGCGCCTTATTACTTTTGAAAAAAAATTTTGAGAAGAATTTTTGGACCAGTAAAAGAAGGAAATGCATGGAGGATAAGGAAAAATAGAGAGTTAAAAGAATTATATGGTGAACCAGATATTGTGGGAATAGTTAAGAGTAGGAGGTTGAGATGGATGGGTCATATTAACCGTAGAAGTGAAAGAGAGATGGTAAAGATGGTACTCAGAGGTATACCAGAAGGAAGGAGACCATTAGGTAGACCAAGAATGCGATGGGTTGATGAGGTGACGAAGGACTTGAGAGGAATGGGAGCAGACTTGGAGCTGGCAGAGAATAGAAGAGCTTGGAGGCACATGGTTGGCGAGGCCAAAAACCACATAGGTTTCCAATGGCCACAGGAGTAAGTAAGTAAGTAAGTAAGTAAAGTCAATAAATACAATTTTGTTCTAAAATGAACTAGACATCATCACTGTTTTGTTCCAAGAACCGCATGTTTTTATCGAGTGTAGTATTTTATTGCTTATCATTTATTTTTACATTCATTAAACTAAGAATATTAATTAAAATTCTTATAGTAATAACATCAAATACAAAATGATCTCAAATAAAAAAATGGAATTGAAGAAATATTTCAAACTCACAACACCACTACTAAAAGACAAATTTTATAAAAATTCATTCCAAAAAAATACTCACAACTAACCGAGTGATCAGCGCTGAAAGGCTGCTGTCAGAACTTCACGCCACGAGACATATTCACGGTATGTCACTGTTGTCAGCTGCACTAACAGCGCGTCATACATACATGTATACGTCCATCAGCTTAAGCTTGTCAGTGTCTTTATTACGTGATATGGAAGTTACCAAACACGTTTTTAGTTACCAATAAATATACAATTCATCGGGATTAAATCTTGTAATATATACTGCATTTTTTAAGTTGTTCGTGTGTATTTTATAGTGTTGAATAAATTTCTGTGTATGAGTACGTAAATTACTTCATCAAAAAATAAATTGGCGACTTCAGAAAAATATTACTACAGCCAGCGTTCAGCTTTGGCATTGCACCACTGTTTAAACTAGTTGCTATTAATTATCCATGGGTTATCGTTTTACAGGTATATAGGTAATGAAATATATTATTTTATTACAACTGGTAGATTAAATATTTGATTAAAATTCGTGTTCCAAAGTTATAAGCTAATAGAAATGTATATTAGAACATCAAATTTATACTAGAAATATATTGGAAGAATATTTAATGGCTGATTTATTATCAACGGTTAGGATCAAAATTCATTTGCAAGGCCTATACAAATTATACGTCAACATTATAGATAAATAATTATAATAAATAGCGTATTAGTTATTAAATATTCATTGTTTTTACATAGTTTTTTTTATGAAGCGTACTTTTACATTAACAATATAATACGGGAACTGATGTTACAAAACATATTATCAAACTTGCTTTATTATATTTTGAATAAAATCAATGTCATTATCGTAGCAATTACTCTAGTGATCAATGAATTACACTTACATTAATGACGTATCTAAGGGGTTCAGGTGTGCAAATATTAGGCGACGACGCTGACACCAATGCATTCCGCGTATGTAAATCGACCTTCTCACTGCAAATTTCCCTTGGGATTTCGATAAATTCCCTCTACTCTTAGGATCACATTTATTGGTTGTTTACAGAATGTTCAAAGCTTCCAGGTTGTTTGCCGTCTTTGCTTCACAGCTTTTGAAATACACTTTAGTTAGAAATTGATTAAAATATCAGTATGAACAGGTCAAAAGAATACTGAAGAACAGAGAAAGAAAATGTTTTACTGACGTGAGTGACAGGAAATACTTTTTTAACGTAATGATTTTCGGTAGAAATATGTTTACCACAATTATCGCATCCCATATTAAATACCCTTTAGTTTTAGTGTTGTATAAAAGTTTGTTATAAAAATAACATAGTTTAAATTATAAAACAGGAAAACACCAGGATACATGTAGGATATTATACAACCTTTAGACGACTGTATTAAAACAAAATTTGCACTTTAGTTTTCAGATCGAGAAACATGTTTCATTAAGATTTTAATTTAATTTTCTATTTGTAAAATACAATATTTTTATCGCTTATGTAAATACATTGGAGCATTAGAGTTTGTCCATCCTATTTTTAACAAATAATTTTATTACTCTATGACAATAAAGATGATTTTGAGTCGTTGAGGCCCTAGTGTATTGAAATATTATTTAGCTTATAGACGTATTAATTATCTACTTGTATGTTACTTAAACTGAAATATATTTAAAATTCACCTTAACAAGTGTTCATAATGTTATACTTACTATCTAAGCAAGATGACTATACTAAAATGAAGAGTATTAAAATTGAGGAATCGGAAGAATGTGTATTTTTATCAGTGATTGAACTAAACATGGTTTCAAAATAGTATAGGTTTCAATAAGTAGCACAATGCGTGTGGATGCAATCTGTATTCTCGTTCTGGCAAACAGCGTTTTGATATTGGGTTTTCACTTTTCATTTCCTCTTTTCGCTTCATTTACTCCAAGGAAGACTAATGGATCGGACGTTTTTCCCTATTAGATTTAGGTTTTTGTTTTCATTTCAACAAAGTATTAGTTTGAAAAAAAAATTACTAAAATACCTGACTAAGGACTAAAATAAGTATCTGAAATCCACGAAGAGTCCACAACCTTATTACTTCTTAGTATATTCTAAGTGTTTGACACCAGTCATCCACATTATTAGTTTTTTAACATCAAGTTTTAGAATTGAACTTATATTGCGCTCGAGTTTGGATAATTTAGTTTGGTAAAAAATTCAAGGTGAAGTTTTTTTTTTATTGTATCGCACCACTCTTGTTTGAATTCTAATACAGTATCTTCATTTCTGTTATTCTGGAAGGGACTCTCCTCTAGTGTTGTATTAAGGAATTAGATTAGATCCTAGACTTGTTAAAACCACAATGAAAACACTTCACTACGTATATACAACCAACATAGCCTACTATAACACTTTACAGGTTGTACATAATGCCATGCAATATATAGTATGTCTTAGGCTTAAAACCCACTTTTTTGCTTATAAAGCCACACTGTCATTTTAAAATAAAAGTATCTTCTTCAATCATTCTACCGTTAATTCCACAATAATATTATGTGGATCGATCTTGAAAGAAATAATTTAAATACTAATTTAAACGATAGCCACTGTTAACCAAAATGAGAAATATATTTCTCGTTTTGGTTAAAAGCTTTAAGCAGGATTACCAAAATCATTTCTCACCCGTAACACGATAAATAACCGTACGCGTATTTTAATCCAATTCGGAATATCTGTTAGGTATTACTAAAAGCTGAAGTTTTTATCAGCCAATATTAATCCTTATACAAAAAGGTGATTGCAAACATATCACCTTTTTGTGTAAAAAAGAGTGAAAAGTGTGTAAAAAAGAGGCACAAAAAACTTAGATGTTAACCCCTTATGGTTTTTTCCAAAATTTGTAATTTTATACACCTGCAAAATAATCAATGAGCTGAAGCTAGGATTTTAAAAGGGGATAAATATTACAGGGGTTGAGGTTGACGTGTTGGGATCAGTTGAATGACGGTCGTTGACTAAATGACCCGAGACTGACTATGCTCTAAGACCACACGCACGTTGCCTCCCTCAGGACACGTCTAGGTCCTGGCTGAACACCCAGGAAGTCAGGATCATCAACAGCCCATCACCACCCTCGGACGGGTGTCCGGCGAAATAGGGTCTTCAATGGGACCCTACAATTGTATTGAACACAATAGCGTGTCAATTTTGCGAAATAATATTTTTACTCATGTTCATATCTCAAGAATTAGTAGTAAATTTTGGTCACAGAGCTACAAGAACCAGAATATATGTTGTGTTAACCTTTTTTATATTCATCCTTAAATGTAAATGCGGTAGAATTAAGTACAGCAAATACTCTGGTACAACAACTAAATGGAACGAAATTTTTAAACTAATGTTAATATCCACAGTAGCTTTTCGAATGACTCATGATTTACTTATTTGTTAATTAATGCAAGCAGGTAATACGTTCGATTATCTAAGCTCCTTTATAAATACATTTTTGTTGTCCACTGTTGTATTGACCGTACAACAGTGGACAACAAAAATGTATTTATCAAGGAGTTTAGATAATCGAACTCATTACCCGCCTGCATTGCAGAAATAATAGGGTTCGTAACAAAATAAGGTACATGATAATTAACAAAATGTTTATAGCCAGCAATATCTGTCTTTAAAACAAAGATCTTCATGAGGTACACTGCAACAATCAAAACGTTTCAACCCATATACTTTACATCAATGTAGCAATCTATCATTCTACATTTCCGAGAACAATTCCACAGTAAGGTTTCCAAACAAAGGGTGTCTGTAGGGAATGTACAAGAGATATTTCCCTCGTATCTAACGTAAACAGCAATATCAATAATTCCACGATAGTTAAAATATTGTTTAATTATTTTTCAAGTACTTCTAGGCAAAAGTTGTTAAATTTAAAAACATATCTAGTGGAAGAGGTTAGAAGGGATGAGTAAAGTTAGTAGTGTGTAAAGGTAGTTGTCCTACCTGTGCTTGAGCTATCCTTGAATAAATAATTTGATTCAATATTAAGGATTTTTGACAATTAAATACATATTTGTGTTTATTTGTTTTAGCAAGCCTTATTTGTATAAGAAATATTTATAAAATACAAACCTAATTATTAAGTAATCGTCTTGTTATAAATCAGAATATTCATTTTTAAAGCTTAAAATTTGAATAATGAAACAAAGTTCAAGATACAAATTTCAAAAAGACTATGACTAAAAAAAAGTGTTATTGTGCAGTGTATTAGGCAGTTTGTGCGAAGATTCTAGCGGGTCATTCTTAGCTTCTGTTTGAGAGCTAAATCAGTAAATAAACTGATCCATGTATAGCCCAATTCACGTCAAATGAATAAAGAATTTATTGATATCGGCTTTAATGAAAGTCCATTGTAAATGTGGTTTTGACCAAGTGTTGTCTGCAAATTTAATCCTCAAAGGTTTACAACACTATTTGATCTTTAGTCAACTAGGTAATGGTGACGGGCTGGACTTCCCAACCACGAGTTGCTTCAACTACTTAAAATTTTTATTTCCCGCACAGGTTCTGTAACCTCAGGGCTTTATTGTTCGATAACATTATAATTAGTTAGATTTATGTTGTGAGGAGTATTTGAGTTTTTACCGTAGTACTCATGGTAAGACCTGGACGCGGGACCGTTTTTTTTTCGTTTTGAGGTCCCTAGAGGCCAAAAACACCATCCGTTCAAATTCATATATATATATATATATATATATATATTTATATATTTATATATATATATATATATATATATATGTGTCCGTCAGCACGATAACTCAAGCAAAAATGATCCGATTTTGATGAAATTTGGTACAAACGTGTAAACGTACGTTTATTCGAACGAGTTCGCGATCCAGCATGATCGGACCATGGGAACTGGGGTTTACGGGGGGTTTTATGGGGTAAAAATAGATTTTTCCCATTTTTGACCCAAAAAACATAAAATTTTGCAATTTTTTTCCAAACCATTTTGTAGAGCTTAAAAAAACAAATAATTTGGTATATTGAAGCGTTATTATGCGCCTAATAGTTACGGAGAAAATTCCAAAAAATTGTAAATTTAAAATTCCATGTCATTCTTATGGAGAAATAGTAAACTGTTGTAGTTTGCTTGTTTGTGAACATATTTTGATCAAATTTGGAAAATGTTTTTATTTCTTACTAACTATTCACATTTTACAAAAAAAAAAAAAAAACAGTTTTATCCTCGCTGATTCAGCAAACCTAAGTACTTGTTAAACTAATTTTATTTAAATCAAGAATAAATGTTATATTTTTAAGTAGACATTTCAGTGTAAATCCAATCAGTCAAATGGAAATTCGCTTAGTATGCAGGTTTGCTGCGGCGGGGGTATTTTTGTTTATAATAGATTAAATACAATAACATGTAATACTATGTACAACCTTAGCTTATAAAGATGTATTGTATTGTACCTATTGTATTTTGAAAAGAACAATAAAGAATTTTTTAATTCAAACTTCTTGTGGAAAACTGAGTTTCCGTTATATGGTAAACAGAACATTGGGTTTCTTTTGATTGCTGTAAACATTGGTCCTTATTTGATTTCATTTTGGTGTAAAATTCCGGGTTAAGTTTCTGGCTTTTTACTAATTTTCTTATTTACTTGAGGATTTGTTTAGTTTAATATATTAAAAGTCCGTTTTGAAATGTTTTGGGAATTTTTTGTTCCTCAATCTCCTAACAGAACATTCATAACTTTTAAGAGATAACATAAAATAACCTTAAAATTTTAACACTGTACTTATGGTTAAGCGCTATTGCAATAAAATATAACCTATAGTTCATTATCTGGTTAAACTCAATATTTTTTTATATATACCACTACTTGGACATTTGGTTTTATAAATATACCAGCAACATGAATGAGTAGAAGGGAGAATGGATGGAGGACCTTCAATCCAGCGTCGGTGAGTTATCAGCTGTTTGCAGCAAGCGGCTCGTTACCTAAGTAATCAGCTGATCAGCAGGAGGTTGTCAAAACTCTTTTGACGCCTTTGCTACATCGAGTTTGCTTGTTAACAATCTTAATCAGCCAGCCTTTGTAAGATTAACTTAAACAAATCTCAT
Source organism: Macrosteles quadrilineatus (assembly GCF_028750875.1). Lineage (NCBI taxonomy): Eukaryota > Metazoa > Arthropoda > Insecta > Hemiptera > Cicadellidae > Macrosteles > Macrosteles quadrilineatus. The sequence continues at coordinate 46,828,554 of NW_026542597.1, forward strand.
CTCCTTTCTCTGAAACGATTTTTGAACGAAGTTTGAAGGACTTAAGGTATAATTGAAAAATTAAATTTAGATGAGCTGTTACACTTTTCCCTTTTCCCCAACAATTTTCCCTTCATCCCATTTTCCCTAATTATTTTTCCCTTTATCCCGTTTTCCCAAATTATTTTTCCCCTTTTCCCAACTCTTTCCCCTTTATCCCATTTCCCCAAATTATTTTTCCCTTTATACCGTTTTCCCCTTTTCCCTTTTCCCCCAACACTTTTCTCATCATCCCGTTTTCCCTAATTATTTTTCCCTTTTTCCCATTTTTCCAACACTTTTCCCACTATCCCGTTTTCCCTAATTAATTATTTTACCCTTTTCCGGACACTCTTCCCTTTATCCCTAATTATTTTTCCCTTTATCCCGTTTTCCCAAATTATTTTTTCATTTTTTCCCGTTTTCCCTAATTATTTTTCCCTTTATCCCGTTTTCTCTGATTATTTTTCCCTTTATCCCTTTTTCCCTAATTATTTTTCCCTTTATCCCGTTTTCCCAAATTATTTTTCACTTTTTCACAAATTATTTTTCCCTCTTTCCCATTTTCCCAATACTTTTCCCTTTATCCCGTTTTCCCAAATTATTTTTCTCGCTTTCCCATTTTCCCAACACTTTTCCCTTTATCCGCTTTTTCCCAATTATTTTTCCCTCTTTCCCATTTTCACACCACTTCTCCCTTTATCCCATTTTCCCTAATTAATTTTCCCTCTATCCCGTTTTCTCAAATTATTTTTCCCAACACTTTTCCTTTTATCCCAACTCTTTTGCCCTCATCCCATTTTCCCTATTATGTTTACCTTTTTCCCAACTGTTTTCCCTTTTTCCCAACACTTTTTTCTTTATCCCGTCTTCCCTAATTATTTTGCCCCTTTTCCCAACTCTTTTCCCTTTATCCCATTTTCCCAAATTATTTCTCCCTTTTTCCCAAGTCTTTTACCCTCATCCCATTTTCGCTATTTATCTTTCCCTTTTTCGAAACTCTTTTCCCTTATCCCATTTCCCAAATAATTTCTCCCTTTATCCCGTTTTCCCAAATTATTTTTCCCTTTATCCCAGTTTCCAAAAATGTTTTTCCCTCCTTCCCATTTTCCCAACACTTTTCCCTTTGTTCCAACACTTTTCGCTTTATCCCGTTTTCCATAATTATTTTTCCCTTTTTCCCAGTTTCCCAAATAATTTTTCCCTCTTTCCCAACACTTTTCCCGTTTTCCCAACAATTTTCCCTTTATCCCGTTTTCCTTTTTTATTTTGCCCTTTATCCCGTTTTCCTCAATTATTTTTCCCTTTATCCCGTTTTCCCTAATTATTTTTCCCTTTTTCCCAAATTATTTTTCCCTTTATCCTGTTTTCCCTAATTATTTTTCCCTTTTTTCCCAACTCTTTTCTCTTTTCCCCCAACACTTTTCCCGTTTTCCCAACTCTTTCCCCTTTTTCTCAACATACAACAATAGAATTTGTCCTTCAAGTTTGCATTGTGTATGAATTAATCAACTATTTTTGGATCCCCAAACAAAATTATCCCATCAAAACATACAATTATTATCATTATTGCTACGTTAGGTAAAAACGGTTGTTGTGAAATGGTTATTTAATATTGTGTCTTGGTTGTTGAAATACCAATGTTTTAATTAGGAAAACTTTTGTTCATAGTCTTGCCATGTCGTTTTGTGAAGATAAAATATCTTGGGAAATTATTTTTATTCATTATAGTTAAAGATATTTTAATGAAGAATCAAGACCATCAATCACGGTAATGGCTTGTACGGAAATAGTTCTACAATCATTTATCCAAACCAAAAATATCGATCACGTATACCTAAACAAGAGTATCTACCTAAATCGAATAAGTACGTCGATGCTTATTGAAGTGTGATGACGTCGGTTAGACATGTTATGTAAACCAAAAAAATATCATTCTGTAATATTTAAAGGAACAGGTTTTATCTTGATTGTTTATTTAGTCTATTGACACAAACTAAGATTACTCTACTACATTTAAATACAGTAAGGTTACCAGCAGTACAAGATAAATACAATAATTCCTTGGCACCTATTTTTCATTGAATCAATTTAAGATTTGGTTGAAAATTACATCTCTAAAGCTGTAAGCTCTCTTCATTAGTATGAAAACAACAGCGATTCACCAAGTAATTCTGAACATTAAACAATCAAAACCATATGTTTCTGTAAGTAAGGCTTAATTAAATCAGTTACCCTCCTTAGTGTACATGCACTGCATTTCCTAGTGAAGGAATATCTTTTTTTCACTCTCGGAATGAACCTGTTGGTTCTTATAGGATGATTTTCTACACAAATTTCAGATTTTTAAATATTTTATTTTCTAGGATACAAAGGTCCGTGGTACGCCAAACTGTATTTGGTATTTAACACACTTTTTTGTTTAGGTTGGTTTGTAATAATCACGTACACGTACTCATACCGACTATAATGTAGACCTTTGAGGGGTTTAAGAACTATTTTTCCATGAGGGGGAAGAATCAAGTATCTTGAAAATTATGACGAACACACGCATGTAAAAACATAAGCAAATTGACATACTTTCTTCCACTTGACTTTTTTAATATTGTGTGGGGATGCTTAGAGAGCTGACTTTACCCGTAGCCTAATTGCATGACATTCAGTATGTGCACAAAGAACTAAAATGTGTTCATTATTTGTTTTATAAAATACAATTATTTTACTTTTTTTGGGTAGTTGGGAACTAATTAGCATGCATTAGTCTCATGTGGGTTTTATTATTTTGTAAAAATAAATTAAAATTATAATTTAATATTCGATCACTTTTATTAGATAAAGATTTAAATCGACTATAGGGGGTAACTGGACAAGGAACTTATGGGGTTTTGTTTGATAAAAAACCCTTCAGCTTTGAATAGTAATTTGCAGAGAGAGCTGAGAAATTTTGTAATGTTAAAATCCCATGACATAGTCAAAATTGGGGGGGGGAGGGTTTATGACAAAATCACTATTGGAAATCAAATTTAAATGAATTGAAAATTCTTGGATATCGGAAGGTCACTAAAAGGATATTTTCACCCGAAACTCGAAATCAAAAATTTGGTCGCAAACTTTATTTATTTCTTGCTCTTGATAATTTTTACATTATATAGAAAACATAATTATTATATTGTTTGAAATCCATACGATAGCTTACATGGAAGTTTTTATCAAATAATAATGTATATCAAATTACTTTTAACAAATAAATCAATACAGAGTAATACATAGAAGAAGCATCAGAAAGCTACAAAAAATTCAATATTATATTTAAATACTATGTTAATGGAAAAAGTGAAAAAGTTAAATCCACCCTATTAATAACGTTAAATAAAAGCTGAATATAACCAGAAAACTAAATGGTCCAACATTTTAAATTATTTTGTAATTTTCATTCTAACAGTAATTCTGAATGGTTACGATGTTGTACTAGCAATGCTGTGAGCTTTATGTAGCTAGTGAAGCTTTAAAGCAACGCGAGATTCAAACAAGGTCTTTGACGGAGTGTTGTCAAGTAATGAAATGCTCTTGAATCTAATATCACCCTTGACTTTCATGGTCCTTGATGCATGAAAGGACGGTCAAAGGAAATTACAACCTTATTGCGTATTAATAACAACATTTTAATTTGGAACAAATTATAACTATTTTGTCTTCATTTCATATTTTAGAGCCAACGATTACGAGAAAGACATACATATTGTGAAACATTTTTATAAGATTCTTTTCTTAGAAATCAAATATTGTAGTTAGCTTTATTGAATATTTGAAACGTTAATTATACTTTGAGCATGGTAGGTTTGATTTTTAGTTAAATTCTACGATCAGTTCTTTTAATGCTTAATAGTTTAGTAAAGGAATTAATCACACAAGTTCAATCAATTCAGTCAACCCATTTTGGAACAAAGTAACAATGGGATGCAAACTTAAACGATGTCTTTATAGTATTTATCATAGAGCAGTGTTATATTTGTTCCTCTTTATCATAGTAGAAATTTACAGTAGGCCCTACTTATCTGTCCCAGTGAACATGTAACTGTATTTTTGGTTCGTATTAAATGTTCTGGACCCGCCTGCATGTATACAAATTTAAAACTGGATAAATTAATATTTATGATCTCAGTAGGAAAATAATGATCATTGTTGGAAAATAATTCACGTATTCTTTAAGTTCCACATTGTTTATATATCTGGGTATGCCTTCTACCTTTTTTGGTGTTACTGTAACTTCATCCACATAATAAATGTAATTTCTTGACTTGGCCAATGTAATGTATTATTAATCTGGCTTAATAAAGAACTTCGACTTTGAATGCTTAAAATGAAGGTTAGCGTTATTTCTGAACAAAAACACTACGTTTGGGAATACCTTGGAATAAACGAAACTAAAAAGGTATTTTCAGCCATTTGTTTGTTTCTACGCTAGTGGTACAGGCAACGCAACACCGAACCTTTTCCCTTAAGTATTGACTACTACAAATCAATACCCCGGGTGCTGAGCGAAAGTTTATATTTAATAATCATGATATTGTAATCTTTAATCTACCATTACAATGTATTATGCAGACTTTGCTGGTTTAAATATATATACAAATATGTAGGCCTACAAAACAATCTAATTTAATTTCTAAAGTACATTGTAATATATAATAAAAATATGTATTTCTAAAAGGAAGGCAGTGAAAGTTGTACCATTTACAAACACTCATTTCTTATCCCTCCTGAACCAAAAAATACTATCAAAGGGTACTTTACTAAAGTATAGTTGCGACGAGATTTTCTGCACTGGAAAAATAATATTAACAGTGCAGTCAGTCGCAACCGTTTGCCGAGGATAGCTCAGCCTACAATGGCTGAGTAAAGTTCCAGGGTCTGCGACAAGGCCAGGGAAACCACTAGGCCAAAAGCCGGGTCTAACCGGTATAGGACTGGCTCATACACGGGCACTGTGAACAAGTCAAAAACAAGTCACCACAACAAACGTGCAATAATCACTACCAGACCTACGCCGATTCTACACACTCCTAGGGGGTCGTTGCTGACTACGCAACTCGGGTTTCGTCCTAACTATCCAATAGTTAAGCCCAGAGTGCCTAAAACATGGTGAGTTACACGACGACTTGCCAATAAAAACCACAACGCGTGTTATCACCAGGCGGGGTCTACTAGGCCACTATAATCCAATACACAACTCTAATGCCCAAGCTAAGAATCAAACAGTTCACTCAATAATCGTACCACATAATAATATACAAGTACACTATAGGTAGAGTGACTACACCACTAGTAGCTGGTCTCAATAAATACCAAGCCAAACAAGCAAAGCTAAATGGCAATCGCACTACTATTAAATTATTGAGCTACTTAGTAGCAGATAAATAAATATTAAATACGTTCCAAACACTAGATAAATATATTATCTGATAGCCGGTACTCCGCTATCCAAGCTACCAAGATAACGTGTTGGATTACCAATCAAGCTGTTCAGGATAAATTAAAATAATCAAATGAATAAACAATAACAACCCTACTACTGCTACTGCTACTACCAACTTTATGTTACTTAGCTGGGCTTCTGTTAATAGGCCAATAATATTAGCTACTAGCCTACTGGCCACGTGTTTCCAACTACGCACGCTAAATCGTGCAGCCTAGGTTTGTCGGGCCTCAGAGTTATTAGTAATATAACTAACTCTAGGTACAACGCAAAATAATAACTACTACAGTCAATTAAATTATATTATTTGCGCTCTAGCACCTGCCCAGAACCGTCAGGAATACACTTAAATATTATTCCTGACTAATATAAATCCTAACTACCGTCAGGCTTTGACCAGCACGGTTACAACTCTAACTCTCGCAATAAAGTGTAAGATTAATATTAAATCAAATCTTAAACCAAAGTGTAAGGAACGTCGTCCACTCACCAACAGTGGGTCTGTACCGTCTGTACCCAACTTACACCAACACTCGGCGCGATCACACCACGTACACTCTGTACCTCCCACGTACGCCAGCCGTTTACACAGGACACCAACACTGCCTTCTTCACTGTCCGGGATCCACCACTAGAATGTCCGTCCTAGGCTATCCTGAACATCTAGGATATCCCAGGCTTATCGGCCCTGATAAGCCGGGTCAAAGGGCGCTCGCTAGCTTCGCCGCCGCCGCTTGCTGATGCCAGCAATAGGTGCGCGGTCAAATAGCAAATATTTACCCCCCTAGGAAAAATAACTCGTTACATCCCCCACTTACATCGGGATGAAAAAAAAAGAAAACGGCCAAAAAGAAAAAAAATCTTTGAACTCCGGCCAAAACAAAATACTCCCACCCCTAACCCAATGGTGAACCCTACACCACAGGTCTCAAACTCAAAACAAAGAGAAACTCTTCTACTAGCCACTACCAGCCAACATGGTACTGAAAGATTTGGCATCAGGAACCAGACGGGGATTTCCATTACAAGGGCCTTCGGGGTCTCCGTTACCAATTTTGACACTGTCTATGCGGCCCACTTGACCAGAACAGTACTCACCCACGCCCATTCTTATCACCTCCGTCACGACCGTCACAAGTCCGAGATCTCGTATGACATCCATACCCAAAATCATGTCTGTGGTGAGAGTGGGGACATACAAGGCATCTCCCATCCACCGTCTTCCCGCAGCTTCTCCTGCTAGCCGAAACGAATACTCGGCCCTCGACCGTGACCCATCTGCCATTCTTAGAGGAGCGGGTTTCTTAACAGGCTCTACCCCCTGGCGTTGAAGATGGTTGGCGACTTCGTTCCCAACCAGGTTAACTACGGACCCAGTGTCCAATAACGCCTTATAAACGCTGCCCATCAGCACAACTTCAACAAAGGGCCTTGTCTCCGAACCCAGCCGGTTCTCGTCTACCCCACCAACCAGGCTGTTTAGTTTTCCGAGCCACTCGGACCACTCTTCTGAGGTCGTTCGTTTTGGGTGGCCTTGCCCAGTTGACCTCCTGATGTCTGGGCTGGCCTGCCGTTTCCCGCCCGACATCCACACTGACTCACCGTCAAACCAGGTTTGCCACACCCATAACAGGAGACGGTCCTTGGTTTACCACATTCTCGGGCAAAGTGACCAGTCTCCTGGCACCTAAAACATTTCACCGTCCCCTTTGGACCCTCAGGCGCTCTAGCTGCTGTCACGGGCCGTTGACCGTGGACCCGATCCGACCTCAAAGCTACCCGCCCACGCGACTCGGCTTCCGGAGATGGTCTCTCGAAACTCCGCTTCTCGACGGCGGCAGTTTCGGTGCGCTTCTCCACCTTCTTTTTGGGTGTGTAGGCGGTTTCCAAAACCAGCGCTACGTTTGGAGAAGGAGGAGGTCGGAAGGCCGCCTTCTCTCTTAGATAGGCCTCATAGTCTTCAGCCAACTCCACCATCTCGGCCAGGTTGCTGAAGTCACGCCGGCGTACCATCAGCTTGTACTCTGGACGCATATTATTGTAGATTAGGTCCAATCTACCATGCTCCGACAACGTACCGCTACGCCTAAGCAAGGTACTTATGGCAACAACGTAGTCCCGGAAGTGCTCGCCTTCACCCTGTGTCCTTTTTCGGATCTCCTCATCCAAATTCCTCTGATAACCAGGTGGAAGGAACTGGATCTCAAATTGATGCCGAAAAGCGTCGAATGAATACAGGAGCTCCTTGCAATTCCTGTACCATAGAAGTGCTGAGCCTTGCAACAGCTCCGGCAGCGCTCTGAGCAGGTCCTCTGATGTTATAGAGTACGAGACCATCAGCTCTTCAAGGCGCTCCAGGAACGACACAGGGTCTCGTCGGCCATCAAACCTTAAACCCCACTTCCGTACCGTGTTGCATACTTTGGAGCAATCCTTTGGCTCCACCCTGCTGGCCTCATTTGAGAGCATATCCGAGCCTCGAGGTAGCTCCAAGCTCGAAGGCCGGGCTGGTCTCTCAGAACTATCATTGGGCCGCTGCCATCCCTCGGGTCTACTAGGTAACCCAAAGGTAGGCATTGGAGCAGCCACAACAGGGGACGTAGGGTTGGCGGGTCTTTCGAACCCATAGCCGACCCCATTACTCGGTGAGCCTCTCGCCTGTCGCACCACCGATGCCAGATGTTCTCTAAGAGTCCGGGTATCAGTCTCCAAAGACAACCCAAGGATCTCTTTGACCGCCTCTAACTCCCTGCCAAGTTCAAATATCTCTGTTTGGCCCGATGCAGTACTAACCAGTACCTGAGGTACGGTTCTCGGGGGGTCAGAAAGTCCCATAGTGGTAATAGCCGGCGGTAAATATGTCGGTGCAGCAGCCCCAGCCATCGTACACAGCCTATCATCGCTGTACCGGCGGGCATTCCGCTGCTTCCAAAACGACGAGAATCTCTGCCGTAATTCCGCAGAAGTACCAGTGGTCACCAAACCATACTGGTCCATCGTCCTTATGAGCTCCCCTTTCGAGAGGTCATATATCCAACCCACGCGACCGTCCCGGGGCTGCGACCCCAAGGACATAGTCGCTGGCGCGGAATAAGTCAGAGACGTTGTCACCGTCGTACCCACGAAAGATGAAATAGTCGGCCAAACAGGCGAAGACGCAGGCCACAATGACGACGTCGTCATCACCGACAGTTCGGAGCTAACTCCAGAACTAGTTGTAACAATAGCAGACGTAATAGGCGTACCGCCCAGCACAGACGTCGTACTCGTAGTGACAACCATATTTAAAATCCAAATACCACAACTAATCCGCAAAAATAAGAGCGAAACCAATTAAAATATATTTAACACCGTTATAATAAATCAAACCAATTATAGGTGTGAAAGTCAAACCACAAATACACAATAAGGGTTCTCACTCAAATAATATTCAATGATAAAGCTCAATTAATTAGCAAAATTAAAATTACTAACTAATATCTATGTATACAACCACTAAATAAATTAGGGTTCACAACACACCACGCTGTAACAGAAAACAGGTTAGGCCTACCCAACCGACTATAAAATCACAGCAGGTCTGCCTAAAACTCTGCTCAACAGCTCAGGTCCGCAGCCAATCTGCACAAGTCCGCAGCAAATCTGCACAAATAAAATTATTTTGTTCGGGCGCCGTTAATACGTCAGCAACTCAGCACCACTGCCAACCTCAGTCCCTGTTCGCAGGCGCCATCTTGCGACGAGATTTTCTGCACTGGAAAAATAATATTAACAGTGCAGTCAGTCGCAACCGTTTGCCGAGGATAGCTCAGCCTACAATGGCTGAGTAAAGTTCCAGGGTCTGCGACAAGGCCAGGGAAACCACTAGGCCAAAAGCCGGGTCTAACCGGTATAGGACTGGCTCATACACGGGCACTGTGAACAAGTCAAAAACAAGTCACCACAACAAACGTGCAATAATCACTACCAGACCTACGCCGATTCTACACACTCCTAGGGGGTCGTTGCTGACTACGCAACTCGGGTTTCGTCCTAACTATCCAATAGTTAAGCCCAGAGTGCCTAAAACATGGTGAGTTACACGACGACTTGCCAATAAAAACCACAACGCGTGTTATCACCAGGCGGGGTCTACTAGGCCACTATAATCCAATACACAACTCTAATGCCCAAGCTAAGAATCAAACAGTTCACTCAATAATCGTACCACATAATAATATACAAGTACACTATAGGTAGAGTGACTACACCACTAGTAGCTGGTCTCAATAAATACCAAGCCAAACAAGCAAAGCTAAATGGCAATCGCACTACTATTAAATTATTGAGCTACTTAGTAGCAGATAAATAAATATTAAATACGTTCCAAACACTAGATAAATATATTATCTGATAGCCGGTACTCCGCTATCCAAGCTACCAAGATAACGTGTTGGATTACCAATCAAGCTGTTCAGGATAAATTAAAATAATCAAATGAATAAACAATAACAACCCTACTACTGCTACTGCTACTACCAACTTTATGTTACTTAGCTGGGCTTCTGTTAATAGGCCAATAATATTAGCTACTAGCCTACTGGCCACGTGTTTCCAACTACGCACGCTAAATCGTGCAGCCTAGGTTTGTCGGGCCTCAGAGTTATTAGTAATATAACTAACTCTAGGTACAACGCAAAATAATAACTACTACAGTCAATTAAATTATATTATTTGCGCTCTAGCACCTGCCCAGAACCGTCAGGAATACACTTAAATATTATTCCTGACTAATATAAATCCTAACTACCGTCAGGCTTTGACCAGCACGGTTACAACTCTAACTCTCGCAATAAAGTGTAAGATTAATATTAAATCAAATCTTAAACCAAAGTGTAAGGAACGTCGTCCACTCACCAACAGTGGGTCTGTACCGTCTGTACCCAACTTACACCAACACTCGGCGCGATCACACCACGTACACTCTGTACCTCCCACGTACGCCAGCCGTTTACACAGGACACCAACACTGCCTTCTTCACTGTCCGGGATCCACCACTAGAATGTCCGTCCTAGGCTATCCTGAACATCTAGGATATCCCAGGCTTATCGGCCCTGATAAGCCGGGTCAAAGGGCGCTCGCTAGCTTCGCCGCCGCCGCTTGCTGATGCCAGCAATAGGTGCGCGGTCAAATAGCAAATATTTACCCCCCTAGGAAAAATAACTCGTTACATAGTGGATAAAAAACATACACTTTTAAGACATCGTTTGAATTAATTTGTGTACGGTCATACGGCTCTATATTTTTTTACAAAAAAAACCTACGCCAAAACAATAAAGTTTATGATACATATATTTACAGAAAGTAAATAAAGATACGTCTTATAACACTTAAAACATATATTTACGCTTATACTGTTATTCACAAGACGGTAAATATACAAAAGATGGTAAGTGGTGATCGATTTCGATTGGACACTCCAATCATCATCAGACCCAATAGGCGAAATATCTTTTGTATATTTACCGTCTTGTGAATAACAGTATAAGCGTAAATATATGTTTTAAGTGTTATAAGACGTATCTTTATTTACTTTCCGTAAATTTAATAACACGTACAATGCTGATCAAGAAGTTATTTACATATATTTACCATAAACTTATGCGGGTTACACTTTTAAGTTATTAAGTTGCACTAACAACAATAAACATTATATTAGGATTTAAGCTCTGTGAGTATTCTATTCTTATGTTCACACCTACAATTCTCAAGTTATAACCTTTTTTCAATTTTCTATAGTAGTATGAACTAAATTATATAACTTACTAGTGTACATGTTGCTCGAATTCGAGCGATTACAAAGTATTACAGGAGTTATTTCAGATTGAATAACAGTCATATTTACAATGAGTTTAAAAGAGTCAACTCAAATATTACCGTTGAGTAACTCAGACCCTGTTTATCTTCGTTATTGATAAACCTAAAGCATTCCGGACGGTTCTCTCCTTCTCAAAAAGCCTCGCTGTACAGGCAACACAGGTCATTAATAGAGGGCCAATTGAGAAAGAAAAGTCGGTTTGGGGTAGTGTTAGGGCGCATTTGTAACCAAATAGTTGAAGTTGTCCAGGTTCAGGTTCAGACTGTGATGCCTATTACGCGCCACTGTTCTGTAGCTGCGGTCGTTATCACGATTGCGCCTCCTGTCTATGTTTCGTTGTCGTTGCGTCGGAGACATTTAAAAGAAATAAACAACAAATAATAAACAAATTATAGCTACACAAAACAACGATAAATGCACACATTTAAGTTACAATCATGCTAACACAATCCATCATAGTGACACAAAACAACGATAAATACACAAATTTAAGATACAACCATACTAACACGATCCGTCTTGGGGGTTATGTTTACACAAACTCAAATAGTAAATAAATGTACTCAATGTGTTTTATTGAATTGAAAAGTAAATAACAGCAATAAAATTATACAGCTGATCAAAATGTAAACAATTATGTTCTTCATAAGGATAACATGGGACCTTTCAAAGCCACTGGGGCAGAGCCCAAGGGACTTTTTCAAAAATATAAGGTCAGTTTGCAAATCTACGCGACACGCTCTTTCCAATGAGACGTCAATGGGTAAAATCGGTTAAGAAATGGCGGAGGAGTTCAACCGACAAACTTTCGTGTAGCGTATTAATTATATAGACTAGTAAACACGTTGCTCGAAATCGAGCAATTGCAAAGAAGTAAAGTAGTTATTTAAAAACAAATAAGAGTCATCATAATTTCCGATGAGTTTAAAAGACTTTGAAATGAAAAATAACAGCAATTTAAATATACAGCTGATCAAAATGTAAACAATCATGTTCTTCATAAGGATAACATGGGAACTTTAACAACCACTGGGGCAGAGTCCAAGGGATTTTTTCAAAAATGTAAGGTCAGTTTGCAAATCTACGCGACACGCTCTTTCCAATGAGACGTCAATGGATAAAGTCGGTTAAGAAATGGCGGAGGAGTTCAACCGACAAAGTTTCATGTAGCGTATTAATTATATAGATTGTTAGACACACTTGTAAATTCATCAATGCAAATGTTACTGTTACGCCATGTATGTTATTCCGATTAATTTGAACCGTATTTGTGGTGTTATTCATTCCGTGACTACCGTAAAGTGTTACGCTATTGCTATTATGTAGTTGTGATGGTTTATAATAGTGGACCTCTTTAACCATTATTAGTATTTTAAGAGTTAAAACAATAAGTTAGTGTCCTGATTGACTATATTCCTGATTACAAATATGTAAAATCTATGTTTTACTACAATAAATAAAGGTTTAACATTGTAAGAAAACAAGCAATAGTATTGTTTATTACGTCAATTATTTATTTAGGGTTTATTACGTCCTATCGTAGAGTGTTCAAAAAACAAAAGTAAAAACTATCAGCATTCTCCAGTAGTTTATTATGATTAATTTACCATACAAAGTATGAAGACGTCACGCCGAGAATTCTTGTTCCGCATGACCCAACATGTAGTCTCCAGCACACAACAGCTGTGTACTGCGGCATCGTAAATTGTATTGATATCTCAGACACAAATGTTTAATGTTATTAATACGTCATTCAGCTAGTTACATGTTTGAACATAAATTATGACCTATTTTAAAGTGTTTGTATTTGTTTCATTCTATTTGACAACCTTCGTTCATCACCATAAAATATTCATTCTTAACATAAAAACATTTTAAGGAATATAAATATCCAACATCTATATATCTAATTCCGTAAGCCCAAAATTGTACAATGAATTGTGATTGAATAGGAGGCCGTAGATAGTTGGAAGAGGTCTCATTTTAAAGGTCTCGGCATGCAATTTTGGGGGAAATTATTAATTGTTCTTAATTATGCACCAAAAGGTTGTCACGAAATAAAATCATTCACATTTAAATAGTATGGGAATATAGGTCATGTCTGCTTTGTTTACTATAAAACATGTGGTATAAAGCTGAAATAGACTTTTTTCCCAATTTTAAGGGTCTGGATTAGTAAATGGAATACGATTGGTTGTATGTCTGAAAGAAATATGTAAAGTTAGAAGTAATTACTGTAATAGGTAAAGGGAACATATTTTTATGCCAAAAATAAAACTAGTAAATACTAAAATTAAACATTTATATATGTTAGCAAAGTGGAATTTTTCAAAATATTTGCAAACCCTACTTGATTATTTGTGTAAAGTTTCAAAAGTGTTGATACGTTAACAGCCAAGTAATATTGAACGTTTAACCCTCCTCATGGGACACGATGTACATAGCCGGCCACCAAGATGATGTAAAGCACAAATCCACATCATTACATTTATTTGTAATGATTTTAAACAATAAAATCTTTTATTGTGGTGTGAGTAGCCTCCGGATTGCGAATAATGATAGTGGTTTAAATACCTTATTTTTGACAACAATCGGATTGCAAGAATAAGGCATTTAAACCACTATCATAATAAAATCTTTCGTAAAACGGGTAGGATGAATGCAGTAGTGAATTGAAAATACTTATTGACAGAGTATACACACATGTTCCATACTAGGCTGAACATTGCAGAGGCATGATGCACACATTTACACTGCGTCTACGTTTCATAAATGTTGCATCCAGCTGCATCCAAGTATAGCAATATAATAGTTTTATGGCGAAAATTGTAATAAAATTTGTCTACGTTACTTTAAATTACATGTTCTCGAACTAAAACATTTCAACAAAATTTCTTGTTTCAAAACTGAACAAGCAATACAATACATCACAGTTATAACAATTTTTTTAGAGATAAATGTCACTTATCATTGAGCTATCTATAAATGACGCTTTAGAATGAAAATTTTATGTTAGATCAACCAGGGTTAGGACTGTTCCCTTACCTTGTTGAAACGTTGAAAATGCAAATGACCTAGATAAAGTCTACTTAAAATATCCAAAAATTATTTTGTATTTAACTTAATAAACTACTTGAGATTTACACACCATACACTGTAAGCATAATAATAATAATATATTTAAATAATAATAATATTTACTTTAATATTATTTACTAATAATAATAATAATATTTACCCATAATAATATTTACTCCTAAACCTACATCTGATGACAGAATGACGCAGATTAGGTGTTTATAGTTCACGGCGGGGTAAAACTTTCTTCATAATTCCTTAAAGAGCTCCCTAGATTGAAAATAATGACGATTTAATAGAAATGTATGTAAAATCTCCTCTTGGTAAATTATTTCAATGGTTTCCAAAATTGTATGCGTTTGTTTTATGCTTAGGAATGTAAATTTATACCGTAGACATATTGAATTGACTATTTTCAATAATACTGGATCTGTCAAAAGCAGCACCCTTGACAGATCCCATCACGGGATGACTTGCTGTAGTTATGGAAATAAAAGTAAAGAAGATTTGCTATATACTAAACCATGCTTAACCATGCTATTGTGGGTCAGTGAACAAATCCTTCATCATTTAAATTCTTTTCGGGGTTCGGGGTCTTTGTCGTGGGCAATCGCCCATTAATGTAAAGACATTAATTTCCTTCAGAATCTTGATCCCAATCGTAAGCATTTTACAAATATTTCAGTTGAATTATTGAATGATATTTTTGGTTTAGTTAGATAATACCATTTATATTAATAATACAACGTTTGGTATAATAATTTCATTAATTTAGGCAAACTTTCACTAAGTGTTTCCTTTACAATATTACTAGTCTCACTTTTGTTAGTGTAAAAATACTTTGCATAGAAAATACATAAAAACAAAAATCCTAAAATGAGGTTTATTAATAAGATTTAAAATCCCAATTGTTATTGCGATGAAAAGTTTACTCCGAAGTTTAGGCAAAAGGTGTGAAGATGGCTTTTACCTTAGTAAGTGAAAACTCGACTCGCTCCATTAGTGAGGGAGAGTAATGAAGCATGACCAAGGCAGGGGCTACAATATCAGGTGAAACAACTTTCTATTTCTTCCTTGTGCAATGTAGTTTTACCAATTTCAATTCACAATCGATAGTACAGTAGTTCAAATTTTCAAATCCGTGACCAGTCGTGGGTTCTCTCTAGATATTCAATTAATATGTCCAAACATGTGAATCATACTACATTTACATTGTTGAAGGTTGTTTACTATATCATTTAATTTTCTCGACGTATTTTTCCGCTAGAAGAACCGGTGTAAGACAAAAATATATTTTAAATCATTATCAGTTTTAACTGCGAGTACCGGTATGCTGTTATATTTTAAAGTTTTCTTCTAGAAAATGTTTTAACCATGCTATTATGGTTCAGTGAACAAATCCAGCATAATTGAATTTTTTTCAGGTTGCTGGGTCTTTGTCGTAGGCAATTGCCCTTTTAATGCAAAGACATTAATTTCCTTCAGAATCTTGATCCCATACAATCGTAAGCATTTTATAGATATTTTATTTCAATCATCAAATATTTTTTTTCATCTAATTTGATTATACTAAACTTATTACGAATATAACGTTTAGTATACATTTTAACCATTCTTTTAGCATAGGGAAGAATTGACACACTGTGTGGTGTATCATCAGGACTTATTAGCGTAATGCTTGGTTTGCATGTATAAGGTCAAAATTGTTCAACTACTCCACATAGGGTGAAAATAGTTTAAAGACAATACATTTTTACTCACCAACGTCGTGTTAAAATAAAATAAATATTGTTTGAATATATATAGTTAACTATTTTATCTTAACGTCTGGTAATCGAAAATGGTATTGGATTAATGAATTACAAAGTCAAAACAAGTTTTATAAATGTAGATTTTTTAAGCATTCTAAAGGTAATTTCCTTTGACCGTTCTTTCATGTATCAAGGGCCATGAAAGTCAAGGGTGATATTAGAGTCAAGAGCATTTCATTACTTGACAACACTCCGTCAAAGACCTTGCTTGAATCTCTCGTTGCTTTGATAAACCTACAACATTAAAAAACTTATTGTTCAAAATCTATGTTACACATTCAATAGTTTTTACTGCATATATTGTTGTAATAGCTCTATATTTGCAATTTGTCTAAATACACCCTTTAATCAACAAAATAATACAACACAGAAGTTACAATATTTTACAATGTGATTTGAATAGGTAAAATGAATTAAAATAGTCGTAACTGATTGCGAATAATGATCGTAAAAAACCAACCCGTGTTTCCCTTAAATTACTAATCCCACCTAGTAAATGCAGCGCTTGTTAATAAAGGAGGCTGACTGATTTAATTTAAACTTACCTGCAAAACGAAAAATATGGTTTTGACTGTTTTACGTTTAGAGTTACTTGATGAAATTATATTTTTCAACTAATGAGTTGATAGTTATCGTGTTATAACCTCTAAAAAACATTTGTATTGCATAACAGAAAGATGTTTGCCAAGTATTGCTTTTTACTACTTACTAGCCATCTTAATTAACTGAACAAGAATTTCATGGGGGAAGAAATTTAATGCGCAAAAATAAGTTGTTTAAGATAATTATTTAAATCAATCAAAAGTAATATATTATTTTCGTTAGGAATTTTAAACTTAAGTAAATTTATGAACTAAGTTGATGTTTTATTTTAGAAATCAATAAACTCTTAATAACCTTTAAGTGTTTCATTTGTTTCCTACTCCACAATACAACACGATACTACTGTAGGCCTATTAACCAAATGGAATAAAAAATAGATGGGCATCACTTACAAAATAAAATTAAAAAGCAGGAAAAACATTCAAACACACCGACCGAACTAAGATATAAAATAATACTGCCACAACAGCAAAAAAACAGTATTTCTTCAAAATATTACTTTAGCATGAAATGGTTTATGCTTGAATCTATTACCCCTATGACATAGTCTATATGGTATAATACAGCTTTAATAACAATTAACGTTTAGTAAAATTATAAAATGGACAAATTAATAGCTAATGGCTACTGCCTAATCATATAAAGTTTAGAATATATATCTTATAAACAAAGTAAATAGTTGTTGTTTTAGGGTTTAAAGCGGTTGATTTAAATTTAACACGACGCCAACCTGAAAAACAAAGTCAAATTGTAAATAAACATGTGATAGGTGACATCGCCGGCTAAAGAAAAAAATGCAGTTTAAATTACGATAGGTTTATATTTTAATTTTGAATTCTGGAGTTTTGTGAATATAATCACTGAATTATTACTTTAAAAAGTAATATTGCACCTGTGATAACATTACAAATATTGCTCAAACTTTCACAAAGTACTGTAATGATTTTTAGAGTTACATTAAAGGAACTGTTAGATTTAGGAGTCCAAAAATGGTTGATTAATTCCAACACAAAGCCAACTTGAAGAACAAAGTCTATTGTTAGTCGTGAATTATATGCCACATGTTTAAGTTCACACATTCCCTCTATTCAACCACCCTACCTATATTCTCAGAGGGCACACAAGTTGTGCGTATTGTTTTCTTAGACAAATGTTGAAAGTCAAGTTATTAAAAGTTACATATTCCCTAGAAACCATAAGTACAGTAGTACTTTTCAAAAACACTGAATTGTGAAGTTGGAACGATTTTGAAAACTATGAATTTTGCACTTAATCACAAATACTCACTAAACTTATCTAGTTTTCAATAAACCGTACATACAAGGTTAACTTTAAAAGAAAAAAGTACTTACAGAGAAAAATATGTTCTTGTAAATGAAGAATAACTTATATGATGTACTTAGCATATTTCATATAGTTAGTATATTAATTCTACATAACAAAGTATTCTGCTTATATAGCCAAGAATGCAATGGCGATACTTGCCCGCAAGCTGCGTCTCAGTTGCAGAATACTTGGAATTCCAATAACCATCAAATAGTTTCAGCTATACCATCTTATGATGCATGCACTATAGGGATGTTGTTGCAAAAAAGGTACAGTATTATCCAGAAAAATAATCATATCTACAATTCTCCACTGTTTTGAATATTACAAACATCCTTTTTTGTAAAAAAAAAAACTTGTCTTCAAATGTGTCAGTCCAACATGGAACATAATAATTACAAAAAATGTCAAGTGGGAAACATAGATTGTTTTAACTATACAAGTCAATTAATTAACACACTAAACTTTATGCGTTTAGTCTGAGTTAAATTCTTTTGTTGTGAAATAGAGGCTCTTTACCGTTTATTACTGTCGTCATAATTTGACGACCAGGCCCGAGCATTATTTTATTGAATCTTGTCATTGAGATCATTAACTTGTTTATTTTTACAGCCATTTCGATATTTAATTTGCTTAAGTTTTTTTGTCTTCCTGTTTATCGTATACATAACCTTTTAAATGGTTTAAATAATATCAATGTCAACAACAAGATTATATTTATAATATTATTGAAGTAGGAAATGTAATATTATAAACAAACAAGTACTTATTAACGTGATATAGAAGTTTGGAGTAAATACTAACCTCTGTTCAAAAATTTCAAAAACATTATAGCAAACTAGTAATCTTGTTTCCCTACAAATCCCTCACATGATCGCTGTATGAAGTGTTGAATTCTCTACGGTGCAGCAGCATACGTCACTCTCATATCAACGATAAATTAACCTGACAGTCCTTCACACTACAAACAGAGGTTATGTCAATACAGTGAACATATGTAAATCACTATGGCTCTGAGTGATCTAACCATTTCTCTAGTTAATTTATGTTTACTGCCATGCAAAACGACCTTAGAAAAATAATATAGGTTGCTTTATAGTAATTATGACAAGTCAATACAGTTAGCAACCGTTCACAGAACTGTGGTGCATTGATTGATAAGGTTTACCTACAGTAAGGACTCTGTCTTCAACCCAATCCGTCATCGTCGTTCGTTATCCGAATATCTAGTCAATACAGTTTCTACCGGGTGACAGATATGAAGATTTGATTGATATGGTTTACTTGCAGAGTGGAGTATCCTTCTATCCCAACCATTTGCCGGCATTAATAGTTTTCCAACTGAAAAAAGGGCCTTGGTAGCGCAATAGTCTTGTACAAACATGTTCATTATGTTGTTCAAAGGTTTATTGCGGACATTTTCCATCACGATTGTAAAAACAATACACAACGTTTCGATTCCAGATCCCGAAACGTTGTGTATTGTTTTTACAATCGTGATGGAACATGTTCGCAATAAACCTTTGAACAACATTAACTCACCATGACCAACAATGAACTTCAAACAAAGAATATTCATTGTGTTCGACATTTTTTTGAGTCTCTTACTACTATGCATATCTGTTTGAGTGTTTTTGATTAGATTTTTCAGCTTTGGCTGTGACCTTGTTTCGCGTTTGTAGTGCGTTCCAACCTGATAATGGGATCCTAACACAGATCCCGAGGCATTGTGAAAACTTTCTTTCCACTAATCATGATTAAGTTAGCAATAACCTCAACAATATTTGAATTGATTAACATGCATATTCTTATGTTTCCGGACTCTCTGCGTAGCTCAACTGATACTTTTCACAAACAACATAAAGGACGGTGGAAATTTCAAAATAAGGCAACCACAAAACAAAGTCTATAAGTAATGTGTCATAAGTCATTAATTTGGTCAGATTTACATTTTACTTAATAACTTATAAGTGTATGCATTCTAGAAGGATTTTCCAGCTTCTCCAGATGGTGGTTCAAGCGTTAAACTTTTAGTATTTTCAGAAAAGTATTCTAGGAGGAAGACTTTTAGGGAAATATTCTGTTTCATTTATGCTCCTTTCCTTTCCTTTAAGGGGCTGATAGTATGTATCTAAACGCCTATAAAAGGGCTCCTAGGCGTTTTATGTTTACTAAAGAATACATTTTTGAAACAATAAGGAGAGACGTTAGCATGAGCAGACAAACTCTCAACCAATTGTATATAACATTTACGTTGGACATTGATTATTTTCCTAATATGAAATGTGTCGCACAATGCCATGCAAAGGAAACAGAACACTAGTAACATATTTTGATTGTAGCTGTAAACAAATCAATGATAACTGTGATATCTCAGCTAAGTCAGATGTCACGAATAATATCATTATCAATCAATGGAAAACCTGTAACGACCCAATAAATATATTTTAAATTAACAATATTTTATATCAGGAAATATGGATTACAGGTTTAAAAGAAATATTTACAAACTTAATGTCCAAAAATAATTTAATCGCTCCTCTTACTACGACATACTAAGTAAGGAAGTAATTCAGTAAATTTAACAGCCTGAAATAAGTAGAACTTGACAATCCCAGGCTTGCAACTTGCTCGCAGCCTGTTATCAACTCATTATCAGCTTACAGTTGTACAAACTTTACTGCTATTCCTTCCTGCATTGCCCTGATATGGTGGAAAATTAAGCTGACTTTCTGTGATAAGTAAACACTTTATGTCTGCATTTTTATCATAATATATAGAGTTTAAACGCTGAAGAGTTGATTTCGTGTTTAATGTTCTTAAATATCACGTGACACTGATACTAGGGACTGAAACGTGAATGAAACTTAGCAGTCAAAAATATAATTGCAGTATTTTAAATACTTGGGAAGAAAGTGATCCCGATTACTACTCAATATTTGAAAAATTACAATATAATTAGAATAATGGTCAACCAATATGTTCTGTGTAGTACGAACACGGTAAAAAGAAATGTATATAATAATCTACGTATGTTGTATGATATAGCTGGAATTTAATATTGGAAGTATAGTTTTTAATTTAAACTTCAGAATTGATCATTATTATATTACACTACCTTATGAATTTGCAATGTACACAAAGTTACCTATTAGTCATTTGCTATTGTAAGTAAATGTATGTTTGATATGTATGTGTGTTAAATAATCTCAATAAATAAAGTAGTACGAAATCCTGTGAATCTCACTATAAATAATTTTCGTTTGCCAATTTTATGGCGGGAAGTACATTACCATAAGTTACATGATGTTGGCAACATTTGCTTGTTAATATCCTGTGGTTATCTGAAAGGTCCTCTATTACTTTAAGAGACCACTATGCTGTCGCTTTGATAAAAACGTATGTCACTATTTCTAGATATTGTTTTAAACATGGACTCTGTTGGGGCTGTAAACATTTAACATGGGCTGACAGCACATAAAATACGTTAAATAACACTTATAATTATATATTTACTCACAGGGTGGTAAATACATATAAAAGATGTTAAATGGTGATCGATTTCAATTAGACACTCCAGTTATCATCAGAGCCAATAGGCGAATGACAAAAATCAAAAGGGACGCCATTTTGATTCTTGTTATTTTACCTATTGGGTCTGATGATGATTGAAGTGTCAATCGAAATCAATCATCACTTGATCACTTGAAATCATGTACCATCTTGTGAGTAAGCAGTATCAGTGTAAACATATTACTATAACATATTTAAATATTATTATTATTAAATATATTTTATATTATTATGAATAGGTAATAAATAATAAGGTAATATGCTATTTATATTTTATTACTCCATTTATCGTTGTTGCATATTACCATTTGCATAAGTACCTGGTTTAAGCATTCACCTCATTGTTCTTGTTTTATTCTCGTTATTTTGTTAATGCTATATTTGTTATTGTTGTATAATTCTAGTTTTTCCAATAATTTTGTTATTGTTGTTATATTTTCATGAAAAACAGTGCTATATGCCTAATGTATTTTATTGTAATAATGGCGATTCTGTATGAAATAAATAAATTAAAATTAATAAACAAAAAATAAACATGGGGTTGTAAACTGAAGATTCTATTCTCTGTAAGGATGTTTGTTGTTTGCATTGTTCTGATTTGATCTGTCATGTGTCAAACTAAAAACATACGTACAGTTTTACAAAAAGTATTACTTAAAGATTAAAACAAAATAATTACCTCTCTTGATTCAAACAAAACTTCTGGGCGGTTTTGTGTGTTATTTCAAAATCTAGTTCATTCCAAGATTCATTATTTACTCACATTTAGATTTAAAAATATTAACTCGAATAAAACGGCTTAATAAAATATAATTTTCATTATATTTTACTCTTATATACTCTTACTTAATTAATTGGTCCTTACATACTACATTTGAAGAATTTCATGAGTAATTTACATTCAAAATGTGATTATAATGTTCCAAAGACCATTTAGACAATTTTAAACAATAATTGAATCTTTAATGATATTTTGCAATACCTACTAGATTTAAAGTGTTTTTCGAAGTATTACAATTTCAATAGTAAAATGAAATGAACATTGTTTGGTATTGATCAAGTTTAAATGTCGTCCTGTAAATTGACCAAGAAATCTATAGACAATACAATAATCTCGTGGACCTAATGTGCACGACATGACGTTAACTTAAGAAATTTCGCAGATGTGTCTGTCAACACTACACAACTGAAACGTATTGCTAACAATGCTATAATTTTCATATGTGACTCCTTAACCTTCCTCTATTATATTGTAATCCAAGTCCTCTTGCTTGGGTTTTTTTTTTAATTTTGCTTCCATAAATGGATTCTTTTCTTAGACGACACGTTATATTTGGCGTGCTCGGTTAAGTTTTTTGGTGATTGGGTTTTATCAGTATATCCTACATATCGAGGTGTTACTGAATGTATTGACATAATGTTATCACATCTAAAAGATGAAAACTAAAATGAAATACCGGTATTTTTTTATAATCAATACAGATATAAAAAATTAAGATATTAAATACGCACATATATCAAATAGATGTAGATATCTCATAGATGTGCACATATCTCAAATAGTTTTGAACTAGTTCAAAATTTATCATCTTGGGTTTAGAGTCTTTAATAAAATGTGATTTCTTTAGTATATTTCAATTCAGCACATTTGGATTATAAAAACATATATTGTATATATTTTGGCTTGTATAAGGTATTAAAAATCAATTTCTTTATATTTTAATTTTAAAATATGTGGAGGAGATTCCTTTAACCTAAACAAGCATGTGGGAATACACCTAAAACCCAAGGCATCTCAATAACAACGTGTTTTGTAGTTCTGGAACACAAGTATGTTTGAATTAGAATTCCAACTCATGTAGAGGTTTTGATTTAAATGAATAGTTGTGTTCTCAGAATAACTGGCATAGAACGGGGATTTGTTCGTTGAAGATAAACGATAATGATTAAAAACGAACACCTTGTTAGTTGAATACATTTTTGCATATAAGTATATAGCTAAATGTATTTAACCGTGTATAACTTGTAGTGAGTAGCTAAGAATTACTAAATCAAGTCATACTAAAGTAAGACAAAGAATTACTAAATACATATCAATAAGATTATAACTTTAAAATATAAAATAAAAATGTAATACTGGTACAAAAACCTAGATTGTTATTCAATACAGCCATCTCACTCGAAATCTAAACCATGATGTTTTTTTTTTTTAGTTTAAACGATTAGTATTAATTAATTTAGTTTACCAGGTTTTTCTTAGCCAAAAAGTAGATTCATTCTGAATTGGTCTATTGCCATTACTATTTGCATGTTTCCTTTAAAACCAGAAAACTGCAACAATAAATGGTGATAGTAACAAACCGAAGCGTCTAAGTGTTGCTTGTATGCAGTGTTCTGAGTCTAGTGAAGTCACGATGTATTATCATAGGTTAATGCCATTGCTATCTATCGAGCACTTTACAAGTGAATTGTAATTTTCGACTCTTTTTTTGTGAGCAACATTCAATTATATGATTTTTTTATGTAATTTAATTTCTTATTATATTATCAACGAACTAATATGATATGTGTTTAACTGAGGTTTTAGACAAGTAAGGCTAAGATTATCAGAGATCATGCAGGTAGTAATTAATTTTGTGTTTATAGTGTAAGCTAATCTTTATGGTTTTTTATAAAAGATTTTTTTTACAAAAAATGGCCTTGGCCTTCAGTTAATCGGGTGAATAGTAGTTATGCGATATGCATCAATCAACAACATCGAATGAACACTTGACATACAAACAATGTTTTTGGTATAATGTTTCCGCTATTGGTTCTTTTTAATGTAAACCACCACAATAAATTAGCTTATAACAATTAAGAGTTATTGGTATGATCTAACTGATTCAAGACTAATCTAGTAGTTTTCCTTGAGTAACAAGTTGTACCATCCCTCAGCTGGATGTATTATATGCGAGCTATTATTTTCAGAGGCAAGGTTAATGGCCCAATTTGTCCATAACATGAATTATGTTCAGCATTAAACCGTGATATACAACACGTAATTTACAACAGCATGATTAATTCATGGTTCTGATATATTGTTTGTACAATTGTATATACTTGTATATATATATAAAAAACGTTGTAAATAAAATATTAAATCTTATTGTTTTGTGATACTATTAAAATTTAATATTTATTGTATTTTACTAATAGCCTTTAAAGTCACTTTTTATTAAAACTACAAGTATTCGGGTGTTAAAAAAAATAATTGATTAACTAGTTAAAATGTCGTTAAATAATTCTAAACATTCGCAATAATTCTAAACACAGAAAAGTATAGCAATTGCACTCTTATTAGGACCAGAATTTGTGTATGGATTCAGTTAATATTATTGAATGATTAAAATGAAAATAATATTAAATGAAAATGATTAATGATAGAAATACCAATAAAAAATAAACATAAGCATTATTTTAGTTTATTAAAAATTAATCCAACCTATTTGCAAATTGTAATCATTAAAGGGTATCATTGTTTGTTTTAAGTCAATTTTTGTCAATGGTGGGTTTATGGTGTATGAGGGATTATCATGTACACGTTCTAATACAAATAGTAAAAACCTATGTTTACTATCGTGTTATGTCTTAGGTACCTTCCGACCTGAGGAAGGGGTCAGATATGAAGCGCCATTGAAGACTTGTTTATTTGAAACATATTATACCTTTTATCTTTTATTTAAAAGAAATTTAATATATTGAGGTGTACTTTTCTTAAATGTTATGAGACATTTTCGAAATAATTCCTCACAAATCAAAATATTCTAATTAAAAATTTATTTAATTATATTTATATAAGTGAACTGTCATCTTCTGGGCCTATTGAAATTAATGGAAATATGAAAACTAACCTAAATATTATAAACTAACTTAGACTAGAATTAAATGTTTTATGAAATAGTTGCAATTGCTGATCAAATTTAAGAAAGTGAATGTAATCAACATAAGAGTGTGGACTTCAAAGTGTTACTTGTGATTGAGTGAGTTTCACTAACGTTTCTACCAAAAACATCGACTGAAGAATTCCATTTGTCTTTGTGGGTTTTTGGGATTTTATTGGAATCTCATTAGGGAAGAAAGTCGGCCAACTCCGAAGATTTGCGGTCATACACATTCTTTTATTGGCTGCCTCTAAAAAGGGTTTTTGGTAGTATTACGAGAAGAAAATACACCAATTTTCTGTCAAACAAATGTTAACTAATAACGTATGGTTAGACAATTTGGTTGTTCAGATTTTTATTAAAATAGTGGCAATTAATTCCATTACGCTAAGTTTATTTACTGTATGATAAAAAGTTCGTTAGTGTAACCATTCTCAGTGTGACTACATCTTATAAAATAAGAATTATTTATGTTCTAGAAATCTACTCAACAAGATTTGCGTGGAATCAGATTTCTAAATAAAATGTCAAAAGTGTGAAATATGAAGAGTGGTTTTGATTTACTGCGTATTGCGCTGCAATCTTCAAGACTACGATGTTAATATTCACTGTCTGTTTAGAGGGAAATGCCTATGCCACTGCTCTGATAATAGTTCTCATAATGTATTACTGTTCTGAGTGTAATGATTTGTAATTGCCACAAATGACAACGTACTCGGTGAAACAGGTCTATATCCATGATTAAATATAGAATATTGCCGGTAAACAGATATTACATAACCTAAAGATGAGCTGTGATCGTTTTTTTTATTGTCAAGCTTCGTCATTACATCTGATATTCATTTACAATCTTTGTAAAACGGGGGGTTTTAAGTTAAACTATTACCTAAACCAAGGAAGTAAAACAGTTGGCTTGGGCCCAATAGTATTTAAGGCGTAAAAATATATTTTAAAAGACATTCAATCGAATAAAAGACTAATATTTGCAATATTTATTTTTTAATTAAAAAGATTAATTATAAAGTGTATAATTTAGCAGCTTAGTTGCTAAATCATGTTGTGATGATGAGCAATGTATATTTATTAAGCAATGTATATTTATTAAATTCAGTCTAAGGGAACAATAATAAGTCAAAATAAATCTTTTATTAATTTTCAAAATTTATTGAAAGTTGTATAAACATTTTATCAGCTGACACGCGCTCGTCTCGAGGAAGTGTACTTCCTGTGACGATGTCCCCCACTGTCCTGCAAACCCACAACCAATGAGAGCTTTCCTTTTCAAGGATACTCCATATATGGTAAATACAATTAATAAGTAACAGTAGAGGGGATAACTGTCACAGAACTCTTTTTATAATTTTTAGACAATCATTCCATCATCAACTTTCGAACTAGTAAGTAATTCCTCCCCCCTCTAGTCTCTCTCTCACTTTCTGGTTCACTTAGGTATTCTCTATCATGTAGTATTTCTATGTTAGTATTTAAGATTCTGGAAATTAAATAATAATTAATCCTTTTAGAGATGAACTTGCGTATCTAATTTAAGCATATGAACTTACTTGAGTGTAAATTTCTTGATTCAATTTAAAATGTAAAATTAAACTTGTGTGAAACTTTAACGTTTTATTTCTTCTTTGGTTTTATCCTATTAACTTAGTTAACCATGCTGGTCAGGCATAACAATTGGTGTCAGAAGTGGTGGATTAGTATTTGATTTCCAGATATCAAAGCAGTATTATTAAGCAATGTTCTTTGGTCTTTTATATTAAATTAAGTATTATGATTGTCAATGAGTGTTAGTCAGTTTGTATCGAGAAATTTGTTAAGAACAGGGGTTCCCCCTACACTCTTGGTGCATTTAGAGTCAGTTCAAAGGGAGTATTTTTATAAGTACATTGGACAGGACGTAAAAATTGACCTTTGGGTGGGAGTAAAATTACCTTCGGGATTTTATTATTGGGTGTTAACTTTGGATGGTATAATTGCTAATAGCCGTTGGGTAAGATCAAGCTTTGGTTGTACCCGTAAAAAGGTAGATGTAAGGAAAATTTCTGGAAAGGTGTTGATAAGATCCAAGGCTGATTCGGTTTGGTCATATTGTAAGGGTAATGCCGCGTGGGTTGCCCAGGTTTACAGGCGACAGGTAGTAAGTTGCTAAGCTGGGGAACAAAAGCTCAAAAAGTGAATCAAAAACTTTTATGGAAAAGAGGTCGTTTGGTCGGCCGCCGAATTCGGGGTTAGGAACAACGAGCGTAACCGAGATTAAATCAGAACTTTTTACAAAGATCGGAACTAGATCGGCTGTTATTACGGCACACTACGAGCATATCCAGCCGACAGGGAGTAATGCCTCAGGTGGGAATGTAAAGTCCGTTACTTTTTCAGGGCTTGATTTTGAATCTAAAGACGAAGTGATATATGACGTGCCGAAGCAAATAACAAAATTGTAGTCAATGTCGGACAACTTCCTGGACGAATTTCTCGGCATAGTACAAGAGGTAGAGTCGACACCTTTTGAGAATTTGCCTAATGTAAGTGACGTTATTTCTAGGGTAGTTGCGGAACTAGTATCTGAGGAGGATTTACTCCAAATAGCATCCCTTTTGGGGGACATAGACTTGGATTGTCTTAGGGTTTATTTGTATGAAGATGTTCTAATGTTAGTTACTGGCATTCCGGGATTCTGGGAAATAATACGGGAATACGTAAAGACGATTTTAATATTTGAACGTTTTCTAGGATTATAATCTGCATGACGGTGATAAGGATTTAATGGGTTCATGGGTTTCTGAGTTTTGGGTAGCTCTTGCCATTATTCATATTTGCATATTTTTGTTAATTTTCTTTTGTACAAGATCAAAATAAGAGCTTATTTCAATGTCTGATCCAATCTATTATTTGCCTATTCAAAATCCGGACCTGATTCTAGAAGGTTGTGAGTCCTTACTTCGATCCTTAGTACAACGTATCATCGAAAAATACATAAACGGTGGGCGAACCAATTATACGAATGAAACTAATGTATCACGTGTAAAAGTCACACAGATCGTGATAGATTTCTTAGACTAGTCGTGTCAGATGGGACTGTGTTGTAATCTTGTTTGTTTTGTCGGTGGTCTAGTCATAGCCATTATATTAGTTATCTGGTCTATAGTGGGCTTGGGTTGTTATCGCTGTGCGTTGTCCTGTTATCTCGGAGACCGTATTTTTATCAGTGACGAGACGACTACCAGTGCACCGCGTTACTAAATACTTGTACAGATTAGTATTTTCCGTAAGAGAAAGATGGTACGAACACCCCCGCCGTTACCACTTCCACCAGGAAGGGGCAACAATCAGCAAGCGAATGAGGAGGACAATGCAAACCAATTAGGGCAACCGTTAGCTCAGGCAGCACATCAAGCCGCTGCACCGGCAGTAGCACCACTGGTGCCGGCAAGACTATACGATCTGTCGGTAGCGAACCTTATCGAAGTATTTAGGGGTGATGGAACAGGCCCTACCGTGAAAGAATTTTTCCGTTTGTTTGAGAGCGCGTCCGCCACAGGGCGATGGGCGAAGGAGGATATGGTGAGGATTTTACAGCTTAAAGTTAAGGGTTCTGCCTCCACATTTTTGTCCACATTGTTAGACCGGTATGGGGCCGAGGTTGAGTATGAAGTCCTTAAAAGGGAAATTGTTGAACGGTTTACAGGGAAGCATACCCAACACTATCATTACTCCAACCTTACTAACGCAGTTCAGATGAAAAATGAAAGTGTCGAGGCTTTCGCTGATAGGATTAGGCGGTTGGGCACACTAACTATAACACCGAGGGAGGACATGGCGGAACAGCGTATTGTGAGGGAGGAGGCTGAGAAACGAATGTTGCATGCTTTTCTGCATGGGTTGACTGGGGTTACGGGACAGGTAACTCGTCACAAATTCCCTGAGCGATGGGAAGAAGCGGTCCAATACGCAGTCATGGTGGCCGCGGATGAAAGAAGCCACCCTTCGCGCGACCCGAGACCAGTGTTTTCAACCCTGGCAACATGTTTCAATTGCAAGCGACCAGGTCATATGGCTCGTGACTGTAGGGCTCCCAGACAGGGTAATACTGCTGATGGAGGTAGATATGACAGGAGTACGAACTATGGGCCAGGTCAGAGTTTTCGGGGGCGTGGCCAGTATTCTCATACGGGTCCATCACAAGGACAGGGCGGTAACAGAGGACGAACTTATGGTTCTGTGTCTCACAATGTAGGTAGAGGGCGTGAAGGGGTCAATGAGGGTTTGGTTTCTAGACGTCCGTTATCGGAGGTTGAATGCTTTAATTGCAAAGAAAAAGGGCATTTTGCCAATCGCTGCACTAAGCCGAGAACTAATTCGGAAAACAGGCGCGGTCCGATAGCCTAAAATGGCGTCCAACTGTCGGACCAGCGAACAACGATATAATAGTACCTAGTATCCTCTCCACCACCAGTGGGGACCTGACTGTAGTAGGGGAAATTGATGGTAAAAAGGTAACATTATTAATCGATACTGGGGCTGTGATGTCGTTGTTAAAAGAGGGCGTCAGTACATTACCAATCCTGCCGTGTAACGACATAGCTAAAGGGGTCACAGGGAGTAGTCTAAATATAATAGGAATTCAAAAGATGGTTATTAACATGGGGGATAGGTTCTTTCCAATTGTGTTTAGAGTTTGTAATATGGATATTCCTTATGGAGGTATTTTAGGATTAGACATTTTAAGACAAATTGGCGCAATTATAGACCTTAAGAAAGACTGTATCACTTTCGGGGACGAACGGTGTGAAGAGGATGACGTGATGGTGCGGGAGGACGTCGCGAACCCTCCCCTGCCAGATGGAGTCGTGTGGCAAGTGGTAGTACCGGAGAGGTTGAGTTTGGACCCGGAAAGTGAGTTTCAGATTAGGGCCGTATTAAAGCCTTTTGCGAGCAGCCGTGGAGCTGTAATTCCGGACATGGTATATGTTCAGCCGATTGAAAGTGATGTTTCAGGAATACAGGGCGCGCATGTGGTTAGTAAAGTTATAGAGAAACAAGGTGTTAAAGGCAATGTCATGACGTATTGTGTAGCTATACATATGTTGAATTCCAGTAAGGAAGTATTAGCGCTAGAGAAGGGGACGCAAGTGGCCATAGCAACCCCGGTGGAAAACTTGGAGGGTTTTTCAAATATTTGTACAGTTAGGGAGCAGGGATGGAGCAGAGAGCTCATCCTTCCCAGCCGAAATACGAATTACCACGAGGTAGGCGTCGACGCTTCAGCACGGGAGCTCGGTCCGACCTCGCAATGGGCTGTAACCGGAAGTATTCAGGAGTCCGTGGATAACTCCGAGATCGAAAGGTCAAATGCTCTAGTTGCAGTTTTAGGTAAGGGTGTAATTGATGTAGACGAACTTATTGAAAGAAAAGTGGCGCATTTGGAAGGGAAGGAAAAAGAGGTAATTAAGTCTGTTTTGTGCGAATTTAAAGATATATTCTATGACGGTAAGAGGGCTCTAGGATGTACTAGCAAAATCGAACACAATATCTATACAGGTGACGCTCCACCAATAAGGAGGCGACCGTATCGACTACCCCATGTACAGAAAGAAATTGTTAGGGAACAAATCCAAGACATGTTAGATAAGGACATAATTGAACCAAGCGATAGTGCTTGGAGTTTTCCAATTGTTTTGTGCCTCAAGAAGCGTCCAGTCGATGCTGGGCCTGATTATAAACCTAAATTTAGGCTATGTGTAGATTATCGTGGTCTTAATTCCATTTCTCGCATGGATAGATATCCATTACCTAACATTCAAACCACACTGGATTCCCTTGGCAGCTGTGAATACTTTTCCGTGTGTGACTTAATGAGCGGGTATTGGCAGATAAAGGTGGCAAAAGAGGATAGACCCAAGACCGCATTCGTGACAGAGGAGGGACTTTACCAGTTTAAGCGGTTACCGTTTGGATTAAGTACAGCCCCTCTAACTTTTCAACGAGTTATGGACTCGGTATTAACAGGCCTAAAAGGTGTAGGTGCTCTCGTGTACCTCGATGATGTGCTAATTTATGGGCGAACCATTGAGGAGCATGCCAGTAGATTGAGGGAAGTATTTAATCGGTTGAGGGAGGCGAACTTGGTTTGCCAACCAGAGAAATGCGTATTTGCTCATAAGGAGGTACATTACTTGGGTCATGTTATCGGTTCCGATGGAGTGAGACCGGAAGCAGATAAGATTAGCGCCGTAGTGAACTATCCCGTTCCGCGCAACGTCAAGGACGTACGCTCATTTATAGGACTTTGTTCATTTTACAGACGCTTTGTTGGGGGATTTTCCAAATTAGCTAAACCACTAACTGATTTAACGCGTAAAGATAAAAAGTTTGAGTGGGGTGATCAGCAGCAAGAGGCTTTCCAGTCCTTAAAGCAGGCACTCACCACACCACCAGTTTTAGCGTTTCCACAATTTGATAAGCCATTTCTGGTTACAAGCGATGCAAGCTTGTATTGTATTGGCGGCATATTGAGTCAACAATATGAGGATGGAGAGAGGCCAGTGGCCTACTATTCTAAATCTATTTCCAAATCTGAACAAAATTATGGCGCAACTGAAAGGGAATTGCTTGCCGTGGTAATATTAACTAAGGTGTGGCGATGTTATCTTTACGGTAACAAGTTCACCTTAAGAACCGATTGTGCCGCAATAAAATGGATATTTTCGTTAAAGGACCCGAACAGTAGGCTTACTCGATGGGCTTTGAAATTATCCGAGTTTGACTTCGAAATTGAGCACAGGAAGGGTAACCTGAATCAGGCAGCTGATGCACTATCACGGATCAGAACTATCTGTAGACCTATATGGTCACGGGATGCTGTCCTGCAGGGACAGGGGACGGATATGTTTTGCAGGGAGGTCTCAAAGCAAATTAAAACTGGGGAAGAGAACAACTTTATCCATGACCTGGATGGGTTATTGTATCAAAAGTCCGATACCGGAAACCGACTTGTTGTACCGAGGGGAATGATAGCAAAAGTATTAGAGACACACCATGATTGTGTGTTTAGTGGTCACCAAGGTATCAAACGCACCCTAGATACAGTCAAAGCACGATATTATTGGCCAACCATAAACAAGGACGTCACAGAGTATGTTAGTCAGTGTCATTCATGTAACTTACGGAAACCTGGCAGGCGTTATACCGCACCCATGGGTATTTTTGATACTGTTAGAGTACCGATGCAATTAGTTAGTATGGACATTGTTGGTCCACTTGTTGTGTCAAAATCAGGAAATCGGTATCTTTTATCTTTCATTGATTCTGCAACCCGTTGGGTAGAGGCCATAGCCATTCCGGATCAAACTGCAGAAACTGTAGCAAAAGCGTTTGTCACGAATATAATTGCTCATTTAGGGGTTCCAAAGTACCTATTAACTGATTGTGGATCTAATTTTCTTTCAAAATTGTTTAAAGAGGTATGTAAGTTATTGAAAATTTCTAAATTACAGACTACCGTGATGCATCCGATGAGTAACGGGTTATGTGAGCGTCAGCATCAAACCATAGCTGCTATGGTGTCTCATTATGTAAATAAAGATAGTAGAAACTGGGACACATTTATTCCTTACGTACTCATGGCACTGAGGAATGCCAAACATCCGGTGACAAAGAACACGCCATTTTATCTTATGTATGGTCGTGAGATGCGACTACCAGCTGACGACGACTACGATTTCTCAGGTGACAAGGGAACTCCAGTGGAGGAATTAGCTGATAAAATTCGGGAGGCTAACGATCTAGCTGCAAAATATACTGAAGAGGCGCGGCTAAGAAACAAAGAGCACTATGATAAAAATACTCGGTTGATAACATTTATTGTAGGCGACTTTGTTTATGTTTATCATCCCGACATCAAAAAGGGCCCACAGTCTAAGTTCAAACGCTATTGGTCAGGACCTCACGAGGTGGTTGGACAGTTAAGTGAATTAGTTTACAAAATAGACATAAATGGACGGACAGTAAATCTACATATTAATAGGTTAAAGAAGTGTCGGAACACTCAGCTGACTGATAAGGCACGCGCCGTGGCTGATAACGAGGTGGTACAGGCCACAGCTGTTCCAGCTGAGATAAGCGACGACGTCACGGGTGATGACGCGCCAGAGGCCGATGGTGTCGTACCCGGGGAGTTAAATTGGGTTGATGGACCGATTGTAGTAGAGGACAACTTCATTGATGACGTTGTCCATGAAATTGAACCGGTCGAATTTGAATCGGATGACAGCATGTACGAACCCCCGGATGATCACCGTGATGTTGATTGGGAACCACCCGTGGAACCTGTATTACCACCAGATGAGTTAGGAGGTCCCGCATATAACACAAGAGCGCGCGCTAGGCAATAGTCATAACAATAAACTATTAGGAAGTTTAAGTTGACAAAATTACTATTATATGTGTAATCTGGTCCGAGATATGACGACATTGTGGTAGAGAGGGTAATTATGTAGAGGAATGAATTATGAGGTCTCCTAAGAATTATGTCTCATATTAGTAAACATTAAATATATATATATATATATATATATATATATATATACTTTACTTTCCAGATATTTTTCAATATTATATATTAAAATTAGACACTCAACTGTATAGTGTTCACAATTGTTTGACCATAACATATCGATTTTATTGTATGATTTTGTGTTAGAAGAATGATGAGTTTTGTGCAATGATAATGGGACATTTTGAACCAACCATATTAGCGTGGGTAATAAGTTACCTTGTTTAGCGTATTTTGAAACATTTAACGTTTGTGTACAGGACATTACTCGATTATAAGTATTTTTTTAAATTCTTACTATTAGCTGTAGACATCTTAATTTTACTCGTGTGTAGTGTGAACAAAGACCATTGCTTATAATATTAATTAGATAAATAAATGTAAGGTGAACACAGAGGTGGAGGGCAGTTAAAAATGGGAGAGAATTACTGAAAAATGATCATTCTTTACCATGAGTATCGAGTATGGAAATACTCACTCTATTCAGTTTACTTATGAAAATAACTTGCTTTTTTTTACGTGATACTGAGTGTAAAGTCTAGTCAAATGGATGTAAATATATGCTCTGTTGGAGTCATGTGACCACAAATATGCCTCGCACATGGTCACATACCATTTCTTCATAAAGACATTATATTATGAATGTTTGAGTTAAAGGCACATACCTGGTGGTTCACAACTGGGGACAACATGAGTGGCTCGGGCTCCGTGGGTGTTGCGCAGGTAGATCTGCTTCTGGTGGAGAATCTGGCAGTGTCACGTAGTCGTACTCCTGCGGTGGCTCTGAGGACGGAGGAGGCCGTCGGGGCGGGCTTGGAGCAGCTGATGAGCGTGCTGGAAATGGAACGCGCACGAACCTTGGAGCATGAGGAGCCCCAGCAGAAGTTGGTGCTGACCGCGGCCGACCACGGCCTATTCCAGGGATGGGCACCGCCGGAAACGCTGAAGATGGAGCATTGCAGCGGATTACCGAGAGAGGGAGATACCCAGCTGCACCCGGAGGACTTGAGTTGGCTCTGGTTCCAGCTGCACATGGAGGACTTGGGTTTGCTCTGATTCCCAGTGGATAGATGTATCGACGGACAGCCAAAGTCTCAGTGTCTAGTGATATGACTACGTGTACCCACTCCGGCTCAGTGTTCGGAGGTACGCGGGTGTAGCAATCTACGCCAAGCTCTACAAGAGGCATGATGACAGTCAAACACGGGCAAGGACTAGGAGCAACTGAGGACAAGTAGTGCTGGTTAGGGAGTGACTTGCGGAGGCGTTAGGAAGAGGGTTTGATAAGGCACCCACACTCGCTCAAAACCATGAGATACTCTAGTGCCTAACTGAAAATTCAAATATATATATGCGTTGATATTTATACATTTTGATTTTGTTATTTTAGTATTCATGAAATAGGGTTGCTGATGTACTTTGTATACGAAATAAAAAGGGTGTACCCTTATGTTACTATATTAATGTGGTAGATGTAATATGTATGGACATGAAACCATTTTGTACGCACTTTATTAATTGCCAATGATTAACCTTAATTTTAAACTTTTTGCTTTTGAAAATATATTAATATGTATATATATATATATACAAATAAATTTAATGTAATTGAAAATGTAAATAAACAAAATGTATCAATTATATTCTAAGATTTTATGCGTGAAATTTGGTATTTAGCATACAGTATATTATTTGTTGACTTTACTAGAATATAATCATGTTCTTGTAAAGCCTAGGCATCTTGCTTATTGCAGTATTGAGTCATTAATTAATTGTTGCTTATTTTGTGATGTAGCTAATATTAATTGTGTTGAAATAAATTACTTCATTAGACAGAGACTTGAGGGGACCGCCGGAAGGAGGTCGCTATCCAACTACTGATAACAACCCACTCGCGATAGACTGCGACCGACAGCTAATATACAACTGGTATTATACATCACCATACTAACAGGCTGTTATTGGAATTTAAAGTCTTGAAAATCAAACCCAAAGGGTATGATTTTCTCTTGCGGTGGTGCGAATGTGATGATGAGCAATGTATATTTATTAAGCAATGTATATTTATTAAATTCAGTCTAAGGGAACAATAATAAGTCAAAATAAATCTTTTATTAATTTTCAAAATTTATTGAAAGTTGTATAAACATTTTATCAGCTGACACGCGCTCGTCTCGAGGAAGTGTACTTCCTGTGACGATGTCCCCCACTGTCCTGCAAACCCACAACCAATGAGAGCTTTCCTTTTCAAGGATACTCCATATATGGTAAATACAATTAATAAGTAACAGTAGAGGGGATAACTGTCACAGAACTCTTTTTATAATTTTTAGACAATCATTCCATCATCAACTTTCGAACTAGTAAGTAATTCCTCCCCCCTCTAGTCTCTCTCTCACTTTCTGGTTCACTTAGGTATTCTCTATCATGTAGTATTTCTATGTTAGTATTTAAGATTCTGGAAATTAAATAATAATTAATCCTTTTAGAGATGAACTTGCGTATCTAATTTAAGCATATGAACTTACTTGAGTTTATTTCTTCTTTGGTTTTATCCTATTAACTTAGTTAACCATGCTGGTCAGGCATAACAATGTCTATTGATCTTTATTTTCTCAGCTTGGCTTTATTGAACACACCCCATCCTGGGTTATCTTGTATGACACTATATGTAGCCTACAGCACACAACAGCTGTGTACTGCGGTAGCGTCTATCATATGGATACAGCTGTTTATGCAAGTATTTTAAATTTTAAAATACATTATCGTAAGTTTAATCCTAAACAAATGTGTATTTAGAAGCCTAAATGTATTATGAATGGTACCTTACATGACTCACAGTTTACGTGCTGCTTGAAATATATCTATTTATTTTATACCACCAAAACTAGGTTAAAATTTCGAAAAATTTATTTATTTAAAATTGTATTAATACGTTTAACATTTTTCATGTGTATCAGAACAAGGAAAACAGAGAATTCGCTAGAATTTTCTATTTATTTTGAATATTTTGCCGCCATTTGATCTGTGTATTGCTTGTTTATATGCTGACGCTATTATCCACACAAATCAAC
Source organism: Macrosteles quadrilineatus (assembly GCF_028750875.1). Classification (NCBI taxonomy): domain Eukaryota; kingdom Metazoa; phylum Arthropoda; class Insecta; order Hemiptera; family Cicadellidae; genus Macrosteles; species Macrosteles quadrilineatus. The sequence goes on from NW_026542597.1 coordinate 46,865,857, forward strand.
AAGAATGTTACACAAGACTGTTGTCTTTTAGGTGATTTTTTTGATGGTTCAAAACTGGGTACAATCCTCTTTCATTGGGCTTCAAAAAGATTACCCTGACTTATAAGTAAACTACTAATAATAAACTATATTAGTCAGTAACAAAAATACACAGACGACCTCACTCCAATGTACACTCGCCCTGCATTCAGGTTCGAAATACGAGCCCACGTCTTAATGAAACTGTCTAAAAGCATTGATAATTCAAAATTGATTATATCTTCTTGAACGGTTAGAATCCAAACAATTTCCTCAAAGCCTTCACCTGTAGGCCAAGAGCTATTTCATTTTTATTTTCCTTTCCGAAGCTGTAAAAGTAGAAACACCAAGGAAACTAGAACCACACAAGTAACACACTTTATATCTTGAGTACAAAATCTAAACACTCTGGGAATGTAATTTATAAATTTTGACTACATTTGACGAATGGTATTTTTATTTCCTCATGCATGAATACCAGTTATATTATTTGAATACAGGATAGATGATTAACTACAATATGTAGATGAGATACGTATAGCTATAATACAACCTCTTCCATACACAACTGTCACTGACAGACAAGATGAGGACTATGTAAATGGATTGATACTTCAAACTGAGGCGAACAAAGTACCACAAGAGTCATAAAAACTATTGACTATCATATTGTTTTACATATATCAGTGCAAGTGTTTAGAGTATAAGTAATTGTTTGTCTAATTTCAGACGGCAGTGCAGCTTTTAAGTATTATAATGACAGATAATAACATAAACTATACAAAGTTTTTTTTTTCAATTAATTGCACTATTTCAATTTGAGAACCATTCTCCAAATTTCCAAATAAACTTCCACTGTGTTCATATAAACTTCAAAGCTTTTATCAAATCACCGTTTTGAAACTCAAAAGAAAGGAGATTTGTTTAAGTTAATCTTACAAACGCTGGCTGATTAAGATTGTTACAAGCAAACTCGATGTAGCAAAGGCGTCAAAAGAGTTTTGACAACCTCCTGCTGATCAGCTGATTACTTAGCTAACGAGCCGTTTGCTGCGAACAGCTGATAACTCACTGACACTCGATTTTACTTCCTTAAAATCCCCAATGCGATTTAGTTAATCAACGCATTGTTGTGATATGGCGTAACTTTGTATAGAGAAAATTTGTGTCTCGTGTTAGACATGAACATTTTTAACTTCTCCAAAAGATTCAAAGTCTTGCAGATCTGACATACAGTTTAACGCTAAATGTTTCTTGTGCACTCTCTTGACTGTTGTAGTTCCAGTCAGGACCCTGCAATCGCTGGTCACGTGACAGATGAGGGTGTCGTATCCTGTAACATGTTACGAACTTCCCTAACAGTCTGCCTTTGTTCAGCAACCCTACTGTGGAATCACTTCCGGAGTCAGAGAATGATAGATTGCTGGATTAATTTATACGGCTTGAAAAAGGTTTTTATTTCGATGGAACGATGTGAGTGTTTTGCTGATATCATCTCGTTGGACTTTAAAATCATCTATGTGTTTTGACACCGCCTGTGAAAGCCTACGTATTTTGTTATTACATAATAAGTATCTGTTTTCACACTTTAGAAAAAAGCAATGGCTGCTAATTCCGTATGCATCGAACAAACAAATCAAGTGTGAATACACGGGAATCGTTGGTGCGACGATGGATTGTTATGTGAAAAGTGAACTTTCATTGCAGCATACTTCTTTCTGCTAAAACCTCTGGCGCGAATTTTTGTTTGTAATCAACTGACTTTTCAAAAAAAGTCACGTCCAAAGTAAGAATTACAAAACTCTTTAAATTCCTTTATAACAAGGTCCAAGTTAAATTTCACAAAACCATACATAATTAGGGTACTCAGACTAATAAAGTGCAACACTATCAAATACAAACTGTGAATGGGGTAAAAATAAGTTAACTCAGTTCGTTCAATATAACATGGTGTGAAGAATGAGTCTGTAAATAGGTCTTTTGAAGACCCCATTTCGCAGCACACCACGTCCGACGCTAGGGTGGTGATGGGCTGTTGATGATCCTGACTTCCTGGGTGTTCAGCCAGGACCTAGACGTGTCCTGAGGGAGGCAACGTGCGTGTGACCTTTGAGTATAGTCAGTCTCGGGTCATTTAGTCAACGACCGTCATTCAACTGATCCCAACACGTCAACCTCAACCCCTGCAATATCAATATTGCTCCTGCGTGGTCTTGCTTAGATATTTTACCTACGGTTTATTGTTTTGTATAGTCTATATACTTAAGGGTTGTCTCTGTTACGTCGTTTTTATACTCGTCCTAGTTAACCGATGTTTATGATTGAGGTGTCATTTGAATAATTATGATCTACCGGAGGAACGAATGGTAAATAAATAGGTATTTTTTAGGGTTTCGTCCTCTTAGCGTTTATTTTTATTCTTTAGTTCACTTTAAAATATCTACAAACTTTCTTTATAATGGTCCTAAATGAAATTGTAATTTAACAGCGTTTCATCGGTTGAATGCTTAATCACAGTCAGATTGTAAACAAGAGACAAAAATTTTATAAATATGGATTGCAAATTCGCTTGTAGTTTTTTTCTTTCAAGGTTTAAATTATGGTAATTTCTTACATTTGTTGTAGGGAAATTACCCAAACCCTGGCCTAGAGCTAAGATAAACCCCTTTTAGATACTATCATTAATTGATAGTCCATTGATAAGTAAAGGTCGTTTAGGTCTGGTAACTTTCTCGCTTTGAATCGCACCAGCGACTTTAAGATGAAGGCGAGGACTTTAACCACTCAACTACTCATGCAATATGAAGGTAAAGCATTTTTAACTGTTTTCAGTAGCGTCTAACTTATACAAATCATGAGATTTTAACTTACAACATACAGGGACTTCCAAAGGTCTAGATGTATTTCTAAAATTATATTGTTTTAACATCTTCCTTGCTTTCAACAACCAAAATTCTGTAAAAACCACAACAACATTGAGGATATATAACCACGCCTACTTATTGAAGTTAATATATCAACAAATATAACTTGAAAATACGTAACCAAAAATATGATCTTGAAATTGCGTCTGTCAAACCAATAATAATAGTTTTAAAGTAGCCTACTGCTTCAATATTCAATCTCGCTTGAATAGATATGCACATCTTTCAATTTAATAGTGAATTTGAATAACGCCATACTTTGATGCACCTGGATGCATTTGCGACAACATGTAGATACGTAGTGTAAATATTGGAACATGCTTCTGTAGCGTTTAGCTTCGTATTGAATTGCTTATAATCATAATTGAAATCACGAACTGTAACGGACTGTAGTATATGTTTACTACTGTAACTGTTATATTCATTTCAGTGTGTTTAGCAAAGTTATACTGTATAACGTGTACGTTGTGTTTAGACGAGTTCCAATTTCGCGGCGTCGCGACCCCAACACGAGATAACACTGAGCCTCCGACAGATTTATCGCTTTGGTTGTTTAGGAACAACACAGACAGCATGATTTATTTTGGCACAGTTCAACGTAAGACATATTAGACATTCATAGACTGTTATGTTTAATATAATATTCCAAATATTTCAAAACATAGGAATAATCTGTTAAAACAATTCTCTGTGTATACAAGGGTTGTCCGTAGATCAAAGACTTCGTCAAGGTCCCTTCGGAGCCTAATGAGCTAGGTCAAATCTAAGAACTATTCTGTGTTCTTTACTTCATTCATTACTATTTCCACCTCTTTGGGACAAAAATATTTTGTAAACATTAATAAAACTGGAGATTGTATTAGTGTATTTAATTAAACATTTGTTATATGTTTTATCTATCTTATATTCAATGTACTGTAACTTAACAAACCAGTTAAGCACTTATTCAACAAATTATTTCTTTGCTTCTTAAAAAATGTGTGGAGTCTAGTCGATATAATTGTGTGGAGCTTTCTTTCAATCGCCTTAAAAATCTAACCTCGTAACTAGAGATTTTCATTACAACTCCAGGAGCATTCACTAACCAGCGCTGACCATTTACACTATTCTGAATGTTAGTGCTCACATATTACTACTGGTTAGGGAGGGCTAACTTCCGTAAAGTTGACAACTCAACAGTTTTTCTATTTATAGCTCCTGAACCGTAAGAGCACTAACGATGGGAGTTGAAGAACTAACCAGCACTAACGAAGCACTAACCTTTGGTACAGTTTTGAAAGTTAGTGCTAACATATTACTACTGGGGGGGGGGCTAACTTCCGTGAAGTTGGCCCCACCCACAGTTTTTTGGTTATAGCTCCTGAACCGTAAGAGCACTAACGATGGGAGTTGAAGCACTAACCAGCACTAACGAAGCACTAACCATTAATACTAGTTTAATTGTTAGTTTTTATGGGGGGGGCTAACTTCCGTGAAGTTGGCCCCCCCCCAAATTTTTTTGGTTATAGCTCCTGAACCGTAAACGATGGGAGTTGAAGCACTAACCAGCACTAACGAAGCACTAACCGTTGGTACAGTTTTAAAAGTTAGTCCTCACATATTACTACTGGGGGGGGCTAACTTCCGTGAAGTTGGCCCCCCCACAGATTTTCGGTTATAGCTCCTGAACCGTAAGAGCACTAACGATGGGAGTTGAAGCACTAACCAGCACTAACGAAGCACTAACCGTTGGTACAGTTTTAAAAGTTAGTGCTCACATACTACTACTGGGGGGGCTAATTTCCGTGAAGTTGGCCCCCCCCACAGTTTTTCGGTTATAGCTCCTGAACCGTAAGAGCACTAACGATGGGAGTTGAAGCACTAACCAGCACTAACAAAGCACTAACCATTAATACTAGTTTAATTGTTAGTACTTTTATGGGGGGGGGCTAACTTCACGGACCTTATACTTGAATAGATACAACTTCCGTATCGGCGTGGTGGGGCGATCTGACGTTCGAGTAAGAGGAAGAACTGCCAGGTTGACTACCTGACCAATAAGAGCAAGGAGAGCCTGACGCGGTTTCCATAGCAACAGGCGCTGTTGCCATATCGCACTGCATCTCCACGCCCGCACGCACATGTGCAGTTCCTCCAGTGTTATGACAGTGACTACTTCGAGTACAGTATACTGTCCGCGAGAGTTTAGAAGTCCCCTGAGCTAGAAAAAACAACTTTTTAATGTTGGAATAGTCATCACATGTGTATTTCACAGTATATTTTGGGTTTACAACAGAAATGTTGTTTCCCACCAGAAGTCAGTAAATATATCAAAGAGTGTTCCAAACATAGGGAATCATTTATTTTGGAACAAATGTTTCTGTACTTGTACGCTGTTCTGTTTACAACACTTCCCTATCAGCAGATGTTCTCTAACTATCAACAGATAACACGAAATTACAGCACAGCTAGCACACTTCCACCATGAGCTGGCGCTGGTGCGCATATTCTGTGAGGAAGTTGCAGTTCCCGCTCACTGCGACTAACAACACGGCAACACCGCAACGGCAGTCTCCCCACTGCTCGCTACCCCTCCACACCTCTCCGATACGGAAGTTGTATCTATTCAACTATAACTCAATAACTGATCTGGTAAGATTTATATTTGTTATAATAAAATTACATAAATAATCTTTAGGTTTAAATAGTACTATTATCACGAATATTCACTGATCAACTTATTATTTTACACGGCTCATAATCGAGTGAGTTAGTGAGTACTAATATTTTTAGTATTGTTGTACAAACTCCACTTCATAGTTGTTATAACTGTAAATTAATCAAGCTTCAGCTCGTCATTCATTCTAACAATCTCATTAGAGTCACCATATTTTTTTAAATCAGCTGATTGATTGTTTTTGATATTTATTTGTTTGGGGAAATCTGTGCGTTATCTTCTACATTATTAATAAGCTACTTGACATTTTGTAAACAATAAGGCTTTTTTGTTTTATGATTTAACCCCACATATTATATACCAAAAGTTTCGTCTAGGATTGTAGATTTGCAAACTGACCTTACATTTTTGAAAAAGTCCCTTGGGCTCTGCCCTAGTGGCTTTTACAGTTCCCATGTTATCCTTATGAAGAACATATTTCTTTACTGATGAGTTAAACCTCAAAATGAGTTCAAACCTTTACGTGTTATTGTTATTGACAGCCTATCTGGTGAGAATCTTACCTTGTAGCACAGATACAAGTCAGTGTCAATACAATAAACATATGCAAATCTAGAACCATTCCTACCAGACGTACAAGCACCTCCCTCTACATCTGTTGTAGCAGTTTCTCACACACTAGCTACAGGCCAGTTTAATATGTTCCAAAATATATTGTATTTCCAATATAAACCATGTGTAATATTAAAAACCAAATAATAACAATATAATAGTGGTCGTCCCGTGGTCGAAGACTCGACCAAAAATATCTAATGTTCAGACTTCTCTATTTTCACCACACGCTGTAAATAAAACATGCGATTGGAATTTCTTCCATTTATATTGATTTTCTGTTTATATTTCGTTGATATTTCGTCACCAGCATAGGAACCCATAAGGCCCATGTTAATTTAATGCCCTATTGTGAATATTGCTCACTTTACTTATTTTCACCGTGGGAAGAGAAATAGGATTCTCATACAGAATATAATTTAGTTATTATACAGGGTGTTTCAGAATTCTGTATAAAAAACGTGATAAGGTAGAAATGGTAACTTATTTCATTTGTAGGATACGTAATCTATTTAACTTGGAAACCCTTGAAAATGGCATTTAAAACATCCCTATGATATATAATCTTATTTGTTATTGTTGTAATCGTATGGTTGCATTTAATTTTATAACTGTTGATTTATGTCAAAATAATATATATCATTTAATTAAACGATGTTCAATTGCAACAAAGTACGGTAAGGGAATATGTCATTTTAGTTTTTTTGGTATACTAGGTTCTTTAAATGTTACGGTTATTTTATAAACCTGCAAAAAGGAAAGGAACGCACAATTTATTAGCAATCTATATCCATAAATCTCTACGAAATCGAATCTCTGAATAAAGCACAGAGGGTGTAAAATATGAAGAATGATTATGATTTACTGCATATTGCACTGCAGCCTTCAAGATTACCAAGTGTAAATATTTACTGCTTGCTTCAGAAATTAGTCTTCCTTCTATTAAAATACTCGTAACATTTTTTTTATTATTGTTTTAAATTAGACTTAAGCAGCAACCTTGTAATTGTTAACGGTTTTGAGTAATAGGTGCACGGGTGTTTTATTGAGGTAAAGTAGCAATACAACAATTATACTAAACAGAATATACATAGTATAATATACGTATCCTTTAGTAGTAAGCTAATCTTTTCTACATTTATTGATAAATAAAACCTTTCAAAAATTTATACATTTTCAAAATAGAGATATACTAGGTATATCAGTTAGTTTAGACTGTTAAGGTATTAGGGCCTAATATAGGTTGGATGATGTATTGGTAAATAATGTGTCTATATGTTACATAAACTCAACACAAAATAATGTGACCTACGTGTGTCATGAACGTCATGAAACTCTAGTTTGATCCTACGAAACCACCCTCTGTAAAGTAGCGTTATCAAGGTAATATATTAATTGTGTGGGTTTTCGGCTTGAACCAATCCTAAAATATGACAAGCGATGTATGTATTTGTCAAAAAATTAGATTTATGTGTTGCTTTTGATCAAGTTAAGTATACTATTTATATCTCATCGTGTTTCATTTTTCATTGAGACAAGGCTATTTATTATATGATCCTAGCTATCTATATAGTTCCTTTTCTCGTTTTTTTAGTTATAATAACTAGGTTTTCTTTATTGAAGTAGTATGTAGGCCAAAACACAGCACGGATGCAATGCACTACAAACATAAAGCAGTACAGCTGGCCTAGTTCTGAAATCAGGTTGAATATTGTAGATAATAAATCAGGCTTTACATAAAATCCTAGTAACCTTATTCTCAATAGAATGTTCTGTTCGCTAACTTTGAACATTTTTAATACTATACAGTATGTTTTACTTACAACTCTTCTCCCAGCAATATGTGTTGTAGAAAATGTTCCTTTAAAGCTGTCTTTTTTCTGCTGGCATTTAGTTCATTTAATCAAGTAGATTGATATATAAATCATATGTTTAGGCCTACTATAAAATTAGGAAAGTAAATCAAATACTACTATAAACATTGAATAAATCAATAAAGGTCATGGATATGTTCATAACATTGGAACTCCTTAAGGTTCCCGATGCTTCTGTAGTAATAGAGTACGTTTTATGTAAATGTAGACGCTTTGAAACAACACTATGTTCAAGCAAGGTCTTTGACGGAGTGTTGTAGAGTAATGAAATGCTCTTGACTCTAATATCACCCTTGACTTTCATGGCCCTCGACGCAAGAAATGATGGTCAAAGGAAATTACAAACTTTGTTGCGTACAAATTGCAATGTCCTACCAAATTAACTTGTTACAAATTATTATTATTTTTCTTCATTTAGTATTTCATAGCCAACAAGAATGAGAAACTCAGAAATACATATTGTGAGGAACATTTTGATTCTATTCTATTCTTAGAAATCAATTAATATAAAATTAGTTAGATAACTTGGATAGTAGTTGGATATTTCAAAAATTATATTATCAGAAAGTTGGTGAAGTTTTAATAATCGATATGTTAAGTTAAGTTTTGATGAAATTACACAACTAAATAACGTTTAATTTAAAAATAAGTTTAATCTTTTTTTTTTATAAAATTCAAGGCTAGTTATTTTAAGCTAAATAGCTTGCCATACCTCCGTCGGTAGTTCACACGTTCACCAATAAAATTATGGCTATACATTCCTTGTAAGTGAAACATTGTCGAAACTTGCAAGCCGTCAAAACGTAATAAATAAATAAAGTGTATTTAATTTAACATAAAACACAAAAAGGGCGCAAAACAAACAAGGATAGTGATTACATATTAAACAGCTGCAACAGAACTTTTAAAACTAAGTTTTGAGAGTTAATGCTCTGATATTGGGCATATGATTTCAGTTAGCAATTAGAATACAAGAAATGCATGTGTTAAATCTTGTATTCTAAATTCTCCTTTGGAAGTAATTTCGAGAATCCAACCATTTACCTACATCAGAACTTCTGTTTTACAAGCTGGTATTCCAATTCAAACATACTTGTGATCCTGAACAACACATAATTATTTAGACGCTTTAGAATTTGGATCCCTCCCTATATGTTTGTTAACATATTTATTGTAACAATAAGTATTTATACAATATAGAATGAGCCTTGTAATAGATTGATATTAATTCCGATTTATAGATAAACTATAGCTATTATAACGTAAACCTTTGTCATATAGCATTTTACTTTAATAAACACTATACAGGGTGTTTTTTTTAAAAACTTCCATCTTTATTTATGTAAAAACCTCAATAGATAGAAATATGCAGTTTACGGGAATCATCTATTGTCGTAGAGGGCCCAATTGTTTTGAATTCAACGTTACATTCACATTCCCCCCCTTTCCCCCCCCCTGCCCTCAACTTAATTTTGTTTAACAGCAAGGTACCCCTTGGTACATATCAAATGAAAGAGCATGAAAAAAGAAAATGTTTGATGAAAAAAAATTGAAAATCGGTTCATAAATTTGCGAGATATTTCCCCCCCCCCTCCACGGAACTTAATTTTTTTATAGCAAGGTACCCCTTGTGACATTTCAAATGAAAGAGCATAAAAAAATAAAATGTTTGGTGAAATTTATTTTTCATTTGATATGTCACCTTGCTATTAAAAAACAAGTTATGGGTAGGGGAAAGGGGGGGGGGATTATCTCACAAATTCATGAGCCGATTTGAAATTTTTTTCACCAAAACTTTCTTTTTTGATGCTCTTTCATTTGATATGTCACAAGGGGTACCTTGCTATTAAAAAAATAAGTTCCCGGGGGGAGGGGGAATATCTCACAAATTTATGAACCGATTTTCAATTTTTTTCATCAAAAATTTTCTTTTTTTATGCTCTTTTATCTGATATGTCACAAGGGGTACCTTGCTATTTAAAAAAATTAAGTTGGGGGCAGGGTGGAAAGGGGGGGAATGTGAATGTAACTTTGAATTCAAAAAGATTGTGCCCCCTACGTCAATAAATGATTCCCGCCAACTGCATATTTCTATTTATTGCGGTTTTTACATAAATAAAGATGCAAGTTAAAAAAAAAAACACCCTGTATTATATTTAACTTATTGAAAATTGCCAAGAACAAGGTTTTGAAATATCCTGAACGACTAATTATATTGAAACGGACTAAGATTGTTGTCGTTCTTTAAATGTATTTTAACATCACTATTTCTATAACCCAATGAATGACGGGCTTGTGCTAACAATATCATTAGTAGTATAGCCATTTGATAGTATTTACTAACTAAAAACCTTATCAATTACTAATTTGCAATGATTATTTTTTATTGCACTGGATCTACCAGTGAGTATTACTTATTCTGTCTTAACAAACATATATAATTCAACTTGAACAAACAACTAGTAAGGACACAAAACTATGTTTAACGCTTTGAATGCGTTAATGTTTGTGAAATGTTTAAAAAAAAGTAAATAATGGCTTGGGTCGTTTTAATTATGAAACAAATTCAGTTGAATACTTATATATAAAGGATATAACATCCTCTATTGAAAACGCATTCACAGGTTATTGGTTTCGACTTTAAACACACTATAGAGTGTAAATCTCCTTGACTCCTTATAAAAGAACTTTATGGTTTTCGTATGTTTCAACTACGAATTTTCACCTATATATCTTAGAAATTAAGACTTAGAATGTAAGCTATTAAAACTTTGTTAGGCTATTAGAGAGAATTATATTAAGATGTTAATAAATGGTTAAATAAAGACGTTTTATGTTTCTTAAACATAATATTTACACCCAAACTACGAACGTTTTTAAAAGAAAACAAACGAGAATCAACAAGACCACTGTTGCTCCTGTGAAGTGTGAGTTGTTCACTCAGAAGCAACAGTGCGAGCTCTCAGTATAAGTGGAAACCATGGAGCACATGGTGAAAACACGTTTACAGACACTAGCTAAAGTCAGATCGATGTAACAGGAAAATTGTATGAAGTTAACTTTAATATTTTTCTTTACGTAACATTCAGTGTTAGTCTATAATCTAAATTAAATATAAAGATCATCTACCTTAGAACTAAATTAAATTCTACTATTTGCCAGACACCCCATTTCTTCAATGGATTTTATGGGACCTTTTCTTTATCCTATTATAAATATGTGAAGAAACTAATTAGAGTCCTAAATTTGTTCCTAGTTACAATTGAACGTGTCTGAGTCATCTGATCTGATTAAAATATATTTCCTAACATTCTTTAATAGGTAGAAGAATTTTATACTTGAACACATTAGTAATAATACTTAGGTTATACACCTAAAGTAATTGATAATTGATTTTATTTGATTTTTTTATTGATTTTAACAATCAAATTTCAGATTTTACGTATGTTGAAGACAGATAGCATATACCGTAGGTAGACTGCATCAATCAAAGTAACCAAGCTCAGTGATCAAGTTAAGACTTTATTGACCTGATATTCAGATAAGTGACAATGATAGAAGGATGAGTTTGGAGATAGACTGTGTTGTGTGTTAATCACATCAATTGACGAACCTCTAAGTCACTTGCATTGTCATATAGCCAATAGTTTCTTTTGTTATTGGCAAGATTTAAACCCGGACCATCAGGATATAATTCCCGTGCTCTAACCATTATGTGCATTACACACCACGATGCTTTACAGTGAGTTAAATGGGAAGTGTATAAATGTAAGTTTATTTTTTAGCGAATTTCCAATAAGCTATTACCTTAGTACTCATGGTAAGACCTGGACCCTGGACCGATTTATTTTTCGTTTTGAGGTCCCAGAGACCAAAAACACCATACGTTCAAATTCATATATATATATATATATATATATATATATATATATGAATTAACATTTTACAAAAATATTTAAAATATTTAACCTCCCTGTTGCAGCAAACCTAAGTACTCGCTAAACTAATGTTATTTAAATAGGAAATAAATATGATATTTTTAAGGAGACATTTTAGTGTAAATCCAATCAGGCAAACGGACATTCGATTAGTCTGCAGGTTTGCTGCGGCGGGAGTATTTTAATTTATTTTTCTGTTTAATCAAAATGTGGCATCAAACAATATAATGTAATATATGAAGGGCAAATTAACACACTAACGCATAAATATTCCTTATTATTTATGGAAATCTCGTTGTTTTGGTGAATGAAATTGATTTAAAACCCAGCAAAATAACTCTATCAAAAAGGAACATCAAATGGCAATCTGTTAAACTCAGAAGTTATTAGAAACAGTAGGAGTTAAGTATCCCACAATATACAGAAGTAACGGCATTTATAATGCAAATAAATACAGTTGGCAATCGGAAAACACTTAGCGCAGCAGTAAACTTAGTAAATCGCATTTTACTATAACGATCTAAGAATGCGGTTAGGGAGGGGCTAATGTAGGCAATACGTTTCTTGATGAAGTTAGTGTCGTAGAATTCTAGGTTTGTTAAGTGGTGAAAATGTGATATTGCTACTGTTGATTGGTATAAATGAAGATAAAATTCAACTTCATCAAAGTAATCTTAGGGGGAAGCAGTCATCACAGAAAGCAGGGCACAGAAAGCTATCAAGACCATAAACCTTGCATTATTTCACAATGTGAACTTCACTTTTTTCTATGGTTTAGGTGCAGTGGTAGAACATTAGGGCTATGGCAGATGTGTGCTACACTATAGGATACCATTAATTAAAAGACAAAAGTTTTCTTAAACCATGTCCTCTCCCATAACTGTAATATGCATTTTATAATCATATGCCTACCCCGTACGAAGGTCGGGTACTCTGCTAGTATAACTATAACATATTTCTGACAACTAACAATGGCCTTTAATAGGAGTCCTTACAACAAAAAACAATTTAGACAACACAATTTCCATTAAGTATACGTGTCTTTAATTTTACTGTTTTCCAATATTTGCTTGACAATGACAATTTAAAAAATATATATATATATAAATTAGAGTTCTTTCAGTACACCGTCGGTATATCACCACCCAGTTTTCAAATTAATAATTAAAATTACAAAACAAAACATTTAACGGAAAGTTTTGGAGAATTTACCTTTGATTATGATTTACATGTTCAGTGTATGGCATAGCCTCTGTTTGGTGTTAAGGGATATCCAGGATAATTTATTGTTGATGCGAGAGTGACGTATGCCGTTGAGGGTTGTTAGTAATGATTGATTGTATTGATTAGATTTCTCTCAATAAATTAATTTCAAGCTTTAGGTCGGGTGTAAGCGTAAAGGGTTTGCCGCAGATAAACACCATTAGTTTACATAATAGTTTTATTTTTTTACACTTTAATCACCATGTTAGTATTATGTATAATGTTAACTGGTAAACTAGATTTTAAATATGTTCTTAGGTTCGCTAGCTACTATTTCAAGTTTACTCGATTACTTACCTAATAATTACAAAACAAAGAACCACAGCCTTTGACCTAAGGAGTAACCATTTTCAATTCTATTCATGACTTTTCCTCACTCTCTACTCATGGGCCATCGTTGTCGCTGCCTCTTATCTCCTTTTTTGTAAACCTCCAGGGTGTCTACCATTGTCACAAAAGGAAACGACAATATCCACAATAAATAAAATAGACAATAATAATCGAATGTAAGGAAAGTGCATTAAAATCGAGAAAGAAGCTATGATTGTAGGGTAAAAAAAATCAATTCAACCACAAAATGACAATAGAAAACTGAATTACAAGATGGCAAGTTGTAAAATATATAATAAAAATGTTTTAAATTACGAGCCTATCGAAATGAACAAAACAGACGTGAGAAATATCATCTGGTATTGGGTAACTGAATAAGAACCACTAATGGATAATGACAAAAATATGACCTACATTTAAAATCCGTTCTTCAGCTTTTCCAAGATGTAATGCGAATGTTGCTTGCATTATTATGTACACTATGTTAATAGATCTTCTTCACCATTTGGTGTTACCCTTAATGCCTTAATCATTGGTTCAAATCAAATTTAATGGAAATTAAAGAATGTTTTTATAGTTTGATTTTAAAATGCAATCTATAAGACTAACTAGGAACCAATTTTTGATAAAACTGTAAGCCACAGACTCACCAATCACATACTTGAATGTAAGGTCCTAATGTAAAACTTCTCTGAAAAATATCAGTTTTACAATAAATCTACTAAAGGCACGATCCTTAAAATGGCTGTATTTAATCACATTTAAAATGTTAAATATGTATCAGGATTTGATGTTATTTGCGAAACACAGGCAGAACAGCTAGTTTAAAATAAAGTACAATATTTTTTAGACTTTGCTTTTTTCTAAAAGATGTTTATTTAATGTATACTGTACTGAGATATCCCAATGCCCGCTTTACCCACAGAACGCACGAGTTGCTACGGAAGCTGATGACTATTGTACAAACCCCTACTTACATGCTCACCGAATTTGTAAACATTCCGCATCTTTGGAGCTCTCATTTTGATTTTGTTTGGAATTCCGTTTCCTCTACTCTTGTACCTCTTTTCAATGTTTTTTGTTCCAGTACAAGGTAGTTAAAAAAAATATTCTAACAATGATTGATTTCAATGGTGGAGTTATATGTCAATACGTGTGTACACTATTGAAGTACACTAAAAAAAAATTAATCCGTTCACTTTAAAATTGTTTTTTTGGCACGATTCCATGTTGTAGAAGTAGAATGTGGGACTATATTAGGTTAGTATAACTTAATAGTAATTCTTAATCTTAGAGTTTTGTGGTTGATTTAATTTATCGTGTAATAATAATAATTTTTCGAGGAAATATGACATGCAAGTTGTGTGCAAAATGCCTTAAGCTCGGCAAAATCTAAATTTTTAAATTCTTAACCAAATTTTCACCATTTACCTTTTATTTTTACTTTTTTACCAGTTGCACAAAAAACTGATTATTTTTAATTTTCATTGTGTTTGGTTTAAATTGAGTCTACTAAAGTAGTAAATTAATTTAGTTTAGTAACCCATGGGTTTTTTATGGGGTTTTAACCAGGTGTTTCTGTTCCTGAATTTTTGTACCTAAAAATTTTACTGCCAGATCTTACTAGCTAAACCTATTAAATTAAGTGTATAGATTAACCGTATGGCCAATATTTAAATACATTTAATCAAATATCCTCCTACCTAAATTAAACCTGGTGTGTTTATTATAATCACTTTTAAATAATCTCTTTCTTTTGGGACGTTTTTTTCTAAGACTCTTTCAACAGAATGTTGTGCAAAATATCTTCCAGGAAGCACATAACCATAACTTCCCCAAGACGTTAAACACATTCTTTTAACCTAACGTTTCTCTCTTGGCATATTCTCAAAATCAGCCAATCCTTCTGTTAAAAGCTTTTGGATTCCAAAAATATAAGATAAAACACTGTAGTTAGTTTCGACTAATTTGAGTATCAGTTGGGGCGTTGGGGCCAACCAAGTGCAAATTTGTTGCAAATTGATTTCTTTACAAACAATCGGCAAAAAACACTACTAGTCATCAGTTGTTACCTTCAAATGTTACAAGCAATGTGTTAGCTACAGGAGACGAGGTAGAGTGTTTACTTGACAAACTACAACGAGCTAACTTTATCACTTTCCTCTCACAATGAATCGCAAATCTTCAATAAATGTTTCACATTTGATGCATTTAGATTGTCTCTAATAAATGTATAATCTGATCAATGGCAAACGTTAAAAGCGTTTGTGTAAATTGTATCACCACGATTTAATAAAAATGAAAAATCTTTTTTTATTGTCGAGAAAAACGTATCAACAGTAATGTTTTGATTAGCAGTTCCCAATTGCCTGTTTGATGTTTTGAGGTAAAAATATAAAAAAATAGCCCGTAACATGTTTAGGTTATAGTACCAGGGTACCGAACATTGCTCGATGTGTTTGATTTGTTCAAGAGGTTAAAAAAATAAAACCTATAAGCCTTAAAATCTTTTCAGTTTTGCTACGATTAAGTTGTAAAGTCAATTCGTTTTTGTAGACATTTACACATTCTTAATTTACCTAACACACTTTTTCATGTGGACTAGCACTCTATATTGAAAATTTCTACAATAAACTCTCTCTCTCTCTCTCTCTCTATAAAATATAAATACAAAATATCCGTTGAACGTTATTGCTGTGATATCTGAAAGAGGCAACTAATTATGGGATCGTGGAACAACGCATCAATTCCGGCGTCACATCGTCGAAAACTACAAAACGTGCTAGGCCTTTCCTCTAGACTTTTAGTTCAATGTCATGTGTATCATAATGTTTTGCGGTAAAAGACTTCACTTTTTTGAACAGTCTTAATTATCCCTTTGGTTTAGTAATAAATCTTAGACCCCAAATGTATTATAATATAATCAAAGCTCAATAGGATTCATGTGAATGTCCTTTTCCTTTGTACTGTACTTTGTATTTACTACTGTACTGTATATTATTTGTTACAAGCATACGTTACAATTCATTTGTTTACATTTTCGTAAAACTGCCATAGCTCCTTGACAATCCATAAGGCTAATGTTACAAATATTTAAAATTTATTTTTAAGTTTTTTAAGAAAAACTAATTTTCTCAGAACTGAGCCTAGCATGGACATTGTTTTTAGCCTAAAACATAGATGAAGATTACTTCATCTATGCTAAAACTAAGATATTTCTACCAATTTGGAGGAAATCATAGGAACCGCTTTTTAAATCATTTTGAGCAAACGTTACTCTTATTATAGTAAGAATTATTAGTTAGTGATTAACAGATACCCAAGCGACACTGTTGTATCCTATGATAGTACTACATCCTGTAACTCGTGATGAGAGTCTATGACACAGAAGTGAGTATGCAGATTTAATGTGTTAGTTTAATGGACATATAAAATATTAGTTTTAAAATAGTTATTTTATAAATAACCATTTCTTGCATGATTGGATTGAAGAGACAAACTTACAATATACACATTAAAACTATCAATGATTTATTGTTTTGTAGAACTTCCAACTTATTTAGGTGAAATATTTGGAAAGTCATTCTTAATCCGACAAATAACAGTTACAAAATTTGTTTACTGGTTTGTACAATGGACATGTTAAAAAAGTACTCTTAAATAGAAATATTATAGGCCTACACTAAATAATAAATATGTAGAAAAACTGTTTTATTTTTTAAATATGTATACAAAATTGCTTACACTATGTTTGAAAAAAAAAAAAAATTTCTATTTTAAAAGAATGCTTGATTGATACTCTACAAAGATTCAACGCATTATGCAGATATGATAGCATTTAACTTACACACACAAACCGGCAGCAATTTAGGAAAATATAAAGTTAACAAACTACGCCCTTCCAATAATGACGTCAATATTGAAAAAACTGTGCTATAGTGTACATGATCGGTAAATATTGTGATTTGTTCTCAACAAGGTTGGTGCTTTTTTCCAACGTAAAAGATAAAATATACTGTAATCAACCTTAAAGTTAAGAATATAATGGAAACTCCATGTACAGTATCGACACTTAAATTTATTTAATTAAAATACAAAATTGATGGTAAAAGAAAAGAGTTGTTCACAATAAAGTTTACAAAGAGTGGGGAGTGAATTTACTAGTTAAAGCTTTAGGCTAAGCCTATTACAATAGTTCTCATTTAGGTTCAGGTGTTATAACTTATTGCATGGATCTTTATCTCAGGTGGGGTGATCGAGCTTAAATTATTGTATAAAAAAATTGTTACAATACAATAATGTAAATGAAGTAATAATAAATAATATCACCCTAGCCTCTGTTTCTTTGTTGTTGTTTTTTTTACAATAAAATGGTAAATAATTACGGCAAGTGTTCAATTTCATTCCGTGGAACCTGACGTCAGGAAGTAAACTTAGGTTCTGGAATTCAATTAAAGCCCCACATGCGTTAAAGCATAGTATAATACGTACAAACCGTTAAAAGAAAATTTACGGCTGTTTCATTTTTTTTTATTAATAAACATTAAATTGAAATGTATGCTAACGACTCCTGTTACTTACTGTCCTTACAACACCGATATTGCTTTAGGGTGGGGAGAATAATAATTATTCTTATATATTTCTTATATGTTATATTATTTTTTTTATTTTGGTTGAAATGTGTAAACTTTGCAAAATTCTCAGCTTTTCATAAACAAAAGGCCTATTCGAAACCATGAGCTGCATAAACTTACCAGAATTCAATATACATTTTTATTAAGGTTAGATATTCAAACATGTTTGCTAATAAGACGAACTTCTGCTAATACAAGCACTAAAACTTACCAACTATATGCTCCAAATTCAATTTAAGGTTGATACAGTCAAAATCTTGCCCAGACTCGATGACAAGTCTCGTTTGGTCCGAGACAATCCAACAATCGTGGTGTAATCAAGTCGTTGTTTGTGCTTAGCTTTACAATGAGGACGTAGTTTAGTGCTTTATCAAGAACGAAGATTTTCTTTTTATCATCAATATGGGGCCTGGGTACAAAAATTGCCAATGACAAATATATCCGATCCCTTGGCTAGGTCATGAATATAAGTCATATGTATTTAGTTTATTTGGTATATATATATATATATATACAGGGTGAGTTTTAATTGTCCCCCCCCCCAACTTTTTTCTACATTTTTTCAAATATCAATCCCAGACCACTTCCAAACATTGTTGGGTAGTAAGTACTTCATTTTGACGAGGTGGTCATTTCCGGCCGCCATCTTGGATCCGCCATATTGGATGCAAATTTTTTTTTTCAAATGTAAAGGTGGGGTTGTGACCCATTATTTCGAACTAAATTTTTACTCTAATTACAATGCTGCAAACCGTTTTTAAAAATCTTGATTCATTCTAAAGTTATGAGGGCTTTTTAAAACTTTATTTTTAGCCCATTTTAACATTGTGCATTTACAAACTATGACCATAATCTCAAAATAGTGCTAGATAAAGATAAGTATACACTACCAGTAATTGTCGACCTATTTTCACGTGGTTATGATTGATGTATTTTTTTCGGCCGCCATCTTGGATCCGCCATTTTGAAATGTGATAAATTATTTTAAATATGAAGGGGGTGTTGTGACCCATCATTTCGAACTACTTTTTTAAGCTGAACTTAATTCCATGATCCGTTTTTCATTTTATTTTTATTTTATTTTGAAATATTGACATTTTTAACAAAAATGTTTTTTGACATTTTTAACAAAATTCAATATTTCATAAATAAAACTTGATAACAAAAAATGGATTGCGGCATTGAGTTTAGCTTAAAAAAGTAGTTCGAAATGATGGGTCATAACACCCCCTTCATATTTAAAATAATTTATCACATTTCAAAATGGCGGATCCAAGATGGCGGCCGAAAAAAATACATCAATCATAACCAAGTGAAAATAGGTCGACAATTACTGGTAGTGTATACTTATCTTTATCTAGTACTATTTTGAGATTATGGTCATAGTTTGTAAATGCACAGTGTTAAAATGGGCTAAAAATAAAGTTTTAAAAAGCCCTCATAACTTTAAAATGAATCAAGATTTTTAAAAACGGTTTGCGGCATTGTAATTAGAGTAAAAATTTAGTTCGAAATAATAGGTCACAACCCCACCTTTACATTTGAAAAAAAAAATTTGCATCCAATATGGCGGATCCAAGATGGCGGCCGGAAATGACCACCTCGTCAAAATAAAGTACTTACTACCCAACAATGTTTGGAAGTGGTCTGGGATTGATATTTGAAAAAATGTAGAAAAAAGTTGGGGGGGGGGGACAATTAAAACTCACCCTGTATATATATATATATATATATTTACTTATATTTATCAGTCGTTGATATAATTTAAACTTAACTAAATTTAAACTCCGAAGTAAATAGTTATTTATGCAACTAGTGAGAAAAGGGAGCAATTGACTCAATCGAGAGAAATACTTACTCACTAGGCGAGTGAGGAATGGTTTCTCGAGTGTGGCAATTGCACTTTGCACTCGAGTTGCACATTACAGTTATGTAACAGTTGTGCTACGGTTATGTATGTGTGTTCGAGTTATGTTTCCTACAGTTACCATAAAACAAATAAATTGGTAAAGAAACGTGACATATTTTTACACAGAAGTGAATTTTTAATATTACATTTAATGATACAACAGTAGGCCTACAACATACGACCTTGCCTGCATGTTACGCGCTCACTATTTCGTGCCTTCACTTTGGAAATCTGGAGTGAGTGAGACAATGTTAACATTGTCTCACTGATGAGTGAATTGACCACTTTGCTTTCTCAAATCAGTGAGAGAACATGTACATTGTTAGGTAACTGCAGGAAAATACTATTTATATTTATTTGTATACCTCCATTGGGTTCATCATCTTTAACAATACAGTACTTAAAAGTTGCTGCTGTTAAAAGCCATTGTTAAAAGAGGGTAACCATAATTCTTACTTCGATGAGGTTTTAGTTTAGAAAAATTTAAAAGCAAAAGGAAAAGTTTGTCTTAAAATAAAACCAAGTTAACACCTGTTAATAACTCCAACACAACTACAAATCTCCAATGTACAAGTAAACCCAAAGGCTGACCACTCCTCTGTAACAGAACTGAGCTCAAACAAGGACTTGATTACTGCAGGTTTCCCACTGATCAAACCAAACCTCTGTTACAATCTGACACAACTTCGTCATCTTTGAACAACCTTGCCTTGGTAACTTGTTAGTTCACCTAAACCCTGTACTATAAAATTAAAAGTTTAAGTATAGTTTATTAAGTTTAGTTTAGTAATTAGAATTTTCATTGCATCGGGTTTTTTATTTGGTTTGTTAATGTTGAACATTTATTACAAAATGAATTCTAGTTATTGTAGGTTAATCGGTAAAAAGATCTACAATATGAAGCTACTTCAGGTTGAGGATGAGTGCAAGTTGATTTCCTCCCCGGGCCATTTGGTGAGTTCTTCGTACAAAACGTTAATAAGGATACTTGAGAGACCCCTATATTATTAGTTTACAAAATCATGCCTATGATACGTTTTTGTTTGCGTGGACGAGACATTAAGTTATCCAATAAGGATTTAGGTTTCCCAAAGAAAGTATAAAACACAAATTGTTAACGTTGGTATAATTCACTTCAAATATCAACACACATAAAAACCATTTAATTTTTTTTATGAAAAGCTACAAATTAAAATACAAAATTATTGTAAATCTTAAGTAGGGCTACATATGCCTCAACCTTGTTTTTAGTCTAGTTGGAGTATTTGACATAAACGTAGCAAACCAGTGTAAGAACTTACATTTTCAGTTTACTAGCTAAAATCATACATAGTAAAAAACTGGCTGGATGGCTGAGTTAATAGTGCTCACATAAGAATCAAAAGGTCATCGGTTTTATCCTGAGAGAAGTCAGTGCCTTCTTGGTGATTCGAGGAGAGTGAAGCGTGGAACCAGCTATCCCTGATCTTTGGGATTTAAATAAACTAGCTGTTACCCACGGGCTTCACCCCGTTTGACTTCATATTTATTAATAAAACTATTGATTGGTTTTGTTAACCTGAAATGAACAAAATACAATAAAAAAACAAATGATCACGACTGATTTTAATAAGGTAATAAATTGAAAGAATAACAAACAAATAAGTACAGCTGAGGTCTTTTTAACATTAGGTATATGGAGAGTTCCCTATAAAAAGAAATTACGACCTTAAGGGGCAATTTATGAAATAATGGATAGTTTTGCGCAAGGTTTCTCCTCTTGACGTAAATTTTAAGTGTATGGTTTATGGGGGTGAGACTTTGAGTTTTCTCAAAAGTTCATGGGCACTTTTGGCTTTATATATAGATGCTGGCTACTGAAACAGCTTATCTAAGTAATAAAGCTACGAAGATCATCTCACTCCATTCTACACTCATTCTTCGCTGATATTTAGGTCAAAATACACACCCAGGTGGTGTCCCCATCTCAAATAATTAATAATAATTCATAGTTTAAATGTTTGAAAACAATATGGAAACTATTATTTGCACTAATAGTGTTTATCTATGTAAACCTCGCCTCAGTCCCGTATGATCTGAAGCTCTAAATTATTTAGATATTCTCTACGGTGCTGTGACATATAGCATACGTCACTTTCATTTCAACGATAAATTATCCTGATATCCCTTCACACCAAACAGAGGTAATGTCGATACACAGAACATATGTAGAACTTAAATCTCAAATGTACTGAGTTCACAAAATTATTCCTTACATTTTATGTTGGGTTTTTAGTTAGTATTTTTAACATAATATTATAAAATGTATGTAGCCTATGTAAAATAATAAATATGTACAAACTGGGATTATTTGTTAACTAGTAATATTTTGTCCAAATATTGGAATCTGAGACAGTTTAAGGTGAGTTATGTAATTTTAAAGTTGAAGCCAATCGTAGAACCTGTATTTTCCGAACGCATAAAATGACTTTGATTGGCAATTTTTTTCTTAATCTTATAAACATACAAAATCTTTTAATAATAATCTAAATACTCTAAAAAGTCTTAGGACAACCAAACCCTATATTTAAGACATAATATTGTCATGTTTAGATTTTATACATCAAAGATATGCGTGTTGTTTAATTAATTATCACTTGGACTGTTGGTGTGTTTGAAATTATACTTTCATATTAAGATGCATTTTATCGTGAGGTTTAATATTCAACTATAGCCAAGTCCAATAACCACCTCTTTAGAAAACTAGAATTCTATGACACTAACTCCATCAAGAAACGTATTGCCTACATTAGTCCCTCCCTAGCCATAATCTTATCGTTATAGTAAAATGCGATTTACTAAGTTTACTGCTGCGCTAAGTGTTTTCCGATTGCCAGCTGTATTTATTTGCATTATAAATGCCGTTACTTCTGTATAATGTGGCGAGACAACTCCTACTGTTTCTTATCGCTCTAGACGTTAAAGGATTGCCATCTTATGTATGTACTGAGCTGGATTACTGAGTTATCCAATAAAACATAAACGTTTCCACAAATCTTAAGTAAAATTTCAAAGTGAAAGATTTTTTTATCATATTTTACTATTACTATTTAGGACCTAATTTTGTAATAAAATTATAAGAAATAGGTAATTAAAAAATGTTATTCCAGTTTGCACAGTTAATGTTATCTTACGGTAAAACTGTGTAGTCCGGCACGAATTATTGTGGTTTGAGCTCGGGGCTTCTAGCCTAAAGGTCCTTGTTTAAATCCCACCAATCACCGAAACATATGTGGTACATCAATTGATATGGTTAACGTGCAACACAGTATGTGTGAAAGAAAACGTTGTATTAAATCTTCACAAGTTGAAATGTGACATTTTTTCGCATTCCAGTTTGTAATTTGCTTTGAACTCGATAATGTTTTCATTCGTTAAGTACTTTAAAGGAAAGAGTTGTATTAGTGTCAAGAGCTTTACATTGTTCTTAAAAATTCCATCAAAGACCTTGCTTGAATATCACACTGCTTTGAAGCATCGCCTTTCATTTACATAAAACGGTATAAATTACCAAAGGACGTAATCGTAAGGAGTTATAAACAAATAAACATATAAACGTATGAAATATGACTTCTAATACTTTAAAACATAGAAGTACTTTAACATGCTTTATTTACATCATATTTATACTTTAGTACATTTGTTTGTATTTAACTACATTATATTGTTTAGTTTGAGTATATTGATAACATATTTGTGTGGCAAAAACTAATGTACGCTTGCTAATGTAATAACAGTTTTAAAATATCTTGGTACAGTACTACGAGTAAACCAAACATTTTCGAAAGAACGCATGTTTTTTAATTACGAAACGTTAAAAAATTCCAATGTGAACCATGTTATTTTCCTTGCAAAGAAGAAAGCTAAAAGCTTTAAGAAATATTAGCAATCCATTTGAAATCCTGGGGTGTGGATTTTTATTCTAAAAATAAATTTTTTGGATATTATAATACCAAACGCGTATTGCACATAAACATCCTTACAAAATAAGCTATTTATGTTGTAAATGTCTTAATATATATTTACATAATCAATTATTCTGCTTGATAAGGTTAAAAATGCAATTACGTCGCTTCGTCTCAGCTACATAATACTTGGAATTCCAATAACGATCAAATAGTTAAGCTTAGCCTCGCTATCCACTAGCTCAGGTACTAACGTGTGTGTACTTTTGTAACATATACTTGAGATGAACCCATAATAGCCAATGCTTATCCTAATCATACCCAACGATTTTTAACACTAAACAAAAGTTCTAGAACCCATGATTATTTTCTCTATTTCAAAATAAGAACTAACTATATAAGTTTCATATATTTTTTAAACAGTTTGTAATACGAGTTTGGATTTCATAAGTTAATGTGTACATGGAAGATATAAACGAGCCCTGTAGCTCTTGTGTGAGATACTCTGCAACAACACGTGTAGCTTGTAGTCTGGTAGGAATGGTTCTAGATTTGCATACGTTTATTGTATAGACACTGACTTGCATGTTTGCTACAAGGTAAGATTAGTATGGTACCAGATAGGCTGTCAAAAACTATGGCAAGTGAAGGTTGAAATGTACTATTACAATTAGCATTACAAGTTTAACTTTAAGTTCAAGTTAACATATTTTATAGCACAAGCCATATTTACGAAAGTTCGTTTGGAAACCCAACTTCTCCGTATGGAAGAATGCACTTTTTGAACCTGTTATACATAAGAGAATATACTTAAATTACTGTGCTCTCTTTTAAGCTCACTGAATCAGAAATGGCAATAATTCCTGCTAAGGATAAGTATTTTTTGTATTCTATTGTAATGTGATAAATATGGTAAAGAATATTTTTCGTTTAAATGACCCTTACTAGTTCAAAATTATTGGATGTAATGGTTGTTGTCAAACTACGATAAGCGTTCTGGACATTTTAAAACCAAACTTGGATTGTTTTAGTTTAAAAATTACGAAATGGAATTTCTCATTGAGATATAATTTGTAAAAAATAATTTACACGTTTGTTTTTGAATGCGCTCATGTGACTCTACTTAACTTTCTAATCTGCCTTCAATTTAACTTTAAATTTAAAATTATGTGCAAAGATACAAGATTTTAAAATACAGTTTTTTTTTTACTTATCATTTTTTATCAACTGTAGAGGGTTATTTTTCTTGTTAAAAACTAAATACACAACTTCTTTAGGTCGACCACTTTGATAACACTAGTCTTCAAAATCTATCATTCAATAGTGTTGCCTAGAAACCAAAACTTGTTACAAAGAAAACAATTTCGAAAGGCTGGTCGATAAAAACGTTTGACCATTTTGGATTTAAATTTGGGAAGGAACCACTGTGGACTTGCCTATAAAGATCACGTAAATCAACACACCAACGGAAGGACCAATGGAAGCATAGCAAAATAAATTTGGAGGGAAGGAAGAGCAAAGTTTCTCAAAGTATAACATATTTCGACTTCATGCTACGTATAGAGGACAGAGTTTCGTTGCTTCCAAAGCCGGAGAAGTTCAGGAAGGATAGCAGATCAGAGTGTAGGATGCATACGAATCCAGGGACACTGTAAGCGAGGAAATCAGATTACAGCTTTGCTGCATACGAAGACACACTTCACAATTCAGGGGATAGCATACTAGAGGCTAAGCTGCATCTAAAGCAAGAGGAATGAACATCATGGAAGGTCGGCCAAAGTTCCATATTTAGAGGTCCATGGTCCCACCGTGAGTACTAATATATAAGTGTAGAAATGTTCAGTGACAACTTACAGCCTTTATAGTCTGCAGACCAAGCAAATGTCTAAATTATGATATCAGGAATTTTATTAGCTATTGAAAAAAGGGTATTTTTTTAGTGGGGTGTTTTCTTATGCTGCACTCCGGATAGTTATAAGCTTTAATTTGATTACTGAAAGTCAAAATAAAAGTTATAGCATGCATAGGCCTAGTCGTGTCTACTACACAAACAATTTTAAATACAATATGAATAAGCATTGTTTTATTCTGCGATATAATTTAAAACGTAAGCCATATTATGATAGTTAGGTAACACATAATAATGCAAGACAGTTGAAGAGATTGTGTATACTTTTGTTATTATGTCTTCGTCAAATTTAATCTTTTACAAATAGTACGGTGTAATTAGCCAATAAAAGGCCTAGCCTTCAACATCGCAATTGAAAGCCAACAAACTGATTAATGTAAACTCTGTGATGTAGGCTATGGTAAAAGGTTACACTATTTTTACCGCCGTGTTCGGTGGGAGGGAATATTGAAGCTGAAAAGTTTGCAGTTTCTTTAGTGTTTATTAAATATTTCGAAAACTATGCGGTTTGGCTCAAAATTTTATAAAGGAATTAATCTACCATGCATTTCAATTAAGAATACAATAATAGTCTTCTTATGTTTTCTAAAGTGAATGGTTACAGAGTTTAAAAAAGGTTAAACCTGGATTTGTTTTCAAACATTTCATACCCTTGAAAATATGTGACTTAATAACCATAGAAATCATTTTTACATGTGCATTTTTTTTATTCGTTAAGGTGAACTGTAATTTTAGTAAACTGTGAATTTTATTGATAATCCCTTGATGAAACGACAAACTCGCGAGGCCTCACTTAATTCTCAATGAGGAAGAATGCTAATTGTCCAGATACACACAAATAAATAATTGTTCAGTATATTTATTGGCTTTCACTTTGGAAGTTGATGTTTAGGTCTAACTGCACAGAACTAGAAGACCTGGGAGTTAAGGAAATCTATTCTTTCCTAGCCTGTGAAGGACCAATGTGACCATTTTTGTTTGAATTGCATTTATTGCTGTGGTTCAATTATGATTTACGTTGCTATTTATTACGTTGCAACTTTGTTATTCTTGACCTCTTCTTCATGGTTCGTATAATCTCCCCGCTTGTCTTGTGCTGGGAGAGTGAAATAGTGTGCATGTTCTATGTCATATTTTTACAAATAGTTCCAAAAACTATGAATGCAAATTGGGTCTCATTGATTATAAACGGAAGGTTTACAATGTAAGGCTAAAATGTTTAAGCTAAACCTGTACTTTATCAACATACCATTCTTCAGATTATCTAAATAATTTCTCTACTGGAAGGTCCAAAGATTGTTCTACCCTAGAGTTCCTTGTCTTGTAGTGGTTCATTTCTCTTCTGGCTACATGCTTTACTGATTCTAGCCCTGAATTCTTGAGGTGGAAAGCAATGTGGGAGTGTGTAGTGTATTCAAGTTTCATCATTGGAAATATCCTTTTGAACACAGATTCTCGTTCAGAAACTTTCAATTTGGACAGTTACGTCTTTAAATATATCATTTGTGTGGTGACTTCATCACCGTTTCATTGGCATTTTGTAGCAACTGATTTGTTATCTACAACGTAAAGATTTAATAGAACTATTAAAGCCAAACTGATAACATATAATTTTAGTGATAAGCTTATTTAAAAAGATAGTTCAGGTGAAACCATTTAATAATGTTTACTTACAGAGGTTCCTGTTCATTAATTTAATAGGAAAAAACAATGTATTTTTTCTTTTAAAATGTATTGTATGGTTTTTTTTATTGCATTACATATTTTATTTGCAAACAAATACCGATATATCTACTTATTGATTTGTAAAGGACAATAAATTATAAATTAAAGTTTAATTTTTATCAATTATCAATTAGTTAAGATGGGGACGCCACTATGTGCGTATTTTAACCCAAATATGAGTGAAGGATGAGTGTAGGATGAGTGGCGCGATCTTGTAGTCTTGTTAGTGACTAAGGCCGACATGTTCCTTAGACACAGCTGTTAATTAATAGCCCATACAGCTAATGGCAACTAAGGGACCTACAGTTTATAGTGGAATCCGATCTGACCTACCAAACTATTTTCAACTCAAGTTTTATATTTTTTCTTAAGGATATAGTGTTGCGAAGGTCCAGTTATCACAAAACAACAGGAGATAAGATATCCCATATGTTAACAAACTTAAAGTCGTTATTTTTATAAGAACTCCTATGTTTACAAACACAATGTAAATGTTTATTTGCTCGTAGTTTTCATTGTCATACAGACCTCTTGCCTATGTCAAAACTGACAATGGGATGGATCACTAATAGATGGGTAAGTTTATCCTAATTTTCTGCTTTTTATAAGTCATACTTAAGTTATAGTGAAAAAAAAACAATATATAACAAATTTTAGAGTAGTTGGAAAATAAAATACTTCTATAGACATTTTTAGTTTCGTATAAAAAATAACATGTACTGATGGTTTTAATGTGTTAATCAATATTGAGAACTAACCAATCTGTGCTTGTATTGAATTTGTGTATTTGTCCATAAGAGTATTCAAGAATATTTATCATTATATAACATGTTTCTTATACTAAAATAGACAGCTATTTTAAAGCATTTCAAAATAACCTATAAAGATGAGATGTATACATACATAGGATATCTCAATTGTAAAGAACATAACGTAAAAACTAACACACAATTTATAAATTCATTTCAAATTTCATTGATTAAAAAGTCGAGTGAAACCTATGGATCACTTTAAATATAACATTTTTCTAGTTAAGTAGTTAGTTTTGTAATTATTGTAATTACATGGATTGTCTTTCTTTGTTTCAGATTCATTTACCTTGGTAGCCAGGTACCTTACACCTATCCAGTCTTCTGTCACAGGGTTGATGGCATATCCCTTTGTACCTTGGTAGCCAGGTACCATACACGCATCCAGATTTCTGTCCCAGGGTTGATAGCATATCCCCTTGTACCTTGGTAGCCAGGTACCTTACACGCATCCAGATTTCTGTCCCAGGGTTGATAGCATATCCCCTTGTACCTTGGTAGCCAGGTACCTTACACGCATCCAGATTTCTGTCCCAGGGTTGATAGAATATCCCCTTGTACCTTGGTAGCCAGGTACCTTACACGCATCCAGATTTCTGTCCCAGGGTTGATAGCATATCCCCTTGTACCTTGGTAGCCAGCTACCTTACACGCATCCAGATTTCTGTCCCAGGGTTGATAGCATATCCCCTTGTACCTTGGTAGCCAGGTACCTTACACGCATCCAGATTTCTGTCGCAGGGTTGATAGCATATCCCCTTGTACCTTGGTAGCCAGGTACCTTACACCTATCCAGTCTTCTGTCACAGGGTTGATGGCATATCCCCTTGTACCTTGGTAGCCAGGTACCATACACGCATCCAGATTTCTGTCCCAGGGTTGATTGCATATCCCCTTGTACCTTGGTAGCCAGGTACCTTACACGCATCCAGATTTCTGTCCCAGGGTTGATAGCATATCCCCTTGTACCTTGGTAGCCAGGTACCTTACACGCATCCAGATTTCTGTCCCAGGGTTGATAGCATATCCCCTTGTACCTTGGTAGCCAGGTACCTTACACGCATCCAGATTTCTGTCCCAGGGTTGATAGCATATCCCCTTGTACCTTGGTAGCAGGTACCTTACACGCATCCAGATTTCTGTCCCAGGGTTGATATCATATCCCCTTGTACCTTGGTAGCCAGGTACCGTACACGTATCCAGTTATCTGCCACAGGGTTGATAGCATATCCTCTTGTACCTTGGTAGCCAGGTACCTTACACCACAGACAAGTATCCAGTCTTCTGTCACAGGGTTGATAGCATATCCCCTTGTACCTTGGTAGCCAGGTATCTACACGTATCCAGTCTTCTGTCACAGTTTAACCAGCATATCACCAACAATACAGAATACTGAAGAACCTACAGATGTTACCTTCTGGAAGTTGAATGGCTCGAAAGATCCATCCATGTTGAGATCTTCGGTAAGAGTGAGAGTCCTCCATCCTAGCTCTGAATCCCACCCATTTGAGAGCAACATTGTCCACTGAGAAGGAACAACATATTCAGGTAAATATAAGTTACTAAAATGGTAATATCTTATAACAGTCAGTGGTATTGTCAATCGCTCTGAGATGCTGTAAGTATAACTAGAGATTTACTTTAATTTATCAATAAACTAGTTACATTGTGTTTGTAAACTGTCGTTCTAATACCAGATTTAATAATTTTTTGGCTGTACTTAAACCTTTAACATGTATAAATATATTTCTTTCATAAGCTCATTGACGTGAAAGATGAACAGCAGATAGTTTCATTAAACTACATTATTTATGCTTGTGAGGGTTTGTTTCCCTCTGGGTTCAATCATTCTCACTTTGACTTATGTTGTCAATATGACATGCCCCCTGCATGTAAACTTTTTATGTTTACAAGGTGAAATTTTGATGCTGTGGAAATTTGGAAATCGTTTTCGAACACTGGTTTAGTTTTCAATTAAATTATAGACTTTTTGCCTTAATAATTTCGTTTAGTCAGAGTTGCAAACAATTATGTCTTAGCCATTAGAAACAAACATCTGTGCCTTCGATCTTGAATCATATCCAAACACATACACATAACATGAACATATTTTTAGTTGTTTTGAAAAGAAAATACATTTCATGAGTTATCGTTCGGGTTTTATATTATCTGAGGAAACTGTCTACAAAGCAATAACCGTAGAAGAAATATACACGACATGGTGTTAACGACATTTCAATATCACCCCAGATGTGTCTAACAGCACTACAATACTTACATTTTAAATAATAAAATTCAACTTATTCCCCTCGAGCTTTTTTACATGAAAACATGTACTGTATGACTATTGATGATATAAAGTAGTGGGATTGAAAATCTACAAAACAAGTATATAATTTTTTTTTATAAAAATCCCAAAAATCTAAAGTGCTTTAATAACTGCATCATAAGATCGGATAAAAAATTATGTTTGAATTGCAATGCCAACTACCGTAGTAAATAGAAGCTGTTGCTGCAGTTATTTAAATATTCTTGTTATTAAATAGTAATTTTCTAAAATTTACTGGAGAAGAAAACTGGTCATTTATTGATCCCTTAAAAATAAGTAAACCCTTATTAAATGAAAAATAGTTTGTTTTAACTCTGAACTTAACTCTTATGTAAAGTTTGGTTTTTTTTTTAGTTGAATAGTAATAGTTTTCCTTCGTATAGAAGGGTACATAGTTTTAAATATTATTTACCACCATGAACGCAACGCACACATCAGCATAAAATACAGTATAGAGAAATTGACAGATTATGTTACATGATGATTTTGTTTAAAAAAAAGTAATTTAAAACTTGAGGAATTATAAAATGTTAAAGCTTTCTTTAAACGCGTGTGAAGTAAAGTAGCATAAAGTAGTCAGATCTACAATGTAGTAACCTAATTCAGTTATGTTAAAACTGTAGTTACAATTTGACAGGGAATCTATTGGCATTACTATTTGCATTTTTCCTTCCTAAACCAGGAATCTGCAACAATAAATCGTGTTACTAACAAACCGAAGCGACTATATCTTCCTTTTCTGCAGTGTTCTGTGTCCAGTGACGTTAATACCATTCCCACAAGTTTATCTCACAACTATTAATGACTGACTTATTGTGTACATTACAACTTTAATAGGTTTTGGTGTGTAACAATTGATATAAGTGAGCAGATAATTTGTTTACTATGTTAATTTAAATAAGTTGCCTAAATGTTTTAAAAGTTTGTCCCATTGTATTGGTATTCTACAATCTTCACGCTATGGAATCCAAATTGATTCAATTTAAATCTTTCTCTTATTATTGTTAAACTATTGTATAATATTTCATTCATTAAGGTTTTATCAATTTACTCTAGAGATAAAACTGAAAGCGATTTTTCTTCACGGATAACTATGGGTGTATGGTAAGATCACATAGTAGTATGCATTCCAATTCAATATTTTATAATTTAAAAAATAAAATGCTCGTAAACCTTGTCAAAGCCAACTCACGTTAAATCACGTGGTAGTCTGTCGCTGAAAGAAATTTACGTCATTTGACAGTTTCCACGATGGCTTTCACGCTCCTGCCCAGGACGGGGCTTTAATGAAATTCCAGAACCCATGTTTACGGTGTTGAGTTTCGTCAGGAAGCAAAATGGAACTCTCTTCCATCATTATTTACTACTTTAACTCGTGATCAACTAATCAACTTGTTGTCCTATAGTTCTTAATTATTGGCAGTATTATGGATAGTCTAGTGCTTCTAGCTGGACCAAGCATGGGCTTTGGTCATCGAGGTTCCGGGTTCGAATCACGCCAATCGCTAATAGATTTTATCTAAGTGATAATGCAACAATCTCTGAGCTTAGTTTGAAGTGATGTAATGAAACGATCCCTGGAAAGAGCCTAGTGTACTAGAATGCGAATGTGAGACACAAAAGCAAAAATGTCTTGCGTACACACTTTTATGATACTTAATTATAATACTTTAGGACCCATTGTAACTTTTGCGATAATTTATAATTTCCTGGCTGAGGTAATTATTGGGAGGATGCAGTTTGTTAAGATTATGCTTCTCTAATCATATGCCTATAACTGTTTTCCGATTGCTGACTGTGTTATTTGTTAGGTTTAGAATGTCGTTAGCTCTGCAAAATGCGTTGATGCTTTATAACGTTAAATTGTCCTTCTTTTAGAAGATTAAAATGTTTAATTCATTTCTTTAATATTTCAAATTTTTTCTGTAAACAATTTTGAACCACTTAAAAAGTATTTAAGAACAACATATAACGTAAAATCTCTGTATGGTGTGTTTAACTATTTACATTCAATATTTCTATTCATGCTACATATGTCTCTCAGTAAAACTATGTTTGAAACAGTGAAACTATGTATAAAAATTAATAAATAGCTGTTTGTTGTGGATTTGACAATAATTATCAACTTATTTATTCAAGCTACTTGAAAATATTTCTCAAACGAACGTTATTATATATTTTAACTATTTTTTAAAAAGTGCTTGCCTCCGTACGGACTTTTATGACTTATTTTCACCTCAGAACTTGTGTAAAATGGCAATTGGCACTGATACGGTAAAGTAAACTGATTTAATCGAATAAATTTCATTACATCAAATGTGAAGATTGTTTAGAAGATTTGCGCTATATTGTGAGAGTAACGTGATATAAAGTTAGCTCGTTGTAGTTTGACAAGTCAACAATCTACCTTGTCACCTGTAGCGAACAGACTACCTGTAAGCTCTGAAAATAACTGAGGACTTATAACGTTTTTATTCTGCTTACTGTTTATAAATTACTTTATTTGCATGGTTAGGTTAGTCAAACCCATAAGCTGTGGTTTGAAAGTCAATACTAATCATTTATAATATCGTACTCGGATCCTAATAAGTCCATACAAGAATTTGTTACATTTAACTGCAGTATTTTATATACCATTTATTTTATTCAAAAGCTTCTAAAAAAGGTTGAGCTGATTTTGAGAATATGCCAAGAGAGAAACGTTAAGTTGAAAAGAATGTGTTAAACGTCTTGGGCAAGTTATGGTTATGTGTTTCCTGGATGATATTTAGTACAACATGCTGTTGAAAGAATATTCTTAGAGGACTTCTCTGAAAAAATATCTTCTATATTGGTAAAAAGATTATAAATAAACTGATTGTAATCTGATTAGAATTATGTTCAATAACGTATATCATTGTCTACACAGTTAATGCATTGTCTAAACAGTTGATTAGTAGTTTCGTTGGTAAGATATGCTAATTATTCTTTAATAAGATGGATTAATACTATTATATTCGTTACTTTAAAAAATAAATTATTGGTAGACTCGTCTAAATTATAAACACATCATATTATCTTTCGTATTTCAATAAATATTTTAGCGCCATAATGAGCTTCCGATGCAAGAAAATTATAAACGTATTTAAAAGTAAGAGTCAATACTAGTTAAGGTCAGTGAATATAATAGATAATGGATTTATATTAAGATAAGTAATCAGAATGAACGGATATCTATGTCATACTATTTTTTTATATTTATCTCCATAACAGATATCACAGGTAAATAAATATACCAAGGATATAAGCTAAATACTATTTAAAGAAAGTCTTAAGATGTACTGTACATAACAACTTGGAATATCCTTCGGCAATAATAATGTTCATTGGGTATACCTTATTCGTTAGGTTATATAAATACCTTATTCAATTTTAAATGTGCAAAAAATTATAAGTCATTTAAGGAAGATTCAAAACGTTGATGGTCTTCGACAGTTTGATCAACTATTTTATATTATTTTCCTGTTATTGGATGTTTGAGTATTTAGCTCTTATCCAATCCAATCAATACAATACAATCGTTTTCATCAATTTGTTGATATTATTTTCATTTATTAGCCTTTCAATCTCAATAATGAGACATCATAACTGTTGACTTTAGCTATATACATCAAACATGATGATAATGGCCACGAATTTAATATTTAGGCCTTACAATCCTATTTTCAAAATGTTCTGTTAACCTGTTTATAATATAATATACGGACATTTCCTTTGCTTAAACAATTAATCATACTCTAGAGACACAGGGTTACTAAAAACCACCATTTAATAAAACTTTAAAGACTTAATCAAAAATTTTAATCGCATAGACAATTGAATTGGGACGTCAAAATATGTATACAAACTTTTACAGTTACACTTTTGTTTTTTGCTACAACATGAAAATACATAAAAACCATCTTAGAGCAAATTTTCACCGCACTTAGGCGAAGTATTGCGCATCTAAACCCACTTGAATTGTTTATTGTTCGAATTTTCAAAAACGACTGTAATAGACCTGAAAAATGGAATCGTAAGTAAAATTTTAAATGAAAAAACATTGTGCTGGAATCAGATATGACCAACACATTATGTTAATAAGAATTAAATGAATAGGCCGTTAAACCTGAACTCAAAGTGAAATCAAAATAGGGGCTTCAAAGATGCGGAATGTTTACAAATTCGGTGAGCATGTAAGTAGGGGTTTGTACAATAGTCATCAGCTTCCGTGACAACTCGTGCGTTCAGTGGGTAAAGCGGGCGTTGGGATTTCTCAGAATACATTGAAAAGAAACTGTTTTGAGTGAGGCAAAATTCTCTAAAAATATCAAAATGTATTTTAATTTTTTTCCAAATCAAAATTCCATTAAGGTTTTTCATTTATATTTAATTTTATCGGAAACAAATGATTTGGTGTCGTCAAATAATAAAAAGAAAATTCATGAAAAGAAAATCTCCCAACATCTGGGTGAAAATGGGAAAAATATTTAAAAAGCATATTTTTGTTATTTTCCATTAGTGGTTCATATTCAGTTACCCAACACCAGCTGCAATTTCCCACGTCTGTTTTGTTCATTTAGATAAGCTCAATCTCTTTCTTTGTAATAAAATGTACACTGGGTGTTTCAAAATAAATATCGGGATTTCAACGCTTTATAACTTTTATTACATTAAACTTACGCTGTAAATGATACAAAAAAATTAAAAAGTAACTCAAAGAATTTTCTTTCTTATGATTCGGTTTCCTGTTAATAATTTGTGTTGTCACTTTCTCCTTTATTATCGTACCTCAATATAATTTAATTTATTTGTGTAAACATCTACAATTACTAAAGGTTCCTTCTTCTATGAAGAACTCTGTCCCTGCATACAATTAGTATTTAATCCTTCTCATAATATGTTTTCTTTTCGGAGATTGTATATAAATTGATCACTCGTTTTTTGTGTAAACTAAAATAATTCACTAACGAAAATAGGGTACATTGATCGTAAGCCACAAGAGGTAATCATGGCGGATAAACTTTGATGGGCCATGACAGCTGGCAAAGCATTTTTTTTTTTTTCAATATCAGTCTGGTATTTAGTTAACAAAAATAGTAATAAAAATTATATGTATAATTTGTACTTAGTACTTGCGACGGCAATGCGAAAAAGCCAATCGCATTGCTGTCCAATAGTGAGCGATTAAATTAGATTGTTTCTGAGAATATAACAGCTTTTTCGTTTACATTGTACTCTATTTAAATTTTTTCAATTTCAACAAATGTATTCGACTACTTTTTGTGAATTTCTCATAAAAGGAATAGGCTATTTTAAAGTTAATTTTAAAATGTTGGACATGTCAGTCAACTAAGTAGCTAAGAATGGGTCTTAAGAACTAATTAGAATGTTAATGATACGATTTCAACAGCATATCACGCTGGACTCACTTATGATTAATCTAGTATGTATGTTGGTGGTTGCAAGCTTTGTAAAGTTATTGAAGTTGGGAAACTACCAGTTTACGTCACTAGTTCTAGGAAATTACCATACTGAGTTATTCCATAAATTTAATTAATTAACCGAATACATTATTAATAGCCTTCTCACATGCTGTAATGTAGACAAATTAAGTTAACTCGTTATTTTAAGGACTTGAAATACTTTATACTTATGCGTATTGTGTAAAATGATAAATTGTAGAATCGTTTACAGTTCAGGTCAATTTTAATAAGCACCAAGTTGTCATCGAATGAGGTGAAAATATTAATATAAGTAGAGTATTATAGCATGAGGTAAACGCTGGTTAAAGTATGGATTTTATGTGTTATTGAATATTCTAAACACGCACTGACAAACATAAATTAAATGTACTAGCTGATATGTCATTAACCATGTAAAAGGCTGATGGACATATGCATGTATGACGCGCTGTTCGTGCAGCTGACAACAGTGACATACCGTGAATATGTCTCGTGGCGTGACGTTCCGACAGCAGCCTTTCAGCGCTGATCACTCAATGTTTGTTATAAGACTGTCTCTTGTCACGTACAACATATTTCTACTAGTACCTAAAATATATCCGCTACATGTAAATTTCATTCAAAATAATGTTTTTGTTTATGACTTACCCCAGCATGATACGCATAAAAACACGCCTTTATGTGTTAAGATGTGCAATACCTTCGTAATTTGTATAAGCCATAAAGCTCAAATCATTTTAAATCAATAATAATTAATTTGATTTTTTATGAGTAAGACACTAGTTAAATTGGTGTCAACACGTAACTATTATTAATACGACACAATTAAATGTGCATATTTTATGCGTTAAATATGTTCACTAAATCTGCCTTTGATAAGTCTATTTTCAGAATGTATGAACTATTATTTCTTATAAAATGTATTGAATTGCAATTAATTGTTAGTGATATTTTAATTATTTCAAGATTTTATCAATAAATAGACATAGGAGGTTTAATATTACTGGAAATTCCACGTCGATCATTATAATTCACTGTTGGTACTGATGAGTTTTTGCTACTACCATACGCAGTTCTTATCAGTTAATGGCTATTTTTAATGACAGAAAGTTTTTAATATTCCTGGATATAATTTGGTTTTTTATCTTCATGAAAATAAGCGATTAGTATGATTGAGCTTTGTTTCTATGATCTCTGGTTAGTGTGTTTTAACTATTTCTTATAGTAGATGTTTAAAATCCGAATCATTCTCTCCTGAACCGTATCGGGGGCCACCAGCAGCGAACCATGGGCAGAGCAACTAGTCAATATATAAATTTAGTGAATTTTGTATCAGTCGTCATACATATAATTTGCAGTGCACGATCACATAGCTTCGCTTATGATTCTAAAACAGTGGAAAGTAAATAAAAGAAACGTCTTATAACACTTAAAACATATATTTACGCTTATACTGTTACTCACAAGACGGCAAATATACAAAAAAGATGGTAAGTGGTGATCGATTTCGATTGGACACTCCAACCATCATCAGATCCAAAAAACGAATAAATTGAATAACACGTACAATGCTGATCATGCTGATCAAGAAGTTATTTTCTAAAACAGCATAAACGAAATTAAATATTTATACTGGTTAGCTCATTCGACCATAATCATACAAACTATACAGGGTGTCCCGGAACTCTCTACCAATATTTTAGGGCATTGCTCCTGGGTAAGAAACATACCTAAATATTTATATTTAAACTGTCCGGAAGTCCTTAGTTACTCACACAGCCGTCATTTTGTTTTTTTCAGTTATTAATGTTTTTCTAAAGAATGGTTAAACATACGAAATGGAAACTTTGCACAAACATTAATGACAACTAGACAAAGCTACAAAATAATTATGACGATTTTTCAAATTCATAAAACAAAATGGCGGCCATTTCAAATTTTTATAAAATCGACGGTTTTTGAGCTATTTAAGAAACAACATTTTAAATGGTCGCCATTTTGTTTTATGAATTTGAAAAATCTTCATAATTTTTTTGTAGCTTTGTCTAGTTGTCACATTAATGTTTGTGCAAAGTTTCCATTTCGTATGTTTAACCATTCTTAAGAAAAAAATTAATAACTGGAAAAAACCAAATGGCGGCTGTGTGAGTAACTAAGAACTTCTGGACAATTTAAATATGATATTTAGGTATGTTTCTTACCCAGGAGTAATGCCCTAAAATATTGGTAGAGAGTTCCGGGACTCCCTGTATAATATTTGGGATCATTTTCAATTCACATCGAAATAGTTGTAAGTACTGTTTAATGTTCAATTGCACACCTAATATGTTTGCTTTGGATGTTATGCCTGGTTACACACAAAAAGTATTTACATCAATCGTAACAGTGATAATCTTACTTTTGAACTAAAATTGTACTATGTTTGAGGAAATATAAATAAAAACAATTTCCAACAACTTATTGACTGATAGATTCAATTAGATTGGGAACCAAAGAATATTTTTTATAATAGCTTCTAACCTTGGTATATATGTACAAAATGTATCCCCAGCCTACCGACATGCTAAACTCTTTTTTAAAATCAATAATTCCATATTGCGACGAAAGGTGTTTTCCATAGATGAGTTGCGATGATGTTTTAAAAATAAGTGCTGAATAAAATTTCCACGATAAATATTTTCATTGCGAGTTTGGATCCAAACGCCACTCTGATATTTCAGCTCATCCCTCCCCAGTTGTCATGGTCCATCAAAGTTTACACCCACCATGATTACCTTCTGTGGCTTACGATCATAAACTGGGATGAGCTCAATGAAATATTTACACCCGTTTTGCTAAACTTTCATAATTAATTAAGTCTAGAGCAATGGAAAAACTACCCAGATCTCATAACAAATCTTTTTGACAAGACTTCTAGTTGAACCATTTGAGAATCCATACGGAACTCCACAATTTATGTTTCTTTAAAAACTATTGCCCAAGAATGTAACTAAATAACACAAGGGATATTGTAAATTGTCAATAGTGATTTTCAATCACACGAACAAAAAATAGCATTAGGGATAGGTAAAGAAAATACTTTTATTACTGATGAATGGATAAAAAAATATTAAAATGAACAAAATAAACGTGGAAACAAAACTATCAAGCTATCAGCTGAAAACAATTTACAAATATTGTCATATTTTTTATAAAATATACATGTATGCATCTTAAGCCTGTTCAGTGGGTATGCGCATGATCTAAAAATCATAAAGCATCAACCTGACCATAATACAGTGAGTTTCTTTTTTTTTTTTGTCGAAATCAAATTTACTTTCTTTGTTGTTAAAGCCGAATCTAGTTTTGCGTAAAGGATTCAATCAAATACAGTATAATCAAATTTTATAAAAATAATGCAAACAATATACTTTTCAAGCATTGCATTTTATCTATGACTTTGGATGAAACTAGATATTACATTCCAACATTAAAGTTGTTGCTATTTGAATGCAAATTCATGTATGTGTAATTACCTCCTTCAGAGTGCGCTGATACCGATCGCTGATTTCTGTTGTATACAGAGACTTTTTAACAGGAAGAAAATAGAATCTTAGACTGCAGCCACTCTTTCCTATTTGCACAAATAAGATAGTTGCATAAGATGATTTTATAAGATATTTATAAAGCTTCTAAAGTTACATAATTTTTTTATGTAAATCAATAAATCAAATCATGAAGAATATAATCCCTCTTACAGAAGATTACAAGGAAATAAATATTTAAGGGCACCGGTTATTTTCAAAGCCTACCCTCAGTCTGTTAGCTACAGGTGACAAGGTAGATTGTTGACTTGTCAAACTAAAACGAGCTAACTTTATCACTTTACTCTCACAATGAATCGCTAAGTTTGAAGATGTCTAAGGTGCATGTACAGTCAGTTGTTTATTGATTATTGTTTTAATAAAAATTATGATACTGTATGACGTTGTATATCTGTTGTTGATGCAACGTGTTAGTATACTGGACATGTAACCAAGGCAGACTGTCGTATCTCATAATCAGTTCCATATCCTGTGATGATACTGTATGACGTTGTATATCAGGTGTTGATGCAACGTGTTAGTACACTGGACATGTAACCAAGGCAGACTGTCGTATCTCGTAATCAGTTCCATATCCTGTGATGATACTGTATGGCGTTGTATATCAGGTGTTGATGCAACGTGTTAGTACACTGGACATGTAACCAAGCCAGACTGTCGTATCTCATAATCAGTTCCATATCCTGTGATGATACTGTATGGCGTTGTATATCAGGTGTTGATGCAACGTGTTAGTACACTGGACATGTAACCAAGGCAGACTGTCGTATCTCGTAATCAGTTCCATATCCTGTGATGATACTGTATGGCGTTGTATATCAGGTGTTGATGCAACGTGTTAGTACACTGGACATGTAACCAAGCCAGACTGTCGTATATCATAATCAGTTCCATATCCTGTGATGATACTGTGTGACGTTGTATATCTGATCTTGATATAACGTGTTAGTACACTGGACATGTAACCAAGCCAGACTGTCGTATCTCGTAATCAGTTCCATATCCTGTGATGATACTGTATGACGTTGTATATCAGGTGTTGATGCAACGTGTTAGTACACTGGACATGTAACCAAGCCAGACTGTCGTATCTCATAATCAGTTCCATATCCTGTGATGATACTGTATGACGTTGTATATCAGGTGTTGATGCAACGTGTTAGTACACTGGACATGTAACCAAGCCAGACTGTCGTATCTCATGATCAGTTCCATATCCTGTGATGATACTGTATGACGTTGTATATCAGGTGTTGATGCAACGTGTTAGTACACTGGACATGTAACCAAGCCAGACTGTCGTACCTCGTAATCAGTTCCATATCCTGTGATGATACTGTATGAAGTTGTATATCTGTTGTTGATGTAACGTGTTAGTACACTGGACATGTAACCAAGCCAGACTGTCGTATCTCATGATCAGTTCCATATCCTGTGATGATACTGTATGGCGTTGTATATCAGGTGTTGATGCAACGTGTTAGTACACTGGACATGTAACCAAGCCAGACTGTCGTATCTCATGATCAGTTCCATATCCTGTGATGATACTGTATGACGTTGTATATCAGGTGTTGATGCAACGTGTTAGTACACTGGACATGTAACCAAGCCAGACTGTTGTATCTCATGATCAGTTCCATATCCTGTGATGATACTGTATGGCGTTGTATATCAGGTGTTGATGCAACGTGTTAGTACACTGGACATGTAACCAAGGCAGATTGTCGTATCTCGTAATCAGTTCCATATCCTGTGATGATACTGTATGGCGTTGTATATCAGGTGTTGATTCAACGTGTTAGTACACTGGACATGTAACCAAGCCAGACTGTCGTATCTCATGATCAGTTCCATATCCTGTGATGATACTGTATGGCGTTGTATATCAGGTGTTGATGCAACGGGTTAGTACACTGGACATGTAACCAAGCCAGACTGTCGTACCTCGTAATCAGTTCCATATCCTGTGATGATACTGTATGACGTTGTATATCTGATCTTGATATAACGTGTTAGTGGACACTGGACATGTAACCAAGCCAGACTGTCGTATCTCGTAATCAGTTCCATATCCTGTGATGATACTGTATGACGTTGTATATCTGATCTTGATATAACGTGTTAGTGGACACTGGACATGTAACCAAGCCAGACTGTCGTACCTCGTAATCAGTTCCATATCCTGTGATGATACTGTATGTCGTTGTATATCTGCTGTTGATATAACGTGTTAGTACACTGGACATGTAACCAAGCCAGACTGTCGTATCTCGTAATCAGTTACATATCCTGTGATGATACTGTATGACGTTGTATATCTGATCTTGATATAACGTGTTAGTGGACACTGGACATGTAACCAAGCCAGACTGTCGTATCTCGTAATCAGTTCCATATCCTGTGATCAGAGTCTATGACGCTGTATATCTGTTGTAGATGTAACGTGATTTGGAAACCTATACATTTAACGAAGCCACTCCAACACTTTTGAATGGTAGATTGTATTCAGTTTTGATTACTTGTTACAATGATCGTACAGATTATTTACGGCTCTTAGGTGCGTTTAAAATTGTTTTTAATCAGTTGCTAATCGTTTACAATAATTTCTAAAAGATATGAATTTTAAATTCAGCAAAGTAAACTGACATTACTAGTATAACGCATTAGGCAACCGTCAATAACCAGAAAACACTTAGAGCAGCATAAGCTTAACAATCTGCATCACCTGGATTAACTTAGAATATAAATTACTGAATCCGTGTGTACTTTATATGTTATTTTTTTATGATTGTGTCCTATGAGTTCAATCTTTTAAACAAGGTATCATGATGAGTTTTTAATTTTGGATACATTTTTCAACAGTAAAAATATTAAAGTACAGAAAAACTGTAAAAACAAAAACACTGCAATGAAAATAATGCATAAAAAGATGCGATAAAAATGTTTAAGTGGTAAATAATTTAGGTTGAGAGTTCTATTTCTGTTCCTGATGAAACCCAGCGCCGTAAACATGGATTCTGGAATTTCATTACAGCACCGTCCTGGACAGAAGCGTTAAAGCCAACCAAAAACTACATAAAAACTGTAAAATGAAGGCAATACATTTCAGCATCACTAACAATGGGTTAATGATTATTTGATTTACGTCTATATTTTCCATTTATATAATAAAAATTGTAAATAAAGTGTATCCAATAAATAAATTAGTAAAATATTTTTTCCACAATGGTTTTTAAAAACTCAACTTATAGTCAGAATATTAAAAGTGAATTATAAATTAACCTACTTCACTAATAGGTGTTTTTTTATATATTTGGATGTGTGGGTTGGCTTAACTTTGCGATTTATAAGATAACACGCCTATAAGTGAAAGTGGTGTATGTCATAGGTTTCAGTGCCATGTATTCATCTCATTTAAACATCATCATTATAGTTAATATAAGAAACCCAATATTATTGGTACTTAAAATAGAAACTTTCATTTTCAGCGGTGAGTTTCTCCTGACATATCGATATGCAAACCTGAGTTTTGTGGCCGTTCGTCAATAACGCTATAAATGTAGTGTATCTATGTATGTTCATGTGTAGACTATAGAAAACCCAATGTCATACATTATTTACCTTATTCACATTTCCCGAAACATGATCATGACGTGTATTTAAGCTGGTCCTGGTTAAATGACAATGGTCTTCAGTTAATTGGGAATGTATTGTAAATAACACTCAACATTATTATTCCCTGGACCCGAAAAGGTAGAAGAATGTGTTTAAAGCTAATCATTGGTTTTATGGCAATTAAACTACTATTCATATATACAAATTAAAGGAACACAAATCCATATTGACAAAAAGTAAAGCAAACCGATTGTACATACTCTATTTGAACACGTGAAAACGCCATAGTACCTCACAGTACTTGTAATATTTGGGAAGCAGTAAAAAAAACCCCTTGTATAGCCTTTTTCTGTTATTATGTCTTTCATCGTATATATTTACATAGTATTTAAAGATTAGTAGAATAAAGTGTGTGTCAATTTACCACTGTTTTAGTCAAGGGTTTAAGATTCGTTAACGTTATGTTAAGAATTGAAAAAAGCATCTAAATTAAATTAGTTCGAATTATTATAGATAATCTTACATTACATTATACTAATAAAAAAAAGATAAATCTCTCAACAATTGCAAAACAATCAGATGAAGTGGAATAACTTGAAAGATGAAGCTCGGCAAGCTTGAAACCTTTTGAGAAGATGAGGCCAAAATAGCCTACATTGTATGCCGTATTCTTTCTGTATTCCCTATTGCAGTATAAAGAGATGATTTTTGAACCAACCAATATAGTAAAACTGGGGTTTAGAATTTTTTATTTAAGTAGCCTACAGTTTAAAGAAGATACAGTTAAAAAAAATTAAATTGTCATTAATTTACTGATCCAGAAAATAATGGATGGTTTGTAACCTGCTTCTTGATTTGTAAATAAAATTCTATTCATGCAACCTCGGCATATTGGAGTCCAAAAATAGCATAAGTGCCATCAATGTAAACTATAACTGAATATTTTTTTTTCTAAATTTTACGTTTTGTAGGGTAATAAATCACATATCACATATATATAGGGTAATAAACGTTACATCTCGTTGTAAATAACAATCTCCATAATAATCCATTTAATAACATTGTTTTTGAAACTGCTGTTCAATTTTTTTATAGAAACAAAACAAATCAATTTACGAGAAAATTGCGATATTGTGTAAGTAAAAATTACAAAAATGAACTTGCAATTTTAAATGACATTAGGAACTCGCATAGATTGCAAACGTTGATCAGACACTATAGTATTTCTTATTCACTTACTGATGAGAAAAAAAACACATTTTATTTTGAAACTGATTAAACGAGGTGGCATATAAACAAGAACGTTGTTAAACATTCTGTAAACAACAATAGATGTAATCCTAAGAGTAATGGAAATTTCTCTAAATCCCAAGGGAAATTTACATAC
Organism: Macrosteles quadrilineatus; assembly: GCF_028750875.1. Taxonomy (NCBI): domain Eukaryota; kingdom Metazoa; phylum Arthropoda; class Insecta; order Hemiptera; family Cicadellidae; genus Macrosteles; species Macrosteles quadrilineatus. The sequence continues at coordinate 46,910,803 of NW_026542597.1, forward strand.
GTGGAATGCATTGGTGTCGTCGACGTCTAATATTTGCTCACCTGAACGAACACTTCAGACTGATGAGTCATTACTAGAAGTTTAATCAAGCGAAAAATAGGTTTGACTATAATGTCGAAAATATAAAATACAACAATATATGATTGGTTAGGCATGATAAAAAGTATCTGTGAATAGCTATAGTTTGAAGAATGTAGGCGAATGAGAAACCTTTTTACGTGCAAACTACTTATGTTAGGTGCAATGTAACAACCGATTGCGATTGTGTCAATACATAAAACATAAACAATTTTAGAAAACCCCTTAATTTGAAACTGGTGAACTAAACGTTTATTTTACCTTGTGATAAAAGAGACTGACAAGCTTAAGCTGATGGAAACATGCATGTATGACGCGCTGTTAGTGCAGCTGACAACAGTGACATAACGTGAATATGTCTCGTGGCGCGACGTTCCGACAGCAGCCTTTCAGCACTGATCACTCGGTTAGTTAAAAGGTTTGTTCAAAAGTGTCTTTTCGATGTATTACTTAGGCTGTGATAATCAGTATGTAATAACAATTCACTAAATAAACAAAATCATAAGAACCCTATCAAATAACTATACATAAACACATAAAATTGTTGAATTTGTTTTGTCAATTTAATAATATAGGTTAAAGGTAACGACATGCCATTCCTGCAAGGAACTTGTTTATCTTGAAGGAATGAATGAATGAAATATGTTTATTTCCACATAATATATGCAGAAAACAAAAACATACTTTTTAATACAAAATACTTACAAAATAAAACTAAGACTAAAAAAAAGAACATTTCTGTATAATATTTATAGTAACCAAGTCATAAAAAAGATGAATAATGGAATGTAGACTGTTGCTTTAAAAAGGTTAATAATTTAAAAAGGAGATTTATATGAATTGTAAAATTGAATAAGATCTGCAATGAATACAGTTTTGAACAGGTGGGGCCTTAGACTTTAATGCTGGATCAGGATAGAGGGGGCAAGGTTCAGGTCAAACGCGCCGGTAATCAGCTGTGATGATAACGTCGGCCTCATCTATACCAAGCCTGAAGAGAAATTGTTTGATTCTGAGTTTGAAAACATTGATAATTCAAAAAGATTATCATTGGTAAAATGTTTGCAGATATTTCGATAGAGTACATTAGAAATATAGAAAGAATGCATTTTTTTTACTATAGCATTAATTGTATTAATTGTATTTGATAATGTCCACACCAGTGAACTCATGTTCTAAAAGGAAGGATAGTGATTGTCCTTTGTTTGCTAAAGAGCTTCAGTTAATTAATATTTTTAGGTGAACGGTATTTCCAAAAAAAAACGTCGGTCATGGATTAACCAAGACGGTCACCTTTAAAAAAGGTAATATAAAACACGGTGTTTTATACATTTTAGAAGTTGTGAAGCAATATACAACTTCTAATATAAAACATGGTGTTTTATATTAGAATGTTTTATATAATACTGGAGGTTCACTTTAATAAATGATGCGATGTTTTGTTTTCAAAGAGTGATTACAATCGAAAGGCACATATCCAAGATTTATGAGCTTGGTCCTTAATTTGTTTTTGCTAATTTATTCATTCATTTTTCGTTTGTCCTCTAAACAATACTTTTGTCAACAGGAACAGCAGGGTATCACTAGCAGTATCCATAGTTCATATTATATGTGAAGTACCTGGGGACCGAGCTTTGCTCGGGGAAAATCATTAGTTTACTCTAAAAGCAGTCTCAGTATTGCAGATACAAAAATCCATTCCCAAACTCTACACTGCTCTCCTTTACTTATTCCTTCACCACTCCCTACGTCATAAACCTGTTTTTCTCTCTTACCATTGCATGTTACGATTGCAGATACATTAATGTAATTGCCACAGACAGTTCCCACACTCTGCACTGCTAGCCTTACTACTTCCTTCACCACTTCCTACGAAGCGGAGCTGTTTTCCTCCCTTTCCATTGCATTTAAAGATTGCAGATACCTTAATCTAATCTTCATAAACAGTTCCCCACTCCGGACAGCTCGGCTTGACTACTTCCTTCAACACTTCCTACGTCGCAGACCTCTTTCCCTCCCTTCTCAAAACACTTTAGGATTTGAAATACCTAAATCTAATCGTCATTAACATTCCCCACACTCCGGACAGCTTGCCGTGACTACTTCCTTCAACACTTCCTACGTCACGGACCTGTTTTCTTCCCTCCCCATAGCATTTTAGGATTGCATATACCTTAATCCAATCATCATAAACAGTTCCCACACTCCAGACAGGTCGCCTTGACTACTTCCTTCACCACTTCCTACGTCGCGGACCTGTTTCCCTCCCTTCCCATAGCATTTTATGATTGCAAGTACCTTAATCTAGTTGTCATAAACAGTTCCCACATTCCAGACAGCTCGCCTTGACTACTTCCTTTACCACTTCCTACGTCACGGACCTGTTTCCCTCCTTTCCCATAGCATTTTATGATTGCAAATACCTTAATCCAATCATCATAAACAGTTCCCACACTCCAGACAGGTCGCCTTGACTACTTCATTCACCACTTCCTACGTCGCGGACCTGTTTCCCTCCCTTCCCATAGCATTTTATGATTGCAAGTACCTTAATCTAGTTGTCATAAACAGTTCCCACATTCCAGACAGCTCGCCTTGACTACTTCCTTTACCACTTCCTACGTCGCGGACCTGTTTCCCTCCCTTCCCATAGCATTTTAGGTTTGCAGATACCCTAATCTTATCGTCATAAACATTTCCCACACTCTGGACTGCTCGCCTTTACTACTTCCTTCATCACTTCCTACGTCGCGGACCTGTTTCCCTCCATTCCCATAGCATTTTATGATTGCAAGTACCTTAATCTAATTGTCATAAACAGATCCAACACTCCGGACAACTTTCCTTTACCACTTCCTTCACCACTTCCTACGTCGCAGACCTGTTTCCTTCCCTTCCTACAGCATTTTAGGATTGCAGATAACCTTAATCTAATCGTCATAAACAGATCCCAGACTTCGCACTGCTGCCCTTGACTACAATGTATCGAGTAATCTTCAGTATAATCTTTGCTCAATAGTAACAAGTGATGATTTCCCTTTTGTACTGTATTTGTAATTTGCTATTATACTGTGGGTAGTTGGCTTATAATGAACACATGCTACAACTTCAAGTCTTTTGTTTACTTTTTCCTTGTTATTTAATTCAACCAACATGGTTACTTAGCAACCCATAAGACTAATGTTAAAAAAATGCGACTTTCAGTTTCGTTTTTCTACGTAATTAGATTTTTGTTGGCAGTTCTAACTGCATGACACTCGTTTTTAGGCCAAAAATAAACTAATTACAAGATTTAAAGAAAATCGTCGGAGCCGTTTTCGAGATCTTTCTGCAAGCAAGCAAGCAAGCAAGCAAGCATACATACAAGCAAATATTGCTCGTATTAGAGTATAGGATATTATTAAGAAGTGTGATACTAAAGTACTGTATATTATGACTTATTCTACACATATATACTGGATTTTCAGTTGCTTTATAATGTTTCCATGAATCCAAATAAAGGTTAATATGAATCTGTTATGTCAACTTAAGCATAAAGTTTCAGCCTTTTTAGATTCTTATTAAACTGTAAGGTTAAAAGGTGCCTTTGAAATTCACACAACATTTTTAATCAGTCTGTTTCGAGCTCGGGAGTTCTCTATTCCCCTAGAACGTGACGTAACCAGCTGCAAGGGGTTGCATCAGGGTTTGTGCCTAAAGGGTCTGGGATATGCTTAAATTAAGGAATATCACGAACATCTCTACCCAAAGGTTGTGTTAACAAATTCTTCTCAATTTCGTTAGTAGAAAGGTAGTAGTTCACAGGGACTACAAAGAAATAATGTTAGAGAATAGTATTTGACTCGTTTTAGAAAATATAGTGGAATAAGGGATGTTACTTTTTATTTTTAATATAATCTAAGAATACGTTAGGAACCCACAATGTGGGATGGAATTCGATTTAAATATTTAAGACTACAACTTGTAGGTAATTGGGACGTGGTACACATGCACCAATAAACTCTATTTCTGAGTTTGTTGCTGTTATTCTACTGATATTATTAACCCCGATATAAAGTACAAGTCGCCCTAAAGCTAACCACTTCTGTAACAGAACTGATCTCAAACAAGGATTTGATTACTGCAGGTTTGCCATTAATCAAACTAAACCTCTGTTGTAATCAAACACAACTTTGTTGGTCATCTTTGAACAACCTTGCCTAGGCTACATTGGTAGCTTGGCTACACAGTCATAGGAATAAGATATTAAGTCACCAATTGTGGTGAGAAACCAGGCATAATAGAGCTATTTTGCATTACAACGAACTTAAAATAACAACATCTTTAAAAAAAGAATGCTCAAAAACATTCCAAGAGTGTGTGTTAAATATAAGCCCAACTGCTCAACACGGATTATTTTTAACTACTTGTCCGTTCCCATTGGAGTATGTAATACAAAATGTTTATGTTTTGTTGTTAAAACTGTATTTGGTTTGGAGTTTGTAATCTTTAATAGCCTTATAATCATTGTTATAAAAACCAATATTGTACTGTCGTATTATACCGACCACGCCAATAAATCTACTTCCAAATAGGATTTTAATTAGTATACTTATGAAGTATATTCAATGAAGTAATTTGAAATACTTAATTTACAAGTAATAACAAGTGACATCGTTGTTTTTCATGATTTGTTTCAACTGTACAACTCCAAGATGTATCAATATATTCGAATACTCTAGCAAGAATAACCTGATTTTTTTTCTGCATGAGAATATTCTGTTCATGCATCGCAAAAACTCTCATGAATGGTAAACCTATCCGGGTGAATAATTGACAGTAACGATTGATGATGATGACAGTAGCAGTGTCAAGTGATGTTTATAACCTTCCTAACCTAACCTAAGGGTTTTATTTGACCAATTTAGGTGTAGTCGGTATAATATGAAAGAACCCCACCTATATTTTGTTTTAATTAGAGATGGGGATCTGAAAATGTACTTTTTTAAAGGTGGCTGTCTTGGTTAATCCATGAAATATATGGTAAACAGGTGCGTTTTAGTTGTCGTTTTACTATGCCAGTTTTATAGGAAAATGTTACCTCATAATATTGTACTTTACTTTTCTAAACTGAAATAGATTTTTCATATCATGTCAAACGGCTTGGTTGTCTTTTTTGCTTAAAACCTTAAAAAGTACTTATAGAAATGTCAGTCTGTTCGAGACACTTACAATGTGCAAGACCACAAAAGACATATCTATAAGGCCATGGACAAGCTGTGGAGAATAGGCGATAAGGAATGGGACGCTGTCTTGGAAATTATAACAGTGAATATAATCGCATTTCGCATTCATCCTTTTCTCACTGAGTGTTTTTTTTTCAATATATTTGTATTTATTTTATTTTTATTTAGTAATTGTAAGGTTTATTAACATTTCAGAGTGTAAAAAAAACTTATATTTAAATTTAGGTTTAAATGCAATCAACAAAACTAATAGTGTTTCCTAACTTGAAGCTTGTCTCTTTTGAAAGTGTGTTTGAACAGGACTTGATTGATCTAGGTTCACCACTGATCACACTGACTTGAAACTCTATCTAGCGTTGATGGTCAATACCTATTATATTAACCTGATAACATAATTATCCATTTAAATTATTTTGTATACACTACTAAATCTTATTATGGGTCAACCAATTTGATATCAAACAAATACAATTTTTGTATTATTAGTTTAAAACAATTTTTAAACTAGCATATAACCCGAAACGAGTTCCAAACAACTGTAACTCTTTTATAAGTATACTAAGTCCATTCGTCGAAATGGGAAACCCCAAACAAAAACAATAAAAAAACAAAAGATTTCAAAGCATTTTGTAAACCTTAGTGTATATACACAATAAACAAAGTTGTGTATACTTACCATTATACCAACTAAATGCTAAAAAATAATACAATTTCAAACCGTAACTTCTATTATTATTTTTCCACAAATATTGATGAGATGAACAATTAAGAATACTGTAGTCTAAACGTCACCCAATACAGAATACAGAACTCTGCAGACAAGGACGATTTAGTTGCTTCGGTTTGTTAGTATCACGATTTATTGTTGCAGATTCCTGGTTTAGGGAGAAAACATGCAAATAGTGATATCAATCGACTGTATAAAATACTACCATGGTCGCAATGCAATTAGAACCGTTTATAATTCACTTTATATATTTTATATGTATGAACATTATATAAAACACTGGCCTGACTAGTTTAACTCTAGTCGTCGAAGGAAATGTGAACAGATGTATTTTATTTATTCTACACATAAATAGTAAATATTTGTAACAAGAGCTTTAGACGTACCTAAATTTGTATTTCACACTGAGTGTTAACTATAGAAATGTGTATTTTAATATATTCATTCTTTGTCGAAATAGTTATTTTTGTAACTAGTGGTGAAAGTGGCACTTTGCTGCACACGAGAGCAATGTTTACGCACGAGCCGCAGGCGAGTGTGGAATGATCTCGAGTGCAGCAAAGGCCTTTTTCACTCGTGTTACACATTATATTTTTCCTACAGTCACTATAAAGCATATAAATAAATAGTCTTTCAAACACTATGCAACACGTTTTTAGGTTCAGCTGGCAACACAAATGGTGCCCTAGAGAAAGTAGTACCCGCGGTCCATATCACTCCGCGATTTTTCCTCGGCAAGAAATGTGCTCCGCGTTTTGATAATATAGTTCCGTATGTTTTTGTAATTTGAAGTGGTTTCCGCGCCTAAAAAAAATGCTTAAAAGGTATTTTCTTGTTTATTAAGATCGTAGGAAGGTTTTAAAAACGTTTAATAGAAAAGTCCAGAAAGTTCAGAAATACCGAAACTATAAACACGAAATGACAGGTTAAATCGTAGTTATAATAGTCAATCAGCTGCTCATAGTATAATTATCTTTAAGTGGTGCCAACCTATTTCCAAGCGTACACGGATTACGTGCATAATGGAACCACGCTGTTTTGTGTTGTTTCGTTGGAATCCTGATGTGCGGCAAAGTATAAACCGTACGGCAAAGTATAAACCGTACGGCAAAGTATAAATATGCAGCAATTAGCAGCTTTCTGTACTATAAACAGTACAAGGAAGCCAACTTTGTCAGGTGACTGTAGGAAAAAGTATGTTTATATAAAAGAAAAATACCATACCGATACTTCCCAATGTGTGAGACAAAGTTGAGTCACACAAAATGTTTTCAATTTAAAATGGGGGTCGATCTTTTAGAAGTCGATTAAGAATTATAAATTCCATTTTATAACTACAGCAACCGTCAGCCATAAAAACACAAATGTACACAATTCTGAGTATCCTGAATCATGAAAGTCCGTCATAACAAGATAATTATAGCATCGTTGTTACGTGTATGTCTAAGTACAAGCTACATCAATGAGCGATATTCAATAAACTGCAGGTGGAAGTTGTACCATAATATCATCTATCGTTCATATTATCATCTATATAATCTATATTTCATTTAAATATACATTCAGTAATGTATTATTATTTTCTATAATATGTCAATTAAGTTAATAGTGATAGTTTTTATCACAAAATATGTCAAGTATATTTTATTACATTTTAGAGCAAATGTAGGTTTTCTTATGAGAATTGCGAGTGAATAAAACGAGAGAGAAGTCATCTTTCTCAAAACACAGAAACAATCAGATGAAGTGGGATAACTTGAAAGAAATAGCTCAGCAAGCTTGAAACCTTTTGAGAAGATGAAGCTGAAATAGCCAACACTGCTTTCCATTGTCGTGGCTCATTCAGATTTACTCATCATTTAAGTGATAATTTTGAAACAACCGACAACTTAAAACATGTGTTAAGCAATATTACACATAGGAAAAATCTAATTTTGATAGCTAAAAATGAACTCCAATAAATTATGTATAATATAAATCTTTAACCAGAATCAATCTGCATATACTGATATGTTATCCTTTGATTGTTTGGGTAAAAGCTATCTATTAAATCATTAAAGTGATATATAATTATAATTTATGTATGGCAGCTGTAATGATGTTACATTTTACTCCTTTTATAGTTTTAAGGTACAGTATTTCAATACTGGTAGAGCTGGGTGGGAAACATAAAATAGCGTTTTAATATTGTTTAAAAACGCAATTCAATAATCTAAGAGTTTCTCAAAATCACAAGGGAAATTTCTATTGGGATAGTCAATTTACATATTATGTTGAAAGCATTGAAATCACCGTTGCCTAATATTTTATTACTTGAACTCATCAGGCAGATAAGTATTTTTTCCAACACAAATAAGTTCATATTTTTTGTGTTAACCCTGAAACCTTAATTAAATTAGTTAAATTTTTTGGGTCGCCAGCGTTCTTGAGCTAGTAGTTTGTATTTATCCATTCTAGTACTGGTAATTTTAATGTGAAAATAGAATATTGAGACCCGATCTCTTTTTGTTTTAGGAGACTGTGAAACGAACTAGGTACCATATCAAGAATTCCGGCAACCTAAATTGTAGTGAAGTAAGTGTGAAGTGTGTTCAATGAGGTATTACTAGGTAACTTGTATCCGATGCGTAAAAATAAAAGGAACTCATAGAACAAACGCGTAGGAACAAAAAAAACTCAAGTAAAATGTTATTTAAGTTCTACCCGAATGACGATTTTTCAATATAAAAAAAAGTGAAACTTGTATTTTAGATTTTTATTTTTTTGTCTTGTTTGGTTTTTGTCATCGTACGATTGAAAACAAAAACTGTTTTTCTATTTTGAAACGTTGGTCTTAGTATGTTTATTCTTATCAAAAACACGTTGGCAGAATGTTTAAGAATAACACTGACCAACTTATGATTAACTTAACTTATGATTAACTTATGATTAACAAATGATTAACTTAAATACAAAATTTTAAGGATAAGGTTTATCCTAACAGCGTTTTTAAGCATTTATGAGACTATATGTTATGATAAACGTTTTTAGAAGTTTTTACCTCTACTTCTTTTTTATTTGAAAATAAAAATTGTACACGTATGAAATATATTCATTCACTTCAGAAACTCAACATTTATAGTCATAGTTGTCTCTTTTTCCCTCTTTCATGGCACATATAAGTTTACAGCGTCCATGATCACATACTGTACCTTCGGTTATGATTCATAAACCAACATGAACCAGATGAAATATTTAAACGGTTTTACTCTTTTGCCCATATCATGCGGACACTTAACAATTGTGAAAACTGGTATTAAATATTGACTAACCACCTCACATGTTTTTAACAAAATAATTTTGTATTTTTTCTTGAGGTTAAGCCACAGTATAGGTCATAGGTATAAGGTATAGGTCAATCTTTACTTGGACATTTTTAATATGAACTTTCTAAAGCCGATTATCTTAGCTAACGTATTTTAAAACAGTACACAACAACCTGTTTTACAACAACGGTACAACAATGTTTAAGAGAAACACTTAAGTAATAATATATGAGTATTCCTATAAATTATCTATCCGTGGTATAAGGTTTTAAGCTACATCGGTAACGCATCGTCAGCTAATCCTCCTTTTGATACTTACTTTTAGGCTGTATGTCGACAAATAACTACCAAGGACCTGATTCTCTGTCTTACATTTTGGACCAATTTGTAAGCATTTAGTATTATATGGTAAGACTAACTCTAAATCCATAATACCCAAAAACTAAAATATTATAGCTTAATGCTGGTGACGTATAACAAACCAACATATAAAACCGTGTAAATATTTTAAATGTTGTTATTTATTCAACACAAATTATAATTTGTAAAACAACATGTAAATGTATAACACTCTAAACAAAGCATGTAGCATAGCTAAAGATGTATATGTTAAATAATCAAAGAAAAAGAACAACAATGTTCTACGTCAAGTGTATTTCTGTAATATAATAATCAGGTAAAATTAATTTAAAATTAAGTTTTATGAAACAGTATCAGATAACAGATAACAGTAAAACTTGAGATCTATGGTAATTCATGACTGTTTTAACGTATACCATAAACTAAAACCAACATGAACTACTAAAAACCCATTATGTCAGGGATGGTTAAACCAGGGCGGAGAAATAAAAAGAATATTTGTTTTGTATTCCATTAGTACTGATGTTATTCAGTTACCCGATACCAGATGTAGTTTCCCACGTTTGTTTTGTTCATCTCGATGAACTCCATTTCTTTCAAGTGTAAAAAGCACAATTTGTCTCTTGTTTAGTCTGTGTTGTAGTTTTCGTTTTCAAACCCTTATTGACATTAATTAGCCTTTTTTGTAATGCCAATAAAGAAGTAGTTAGTAAAATAGTCTGCTGTAAGATTGTGTCAAGAACGTAATTTTAATAGATATGTTAAATTTTAAAACTTAATAATTTTTACATGTATACGTACTGTATCAAATGCAAATAGTGTTCCAGCAAAAAGGCTAGTTTTTCTATAATTTTCTAAAACTCTCTTAAACTACCTACCTTAAGATCTCTGAGGCCTTATTAAAAGTTAATATGTTTGATCATTTTAACTGCAAAAAGTCACCTGAGTTTAGATACTTTTTTTACAAACGGGTATAAATATTTCATTGAGCTCATCCTAGTTTATGATCGTAAGCCACAGAAGGTAATCATGGCGGGTGTAAACTTTGATGGACCATGACAGCTGGGGAAGGATGAGTTAAAATATCAAAGTGGCGTTTGGATCCAAACTCGCAATGAAATCCTTTGATATATGATTTTTATTCACGTTTTAAAAATCGTAGATGGATATTATGTTTTGTGGGAATTGTCTTTTATGGTAAAATTATGTCTATCAGTGATTTGTCTTACAATTGCCTTTACTGCACCTGTTTGAACGGATATACAGGGTGTGGCAAAAAAAAACTGAATCATTTTCTGCAGCGCATTGTTCAGCGACAGGTCATCTGAGGGTGATGGGAGTAGGCTCGTTGGAAAGCCTATGCAATGCCATTTTTTTTTGTCATAGAGCAGTGGTCGTATGAGCTACGTTCGGTTGTTATTGAGTTGTTTTTAAAAAGTTATGATTTAGTCATTGCAACTCAGCGGCAGTTCCATGCTTTTATTCAATTAGGTCGACTTAGAGAGGTTCTGTCGTGTTAATTATACAGATTATTATTCTAATCCATAGGGATGAAATTTAGCCTCAAAACTCGTGTAACTGCGCGGTCAGACATGTTCAAGGCAGCCGCTTGTTTTCGGGCTGGCTTACGAGGACTGTTTTCCACAGCAGCACGAACTTTATCGAATTTTTGTTGTCTGGCGTCCGATCTGACTTTGATCCGATCCGATCTGAAGGCCTGTCAGCTTCCTTTTCAACACAGAAGCAAGAATGAAGCAAGAATGAATTCACTATTTTATAAAAACGACTCCATAACAACCGCACTAGCTCAGGCGACCACTGCTCTATGACCATAAAAAATGGCATTGTGTAGGCTTTCCAACGAGCATACTCCCACCACTCTCGGACGACCTGTCGCTGAACAGTGTTCTGCAGAAAATAGATCGTTTTTTACCGCACCCTGTAACAGCTGGAGATTTCCATAGAATGCGGCATGGTATTTATAATGTATATTTTATATTTATCTGTTTCTAAATACTTCATAGCACAAAATGTATGATATGAACTCACATATTATACTTTTAGAATATAATACAACGCCTCATATATGGGAGCACCACATATCTGGCACAGCTTTTCCTTAAGGTAATGAAGTGTGTATGTGTATTGTATTTATTTATCAAATTTAAAATCTCGTGAAAATCTCCAACTTCAGTAATAAAAAAGTACGGCATGTAAACGAAGCTTGTACTGCAATGTATGTATAAAATTAAACTGCAATGTATGTATAAAATTAAACTGCAATTTGTTTATATAATGACAATCATACGAGTTCTGTATGGGTATTTTATGTTTTAGATTAAATCATCGTTTAAGTACTGCAAACACCGACGTTAACTCACTTATTGGATTAAGTAAGGTGATCAAATATTTATAGCACCTGGGTTTTCAGCACACTGCGATTTTTAACTTCTCGACACGATATGTCTAACACAAGACAAGGAGGTAAGGATTATCACCAGTCATGTATCTGCGGTTATGATATAACTCGTCACATATACAACTGTCACTGGCAGGCGCGACGAACACCATGCAGCCTGTATGTTATATGTCATACCAGACAGATGTTTTACAATCACATGTGTTTATTAGCAGATGGGAGGTGTTTTCAAAAGATTATGGTGCAATAAATAAAAAATTACAAACTTAAATCTTTAAATCATTGAAGTGTTTTCTCAAACCACCTTTGAAGCTGTAAAACCCAAGTAAGAAAAATCTAATCAAATTTTTGTACACAGCTTTCAATAAAAGGTGCATGCAGTGATCCTCTTTTAAACTTAAACAATGCCATAATTTAACAAATTAATGTTTAATCTCTTTGACGCAGTAAATTTTTAATATCACGATCCTTCAAGTTGTAACTAAATTTCGTTATTTCATGATTGAAGACTTTCCCTTATACAGTTAACGCCAGCGTCAGATCCTCATACGATGACAGATTTGACTGTGTAAATGACAGACACACTGACAGTCGGAACCGCTTTTCATTAGAAATGTGACCATTTCCTCTTTCGTCATTATTTAAATCAAAAGCATTTAGCTTCCAAATGACCAGTGTTTTTTTACAAAGGATCAAAGAACGTTTGTAAAACTGGCTGTTCTTACCTGAAGTTCAATGTCTGAACAGCTGACATATTCAAGAACATCTTAAAACACATTTTGTCAAAAAATATCATTCAAAGGTTTCCTTTTACTTTCGCAACAACTTTCCCTGAATAAACAATAATAGATTCTATATATATTACAATTGTGCATTTGTTTGTGATAGTTTTAAATAAAATAATTAAAAGTACTGTATAAAAGATGTTGTAAGTACATAAAACAGCTGATAAACGTGTCTTTTAGAACATCTAGGGAGAAGAACCTCAAGGGAAATCTTCAACTTGATAGTTGATTTACATACGTAAATGTATTGGCATCATGTGAAGTATTTACTTACCTGAAATTCTCGAGCGAATATTCCCTCAGTCAAATTTGAGGTAAACATTATATGATTAAAACATTGAAACTCAATTCAAACTGCCTTTTAGGAGTTTCCGACTGTTTTAAAATAATGGAAACAAATATTTTATAGGTTATATTTAATACCTATAACATGTGTGTAATTTACCTCCACATTACAATCTCATTGTGCTAACCACACCCGTCATAGAACATTCGTCGTGTCAACGTGTAAACCTGTGTGTGACATTCTAGATTGCGTTGCGGGATTCCTGCTGGTAAAATTAATTAATATAGCAAGCAGTATTAATAATACAAACAATTCCAAGTGCTGCTACGCAGTCCTAAGTAATAATTAAAGTGAAAATGTTTTTCATCTTCAAACTTTATTTAAAATGTATCAAAGATATACATTTTGATAAATTTTCAGAGCCTACAAATATATTTACTTTGTCTGATCCCTATCCAGATGACAATAACACATATAATCATGTTGATAGGTGGTTTGCCATCATACAAACTTAACCTAGTATATTGGCCAGCGTAATAGGTAAAATAACATATTTGCAGAGCATAAAACAAGTCTTCAAACTTGTATTCACAACTATTCAGTTTGTATTACAAAAATATACATGTTTAAAATATTGATTAAAACTGACTTGTAAAGATGCTCATTTGACTTGACTTTAATATAGGGCAGTAAAATATCGCTACTTTTACTGCTACCAGTGCTGAAATCCGTATCAGTAAATAAAACCATTATTAACATACTGAATAGTATACCAAATTTAACTTGACCAAAAATGAAATTTCCAAAATAGAGTAAGATTTTCAAAGGGTATGGATTCGCTATCCGTAAACAAACATTTTCTTTTTTTATTCTAAAAAGAAACTTGTTTGGTAAAAACAAGGAAATAAAGCCAAGAAGTGTCATATTTCAATTTTTTTAATGTGCAATTTGGTTTTTGTAAAGCACAGCACACCTTATAGATGAAGTAATCTTACATCATGAGTGGGGCAAGAAGTCTACCATTTTCTGCTATTATCCAAGTTTAAACTTTTTCTATGTTTTTAGGAATAAAAAAGGATATTGCAAGAAAACCGTCAAAGATATAGGGATACAAATTTGTGTATATAGCCCTAGTTATATAATCTATACTTTTCTTGTATCTTAAATAGAATTGAACCACACGTTTTTTTTATAAAAAAAACTTGTTCACTCAATAAAAATAGTCTTTATTAAGTTAAAAGTATTTTAATAACCCTTTTTTATAAAAAAATATTTTTGGTAACATGTCGCTTGCAAAAAGTAATTATTGAATTTATAATCCCTTGGTCTTTGTGGGTATATAACATACAAAAGATTATAAGAAAAATTTTAAAACAAAAAGAGTTCCATTGGTGGTAAGTTTTATGCAACTCAATATTATTTGCACATATGTTTCTCATGGTAGAGTTTTATGACACAATAGTCTCGCTAATATACATAAATTTTGGTATGCATGGAGACTAATTTAAAAAGTATTAATACTGTTTAGTAAAGTAGCTTGGGCATGCACAATACACAATTAATATCTATTAGTCATAGATTCACTAATGCAAGCACTATGTCAATGCCATTAATATCTATTAGACATACACTCAGCAATCTATGGCTCCATGTCATTGCAAGATATACGGTGGTTATTATAAGCCCATTATGGTGGAAATTACCATCCAACTAGACGATACTTCTGAATGTAAATATTCCACTTTATTCAGTGTTTATAATACTTCTTAGGATGATTTCCAAATCAAAAAGCTGTATTCATAATTATAAACGTAAAAGTTTAATTAATATTTGTTTGAACGCTTTAAAACGCTAACGGTTTTTATTATAAATTACTTAAGGAGGAGTCTTTTTACGAGACGACTAATACTCTTCAATTAAAAATTATTATTTTATTTCTGTAACGTTATATTGTTTTATTATTTTTTAAGTTGCGATGAATTAAAAACATAGTAGGCCTATTCAAGCCATTAACCACTCCATTGCGATGGTGCCACATTTTATTTATATGGTATAACTAATGGTTTGGTTTGATTTCATACAATATCGATGTAATTTTATCAGATACTATACAATGCAGAGCAAATGTCTCTACATCAACCATGTGCCATGAAAGATTAATGTAGATTAAAAAGATAAATTTTCCACACTGTAAAAGAAAGACACGTTTTCGTTATTTAATATTCAATCTTGTTATGTGTTATCAGGTTAATTATTAATAGTTATGATCGGTTAACAAATTATCAGGAAAATAATTTTGTCACTAACTAATACGTACTTAATAAACACTAGGATTGACTTTGTGAACGCTAAAAATATTTATGTTTAAGTAGAACATTGAATCTAAAAACCACATCTAAAGTTTTCATTTCGGAGGTGATCAGAAAGTAGTTAGTGAGCATCATAAGTTATCTACGTCATTCGCAGACTTTTATGGTAATGAAATTGGAACACTTAACACAAATGAAGCTACTTATGACTTTTTGCGTCGTAGTGAAAAAGATAAATGTTTTTAACATTTAAAATCACTTTAAAGGAATTATTGAATATGCAATTATAAGCCACACAAATATTTAACCTTAAGTATCAGCCTGGTTTACTTAACTATTAACAATTTAGATTTGTACACCGATGGTTTTAATCTTTTTAAGATTTTTCGGATCACCTAAAGCATGGCTGTCAGTTTTAAACTAAATATTGTATAGTATGTAAACAAAATGCGTACCTGCTACTGCTTTATTTTTGATTTTGTAAAATAAACGTATTTCTGTAAACTGTAACAAGAATAAATTTGCATTTGGACCCTTAAATGACGTTACAATTCAGTGAGATCAGTAATTCATGCTAAATTATCTAGGAGATTAAAATTAAGAGTGTACAAAACATATTATCATTCCACGTCATATACTACGTATATATCATTATATACATTAAAAATATACTTCACCAATTACTAAAATAAAAGTAAATAACTTATTTTTAATTTTTTTTATTAATAGTTATTTATGAACACAATATTACTAATTATGTATGAATATATTATTTTATATTATTATGCTTTATTAAAAATAACCCTTACTACCCAATATAAATTACCTGATGTAAGTGATAAAATTTTTCAAATGCTTGTTTAAATAGTATAAACAAGTAAAACGATTTACCAGTTGCACCCAGATTATTGTCCCGCATCATTTTTTAAACGAACACCGTCACATGACAGGTAGTTTATTAACTAACCTGGATGTTGTGTCACCTGATAAGGCACGTGCTGCTGTGATATCTGCATATATTACTGCAACGTTGGTAGCTGCCAAACCTATCTTCCTACTACAACATACACAACACAAGCAAGGTTGTTTATTGCCTAACCTGAATGTCGTGTCACCTGATAAGGCACGTGCTGCTGTGATATCTGCATATATTACTGAAATGTTGGTAGCTGCCAAACCTATCTTCCTACTACAACATACACAACACAAGCAAGGTTGTTTATTGCCTAACCTGAATGTCGTGTCACCTGATAAGGCACGTGCTGCTGTGATATCTGCATATATTACTGAAATGTTGGTAGCTGCCAAACCTATCTTCCTACTACAACATACACAACAAAAGCAAAGTTGTTTATTGTCTAACCTGAATGTCGTGTCACCTGATAAGGCACGTGCTGCTGTGATATCTGCATATATTACCGTAATGTTGGTAGCAGCCAAACCTATCTTCCTACTACAACATACACAACAAAAGCAAAGTTGTTTATTGTCTAACCTGAATGTCGTGTCACCTGATAAGGCACGTGCTGCTGTGATATCTGCATATATTACTGAAATGTTGGTAGCTGCCAAACCTATCTTCCTACTACAACATACACAACACAAGCAAAGTTGTTTATTGTCTAACCTGAATGTCGTGTCACCTGATAAGGCACGTGCTGCTGTGATATCTGCATATATTACTGAAATGTTGGTAGCTGCCAAACCTATCTTAGTACTACAACATACACAACACAAGCAAAGTTGTTTATTGCCTAACCTGAATGTCATGTCACCTGATAAGGCACGTGCTGCTGTGATATCTGCATATATAACTGTAATGTTGGTAGCTGCCAAACCTATCTTCCTACTACAACATACACAACACAAGCAAAGTTGTTTATTGTCTAACCTGAATGTCGTGTCACCTGATAAAGCACGTGCTGCTGTGATATCTGCATATATTACTGAAATGTTGGTAGCTGCCAAACCTATCTTCATACTACAACATACACAACAAAAGCAAAGTTGTTTATTGTCTAACCTGAATGTCGTGTCACCTGATAAGGCACGTGCTGCTGTGATATCTGCATATATTACCGTAATGTTGGTAGCAGCCAAACCTATCTTCCTACTACAACATACACAACAAAAGCAAAGTTGTTTATTGTCTAACCTGAATGTCGTGTCACCTGATAAGGCACGTGCTGCTGTGATATCTGCATATATTACTGAAATGTTGGTAGCTGCCAAACCTATCTTCCTACTACAACATACACAACACAAGCAAAGTTGTTTATTGTCTAACCTGAATGTCGTGTCACCTGATAAAGCACGTGCTGCTGTGATATCTGCATACAGGGTGTCCCGGAACTCTCTACCAATATTTTAGGGCATTGTTCCTGGGTAAGAAACATATCTAAATATCATATTTAAATTGTCCGGAAGTCCTTAGTTACTCAGATAGCCGCCATTTTGTTTTTTTCACTTATTAATTTTTTTCTGAAAATTGGTTGATTATACGAAGTTGAAACTTTGCAACAACATTTATTACAACTAGACAAAGCTACAAAAAAATTATGACGATTTTTCAAATTCATAAAACAAAATGGCGGCTGATTAAAATTTTGTTTCTTAAATTGCTCGAAAACCGTTGATTTTAACAAAGTTTTACAAGAATAACTTTTTTAAGGCAATTTTATTACAAATCGATCGACACCTTAATCTTTAAGATCGGACGAGTATTAACTGAGATATGGCAGTTTTAGTGATACGTGACCGCCGGATATTAGTTGCAGCGCATGCTGAAAGCGGTCACGTATCACTAAAACTGCCATATCTCAGTTAATACTCGTCCGATCTTAAAGATTAAGGTGTCGATCGATTTTTAATAAAATTGCCTTAAAAAAAATTGTTCTTGTAAAATTTTTGTAAAATCAACGGTTTTCGAGAAATTTAAGAAACAAAATTTTAATCAGCCGCCATTTTGTTTTATGAATTTGAAAAATCGTCATAATTTTTTTGTAGCTTTGTCTAGTTGTAATAACTGTTTGTGCAAAGTTTCAACTTCGTATGTTTAACCAATCTTCAGAAAAAAATTAATAAGTGAAAAAAACAAAATGGCGGCTATCTGAGTAAATAAGGACTTCCGGACAATTTAAATATGATATTTAGATATGTTTCTTATCCAGGAACAATGCCCTAAAATATCGGTAGAGAGTTCCGGGACACCCTGTATATTACTGTAATGTTGGTAGCTGCCAAACCTATATTCCTACTACAACACACACAACACAAGCAAAGTTGTTTATTGTCTAACCTGACCTGAATGCCATGTCACCTGATAAGGCACGTGCTGCTGTGATATCTGCATATTTTACTGAAATGTTGGTAGCTGCCAAACCTATCTTCCTACTACAACATACACAACACAAGCAAAGTTGTTTATTGCTTAACATGGATGTCGTGTCACCTGATAAGGCACGTGCTGCTGTGATATCTGCATATTTTACTGAAATGTTGGTAGCTGCCAAACCTATCTTCCTACTACAACATACACAACACAGGCAAAGTTGTTTATTGCCCAACCTAGATGTCGTGTAACCTGATAAGGCACGTGCTGCTGTGATATCTGCATACATTACTGTCTACCAAACCTATCTTCCTACTACAACACACACAACACAAGCAAGGTTGTTTATTGCCTAACCTGGATGTCATGTCACCTGATAAGGCACGTGCTGCTGTGATTTTTGCATATATTATAAGAGTATCTTTAACTTGTCAGTTTGGTCTTTAAAATAGTGGAAAACTTAACCACTAGATATAAAGTTTTTCCCAGCTGAAAGGCTAGCCACTCATTCAGTTAGATATCTATATACGATTCATAAATTCATAATGTTTTTAAATAAATTTTAAAATTTATTGTTTTTTATAATTATAAGGTCATCTATTGACTCTCAACAATTTCACAAATTCTCAAAGTATAATTTTGATTTTGCCAAACATGTAAGTCTTTTCGCCTGATAAGACACGTGCTCCTGTATCAATTATGTAACTGAAATTAATTTCTGGCAGGATTACAAAAGTACAATTCAATATATGTTGGAGTTGTTTGAAATCACGTAAGTGGTAAAGTTAGCTTGTTGAATCGGGAAGTCCACAAACTCATCCGTGATCTGATCTGAGTCTGACTCTTGAACTTTCTAGACAGAGTACTTTGACAATTTATATATTTTCTTGCCATAACACGCCTTTATGATGTTATTTAAGAGAAAAAATATCTATCATTGGCTGTGTTTCAAATCTATTAACGCACTTTTTAAAATTTTTTAAAAGTTAAAATTTGTTTAAATGTTTTTTTTTTATGTTAGCAAAGTGAAAATCAGAATTTTGTTGAGTTAAATGGTAATGAGGTTTGTGTAAAGTAATAATAATAAATTTAAAAATATGGATTTTAGACTCAGTAATAGATTTAATAGGTTTATAAATACTGTTGATTTACAAAAGAATTTATTTTATTATATAAGTAGATTGAACGTATAACCAAATGAAACTATGAACTAGACTAACACTAGACAGGATATTAGGTAACTATTATAAACTAGCTGTTACCGTTGTAGTAATATATATCGATAGCTGTTACCCACGGGCTTCACCCCGTTTGACTTCATAGGTCACCATTGATTGGTTAAGTTAAGCTGAAATAATCAAAACAGAATACAGTAATACAAACAAATAATCACGCCTGATTTTAATAAGGCAATAAATTGATAGAATAACAAACAAATAAGTACAGATGAGGTATTTTTAACATTAGGTGTATGGATTGTTCCCTTTAGAAAGGAATTACGACCTTAAAGGGCAATTTATGAAATAATGGATAGTTTTGCGCAAGCTTTCTCGTCTTGACGTAAATTTTAAGTCTATGGTTTATGGGGGGTGAGACTTTGAGTTTTCTCAAAAGTTCATGGGTTTTTTGGGATTTATATATGGATTCCTATACTAACCTGTTAAACCAAAAATAAATATTATACGACATCATTTTAACAGATGAATATTGAGTAATTCAGGATATAGAACATGTCTTATATTGTCATACAATGAAAGCCTAATACTAACCTAATTAGGGGAGCGAGCTGGTCTAGTGGCTAGAGCGCGGGACTTCGGTCCCTGGTTCGATCCCCGCCAAATCACCAATGGATTTTATCTAAGTGATAGTGCCGCAACCCCTAGGTCTAGCCTGAAGTAATGTACAAAACAATCCCGGGCTCGTGCCTAGCGTCTTAGGACGAAAAATACAGCTGATATATTTTAGGGATTAAAGCTCTGTGTGATAATAAAACTGTATAAATACAAATGATATCAATATAACAACAGTAACAACATCTAAATGGATAAAAATCTTCACTGTGATTACTATGCCTAGTAGTACAAAACATCAACTAATTACTCTCGTCACAGAAGTCTATATTAATTTTATGAGGTGAAATACTCTTTGAAAGGATGTTTCATTTCTGCGTATTTCACAGTCTTTATTCGAAAGACATTTGAAAAGCTTTTTACGGAAACATTCCATCAGCATAAAAGTTCTCAGGATAAATCTGTGTTACCCTAAAACGCGTGCTTTAAACTTTATCCCTCCCCTTCTTTTCATACCCAATATTATCGGTTTATTTGGTTTTGTTTACTGTTTTTCATCATATATTTTCAGAAGCTGTAAAGATTTAAGTTTATTTTTATTTTCAGTTAATTATAGGCTTAACATAAAATTTCATAGTCTGTCGTACACGTGCTTCAATGTGTTTTACCACAGAAAAACTTTACTTAAAAAATACGTTTTGTAGATTGTTGTCAGTATTTGAATATTTGCATGGTAGTTGAATTAAGTATATGAAGTAAAATTGTATACATTTTATTTAATAAAGCACATGACGAGCTATGTAGTTGTGTTCGCAGAGACTAGAATACATAGTCTGTCTTCTCTGAATGTTAACTGAAGTGAACGAACAGTTAATTTAAAACCTTGTTTTTTTAAATTAAAAGTTCTATTGAATACAATAGGCCTATATACCGTATTTCCAACCGTATAACCCACTTTATATCGCATTACCTCTAATTACTAACATTAGGTGCACACTCCACTGGTACTAACCAACGGAATTATTTTCAGACTATGAATTTGGTTGTATTATTTTAATATTTGAAGTTTCTTTTTGCGGTCTTTGCCAATTGGTTTGCTTTAGTGCATGACGAAGAATGGTGGTTTGCCATTTCGTCTTTAAAAGCTTTTATTCTCTTAAACAGAACCCCGAAGACCTTTTTATCCAAGGATTCCATCAGCATAAAACTCCTAAAATCTAGGGAGGCCTAAAAGCACGCACTTGGGTTAAGTCCAAGGCATTTTAACATAAGAGCGTTATGGTATAAAATTGTGCTGTGAAGGAAAACAGTAAGCTACATATATTAGTTGTTTGAAGACTTCGACGATCATGAGTTGGCCTATATGTTATTTAGGGGATTGTTCTAGACACTTTCTATACTTATACAAAGCCTTAATTGCCTTATTTTAATTGACGATCAACTAATTGGTTAAATTTTGTGTAAGGGACGAGACTTAAATGAGTTTTTTTTACGATATGAGATTATGCATGGAAAAGTGTACTATATTTAAACCGACTTTCTGACCATCAGTAATAATTTTTTTTTTTACTTGTCTACCTTTGTTTGTGTTGTTCTATGGTTTTATGTTTTGCCGTAGTAGAGACGAGGACAATACTACAATTTCGACAGTAAACACAGTTAGTACCCTTGGTGCTATCTTTTTTAGCTGTTTTTGTGATAATCTTGATAAATGTTAGCTACGACATGTTGTGAAATCATTTTTACTAGTCGCGATAGAAAAGGCTACAATAATCATAAAATCATATACAGTACATGCCTTGTATACATGTAACTTTCGACAATTCTTAAACTTTTACAAATATTGTGTAACCACAAAATTCGCTAGGCTTTTCGTGGGATTGCTAATTAGCAACTGTTTAAACTATGAGAACCCATAAAGTTCTTTACCATGAATGATTTTACTACGACTAATTGACCATTATTAAACATACTTTAATATAGTAATAAACTCTATCTACAATTTTAATATTGTCTAAAGGGTTTGTCACTCTTCGTTAAGATATTCGAAAGAGATTACGGTAATAAAGAATTTCCTTGGAAGCTGGGCAGTGCTGTAAATGATGTTGACAGTTTATATTGACAGCTACCGCGTCGTTTTTAGAACGGGTTCCGTACATTAGACAATATATATTTAATGTACACGTTTAATAATTGTATATATTCACAATATATGTTTAGCTACATACATGAATGAAACATAAATATAATATAATATGAATATGAATATATTAAAGTATTAAAGTTTTTGTGTGGTGATAAAACTTAGGATATGTTTTTAAATTAGGCCTTATCGTAAATTGGACAAAATTTTATTTCGATGCATATTTTTCTATATTATAGTTACGATATTATGTTCATGTTTATGTCTGAGTAACTAATTCTGGCTATTAAACTGTACCTACACATACATATCGGAAACCTAGTTCAATACATATCAGGTACAACTGTATCTTTATGTAATTGCTATTTTATTGTTATATTATGCTTAACGTCCGCAATATATTTTTCTCTGTATTTTCAGTAAAAAACATTTTAACTTTACTTTAGATCAAATGGATCGTACGTTGACACTGAAGGAAACAAGGAAAAGTTCAAAACTATTTGTTTACTAGGAACCAAAGGGTCAGTGTAAGACTTTCCGGTCCTGTTGTTGCTGGAAGACAACCAAAGGCTTCCGGTGCTTTGTGTTCTGTTGACAACTTTTTACAGGAAACCTTTCTACAACTTTGTACCAGGGTTGACTGACCAGACAAGACAGCCTCTTCCCCAACACCACTTTGAAAATTTAGTTAATTGTGCGATAAGTTTACTCAAATAAATGGAGAGACTATTGTTATAAATCGTATTTGTAGTCGTACGTAGTATTCCAAACCCTCTGGAAAGAATCCATATGCACATAATTTGTTTTTCGTTGGAACAAATACATTTCACCGTATTATAAACACGAGCACTTCTTGTCCAACTCTGTCGCTTTTTTAATTTTACGTATATTAAATGTTTGGTGTTTATTTTGACTTCCAAAAAAGCTATTATGGTAATATATTTTTATTCATTTTTACAAAGTAGGCCTACCTTGGCTTTTGAATTAAGTACTTGTTTACACAACAAATCAAATCAAATACCTTTGATATAAAAGTTTATATGTTATACATTTTTTGCAGCTCTGCTTGGTAATTAAAATATTGCATTGAAAACTCGTTTCCTAGAAAAATTGTGGTTTCTTTAATTCAACGATACAGTTTTGTAAGTTTGTATTGACTACTATATTACATTTTTTGTAATAATTTAAAGAATAGTCATTTTTACAATTTTGATATTAGTTTTACTTTTGTTTTCTTGACATATAAAATAGCAATAAACTATAAAAATATAATAGAAACACATTTCGTGCAAATGTTTGGCGTTTGGGACAGACGACGGAGGTTTAATGAAATTCCAGAACGCATGTTTACAGCGTTAGTTTTCATCTAGGGATAGTTTGGAGCCAACCATCAATGTCGTTTGTAAGTCATTACAACATTTGAGACTTGTCTTTTAAATAAAATAGTTTAACGTTGGTTTATCTATAAAAGATACATTTTGTGAGTTCCGCTATTACAATATTAGATAATCATCAAAATATAAGTTATATAAATTATATAATATAATCTTAAAATCTTTATAAATTAAATATAAAGTTCTTGTCAGGCTCCTTTCTTCACTTCGTAATGAAGTTTGCACAAGAACGTTTGATGAAACAGCAGGCCAGGATTATGAGAAAATAATAAAGATATAAAACCCAGGAAGGATTGATGAGATTTTTAATAATTGTTGATGACCTGATATTCACACATAACCAAACTGTATGACATTTTACGGCTAAAATGCTATCGGAAACTATTATACATATACTAGGAATTTCAACTGTTTAAATTTTAACTGTCATTGGTTTTTCATCTCTTAGTATTTTTGATTAACGTTTTAGTTTATTTATTTTTTTTTTTTTGGATGTTCCTTCTGCTGTGTAGTGTTTCGTAGGCTTCTTCTCACAGCAGATTAAGTTCTTCCTTTGATATAAATATTTGATAAATATTTTTGTTCAAAGTAATTGACTTCTTTCAAGACTTTTATAAATTTATAATTGGTTTATTTTATACAATTACTTAGTTTGGATATTTTTTCTTCAACGATAAAATAATATCACCAATACTGGAAACTATTACTACCGTACTAAAAATATTACTTACGGGTTACCAAGTCACGTAATTAATTGATATTCATATTTTTTGTCAATTATTCAACTATATTGAATGTGACGGTATTTTATTCATTTTCGTCGGAGTTTTAAACATTGATTTCAGATATTTAGTTAAGTGAATTATTAATTTGATAGAGATTTTTTATTTTTTCAATACTATTAGTAATGTATCTTCTAAAAACATCAAATAATATCACATCCGTGTATTGTTTAGATATTTTTTGACAATCAAAACTAACTTGAGATCAAGAAGAAAAAAACACATTTGCTATCACCAATCATGCTATCTATATGAACTCCAGTAAAGTTGAACCACCACTGACAATTAGTTTGTTGAATTATATTATTAATACAATCCCACAGCTGTAACACCCTATAACAGTGTTGCATGTGTTAAACAACAGCCCCTGTCAGTCAACGCCCTTGTACATGTCCGCCCAGTGCTGTCACAGCTACATGGTTCAAACCATGTCGTGTTATGTAGCATAGAACAACTGTTGCAATAATATGATGTTTGTAATGCATCACCACTTATGAAAGTAATTTTAATTTCATCTTGATTATTTTTGTCCTTTTTGTTGAAACTTCATAAATATTTATTATGCTGCTCCTGCAATGTGTTATTGAGAGGTCTCGGGTGGCGTCACGCGTAATGATAAATAGAAAATGATTGCTTAAAAAAATCAAATACAAAAAACGATCAGCTGATTCTTGATTCTTTGTAGTGTTTGGGTAGTATTGTGATCCCCGCTTTCGAATAACTTACACTTCATCCTAATTTACACCTCTAAAATGTCATGGTTGCATAGAAAAATGATTTAAATGTTGATTGAATTCTCGTTTAGATTTCAATAGAACGGAGTTTTGTACCTATAATGTCTCGCTACACAGCCTAATCATGTTTATTGTCGGAACCTGGGCTGTGACAAGAGATAAGGCACATGCTGGTCTCGTATAGACATGTGTTACTCACATTGTGGGATTTTGTTGACATAAACTGTAGAATTTTCATAAAATAAATATTTTTTACCGTGAAACATTTTTACTGTGTCTAGCCTAATTTGTAAAATATTGAAGTATAAGTTTAATGAACCAATAATAAAGGGTTTTTAGTAATAACATTATATGTTTTGGCAATTTCTCTTCCGATTTGAAAAACATGGTGGACATGTCTTTGATATATGATGAATATAATACTGCAAAAAGTATGAGAGGGTATTTGTATTAGGAATCTAAATTTGCGAACTTTATTTAGAATTATTTAGTAATATTTTAAAGATAGTAAGAAAAATAAGTACTCAAGTGAAACTTGCAACTACTACATATCAGG
Source organism: Macrosteles quadrilineatus (assembly GCF_028750875.1). NCBI lineage: Eukaryota > Metazoa > Arthropoda > Insecta > Hemiptera > Cicadellidae > Macrosteles > Macrosteles quadrilineatus. Next base: position 46,937,027 of record NW_026542597.1, read on the forward strand.
ATTTTACTTTTTGCTAAGCGAAAATGCTGTAATATTGTAGCTGTGTACGTTCTAAAGTTTTGCTTTTATTCAATGAGGTTGAAAGCAGTTTAGTCTGTCAAAAAGCAGTAAAATGTTTTTTGGCGAATCCATTAAACAGTCATAAAAATGTTGATGAAATAAGATTCAAATACATTTCGTCAACGCAAATAACTCAGTCTACTTGGCAGACATTTGAAAAGCTTTTTATGAAAACATTCCATCAGCATAAAAGTTCTCAGGGAAAATCTGTTATTGGTTAAAACGTGCGCATTAAATTTTACCCACTCCCCTTTCCTTTTTTACTACCTATTAAATATTTATCTAAAATTATGTTTTACTTCTTCAAGATCTTCGACAGAAGTGGGTTTTCGTAATATTTTATTTTTGTAATTACTGTTTTAGTTTAGTGATAATAATTTTGTCTACTTCATTTATTGTTATGCCTAAACATGGCTTTTTTAATTAATGGCTAAAAACTAGTTACTTTCTCCCCCTATACCATAGTATATGTAGAAAGTATTGTTTTCGTCAAAATTTTCGAGTTTGAGTTTTGAGTGGATATATTCGTTTTGGGTCCCCCTGGACCCAAAAAAGTGGTTTTCGAAGTGATGTCTGTGTGTGTGTGTGTGTGTGTGTGTCTGTGTGTCTGTGTGTCTGGATGTGTACAGAGCTAGAGACTACACCTGTGGTCCGATTTCGATGAAATTTGGTATGTAGGTTCTAATCCATGGTATCTCCAGGCGTTTTTTTCATTTTTTGAAATTTTGATTTTTAATGGGGTTTTTCCCATAAAAAACCGGAAAAATCGGATTTTCTCAAAAATGGCCCTAACGATTTTGATAAAAATTTAGTATGTTGTAGCCCTTTAAATTCTGAACAAAATGGTACAAATCCCATTTCTGTAAAAATTACGGTTCAAAAGTTATGGTAAATTATGTTATTTTCCCATAAAAACCCCATAAAATAACGAAAAAATAGGATTTTAGACAAAAATCCGGTTTTGATTTAACATTGTATGTTATGGTCCTTACAATTGTGATAGTTTTTTTTCATTTTTTAGAAATTTTTATTTTTAATGGGGATTTTCCCATAAAACCCCATAAAATAACGGAAAAATAGGATTTCCCCAAAAATGGCCTGAACAATTTTGATAAAAATTTAGTATATTATAGTCCTTTATATTCTGAAGAAAATTGTACAAATTCCATTTCTGTAAAAATTATGATTCAAAAGTTATTGTAAATTATGTTATTTTCCCATAAAAACCCCATAAAATAACGGAAAATCAGATTTTTCCAAAATTGGCTCGAACGGTTTTGATAAAAATTTAGTATGTTATAGTCCTTTAAATTCTGAAGAAAATTGTACAAATCCCATTTCCGTATATTTACTCCCACCGCTTACTTACGATAAAGGTTGTTGACAAGCTTATGGGAGAAAGTATGTGTCAGAATGCTAATACCGTTTATTTTTTGTTGTTTTCCATCAAGTGGTGGGTTGTCGATTCTTAATTCTTAATTTCAATTTTCCCAACGATTGTTTTACTAACGTTACCAGAAACAATATTCCACGCACAACACTTTTTCTAAAAAATTATTTTTTTTAATTTAAGTTTAAAACAGCCTTTGAGAAGGTTAGGTTATTTTTACGTTTAAAACAATACTTTTAAATCATACAGTTGTTCAAAAATAAGTGTCAAAACTGCAACACAGTAAAACAGATGAGCTAATACATCACTTTAAAAAAATTTTGTAAGAATAAAATTGGTAAGATTTTCAATATGCCACACAATTTTGTTTCAACAATGTTAGAAAGCTAAAATTTCGCAAAAAAAATTCAAAAACTACTAGATAAATTGTGTAAAGTTTTAAATCTGTTGGTGTATAAACGGAACCCCACCGTGGGTTTATTGCCCCCACCCTGTGTATTGCGTAATACATTTCGAATTAAGGGTGTAAATATTCAATTTTATGTTTAAATAATTTCCAAATCTTTATTTGCAACTAATGACCCAATTTTGCAAGATTCGTTGCTCAAAAGAAACATCACAAGAACAGCAAATTATGAGAAGATAACTGAGATATAAAGACCCAGGAAGGATTGATGAGATTTTTAATAACTGCTGATGACCTGCACTGATGTACAGGCTCATCCCACCACAGATGGGTTTGGCCATTTTATATTTGGATCTGTTCCTAAAGAAAAAAAACTTTCATGTTTTTTCATCTCTTAGTATTTTTGATTACATACCATTTAATGTTTATACCTACGATATAATAATATGTTAAAAAATGTTTTTGTTTAGATTTAAAGTGTTCGATTTTTATTCACCATTATACTTTACTTGTCCCTTAATAAGTTTGGGTTCCGGCTATGTAGGTGATCAGTTATTGTTGATCCGATAACAACAATTTTAAAACATAATGTGGTATGTATGATAAGCATCAACAAATGACGTCACTGGCCTGAATCTTATTCCAAGTATACACGTATTATCATCGTTTGGAATTTATATTTTTAACCTTTTTACAGCTCCATTAAAATATTACTACAAACATTTAATGTTTACTTTCCTGTTGGTGACGTCATTGTGCGTGTGATGTCATTGATCCATACCGTTACTGTTTTAATATCCGTGATTGGTAGTATATTGGGTGCATGTAAAAATGTGACGCTAGTAGGTAGTCCACAATGTCCCAGAATCATTGTAAACAGATTTCCTTCTGTTTAAGAAACTTGTTATTTGGAGGATTTCACCATCAAAAATAAGTTACTTTTAGCTGTCTCTTATTGTTAGTTGTTAGACCATACCAATCCTCCACAACATAACTTCTCCTATGCACATATCTTTGTAATTTTGAGCAATCGCCATAAAATGAATTCCTTTAACAAACAAAATGTGAACAGAAGTAGAAAATTATTGTTTAATTTTTATCATCCTGAAAAACTGTCATGAATTTAAGAGCAATGAAGGATTGTTGGAAAACTTGGTTAACTGGAACGGTCCAGTTCCCCATAGTGATTATGTTCTGTTTAAGTATAATAGAAACTGGATTAAGATATTCACGGATAGATAAATTGACAACCACACTAAAATACCATAGTGCAAAGTTGAGTCAATGAAAAATGTTTACAAATTGTTGAATTGGATGAATTTGACAATAGCTCCGTAACTCCCACTTGACAACTGAATTAAATTAACCGCAGTTTTATTAGGGTTGTGTAATTAACACAGTGTGTATTGGGGCATCACTTTTTACCAGATATTTTGTTCATATATCCAAATATAATACCTGACACCGGATAGCAAAAGTGAACTAAAGTAAATATCCAATAGATAAAGCAATATTTTGCAACACTATAAACAAACAAAAAACCCCCAAAGTGTGATAATGTGTTATTGGACTAAGGATAGGGTTTAGAGTTTGTTTACATATGTTGACATTATACCCTTTACTCAATATTTTACTTATCAAATTGGATACAGTAGTTAATGGTTAGATGTGCTTGATGTACCGGTAGGTGGATACTTTGTAACGAAGAGTGTACAAATGATATTGCACAAGTTAAGTTGATCATGAATGGTCCTTTTAGAAATTGGATACACCCCAACTCCAGATCTTTAACGTTTATCTGCCACAGACATGTTCTGTGTTGAGGGTCAGGGTAGAATTGGACAACATCCAACGTACAATGCCACTCTGATTCTTAGTAATTTAATCATCAATAATAACCTGAAGCCATCATAACTTTTACTAACTTAATGGAGATGATTTAATGCACTTCAATTTTAATATGCCTGTAACAAGCACTATTTGGCTAGTTTTTTTAATTTTTTTTTTTGTTATATTTTGGAGCCACAATTTTAAAGATAATCGAGGTGTATTTTTGTGGCAAAAATGTGAAGCATTAAGATTAATAAATTGTACTGTATACATTAATCAAAAAGAATATTTGAACAAAAGGTGTTAAAAAAAGAACACAAATATATACATGAAAAAACTTGCACCCAGTTAACATGCTGAAATGAAATTCCCATTAGTTTGTGGTTATCCCAAAAGTTGTATTAAATTGTATATTTAACCGTACTTATTTTCTGTTATGTTTGTACCACAGCTTTTATGCTTTGATTAAGATCATATACAGTCATGTGTAAGCACGTTTAATAACAAGGCTTACTAGACTACACAGGGTGATTTTGTAATTTAAAGTTTGTTTTACTGGTAAATGTTATCAGTTGAGAATTTAATCACACAACTCAACTGAAGACTTGGATCGTAAAACGGGTCCTGGAATTTCATTTAAAGCGAGTTAGTAACCTCAAAATGTTTACACTACAGATGACTCAGTACTGACAAATAATTTGAAGACTCTGTTCTTACATCATAGCATTTTTTTTTTTTACACTTTAAGTAAGTAATTTTATTTAAATTATTTCAAATCTATTTTTGAGTAATTTAACTTCTTTTTTTTACTCCAGTTTCTAATACAATTAATTGTGTATCGTTGTAAATATGTCAATTTGTGTCTTTGTATGTATGCTTCAAGAGGTGACTGGAGCTTTTAGATAAATCCTGAAACTACTCTCACTACAAATATAAGTTATGTAGTTACTTCTTCTGTAGTAAAGACCAACAAGATTCTTGATAAATTTGAATGTTTTGTGAAACTTTTAAAATGTTTCTATAAAATATTTCCTAGCTTTTAAAACAAGCGCTTATTAAACAGTTAAAAGATTATGTTTACAAAAGGGAATACAAAAGCAATGCAGTACCCGGAGATAGCCCCTGATTATTTAACAAACAAAATTATGTCCTTTGGGAGGGCAAGCAAATAGTCCAGCTTAACCAGTAAGCACTAACAATTACAACAGACAACACAAATTATGCTTTCAGATATTTTTTATACACAAACCAAGAAAAAGTGTAATGACACTGGTAATGACCTATTTTTACACATTTAAGTACGGTAACCATAAACTTTCAAGAAATTTATCATGGTAAAACATGTATATCTAGCTTCTTTACCAAATACTCCAGAGGAATGAAAACAAATTTGTAAACATTACATGAGGTAAGAAGTATTTGAATAACCATTGCAAACAATGAAATATATTGTACAGGATTTTTTACTATAATGCAGATATGAGAATAGTTGGTTTCATCATGTAAATTCACTCTGGTTTTAACACAAACATATGGTATCTGGTAGCAGGAGGTTACTCAGCCAAACTGTCCAGAGGATAGATTTATTGGATAATCTTGGCACACATAAGTTTCCTTCCACCAGCAAATGGTGTGTGTTCTATTTTGTATACCCAAACTGGGTTCAAAATTAATGTGTTTCAAGGTATTATTCGGTTAAAATGTTAGAATTGTCTTTAAATAAACAAGTTAGCTATTTTTAATAATTTGTACTTCTGTGTGCTGAGATTATGTTTGTGACTTGCATATAACATATGTTTGTTGATATGCATACATATGTTGTTGCATATGTTTGTTAAGGTCGATTTGCATATATCAGTTACGGTACGTCACAGTTCACTAGTTCAGACATATCAGTCAAGTCACAGTCAACCAAAATATTATTTAATGGATTTTCTATTGCGCTATCTACAATCATCCATTGCAGTTCCTTCAGTCACTGTGCCGGCGTGCGTCAGTCAATTTCAGATTTCTTTTCACCGATATTTTGGGATTGTTCGGACACCTGACGTACGTGTTTGAGGTTAGAAAATAGTACTTTTTTAAATTAAATGATAAATGTTATAATAAACATATTAAATTATCGTGTTTATAATTTAAGTAATGTTTGTAATAATCAACAAGACAGACGATGACAATTTGATAGAATATTGTGTTTTAATAAACACTTTTGACTGTAACAACACTGTAAATAAAGTGACGGAAGAGTGACTGAAACCAACTGACTTACAGTATGTTGTCTGGGGAATTGCAGATGCAACTGGTACTGGACTGTAACGGAACTTTGACTGAACTGGTATGTGTGAATTGACCTTCAAACTATTTGTAAAACGATTTTGATAATTACGGTATGGTGTCATTACTGTTACACCAATGTAAACATTTATGAGTTATGGAATGGTTTATTTTACAATGAATTTGAGAAGAACAGTTTGTACATGGAACAAATTATCTTTCAGCTAGTTTTATTGATTCGTGAGATCTCCTATTGAAAAATGTACCTCCAACGACCAATATATTTGTCATAAACCAACTTCCACTTACAACAATCTATGCAAGTAGTATTACTCAACAAAATGGCTGTAAGCTATACTTTTGCATCAACTTGGGTCAAGAAGGCCGCTGCTACACTTTCCGTTATCTGTTGCGCTTCAGAGTGTAAGCCACGACTGGCAAGTAAAAAAATGAAAAATTAAAATGAAAAATGGATTTTGCCGCGATCTCGGCTTCTGCCTTTTTTTAACAACGATTATTATTACTGTGGTTTTAATTTTTTTTTATTATTTCTGTTAGCCATTTGGCTAATCGGCTATTCAGATAGCAGGAGTTTGGATAATTGGAGTTCTAGTGTAATTTCAAAATCTGTAAAACCCTTAAAACCTTTCAAAATATGTTTAACTACTTTATAAAAATTAATAACCATTCTTTTAACGGTAATAAACAAAACTAAATTAAGACAAAAGCAAAGATTTATTGGTAGAATATAACATTTAAGAAAATATACTTATATAAACAACAAGAATATAAATCTATAATAAATTAAGGCAAATTCACAAATTGACAATTCAACAAGCTTAACAGATCTGTTAGTTATAGCTAAAAGCCTTTAACAAATGTTATATTGACACAACCTCAATACACAGTTATGATTATATTTCTTGATTCATTACATCACAGTAATAATTGTGCAATTACAAGCAATAGCTTAGCAAAAGTGATTTATTACCTGAGTAGCCATATAAATTAACTAAAAAAAATAAAGTTGTAAATAGGAAACATTTTGATTCAATTTTTCAAGTGGCACTATAAGCTACACAATATTCTAATTTTAAATAATCTTACATGCAAAAAGGTAAAAAATGATAACTAGTTTTTGAAAATTTATAAAAGTTTCTTGTGTGAAAATTAAGTGGAATGTATTAATCAATAAGATATTATGAGTTATGTATAGTAGGGGTACCAACATTACAGCAAGTTTAATCTTGTCTTTAGTGTTAACTGAGTTTTAAATAAATAATACCAAAAAGCCACAACTGCAGACTAAAGTACAAACCGAAGGAGAAATCAATATGAAATGCATAGAACCTGAGTTGTATTGAGCAGAATTTAGTGGAAAATAAAACGCTAGTCTTTCAGTAATTTCAGATTGAATGGCACTTTTAACATACACTTCTAGTTCTTAGCAACCAGGCACTTCATATTTCTACAAAATGTATTGCTTTTGAAATTAACTTGTGATTTATGTCTATTAAAAATGTTCCACAATGATTGGGAATCATGTCTTTGTTTTCTCGCTCTTGTAAAAAAAAAAAAATCTATTGTATATTCACTACAACTACAAATATTTGAAAGGTTAACAATACTTCACGTCCTACAGTCTTTCATTTTATAATAATTGTATCATTGTTTTCATACCAAAATACTGTTTTAGCAAAATTAATATATTAATACACGCATAAAAAATTAAAAGTACCCAGTTGTTCTCAATAGTTAGTTGAAAACGTCGTCATAAACAAATTATTATGTTTAAGTATATTTTAAGTAACTTTGTAAATTTTTAACTACAACTATAAAGTTTTAAAGATACTTGCCTAGCTAATGTGTAAATAAAATACATTTTTGTTGCATATTTAACATTAAAACTATAACGCATACCAAACTTAAAAAAAAACATACATATTTATAAGTCACAGCAGCTATTTCCTTGGAAATATTTAAAAATCTTTTTCCTTTAAGCAGTTAATTGTCTAGATTTATGTCTGAGCCATTTTAGTAAAAATGTATGTTTTGCTTCATATGTATGATTGCTTCATGCTTGTATGATTTCAAATGTATTAGTGCTGAATGGATACTTTTGCTGAGAGGACCATAGAGACGGTCCAGATTAATTAGAGCACAAATGTTTTAAGTTTAAACAGGAAACCATTAACCATTAGACCCATATGAGTTGTTATCCCTAACATGCTTTGAACACATTGTGCAGTAGAGTATCACTAGCAGGGCACCTTTAAGAGACAAGTGCTAGCAGCACTTTCTTGTAGTCACCAGATGTATCCCCCTGCAAACATTTACAATTTAGATTTAGAATATATTTTAAAGTAAAATCAACAATTTAAAAAAAAACTCTTTTAAAATATCAATGTCTTTAGAGTAGAAACATCACAGAAGACGAAGATGATGTCTCCGCGACCTGATCACGAATTGACGATATTACCTTGAGTTATTCTTGATTGAAAATCTTAGGTTGGCTCACTTTTAGTTATATAATACAATTTTATTTTTTTATTTTGACCAAAGACTGACATGGTGTCTATGGGCCATAGGAGTAAATAATGAGAAAAGTTTGTATTTTCCTTAGAATAAATCTTCATCTGGCACAGTTTTTTTCCAAAAAGTAAGATTTGTAATTAGAATATTGAAAGTATTTTTTAGATTTAGAATATATTTTAAAGTAAAATCAACAATTTAAAAAAAAACTCTTTTAAAATATCAATGTCTTTAGAGTAGAAACATCACAGAAGACGAAGATGATGTCTCCGCGACCTGATCTCGAATTGACGATATTACCTTGAGTTATTCTTGATTGAAAATCTTAGGTTGGCTCACTTTTAGTTATATAATACAATTTTATTTTTTTATTTTGACCAAAGACTGACATGGTGTCTATGGGCCATAGGAGTAAATAATGAGAAAAGTTTGTATTTTCCTTAGAATAAATCTTCATCTGGCACAGTTTTTTTCCAAAAAGTAAGATTTGTAATTAGAATATTGAAAGTATTTTTTAGATTTAGAATATATTTTAAAGTAAAATCAACAATTTAAAAAAAAACTCTTTTAAAATATCAATGTCTTTAGAGTAGAAACATCACAGAAGACGAAGATGATGTCTCCACGACCGTGGGAGATGATCTCGAATTGACGATATTACCTTGAGTTATTCTTGATTGAAAATCTTAGGTTGGCTCACTTTTAGTTATATAATACAATTTTATTTTTTTATTTTGACCAAAGACTGACATGGTGTCTATGGGCCATAGGAGTAAATAATGAGAAAAGTTTGTATTTTCCTTAGAATAAATCTTCATCTGGCACAGTTTTTTTCCAAAAAGTAAGATTTGTAATTAGAATATTGAAAGTATTTTTCTTAATGCCATTAATTTTAGAGAAAATTAGTGAGTAATTCCTGCCTGACAAAACGAGAGTACACATGTCTATAATAAAGATGGATAAAGAAGAATATGAAAGTTTTTTGTCTTTAGAACCTATTCTGTAGCAAATTTAAGCTCTTAAGAAAGTCAACAGTAATTACTACAAAAATGTTCTGTACTTACGGAAATGAAGCTCTCCAGTGTTTTGCCGTACTTTTCCTCAAAAGCGCGTTTGATGTCCCCGAGGTCAATCTCAGAGCGAGAGACGATGATGCGTATCAATGTCTTATCCTTGGTGCCTACTCCAGCCATTGAGTCATGCAGCCTTTCAGCAAAGAATCCAACCTTGCTCTTCACACACCTTGCTGTATAAAACCAGTGACAACTCTTGAGTGGACAAAAACACTAGAACTTCATTTCTAACTCAACAATGCAAGGAAAGTAAATGAGATGTTAAAGAATGAGGTCAACTCAAAGGATTGAATACTGTTCACTGACAACGGTTTAGCCATTGAGAACAGACATTAAGTATGTCTAGCAAATGTAAGAAGAAAAAGATTGTGGGGGGATATTGCTAGGAACTTTCCCACAAGTGATAGTCTGTTATTGATCCCCAAGAATCACATCACTAACCACAGCTCTCTTGGTAAACCATGACTCACAAAGAATTGAAAATGTTTTTTGTCCGTCACAGTAGAAGAGTGGACTGTAGGTCCAAACTGTTGACAGGATAAATAAATGAACTGTCAGTTGTCTATTTAGGCAGTTATATCTATATATTAATGGATATTTGACATTCTTCACAAGACCAATAAATTATAGTGTGAAAGAAGGAAACTGTAGTCATAATTATCTATCTATTATATTATTAAAGTGATACAATCAAATTTTATGTAAAAGGTTAAGGTGTAGCTTAGAGTGTGTAGATTTGCCGAAAAGTATTGATATATGGACGAATTTCCTAAGGGCTCTGCCCCACAGGCTGATTTGCAAAGGGCTACGCCTGGCATGCTTCCAATGATTAAATGATTTAATTTAATTTAGTTAATGAAACAGCTGGTCAGTACAATAAACTGGTGTTTGTTTATTTACTCGAAAAAGATATTTTTGAAGCTTTATGTAGATTGAGGAGGGTTATGTTTGGTTTTAAAGTGAGGTTGTATACGTTTTGTAAACTATTGCTTAAAGTTTCAATTTTTAATTGATATAAGCTACATGTGAGGAGGCTTGACAAAAATTGAAGAATTATGGTAAACATGTCATTCATGAAGCATCAATATGAAGCAATTGATGCTATTGCTACACTAAGGCATGTTGTCATATTCTTATGGATCTATTAACATCAAAAGCAGGGGTTTGAAAGTAAGTAGTTTTACACTTTTAAATCAGTTTATATATTTTCAAATTAAATCATAGTGTTGCTGTATTTTAAAACACACATCAGCACCACTGTAATAGCTCTCTAGGTCACATTTTCTTCCCGTTGCAAAGCACGGGTGTTCTGTATTTAATTAATCATTACTATATTTATCATCATAATTATTGTTCAATTAGTGGTAGCTTATTTCCAAACCAAATCTGTATTTTTAAATCTCATTTCAATTTCATTAAGTATTGTTGTATCAAATGTTAGACTCTCACTCACACAAGCCTACATAAAACACACACACTATCTCGGCTGTGTTGCGCGATGCAGGACGAATCCTATTGGTTAAAAAATGTGGCGTGATATGGACATGGATAAATTTGCGGCACCCCTCTAAGAAACATTGAGGTAGCGTCCCTTCCCCCTCCAAAAATAATGTTCAGTTGAAATGTAACTCTCCTCGGCTGAATACGTGCATTGCGCCGTATTTCGTTAGTCTTTCTCTATTTATAAACGTTTACCGCTAAAACCGCTTCTCGGACTCTCTACTGCTCTTTTATCGTTCTTCACGAACAATTAATAAAACTTTCTTGACGTTAAACTATGTAAAAGGTGTTTTTTTTAATAAGTTATCGCTGCCGCCGCTAAGCAGTTTCCGTCCGCCGCGTCTTCGTCGCGAGTACCAGGAACTTGTGTCAAGTGCCAACTTTAGTGGATTAGGATTACTGGATTCCCCACAAGTGATCCCCAAAAGTGTGCACACTTCCCTCATCTCTACTCAATCTACAAGTTGGCTACCCTCTTCCCAAGACGTCGTCTTCCGCCATCCACTCACGGCTTCCACCCATGTGCCACCTCTACTCTCTAGTGTTTCTTGTTACTCTTCACCCTTGGATTATTGGTGAGTCATATATTACCCTCTTTACGCCCCAACGGGTATAGCAGCCTTTTAAACATTACATTATTGAAACAATATTACAGCTGTCTCATAGCGATTCATAGACTTGCCTCAATTGAAACCCTTCCACAGGGAAAAAGATGTTGAACAAACTACCTAATAGTATTAAATCAATTATAGCAACTTTTGAACATAAAAAAAGGAAGTTACAAAATTGCTCATTGATGAAATGTACTAATATTATGATTTTTTTTATGTTTTGTTTGTATAATTTCTGAGCATTTTGTTTTGGTCGTGTAATGGAGGGTAGGCTAGGCAAGCTAGGTTGATGACCTGGGGTCAGGCCTTGCTACCTCGGAAGCGTGCTGGAGGTGTTTTTGTAAACACTGAGGGCTTGCACTCAGTAGCTATCGGGTTCAATAAATAGGCCCCCTGAGGTAGAGCAAGTGGTCAGTCGGCCAGGGCAGGGTGGCCAGAGGTGTTGAGTGAGTACTGGTTGCTCTTAGGGTTAGGCCCTTTAGCTGGGAGTTTTGTAAGGGGAAGTACTATTTAAAAGGGGGTTAAGAGTTAAAGAGGGAGTCGTGTGTTTTGTTGGATTTAAATAAGGGGATTTGGTTTAGATTTTTTGATTGGTAATACAGTACGTGCAATTGCCGTTTCATTTTTGGGGATATTATATTCAGAGTTCTAACTGCCTCCAGGACTTTTCAAAATATCCACCCATCAGTTGGTTTGTTGTTAATTGTTGTGTAGAAATAGTTGATTACCTTGGAATAATAAAGGTTTTTGTTATTATAATAGAGCTACGTCTTGACTTATTATTTCTGGGGAAATCAACCCTTAATACCCAAGTATTCTCATACGATAAATTATTAAAGCTCAGAGCAACGCCCTTATGTGACAATAGCCTAAGCAATAGAGAGGGTCTAGGTATTGTGTTCTTCACAGTTGTTATGCACTTTGATTGTTTATGACTATCTCACCCGTTTCCCAGCTCTGCTGGTTTTTGGAACATTTTGTGAAAATAAGTTGTTGACTATAAAGGGATGAGTGAGTTAAGCCAACCAAATATCTACTGATTAATAATTCTTTGCCTAAAAACATGACATAAAATAAAATTTATTTTAGTGTCAGAGGATTGCTAGGAAAGGTAGAGAAGATAGTTACAGAAAACATTCAACTGCAAGATGAGATGAGCTGATAGTTACACCTACCAATAGCAAGTAGGCCTTTCTGTATGCTGCCTGAGAACTCTTCCTTGATAGCCTTCTCAATGTCATTTCCAGAGAGTTTCTCATACTCTAGGAATGTCTCTCTCAGTTGCTGATAACTGTTGGTCACCAGAATGCGGTTGAACACTGACTCGTCAGTCCCCCACTTCATCTTTTCACCTATAAGGACAAGGGAAGTTTGACAATAAGCAGCCGTATCTTGCAAACGTCAATTAGCCTAAATCAAATTCCAGTTAAAATATATTGAACACTTCAGGGAGCACACGTTGGTGGAACAGACTGAAGCACACTATTTTGGTCATGACTGGAGGGGGAAATCCGGACGACACTCCAGGGGGGGGGGGGTGGTGAGCCATAAAACTGCAGTGGTGAGGAGTTACTTCCAAATTAATCAGCAATAAAAACTGTAAAAGTTAAATACTTGTAAGCTAATATTTATTTACCTTTACCATCTTGTTTTTTTACAATTTAATATTATTAATATGGACCGGTAGCCTACTTTTTATTTTTATTTTTAAGGTATTTAAAAGCTAAAAGGAAAGAAAAGCTGATCCAAGGACAACTTTATTCTAATGACAGACCACCTGTATATATACAATGTAAACCTTATGTACCAATAAAATATTTTTCATTCGCTAACACTTTTTTAGGACACTCTTTTCCCTAACATTCCTTAATATTTTTTTAGACTAATGCTGATGTGATCAAAAAGACTAATGAGCTCATTTTTATCTTTCAAGAATCAAGAACAATGCGCCAATAAAATACTTGGCCAATGCCAATGCGTGTGGTGGGTAGAAATCCATTGTGATAACTGAAAACCGTCACATTGATTAATATAACCTTAAAATATTTTGTAATATGGGCCTATTATAGAACAAAATTTATAAACTAGGAACATTACCTGCAGCAAACAAAGCTTCAGCATCAGCCTTAGCCTGTTCATGGTTTACGTTGGGATCTTCAGACCGATTTGCCTGCAACAAACACAATCTTATCTCTTTTTACGGAAAATGTTCAAATACACTATATTACAGTAGAACCTCTTTAATCCAAACTAATTGGGACGGGGGGTAGTTTTGGATTACAGAACATATTGGTGTTTTTACATAATAGCTAAAACGTGGCTAAAATGGATCATAATTGTTAACGGGATTTAATACAGTAGTAAACAATACTGTACATTACAATAGAAACAATTACAGAGTGTATATCAATAAATACAGTATACAATAAAGAACTACTGTACTGTGTATGGAGTACAGCAATGAGGCGTTTGGATTGTTGGACGTTCGGAGTACGGGGGTTTGGATTAAAGAGGTTTTACTGTATTCATGATTTTAATTTTGAATTATGAATAGTAGGGTAAAAAAACAACATAGAATTCTGAAAAACATGTCATCCTTGTTTAGTTAACTCACCTTTGAATGTGCTATTGGTTCATTAGTTTGATCTTCTGGTTTGAAAGTCGAGATTTCTTTGATTTTCTTTGTCGGGATTTGTCAATGCTTTGAGGCACAGTTTCAAGGTTTACAATCGGCTTAAGGTAATTATAATGTTATTGACTCAGCTGGCACAACCCATTGAACACATTACGAATGGGGTGAGTAGCGCTGCCTCCCCACTCCTCAGTACAGCCGCGCTGACTTCAACGGAGCTCCGGCGTGTCCCCTCCTTAATGTTTAATCCTCCTAGCTTTAGACTGATTTTAAAAGATTGTTTAGATATTTGAATAACTACCTGACAAAGTGAGACGCAGAGCCGTTTGAAGTGGCCAGATGTATCTCCTACTAAATCCTTCTCTAATGTTGTATTGAACACTGTAAAAACATGGAAAATTGTCATTAAAAACACAAATCAGCTACTGTTGTGTAGGTAATCAAACTATGAAGAGCATATGAGCTAAAACATATAAATGCTTTCTAAAATAAAATGTAATTCCAAGCTCAACTACCTACAGAAATTAACTAAAAATAAATTAAGTTTATGTTTACCACAAGTCTTCCTTTAAAATTACGGCGTATTTTATCTTATTTAGTGAATGAGCGCTCTTAGTAGTGATAAAATATATTAGTATATTGCTTTATTTGAGTTAGCTGACAGTGAAAATTTAAAATAATCAATTTAAACCACAATTGTTTGCCACACAAATATAGTAATGTTTAATATCTTGGACCAACAGACAGCTTATGTATAGTGGACTGTGATCAAATAGTAGTACACTCAACTCCCGATTATCTGTAATCGGCAGCTGGCGTAGCCAGGATTTCAGTTCGGTTCAGGGGGGGGGGCCTCCAGGGGGTTTGGGGGGTATGGAATACCTGCCAAGCAAAAGGGGGGTGCAGAGAAATAATTCCAAATTTGGGCTTCAACTAGAGCAATTTAAGGCCATTTTACATATCCGGGAAGCCTCAACCCAACTGTTTCCCGGTTTATCGGGAGTTAAATGTAGGCTAGGTATAAATTATAAGTTCAGTCCCCAACCATTCATGATTAAAAATATGTCTGCCCGAGAGCGTGTGTCCATTATTTTTCATCAAAGCTGAATTGGCTGATGGCTAATTAAATCTCTAACATAGAATGCAGATTGGTTGTATGTATGAACTTTATCTGAATCTTGATCTAAATAAAGAAAAAAGTACAGTAGTAATTTAATTCAAAAGGAGTAAAATATGTAGAAGAGAATTTTCATAGACTATCACTTTTCAATATTATAATATGATGGCTTAGAAGACGCTAATAAACAACCCAAAAAAAAACAACCTTATAAAATAGGCTACTTAAATTCAAATAAATAAAACTAACTTTTTTCATAAAACGCAGATATAGTTTTGATCCCATAGTTACTCAGGGTACAAAGGATTTCTATAATAGCTTCCTCATCAGTTCCAACGCCTGCCACGGCGTTATGAAGCTCTTTCGCGTAGAATGACGGAAGAGGGGTCATCAATGCAACAATCACATCTTCAAACTTTCCACTCAACTCACTCTTCAAGTCGGATAACAAGTCCTACAAACAAAATAACATTACAATAACAAATCCATATTAATTAATTCAAGTAACTTGTGAAAGTAGTAACATCTTCACAGAATAAGAAACAATTTAACAGATTTCGATAGGCCTATAAGGAAAGGAACAACTGGGGATCAACAAAATATCTGTTGGCATGATGATAGAAACCTACAAGGAATTTGAAGTTTCTTTTATGAAGGCATTTTGGGTGGTACTGTCAATTTAAACTTGCCACATGAAAAAGATCATCTTGATTTTATTATGAGAATTTGATTGATAAAAACTACCACACAGTCAGTTTTTCTACATTCATAAGATCCTAGTTAATCACTTTTATAATTTTCCCAATGACTAATGATGATGCAGGCTGAATCACAGGATATTAGTCATGATGGGTACATGAGTCAGGTTTAGTTCAATGTTTATGTCAACAAGAAGAGTGCTGATATTTCTCTAATCAGTAAAATTAAAGAATCATTTTCTGCTTTATCTAACTTGATTGATAACCCTCAATAGTGCAATGTGTATTGCAAACAGATTTTACAAAAAAATTCTTTAGATTAAATTTGCAGTTATTGGCCTATGAACATATAGGCATTAAACTATAACAGTTATATAGGCCTAAGGCTTACTTCATACTTCATACTTCTTTTCTTCATCTTTGACCAGCAGTTGCTGGATAGATTGAGTCGATACTAACTAACTAATAATTAGAACTATGCAGTCCATCGTCACAAAGAAAAATAAAAACTTAAACTTGAATTTACTGTTTGAATATTTACAGATTGGCGGCAGGATTTATGGTTTTTTGACCTCTTCAAAAAATTCTTCAATAGAGAAGAGAGGTGTTTTTTCAGCCATTTTTCAATTGTTCGCTTAAACTTGCGGGGATCAAGATCCTTGGTACTAGCTGGCAATGCATTATATAGTTTCATTGCTAGTATCGGGAAACAGTTTTTCTTCTTACTTAGCCTACAGAATGGCACATCGAGTTGGTCTTTACCTCTGGTGTTGTAGGAGTGTTGTTCTGCTCGTTTCGTAAGGGACAAGTTGTTCTCTTTAATGTAGGTCAAACTGAGCAAGATATACTGACTATAAATAGTCAGTATACCCAGTTTGCTGAAAATAGGCCTACTATGTTCTAGGTACTCAGCAGAATCGATCAGCCTTACAGTTTTTTTCTGCATGAACTATATTTCTAATGGTTTCTTTTTCTCCCATACCCTAAACATACCTTTCCAAAAAGTGTTTTGTAGGCATCCACAATCTCAAGACGCTGCACAATCCCTCGATGAGCCAAAATTTCAATAATTGCCTTTTCATCAGTCCCAAGCCCTTTCATAGCTTTACGCAATGCAGTTGCATCAGCATTGGCATCGAATGGGTTAGCAGGGTAAACAGTTGGAGTACACTAAAATTAAATGTTACAGAATATTAGTTAACAAGGTACAAGATAAAAATAAGGAAACAAAACACCGCTTATCAACTAAACTTATTTTGACCTTATGAAGGCTTAGGGCCTATAATCTGGAGGGCAAAACTGGTGTAGGCATCTGGTTTTATTACACAGGGTTTTATTGTACCAGAGGGCCTACAGTAGAGACAATGGGCATAGGGTATATAATAGAAGTAAAGTTAACTAAACAACAATAGAAGTGTGATCATTGGCCATTCTGTTTGATTGGTGTAAATTGGTCTGGTAGTACAGTACCTAAGTTACCAGCAGAAGTAAAACCCCGGAGGGATTTTAGCGAATACCATTTTAACTTAATTCCTCCTCAGACCCAGCAATGGGGGTGATCATATCTTTTTATTTAGACTATGTCACCTATTTCGTAAAAATATTTCCCCATGATAGAAATGTATCCCCAATTTTGGAGAGTGGAGTGTATTGTACAGAACGCCGGCCGAAACTTGATGATAAATTATATATTTCCCGAGTTAAAACGGAAATTCAGGTAAGAATTAGTGCGTACCTTTATTGCTGTTCCCTTCACTCACGTATCATAACTCAATAAATTCACAAATAACAATAATTACAATGGTATTGTTTGAAAGTACCGAGCAGCCAGTATAACCTCACTTTCAGGCCAGCTGAAGATGCAGTTACAGTCGCGTCAAAAGTAATACCTAGACCTTCAAATTTTCTCTCCGCTCACGATCTCTCCACTCACGTGATCGGAGAGAAAAACGTGAGCGAAGAGAATGTTTTGTGACCAAATAACTTCTTTAGAGAGATTTGTTGTCATGATTATAGTTATAAACTTTTACTTAAAACTATAAATTTTACTATTTTTCTTTTTTTTTCTATATTTTTAAGGGGGGGGGGGGGGGAACGTGAGCGAGGGGAAAAAATTTATGACATCCTGAAAGAAAATTGTATAATTTTAACAAAAAATGTTAGAATTAAGCTCAGCCATCTTTGTTTTCTTATTAAGGGATATATTTCTTTTGATTTAATAAATAAATGATTGTAAAAAAAAAATAATCCCCAAATTTTCCTTGAATTTGAGAACGACCCGTCAGATACCTACTTAAGTTACCTCCTCCATATCGGAGGGCAACCCAAGAAATCATTGATTTGAATGTAGTAGTAGGCTGGTCAGATATCCAGTACCAGTAGCCTACCTCAAATTTAAGTTATTAATGTGAACACAGAAAGTTTAGTCCAACAGCTTCTAACTTAAGTAATTTAGTTTAGGATAGGGACAGATTATCTATAGGCCTATGCTATAGGCGAGCTTTTTTAAGTTATTATTTAACCTACTGTAATGTGAACACGGAAATAGGCTCGTCCAAGTTAACATCTGAAAGTTTAGCCCAACAGTTTCTTACCTAGGCGGTAATTATTCCGACGTCGTGACTAAACTTAAGTCGCAAATTTCACGCCGAATCCGAAAATGACATTTTTATTTTTCGGAAAAAACCAGAAATTACCGAAAAAAACAAAAAACGGAAAATCTTTTTTTTACTCAAAATACGTCATGTGGGTACTCAAAATATGCGAAATATTGTGTAGATTTAGAATATGCAATAATCTTATGGATCCGATGAAAAACACCGGAGAAAAAAACAGAAAAATCGGTTAGGGTAGGTAAAGTTGGAAAATTAAAAAAAAAAAATATATAAGTTCGCGCTCAATGAAATTGTATAAATTATAGGCCTATAAATATTTGAAAATAGCCACTTTGTTCTAAATTTTATGAGGATTACAAATATATAATAACATAAGGAAGTAGATTTGCAAATAAATAAGATAATAAAAAACAGATTTCAGTACATAGCGTTTAGAATGCATAGCCTAACCATAGCTAGGAATCTGGCTGATAATTTACATCAATATCACTACCTACTTCTTCAGGATCATCAACCAGCCCTTCAAAATACCTTAAATCTTCTTATAATGCACCACGTATATCACTACTTTTGATTTTTAACACTAAAACAATGATAAACGTAATAAAACACATCAGTCATCGGTCCGAGGATAACCAAGCTGTTTACAAATACGCACGTCAGCTGTCTGCTACAATATTTTTGGAACTAAAATGAATAGCGCTTAGAGACAGACCTCCGGAGAAAGCTCTGAATCTGTAAAATAAAACGATACCTAACTCGATCCAGTTCAATCCGATTTTGTCAGTCATAGAGCCTTCGCCGTAAACAGTGTTTGTGAGTCGCTGCAGCGACACAAAACACTACACAAAGTGTGTTATGTGTCGCTGCAGCGACAAATAACACTCGGAGGGTTATACATTGTACATTTTAACAGCGATATCTTTAGTAAATTTAATGGTAGACCTAATTATTCCGACGTCGTGACTAGTCGCAAAAGTGAAAATTTTTTTCCCACAATGACCTAAATTTCACGCCGAATCCGAAAATGACATTTTTATTTTTCGGAAAAGACCGGAGATTAAGTTAGGCTACCGAAAAAACCGAAAAAAATTTTACCCAAAAACTGTCATGTGGGTAGGCCTAAACAGCAATAGGCAGATCTTCAGTAGGCCTACCCAATAGTCACCATTAACTTAGCTGTGAAAAATAATGGTATAACATTTGGATTCAGGAGGTCAAAACCTATAAAGTAAGGTAGCCTGTCAAAATTAAAAATTCATTTTAACAATCTTTTTCAAAGTAGGTTTAGCCTCACTTTATTATGCCTACCTATAACTTACATCTGGTAAAAACATTGTAAAGATTAGGGCCTAATGCTTATAGCCTAAACTTTATAACCTAGTAAGTATTACTTACCATCTTAGATTAGGCCTATCTCTTGATTGGAAGGTAAAAGTTTTGAATTTAAAGCAGTTGGATGGTCTATATATTGACTAGCCTACCTCTGTAGCCAGACTTTACTTATTAGGCCTACCTACTTCTTGTGAATTAATTAATTTTCTAAGATCAGCCTACAATAACTGCAAAGGTTTCTAAGTAGGCTATGACACATTTACTATAGAGTTGGAAATATCGATGATCTCATCAATTACAAAAAAAGTAAACTCAATTTCACTCACCTTGAATGGATAGTACTGTTGAGCGGACATGGTTGAAGTGTAAACTTAAATTAAATACTGATCTCTACGAATATATTATCTTCACAATAATTGAATAACCACAATTTTGAGAACAGGAAGCAACAGAAACAGACGTTTGACACGGTACTAACTAAATGCCAGAGCACTAACTAAGAGCAGCAGCAGAGACTTTGCCTTCCTTATTTATTTATAGTCCATTAACCTAATCATCTTTATCTTTCTTTAAATAAATGTTCAACTTCTTATTCTTCTTCACTCTGTATAGAATAGAAATATAACCAGGAGAATGGCTAAGAACCACCACTGAGCTATGTTAGCTAATTGCTTATAGCACGGCCGCCTTATGCTTAGTTAGCTACAAAGAAAAATGTTCAATGCTCGATTGCTTTTTCTCACTGGCTTTGTTTTTGGTGCCACGAAAATTAATTTTCCTACAGTTACCTAACAATGTACATGTTCTCTCACTGATTTAAGAAAGCAAAGTGGCCAATTCGCTCATCAGTGAGACAATGTTAACATTGTCTCACTCTAATTACTTTGTCTCACTCCAGATTTGCAACGTGAAGGCACGAAATAGTGAGCGCGTAACATCCAGGCAACGTCGTATGCGCGCGAAATACGTTGGCAGCACTGGCTGTAAATCAGCTGGTCAGCTGTTGTACTGTTGTATTTGTCACTTCACATTAAATGTTATACAGGGTGAGTTTTAATTGTCCCCCCCCCCCAACTTTTTTCTACATTTTTTCAAATATCAATCCCAGACCACTTCCAAACATTGTTGGGTAGTAAGTACTTCATTTTGACAAGGTGGTCATTTCCGGCCGCCATCTTGGATCCGCCATATTGGATGCAAAATTTTTTTTTCAAATGTAAAGGTGGGGTTGTGACCCATTATTTCGAACTACATTTTTACCTTGATTACAATGCCGCAAACCTTTTTTAAAAATCTTGATTCATTCTAAAGTTACGATGGCTTTTTAAAACTTTATTTTTAGCCCATTTTAACATTGTGCATTTACAAACTAAGACCATAATCCAGGGACGTATTTAAGTATCTGCCGCCTCTAGGCAACAAAGTTTGCCGCCGCCCCTCCCGCTCCCACTTTTCAACGCACTCCACGACCTCACTAATATCACCCCAATGGCCAATACATGCCCTGTCAGCTGGTTTTGTGGAAAAATAATCGGTAATATTGCATGCTGCATCAACAAATTTAATAACTTTTCACCACACTATGATGTTTTTAGCGGTTTTACATGCGTTAATTGGTGGCTGTAAGTTACGTTTTGCTGGCCATGCCAGCTGTCATCGTCATTTGGGGACCGAGCAGGTTCTTACATCCCTAGGGCCGCAAAATCAGCTGATCGCTTACTTTTTTAAACATGAATGCATATTAAATACACAATCAGTATCCATAGCATTGCAATAGAATTGTTTTATTTTCACCGCTGCCTAGCAACTATTTATTTTAATTTTTGCTGATTCCTCAAATTATTTCTTCACATAACCTTAAAGTTCTAGTTGTGTTGACTATCAGTGTGCATCATTATTGTGGTGAATAGTGCTATTAAGGTATAGTGTGGTGGAAAATGGCGTTCGTACCACGGACCGAAATGGTTTTGCAGCTCTCGATCGTTTTAGGTTGACTTCGTCTCGAACCTAAAAACTATCTTGAGCCGGCGAAACCTCATTTTCGGCTCTAGGTACGAAATATACTATTTCGACCCCTTTTAACGGACGTTTTTTGTGCCGTTTTTTGCAAAACATTCTGACTTGGATAGGCCTACACGGAATGCACCATTTTTTATCTAATCAGTACGTATTTTTACAATCACATTTTGCGGCTTTAAAAACGGCACACAAAATCGTCTGTATACAATGGTTCTTATAACGCTTTTCATTGAACACTATTAGTCAGATCCACTTGAGAAACGTGCTATTGGCTTTGATTTGAAATGAAAGAAATATGTTTTCTTAAACTTTTTTTATCTTACAAAAAACACATGAATCGCAAAGAAAAATTACGTACTTTTACTGAAAGAATAATATACAATTTTAAATTAGTTAAGTTTGGTACAGTGGTAAGTATTTAGTTCACACTTTCCTTCTTGATTTTAACCTAGCAAAAGAATCTTTCAGCTATAGTGCTGCCACTGCGTAGTGGTGTATGAAGTAAACTGAAGGGAGTGTTTTCTACGTTTGTCACTAGACATAGCGGCCGGCACGGCGACCCGCTCCCGCGGCGAGCGTGTCTGCCAGACCAATAGGGCAGCACGGACAACTCTACACAGCTGTGTAATAAACTATTGACGTTTGTTTGACTTGGATGCGTTCTGAAATAGTTGTATACTTATAATAATCAAAATATTTGAAATGGCTATTTCGCCGTTCCCAAAATTATTTGCTAAAATCTTTTTTAGATTAAAACTTCGTTTTTTTATTTGTTTACCCTCAAAATTTTGCCGCCCCTAAAATTTGCCGCCCTAGGCGGGCGCCTAGTCCGCCTATTCGGAAATATGTCCCTGCCATAATCCCAAAATAGTGCTAGATAATGATAAGTATACACTACCAGTAATTGTCCACCTATTTTCACTTGGTTATGACTGATGTATTTTTTTCGGCCGCCATCTTGGATCCGCCATTTTGAAATGTGATAAATTATTTTAAATATGAATGGGGTGTTGTGACCCATCATTTCGAACTACTTTTTTAAGCTGAACTTAATTCCATAATCCGTTTTTCATTTTCATTTTTTGATTTTGAAATATTGACATTTTTAACAAAAAATTTCAATATTTCATAAATAAAACTTGATAACAAAAAATGGATTGCGGCATTGAGTTTAGCTTAAAAAAGTAGTTCAAAATGATGGGTCACAACACCCCGTTCATATTTAAAATAATTTATCACATTTCAAAATGGCGGATCCAAGATGGCGGCCGAAAAAAATACATCAGTCATAACCAAGTGAAAATAGGTGGACAATTACTAGTAGTGTATACTTATCATTATCTAGCACTATTTTGGGATTATGGTCTTAGTTTGTAAATACACAATGTTAAAATGGGCTAAAAATAAAGTTTTAAAAAGCCCTTGTAACTTTAGAATGAATCAAGATTTTTAAAAAGGGTTTGCGGCATTGTAATCAGGGTAAAAATGTAGTTCGAAATAATGGGTCACAACCCCACCTTTACATTTGAAAAAAAAATGTTGCATCCAATATGGCGGATCCAAGATGGCGACCGGAAATGACCACCTTGTCAAAATGAAGTACTTACTACCCAACAATGTTTGGAAGTGGTCTGGGATTGATATTTGAAAAAATGTAGAAAAAAGTTGGGGGGGGGGACAATTTATTAAAAGATCACTTCTGTGTAAAAATAGGTTATGTTTCTTCACCAATTTATTCGTTTTATGGTAACTGTAGGAAAAGTATAATGTGCAACTCGAGTTCAAAGTACAATTGCCTCACTCGAGAAACCATTCCTCACTCGCCTACGGCTCGTAAGGATTTCTCTCGAGTGAGTCAATTGCTCACTTTTCTCACTAGTTGCACAAATAACTATAGTTTTCATCAATTTTTAAATAATAACTAGTTAAATTATTGTAACTGTGTAGTATTGTAACTGTATTATTTTATGTACTGGCCTTTATCTGTTCGAAGAATAAAAAAATCAACTTGTACTTTTAAATTATGTAATAGGATATTCCATAGACCTTTTCGTAATTAACTTCAAATTTCATAGATTTATGATTCATCTATATTTATAAATAATTTCTAACGCATTGGAAAGTCCACTTAAATTCAACTAAATGTGTGACCAAAATATATTCCCTGAAAAAAACATAGGCCTACCGTACTACATTGCCACATGAAATTCAATTTTATTGTTCAATAAGTTTATAATCTTTTTGCAGTTTTTACGTTTTTACACATTGAAATACGTGATTGATAATTCAGTTCATTTTAGTCTTTTAAAGGTGTTTTACATTTGAGTCTTACATTAAAATAGCCCTACATATTTTTCGTAGGCCTATGTTTTATCTTTGACTATCAATACAACACTAGACTTTCCACCCCCATGGCCCCCATGTTAAATTTGTAGCCAGCTTTTCATCAAAATCTTCTGTATCCAATGGCCAATGGTTTTATTAAGACCAGTACGGAACATTCCGTCTCTAAATCGTCCTAATAATGGTAGAAAACCAACATTCCATAGTTACATTACAATCATATCCTCCATCAAGAATAGGCCTACTACTTGGTATTAACCACGGCCGCCTTTAACTACAGGCCGTGGCCTCTTCGAACTGGCAACGTCGCAAGTGGTGTTACAGCTGTTTTTGTTTGGAAGCAGCTAATGGTACACAATTAATGTATTTACGAAAGATTGGTTACTGGACTATGAATGACTCCGCTTAAAAATGTACACCCTAGTAGCACAAATATGTATTTTATAAATATTTTATATATTTAAAGTTGTATTTGATAGAACCTCGAATAGAATATATAAATAATATATCTTTAATAACAGTTTGATATATTCAAATATATATTTAAAATATTACCATAAAGCAATGCAAAATATAAATTAAATATAAGTTTTGAATATATAAAATAGATTCATAATATATATTGATCAAATAAGTATAGAATCTATAATATAAATATTTTATATGTATATTTTTCCTATTAAATATTTTAAAAAATTATGTGTTGAGAATCTTTTAAATATATATATAAAATATTTTTGAAACTATATTATATATTTAAAGTATTTATAAATACATTTTGAAACACGTCATTTATTTTTATTAATAAAATAATAATATATTTGTAGAATATAGGCTATAGCCTATAATCTTTTATAATTAGCAAATAAATAATTTGCATCTTTTTGTTTTTTATAGTGTCTATCAATTTGTTTCAAGACTGTAAATAAAACATATGTTTTATTTAGGATATTATATTATTATGATCAGATGTAAACAAATATTGTTATTAGTGTTAGAGACTTCTTACAAAAGACATGTTCAAATAAAATGTTACCAATTTAGATCATTCCTAAGTATTATTATCACGAGAAGTATAGACGGTCGTGATACATGGCGCAGTCTGATGTAAACCTACAGATCCAACAGGAAATTGAAGAGAACAGACTTCAAAGAAATCAAATCCATGTCAAGCCTCCAGACAATTTTTCCTTCAACCCCTATGATTGGAGTGCGTGGAAGAAACGCTTTGAAAGGTACAGGTCAGTCAGCGATCTACATAAAGCACCTGGGAAAAGGCAAGTTGACATTCTTTGCTACTGTATGGGGGATAAGGCTGAGGAAATATTTGATTCCTTTAATCTAAGCCCTGATGAGTTGGAAAATTATGAATTGATTATGGGAAAATTCGAAAACCATTTCGTTCCTAAAACAAACATAATTTATCAGCGTGCTAAATTTCTTAGACGAAAACAGGGATCCTCAGAGTCTGCTGAAAATTTCATCACAGACTTACATACTCTTGCAAAACCATGCAACTGGGGAGATTTAAGGGATGAAATGATTCTCATGCAACTTATCGTTGGAATGAATGATCAAAACCTTAGTGATCGCTTACAGTTACAAAGCTCACTAAAATTAGAAACTGCAGTTGATGCTCTTCGCAGTTCAGAGGCATTAGTTAGGCAAAAACTTGACCTAGCTGATCCCTCCGTTGATCGGGTAAAATTTACCACTCCTAAAAAGTCTTTTTGTAAGAAAACAGTTTCTAATAACCATGGAAGATACAATCCAGAAAACCTATGTAAATGGTGTGGGAATACTCCATCCCATCGCCGAGGCTTGTGTCCTGCCAAAAATGTTCGGTGTAACAACTGTAAAGCAAACGGTCACTTTGCTAAAGTTTGTTCTAAACAAAAGGTAAATGAAGTCAGTAGTGAACCACAGTTTGTTAATCAATATTGTACAAATTCATCAAATTCTGAAGAATTCATAGGTAAAATTACCGAAAACAGTGCTCTAAACCCTGAATCTTGGGAAATTGACCTCAGGTTTAATGATTCTGACATTATTAAGTTTAAAATCGATACCGGAGCAGACGTTTCAGTTTTGCCAGCTAATATCAAGCTAAACAAAAAAGTTCCATTGCAACATACTTGTAAAAGACTCTCAGGACCGGATGGGACTCAGTTAGCTGTACGAGGGATGGTAAATGTAAAGTTAGACTATAAGAACAAATCTTGTTTTGAGCATTTTTATGTAGCAGAAAAATGTAAAACACCGCTCCTAGGTAAACCAGCCATTGAAAAACTAAACCTTCTACAAGTTGTCCGAAGTGTGTCTTCAACTTCGACGAACTGGTACGAAAAATATCCATCTCTTTTTAGTGGTTTAGGTAAAATGAACGGAGCTTATGAAATTGAGCTAAAAATGGGAGCAAAGCCATTCTCAATTACAGTGCCTCGACGAATACCTCTACCATTATGGTCAAAAACCAAGGAAGAGATCGAAAGAATGGTAAATATGGAGGTCATAGCTCCAGTAGACCATGCTACACCTTGGTGTTCTCCGATGGTAGTCGTACCAAAGAAAGACAGCGGTAACGTCCGGATATGTGTTGATCTTTCGAAACTAAACCAAAGTGTTCGGCGCCAGTTACATCCAATTCCAGGGATAGAATACACAATAGCACAGATCAAAGGAGCTACTGTGTTCTCTAAACTAGACGCCAATCACGGGTTTTGGCAAATACCTTTGGAAGAAAAATCACAAGATCTCACAACTTTTTTGACACCTTGGGGACGATTTAAGTTCAAGGTCCTCCCCTTTGGCATTACATCAGCTCCGGAGTATTTCCAGAAACGCATCCATGCTGCTCTTGGTGATCAAAGAAATGTAAAAGCTTACATTGATGATATCCTAATATGGGGAAGCACACAAGCCGAGCATGACAAGGTTTTGGTGGAGGTTCTGGAAAAGCTTCAAAAGGAAGGCATTACCTTGAATAAAGAGAAAACAGTCTTTTCAAAGCCAAAAATTAAGTTCCTTGGCTTTGAACTGAGTGCTGATGGCATTTCTCTTGATCAGGAGAGAGTTAAGGCTATTTCTGATATGGAGCCTCCAACTGATGTGAAAGGTGTACAAAGATATCTTGGAATGATCAATTTTAGTGGAAGATATATTCCAAATAGGTCTGAGATTTTGAAGCCTATTCACGAGCTACTCAACAAAAATAATGAATGGATATGGGACAAACCACAACAAAAAGCTTTTGATACTATCAAAAATCTTCTTACTACGGCTCCTCACTTAGCTTTCTATGACCCTAATCTCCAAACAATGATTTCATCTGATGCATCATCATTTGGTATCGGCGGAGTATTGTTGCAACGAGAAAAAAGTGGCACATTCAAACCAGTAAGCTACATATCACGTTCTCTCACTGATGCAGAAAGAAGATATTCCAACATAGAACGAGAAGCTCTGGGAATCGCCTGGGCATGTGACAAGTTGAAAGACTACATAGTTGGTAAGGACATGATAATCGAGACAGATCATAAACCACTTTTGAAGATTTTGACGTCAAAAAACTTAGATGAATTAACTCCACGTCTACAGAGAATAAGACTAAGAATGATACGTTACTCATACAATCTTGTGTATACTCCTGGAAAACACCTAATAACAGCTGACTGTCTTTCACGTAACCCTCTAAAGGACACTGAAAACTATGACTTAGAGGAGGAACTCACTTACTACGTGAGACAAGTCATTTCCAATGTTCCAACTACTGATGAAAACATACAGAAAATCCTACATTGTCAAAGACAAGATCCAATTTGTATGAAATTACGGAACTTAATCATTGATGGTTGGCCAGAAAAATCTGAAATTCCAGATCAATTAAAGACATTTTTCAACGTAAAGGAAGAACTTTCTGTTGCTGATGATCTTGTATTACGAGGAACAAGAATATATGTTCCAGAAGCATTGAGAGAAGAAATGCTAAAACGAATCCATGTAGGACACTTGGGAATAACAAAATGTAGACTCCGAGCCAGCAACAGTCTTTGGTGGCCAGGAATATCTCGTGAGATTGCAAAGATGGTTGAAAGTTGTCCACAATGTATTCAGCACAGGAAAAATAAAAACGAACCACTTATTCCAGCAGAGTTCCCTTCAAGACCTTGGCAGATTGCAGCAATGGATCTTTTCAAGTTAAGTGGTCAATGGTTCATCGTGTTAACAGATTGTTACTCACGATACTTTGAAATTGCAACCTTACGTTCTTTGACAAGTCATCAAGTCATTGAAAAATGTAAATCAGTATTTAGCCGTCATGGAATTCCAGAAGAAATCAGAACCGACAGCGGAACCCAATTCACCATGCATCAAGGTTCGGAATTCCAGCAGTTTTCCAAAGACTACAATTTCAAGTTAAAGACAAGTAGCCCTCACTTCCATCAGAGTAATGGAGCTGCAGAGGCTGCAGTGAAGGTAGCAAAATGCATCCTAAAGAAAATAAAGAAGACCCTTACCTGGCACTCTTATCATACCGTAACACTCCAATATCGAACGGGTTTAGCCCTGCACAACTACTAATGGGACGACGTTTACGAGACAATGTGACAGAACAAAATTCAACAAGTGTCTGTACCAGAAGTCCAAAACCACAAGAGGACAACTCAAGTTACAAGACTAGACACGGACGTCAAGTACATCCTCCAAGGAGACTCGACCTTTAAGGAGGGGGATGTTTCAAGACTGTAAATAAAACATATGCTTTATTTAGGATATTATATTATTATGATCAGATGTAAACAAATATTGTTATTAGTGTTAGAGACTTCTTACAAAAGACATGTTCAAATAAAATGTTACCAATTTAGATCATTCCTAAGTATTATTATCACGAGAAGTATAGACGGTCGTGATACACAATTTATACATGCATTTTTTATATGATAATTGCTATTATGAAAGCGTTAAAATTAAGTTAATAATAATACGTACTCTGAATGGTGTCACTCTATCATGCACGTAAAGAAAAAATTACGCATATGGTTAAGAGGCATTATACATGTTCGGCAGCTACATTTGGGTCAAAAGAGAAAAAAGTGTTGATGGGTTTTATTTTTTAAATTGCAATATGTGACAATGAATGTGATCATAGAAATCTCGGGGTAGCGGATTTCTACCCCCGGATATTTACCCCCATGAAAAAATGCCTACGTCATTTTGACGTCACGAGGGGCGGGGCCTATACACGGTCAAGAAACAGCCCGCGACTGGAAATCTACCCCCGGACATCTACCCCCGGACATCTACCACCGGACATCTACCCCCAGACATCTACCCCCGGACATCTACCCCCGGAAATCTACCCCCGGACATCTACCCCCGTGGTCAGCTCTGTTACGTATCGGCCAATCTCTAATGATTGGCTAGAAAAGGGTGCTAGTGACTGGCGACCGTTTAAGAAACGAATTACGGAAAAACAGATTAACAGAATCATATTATACTGTTGTATCAAAAAATGTTCAAGTATTGCAAGCATTGCAACTGACGGCCGCTCTTTCACCATTTGAAAACAAATGCTAGCAACAGTCACAAGTAGCTCAGAGGTAAGGTAAGAGGCTCACAAGTCGAGGGACCCAGGTTCGAGACCCACCCGGGTCAAGAAAATTGTATCCAGTAATTTTTTCAAAATTTGTTTTTATTAACTATTTAATCAATTTACTCAACTGATAATTATTGTGTTTTTCATACTAAATCTTCATTATTTTATGTTTTTATGTTTAGGCCTCATGGGATGTTTGGAAGAGATATTAAATAAATTTTTTATTTAAATATTATTCACTAAAATATATTATTGGAACATATTTTTTTAATATTTATTTTATATGTATATAATATATTTTAAATATTATATAAAATTGACATGAATACACACTTGAGATATATAAAATAGATTTTAAATATATTTATTGATATGTATTTAATGTATATTTGATTATTATTATTAAATATTACTTGAAAATAACATATGGGAAAAAAATGTATTTATGTATATTATTTCATGTTCATAACTTATTTACAGCTTAGAAGTTGCCTCAACTCCAAGAAAGAAGAAAATAATTTTTTTTATCAAGCCATTCTTTCCCATTTTCATAACTGTTGAAATATCTAAACAGCTATATTACAACAAGTTTGTAATGGAACTTAATATAAAAGGATCATAAACAAATCAATTAACCTTATCACAAGTTTAGGGCCTGTGGACTGGCTTCAAGACTGCAAGCAAGAAGAAAATAAAAATTCTATGTTTCCACCATGCAATATGAATCATTCATTCCCTGCCTCCTAACCTCCTAAGTACAAAAACCTCACACTTACAATAGCATTAATAGTTACATCATCATAAATAAAGAATTATTTTTATGTAAAAAATATAAAAATATTTTGAACATACTAATACCATAGATGAAGTAATATAACTTGTGGAACTCTCAGGTTAGCTTTTACGAAAGCCTTCACCTTCGACCATATGGTTTCCACGGGATTCAGCATTGGTGAATAAGGAGCTAACCTCAGTAGCGTTGCTGGAGTCCCGTCATGAACTGCTTCTAGCCGGCTGGCACGGAGCATTGTCGACAACAACTACCAGGTCCTCAAGCCGATTGCCAATGTCTTGCCATCTTTGCATTAAGGTTTCTTCAACCCATTCATTTGCTGATTCGTTAGTGAATGACCCTCTTCTTCGATCCATAGCTAATAAGCCTGCAGCCGAAATCGCACAAATTAAATGGACATTAGGTCCTTTGCTTGCTGGTAGCTTTTGAACTGCTCTGTTTCCAGCTTTAGCTCGTCCTCTTTTGCGTCTACAGAACATATTGAAATTGGTCTCATCGATCCAAACAATTTGCTTCCCTTGTTGAATAAGTTCGTTTAAAGTACGAACATAGTCGGCTCGTCTAGCCTTGTTGTGGATTGAGTTCATTGTAACCGGTTCTTTATGGACCTGCTTGAAAGTCATTACCCTACCTTCAAGGTAGTTTCCAATTGTTGCAATGGAAACAATTTTTGAAAAGAATTCAAAACCTTACTTTGAATTTGTTTTAATGTAAGACCACAATCGTTCTCTATCCAGGCTTCAATTTCATCTATTAACACTTTCGGCTTCTTTTCCCCCTTGGGTAGAGGTGCATCATCTCCCGACCTGACCCACCGGTATGCTGTTTTGTAGGGGACATTTAATTGAGAGCTTAACGCTACCCAATCTTCACCTCTGTTGGCAGTTGAGACAAATCTTAGCCGGTCTTGGTTTGAATGTTTTTGGTATAATTTTCTAACTATGTGTTCCACCATATCAATATCTTGACGGCAAATAGGACATTGTTCTGCATTGAACACCTGCAATTCACGTTGGTTTTCCAAACAAATCTGATGTAGCAAATGTCTACAGGGCAAAATTCTTATTACGGGTTTTCTCAACATGCTGGATTGGCAAATACCACAGTTGTTTTTGAGCTCCATGTCTAATATTTAACTAATTTACACTACACTTCATAAAATGTCAGTTGGTCACTTTCATTTCAAATTAAGAAAAGGTTATTTGCATTATCGTAAGTATAAGTATAAGTATTAAAAAAGTATCATTTAAGTCTTCCAACACAACAACAAAACCTCACACTGCAAGTAAACAAATAACATTGTAGTAACCATAGCAATTAACAAATCACAGCTGATTTTAATTTGGATAATGTTCTCAAATACAATTGACAACTTCTCAAATTCAAATCACCTTTTCTGAAATGAAATTGAACATTTTTCTCAAATACAATTGATTATTCTCAACTACATTTGTTGTTTGATCAAATTCAACTTACTAATCTCATTTACATTTGATATTTTCTCAAATACAAGTAATTAATCTCAAATACAATTAATAACTTCTCAAATAAATGTGGAAAAGGTCAAAAGGAACTGAAAAAATGTAACAGTACCAACTGAGCGTTATTTTTCTTTAGTCTGTCTTTAGCCTGAGGTAGATAAATAGAAAGATTTACTTTTGATTCTTGTTGGTTGGCAACACTGGTCTCGTCTTGTCGTAGTTTTCTTGTTGTCTGTTAGTGTTGTCTGTTCTCTCCCTCTGTCTAGTCTAGTTCTTCTAGCTAGGCCTAGTTGTCTACACAATCGTTTTGTTGGTTTTAGTCAACATTAGCTTTAACGCCCAAGTTTTTTATAATGTAGCCGACTTAAATATTTTGAGAAATTATTTAAGTATTTAGCGTAGATTAGAAAAATAATTATTGTTTTAATTTTTTGTTATGACAGAACACAATAACGATGGCTACAGGTTCAGAGTTTGGTTCTTATAATAGTCCGTGTGGATGGTGTGTGAAAGCGGTGAAGTGGATCCCTGTTTTATTTATCGTTTGTGTAATAATTTGGTCTTACTATGCTTATGTGGTTCAGCTATGTTTGCGTAAGTATTTATTTATTTCAGTACTGTAGGCCTATTCGTTTCTAATTTCATGACAATTCAAAATGTTCTTGTAGGCTAGGCCTAACTTAACAACAGTTGGCTGCACTTTAGTTATTAGTTTACGTCCTACATTTACTCATATAAGATACTGCAGTTTGGTTAAGGTTAGGTTTACTTAGTTTAGAACAGTTTCATTTTACAATCAGTTGGTAGTTAATGCATAGGCTAGGTAATGTATGTACTAGTAAATGTAGGACGTAAACTAAGTTAGTGCAACCCAACAGTTTTTTCCCAATGAACAGTTAAGTTTTTAGGATAGGTCTAGGCCTAAGTTAACGCCTAGGCTTAAGATAACTTGGGATTAGCATGTCAAAGGATACCTAGGACTTTATCTCGTACTTAAAATTTAATTCTATCTTCGACATTGTCCCCCATGACCTAAGTTATTGCTGGAGAAGCTGGGCTATTATGGAGTTGGCGGAGTGGCCCTTCAGACCTTCAAATCCTACCTAGAAGGTAGAAGTCAGATGGTAGTAGTGCAGAGCGCACTGTCCTCCCCAGTAGATGTGAAGTTCGGAGTTCCACAGGGCTCAATAGTTGGCCCCACTCTCTTCCTGATACTTATGAACTAAGTAACTTACCTAGGCTGAGAGAGATAACTTATATTACACTACTATTTGCGGATGATACAACCCTGCTGGGCAGGGGGCAAGATCCTACTGCGGCGGTCGCCTGTTCAGAACATCTTTTCCCAGAGGCAAAGGACTGGTTCCTCATAAATTACTTGTTGCTCGAGGAAGATGAGACACAAAGGCTCCTGCTCACCCTGAGCAGATCATCTCCGGCTCTTGACCCCCCCTGTCAAACTTAGGCTACTTGGCTTTGTCCTGGACTCCAAGCTACAGTAAGGACCTCATATTAATTCTCTCTGTTTGATTGAGCAGAGTAATCTTCCTCTTGAGGAAGCTCAAACATCAAATAGGCTAACTGCACAGTACCAACTGAAAGTCTATTTTTCACTTTAACACAGCTATGTGGCCTACGGCATTCAACTGTGGGGACATGCCGCTGACACCAGTCGTACTTTGTTTGCAAAAACAGGCTCTAGTTACGAATAGTTACTTATAGCAGAAGGCGGAAGCAAAGCAGACCACTTTTTAGATTGTTAAACATCCTCACAGTCTATAACCAATAGGTACATTCTTGTCTGTGTTGTTCATATCAAAGCCAACCTGAGCAACTTTGAACGGTACTTTCCTGTTAAAGGGAACATTCATTATTTTCGATGTTTTTTTCTCGATATATCGATACCTACTTTTGTTTTCCGATCCATTACAAATTGACAACTGATCTTGTTTAGGCTAAAATAGTCTATTACATGGATTAAGAAATGAAACTGTTCTAAGCTAACCTAACATAACCAACCAAACATTTAGAGGAGCACAGAAGCTGAATACCCAGCAATATAGACTGTCCCTGATAAGAGATAGCTTCCCCGCAGTTACCGTACAAATGCTTAATGCGCTGCCACTCCACCTGAGAGAGTTAGAATATTCAAGGAAAGGATCAAGGAGCTCCTGCAAAACCTGTGTACTAATCGGTTGATGAGTATTTTGAGGAGGCACCAACTCTTCCTATTTATCTCCTACACTAAACCATAAACAAAAGAATTAAATATAGACTGACAAAGGAAGGTTCAGTGATGTGCCGCTTGAGCGTGCTCAGTTTTGGTTGATTTGTTGCCGTCGTTGACTCACAATCTGGTACCAGAACTAACTTACCACCCTTGCAAACGAAATGCTACTAACGTATATCAGACCCACTCGTCAATATGGGTAAAGGGTAGGCCTACAGTTTCTTATCTGGGCTAGGTACCCTAAATATCAATTGAAACAATCGATTGAAAATACTTTCCTGTTAAAAGGAAGATTCATCCTTATTATCAATGATTTTTCGATATACAGTAGAGTCCCGCAAACTCGGCGTAATGTGGACTGGAAGGGTGCCGAGTTTGTGAAATGCTGGGTTATCGGGAACTAGGGTTAATAATGAGAACAATACAATTTGTAAGCCTTTTACCTGCCTTCTTTATTTATATTTATAATACAAGTCAGTATTAAGTCATCAGATGTTGTACAACAAATCCTTTTTACGAGTTGCAAATGATTTGACTTGCGCTGGCTTGAGTCCATGTTGAATTCAGACTCAAAAAATCACTAATTTTCTAAGCCTGGTAATGGCCGAGTTATCCAGACTGCCGGGTTATCGAGTGCCGAGTTTGCGGGATTCTACTGTATCAACATTTTTCTTTTTGATCTGATAGCCTATATCGATATCAACGGATCATAACATATCAGCTGACAACTTTGATAACTTATTGTTCAGTATGAACATGAACAATAAAAAAAAAATAGGCCTACATATAAGTTATTATTGAAATGAAACTGTTCTTATACCTAACTAACCTAACTTGCTGTACTCCTATATTTAAAAATACCGTTTGATATTCCCCTCATGCCTTTTCTGTAACTTATCAGACGGGATTTGAAATAGTACCGTACAGCAAGTTTGGTTAGTCATGTTAGTTAGTTATGTGGTTAGTTAGGTTAGTTTAGAACAGTTTCATTTCTTAATCAGAAATCAGAAATATTTATTTGTCATTGGACATTACAAAAATGCATTGACAATTGTCATGTGTATATAGCATGGCTACAGTCAGGCTAGACATTACAACTAACATGTCCAATATGTTAAATTTTTTATGTATAAACCTTGTGTTAAATCCTACTTAGCCTATTATTTTTGACTAAACAAGAACAGTTGTCAATTTGTAATTCAAATTTGTTTGAAAGATTAAAGCAGAAAGAATATGATAGGTGAAAAGTTTAAGCGACAAAAGCTGTACGGTAGTTGAAGAGATACTGTAGGCCTATATTCAACATTATACTGATCAAGCAATTTATAATAAAGTGTGTAGATGGTTTGCAGTAGGCCTATAGTAAATTTTATAGCAAATTTCCCATATAGGGAATATGTTATTACCGTAGGCCTAATACTCATGGTATGAACCTGGACCTGGGACAAATATACTTTTTTGTTTTGAGGTCCCTAAAGGCCAAAAACACCTTAACATCTGTTCAAATTCATATATATATATATATATATACTAGCTGTACCCGCGGGCTTTGCCCCGTTTAACTTCATAAGTGAGCTCGTTCACATGGCTCAATCACATCCTGGTTGAAGTTCGTTCGCTACGCTCACTCACTTTTAGGTTGGAGCTCGTTCGCTGCGCTCACTTGCCTTCAGGTTAGCTCGTTCGCTACGCTAACTCGCCTTCAGCTTGAAGTTCGTTCGCTACGCTCACTCACCTTTTGGTTGCAAATTAGCTGTTGTCATAAATGTAAAAGAAATAATAGTGCTGCAACCTGTTGGTAATCCTTGTAACTTAAATGCTATTGAACATCATAGAACAGAACCAACTTGTTTAATTGAAACAGCTGTTAAGATTCATTAATTCCATTTAAATATGAGTAGTCATAAGGTTAACATGGGAAACTCCAGAGCCACTGGGGCGGAGCCCGAGAGTCCGATCAGAATAAAAACAGCTTAGTTTTCCTATTTAATGCCTAAAGAATCAGTGTACCAAATATCAGCCTCCTAGGTAAATGGGAAGTAAGAGAATTCGTGATGAGTGAGTGAGTCAGTCAGTCAGTCAGTCAGTGAGTCAGTGAGGGCTTTGCCTTTTATATATATAGACTAGCTGACCCGGCGAACTTCGTATCGCCTAAGTTATAGGTTTCCCCTAAGACAGACCGATGGAAAGAAAGTACCGTTACGTTTAATTTTCAAGATGATCTCGTTAGCATCGCTCAATCACGTCCTGGTTGAAGTTCGTTCGCTACGCTCACTCACCTTTGGGTTGGAGCTCGTTCGCTACGCTCACTCACCTTTAGGTTGGAGCTCGTTCGCTGCGCTCACTTGCCTTCAAGTTAGCTCGTTCGCTACGCTAACTCGCCTCCAGGTTGAAGTTCGTTCGCTACGCTCACTCACCTTTGGGTTGGAGCTCGTTCGCTACGCTCACTCACCTTTAGGTTGGAGCTCGTTCGCTGCGCTCACTTGCCTTCAGGTTAGCTCGTTCGCTACGCTAACTCGCCTCCAGGTTGAAGTTCATTCGCTACGCTCACTCACCTTTGGGTTGGAACTCGTTCGCTACGCTCACTCACCTTTAGGTTGGAGCTCGTTCGCTGCGCTCACTTGCCTTCAGGTTAGCTCGTTCGCTACGCTAACTCGCCTCCAGGTTGAAGTTCGTTCGCTACGCTCACTCACCTTTTGGTTGCAAATTATCTGTTGTCATAAATGTAAAAAAAATAATAGTGCTGCACCCTGTTGGTAATCCTTGTAACTTTAATGCTATTGAACATCATAGAACAGAACCAACTTGTTTAATTGAAACAGCTGTTAAGATTCATTAATTCCATTTCTCATAAGGTTAACATGGGAATCTCCAGAGCCACTGGGGCGGAGCCCTTTTAAGAATTTCGAAACGGGAAATAGTTTACGTCGATTCGCATACCTACAGAATTTACACACCAAATTTCATAACGATCGGTGAAGTCGTTCCGGAGGAGTTTGCAGACAAACACTGTGACACGAGAATTTTATATATTAGATATAGCATATACCCCCGCTGCAGCAAACCTGCCGACTAAGCGAATTTCCATTTGCCTGGATTGATTTTCAATTAATCTATTAAATTAACATATGTTTATCAAGTAGGATTACCTAGGTTAGCTGCTACAGGGAAATTAATAGAGTGTGTTTTTTTTTTTATTAAAATATTAATAGCTTAGTATAAAATAAATAAATCCGCCAAGTTAGATCAAAATATATCCAAAAACAAGCCAACTACAACATTTTACAATAATCTCCATAAGAATAACATGGGAATTTTAAATTAACAATTTTTCTCCGTAACCGTTTACCGTACAAAAACACTTTTATATACTAAATTATTGGTTTTTTAAGCTCTTTAAAAGGGTCTGGAGAAAAATTGATAAATTTTGTGTTTTAAGGGTTTGTTCTGGGAGTACCGTAACAAAAGGATCAGTGGAACCAGGGAGGACGGCCTGCGGCGCAATTTATAAAGAGCCTTGTTGTACTAATTAGGTACTCCATTATACACGACTAACAAATTTTATTTGGAATTGCTTGGTTATATGCTGAAGATCATCTCATTAGCTACAATTTTGTCACTTGAAGTTTGCTTCCTTTGACCAAAAAATAAAAATAATCCTCGCTTAATAACTTTTTAATGTCAAAGTGTAATAACTTTTTAATATTTTCAGTTGTTAAAATTCAAATTTAAATAAGATTATATTTACACCCTGGTCAGATTCTGCATTTAATGGAGATTCCGAATATATAACTATAATTGCACTCAATCTATAGTATAGATGGACAGGATTGTTTTAACAACCGCGTGCACGGCTTGAGGAACTGACTTATCTGCGTTGGGTCCATCATAGTGGTGGGGGAAGGTTGCCGAAACGGCAGGCTTTTTATCCCACATCTCCTATCTACCTGGTGTTCCAGTTGTAATATATCTTTGATGGTTATGAATAATTTTTCAAGTCCAAGTTATTGATTTTCTTTAGTTTAGGGATTCAAAAAGACAAAAGGTTTCTATCATAATTAGAAGAGGTATCACATTTCCTTGTGATCCAAACTTTTATCTTATCTTGGTTCAGTGTGGTTTGATTAGACCAGTCTGGAACACCAAAGTTCATATGATAAGTGTACTTCTTCAAATAAAATATAGATAGGGATACATTATCAATAATTTTACACACAGATGTTTTTCCGATTAGCCTAGTCAGATAAGACTTAAGCTTAGGCCTACAGTTTTATGTTATTTATTTGGTGAAAGTTTAAGTTGACAAAACAATTTATGTTTGTTGTGCTGTAGTTATCTTTAACCCTCCAAGTGTCTCTAGTTTTGGTCTTAATGTTCGCCCATTTATTGCGCAATCGCAGGGTTTTATTAAAATGTATCTTTGAAACTTAAAAACAATGTAAAGTATACATCCATTTTTTATATATCATTTTGTTTGGAAAACTGTGGGCTTCAATGTAACATATAAAACATTACAAAAAAAATGTTCAACAATTTTTGTGGGGTTAACATTTCTCAAAAATTATAAAATAAATGAAAAAAATTTATGTTTGCGCTCAATAAATTTTTATAATTTATAGGTCTACAAATATTTTAAAATAGCTACTTTGTTCAGAATTTTATGAGGATTCCAAAAATATAATAATATAAGGAAGTAGGTTTGCAAATAAATAAGTTATGGTCAAAAAACAGATTTCGGTACATAGCGTTTAGCTAAGAATGCATAGCCTAACCATAGCTAGGATTCTGGCTGATAATTTACATCAATATCACTACCTACTTCTTCAGGATCATCAACCAGCCCTTCAAAATCACTTAAATCTTCTTATAATGCACCACGTATATCACTACTTTTGATTTTTAACACTAAAACAATGATAAACGTAATAAAACACATCAGTCATCGGTGCGAGGTTAACCAAGCTGTTTACAAATACGCACGTCAGCTGTCTGCTTCAATATTTATTTTCGGAACTAAAATGAAAAGCGTATAGAAACAGACATCAGGAGAAAGCTCTGAATCTGCTGAAAAAAACTATACCTAACTCGATCCAGTTCAATCCGATTCAGTCAGTCCCAGAGCCGTCGCCGTAAACAGTGTTTGTGAGTCGCAAAAACGACACATAACACTACAGCGGATGTGTTATGATTCGCTTTTACGACACATAACACTCGGAGGGTTAAATGTCAAAAATTTAAACTGTAGGACCCTCAATTCTAAAGCCTAAGGTTTATAAAGTCCTATTAAAAAAAAAAAAAAACTACAATAGGCTAATCAACAAAATAGACTAACTTACCTCTCATTCGGATATTGTGCTTAGTTTAGACTTTGGTTGGTCTAGAAGGTCACCTGTTTATGACCCACATATCCATCACATTTTCTACAAGTAGGCAAGAACCAAACAAGTAGTCAAAACCTACTTGATATGGTACTGATACAGACTGATTTTTACTGTTTTTCCTTATTATTCAAGAAAGTATTTTAGTACTAGTCTACATTAGGCCTACTTAATAAAGTGATTTTGAAAGTCATACATTCACTTTTGTAACTCCTGATGGTTCGGACATGTTTCAGTGCTAATAAGGGCCCTGACCCGAGACTTCCAAATGAGAGACTAAGTTACTGTGTGTACATTTAACCTAGAAAAAAGTTATTGTGCTGTTTGATTACAAATGTCAACTATCAGTGATGTCGGCCATCACTACTACTTTGTATGGTCGTCATCTCAATGTATTAAAAAAGTGTATAGCCTATAGAACATTTGTTTAAGATGTGTATATGTCAAAAGCTTTAATTAGTCATACCTTATTGTTTCAGTTACGGTGCCTAATGCATATGAGATGGTGTTGTACTTAATTGGCTACCACATAGCTTTTGTTGTATTTGTATGGGCATACTATCAAACGGTGTTCACACCAATCGGTACAGTTCCTCGGGGGGTAAGTCTGGTTAATTTATCAACATTCATAATTTTTTGTTTAACTATATAGGAAAAGGTATTTTCTACTTTTCAGTTTAATTTCAAAAACCAAACAGTTTGGTAGGTTGCATTTTACTTTACTCTTACAGTATTGTTTACAGAGATTTTCAAAATGCTAACTACTTGTCTTATATTTGAAATAGACATTGTAGTATTTAGTCTAACGAAGCTCTTAGTAAATGTATTGTAATTGTATATTGTGAGTAAATTTCAAAATTTAAAACTAATAAGTATGTAGGTCTGGAGTTTTATCACATGCACTTATTTATTTTCTTGGCTGCTATTTAAAAAAATAAACCTAGTTTTTAAATTCCTTTTTCTGAGTTATTTACCAACAAGTTATCAATCAAATTCTGTACCCTTCAGAGTTTTTAGAGTTAAACATAATTTTGTTTATTACTGCGTCAAGTTGGCCTAATTTTGTTTCAGTTTAAGCTACCTAAAGGAGATCTTGAGAGACTACTTCAGGCAGATTCAGAAGAACAACATCGGCAAGTAATAGAAACATTCGCAGCATCACTTCCCATCACAAACAGAACTGTCACTGGGGGTAAGACTCACATTTGCAGTAACCTAGTGAAATTATATGTTGGATTTGAGGCTAAGCTACATGAATTGGACAATATTTATTTTTTAAGATGGCCAGACTTACAGTACATGATAAAAATGTACTCTGTCCGACAAACTCGATATAATGTGGAAAGGTTCTGAATTTGAGTCATCATGAAAATGAGCCAAAAATGTATAAAAAGTTACTCACAATACGGTATATTTTATTTTAATTTCTCATGTAGATGTTACAAGTACAGCACCAAAATATTGAAATGCGTAAATCATACTTGTTATAAAAATATCCAACTTTTCCCCATAAAACTCATTGTTAGAGTGCTACCTGACAAACTAGCTGGCACGCCAATCGTCAGTTAAGCGTTTGACATCTGATTATTATGGTGAGTCGGTGGCTCAGTTGGTAGCGTCACGGACTTCTGGCCTAAGGAAGCGATGTCAAGGGTTTGGATCGTGTTCACTGCCACAAACAGTATCAGTACAGTTCACCTTCGTACTGTACTGGCTCACCCCTTGCTTTGCTGGGGTGAAACTACGCACAGATCTGTAGTCTATGTGGACGGCCATATGCAAGGTTAGAAGATGCCGCCAACCTCTTAAAAAAAATTATTGATGGGAAGAAACATTTCCTCTTTATTTAAAAGATGAAGCCAGTTTTAGAACAAAAATGGTGTGGTTCAACTAATCTATCGACATAATGTGCTGATGATACAAATTACTGATTTCTGTCAAATAGCCTAAGTTATGCAAATATTTTTACCAAACCTATAAAAGAACTTGTTGTAATTTACAATATCCCACACACATATATATATGGCACATCAACTATCATAGCTCAGTAACAAAAAGTTAAGTGGTTGAAAACTTGACCAAAAGTATGTAATGTGCAAACTTATCTGTTTTCACCCAACCAGTAGTATGGTCAGGCTAGCTGTCATACGTTTTGCAAACGTTTTTTAATATATAAGATAGGTCACAACTGGTCCATATGGATGGGATATCTACTTCAGTATTCAAAAGTCAATTGTGTGACTCGTGTGATATCAGCACGTAGCGCTATTGCAAAGCACTGTGCAACTATTGAAGCTACCTAGTTCACCACCAGAGTTTCTTACTGGGTAAATTAACCCTGGTGTAGAGGTGTGTGAAACTGAAGTAACACTCTTTACAGGTTCCTTAGAAATCCAGACTGCTGCTAATTGTGTGTAAAGTTTGCATAACTGTGCTGACCTACTTGTTGATGCTTGGAAGTTGCCTCCTTTTCTGAAATTGTTTTATCTTGTTACAAAGCATGGATATAATTCATCAAGTAACTGATTTTGTGTCTCTGCCAGCAATACGCTACTGTGAAAAGTGCCAGCAAGTGAAGCCGGACAGAGCGCACCATTGTAGCGTGTGTGGCACGTGTGTCCTCAAGATGGACCACCACTGTCCGTGGGTCAACAACTGCGTGTCGTTCACCAACTACAAGTTTTTCATTTTGTTCTTGGGATACGCTCTTGTCTACTGCATTTACATTGTTCTCACAAGTT
Source organism: Macrosteles quadrilineatus (assembly GCF_028750875.1). Lineage (NCBI taxonomy): Eukaryota > Metazoa > Arthropoda > Insecta > Hemiptera > Cicadellidae > Macrosteles > Macrosteles quadrilineatus. Next base: position 46,979,684 of record NW_026542597.1, read on the forward strand.
TGCAGTACTTCATCCACTTTTGGAGGGTAAGGCTCTACACTTTTTGACGGTAAGGCTTTACCTTTTAAATGAATTTAGTGACCTGCTGAATAATATTTTGAATGCAATAGGAAAATATGTATTCTCTCTAGGCTTGAAGCTCTGTATACTCTCGGTACTCTTTGGCATGTGAACCCCTCTGCACTTCCAACCCTTAAAGCTGGATGTGAAAGGAATCGGATTTTCATTTAATTTTTTATAGTGATGTACCAGTATAGGATTAGACTTATTTTTTTAATTTTTAATATTTTTTTCATTTTTCCCTATAGTTCTTTTTGGAAAATTTTCCAATTAATTGTTTTGTTAATTAAATAATTTGTTTTTTGAGCCATACAAAAACGTTTGAAAAGAAACTGAAAAATTTGTGAATTTTCTCAAAGGAATTTTCTTTCCCCCCTACCTGTATACTTTACTAACACAAAGTGAAGTAATTTTTCTTTTTCACAGGGTGACCTGACAGGGATGGGGCGTTTCCATATCCTGTTTTTATTTTTTGTCGCAGCCATGTTTTCTGTCAGCCTCGTGTCACTTTTTTGCTACCATTGTTACTTGGTGGCACACAACAGGTCAACATTAGGTAAGTTAAGTTTTAACTTGTTTAATGCTGCAATATGTTCTTAACATTCTGTTCAAAGATTCACTAAAGTCAGCCAATTAAAACAATCATATGTTTTGAATGAAACCCCAATGGAATGAGTGTCCCAAAATTTTAGCTATTGGATTTTTAGTGGCTTTAATATGTTGAGTACCTATATGAATAAATGAATAATGAATAAATGATTTTATTTCCATTGAGAACAAACTTATTACATGCATTTACAATATTTGGAAATTGACTGGCCGCTTTTCAAGTAGTGCGGTCAGTTAGAAAAATAAATACAATAAATTATAACATATTTTGAGTCTAGCATCATGCATTAAAAATACTCTCATGCCGCCATTTGGGTATCTACTAAATACATACAGGGTGATTGATATAAGTGTGCCAGCCGTTTTATTCGAAAACCATAAGAGATATCAAAAAAAGTTAAATGGTAAGTGCCTTGGACTTTTTATTTAAAAAATTGTAGTAAAGTCGAAAAAATTATTTTAGCCGCCATTTTTCCAATATGGCCGCCAACTTTGATTTTTCTTATGGAACACCCTAAATTTTATGATGTATTCTGGTAGAAAATGTAATTTTAAGACGATTTTATTCTTGTGATTTTTTTCATAAACCTAACCGTTTCAAAGATAATAATGGTTTAAGTTGTGAAATTTTGAATGGTTTTCGAATAAAACAGCTGGCATGCTTGCTTAGGCCTTTATCGAAACTCTTTTTCGTGCAGAAATTTCAAAACTTTAACCATTATTATCTTGGAAACGGTTAGGTTTATGAAAAAAATCACAAGAATAAAATCGTCTTAAAATTACATTTTCTACCAGAATACATCATAAAATTTAGGGTGTTCCATAAGAAATACCCCCGCCGCAGCAAACCTGCAGACTTAGCGAATTTCCATCTGCCTGATTGGATTTAAACTAAAATGTCTCCTTAAAAATATCACATTTATTCCCTATTTAAACAGAATTAGTTTAATGAGTACTTAGGTTTGCTGCAACAGGGGGGGTAAAAAAGTTTTTTTAATGTAAAATATTAAAAGGTACTGTGGTTTAGTAAGAAATTAATGTATTTTCCAAATTTGATCAAAATCTTACTAATATTATAAATCTGAAAGTTTGTGAGTTTGTGTGTGTGTTTGTGTGTGTGTTTGTGTGTGTGTGTGTTGCTCATTCACGCATAAACTACTGGTCGGATTGGGCTGAAATTTGGCATGATGATAGCTCACATTCCCGATTAACATTAAAGCATATTCTTATCTCAAAAATCCTTTCGGGCTCCGCCCCAGTGGCTCTGTAGTTCCCCATGTTAACCTTATGATTTTTCATATTTAAAAGGAATTAATGAATCTTAACAGCTGTTTCAATTAAACAAGTTGGTTATGTTCTATGATGTTCAATAGCATCAAAGTTACAAGGATTACCAACAGGGTGCAGCACTATTATTTTTTTTTTATTTATGACAACATCTAATTTCCAACCAAAAGGTGAGTGAGCGTAGCGAACGAACTTCAACCTGGAGGCGAGTTAGCGTAGCGAACGAGCTAACCTGAAGGCAAGTGAGCGCAGCGAACGAGCCCCAACCTAAAGGTGAGTGAGCGTAGCGAACAAACTTCAACCAGGAAGTAAATGAGCCATGCGAATACTTATGAAGTTAAACGGGGCAAAGCCCGCGGGTACAGCTAGTATGTTCATAAACAAGCAAACTACAACAGTTGACTTATTCTCCATAAGAATAACATGGGAATTTTAAAATTACAATTTTTTTAATTTTCTCCGTAACAATTAGGCGCATAATAACGCTTCAATATACTAAATTATTTGTTTTTTTAAGCTCTAAAAAATGGTTTAAAAAGAAATTGTGAAATTTTGTATTTTTAGGGTCAAAAATGAGAAAAACCTATTTTTACCCCATAAAACCCCCCATAAACCCCCGTTCCCATAGTCCGATCATGCTGGTTCGCGAACTCGTTCAAGTTTATCCCGCCTTACACCTTCAAACCAAATTTTATCAAAATCGGACAAAAATTACTCAAGTTATCGTGCGGATGGACACATATATATATATATATATATATATCTATATATAGATATATAAAAATTTGAACGAATGGTGTTTTTGGCCTCTGGGGACATCAAAATGAAAAAGTAAATTGGTCCCGGGTCTAAGTCTTACCGTGCCACCTACGGTAATAGCTACTTCCCTATAGGGAAATTCGCTAAAATCAAAGTTGGCGGCCATATTGGAAAAATGGCGGCTAAAATAATTTTTTCGACTTTACTACAATTTTTTAAATAAAAAGTCCAAGCCACTTACCATCCAACTTTTTTTGATATCTCTTATGGTTTTCGAATAAAACGGCTGGCACACTTATATCAATCACCCTGTATATTAAAATACTAGCAGAGTACCCGTCCTTCGTACGGATTGGCAAATAAGTATAAAATGCTTAGTACAGTTATACTCAAGCTTTGCGTGTGCGATGGGGGAGGACACAGTATAATAAAATTTACTTCTTTAAATTTATGGTATGCTATAGTATTATACATCTACCATAGCCATAATGTTCTACCACTTCACCCAAACAATAGAAGAAAATTATTTAGATTCACAAAATATCACAAATTATTCGTGAAATTATAAACATGAACATAACTGTAAACAGTCCGTTCTCATTGTTTATCACAGTTTTTTGTTGCTGCTTAGTTCAAATTAGCTGTTTTCATAAATGCAAAAACATAGTGCTGCACCCTGTTGGTAAATCATATAACTTTTAATGCTTTTGCATATCATAGAACCAACCTTTTTAGTTGAAACAGCTGACTAAATCTATTAATTCCATTTAAATATGAGTACTCATAAGGTTAACATGGGAAACTCTAGAGTCACTGGGGCGGAGCCCGAAAGGATATTTGAGATAAGAATATGCCTATATGTTAATCGGGAATGTGAGCTATCATCATGCCAAATTTCAGCCCAATCCGTCCAGTAATTAATGTGTGATTGAACTTCAAACAAACAAACAAACAAATAAACAAACAAACACACAAACTTTCACATTTATAATATTAGTAAGATAAATAAATAACAATGTAAGTGTTGCAAATTATACAAGCACAATTAAATAACACTAATTGTAAATAATAAATAACAATGATTATAGGTAATAAATAACAAAACAACAATAATTATAGGTAATATATAATAAAACAACAATAATTGTGGAAACTTAACGAAAGTTAGAAAGTCATTTCATTCTTACATGCAACTATTGACCTACATTTGCCTTTGGTACCATATCTATGAGATAACATTGCTTAAATAATCGATGTTATATTGTTATATTGTCGATATTGTTATATCGTTATAAACAGCGGTTTGAATGTTATTATGCTATACAAGTTGTTAGCTGCAGTATAATCTACTCATTAGTTTTCATACTTGACTGCCTCGCGGCGTTTGAAAAATGTCTATTTAGTCTTTGATGTTACCTGAGTGTAGTTTTCAAGTACAACTTATCATACTTTGTGTTATTTTTTTCAATAAACTTATATGAACTGACTAAAACTTAAAAGCACAAAACATTGTATAAATAGGCTCTGCAACTAAGAATTGTAAAACGTTCTCTTCAAACAGATGAGTTACAATGAAAATGTTCTTATTGCGATTGTATTTAATTATCCCTTGGTTTATTAGAAATTATTGGTTGGGTCGAATAGAAAAAAATCACCTATCAGTCAATTTAAAAATTAAGCTCTCACTATTCCTTCCTCATATCTCTACTTATATTTGGAGTTTGAGTAATTTTGTTACATTACAGAGGCATTTCGAGCACCCATATTCCGCACTGGAGTTGACAAGAATGGCTTCAGTTTAGGAGCCTACAACAATTTCCAGGAAGTATTCGGTGACAACAGATCAACCTGGTTTCTCCCCATCTTCACAAGGTAACTAAGATTGTTGTAGATTACTTGTAAAACACAAATTATATTTTAACCGTTTATACTCCTCTATACATTTATGCAAATACTTCTCTATACGGTGTTTTTAAGTATCAACATAATAGTTGTATGAGTGACTCTCTTGATTTCATAACAGATTGCAGTGAGTAGGTGTTTTCTAGTGTTCCCACTAACTTGAGTCAGTTATGTTTATTTTCTTTGCATTTGTCCGCAAATTAAGTTCTCTAACAAATTCCTATTGCGGCAAAGCGAGAGAGTTTAAACCTAACAACGGTGATGTGTTTGGTGCCCCCCCCCCCTCCATCCCATCAATATTTTGGCTTATCTTTGATAGCTAATATGAGACTGAAGTGGATAGTATAGTGGTGGGAGAAGTAAAGAACACAGTCCTGTCGTTAGATTTATCCTTCAACTGTTTTTGAAGGGGAGCTCATTAGACACATTTATTTACGAACAAACCCCTTATACTGTATCGGCTCACCCTTTCCTTTGTTTGATTTTATTTCACACGGACCCAGGCTAACTCTTTTGATAAAAAAAGTCTATATTATGGTTAAAAAATTATAATTTTACTGATTGTATTTTTATGTGTCTTGTTTCAACGGATATCCATTTTGAGGTGGTACATTTTTCTAAAATAGTGTGTGAAAATGAAATGCCATCAAAATAAAAATAAAAACTTTATGATGTCAGTTTGAACCATCGTAAATGATTTCAATTAAGTACTTTAATGCAGCTTAAATTGTAAACATTGTCAAATTTACAATATTGATCATTGTGATTATTGATATTAGTAGATAGTTTGAAGGATTCCTTCCTAAATTCATTATGCCCTAATAGTAATGATTAGGCCCTACCATTAATTTCTAGGTTGTAAAATAGAGTTGTCATAACTTGATAGACCAATATATAATCATCGTCTCACATGTCTTTACATTATTGGCTAAGTAATAAGGAAAAAGATTTATGCTGGATGTCATATTTTGCTGTATTTCATCGAACAAGGATGAACTACAATTAATTTTGCTGGATATAAGCAAAATTTCTAACATATATGCTCAAAAGCAAGATGTGAAATCTGTTGGAGTAGGAAACTTATAGGTACAATATAAAAAGTCAAATTGAAACAATAAAGATATTTTATTGGAAACTTGGATGTGATAGTAAATAGAAAAAAAAGAGTATTAATATCAGAGAAGCATACTTTCAATCTTGTCTATTTTCTCTGACTTTTTGTGTATGACTGCTTTAACAGTATTCTAATTAAATTAAGAGTATTAGTGTGCTTGGTATATTGTGTTGGCTTTTATTGTTTTATTCACTGTTGTTTTGTCTTTATTGTGTATAGAGTTTTAGTTAAAATAGTCGTGGGAGGGCTGTTACCTTAAAAAGGAGTTGATGATGGTGTGCCCTATAAAGATTTTTTCAGACCACCGATTGGGTATCTCGTGTAACATATTTAATTATAACTAATTTTATAGAAACACTAGTTTACTTAAATAACTCAAGGGATTTAATAAAGCTTAAAGTACCTTTAGTAGATGAAACACACAATAGACTTACTTGGCTTTAGAGCTTGAACATTTTATTTACCTAATTTTTCTACCGAGGACTTAAATAAATTAGCGTACTGTCAATTCAGTCACAGAAGCATAGGAGTAAGCCCAGAAACTACTAGCAACAAATATTGTTGTATGAAGCTACCTAATATACTTTTGTTTTAATCTTGAAGGACTATCAATGCTACATTTGATGGGGTTTTTCCTTTTACTTTTGGACTATACAGGGTGATTGATATAAGTGTGCCAGCCGTTTTGTTCGAAAACCATAAGATATATCAAAAAAAGTTAAATGGTAAGTGCCTTGGATTTTTTATTTAAAAAATTGTAGTCAAGTCAAAAAAAATTATTTTAGCAGCCATTTTTCCAATATGGCCGCCAACTTTGATTTTTCGAATGGAACACCCTGTATTTTATGATGTATTCTGGTAGAAAATGTAATTTTAAGACGATTTTATTCTTGTAATTTTTTTCATAAACCTAACCGTTTCAAAGATAATAATGGTTTAAGTTGTGAAATTTTGAATGGATTTCTAATAAAACAGCTGGCATGCTTGCTTAGGCCCTTATCGAAATTCTTTCTCATGCAGAAATTTCAAAACTTTAACCATTATTATCTATGAAACAGTTAGGTTTATGAAAAAAATCACAAGAATAAAATCGTCTTAAAATCACATTTTCTACCAGAATACATCATAAAATACAGGGTGTTCCATAAAAAAAATACAAGTTGGCGGCCATATTGGAAAAATGGCGGCTAAAATAATTTTTTTTACTTAACTACAATTTTTTAAATAAAAAATCCAAGGCACTTACCTTTTAACTTTTTTTTATATCTCTTATAGTTTTCGAATAAAACGGCTGGCACACTTATATCAATCACCCTGTAGACTCCTTTTATTTACTTTTTAGTAGCTATGATATTGATAAACATTTTTTAAATAAAATCGAAGGTAGTAAATTTGTCTCAGTTTTTAACAATTAAAACATCGGTAGGTGTATTTTGAATATATGATTTAATTTTGGTGTATACAAATACTTAAATTCTACCAAAGCTTATCAATAATACCAATGTAAATGGTTGTTCCGTTATTCCTAACAACTATTCAATTCTCTGAACTGTAGGTGATAAACTAGTTACTGGGTTTAAAATCATTATTAACATACGCCTTAAAAACTAATAAAACCTACCCTAATATAACTTAAAGAGATATATTGTAGCCTAAATCATATCTTGCCTTTAAAATGCCTCATTAAAGTTTCTTTAAATAGTAATATAAATACATATGCTAATCTACAATAGCAAAAATCTCCTCAATAACCTAAGAATCTGTTAATTTAAAAGGGAAGTACCGTATAAAGAAACTATACTGTTTGTTAGAACCGAGCTCAAACTTTACTCCAATCTAAGTCAGTTTATTAGCGTTCAGTAATTTTAGTTTGTACTTTATATTGTAGCATGGTACTCTAGCATGTTAGCAGCACTTAAGCTAGTTCACCAACTTATTTTGTGTTTGAGTTTATTCGTGGGCGGTTTGGTTTTGTTTTAGTTTGGGGGACGGCATAAGATACCCTGTACGAAGCCAGCACCATAATGGCCAATACAACTCTGTTGGTGTGACAGTAAACAGGTTAGAACACGCTCCCTAATTCTCCTTCACGCACGCTTTCTTCCACTTTCGCTTGCTTTGCGCATGTCTTCTCTTCTCACCACTGTGGGACTCTTTCTTTGAATGCACTGTCTTTGTGAGGAAGAGTGAAGAAGAACACTTCTATCTAATGTTGTTCCTTGTGTACATACATGTGTTTGTATCAAAGCTACGGTAACTCGTCAAATTCCTTGTTTGTGACTCGTTTTGAAAGAGTCTGTAAATGTGTAAAATTACATTGTGACTTTTATAATGTCTTTATTGTTTCAAGGTTAAATTGTGATGCATAAAATAATAAAATAGCGTTACGTAGAGTAGAATTTTACACCATGATATAATGGGATTCATTTGTAATTTTGTATTTTATATTGAATACTCTAATCAATTTATTTATTGTTGAATATATTGAGATGATTGTGCAATGTAAAAATTATGATTTAATAATGATGGACAAAGTTAGTGTTTAGATTATGTTATATTCTGTTCCTCTTAAATGACTGCATTGTTACGGGTTATATAAGCAACATAGCAACAAACTAATCTAGGAAGTAAGGTTCCTTTTTATTAAGCATTGTCTTAAAATAAAATGCTAACTATGTCAACGTTTTGTTTGGATACCGCTTTTCTTTTGAATTAATTATTTACAGTGTTGAAAATTTTTATTTAACCTAGGTCTTAATATGTATTTTTTAAATCTAAGAAAAGCATTATATATTTTTATAAACACCTTTAAAAAATTGTTTAGATATTAAAAAAAAAAAAAACAGTGTAGCCTACACCATCTGTTATCAAAACAAAATTGATTACAATATAACTACACAATTCAATTTAAATACTCTCGTATAGGCCTTAGGTACAATATTAGCAATAAAGCCACCTCAAAATGGACGAGAAACCCCTATTGGACGAGAATTGTTCTATTTTTCCAATTGACACAAAACACATTATATATAATTATTTTACAGTAGTATTTTAAAACTTGTATCCAGGCCATGTCAATAGGTAGGTGGAGGAGTGGGCACAAGATTTAATTTTGTAGAGGAGGAAATTTGCCAAATTTGTTTGGTTAATATTCGTTTAGACTTGAATTTTTGATTGAATATGTCAAGATCTAGGCTAGTGAACACTATAATATAACACAATAATAAATGTAAACAAACTGTCAAATTTTTACTTACGTTAGATTCATTTTAGATTAGTACTGTTATATTTTTGATTATTTTTACAAATCTGATCAAATATTTATAAAAATAACTTACTTTGTAATAATGTTGGTTAATTCAACTGAAGGTAGGTAAATGTTCAAAAATATTAAATGGGATCTCCTCCTATAAATCGTCCCTGTATCATTAGTAAATTAAGCTTCAATTTACCTTAGTTCTTTGTTTAACCTGATTGTTTCGGCAACAACCAACTAAGATCTCAGCAAAGTGTTTTTCTTCCATTTACCATAGATGATTTTTGCAATGAAGTGTTTTAAGTACCAGGATGAAAAATGCCTTCATTATTTGTTTAGAATAGTAGCATTTTAACCCTCCAGTACACGCGCGACTAATAGTAACACCAGTACACTCCTGCGGACTGGGATTCCGTGTCTTACTTCTTACTGGAAACGCTCTTTTATGTACCTAATAAAGTTCATATAGCATCAAAATTTAAAATAATCCAAAATATATGTGAATAGATATAGTAGATAAATTTCAAAATAATTACAAATATTTCAAATTAAAAATGTCTGTTCTATTGAAAACCAATCAGTCAATCGCTGGCCTGTTCTTCATCCTATTGAAACATGACACACCTAACTTTACACCCTCGTAGCTCATGGCCAACTGACGCAAAGACGGTCAAAACACTTGTCTTGTCTAAAATTATATTTTTTACTTTATTTTTGCCGACTAAGTTGATGGGTCATAAGAGTTGCTATAGCTCACAATAAGTCATTGCTATAGTTTGATTTGGTAGAAAATTTAATGTATTTGACAGAAATTAGTAATTTATATTTAGATCAGCACAATCTGTCTGTGGCTCCCATCAACTATGACAATTTTAATTAACAATGAGGCAACAAATTTAATATGGGGATGGAATGACTAATTATCAATAGTCAAAGATTCAACTAAAGGATCAGATTCTTTCATTAAGAGTTCACATTTAAACTGTTATTACTTATGAAGAAAGTTGGTTAGCATCACTGGATCTTTGAAGGTGAACTTTAGAAGTAAATGAAACTCAAAGGGCATTAGCCCTAAAGGGAATACCTTTTAATGTTAAGTTACCATTCACCCCTCTTCTTAATCATAATAACACCTCAATTTATAAAAATTGGCTAAGTAGGATGGCTACAGATATAGTATATTTCATTACTAGTCCCCCAAAACACTATCGAGCCTCGAAAGGGTCTTTCGTGACGAGTATTGAACGATACTTTTTATCATGATGAAAAAAAACTACTTCATCAAATAAAAAAAAATCTGATATATCGTAATTTATTCATTTTTCTAATCTAAACACAATACGGCTGTACAATTAATTTTAGTGTAAAATTCAGCTGATTATAACTTTGTTGATGTCAGGCAAAGTATTGTTTGTGTAGGGAAAGTAATATTTATGTAGTGAAAGTAATGTTTAAAAGTCAGCTGATCACTATTTGTTTTTGGTGTATGGAAATTGAAGATTTTTGAAGATCTCAGCTGTATGGAAATGGGCTATTGTCGAATACAGAGTAATGAAAAAAACCTTATTGTATTGTATTGTATATAAATTTGTGGAATTTGTTTCCATTAAGGACAAATTTTTGTAACAGGAATTAAATTAGAGATTACGTTTTTAACAAAGTTAAAGTGATAACAATACAAAAATTATGTAAGTAAATATAATACACCTTTGTCCAAAGAAATTGACCGTGTAATATAGAATGTATAGCATTTTCTGCTCCTGTATGGGTAACATTTTGTCCATGATATGAGTGTATCAGAGGTTAGTGCATGTGAGTATGTCTAGCCTGGGGGACGGAGTTGTTTATCCTCAACGGATGATGGATGAGGCGACGGATCAGCTGCTCGGCGGCCGACAACACTGGTCTGAGGACGAGTCACCCACACATACACACTCAGGTATTGGCAAACGTACAATGAACAATGTTAGATCTGCCTCCATACAAGGCCTAGACCATGTTTGCTCGGAACTTAGACATAGAAATGTTTTGGCGAGATGGCAAACTTGGCGAGTTGTTGGTATTCAAATCTGTTCTTTACTTCCACACGTTCCATATTTTTTGTGTGTCTGGACATGTAATTCTTACCAGGTACATTGATGGACCACGTTTGAATATGACTACAAACTAGAGACAAGGCCAACTTAACTTGGTTCTGTCATTTAACTAAATGCAGCTTTTTTCTTGTATGGTTTAATATTGTATTAAGTTTTGTCCATAATCGAACAGAGTTTTGCATTGGACCAAGTTTGCAGTGTAAGACCTATGAGTTTGCTGACATGAGTATAAAATAATGTCATAGGTTCATACATTCAATTGTTTTAGGAATTATAATGGACATTGACACTAAAAAAAATGTTAATACCCACCTTGTGACCGATTATATCTTTTCTACTGAAGAAACATTTTTTCAAAATTAAAATTCATTACATCTGCTTACTTAAGTGGTGTACCAAATACTTATTTTTACGTACTTAAATACATATTTTTAGTTCCAAGATCTATACTAGGTTGATTATTTTTTGTTGAAAATATAATATTCTTCAATTAACGATTATTACACAGAAATAGACAAAGAAAAGTACTCTAGTAAGTAATTGACTGACCACTTTGGTTTTGTAGACCAAATCTAATTAATTTATATCAATTTAGACTGCTGTTTTATGATGATTTCATTAGAGAATCATATTTATTAAACTGTTCTGGGTTATCAAACTTACTAACTAACCGAGGGTTAACTTTAAAAGATAATTAAAATATTATTACATTTTTGATATCCATACAGTGCCAAAATCTTCATAAATTTTTATCATCAGCCATTAATTTCCAGTTAAAATACTTTGATTTTATTTGGCAGCACATCAAAGTTTAGCGTGAGTATTATTACTTGGCTGTATTATGATTTGTTCGTTGTTTGTATTTTATTGGGTTTGTGATACATGTATCTGCTTAAAATATATGTTTTATAAATAAATATGTAGGCTATAAAAGAGGAACCTCACTTTTGTAAAAAAAAATAATTTTATGAATAATAAAACATGGCACTAAGTAATTCTACTTTTTAACTTGAGAAACAGTTCATATTCCAGCCAATTGTGCTATTTTTTTGTTTTTTGGGTCATCTTTATTGTCTACTATATTTATTATCAGTGCTCGTAAGTTAAGAGTTTCTTTAGTAATCCAACAACTGAACTGGTATTGGTTAGTGAAACATACAAACAAACACCTTACTAGTGTTTTAAATTATAAATTTTACTTACTTAAAAAAATTTGTCCGTCTAATTGGTACTGGCTTTGCACATGAAGAACTAGTATAATGGTATTTATTTACTCATTTCAATGGTAGATTGATGTAACAAAATAAATGGTGGTATAAGATAATTAAATAACATTTCAATGGAACAGCATGCAAAACCAGTATCTTGTGGTTGTGGGAAAAATAATTGCACTTGTACATTTTTATTGTTCGAATCTGTAATACACAGCTAAGGTTGTATATAGAAACTCGCAAAATTATTTTACTGTTATTTAATGACGAGCCTGATCCAAACTAAACAAAGATTAGAACCTGAGTTCTATTATCTAATTCCTAATTTTGCATTATAATTCTAATTTCCTAATGAAAAATGTTTCATATGTGGACAATTATTTCATTTACAATATAATCCCAAATTGTTGTCCTTTTCCACGTTTATGTGCATTAGAAATACCGTACTAATGTAGTAACTTCTTACTTCCATAATAGTGTTTTATAAACTGCTGTATTTAGTAAAGTTTTTTTACACCTTTATTTAAGTTTTCAAATGTTTAACCTTTCTTTAAACTTTGATTAAGTATTTATTTTCCTAATGATGTTATCTCATTTTTGTAATTTATTTGCATGTAACTTTGTTTTTACACTTATTACACCTTGACCTTTGCCATATTTTTGCATCATCATTTTTATTCAAACAGACACCTTACAAAATAGCTCCTATAAATGTTTTGCTTGTTTGGTTTGATTGTTTTTGCACATTTTGTTATTTGACAACAATGAACTAAACACTTCTTTGTTCTGCACATAATATGCTTGTTCACTTTATTTCATTGTTAACTATTTAACACAAAATACTTAAAAATTCAATACTAGGTATACAGACTAATCTTCTTATCTTTCTTCTTATAATTAATAGTCATATGGCTATAGCCTGCTATTATACAGTTTTTCAAGGTTGGTTTGTCAATTTAAAGAGGTTATTATTTACTTATACTCACTTCTTTAAAAGTTGAAGGCTATGCCTCAATGTCCTACAAATGATCCAGCACTACAATTAAAATGAGCAAAAGTGGTATGTTTATCAGTTTACCTATTGTATCTAGTAGTAGTAACTTTTCCAATATCCGTTTTCCTTTTAAGCATCAAAGTGTTACTGGATAAAAGTAAGACAGTTTAATAACTTTTATATTTTGTAATTTTTGTATTTGTAAAACCAATTCTTACTGTATTGTATATATTTTATACCATAAAAATGTACCTGAACATCTTTTTTTTCAATTTTTAATGTTATAATTAACTTACATTTTCTATTTCCTTTCTTTGCTCGTTTTTCAGTGAGATTCCCGAGCACGGAACCGGCTCCGGTCTGATGCAAGTGGTCTAACCTTTTCCCAGGTTCCTGAAATCAGCAGCTGCTTTGCTTAGTGTTAGTCTATGTAACATAAACCACATATGTATAATATGTTACATATCGCACTATGTACAATGTACAGAAATTTTAATTAGCTGTTAAGATGTTTTGTGCAAATTTGTTATTTTTATAATACACGTTTATTTGTCACTATGATTAAAGGTAAGGCGGACCATAAAGAGCATATGTGAGACAAGGAATTGAATTGAATTGAAATTTTAAGCAGTGGATACAATTGAAACATTAGAAATGCTAATTATTGTAAGAGTGGTATTGATAATTGGTGTGCGAAAACTTTGTAGCAATAACTGTCTAAAATTGAATTTTCTACATTAAATATTATCTACATGCAATATTTTACTGTTGCATAGAATGGCTTGGAACAGTTTATTTGTTACTTTCGACCAGTCGGTAGATCCAGTTTAGGTTGATCACAGTAAATTAAAACTGATCCAATGATTATACAGGGTGTTGAAAATGTCTGGAACCAACATTATATCTGGTGAGTGGTTAAAGAAAAACAAATGATATTTTGTGTACGGATATAGTATGGTTTTACCTATCTTTTGGTGCCTTATGAAAATTTTTACCACTTATAGGGAACGTCCTGTGGAGGATGCAGTAATAATTTTAAATGGAAGCCTATGGTAAATGATAAATCATTTTAAAGGCCATTTTTCTCTGAGTAAGGAGCCACAAGTTTCATCTCAAAAGGACCACCCTAGCAAAAATGACGACTGTTTGAAATTTAAATAACCGCTTATAGGGAACGTCCTGTGGAGGATGCAGTAAAAAGTTTTCATTGAAGCCTATGGTAAATGATACATAATTTTAAAGGCCATTTTTTTCTGAGTAAGGAGCCACAAAATTCATCTCAAAAGGACCACCCTAGCGAAAATGGCGACTGTTTGAAATTTAAAAATTCCGTTCCCTATAAGTGGGTTTTAAAATTTCAAACAGTCGCCATTTTTGCTAGGGTGGTCCTTTTGAGATGAAACTTGTGGCTCCTTACTCAGAAAAAAATGGCCTTTAAAATGATGTATCATTTACCATAGGCTTCCATTAAAACTTTTTACTGCATCCTCCACAGGACGTTCCCTATAAGTGGTAAAAATTTTCATAAGGCACTAAAAGATAGGTAAAACCATAGTATATCCTTACACAAAATATCAGTTGTTTTTCTTTAACCACTTACGAGATATAATGTTGGTTCCAGACATTTTCAACACCCTGTATACATTCTTGATTTAGTTATTCAAATGTTAATACTTACTTATAGCTTTGATGGAAAATTAAAATGCCTACATGGTTTTATCATTCCATTTCCTTTTGTAATCTAGTTTTTGTCCACATTTAACACGATCAATTTATCACATCTGTTATAAATAGGTACTTACTTATTAATATTTTAATCTCTTAAGTGGTGCTCAAGATGTTTGTTAAGCTTAAAATACACACTAAAGGGTTCATTTCACAGTTTATAAACTTATAAATTCCAATAGGCTAATTTCATTCAGATCCACGAGCAGAATATAAAATCTATGAGTATTTTTTAAAAATTGTTCTTTATGAAGAAGGAACAGACATAAGATAAGTAATGTAATTGACATTAGGTAAGTGTTTTAGTCGAATTTATAATAAGTATACTTTAATGACAATTGGTTTGTCATGCTAAACATCATTCAAGTATGACAACATGTATATAAACATTTAATACATTTTTATACAGTTTTAGATTTATAGTTAGACTTTTAAAAGAATTAGAGTATTCGAATTTCCTTTTTTTAAACTATTACATCTAGTTAGCCTTTTAAATCTTGAAGCTGAATTTAAACACAAAAGGGTTAGAGTAATAGTTGTTATTCATAAATTGACGTTTTTTATATTGGAATTGTGCGATTTAGTTGATCAATACCATCACATTTGGGACTTTAAAATAAAAAAGATTACTATAACTTTTATGTTACAGTCAGGTGTCTGATTGATTTTTACTTAATTGTCATTTTATTTATTTTTTTTCTTTATTGAGATAAAAAACTAAACAAATTGATCTTGCTATAGATTCACAAATACAAAACCAATTTTAGTGATCCATGTTAATATAGGATATTATTACATACATTTGTTAAAAGTGTTTACTTTAGAGCAGGTCTATTTTATTTTTCAAATCAACCCCTCTTCTTTTCTATCCCGAAAGAGAACTACATCTGTAAGTTATTTTACAATAACAATTCTTTTTCAAGTGTGATGATATTACTACCAATAAATACAAAATGAATGCCTTGATAGAGCTAGTTTTACATTTAATTTATATCATTCTTAAATAACACTAAAACAAGTATAAAAAATAAAAGATTTGTGACTTAAAATATTTTATAAATTTGTATTAATCTTGCTTTATAAATATAAGTAGTAAATAGGCCTTGGACAATTAAATATATATGTGACAATTTTATTTGCCTTTTTCTTGTCACTTGCTATGTTAACAACCAACGACCGAGCTTTCCTTGATTCCTTCTAAATAGTATTTTGTTAAGAGTCTTGGCTCAATCCAGTGGTTGATCCAGAAGGAGGGCCAGGGCATATATTTTTTTTTACTGCATGTAAAGTCAAAATTTGGCCAAGATTGTCGAAGACGATGATGATGTTCCTTTACCACAGAGGTTATTCAGGAGTTTGCAGTGACCACAAGAGACAATGTCCATGTTCACACGATTGTGGGAAATGAACAATATTTTTCCCTGATCGTGGAAGACTATGCTGATGTTCAGTTGCGGGGGTTTATCCGGTGTTTTGATTATGTCTACACTGCCGCGGGAAATGATCAGAATTGTGCTGTGATGTGGAAGACAATGATGTTTCTGTTACCTTGGGGATATTCAGGATTTTGCCCTTGACAATGTCTACATAACTGCGGAAAATTATAAAATTTTTGCTGCAATAGTGGAACGATGATGACATTTCCGTGACTGGGGAAACGAGGATGATGCCTACATAACCGCAGGAGATGATCAGAATTAAGACGCAAACGCTGAAGACAACGATAATGGACGGATAATGTCTAAAGGACCGCGGGAGTTGTTCATGGTTTTTCCGTGATCGCAGAAGAGACAATGATGATGCACAGTTTGTTGTCACGAGGGTTATTCAGGGTTTTGCTGTGACTGTAGGAGACAATAAGGATGTGGGGGGGCTTCACCCCTATGGCTCAACTAAGAACCCCCTTAAAAAAATAGGGGTGAGTTGTTGATAACTTGGATTAAAACCTCAAGATCTTCTTTCTAATTAAACAGTTGGTATTATCATAGATAAAGCATACTCCCTCCCTTTTCTCATCCTTATGGATTATGTAAATGTATTAATTATGTATGAATTATGATTATGTATGAATTATGTAAATTATGTATGAGAAGATCAGCTGAAGACAATTTTATTGTTTGTTCTATCCGTAGAGGTTGTGTCGGTTTAAAATTTATTTCTTGTTATTTCAGTCATTTAAAACCTTGCCAACCAAATAAAACAATCTAATCATAAAAAATAACTCCTCCGCTAGTTATAATCCTGACAGTACAGCACAAATCATTAAATTAACCCTAAAAGGAAACAAAATTTTGTAAACATTAATGATCATTGTCACTGGACATGAACTAGACAAGAAGACTTGAGAAATTATACCAAGAGATGGACGGGTCTCGAAATTTCGGGAAATTTTAAATCTCGTTCTACAAGACAAGATTCTATATTTTTGTCGAGAGTTTTTTGAGACGAGATAAAAAAAAACTCCTGCAGAAAGTCGATGCAATACAGGAGCGTTGTTGGTGTTGCGTTTCCTTTGCGAAGGTGTTTTTATTAATTCTTTACATAACACGAGACTGAAAAATTTTCACTTGATACTTAACTAGTAAGACTGTTGTTTTAGACTTTTAAATTTGATATTTTTCAAAGTTTAACTATATACTTCCTACTAGCTGTACCCGCGGGCTTTGCCCCGTTTAACTTCATATGTGAGCTCGTTCGCATGGCTCAACCCAGACAGCACACTTTATCCCAGGGACATCCCATAGTAGTCCCATATGTCCTGAGAATGTCTCGGGATATGTGCGCTATCCTCAGGATATCCCGCAAAATCCCGGGACAAGTACGAAATCCACAGGATATCCTACAATATACCGCAATGTCCCGGGATTTGTAAGTTAACCTCAGGATATCCTGTAAAGTCCCGGGATATGTACGAATGCCATAGGATATCCCAGAATGTCCCATGACATCCCGGGACATGTACAAAATCCACTGGATATCCTGTAATGTCCCGTAATGTCCCGGTAACAAACTGAAGAAAAAAAATACTACCACTGATGAAATGTACAGTATATCTAAATTTAAATGTTCAACAAGGCCAATATATAATAATTTTTTTTTTCACTAGTGCTTTCGGAAACTTGGTTTCCATCTTCAGGCTGTGTTTACACTAGTACAAAAAGTAAATATTTACTCAATAAATTAATTTTAAACAAAGTTAAAACAGATGATTTAAAGGATATTGGAAAAATAAAAAATAATATTAGAAAAATTAATCTTTTGAATTTTGGATATGTTACAGTGTTGTTCTTGATGTAATTATTTTCAGTAATTCCGAATTTATAATTGGGCCGTCTTCATTATTTAACAAATAATTTTGGTCTGTTTTTTTTTCTAAAAATATTCCCACGCATTAAGATGTTGAGGTTTTATAATTTATTAAAACTAGAGTTCTATCATAGTTGTGTGGAATGTGAATTTAATTCTAACTTTAAATTAATAAAACAACTAAAAACTAATTTTAATCATATGGCAATCAATTATTACAGTGCTAATCTAATGGTGATTAAATAATCTATATTCAAATATCAGTATCCTCTCCAACTACCAGAAAAACAATTCAACTACTTGAGGCCTAAACAGATTAACAGAATCATATATAGCCTATACTGTAGTATCAAAAATATTTTAAGTATTGCGACCATTGCAACTGTCGGCTACTCTTTAACCACTTGAAAACACCCATAATCAACAAGCGCAGATAGCTCAGGAGGTAAGGTAAGAGGCTCACAAGGCGAAGGTACCAGGTTCGAAACCCGTCTTGGTGAAAAACTTTTTTCTCGTTTTTTTCTTCAAAATTTGTGTTTATTAACTATTTAATCAATTTACTAAACTTATAATTAAGCTTTTCATCCTAAATCTATATTATTTTGTGTTTTTTATGTTCAGGCCCAGACCACACTTTATCCCAGGGACATCCCATAGTAGTCCCATATGTCCTGAGAATGTCCTGAGGACTACCCTGGGATGACCTCGAATGTCCCACGGATATGCGTGTGAGCTTATCCGTAGGACATCCCCGGGCGGGGACATTAGGCATTCCTGTGGATATCCTGTGATATCCCAAGTTGACCATAGGACCACAATGGGATATCTTGCATATCCTGTCGCAATATCCGTGGGATGTCCTGAGGAGAAAGTGTGCTGTCTGGGAATCACGTCCTGGTTGAAGTTCGTTCGCTACGCTCACTCACCTTTAGGTTGGAGCTCGTTCGCTGCGCTCACACGTCCTGGTTGAAGTTCGTTCGCTACGCTCACTCACCTTTACAGTTGGAGCTCGTTCGCTGCGCTCACTTGCCTTCAGGTTAGCTCGTTCGCTACGCTAACTCGCCTCCGGGTTGAAGTTCGTTCGCTGCGCTCACTCACCTTTTGGTTGCAAATTAGCTGTTGTCATAAATTTAAAAAAAATAATAGTGCTGCACTCTTTTGGTAATCCTAGTAACTTTAATGCTATTGAACATCACAGAACAGAACCAACTTGTTTAATTGAAACAGCTGTTATGATTCATTAATTCCATTTAAATATGAGTACTCATTAGGTTAACATGGGAAACTCCAGAGCCACTGGGGCGGAGCCCGAGAGTCCGATCAGAATAAAAACCACTCAGTTTTCCTATTTAATGCCTAAAGAATCAGTGTACCAAATTTCAGCCTCCTAGGTAAGTGGGAAAGTGGGAGAATTAGTGATGAGCGAGTCAGTCAGTGAGGGCTTTGCCTTTTATATATATAGATATTGCAAGTTTCCTATGCCAAAGAGTAATTTTTAATAAGTTAGGCCGTATTAATAAAAAATTATACTAATAATTAAATTATTAATAAAAAATTTAAAAACCTGCCGACCACGTCGCTGATGATGCAATACCAGTGGGAATTCTCCAAGTATCCAAGAGTAATATTTGTTTTTTTTTATACTCTGATGTTTTTTAATCAAAGTTTAAAAATATTTTTGTCTATTATTATTATTTTTTTATTTTACCGGTCTGTCAAAATCAGTAGGTATTTAAAAAATGTTAAAAACTCAGGTTAAAATGTGGAACGTGCATTTCCCACTATGTATGAGAAGAGAAATCCCGTCTCATCTCAAACTAAAATCCAATCTCGCACATCCCTTGTGGTATACAGTAATTAAATATCAGACAATAAACAGGGAAAGAACAGATACCCAACAGTAGGTATATTTAACAGTTTTAGCAATATTGTCTACTGTCTCTGTTGTTTAAATGAACTGCCACCATATCGGCTGCCAAAAAATGATGTGGTGATAAGAAACTTCAAACATCAAAGAGATCGATTTATAAAACGTGTGACTAAATTAGACAGGTGTTACTGGTTCCTCACTCAAGTACATCCATGTTACATGTATAGCGTTGTAGGGTAAAAAGTCCTGCTTTTCTATTTTTCAAAGCTCAACTTCCAGTAATTTCAGCTTCAGCTGTGACGGTTATAAAAGCCAATTGGTAGTTCACCTCCTGAACAATTGTTTTTCAACTACAGATATATATTATTCTGTCTATCATCAAAATTTTTATCATCCATAGATGATTTACAGTTTTCCAGCAATTGATTTGCCTTAATTTCATACAAACTACGTGGGTGGTTTTTTGTCTATAGTTGTCTATAAATCCTGTTTAATGTCAACAGTAAAGAAGTATGATCTAGGTAAGGTAAAGTAAAAGTGTGACATTCATCGTAAATTGCTCTCAGAATATGATCAGCAAAACTGAGATAAAGTACGCTTGTTTTACTTTATTAAAAATTATACCAAGGGATGGACTCATTGATTTCCATGTACTCTTAAACATCCAACAAATTAAAGCACTTAACATGCTATCTTTAGTTGTATGTTCTTTGTCATTAATACTGGACAAAGTTCGATGCAATTGTTTATTAAAAGAGAAAATGTTTCTACTTTATTGATCAAGGCTAAATAAAAAAATCCCATGGTATTTTGTAATTAGGATACCTATAAATATAGTAATTGGTCAGCATTAGAAAGCAGCTACAAACGTTAACGGTGATAAGCATTGGACTGTAGAATGTGGTGTTTCACCGTCACTGTTTATCAGTGGGTGTGTTTGTTTTGTTGAGTGAGCCACATAGATAAGGTATAAAAACAAGTCCGGTGCAACATCCAGTCTATACCACCAGTCACCACGTCTTTCGGTTTGAGTTGAGGAGGCGTCTCTCTTTTAAGTCAAGGACAAGGACAAACATAACCTAAATACAAAACACTCAGTCAGTAGTCAGTTCGGTTCCCCGGCTCGCTTTCGCTTTCGCTAACTCACTGAACTGACTGCCAGGGTGCCCGCCCAGTGCCAGTGCCCACTGCCCACTGCCCAGTGCCCAAAAGCCCAGTGAGTTGAGTGCCCAGGAGCAGGACGTGGACGTCATACAGTTAGGTTAGGGATTAGGCCGCTTCCCACAGTCCAATCTATCTTATCTTATCCTGTTTGTGTGGATATAACAACGGTTTTTCATAACAACTTGTTGAGCGCTTTCCTTATAACGAGTACAACAACAATAATTGTTCTGAAGTATCTTAGTAGCTATCTTCACGGCCGTTCGTTTGTCTTTGTGGAGTGTTTTAACAATGGGGTTGACAAGTGGTAAGTGCATCGCTTCGACGAGGTTGGACAACAAAACAGTTATTATCACAGGATGTACGTCTGGAATCGGAAAAGTTACTGCGAGGGAGTTATATAAACTGGGTAAGTTAGGGTGTACCGTATCTACTCCATTATTTTATTTAGTTTGTTGTAAATTTGGAATAGGTACGTTTTGCTGGAACATAATATTTTCTTTGATAGGGGTAATGTAGAGATTAAATTAGGATATAATTATTAATAATGTAATTTTTCCTGATAAGTTATTTAGGGTACCACCGGTACCACTACCACATTATAACTTAGGCAGGAGGATGCGTCAGGTATTCGGACATGGATTAGTCGTCCGGCAGTTACTGTCCTAACCTAACCTAAGTTAACTAAACTTGCTGATAATGAAAAATAAAATGAAGGCTAAATTCTGTTTATAGAAAAAAATTAATAATGCCTCAAATTCTAACAAATGATGTAGTACAGTTAATAAGAAATTGCATTCTAAGCAAAATCTTTGACTAAAAGTTACTGTCACCAATGGGATTCGATCTGGATACTGGTACCACTTGTACATCATCAGCCGAGTAGCCTACTCTATCCACTACACCGCGAACACCGATAGGCTGCACTTCGTATCATTACGGTAATGGTGTTCCAGGCCCCCACAACCCGGTGACGCCTAATCCACGCTCGATTACCGGACGCGTAACCTTTTGCGTAGATAACTTAACTTCTCAAAGTTTTGCTGGTTAACTAAAGAGAAAAATGTATCCATTTTATTTATTTATCGTACCAATCTGTGATTTCAATTTAACAGTACCTAAATAAATTAACTTACCTTAGTAGCCTAATTTATAGCCTTCCTATTAAGTAGATTACATTTTAACATCTACCAATTAAAAATATAACAATTTGTCTGTTGTAAATCATATAAACTTAATAGTTTTTAAGCCTAAGTAGGGTAATAAACAATCCAAGCATCTAATAAAAGGTTAGCCTATATTATATGGGTTATATGACGGTTCCCCCACCACTTTTTCAGCTTAATGTAACTTAATGTTGCAGCTGATTATGACGTTTTGACAAATCTCAGCCGTTGAGTTATGAGCATTATGCGCCATACACGGTATACCGCACTGGTAATGGTAGGATCAAGACATGGAGGGAATAACTTTCTTCCCCTAAAGCTGTCTAAATTTTGTGAACGGAGTATAATAATGATCCTATAAACTGGCATTGCAGGTGCTAGAGTTGTAATGGCTTGCAGGGATGTAAATAAAGCCGAAGAGGCATTAGAAGACATCAAAACTGTAGTCCAAGCTGAACAGCCTCCACCCAAAGTCGGAGAGATGGTGGTCCAAAAACTTGATCTTGCTTCCCTGGCCTCTGTTCGGGAATGTGCTAAGAAGATTTTGGATACGGAGAAGCATATTGAGATACTAATCAACAATGCTGGTAAGAATTTGTTTTAGTATTATTATTATCTGTTATTTTTAAAATCCCTGCCTTATTTTTATCCATATCGTACATCCATTTAAAAATGCAGTTCTGCTGTGGATATGTATATAAATAAATTGGTCCGATTTATTTAGCCAGCCGATAATTAAAGCTGTTAAAGCCCGTAAGAATGTTGGCCTACTTCTGCATTAATTTGTTTTTAATTTTTAAGAGTGTTTTTATTCTGTGTGACAGCATCTAGCTGGGAGATTACAAGAGTGAAAGTCCAAAAAATCTTTGTATTTTCCAGCATCACTTAAGAGAATTTGGATACAATTAAGGATACTATGCCAGAGAAGTAAGATACAGAGGACACATTCTTACGGGACGACTGTGCGCTTTCAGCTCTAGTATGTTGTGCTGGAAATATTGTCTACTTGTGAAGAGCAAGGAAGAGCCTGAGGGGCGAGTGCTGTGGGGAAATTCCTATCGCACAGGTCACAGGGTCTTTTTCTACTGTGAATGTTGAAGTACATGAGGGCAAGGAAGGCGGTGTTGGACTTTGCCCTAGACACCAGCCACTTATGCTGGACAGACACACTTAAGTTGGGTGTTTCCCCTGTACCTTACTTCTCTGTGGCCAGGCCTACATAACTGTGGTGTATTAATTTAATTATAAAATGAATTATATATTTCTAATTCAGATTCAAATATTACAAGTATTAAATTTGCTAGCTCGATCCATGTACCGTTAGATATCGTACGATGTGACGTCATATGGCCTGATCGAATAAACTAACCCCATTGGTTGTTTCCATCACACCACCTTCCGTTCCCACTGCTACCTCGATCACCCGACACTCTCTGTACAACAGTCATCGTCCTACCTTACCGGCTCCCGCACACCAAGCGGTTTTCTTAACGTAAAATGTCTTAATTATTTCGAGTACCTGATCCTCCTTCGCTCGCATCCAGGTTCGGATGCGACAATGGCGACGAGTGCGACAACCTACTGCGTGGATAAAGGAAGCGCGTTTTACAGTGCAGTGCCATTGTTTCGGTACGTTACATGCCACTAGACGGCAATTTTTACACCGCGTTCGGTAAATTAACGTTAACAGAAGAAGAAGTTACTACAATGAGTGTCATCGGAAATTTCGGGCCGTTCGACAGTTCGGAGGAGACGTGGTCTACATACGTGGAACGTTTTGAACTTTACATAAAGTGTAATGGAATTTCGGACGACAAGAAAGTAAGTGCGTTTCTAACAGTAATCGGAGTTAAATCGTACAATCTGCTGAAAGACTTAATTACGCCTGAAAAACCATCGGAGAAGTCGTTTAAGGACATTGTGAAAGTGCTACAGGATCATCTTCATCCTAAACCCTCGTTTATCACGGAGAGGTATAAATTCAGCAAGCGCGACCAACTGGAACACGAGACTATTTCGGAATACATCGTTAATTTAAAGCAATTATCAAAGCATTGCCAGTTCGAGGACAAGTTACCGGACTATCTCAGGGACCGATTAGTGAGCGGTATTCGGAATAATTCCATAAAGAAGAGACTACTGGCGGAGGACAACCTGACGTTTACCAAGGCGGAGCAGCTGGCAACATCGCTAGAGACAGCAGAGAAGGACGCAGCATCCCTGACGTACCACGGCGGCAGCGGCAGCACGGGGACAGCCATGAGGCTTCAGAGATTCTCCTCAGCGCAACGACCTCAACGCAGCAAACAATCAAGTGCATCAAGTGCCGTTCCAAGTGTCGTGCAATCTACAGAGTGCTATTGTTGTGGAAAAAAGGGTCATTTAACGCACCAGTGCTATTTTCGTGAATACGTGTGCAATTTTTGTAGAAAAAAGGGTCATTTGGAGAAGGCATGTAAATCAAAAAAGAGGGGTAAGTCCTATCATTCTACCTCTAAAAATAGTTCAAATGCCAAAGTTAATTGCTCCAAAAATATTCAGGGTAACAGATACCAGCATAAACAATATTATGTGGAAGTAGATGAATCTAAAAATAACGATAAAGTTGTAAATGATGAGGTATATGACATTTCTAATATTTTTCAAACTGACAGTGAACTGACTGTTAATGTAAATCAGGGTATGGTCAACAAAATTGAACCTATTAAAATAGATTTGCAAGTACAAGGTAAACAAATGAGATTTGAAGTAGATTCAGGTGCTTGTGTTTCTGTTGTTTCGGAACAATTTTACAATAAGCACTTAAGTGATGTAAAACTAAACCCCACAGATCTAGTTCTGAGCTCCTACACTCATGAAAAAATCAAACCTGTAGGTAAAATCAATGTTAATGTTAAGTACAAATCAGTAGAAAAATGTCTATCATTGTATGTAATAAGCAATGGTGCTAATCCTCTAATTGGTCGGGATTGGATTAAAGATCTCCAAATTGTTGTTAGTATCCCCAACAATGTAAATAGTGTAATGTCGACTTCAGATGAAGTAAAAGTAGAATCAGGTAATGAGTCTAAAGCAGGGACGTATTTAAGTATCTGCCGCCTCTAGGCAACAAAGTTTGCCGCCGCCCCTCCCGCTCCCACTTTTCAACGCACTCCCCGACCTCACTAATATCACCCCAATGGCCAATACATGCCCTGTCAGCTGGTTTTGTGGAAAAATAATTGGTAATATTGCATGCTGCATCAACAAATTTAATAACTTTTCACCGCACTATGATGCTTTTAGCTGTTTTACATGCGTTAATTGGTGGCTGATAGTTACGATTTAAAGCCCAAATGACGATTTAAAGTCATCGTCATTTGGGGACCGAGCAGGTTCTTACATCCCTAGGGCCGCAAAATCAGCTGATCGCTTACTTTTTAAAACATGAATGCATATTAAATACACAATCAGTATCCATAGCATTGCAATAGAATTGTTTTATTGTCACCGCTGCCTAGCAACTATTTATTTTAACTTTTGCTGATTCCTCAAATTATTTCTTCACATAACCTTAAAGTTATAGTTGTGTTGACTATCAGTGTGCATCATTATTGTGGTGAATTAAGGTGCTATTTAGGTATAGTGTGGTGGAAAATAGTACCACGGACAGAAATGGTTTTGCAGCTCTCGATCGTTTTAAGTTGACTTCGTCTCGAACCTAAAAACTATCTCGAGCCGGCCCGGCGAAACCTCATTTTCGGCCCTAGGTACGAAATATACTATTTCGACCCCTTTTAACGGACTTTTTTGTGCCGTTTTTTTTTTGCAAAACATTCTGACTTGGATAGGCCTACACGGGATGCAACTTTTTTTTATCTAATCGGTATTTTTACAATCCCATTTTGCGGCTTGAAACGGCACACAAAATCGTCTGTATACAATGGTTCTTATAAAGCTTTTCATTGAACACTTTTAGTCAGATCCACTTGAGAGACGTGCTATTGGCTTTGATTTGAAATGAAATAAATATGTTTTCTTATACTTTTTATTTCTTCCAAAAGCACATGAATCGCAAAGAAAAATTACGTACTAATACTGAAAGAATAATATACAATTTTAAATTAGTTAAGTTTGGTACAGTGGTAAGTATTTAGTTCACACTTTCCTTCTTGATTTTAACCTAGCAAAAGAATCTTTCAGCTATAGAGCTGCCGCTGCGAAGTGGTGTATGAAGTAAACAGAAGGGAGTGTTTTCTACGTTTGTAGTATGTTTTATCTATGGTTTGTCACTACATATAGCGGCCGGCACGGCGACCCGCTCCCGCGGCGAGCGTGTCCGCCAGACCAATAGGGCAGCACGGACAACTCTACACAGCTGTGTAATAAACTATTGACGTTTGTTTGACTTGGATGCGTTCTGAAATAGTTGTATACTTAATCAAAATATTTGAAATGGCTATTTTGCCGTTCCCAAAATTATTTGCTAATTTTTTTTTAGATTAAAACTTCGTTTTTTTATTTTTTTAACCTCAAAATTTTGCCGCCCCTAAAATTTGCCGCCCTAGGCGGGCGCCTAGTCCGCCTATTCGGAAATATGTCCCTGGTCTAAAGTTGTTCGAGATTTATTAAACGAATTTCCAGAGGTATTTACCACTAAGCTAGGCTGTTACAATGGAGATCCTGTTAAGTTAAAGCTCAAATCAAATGTAGTACCTAAGTATTACAAACCAAGACCTATACCTTATTCTTTAAAAGACAAAGTAGAACAGGAATTACAATGTTTAGTTGACGATGGTATCATTTCCACTGTTTCAACTAGTGATTGGGGTACACCTATTGTTCCCGTACTAAAACGTAATGGCAAAATACGCATTTGCGGTGACTTCAAAGTTACCTTAAATCCATATCTAGAAGTAGATAGACATCCTATACCTCGCATTGAAGATCTTTTTGCAATCTTACAGAAAGGAAAACAATTTTCTAAAATAGATTTATCATCAGCATATATGCAACTAATGTTAGACGATGAAAGCAAGAAACTTTGTACCATAAGTACACACAAGGGGTTATTTGCATATAACCGACTTTGTTACGGAATATCTTCTGCCCCAGGTATTTTTCAACGGGTAATTGAGCAAACACTACAAGGTATTCCGGGTGTAGCGTCATTTCTTGATGATATTATTGTTACCGGAGCTGACACAGCTGAACACCTGTCGAGACTAAGAGAAGTGTGTAGTAGGCTAAAGACAACAGGGTTAACTGTTAGTAAAGATAAATGTCAATTTTTCAGTGATAGCTTAGAGTACTTAGGGTACGTAATTAGCCAAGAGGGTCTTGCCACATCCAAAGATAAAGTCAAAGCAATTGTAGAGGCACCAGTTCCAAAAGATGTTACACAGCTCAAGGGTTTTCTAGGTCTAGTTAATTACTATGCAAAGTTTGTACCAAATGTTGCTACCATTCTAACACCCTTGTATCAATTATTAAGGAAAGATGTAGTTTTTAAATGGTCTTTGTCATGTCAAAAGGCGTTTGAAGCTATAAAAGAAAGATTAGTTTCAGCTAATGTGCTAGCGCACTACAACCCAGACTTGCCAATTAAATTGTCATGTGATGCGTCACCCTACGGCATCGCAGGAGTGTTAAGCATTGTTGACAAAAATGGAATAGAAAGACCAATTTCATTCACAAGTAGAGTACTAAACTCAGCAGAAAGGAACTATTCTCAAATAGACAAAGAGGCACTAAGCATTGTTTTCTGTGTAAATAAATTCAATCAGTATTTATGGGGCAGGAAGTTCACTCTTTGTACAGACCATAAACCACTATTAGCTATATTTGGTTCGAAAAAAGGGTTACCAGCATTTGCAGCTGGCAGACTACAACGCTACGCGTTATTTTTGTCAGGTTACGATTACGACATCAATTATGTTAAGTCACAAAATCATGGTAACGCGGACGGATTGTCCAGACTTCCCTTAAATTGTAATGTCACGGAAGAAAGTAATGTAAATATTGATTATTTAGGAACATATCTCCAATGTATATCAGAGTGCGATGTACCAATAGATTTTAATGATGTACGTAAGGAAACTCAAAAAGACAGTGAGTTAAACAGAATCCTTGGATATGTTTTGTACGGCTGGCCAATCAATTCGGACGTTATCTAAGTGACTATGTCAAAAGGCAAGCTGAGCTAACAGTTGAACACGGAATACTAATGTGGGGCTATAGAGTAGTCATTCCAAAATCCTTAAGAGGGGCTTTATTAAAAGAATTACATAATGGACATCTAGGAGTTGTAAAAATGAAGTCGTTAGCCAGGTCGTATTTATGGTGGCCTTCTATTGATAAGGATATTGAGGCCGTGACTAACAGTTGCTCAGCGTGTCTTGCACAGCGGGAATCTCCTGTTAAAAGTAAACTTCATGTATGGGAATTTCCTCCCAATGTTTGGCAAAGAATTCATGTCGATTTCCTTGGACCATTAAAAGGACAAATATATTTAATTGTACTAGACGCCCATAGTAAATGGATTGAGGTAGAACTTGTTAGTTCCACTTCAGCCAAACAGACCATTGACAAACTCAGGCCTATGTTTTGTAGATTTGGGTTACCAGAAATAATAGTTAGTGATAATGGTCCACCTTTTTGTTCTGAGGAATTTTCAAAATTTTTGAAACAGAATGGAATAAGACAAATCTTGACTCCACCTTACCATCCAGCTTCTAATGGCCAAGCTGAGAACGCGGTAAAATCCGTAAAGAAAAGATTAAAATGTGCAATCTTTGAAAATGAGGATGTAAATATAGCTTTAAGTAGATTTCTTATCTCTTATCGTAACACAGTCCATAGTACCACTTGTGAATCTCCCGCCAAACTTATGTTTAATCGACCATTAAGAACTAGGTTAGATTTAATCAGACCAAACATTCAGTCAACTGTTGCTCAAAAACAAGAGAAACAGATCATAAATGCAAGGGGTACTCATACTAGACAATTAGCTATAGGACAATGTGTACTAGCAAGAGACTATAGAGGGAAGGATAAGTGGGTTGAATGTACGGTTGTTAGACGACTAGGGCCAGTAACATACATTGTACAACTAGAGACAGGCTCAACTTGGAAGCGACACATAGATCAGCTGGTAGGCTTGCAATCAGGCAGCAACATCAACACGGAACTTAGCAGATACTACGATCCCGTGACGTCAACATCAGCTGTTACTACTTCCTGTGTATCGTCAGCACCGGTGTCGTCACCAGCCAGGCCGCCCCACCAGCACACCCAGCCTCAACAGCTGAGTTCTCCCACTACTACGCGTCACTCACCAACTACACGCCAGTCCGAGCGGCATAGTCCTATTGTTGCGAAACGCCATTCTTTACAACCCGATCAGCTGACTGCTACGTCACCTGTTACAACTAATACTAGGCGATATCCACAACGGGATAGGAATCCTCCCAAGAGAATGGATTTGTAAATGTTTGTTATGGTTTTATATTTACGCTTGTTTGCAATTCTATTGTGTTTATTTTCAGCACTGATGTTTCAATATTTTTGTGTTTATTTTCAGCACTTATGTTTCAATATTTTTGTGTTTATTTTCAGCACCGATGTTTACAATCTTTAATGTTGTTTTTAACTCTGATGTTTTCAAATTGTGTTTTTATTTTCATTACTGATGTTTTCAATTTGTGTGTATACATTTTTCCATAAAAGTTTTATACAAGCTATGTTCAAAAGTAAGGGCGGAGGAAATGTGGTGTATTAATTTAATTATAAAATGAATTATATATTTCTAATTCAGATTCAAATATTACAAGTATTAAATTTGCTAGCTCGATCCATGTACCGTTAGATATCGTACGATGTGACGTCATATGGCCTGATCGAATAAACTAACCCCATTGGTTGTTTCCATCACACCACCTTCCGTTCCCACTGCTACCTCGATCACCCGACACTCTCTGTACAACAGTCATCGTCCTACCTTACCGGCTCCCGCACACCAATGCGGTTTTTCTTAACATAAAATGTGTTAATTATTTCGAGTACCCGATCCTCCTTCGCTCGCATCCAGGTTCGGATGCGACAATAACTTTTTGCTACCGAAGATCAAGGTGGTCTAAGCTGATGTGTGATAATTTTTCTGCCCAGGTAAAAGAATAAAGAATCTTTGTAAACTGGACAAAAATAACAAGATTTTAGCACAGTTTAATTAATTCCCTTGTAGTTAATTTCTTGGTCTGAATATTTTAAATTTTATGAGTATCAATATAACTTTAACATTTTGTAACCTCTTTGCCAGGTGTAATGATGTGTCCATACACTCTCACAGAGGACGGGTTTGAGATGCAGCTTGGGACCAACCATCTTGGACATTTCCTCTTCACTTGTCTACTTCTCCCAAGGATTGTCAGTTCTGCGCCTGCTAGGATTGTCACTGTGTCTTCAGTGGCTCACGCAAGTAAGTTATTAGTTATAAGCAGTACTTCTAAAGTTTCTTCTATAACTTAGTTGTTATTATGGCATTATACTTTGTTCTTGATACCTAGGCGGTTTGAGGAAAAGTTCCCCCTCCACTTTTTTGGTAGGCTATATAATGTATATTGCTTAATCAGCTGTTGGGCTATGATTCTAAAGGTAAGGGTCAAGCATCGATCTCTATCGATGGGGTCAAGTGTAGGGGATAGATTTCTTCCCCTAAATATTGTGAATTATAATCAAATATGATTATGATTTTTGTTTTTATAGGAGGCAAAATTGACTTTGAAGACCTCAATTGGAAGACAAGATCGTACAGTGCACTAAGAGCTTATCAGCAAAGCAAACTTGCAAATGTGCTCTTCAGCAAGGAACTGGCTAGAAGATTAAAAGGTAGTTTATTTGAGTAATTTTAAAATTTAGGCTTTTTCTGTTCATTTACAAGAAATATTTAACTAATCAAGTTAGTTAACTTATTCATCAGGTAAGTAATAATCAGGTCACATCCATTTGGTGCATTGTTTTGGGTATTCAATGGTTTCAATATAAGCTGCTTGGCAGCACTAAAGTCTGCAAATATATGCATTGGTATTGCAGCTAGGTAAGGAAGGGGCTGTCAAAGATGCTACACACTTGATCTCACATTAAGGATAATAATTAATTTATTTATTTATAAATTTAAATAGTCTACATTTGCTCAGATCTAAATTAGAGTATTTTATATACCTTTTTTATATTTATGGTGTTGTTATGATGACACAACATTGTGTCGGTTAGCATATGTTCCGGTGCCCACCGCTAGGAGTGCTGTGTAGTTACAGCGCACATCGCTGCAGAATGATAGCTTAAGGCTCCTGCGCTCCTCGCCTGCAGCATTGGGGGCCGAAACTACACGGTACTCCTAGCGGTGGGTGCCGGAAGCTTCCTTTTACAGTCTATATTCATTTGATTTGTCTATGGTGTTATGCAAATAATATATTTCCTAACACAAGACCTAACATTGTTTGTTACCCTTCAAAAAAGTGTACAACATGAGATCTTCTAATTTGCCCATTTCCAGCTTATACACAATTTCCCTAAAATCATCACACACTAACAAAAGCCAACCCTACACATTAAGCAGTACAGTATAATAACCTGTTCATTGTGGTATTGCAGTTGTTTAAATTGTTTAATGCTTTCTAAACTTGAAAACTTTACTGAGGAATCTGAATCAGCAATTGATAACTTTATAATTAAAAATTGTCATGATTGCAAGGTGACTGTTGAGGGAATTGTAACTTGTCTATCAGATCATGATGGGCAATTGCTCCTTATAAAAAATAAAAACCTAAGTAATACAAAAGAGGTTCAATCAACTATAAAACGTACAACTCGTAACTTCAATATTCAAAATTTGAATTTATTTAAAAACCTCTTGGAAACTGAGATTTGGGAGAGTGTTTACATGGCTCCTGTTGAAAGAAAATATGATGAATTTTATAGTACATTTAAGCACTTTTTTGACATTTCGTTTCCCAAAATTACTGTAACTGAAAAGAAACGCAAAAAAAATTGGATCTCAGAAGACCTGAAAAATGAAAAAAAAGAACTACTACAATTGGCCTTAAAACTTCGTAGGAACAAAAATCCTGCCTTGAAATACGAGTTAAAACAAAACAAACTGAAATATAGGGCAAAATTAGTCAGAGCTAAAACAAACTATTTTGAAAATAAAATAAAAAAATCAGCCAATATACAAAAAACAGTATGGCAGATTATAAATTCTGAAGTTGGGAAAGGAAATGGAACAAAAAATAAAAATATTACTTTGAAAGAGGGAAATTGTAGCTTAAGTGATCCTAGAACTATTGCCAATATGTTCAACAATTATTTTACTAATGTTGATCAGGATGTCAGTGGCAACCAATGTGAGAGCAAGATTGAAAATCAAAGTCTTATTGAAAATGAGCAATGTATTAAAAGAGGTTTTGATTTTAAATTTATTGATGCGGGGGAGGTGGAAAAAGTAATTAACTCTTTAAAAAACAAACATTCTGTTGGACACGATGATGTCCCTATTAAAGTTATAAAGCATGCCAAAAAATGCCTGAGCCATATTTTAAGTCATTTAATAAATTCATCTTTTGTATCAGGAATTTTTCCAAATCAATTAAAAAAATCTAAAATAATACCAATTTATAAGAAAGACGACCTAGAAACTGTGTCAAATTACCGTCCTATTTCTCTCCTACCAGTAATATCAAAAATTTATGAAAAAATTGTTAACTGTCAGTTATTAAATTATTTAGAAGAATTTAAACTATTAAACAATACTCAGCATGGATTTAGGCCTGGAAAATCTGTAATTACAGCAGCAGTGTCATTCATAGAATCTATAATTGAATCGGTTGATAAAGGGGAGTTCACAATTGGAATTTTCATGGACCTAACTAAGGCATTTGATAGTGTCAACCACACCCAACTGATAGATAAATTACTCATTTTAGGGGTTACAAAAAAATCAATAAAATGGTTTCAGTCATACCTAAATAATCGTTGTCAGTTTGTAGAAATCACACATAATCATGATAACAGAATTACAGCATTTTCTTCTGAAACTGAAAGGGTTAAATGTGGTGTACCCCAGGGGTCAATCCTTTGCCCCCTGTTGTTTTTATGTTATATAAATGATGCTGGTGGTGCACTCTCATGTTTACCTCAGAACAATCTTTGTTTTTATGCAGACGATACAAATCTCAAAGTATCGGCTGAGTCAGTGCAACAAGTTGAAATTTTAAGTTTTGTTGAATTGGCAAACATTGGAAACTTTCTAGAGCAAAATAAATTGAAGCTTAATCCTAAAAAAACTAATTTTTTAACTTTTAAAACAAATCAAAATAAAAAGTTAATTAAACCAAATATCATGTATAATGCAGAAGAAATTGAACATAAACACAGTACACAGTTTCTAGGTCTAACTGTGGACCAAAATTTAAACTGGGATGAACATGTTGATAAACTCCTTTCAAAATTATGTTCAGGACTATATTCACTCTCTAGAATGTCTTATTTTTGTAACCATAAAACATTAAAAAACATATATTATGCTAATGTCCATTCGCATTTATCCTATGGTTTGTGCCTTTATGGTTCAACTACAATAGCAAATTTGGATAGGATACTTAAACTTCAAAAAATAGCAATAAGAATAATTTTGAAATTAGAACACAATGAAACAACCAAAAACAAATTCAAAGAACTGAAAATTTTAACGGTATATGGCCAATATATTTACGACACAATTATTCTAGTAAAAAACTGCTTGAGCACCTCTGAGACAAATTATCACCCATACAACACTCGGCATAAAAAATTCCTTATTTCAAGTAAACATAAATTAAAATTCTATGAAAAAAAACCATCCTATATAGGATTAAAATTTTTTAAGCATCTTCCTAATGAAATCAGAAATGAACAAAGCAGGAAGAATTTCATGAGAAAGCTAAAACTATATTTAGTAGAGAAAGCATTCTATTCCCTGGAAGAGTATTTTTCCACCTCCCCTCTTAGCGTTAGTACATAATTGATTCAGTTTTGATTATTTCCATTTCCTGATTCTTGGTTTTTTATTTAGATAATGATCCAAGATATGCAAATCTGTAAATTATTAATTTAAGATAGATTTAGTTGACACCATTCAATGTACAACACTGTACTTTATGAATAAAGCATATTTGATTTGATTTGATTTGATTTGATTTGATTTGAAATTACAAAGTGATTCACCTCTATACAACCGTGTCAACATTTCTTTGCTGTATTCCAGACAAGAACGTGACAACATACTCGCTCCATCCTGGTGTCATCAGGACAGAGTTGGGCCGTCACATGGACACAGTCTACTTCCGAGGTGCTCGCAACCTGGCTGCCACGCTCGGCTACTTCTTCTACAAGACTGTAGACCAAGGCGCTCAGACAACCTTGCACTGCGCCCTGGATGAGACTGCCGGCTCTCAGACTGGCTTGTACTACAGGTGGGTCTTAAGCTATAAGTACCATATCAACCACTAGGGGTCAATGGAGCTGATTGTGGAAATGTTTGCTGCTGGGACTAAGCCCGGATAGCAACACAAAAATAGAGACATTTCATGTTCTCCTAATAGCTAATAAAAGGCATTCGTTTATTAGGTTGCATTTTTATTTTCTAAACTTCCTTCTTTAGTTACTTACAGTAGACTCCCTCTTATACGGACTTCTCAGGACCAAGGCCAGTCCGGATAACAGTTTTTTTCCAATTAAACCGACGTCCCCAAAAACTCGTTAAAACGGACCGTTTAAATGCGTATTTGACGTAAATTTAGGAGAGAATTGTATCACTGGTCTCAAATCTTTCCCAAGAAGAGGGTTGTTTCAGTACCACCCACTTCCTGCCGATCTAGTCCAGTTAAACAGATGTGCTGATAAAAATGGTCTGGTTAATGAGATGTCATTTCCGCCGAGTGTAGTCCGGTTAAACCGATGTCCGGTTAAAAGGTGCCCAGATCCAGGTGATGATTTGGGAGTCTACTGTAAAAATTTTCCTATCTTTTCATTTTATTTTGTCTTGAGCTTTGAGCTTTGGGTATCGGTCAACCACTGATTATAAATGTCAATTGCCTAGTACAATTCAAACATATTTAACAAAATCTTATACTATCAATATATAGTACTGTATTTACTTTGGAGAGTATTCACAATATTATAAATTGTACGACTCAATATGCATGGTAACCGGTGATAGATTATGATTGGAAATCTCAATCATCCGCAGACCCAGTAGATGAATGAACTAATTTTGTTACTCCCTTATAAAGTCTGAAGATGATTTGTGTGTCCAATTACAATTAATTGATCACCAGTTATTTGACATTATTAATTTACAATATGGGGGGAAATTACAGATTTAATGCAAATAAAATGGTAAGCCAAGAAATGAAAAATGACAGTTTAACTCTGTTTTCAGTGATTGTGCTGTGAAAGAGCCTTGTGAACTAGCCAAAGATGAGGAGCTGGCCAAGCGACTGTGGGAGGAGAGTGCTAAACTGACGGGAGTGGACTGGGATCCCTTCACAGTGCAGGACTCTAACAAATAACTGCTCTACAGATACCTACAGAAGAACTAGAGTCTTCCATACAAAGCAACCTGAGCTGGCATGTTCAGGACTACTGGGTCTAAAAATAGTTATTACAATGACAGTGGAAATACGAGGACAGTGTAAGTACCATTTTAAAGGGGTGCCAGATTACCGGGGTTTTTATGGTAGTGGAATGAAAAAAGACCCTCGGGTTATTGGTATTTAATTTCATTTTTTTAAAGTAGGTGAAAGACATAAAGAAATTTCGGTCACTATAGCATTGGGGAAGACGATTGTAGAGGTCCTGTAACGTCATAGAGGTCCTATATCGTAAGAGTTCAAGGAAATAATTCACCACTAAACAAATAAGACCGCTACCAATGAATATGCTAATAATAATAACTATCAATAATCTAGTGCACTTAACACAAGACTGTTATTTTTTACCACTGCTCAATTTAATTAATTCAAATATTTAGAAAAAAATAGGTTGGGTCTATATTTGGAACTAGATTTTCTTAGCCAAAGCCTATTGTTATGAATTTATTGTTGTTGAAAAAATTAAATTGTTTATAGTTTGATTTCTTTTCACTTTTTGTAAATTTAAATAAATAGTCTATTTTTTGTTAAAATTTAGATTCATTATTTTATAATTTCTGTGTTGTTATGTGTAATGTAAATATGTGTTTTTACAATCTTTGTCAAGTTAAATAATTTACTTAAGAATTGTTCAAAAACTGACTGAAATACAAAGGCTGTTTTATACTATTTTTATTAATTCACAATATTTAAAAAGTAATATGTTATATATAAACGGTTAGGTATATACTTTTATTGTAAGCATATGAGTTTTCCTTTATTGTTGTGAATAATTAAATATTTATGAATAGCCATAATTTATTTGTCATGTAAAGGTATTCTTCAAAATAAACTATTTTCTTATATCTGTTTATGTATTTATTTCTCTAAAGAATTATTTATAATTTGAAATATAAATCTAGGGATATGGTATCTCATATTTGAACGGACAAGCTTGCTATTTAATGAAACAAGGTGTTGGAAAATAAATTACAGAACAATATTGGTAAAGGTTTTGTTTCATATTTTATTTTGTAACTGAAAAGACAAACATTGGTTCTATTTACCGACAAAAATTCCATTATTGCTGATTAATTTAGTTTCTCAGATTCAACTACTTTTTTATCACTAAAAGCATTGTGCTCACAATCAGCAAAAAGCATATCTTAAAGTAGTCTGAAATATACAGTAACTTTTTTAACAAAACTGCATTTAAACACAAGATGTTACCGACAGACCACCACCGCGCCGTGCCGTGCAGAATGCATCATACCGTCCATAGCCGAACTGATCGTGGGAAATTGTTATCTCCATCACTGTCGCTGTCAAAACGTATCGTTTGTAGGTTAAATTTAAATTAATTTAACTATCATAACCTAACCAAGCTAACCAAACTTGCTGATAAAGAAAATATCGAATGAAGGTTTACTAATAACAAAAATAGTTCTGTTCATATATTAAAATCTAATATATAAAATTCTCGTGTCACAGTGTTTGTCTGCAAACTCCTCCGGAACGACTTCACCGATCGTTATGAAATTTGGTGTGTAAATTCTGTAGGTATGCGAATCGGACGTAAACTATTTCCCGTTTCGAAATTCTTAAAAGGGCTCCGCCCCAGTGGCTCTGGAGTTTCCCATGTTAACCTTATGAGAAATGGAATTAATGAATCTTAACAGCTGTTTCAATTAAACAAGTTGGTTCTGTTCTATGATCTTCAATAGCATTAAAGTTACAAGGATTACCAACAGGGTGCAGCACTATTATTTCTTTTACATTTATGACAACAGCTAATTTGCAACCAAAAGGTGAGTGAGCGTAGCGAACGAGCTCCAACCCAAAGGTGAGTGAGCGTAGCGAACGAACTTCAACCAGACGTGATTGAGCGATGCGAACGAGATCATCTTGAAAATGAAACGTAACGGTACTTTCTTTCCATCGGTCTGTCTTAGGGGAAACCTATAACTTAGGCGATACGAAGTTCGCCGGGTCAGCTAGTATTATATAGTTTTTTAATTATAAAATTTAACCATCATAACCTAACCAAACAAACCAAACTTGCTGATAATGAAAAAAATCGAATCAAAAAGTTAATGTCTCCTGTGGGTTTCGAACCGACTACCTTCGAATCATCAGCCCGGTGCCCAGTGCGCTATCCACTACACCACCGAGACCGAAGGCTGTACAACGTATCGGTGCGGTAATGGTGTTCGCTCGAACGATGGTGGGTGGTGGTGGGCGGTGGCGGTCTGTCGGGAAGGGTTTCTAAACATAACTATTCCAACAATTAAATTTCTATTCTATGCTAAAACACCTTATATAACAAATAACAAACCATGTGTTGTCTGTCAACTATTAGCCTTTATGACCTATTATAGATCATAGATATTATAATAAAAACATAGGGCCTAGATATTGTGATAGTTAACAATTAAAAAAAATATTAAATTTAAATTCTAAACCAAACCTCTATAGAAACTAAACAAATTTAACATTAGTGAGGGCATCAAATGGTTATTAAATACTCAATATTGAATTGGTTGTCTGAGTCGGTGAATAGTTCTCTCAGCTATGAGTATAAGCAAGGAACAGACCACGCCAGCGGCTAGAATCATGAATGCTAACATGACAGATTCCAGGTCTACTCGAGCTACTTGCTTCTCTCCCACACACACAGGCCGATGCGGATGCCACACCTTGTTCTCTCGATAAAGGATTCCTCTCTCCCGCATCAGGTCGAATCTAAAAACATTTGAGTATCTGTAGATCTGATTTGAAACAAGAATAGGAGTACAACTTTGTTTACCTTTGTAACCTAGAGGCAAAACAGAGACGTGAAAAATAGGAAAAGAATATTTATTTTCAAAACATACAGTATTATTGTTATTTATTTTATTATTAAGCGACCAAATCAGAACTAAAAATAAAATATACGTCTTGAAGCTCCTCAAGGCCAGGACCCAGGATTCCAGAACCCTGCGTCCTGTGTCAATGTGCCTGAGTTCTCCAAGTCTTCTTGTTCTTCAAGCTGAGTTCTTCCTCTCCATCCTCTGCAGTCCTCTACAGCTCTTGTTTTCTGAAGCTCTGGGCGGGTCAATCATGGTGTCCCGTACATACTCTTAGTACTTTTCCCTTGGGTATTTCACTAAGCACTTTTCTGGTGCTTTGTGTATGTTCCAATTGTTACAAGCCCATACCTTGACCTTTAAAAACAGTTCACTACCACCTAGTTACTTAAACTACCTTTTAGAAAATATCCATATGCCACAACTACAAGTGCTGATCAAATACTAATAATATGCCACTTACCCACAAGATACAAAATCTCTGAAAGGTGAAGTCTTCTGAACAGGACATGAAACCAAATATGGAGGGAACAGTTCAATCTCGGTGAGTTCACATTTCTCGGGATTGCTAAATGTCTTGTCTATTGGTGGATACAACGTTGCATCTTCAGCATAAAATGCATAATTTTTAATCCTCATCCTTTCTATCCCCTTGGGAACAGCCATAAATCCAGTTTGGGTTCGGAGTTTCTTTCTGTACAGTTCGGCTGTTAAAGCATCTGTTGATTTCTTGAACAAAACACTCTCCATGTTATTGTATTAATTGGTAGCAATAAACTTATGATGACAGTAGATTATTATTTTGAGTGCAGGTTTTGTGTGAAGGTCTCAAACTAAATAATTGGTACAGTGCATTTAGTGTAAATTGGAGTCTTAGGACTAATGTAAAGGACTAAAGCACAACACCTTAAATGATAATTGGAACAAAAACCTAACTTCCGAACTGTTAAATGCTGAGATAGCCATTAGCTCTATCAAAGACGAAAATTCAAAAAATTATGTCAGACAAATCATTGACAATAAAGTCAAATCAATACTGAATCGGAATAAAAATAAAAATAAACATCTCTTGAGTGATATAAAAACCATAAAATCTATAAAAGAAAAACCAATCACCCATGAATGTATTGCAACTAAAGCTGACAAAGGGCAGTGCATTGTGATCATGAAAACTGACGATTACAACAACAAAGTTTTAGATTTCATAAACAATAACAATATCAAAGAAATCTCTAAAGATCCTACCGACCTTTTTCACACAAAAATAAAAAACGCTATAAATAAATCACAACATATCATCATTGGAGACCGAAGCAACTACCTCAAAATGATTAAACCTAAGGCCCCAACATTGAGGGGATTGCCAAAAATACACAAAGAGACCATGCCTATCCGACCTCTGGTAAATTTCACCTCAGCACCTTCCTACAAAATTGCAAAGGTTCTAGTCAAAATTCTTAGAAATAACATCAAACTGAACGAGAACCATAGCCTAAAAAATTGCCTAGAGCTAATAGATTTGCTGAAAGATATTAAAATAGAAAACCGGCATACTTTAGCATCACTGGATATTGTAAACCTATACACCAATGTCCCAATACATGAAACGTTAGAGTTAGCTAGAGAAAACCTGTCTACTAACTCCCAACTAAGTAATGACGCCATCAACGAATTAATATACCTATTGAAAACAACATTAGACCAGAACTACTTTACTTTTAACGGGAAATATTACCTACAGGAAGAGGGACTCGCTATGGGCTCCCCGTTATCGAGTGTGCTCTCCGAAATATACCTCAATAGTTTTGAAAACAAAAACATCCTCTCCGACAGCAATAAATTTTCTAAGAAAATAATGTTCTATAAAAGATATGTCGATGACACATTTTTGATTTTTAATGGCAATCCAAGGCAACTACAACTTTTGAATAATTACTTGAACAATATTACTCAGAACATCAAATTCACGCTCGAAGTCGAAAATAATAATTCAATCAACTTCCTAGATCTCACAATGACCAAAAATAACAACAACATTGCCTACAAAATTTACAGAAAGCCTACAACAACAGACCATACCATCCACGCATCATCTAATCATCCACAATCCCATAAGATGGCTGCTTACAATAGTTTTGTTAACAGGCTTCTAAAAATACCTATGACCCAAGCAGACTACAATGATGAATACACATTATTAAAGTGCATAGCCGTCAACAATGGTTATAACAGTAACATTATCGATAATATCATCCGTAAACAAAAAAACAGAAAGCAAACAGAAAAACCCGTTCAAAACTTTATATCCATAGAATATGGTAGCAATCTACACTATACACTGAAAAACGAATTGAAGAAACATAACGTAACTTTAGCCTGCAAAACTTTGAATAAATTAGAAAGCCTCCTAAATCCACGTACTACCGAAATAACTCATTCAAACAGCCTTGAGGACACTGGAGTATATAAACTATCTTGCAGTGACTGTCCTAAAATATATATAGGACAAACAGGTCGTTCGTTCAAGAAAAGGTTCAACGAACACCTTCCTAAACCTAAATTGAGAACCCAACACTCCAAGTTCGCCGAACACCTGATTAACGAAAACCACAACGTTAATAGCTGCAATGATAGCTTGAATATTCTACACAAATGCACCAAAGGCTCCTTAATGAATGTTCTAGAAAGCTTCGAAATCTACAAAGCAACAAAAAAATATCCTCACGACATTTTAAATGAAAAACTAAATTTTGGCCGTAATATAATATTTGATAGGATTGAGGACATTGATAACGGAAGCGCTCACAATCAGCTGTTTCACCCCCTCCAAGGTCAATGTCAACAGACAGGAGTCGGTTAGTTGCATCGTGTCCGTCACCGCGGTACTTATGGCCGGCCGTGCATTCATTTTTGTAAATAGTATGTGTCCGTGTTCGTGTGTTTATGTTAAATGTACTGTGTATAATGACGACGACAAGATGTCACAATGTTTTTAAGAGGCAAGAGGCTCGACAATGAAACCTTGATGTTTCGAAACTAGTCGCCATAGACTTATTTTAGGATTGACGACGTAAGGTATGTAACCCATTTATATTGTCTATAATCAATCCTGGAGGCAATGATGAATAAAACATATTAAAATGTAATAGGTCAACTTAAAATAATATGACAAAATACAATTGTTTGTGTGTATATAATTTGCAAATCCACAAGTATAGTAATTATTAGCAATAGATGAAAAATACTACTTGAACTTTGATACTATTGGTTGAGAAGACTGATTATGAAGACAATTTTTGTAGAAACAGTGTTTATACAGAGACTAAAAATAAATATAAATGTCTTCAATTAGAAGTGTTCCTCTGCTAAAATGTTTATTACAACTCAAGGCAAAACTTATGTAGGATTTGCTTATTAAAACATATTAAGTTTAATGCTTAATAAACTTCACTAAATTGTTTGCAAATCTAGCTCCTGTTAGTGTTTTAAGCTTTCTAAGTAGACTGTTTAATAATGTTAGCCAGAAATAAAATGAAAAACAAGATTGAATAAACTAGTACTCACAGAGTGTGCCACAGTCCAAAATACAATTTCCTTTTGTTTTTGCTTACTGAAATAGTCTATGTGACATTAAAGATTCTATAACTTACAATAAGTCATCCTTATCAGTTTGACTCGATTAATCAGCCGGCGTATTTGACAGAAATGAACAACTTACATCAGCACACTCTGTTGGCGGCTCAATCAAACTTTGTACATTTTCCTCTAAATCTGGCGACAACTTTAAAATAATCAGAATTCGTCGTGTCAAGTTCTATGTTGTTTCAACAGTCACAGATGCTACTCACTGAGAAGTAATCCCTTGTGTAGGCAGTATTTTCCACCCCCATCTTGATGGGGCTGTCCAACAGCTGTCTGATGGTTCTGATACTCTTGGCGGGGGGTGTGAGGAGGGAGGTGACTATTGCAGCTCCGTAGAATGCATACAACACCACACTCAGCACCAGGAGGCACAGTGAGAGGATACGAACAGAAACACGGTACGAGGTACTGGCCAGCCCTGCCAACATAGGGATAAAGTGTGCAGTGTGTAATCTAGTCAATTGGTTATATCAGT
Organism: Macrosteles quadrilineatus; assembly: GCF_028750875.1. NCBI lineage: Eukaryota > Metazoa > Arthropoda > Insecta > Hemiptera > Cicadellidae > Macrosteles > Macrosteles quadrilineatus. Next base: position 47,022,809 of record NW_026542597.1, read on the forward strand.
AGAACAGTGAGAGGATACGGACAGAAATACAGTACGAGGTACTTGCCAGCCCAAACTAAAGACAGAGTTGCCAATTCAAACTGACCTTGTTGACTGATAGCTCCAATGACCAAGACAGCGCTGCCACTCCAGGACAGTTCAGTGTCCGGCCAATCAGACACCTCAAACTGATGAATGAGACGCAGCGCTGCCACTACGAGCACACATAATATCCCTGTGCAGACCCACACAGCTGGTGACAGAGGCATCACCAGTGCTTTGTACAGTCCCAGTGATTTAGGGTGGCGGAAAATGAAACAAGTCCTATAAACATTTACTGTATAAAACATACACTACCATGAAGTATACATCGCAGTCCACAATATATATATATATTTTCATTTTACAAATAATCCATTGCATTTCTTTGCCAAATCAGGTCTTCACTAAATAATTTTACTACTTTCAAATGTTTCTAAGTAGCTAAAGGGTGTAGTAATGTATTTGTTCAACATTTTTGTGGGTGTATGTTTAATGCTTGTAGAAACATTTTACAGTAAAAAACACAAACCGAAAATACAAATACATAATTGAGAAACACGCTACAATGTATAGTTTTTTCTTCGAAGTTCAGCGTTGGCAATTGTGAGTTGATGTGTAAAAGGATCATTTTAGACAAATTATAATTGAAATAAGACAACAAAAAGTTAAAATTTTGTATAAATGGATCAACAAAATAAGTGCCTGGTTTGGGCGTAATCTTGTCATGTTCTAGATTCTCCACCAAATCTCCAATTCATGAACAAATGACTATCTGAAACTTATGTTATATCAGTGGCAGAAAATTTTCCAAACTTTAAACAAAATTTAATAATTCTTACCTGAACTTCCAAACGGGTGCAGTAAAGTCCACAGTGTCCATGCGATGTTTGAACATTGTCGCCGGAGTCAGTCCGAGCTCTATCTCCCCTCTCTCCAGCTGACCTACCATCCCGTCATGTCCTCCGTGAGGCATCACGTAGCCCCAAGACTCTGTCACGTCAAAAGTAAATCTGTCGGAACAAATAATTGATACATAATTAAATTATCTTTTATCTTAAAACATTAAATAGAGGTGCATTTTGTGTTGCCTGAAAATTTTTCTGTTTGTGGTCACAAAAACAACTGAATTGACTGGGCTGAAATTTCTCACTATAGTTCGGCCGCTTAGAAAACGACCTGCGCGCTAATGCTAAACCAATGCTGGAGGAGGTCGCTTTCTAAGTGGCCGAACTATAGGTATAAGCATAGACATTGTCTGTGGTATAAGGTAGTTTATGAAGTGGCCTATTCGAAATAAACTAACCCTGAGGACATTCAAAGTTTTAGGAGGTGACGATTGATTGGTCTCTTTACAACAAAAATGATATGTCCATTTTATTCTAAATTGATTTGTTCATATTGCAATTATATTGTGAGTTATACATTATATTCTGCCACACAACCGATTGACTAAAACTATTGTATAAAGAAAAAATAATTGTGTAAGACTAAATGGTAGAACTAGATTTTTGCGTGTGTTCTACGCCAGTGGCAATTTTACATTTTGAAAGGGAACAGTCCAAACCCTGGTCTTGTTACAAACGTTGACCTTATGTTACATGGCATCATTAATTCAAAGCCCAATGACAAATGACATCTGAGTCTGGAAACCACCATCTCGTTTCTGTAATCAATGGTAGGTGTGTTTTTTTCCCGACAGTAGATTTAAAGAACATAAGGAGACCCGTACGCAAATTTGTGCATTTTAAAAGGTTTCAAAAGATTTCTGAGCCTACACTAACAATGCCCTTTTACTTTTGAAAGACTATATGTTTTTTTAATATTAAATTGAATTTGTTGATGTTAGATCTACACCACAAAGAGAGATTTACAACTATCAAAAAAGGAGCCCATTGAATGGTATATTTCATCACTAGGGCGTAAAGTGACTCTTTTCTATCCGAGCTCAAGTTTTATGAATATGAGCGAAGGTTGAAAATACACTTTTTACCTGTGTGATGCCACTATAAACTGTAGGTCCTTATAGTTTGCCATTAGCTGTATGGGCTATTAATTAACAGCCGTGTCTAAGGAATGTCGGCCTTAGCCACTAACAAGACTACAAGATCGCGCCACGTATCCCAGGCCCGTTTTTGACTATGTCAGCGCCCTAGGCACAACTAAAATACTAGCGCCCCTTTGCAATATATATAACAGGGTGACTACCAACCGGGAAATCTGGGAATTAAGCGTGAATTTTTTTTTAACCCGGAATTATGCGTGAATTTTGTATTTCTACCTGGAATTGTCAATTTACCGCAATGGCGCTTGACAACAGCGACGTTTCCGTGACCACGGGAGATGATAATATGTCTCCACAAGGCCGCGAGGGATGATCAGAACTTTGCCGCGATCGCATGAGAGACTATGATAATGTCTACACGACCGCGGGATATGATCATGATTTTACCGCGATCGCGCAATACGATAATGAGATCTACAGAGCCGTGAAGGATGGTCAAAATATTGCCGCGATCGCATGAGACGATGGTAATGTCTAAACGACCGCGGGATATGATCATGATTTTACCGCGATCGTGCAATACGATAATGAGATCTACAGAGCCGTGAAGGATGGTCAAAATATTGCCGCGATCGCATGAGACGATGGTAATGTCTAAACGACCGCGGGATATGATCATGATTTACCGTGATCGCGCAATACGATAATGAGATCTACAGAGCCGTGAAGGATGGTCAAAATATTGCCGCGATCGCATGAGACGATGGTAATGTCTAAACGACCGCGGTATATGATCATGATTTACCGTGATCGCGCAATACGATAATGAGATCTACAGAGCCGTGAAGGATGGTCAGAATATTGCCGCGATCGCATGAGACGATGGTAATGTCTAAACGACCGCGGGATATGATCATGATTTACCAACAAAACAACCGATAATGAGATCTACAGAGCCGTGAAGGATGGTCAGAATATTGCCGCGATCGCATGACACGATGATAATGTCTAAACAACCGCGGGATATGGTCATGATTTTACCGCAATCACGCAAAACGATAATAAGATATACAGAGCCGCGATGGATGATCAGAATATTGCCGCGATCACAGAAGACGAAGATAATGTCCACACAACCACGGGAAACAGTCAGAAATTTGCCACAATCGGGGAAGACGATAATGATCTCCACATTACTGCAGGATATTATTAACACTTTGCGAGACGATTACGATGTCTTCACGACCGCGGGAGACGATTACGATGTCTTCACGACAGCGGGAGACGATTACGATGTCTTCACGACCGCGGGAGTTACAATAATGATGGCTACTCTACACGGCTGCGAGGGATGATCAGAATTTTACCGCGATCACGTAAGACGATGTTAATGTCCACTCCACCACAGGAAAGATCAGAATTTGGCCTCATTCGCAAAAGACGATGAAGACCTCCAAACGACCGCGGGAGATGAGTACCATTTGCCGCAATGGCGGGAGGGGATCACAATGCCTCACGACCGCGGGAGGCGATGATGTCTTCATGGCTGTTAGGGATTATCAGAATTTTATCATGATCACGCAAGAAGATGATAATGTCCACACAACCCCGGGAAAAGATTAGAATTTTGCTTCATTCGCGGTAGACGGTGATAATCTCCTCACGACCGCGGGATGTGTTCATATATTGCCGCAATCAAGGAAGACTACAATTTTGCTGTCCACACGTCCGCCGAAAATAGTCAGAATTTTGCCGTGATCGCGGGAGACGGACGATGATGACGTATACACAACCACAGAAAAAATTAACATCTTGCCACAATTGCGGGAGACTGTTAAGATGTCTACACGGCCGCGAGGGATTATCAGTTTACCGCGATCGCGTGCAAATACAGCCACATTTTTTTTTATTTTCCAATTTTTTGGCGCCCCCCAAAAATGACAATTGCCTTGCGCCCTAGGCACGTGCCTACCGTGCCTATTCGGTAAATCGGCCCTGACGTATCCTACACTCATCTCCATTCATACTTGGCTTAAAATACCTACTTTTTATCGTCGCCATTTAATAAGAAAGTATTAAAGTACTAAAGTATTAGATGAACTATATTTTTCATCATATTGCACCATTATTTTAACAAACTACAATAATAAAACTAAAATAGTTTTCATTTAAAGATAATTACTGAAAACTACTCCTAACATGTTTTCAATTTAATTGGTAATGGAAACAAGCAGCTTGTTTACTGTTTAGTAAGTAGTTCTCACTATGAACTCAATCAGCTGTTCACATTAATTTCACATATAAACGGTCACAAAGAAAGTTGATCAGCTTCACAGGATCTTTGAAATCCAACTCGAAAACCAAATCAAATGCTTGGGGGACAAAGCACTAAAGGAAATTGCTATGTTAATAACAATTTTCCCCTCCACTAGATCATAAGCTTGAAATTGACATTTTAATAAAAAAATCTGATGAGTAGGACGGCTGGAAAATGGAAGTTACAGAAAAAATCCTCATTGTATTAAGTTTATAGTTTATAGATAGATAATAGACATATATATATATATTTTTAAGATATATATTATATATATATAGACTCATCATGAATGGAAAAAACACATCATAAACATATACAATCTACTAGTACAAAAACAAAACTAACTTACGTAAAGTTGTACATGTCTTGAAGTTTTAAAAACAAAATGTATGCAAACCGAGATACTGCGTCTAAATGTGGTGAAATATTATTATCAAGAATCCTTTCTTCTGCATTCGTGGAGTTTGTTTCAAATTTTGTTAGCTGTAAAAAACCAAATTTAATAATACTCTGAATTAGCTGTACTATATACCTAATTATCCAATTTTTAATGTGGAATGCTGTAAATTTATAGAATATGTCAAAGATAAAGTTATATCGCTTTTCCTAAAAATAAAAGATATAAATCAGTTACTATTATTATTGTTTTAGTAATACATTGAACTGAATAATGTGTGAAGAACATATTTCTCAATGAATTCTTCTAACCAACATACACCCGTTGACAACAGAAAACGTCAAAACAGCAAAACACAATAATATACAATTGGAGAATATGTGAAGCACATTAAAAACATCAACTACTTACAACCACAGTTCCTTTAAGTTTTATTGCGTTAAAGTTTGAACGTTGTCTCACTTTAGTTCCATTGATCTTTACATCAAATCCAGTAGAATTGTTCCATGTTGCTCCAACTTGTTTGATAAGAGGAGATGAGTAGTTGACTTTGTAAAGGTCGTACAAGGTCACTCCAGGAGTTGCCAGAGAAACTTCACTGGTCAGTCCGAAGTTGAGGTCTTCCAGTTCATTCAAGGTAGTGTTACTTTCACTCAAAATCAACCAGGAATAACTATCATTCAGCATCCTCATTTGAGAACTCTGAAATCCCAATATGAGAAGCATGTAAAAATAAGTGATTTTAGATTAGAAGATATCTTTTAGAAATTTAATTTTTTCCTTCAAGGATCTCAATATCCTGGTTCATCAGACAGTTGTGAGTCTAAACCTAAAGTGTTATTTTGTTTTTGCAAAATAAAAATTTTACCATGTTGAGTTTACATAAAAAAATCTCGTAAAATCAAATTTGTCTTCCAACTATTCTACAAATTTTAATTGAAATCTGTTTTGCTAACTACTGGGACACCGATTAAAAAAAATATTGTTAACATATTTGATATATTTGTTATTATTTATTTGTATCCCCGATGAAGATTATTCTCATACATTTTTATCAAATAACGATTATAAAAGTTGTTACATTTTATATTTTCCATTTTTGTAATTTTTAAAAAATGTTATGACATTTATTAAATTACATGTAATTGACGTAATATTTAGAGATCTTATGAAACAAAAACTAGAGAGTAAAACATGATTGATTCATTAGCCATGATAATTGTTATCTGTCAAACTGGTGTAGTCTGATAAACAATATGTAAATTTGCTCGTAGTCAGTTTCTCATAGGTTAGAGACATGAGGGATGTGGCTTGTCCGGAATGTCGTCTGCTGCTCCGGGACCAAGGTCCCTCGGGAGACCCCTGGGAGCTTCAGGTTCAGTGTCCTGGATGCTCCTCCATTTATCACATATCCTGTACGGTAATGGAATCAGACCGTTTGTGGCGTAGGCTTGGTAGATACGTTGAGAAGTGGAAATGTAACAGGTAAAAGTGTTTTATAAACTTTACTGGAGCACACGTAGAAAGTCTTTTCAGGGGGTAAGCCGGTGCCTTATGGAAGTAGAGAAGAAGGCTCTTCCCAACTAACAATTTTAATACAAAAGGCTTTAAAAAATATTTTTCAAAGTTTCAGCCGATGATGACTTTTTACAGTAAGGTTTTTCCACCTCGTATTGTATTCATGGGATACTTCAGTGTTTTTATCTTTATAAACATGCTTAATAGTTTTAAAAATATACAAACCATAAACTGTACAAATTTTAATTTCTTTAAAGTACTTTTTCACTGACTTCTTATCCTTAAATCTTTCAATAACTCTAATAGCCTGTTTTTGTAGTTTTAAAACCTTAATCAAATTTTCCAAATTTTTTTGTGCTGTCCCACCATAAATTTCGATTCTGTAGCCAATATGACATTCTATAAGCAAGTGGTTTATCAATTTTAACACAGCTTTATCACAGAGATAAGCAATTGGTCTTAAAACAAACAAGCTTGAATTAATTTTACCAACCAAATACTTAATATTTTCATTCCAATTTAGATGTTCACCAATTATCAAGCCTAAAAATTTGGTTGATTTCACTTGATTGATCGGGTTATTATTTAGAGTAATTTTAGGGGTTTGATCTTTTTTGATCTTATTTGTATGAAAGAGAACAAAATTTGTCTTGTTTGTATTGAGTGTTAAATTGTTGTTTGTTAAGAATTGTTCAATATTTTTGAGCTCCAATTCAGTAGAATTTTTAAAGTCAAAGTCATCTTTATTGTCACATTACGTTTTTTTAAATGATCTGGCACAGCCAGACAAAACAGGTGACATTGTCAAACTATACTAAAATAAACTAGCTTATAGGTAAAAATAAATACATAGTAACAAAACAAACAATTCACATTGATTTGTCTTCGAAAAACTGATCCATACTATAATAATTCTTTCCAACAAAAATTCAAAACTTTTTCTTTAAAAGATACTAATCCTATTATTGATTTGTAGTAACCAGGTAAATTGTTAAAACATCTTTTACCCATATAGGAAGGTGTCCTTTGCACAAGAATTAATTTAATGATTTAATTTTAATATCAGTAATTGAATTACTCGAAGTTTTAAGATTGATATCATCAGCAATATCAATGTATATATATTTAATGTACTGGCTGACTCAGTCAATGCATTTGGGAGGTTTTTAATGTAGCATATAAATAAAATAGGGCCCAAAATAGAACCCTGAGGGACCCCTAGATGCATTTGTAGTAAATCTGATTTTGTCTTTTGTATCCAATTGTTTTTTTATAAATAAGAGAGTTCTACAAATTGATAGCGATCCTCCAAATATGAAGTGAACCATTTATGTGCAACACCCTTAACGCCCATTATCTTAAGATTGTTTAGCAATACCATATTACAGTAGCTACATTGTCAAAGGCTTGCGACATGTCCATAATCGTTTCAGCAGTATTTAAGCAGCCTTTATCAACACACTGATACAGATTTTTTTTACATATTGAGCTATCCAATACCTTACACAACATAGTTGATTATCTAATTGTATTCAAATGGGGTCCATGGGCTTAAATTAACTTAATTAATTTAGTAAAGCAATAATGTTGACTATAGGTGCTTAGGAGAACTGACATTTTGTTCAACAACATATTGCCCACATCTAACATTTAGCACTAACTAAATGTCGTTGGATGGTTACACCAGTTGGTCTGTAGTTGAAAAAGGTTTCTAATTTTAGTCTTTTAATTATATAGAGCCTACACAGTAGAGAAATAGCAAACAACACTCAAATAAAAACTGAACACCACTTAACATATTTTATAACGACCACCTTGTAGGGAAAATCCTGTAAAGAAATCTTCAGAGAGTTGTTGTCATAGACTTATTCATTCATTAACCATAACCTATTGATAGTTTTAAACAAAATATAAACTGTATCTAAAATTCACACATAATGATCATCTCTCCTTGTCCTTTGGAGAAACAAATGTTCTGCATAAGCCTAAATACTGCTCAAATCATTTTCAGATATGGTAACATATTGTATGTGTGTAGGTGTTTCATTGATGGATCAGAAGAAAGTGTGGCTTTCTTGGAATACATTCAAAAACTAAAGAATGGAAGTGAAAGAACACCAAACTCCGAAAATTCGTCAAGATCAAAATCACGGCCAGACCAATCTTGTGCAGAGTGCTTGAAAGAGCTTCGTGATGAAAATGGCCGTCTTAGCCGAAGAGTTCAGTGTTTGGATTGTTTAGACGTTTTTCACTTTTCTTGTACAGAGTTTGGAGACGAGAATATTTGGCAACGAGTTGGAGACTATAGAAACAGGTGGAAATGCAAAAACTGTTCGGGCTTTGACAGTGACAGTGTTATTTTAAGGGAAAAACTAAATGAAGTGAAACGGTCTTTAGACATACCAGTGAATATAGTTTAATATTAAGTGGTAAAATAAGCTTTTGTTAAGGGGAAACTCAAAGGAAGATAAACAGTTAATCAATTACCTTTGTTAATTTCTATTCTGTGACCTCCAGGGTCTAATCTTCCTCCAAGGTATTTTGAACTACATTTTGTTAGTTTGGTCTCCTTGCTGAGAGCGTTTATTATAGACTACCTCTGATCTGTTATATAAAAAAATGTAAAAAAAAGGAAATAGTTAGCCTATCAAACCATTTTATTTGTGATGCATGAACACAAACAACATGTATATAATTAGTTTTGTTTTACAATTACATGATGTTAATAATACATTAGAAGGAAAGCATGTATAAGAGAGCCGTAATATGATTTAAATATTGATTACAGCAGTCTTTTAGAATATAACTATAATTTACCCAACAAAGCTTATTGTAGTTTTAGTACCTGTTTTTCTTTAGTAAAATGAGATAGTACTCACCCTTTCCAATACTTTTTTTGTGAAATCACAGTCATAGTCCAAGTAAATCCCCAGCTTATGGTACCTCACCGTCATCATAGATATGAAGTTATCCTTGTCCAAAATGTTTATGCCCGACCCTACCCTCATTGGGTGTGCTTCGTATTTCATGAGGTGTTCCATCATTTTAAAAGTTTCTGAAATGATGATAAAACAATATGTTTAAAGGTCTCAAAATCTCAAAATTTTATTTGGGTAAACTTTTTAAAATTTATTTTTTAGCTACCGGTACCCCCTACTTTTATAAACATAAACTTTTATGTGTTAGTTTGGCTGTAAAGTTGTTGGTGTGCCATCATGGTACTGTAATACAAAAGGTTTCAGTTAAACCTTCAACAATTGTTCTTACTTTTGTATCAAATATGGACCGCTGGTTGAATCCAGCACATACAACATACACATAGTTATGTATATATAGATTCCATTGATCATTTAGGTTAAAATAGTCTGACTTGAGTAAAAAAAAGTCTAATATTTTGTCTGCGAACCTAGTAACCTAATACGATTCTAATACAGTACCTAGTAAAGATGTTTTGTTATTAAATCTGCTAGTTTCATCTAAGCATAAAAATATTTTTACTTCATTTCTTATCAGTAGGCATCTCAACAGTCTAAATCCTGGTGTAAACAATCCATACAAGCCTTACAGCATTGTTGGTTGACAACATAATGACAATTAATTAACAGAGCAGCTTGTTTAGACACCAGTAGTAAAGCTAAACCCAAAGAAACAAAATTTTAAAAATCTATGTGTATATATATTTATGATTATTATACTGTAAAGTTTGTTAAAAATATTCAATTTATATTCCTTAAATTTTACAAAAATCTATAGTAGCTGCTCATGTTAAGTTTATCATCTTTACAGAATATTAATTAGCTATTAGCTATTATGATAGCCATATGATACAAATCTATTAAAACCAATATTTTTACCATGTAGTCCACAGCAAAATACATTAATTTCACTGACATTCTTCAATGTGAAATACTGACTGGCTAGTTCTGCTACTTCTTCATTAAAAGAGTTTGCAGAGTTACCTAAGCAGAAACAGACAATGAAGATAACAATCACAGACATCGTTATGAAATGGAAGCGAGTAAAGATGACAACATATTAGTTATTAAAGGTAATCTGCGTTGCATGCAATCTAGCTGGTTAAAACTATAAGATTGTTTCTCTTTGAACGGTAATGGTTTGTTTAAAAATTCAAGAGAGATATTTCCAAATAATACAAAACAAAGGAAATAAACCTATTAAATGGTTACTTATAAATTTGAGTGCACTAGTAGATTGACATAGATAATGTTAACATTTCTGATAAACAAATTTGCTATAGAGAAAGTAAGATGGAATAGAAAATCTTTGACAGATTATACGAGGAAAGATAGTTTTCTTGTGAACTAAAAAGTTTCTATTAAAATTCTTTGTGTGTGGGGGATACATAAAGGGTAATGTACTCCAGAAGGGGTATATGACTGCTTGAATGGTACTTCACTGGGAATAGGACTTCTGTTCTGTTGGCTCCAGTTTATAAAGTCTGCTAACTTCTTCCAACCATGCTCAGATCATAAACAATATACCAAAAATGTAAGAAAAATTAAGCCAACCAAATAAGAGATTGTCAACAAAAACTTTGTTCTTAAGATTATACTTACCTCCTGAGTCAGAAAATCATCCACTATGTTTGGTTGAATATATTAACAGTACAATGTAATCTTTTGTATTAGGTTAAAAAAAAAAACACTCATTGTTGGCATAATTAATACAGTAGTGCAATAAAACACTATAAAATAACAATTCAAAATATTAAAAAATGTACATATACTTTTGCCGAAGAGACAATTTTTTAACTAAAATTGTATTACTACTTTAGTACCTACTGATTATGAGCAAGCAGATCACTTACTCTGGTCCAGAATATGAGTTACACACCTTCTATTAATTTATATACCAAATAATAGTCCAAGATCCACAAGGACGAGCAAGGCTTAAGCTGCAAAACTACACTGCAATGTAAAATCTCTCTATCACTCCAATAAAAGTAAAATGAGTCGATGCAAAAATCCTAAAAAAAACTCTTTTCGTAGGTTCAGTGGCATAAAATATTAACGCCGATAGTCGAGGCAATTGGTATCTGCATAGATCAAATAGAATGCACTGGCCTATCCAAAGAAATAAAGTAATTTTATGTTCAATGTAAGAGTTTTAAATTTCCAATGAATATAATGGTGTGGTAGAAACATGTTTTAGCATAAGTAAGTATGGAATGGTATGCATGATAAACAAATCACAAATACTCCACCTAAATCCCCAGTTATATGAACCATCAACACACCATAGATTAAATATCTGGAGTTAATATAATAGGTAAATGCAACACATTAATTGATTATGAACACTCTTTGTGTGTGATTCTTATTCTAAGCATCGCATATAACCAACTTGGACTTGTATAGTTTTCATCTTAGTTGAAAATTGATGATTCAATTCAATTTATTCATAGAAGTTTATTATCCATTCACTATAAGGTTAAAGAATATGTACCATGTCATTTTGTTATTTGGCCTTAATGTAGAATATTCTTTTAACGATAGAATATTATTTACAGATTGTAATCCACTAGGACTAGAAGATGATTTGGTCTAATTTTGTTGTTACTCTTGCAACTAATTAACAAATAGTGGTTTCTACAAAATCGTGAACCTTTATTTGCTTTAACAATCACCTCTAATTGACAAATCAATTATCTTACTGATGATGTTGGTTTGAATTTCTGAATAGTTCTATAAAAACTGTTTCTGATGGATTTTAGATTACTCCAATCCATTTACTCTTAATTAAGGATTACAAGAATTCTCTAAACACAGATTTGTGGTTTTACCCAGAAGTAGTAATAGTAACATTTCACATCAATAAATTTTCCTTAACAAATGTTTTAGTACATAGTTATAGCTTTGACCATTCCAATAGTCAATGAATGGTTATAGCTTACAAAATAATTTACTGAAGTAAATATTCAATTTATTTGGAACAGCTATAGCATTTTTTTTATCAGTACCTGTGGACCGAGCTTTGCTCAGGGAAAATCATTAGCTTACTCTGAAAACAGTCTTAGTATTGCAGATACATTAATCCATTCCCAAACTCCACAATGCTCACCCTTACTACTTCCTTCACCACTCCCTAGGTAGTGAACCTGTTTCCCTTCCCATAGAATTTTAGGATTGCAGATACATTAATGTAATTGCCAAAGACAGTTCCCACACTCTGACCTGCTAGCCTTACTACTTCCTTCGCCATTTCCTACGTCTTGGACCTGTTTCCTTCCCTTCTCATAGCATTTAAGTATTACAGATACATTAATTTAACTAGGATGTTAAAAGATTATACAAATTAAAGTGATTAGTTGTCCTTTTAGTTTAGAATAATAGAAACCCTAATTTTGTATTGTTATAGTTTAAAATATATTTTTTTTATTAGTTGAACATTTTACTTATCATATCATGATTTAATTTCTTTAATTTTATCAATAATAGGTATTTTCTAAGAAAAGCATTACACACACGATATCCCGAGGATGTGTACACATCACCATCGTTTCCCGCGATTGAGGCAAAATATTGAACATCTTTTGGTATCGTGCAGATATTATTATCACTTCTCACAATCTCGGAAACATTATTAACGTCATCCGTGATAGGATGAATTTTAAAATCACAATTTTAAAGACATGTCTCTGATTGCGGACATTAAAGCTCGGCTTGAGCTCAATTTTTGACTTGGTACTTGATCTCTCGAGCTTGTAGGCTAGGCTTGGCTCAGCTCAGAAATCAAGCCACTCGCACACCTCTAATATCAATAAAAATGTACTCCAGATGCCAATTAGTTTTTTTTGTTATTATTATTAATTGGTTATATATATGAGCTGAGTAAAAAAAAATGTAGAAGAAGAATTTTCTTAGTTTTTTGTTTGTTTACAGTTTATATTACTTTATTGAACAATTCAATATTACATTATAGCCTACTAGTCTAGTCAAAAAAAGGTTTAACCTCTGAAAAATCCAAAAGTTTTGAAACTTTGCACACTTATTTCTAGGTACCTATGTACTTTTTTTGGTTTTTTGGCTAAAATCTCGAGAACCGTTTGGTCGTAGTTAAAAGTGACTGTATACCAAATGAAAGATTATTAAATTTCCAACAAAAATGATGATTACACTTTTATTTTATTCCTAAAGGTTACCGAGTTATAGGACTTTAAAACATGGCGTTTTTTTCTCAAACTGTCGGGGTGCAAACAATGGTGCAAACTTAAGTAAAGGCAGTTTGAGAAAAATCGCCATATTTTAGCACCCTATAACTCGGTAACCATTAGGAATAAAATAAAAGTGTAACCATCATTTTTGTTGGAAATTTAATAATCTTTCATTTAGTATGTGGTCACTTTTAGCTCCGACAAACGGTTCTCAAGATTTTAGCCAAAAACAAAATAATGGGATTTTTGCTAATTGTCACGAAAGCTCTCCTTATATTTATGGGCACTTTTGGTATAATCTTCCTTAGGTACCTAGAAATATGTGTGCAAAGTTTCAAAACTTTCGGATTTTTTTAGAGGTTGGGTCATAAATTTATATATTTTGACTGGATTATACATTGGGTTTATAGAATTTAACTGCAAATACAATTTTACCAATATTTTCATTATATTTCACTATCGTTATGTCCTTTGGTTTTGGATATTCCATGAAAGGGTAGCATAAAACTACAAACCACTGTAATAGAAACAAATTTATTTACAAACATGTTATAATCAAGTCATCACTGGTACAAATAGAGGTTCATAATAATGGACTTTTACAGCATTAACAAGGTCTTTGAAAATTGTATACAGTATAGTTATTCCAAAGCGTGGCCCTCCTCATTCCAAACATTAGAAACATTTAAGCGCTAAATGTCTTTTAAGATATAGATATTATTACAAAAATACAACACAAATCATTAGAGATATAAAATAGTTAATTTGAACCATTGACTTTTGAATACTTAAGTAGACGTCCCATCCAGAGAGAAAAGCTGTCGCCAATAATTTTTTTCAAGAACATTGTTGAATAAGCAAGTCAGGAGGCTAGTGTCTAAAATTTTATTTCCTAGCTTATTTTACTTTCTGTTTCTTTGACATTTTTGTAGGTAGTAATACAAAAAGGACACTCACAACATGCAGGTGTTCTTCAAGTGGAAAGGAAATATTCAAGTCTTGCAACTGTGTGGCTATTGAGTCTTGTGAGAGAAAGTCATCTCAGGTGGGTCCCTATGGGACTGATCTGGAGATTTTCTTCTAAGATTTTGTCTTACGGGACACTTTGCTTGGTGGAGTTGTGCTTTTGGAGAAATAAACTAGTCATTCAATGAATGATGGTGACAACATTGTTTTGGTTACTTATCAAAACATTCTTTTTAAAATCAAAGATATTACCTGGATTTGTTTCTGACTCAATTCTAAATAAAAAAGATTTAAGTAAGTAAAGGTTTAATTAAAGTGTATGTTTTAAGAACCAAACAATATGGGAAGTTAAATCTTTATAAGTGCATCCAGTGTCTCTTTGTGTTTCATACTTATATAGCATAGGTAATAAGTTTCCACCACTTACCTAAATTAAAAGACATAAACTTTTATAAAATGAAGTGGCATGGTTGAATTTTGTTTCTAAAACCAGTGGCGGATGTGTAACTACAGTGGAGTCCCGATAATCCAAACTTCGGTAATCCGAAAGTGAAAATTTTTTGAATTTTTTTTGAAATTTTTTTGAAATTTTTACAATTTTTTTTGAAATTTTTTGAAGTTTTTTGGAAAGTTTTTGAATTTTTTTATTAAACTTTTGACACAGTTAGCTGTACCTCGTCAAAGTATTCTGTAGCGGCTGGGCGAGATAGACTTTTTTGTAGAGTATTTTAGTAAATTAATATTTCACCATTTTTGTTATTACCGTAACATTTTATATTTTCGTCCGCCAAATCACAAATGGATTTTACTAAGTGATAATGCTGCAGCCAATAGGTCTAGCCTTAAGTAATGTGAAAAACAATCCCGGGCTCGTGCCTGCGTCCGAAAAAAAGTAGTAAGAATAAGACAAAAAAATTTCAAAAAATAAAAAAATTAAAAAAAATTTTTTTTTAATAAAAAAAAATAAAAAAAACAAAAAAACGTTTAATCCGAAATATTCGGTAATCCGAAATGGGCCCGGTCCCAACCATTTCGGACTAACGGGACTCTACTGTAGTAACTATTTTAAACTTTCTTGCCACCAGGACTAATTGTACGGAATAATATAATAGGTTAGAAGGTTACATACCTTTGTGCGTCTTCAGTCTTACAATTAGTCTAGGTAGGCTGGCCACATATATTCATGTGAACCGACGCAGATTGTGCAGTAGACATGACGGAACTGACAGCCGTACAACCTGCGTCGGTTCATCCCCTGGAGAATATGGAGAAAGTATTGTTTTTGTCAAAATTTTATAGTTTGAGTTTTGGGTGGATATATCAGTTTTGGGTCACCCTGAACCCAAAACAGTGGTTTTTGATGTGATGTATGTATGTGTGTGTGCATGGATGTGTACTGGTCTGTGGATTTTGATGAAATTTGGTATGTGGATACTTTTTTTTTTTTTTTTTTTTTTTTTTTTTTGTCCTAGGACGCTAGGCACGAGCCTGGGATTGTTTTTCACATTACTTCAGGCTAGACCTAGGGGTTGCGGCATTATCACTTAGATAAAATCCATTGGTGACTTGGCGGGGATCGAACCCGGGACCCCACGGACCGAAGTCCCGCGCTCTAGCCACTACGCCAGCTCGCTCCCCAGGTATGTGGATACTAAATCTATGGTATCTCCAAGCGTTTATGTAATTTTTTTGAAGTTTTGATTTTAAATTATGATTTCCCCATACAAATCCATAAAATAACAGATAAATAGAATATTCACAAACATGGCCCTACCAATGTTAATTAAGATTTAGTATGTTACAGTCCTTTTACTCTTTACAAAACAGTACAACCCCCATCGCTGTAGAAAATTATTTAAACAAATGATTGTAATTTATTTAGCTTACCTATCAGTTTGCACAATCTGTTGATGGCTCAATCCTATTACATACATTTTTGTTTTAAAACTGGCAAACACTTTTTACGAGGGTTGAATGTCTAATTCTATCAATATACAAAGATTGAATAAGGTAGTGCACAAATTTAACGTGGTGCAATGGCTCTTATAGTTAAAACCGAAATAAATCAAATACAAAACAGACGGTCTTTGACCATTGTTCTTTGTGTTTATGTAAAAACACTGTATTGATATTTTATTTCAATAAACACTTTTTCTTCTTCTTCTTCTTCTTAAAACCGAAATAAATCATTGTACAATTTCCGATTTTGAACAGTAAATAGTTATTTGTGCAACTAGTGAGAAAAGTGAGCAATTGACTCACTCGAGAGAAATCCTTACTCACGAGCCGTAGGCGAGTGAGGAATGGTTTCTCGAGTGAGGCAATTGTACTTTGAACTCGAGTTGCACATTATACTTTTCCTATAGTTACCATAAAACAAATAAATTTGTGAAGAAACATAACCTATTTTTACACAGAAGTGAACTTTTAATATAACATTTAATGTGAAGTGACAAATACAACAGTACAACAGCTGACCAGCTGATTTACAACCAGTGCTGCCAACGTATTTCGCGCGCATACGACGTTGCCTGCATGTTACGCGCTCACTATTTCGTGCCTTCACGTTGCAAATCTGGAGTGAGACAAAGTATTTAGAGTGAGACAATGTTAACATTGTCTCACTGATGAGCGAATTGGCCACTTTGCTTTCTCAAATCAGTGAGAGAACATGTACATTTGTTAGGTAACTGTAGGAAAAGAAATAGTTTAGCATGAAAAAAATCTAAAATAATTTAAATTTTGTAATTATTATTTAATTTTGTATAAAATAAGTAATTAACTCAAAAGAAATCGTAATAAAATCACAAGAAACAATTATACTATTTCACTATTTCATTATCCCCCAAAATGGCAGTTAGGATGTTAGTAATATTTTCACCTAAAAAACTAAACAAAAAACCACTTAAACTTAACAGCACCACACTCAAATTATTTATGTATTTGTTAAAAAGAATGTAAAGAAAATATTTCTCAAATATTATTAAAATAAAATGGGTTAAAATATTAATAAAGTTGAAAAATATAGAAGATCTTAATTGATTTGAACTAAACACAATATACCTACTATACATGTACCAGTCCACACCTAAGATTACATTAGTTAAATGATATGGGGCCTTGCTACTGTTGTCGAGTGTTTTCTACTTTTAGTTGATTAACATTGTTGATTGAAGTATTATAGTGTAAGCCTGTTGTTGGCCAATAATTTGCTCCAACATTACCTTACTATTGTCACCATTGCTGATCAGACATTTATTTCTGTATTTTCAATAACTTATAATAACTTATTTAAAGCTTATTCACATTGCAGAAGCACACTCAAATCCACACGTTTATTTATTATCCAGATGGAAGAAGATTTCCAGGGTCATGATGCAACAACTCCAACAACCTTATCCACTTGTAGTTTATCTCTAAAAATGGCTTTGTCCTCAAAAATATGTTCTACAAACTTTTTCACTGTGTAATTATCTGTAACAAGAGAAAACAATATTTAAAATAAGCATTATATATACAGGTCAAGCATTATTTTATTAAAGTACAAAAGATGTCAATTAAGTGTAGTGTGCTATTTATAACAGGATTGAACTTGTGATAATAAGTTGAAAATGTTGAATAACATTTGTTCAATTTTGTATTAATTCCAACTTGTTTGTAATCTTTTGTATAAAAAACTGGAAATCTAAAATTCTTTTGAAACTAACAAATTTTTGGCACTAATAAAAAAAAAACTTCCTAGAATAAATTTTGAAACTCCTCAAGCTGCCAAATTTGGCAATGATAGTCTGACTAAATAGATTTTTTTATCAAGAAAATAATAGGCCTATTCAGTATTTTTTTTTACTTTGATCACAATTCATGAGTGATCAATAATAAATAATACCTTTGAAATCCAAAAGTCAATGTTAATTCACTCTAATAACCAGGAAATTTACAATCTGATAATAAAAATTAAAAATGTGTGTAAAAAATTGGTAGTCTCTACTCTGTTTTGACGGTACCAAACGACGAAACCATTTGGTAAGAAAACATAATAACTTCTACAGGTCATGGTGGTTCTAGATTGTTAACGGGCCTGTTTTCATTATCCTCGCTAAAATGGAGTGAATAGAAGGCTTCTAGAAGTGATAATTGTCACAAGCTGCAAGCTGACTTGCAGGATAGTAGCTAATCAATTTTCCTTGGGATAATGAGCTTAAGGCAAAAATAAAATATTTTAAATATTCCGTTTTACATTTTGGCAATCACAAACAGTAGTCATATTGGTGAATAATTTACAGGTTGAGATTAACAATTTTATCAACAATTTTAATTTTACAACAAGCCTTAAGTGCTGAGTTGCTTAATATGTGCCTGCAAGTATTGGTACTAAGACATTTTTTATGATTAAATTGTCGATGTCACAAATTTAAGGCTGAGTAACACAATGACTAAAATTATTTCAATATCATCTTGGTACTCACCAGAAAAACATTTATCGGACAAAACTTTATGTACAACCGTCCTAGCCAAATATTTGAACAAGTCTTTGTCTGCTATCCTCTTTTGCTTATAAAAAGGCATTAGGAACTTAATAACAGTATCTGAAACTTCTCTTTTGTTTACTTTGGTTTCATCTATCTCCTTAACATTGTTTCGTGATGGTAAGCACCCTTTACTATTTAAGTGTTCTTTTGATTTGTCTTTTTCTCTAGAATCTTTGCGCAAAACAGGATCATCAGTTTTGGATCTTGGGTGATCTTTAATTTTAATTTTATCTTGTGTTGGTTTTTGTGATGTTTCTTTTCTTTTACTTTCCACACTGTTGGAAGATAACCTGTTTATACTCTCACTACTGACATTACTTCTTCCTTCCTTCACACACATCTCCTTATCTGGTGTTTTAAATCTTTTACTTGGAGTACTGTCTATGTCCCCATCACCATTCATGATAGGGTCTCCGAAAACTGCATCCAGTGTTTTCCTTTTTCTATGCTTGTGATCCCTCTTTTCTGATTCAGAGTCCCCAAAAACTTCGTCCAGTATTTTCCTTTTCCTATGCTTGTGGCCTATCATTTGATATTCTTTTGTCGACTCATCAAGCACTTTGGACATTGATTGATCTAAACTGTTGATACCAGAATCTAGAAGTATTTCACTCACACAAATTTTTGCTTTACAATGTGTGTAGTCGTTGAAATCTTTCTTTTCCAAATCATGAATATTTTTAGATGTTGCCACTTCAATATTATCATTAGCTTCACTATTTGGACTATCCCCAAACAAGTCATCAACTTCAAAATATGAGTTGGAGCGAGTTTTTCTCACTGAACAAGATTTCTCCAAACTTCTCTCAGGGTTGACCATTCCCCCATTAAACATATCAATGGAAATTGTCCTAAATCCATCATTCAATGTAGCTGTTGATTCTTTTTGGAGAAACTTATTACTGACAGATTCTTTAGAATCTTGAGTGTCACTATCAGATATAACTATTTCTCCCCTACACTTGTAACTTTCAGCCCTTCCTGGGTTATCATCATCAGATATCTCAACAGTGTTTCCTCGTCCATTTTTTCTTTCACTGACATCACATTTACCAATTTTTTTACTCTCTGCATCATCGGCTGTTTTATTAGCAGTCTGAGAAAAGTAAGAAGGAACAGATTTCTGACCTTTGCTTCTTTCTTCACTTTTACTAGATTTATTTTTATAATTTTTATCTTCCCCTGAAACACTTGACATGCCAATTAGTTGTGAAGCTGTCACAAACGGGTTCTTGCTTTTGTTTGTCTTCTCACTCTTGTTTGACAGTTTACTCTGGATAGGTTGAGGTTCATAGGACTTGAGCAACACATATGTTGACATTGTCTTGGTCGCACTCTTGACGTCTGCTGACTGAAAAAGGGAAAGTGAATTAGCTTTATCATGGATTAAAGACTAAAGATAATCGACCATTAATTAGCATGGTTCATAGTCACATTGGACTTATAAGATTTTACTGAGCTGTGGAGCATTTAACATTTTAACTGGACATCATATTAATTCTATGCAAACAAAAATAAACTAAATACCCACTATAAAGATATTGAAAAGTATATTGTTTACATTTTTTGATTAATAATCTTTGAGGAGATGTTTAGAATAATGCATCAGTTTAGTAATGAAATTAAGATGTGTCTGGATCCATGTTCAGACAGGGTTTTTTTTATCTAGGTAGGCTAATTTATATGACACCTAATTCTCAAGAAGAATTATTCTATCAAACGTAAAAAAATACTCTTCATTATAAAATTTAAATTATATAAACTCCTAGAAAACCTTAGGCCTATTGAAGGTGGACATACCAGAGGTGAAAGAAAATGCACGCTTAACTAGTTAGAAGTCAAAGACATACGGTAAGTAAGGAGGATTAAGTAATAGTAATGTACTAATAAGTACACTTCTTTTTTTTCTTACTTAACACTTAACATTATTATTTTTTAATTCTTTATAGTACCTACATAGTTCTTGCACCTTACTAAGAAATCAAACACAGCCATTAAGTTACTAAAAGCAACAAGTTACAATTGTCTCCTTATTTACGTTAAGTTATCTCTCCATATTTCATATTTATAAATCTCGGATCATATTATATTAGTAGGTTAAATAAACTAAAAGTTGTAACTTACTAGCTTTGCAACGCTCCGTCGATACAATGACATTGCAGTGTTAGAGGTAAATGCTTGGTACTCCAAGTCCAAAGCAGCCTGCTCAATATCAGAATCTGTCAGTTCTTTGTCTGGAGGGTCAACTACTTTACACTGGTCGTAATTTTTTTGCAGCAATTCCCTCAGAAATCTGACATATCCTTCCCTTGCCTGGAACATATGTATAATCGATAAAAAATAACAAATGTTGATAGTTGATACAAAAACCCATATTTACTTTTTGGTCTTATATGCCTTCTAAACAAATATGTGCGTTTTGATATTTTAAATCTTTTTGACATATTTTGTTTACAATTGAACACAAAAAATTGGTAACTAGTAGCATTTTGACTTGTGCATTATAATAGTCAATCTATTAATAATTCAAAGGAAACCCAACCTGATAATAGAATTTAATATACTTTTTAAAGGTAATGTAAGGACTCTCAAATCTTTTAGCTAACTTTTATCTAAAAGAAAAAAAAATAGCAACCCACTGTAGTAACCGAGTTGCTAACATTACTTGAACTACTGAAGACCAAGACAAAATTTTACCTTCAACTTTACTTCAAAGTGAAGGATATTCGTGAGACATTAAGTTTGACACTAAACTTACTTATGTGTCACACTGGTACTAAATTAAAACTGTTTGCTATCAGAAGATAGATATGCATGTAACTTTCTTCAGCATATCAAACGTCGTAAAAAAATACAATGAGAACTTTCATTGTAGACCTAGTTTATTAGTTCTAGTTTATTTCAAATATCAAAACCGAAAGTGATTCTACTTACACTGATCGTGAGTCCGTTCACCTTCACTTTGGTACTTTCTGCAGCTCTCACTTTTGACAGATTGGCCTTCACAGTGTATTCTGCTTCATCATCAGAGTTGACCTGACTGGCTTTCCTCATTGACAACTCCTTCCTGATCATGCTCGTCAGTTTTGGATTCCTTTCCGATGTTGGGCTACGACTTCCTTCACCCGAATACACTTCAGCATCTCTGCAAAATAGGTCCATCAAATTAGATAGGGTTTGATCCCTTTTATTTATTAGGCTTACTTGGTCTACTTGATGTGCCAAGCAAGCATTATGTGCATATAAAGTTGTTAACTTACCGGTATTGCTTTTTAACACATTCACTGCTAATGATATATAATTAGAGATGGACGGGTACCGAAATTTCGGGAATTTTTCGGGAAAAAAATATTCCCGATTATCGGGACGGGATTACAATTGACTCGGGAATTTTTCGGGACGGGATTTGGTCCGATCGTCGGCGATTTTTCCGCTTCGCGAGTGCCGATAACGCCGTTATTGCGAGCGATAGGTCCGCGAACGCAGTTGACGAAGTCATACCGACGATCGTGCCGTGACCGCGGAGTCCTACCGACGATCGCGCCGTGACCGCGAGTCATACCGACGATAACCCCGTGATCACGAGTCATACCGACGATCGCGCCGTGACCGCAAGTCATACCGACGATCATGCCGTGACCGCGAGTCATGACGACGATCGCGCCGTGACCGCGGAGTCATGCTGACAATCGAGCCGTGATCGCGAGTCATACCGACGATCGCGCTGTGACCGCGAGTCATACCGACGATAACCCCGTGACCGCGGAGTCATACCAACGATCGCGCCGTGACCGCGAGTCATACCGACGATCGCGCTGTGACCGCGAGTCATACCGACGATCGCGCCGTGACCACGGAGTCATGCTGACGATCGAGCCGTGTTCGCGAGTCATACCGACGATCATGCCGTGACCGCGAGTCATACCGACGATAACCCCGTGACCGCGGAGTCATACCGACGATCGCGCCGTGACCGCGGAGTCCTACCGATGATCGAGCCGTGACCGCGAGTCATGACGACAATCGCGTTGTGACCGCGAGTCATACAGACGATCACCCCGTGACCCGCGAGTCACAAGTTACTATAGGTACCTGTAAATTGTTACCCATTTTTTGGTTTTTATAGATCAGTGCCACAAATGGTAAAAATTGATTTTGTATGTCTTTTTTTGGTAGCTGCAATACAGTACTTTCTTTTTATGCACAGAAAAAAATCCCGTCCCGTCCCAAAAATCGGGAAGGAAATAAAAATCCCGTCCCGTCCCGTCCCAAACTAAAAATTCAATCCCGTCCATCCCTATATATAATATCTTCATATTAAGCTAAAAAACATAAACATGTATGTGGAGTGTTAATTTATGTTAAATTGAATAAACTGTAGGGCTATCCTATAAATTGTAAATGAAAATGAATTATATACATCATTTATGTACCTGCCGACATACTGATGACAAACTTGTGCGTCATTAGAAGTGAATGTGTCAAAATTGTTAAGTTTGATCTTTTTATGGAATTTAATTATCAAATTGAAGTAACTTTAAACATTAAAATATGGTTAACGTATTCAGAATAACTATTGAAACAACGTTAAAAAATGTATGTACATCTGTTTTACTTTTACATGAAATCATTCATAAAGTACGCCTAGATGTGTTACACTCCTAATTGTCAAACTTAAGAATTTGTAAAAGTGGTGGAGTTCAGTGAGCTAGCTAACCTGAGATAATTAGAGTCTAGATGCTAACACAGAATATAGATACAGTAAAATACCACAAAACAGCACCGATATTTTGTCCTGACATAGGATGCCTTCAGAGAGTAGATTGAAAACAGTAACTTAGATTCTATGATTTGAAAAAATCTAAATAAGTACTCAGACACAGGTGGTACTTACTCAGAAACGCCCTTCCTTCCTCCGCCGTAAAGATCGTCAAAGCCACTGTTGTATTGTTCACTGGTGACGAAGGTAGTTCTACCACCTCGAGACATTCCACTACCAGCCAGGAAGGTGCCCAAACTCTCCTCAACTGCTGACCGGTCGCTGCACACGTCGCACAGCTTGCGACACCGAGGCTTTTCATCTCCAAAGAACACAGCAAAGGCAGCATGACGGCATCTGAAAAGTTTTTGTATATGAAATGAAGTTATATTAAGGACAATTTTTTTTTTCCCTTTTTTTTGTCCTAAGGACGCTAGGCACGAGCCTGGGATTGTTTTTTCACATTACTTCAGGCTAGACCTAGGGGTTGCGGCATTATCACTTAGATAAAATCCATTGGTGACTTGGCGGGGATCGAACCCGGGACCTCAGGGACTGAAGTCCCGCGCTCTAACCACTACGCCAGCTCGCTCCCCGAATATTAAGGACAATGGAAATGATCAAACTAGCTTGTGTTGAGTTACGTACATATTGCATTTTTCAAGCCAACCAAACTGAAAGATGTAAATTAGGGGTCTGCGGTACAGAAAATTTAAGGTCGGTACGGTTCGGTACGGTACAATATTTTGTACCTCGGTTCTCGGTACAAAATCGGTACGGTACGCGGCTACCCGTATTTTTGCGGTTTTCTGCTCAGAACTGTATTTAGACCATTATTTTTAACTTTAATACATTGACATTACTATGAAAATTGATAGTATCCTACTTTCCTGGTATTCTAACAACAATTACTGTACCACACATTATTAAAACAAAACCTTTTACTACTACGAGGATTGTGTCAAGAAAAATCACAGTTAAGATAAAGGCTTTACCTATTTTACTCTGAGATACTTTGAATAGCCATGATAAAAGTGGTTTTAAAAATAGGGTAAGAGTTTTTAGGAATAAACATGTTTGAAAATTTATTGGCAAGATAATTTCACACAACTGGTAAATTATTTCCAACCAACAATGTCTAGTTGTTTTTTAGATTTTTAAAAACATATAAAAGCATTCAGTACAAAGACAGTGTAGCTGCCAGCTGTTCACAGCAGACAACAATGAACAACTGGAGGATATGATGAAGTAATGGCAAAGAGCATCTTTTTTTATCAGCTCCAAAACTAGTTTATAAGATCGGGTCGGATTCGATACGGATATCCGAACCGGGCCCAAATTCGATATCCGACACTATCCGTTATATATCCGACTTTTTCGGATAGGCAATATATTTTGACGTTTTGGACAGAAAACTTAATCTCCATAGCCACCATTAGGTTCCCAGGACAAAATTACAGCAATACGTTTCCAACGACCTAACACCAAACGGCAAAGAAGCCGTATGATGCAATACTGATAACTAGTTTAGTCGTTATCGGCTGTTTTGCTTTACGATTAGATTCGTCTGGAACGAACAGACATAAAGCAGAAAAGAACTACCATGGTCAAATGAAAGTCAACTCGTGCTTGTCTCGCTCCTGATACTAGGGGTGCTGCGTAATAGTTTTTTTTACAGCACTGTTTCAAAGTAGAAAAATCTAGCCTACTACTGTGATGTTACGTAAACAATAGATTTAATGTTTCCCGAAAAAAGTCAGAATAGAAACAATAGAAAGGCAAACAATAGAAGGGTGGGAGGGGTTGGGCAATGACCTCGAAAGGAACGCGGGTAGTGAGTCAAGTAGGACCGGAGGGGGAAGGGGTGGGTAAGACCTTGAAGCTTTAAATAGACTTGCACTACTTCCCTAAACCTAAAGGACTGGCCGGCGAGTGGTATTCCAATCACAGGACAAGATACGTTGTTTTTTGGGTATTCATTGCCCGGTTTGACTTTGGATTGTCTTACTGTGTAGAAACTTTGAATAATAAAAGATAAAGTTAGAACTAACCACGATTATTTAGCATTGATTGTGTACATATTAAATGATTAAACTATAGGGACCATGGATATATACAAACTTTTGTCAACATCAAAATACAATATTGCACAATCGTGATATTTTAGGTCATTGACTCAATTATGCATCTGGTATTGCTGTTTCAGAAGAGAAGCACGTTGATAAATTATAAATTGATATTCCCGTAGTTAAAAAGAATTATTTTATAAACCTATAAAACAAAATCATAAAATCTTACATAAAGATAACAATAACGGAAATTGTAAAAAGGGTATAAAGATAACAACGTCATTCTTTCTCTTTGTTCTTCTATTTCTTGGGTTTCCCTTCATACGCATTCAACAAGTTGCCATGGTTACTAATCACCCATGTCGTTATCACCGAGTGCAGCCGAGCGGCACTAATGAGGGTCGGACCTTCTTGGGGGTGAACAATAGACGGCTTATCAGACCCTCCCCTCCCCCGTGGTCTGGAGAAAGCTTGTAAACAAACTATTGCACAAGCGCAATGAATACACAAACTATATAGTTTGTGTATTCATTGACAAGCGTGACTTGACATTGGGCTGACAGTAGGCGTAGGCTTGAATAACGAAAAAAAAATTATGCAAACAACAACTATCAACAACAACTATGCTTGTGGTTTCGTTAATAGAAAGATAAAATATCTATAACAAATATTTTAAGTTATAAAATAAGATTGTACATTAGTTACAAGTTTAATATGTAGCCATAAACAGTTTTATGGCAGTAGGCAATGGCCAGCGGCAAATTTAATATTCACGAAAATACTGACTGAGTTCAAGATAACATTTAACAGTCATCATAAAACTATTATATTTATGATAAAATAGAATTGGGGGAAGTCGTGAAGAAATAAAAGTGATAAAACTCAACAGTTCTTGGAAGTACTTGAATACAACAATTATTGTCGTGATAAAATGTTAATGGACTTGGGACTGCTAATGGGGTTTTTATTGCATCATCACCCTAGTAATAAATTATGAAGATCGTAAACATACATCTGATAAGACTTTTATGTGCTTGGAACCAACTGTCGTTAACTACGATAGTAACTGAAAGTAATTTATTATTATAATAGGCTGTACCGAACCGAATTTGTACCATGTAAAATGCTGTACCGAACCGATGACGGTAATTAAGCTTGTACCGTACCGTACCGACTTTTTCGGTGCACCGCAGACCCCTAATGTAAATATACATTTTTAATTTGTGCAAACTGCTTGAGAGCTTTTTTTTACAGTCAAAATTGCACAGGTAGCAATATCTAAATGTATACCTAACTTACCTAAAAGAACTGTTACAAATATTGTGAAATTTCATGTGATGCAGAAAAACTAGTTTTACTGGCTTTTGCAACATGCACATGATGGATTAACGTTTTTTTTTGTTTCTATTTAACAATTTAACGAGGTGATTAACACAATTTATACTATGGACATTTCAACAAAGATTCTTGAGCCATGTTTATATAGTCAACAGTTAAATTAAAGCTGTTAGGCCTATAACCAATACTGACGCATCAACTATGACGATTGTGATAAAAACTCTGGATTAAAAATTTGACATGGGGATGGAATGTCTAGTAATATTAATAGTCAAAGCTTCTAGTTTACAACTGTAGAAAACTCACTCTACGGATTCGCAGAATTTCACCATCTTATCAAAATTCTTGCATGACTTTTGAGCCTTAAGTTTCTTCTCGTTGGTTTTTGCCTTGAACACTTCCCCTCGTAGGATGAACTCGTACGAAGACTTAGCATTACGAGCATGATAGATCCTGCAGAATGCAGGCTTGCCGTCCCTCCCGGCCCGTCCACTCTCCTGGTAGTATGCTGGTATACTGCTGGGGATGCCCCAGTGGACTACAAATCTGTACCAGCACAATTATACCATAAACAATAACAATACTATGTCAGTTACAATACCATTAGGACGATTTACACTACGATAACTGAAAAATGTAATGATTTCTTCTTAGGCCTATCAAAAATACAAAATTGTATAAAGCGATACGGGAAGTATGTGAGTACTGAAGTTAGCGAGATAATTTAGCATACTTTTTTACAAAAGTAATCTCATTAGTTGGGGGTAAATGGGACTAACGATAGCAGCAACATTGGTAATTCCTTTACATGCAGCCACCAACATTGGTTACCGATATTCCTTTACAAGGGATTAGAACTTAATGAGCAAGTTGAATTCATATTTCAACAGCAGTTGAATAATTTTCTGGATAAATAATTTTAAAAATCTAGTAGGCCCTAACAATATGATTAAGTTTATGTAATTTATTAAATTCATTGGAAATTTATTAATTTGTAATTCTTGTTACTTGTATTAAATCTGCTAACTCGATCCATATTACTTTTAGATATCATAAGATGTGACGTCATACATAGCCTGATCAAATAAATCCCATCGGTTGTTCAATCACACTATCTTCCATTCCCACTGCTACCACAATCACCCGACACACTCTGTACCTCCAGTCGTCGTCCTATCTCACCGGCTCCCGCACGACAATGTGGTTTTTCTTAAAAGTTGAAAGTGTGTCTCATTTCAGCAACTTTCTTCATTCTACATCATGGTCCTGATTCAACAGTTTGGGACTAAAAACTTGATATTAACATTTTTGTTGTATTTTTGTGCCAACACTAGTCGCTTTTTGTGTGAGATAATCACAAACTATTTCAAAGGAAAGCGATCCTAACCACTAACATTTTTTTACATATGCCAGAGATTGTCTCTGTCTCTCATGCATGGAAGTCTGGGAGGTTTAGTATCAGGCTAACAGCTCACCTCTCTAGTGTAACTTTAAAACTGCTCGTTAAGTTTACTTGTGGAATTTCCATAAATAAACAATTTAACTCAAGTAGGTTCCGTTTTAAAATCAAAATTCAACTTAAATATTGTATTGCCTATTCATAGGTATTAAGGAGTTATTTCATAGCTTGGTTACTTCTAGGTTGGAAAGCTAGTACTATCTTACTAATATTATAAATCTGAAAGTTTGTGAGTTTGTGTGTATGTTTGTGTGTGTGTGTGTTGCTCAATCACTACTGGACGGATTGGGCTGAAATTTGGCATGATGATAGCTCACATTCCCGATTAACATTAAAGCATATTCTTATCTCAAAAACCCTTTCGGGCTCCGCCCCAGTGGCTCTGTAGTTCCCCATGTTAATCTTATGATTTTTCATATTTAAAAGGAATTAATGAATCTTAACAGCTGTTTCAATTAAACAAGTTGGTTCTGTTCTATGATGTTCAATAGCATAAAAGTTACAAGAATTACCAACAGGGTGCAGCACTATTATTATTTTTTTAATTTATGACAACAGCTAATTTCCAACCAAAAGGTGAGTGAGCGTAGCGAACGAACTTTAACCTGGAGGCGAGTTAGCGTAGCGAACGAGCTAACCTGAAGGCAAGTGAGCGCAGCGAACGAGCTCCAACCTAAAGGTGAGTGAGCGTAGCGAACGAACTTCAACCAGGACGTGAATGAGCCATGCGAATACTTATGAAGTTAAACGGGGCGAAGCCCGCGGGTACAGCTAGTCCTAAATATTTTGTAATTCTAAAAGTTATAATGCTATATGCCAATTACCTGACAGTGGCTTTATCAACTCCCATTCCAAAACTGATAGTAGCAGCTATGACTCTGTACTTTCCTCCCACCCACTGGTTTTGAACATCTACTCTTAGCTTGTCTTTTAGGCCTGAAACCAATTATTTTATCCATGAATTGAACATTATCCATAAAAATAATGGTTGAGATTTTTTTAGTTCCTCATTCATTTTAAGGTATTGAATCCGCTAAACTGATGTTTCCTTAGGCCAAAATTAATATAAAGACGATCCAACACATTTAAAAGGAACTGTTTTTTCTTCATTTTTTTCTTTTTAATAGCTCACAAAAGTAATAAGTACGGGTTTTAAAGTACAAAACTGTTTTTTACAGGTTTTCAAAAAACAAAGTGTTTTATTGGACAAACCTTTGAGATCTACGGTTAATTGCAACACCTTTATGGAAAAATACATTGCAATTTACCTATTCTAGCTTACATAGAGATTAGAAAATCAAAATACCAATAACCAGTACTGTAATTCTAATACCTGCGTGGTATGCTACTGTAGGGACGCCAGTTTTGGTCAAAACCTGAGCCACTTCTTCTGTCAAGTCTCGAGTTCTACAATATATTATTCCGCATCCACGTTGCACCTTATGAAAAAAAAACAACCCTATTAACAATAGCTATTAGCAGTAGTACATTCTTACCTATTCGTAGTTTAATTTACAAGCTAAGGACAGTTAGTTATACTTTGAGGATCACTTACAGGTTTTAGATGTTCTTCTGGTAGTAGATGTTTCACAACAAATTTCTTCAAATCAGAATAAGAATGTTCCAATGCGTCTTGGTAGACAACATCATAGTACAAGTTTGAACGAAAGCATGGTGTTTTAAACTTCTTCAAATTCTTAAGCTTCAGCTGGTTTATAATGTCTTCCACAACCTAAAAAAATATATTATTAAGTGTTTGTATATACAGTGCATTATCGAACCTGCTGAAATAGGCCCTTGTCTAAAAACTAATAGGTCTCCTAGTGACATTTACTCAATCTTAAAATTTATCCGGCAGGCGTTTTAATTTCATAGTTGTCAAATGTCTTGGCATATAATTTTGAATAGAATGGAGTTAAATGTATTAATATTAATACATTTTGTAATGTTTTAAATTACCCGTATTGTTGTTTCCGCTCTGTAAGAAGCTATGAAAGCTAGATGGAAAACTGCAACAGAAAACACTGGATGAATTACAAACTAAAAACTTTGTTTCTTTGTGCAACCAACTCCTAAACGCCTAATTAAGATATTATGTCACTGATTGTAATAGATTTATTTAGATAGCTGGTGTAGGCATAGGTGACAAATGCATAATTATCTTAACAGAAACTCCAAGTCAGAAGAGACTCTTGATTTACAAGCAATTTTGAATCAGAGGTGTCTAGGCCTACTCAACTGATTAACTGTCTATTCAGGCAATAAGCTGTTACAATGTTATTTCGTTTTACAAAACTGAACTAACATTACAAGAACAATATATTACCACAGCACTAGCAGTAGCAGTCAACGCGATACAAGGTATGTCAGGGTACTGTGCTCGTAGGTTTCCCAGTTTGAGGTAGTCCGGGCGGAAATCATGGCCCCACTGACTTACACAATGCGCTTCATCGACTATTATATAGGCCAGTTTATTTACCCTGTGCAGATTTCTTAAAATATCCTGAAACAAAAAGAATTAATTGGCTTTATTAGAAAATGTTTAACTGGTATTTAAAAAAAAATCACTGGATTATTTTTTAACCGACAGTTTTAGAATTGAGGCATGGTTAGTCTAGTGGTTAGAGCACGGAAATTCCGTTCAGTTCAGTTAAATTGTTGCGGATCCCTAATGCTTTAAGCTATTGTTGAGTTTTTCACGGGGATAATGGCCAACCTGAGAGTTTGAACTCCACCTAGAACTGTAGATGTTCCACCATTACCAAAAAGAGACAGTTCTCTCAGATAAGAAAATGTCAGGCCTATCTGTATTGACTTAGATCATTGCTTCCACTAAAATTCATACTTGGAAATGAAAAAAAGATCAAAAGAAAAATGGCCAACACACATGGAAAACCTTAATAATACCGTAACCAAAACATACCTTAAAAGTGTTTGTAGCTGCTTGTTCCGGCGTAATGTATAGTAGCTTGATTGTTGTTTTCTTACACTTCAAGTCATCAATTACATGTTGGCGCTGGGCAACTGTCATCTTGGAATTCAGTGTGTCAGCTGCAATCTTCAGCTTTTTTAGATGGTCAATCTGATCCTACAAAGTCAAATGCCACTACTATTATTACTTAATTACTGTGACAAGTTTTGCCATAACAATTTAAAATAAAAAGAGTTACTAAAAAATTGTGTTGTTAAGGGTGTTAAAGGGTATCTATTTTAGCCCTAAGTTGCTGGAATTAAAAATTCACATTACTGAGTCTACTATTTATTAAGACCTATCTCTACTACTATTTGTCTACCGTATACCTATTTGTGGTACAGTTAGAATCTCTATTAACTTAACCCTATTACAGTATCACACTCAGGACCGGGAGCGTAAGCAAAAATACGGATAACTTAAATGAAATCCTGCCAGGCCTAAACCTGTACAGTACCAAAGTGGATTTAAAAGGTCATTGGAAGAAATTAAACCCTGTACAAGGTAAAAGGTAATACATATAAGTTATTATTTATATTTAACCCTTTGGGCCCCAACAAAATTTTTGCGATTTTTTTGGAGGTGACATGCCTATACTGCATGGTCAGTACTGGGAATGACAGGCCAAAATAGGCGGTTTTTACAGCATTGTATTAATTTGTTTATAACTTTATTTAATATTGAGATAGAAAAATTATTTTGGCATTATTTTTTAGCTTACTGCTATGGCAACAATTTGGCATAAAAATAAAAATAAAAAATAAAAATTTTAGTTGACAAAAATAAAAAAATAAAATAAAAAAATAAAAACTTTTTTAAATTTTTTATTTTGAGATGTATAAAAAATAAGTGAATAAGTGAGGAGGCAGATCCTATTGCATTTTTATTAGTCACTATACATTTCTAAATAATACCTAAAGATTTGGTGCAAAAATATTTATAAATGACCAACTTACGGTATATTATGATAAATACTTCAATATCCGTTATCGGCCTAGTTACCGCAACAAACATGTTTTATTATAGTATACAAGTATCAATGTAAGAGATGCATATCAAATTGAAAGAAAATAATGGAACAGACCTAAGACTAAGAATCTTAACAATATATCTGATACAAATATTTTGTTTTACTCACCAAAAAGTTGTTTTCACCATGTTCCGTAACACCAAAAGTTTTAGTTTGTAAATGGAAATAACACCGATAACTCACATAATGTCTTAAAAATTGTTATGTGCTGTATCAGAGAAAGACCTCAGAAAAGAAGAAAATAGTCTTCAACTAACACTAGTTTATAAAATTATTAAAAAAGGCTATTTACAGTATTTACAAATCCAAATGTTAACGTTTAGTTGCATTTGTGGCGATTGTAGCACTCCGCATGCAGTCCTGCTTTACAAAAGCAACACATAGTGCGCGCTCTTCTCCTTTTTCCATCTGGGTTTTTTTTCCACTGCATACAGAACAGTTCTTTTCCTTGTTATCAGGAACTTTTTCCAACCCAAACCCTTTTCCAACTGTTGCGTCACCCCCACCTCTACCGGCAACTCCGTATTTCTTTTCGAACCAAGAATTTGCTAGTTCATCCACCACAGCTGTGATAAAAGAGGCACGGCTCATTGGTTTTTCAGTGTTAAGTTTGTACAAAACATATGCATTTATTTAGCATCATGCGGCCAAATATGTTAAAAATCACTTTCTTCCAAGGTTTCATCGAACGTCGCTCATCAAGGTAAGTGTACAACATTTGATCAGTACCATCTATGCCCCCCATGCCATTGTTGTACTGATGGACTATTCTAGGCTTAGTCTTTACAATTACTTTCCTACTTCTCATTTTTGTATATCTTACATTTTCTGCCTTGCTATCATTTGATAACAGAATAAACTGAGATTTGTTGGTCGGTTTCTCGCGGTAGGCCATGTACAAGGCGGGTCCTTTTCGAATGTATTTTTTTTGTCCAACAGCATATTTCCCCCGTAGCACAGTGCGCACACCTACTCTGTCAACTCTAACAGTTCCTGTAAGCCAAGTTAATTTAGAATATAAGTATCTAGCCAGGCGAAGAGTAGTGAAAAAATTATCCAAAAATAGATGAAAGCCTTTGTTCAAACAGTTGGCGATGTTCATTAGTTTGTTGACTACAGAGAATGCCAGGCCATGCTCAGTGGTTTCTTCATCATTTTCTCTGTATTTGGCACCTTTGTAGCAAAAAAGTGCCATGCAGTAATGGGTTAGCGCGTCACACAGTACCCACAGCTTCACTCCCCACCTGTGATGTTTTTTTTTTGGGAGGTATTGGGTCAAGCCAATCCGCTTTTTTGTCCCCACTAACGACTCATCGACAGATAGTTTCTGGTAGGGTACATAGTAAAACTTGGCTAACCGGTTCAGATGGTCGATGAGTGGTTGAAATCTTCCGCATGGGTCATAGCCCGGTTCGCCATGTTTCACAAGTTTGCTGCCATCAACCAAATGAAAAAATGTTAAGATAAGTTCAAACCGTGTTCGAGAAAACATTTTTGCAAACCAAGGAGTGGACAGGGACGATGGCTGGCTCCAATAGCTTCTGATTGAAGGCTTCCGGATTATGCCCATGTTTATAATAACAGCAAGGAAGCCTTTGAATTCCTCAGAGGTTAAATTTACCCAAGATCTCAATGTACTCTGAGGTGACAAGCCATGTTCAGCAGATCGCAAGAAATTTGTAGCGTATCTGTTTGTCTCTACTACAAATTTTGCTATCAATTCAGTAGTAAAAAACAGAGAGAAATAGGTAATTGGCGAGGAGTTTCTGGGTGGGCAATGCTTAGGACCTGGGACTTCATTGAAAGTGAAGTTGTGCTGGTAACCCGAATCATTATCCTCCTCGAGTTCATCCCAGTCACTGGACTCAGGTTCAACAGGTCTTCGCCTACTACGATTTGCTTGAGTCTGACTTCTTCCTCTCCCTCTGTGTGAACCCCTGCCTCTAGGCCTAGGCCTAGCACAATCCCTAGCAGTTTGAGTACCGGTATCTGTTGGCAAATCTGGTAGAGCATCAGTAGGTCTAGCTTCTTCTGTAGGCATATCTAGGCCAAATCTATTGTCATTGCTAGTTGATGGTTGGCCTAAATTAAAATCAATTACTTCTTGAGGCAAATCTGCCAGAGGAAGGACATCATCAATGTCTTCTTCATCAGAGGAAAACATATGAGGTGATCTGATCGGTCTTTGCAAAAAACCTAGTCTAGGCCTACCACTATTTTCCGGGCTATATGTCGGGTCTTCATCCGTGTCGTCAACTAGTTCTGAGGAGGATGAATCAGCATCAGAACTTGCAATATTGTCACTGAAGTCAGAGTCATCACTGTTCTTGTCGGCAGAATATACATTCAAACCTGCTTCTTGAATGTTACACAACAGAGTGTTTTCACTAACAGGAGATTCTGCCCTAGTTCTTTTTTTACTCATATTTGAGACAAATAAAAACAGTCAACATGCAAGAAATAAAGGATAAAGAACTTATAGAAAGGAACTAGGCCTAAGTTAGTTAGTTAGTTAGTTATGAAAATAGGTTTCCATGTCCATGCAAGGGCTATAGCATGCACCCAAATAATTATGCAGTTACAGACGTAAGTTCATAGTTGATTACCATTATGATGTTTTGATAAACTCACTAAAAGAATAATAAAACTTTTGAAATTAACTTCAAACAACACAAATCTGTAGTAAAAATAACGGTATCCACGTAACAAAACAATAACAAACACCGGCAGTTACTCAAATAACAAACAACAACAAACAACAGAGTTGCTGACTCATGAGACAGCTGAGCGATACAGACGACACAGCCTGCCGATATCGTTTTAGAAACAATAACAAATACTATATAAAATAAAAATTGACAAAATATTACTTGTAATATATTTTATTTATGCTTTGGCTACGCAATGACGTTTTCTGATACACAAAATACGTTAAAATAGCGCTGTACTATATAAAATAGTAGATGGCCGATATATCGGCATATTGTCTTTCTGCTCATGACCTTGGGGTGCCGATTTATCGGCACTGTGTCATTTTCAGCACAATATTGACATGCCGATATATCGGCACTTGGGGCTCAAAGGGTTAAATTGCTTACATACAAGAGTATTTAACAGAACCGTTATCTTGTATGTTTTTATTGAAAGAAACTAACTTGCTCAATGACTATTTAGAATCACATGGTTTATATAATTAATTAAATCATGTGTATGATTGTTTTATCTTGAAAACATGTTTCTGTAAACACAGTTAATAATAAAGTTTAACAACTATTAATCAATTATATTTTCTTTCTTTATTTAAAAGGTCATGGTGCCCAGGTATGTTTTATTTTGTGTAAACTCTGAAAATTAATCTAAAATGGATGTGAAAGTACAAATATCAAAGCTTGATGGGTCTCAGTCCTGGTGTAGGTGGAAGAGGCAAATGGAATTGATGTTGAAGCATCATGGGGTCCTAGACATTGCAAAGGGCCAAAGAACTTTGCCTAGAATCACTGTAGACGATGTGACTGGTCTAAGCCCTGAGGAAAAATCAAGAAAAGAACAGGCACACAATGAGGCAGTAAGAGCATATGAGAAAGATGATTCTCTAGCCCAGGTCCTGATGGTAAGTGCTGTAGATGATGCTCATGTTGAATTGACAGCAACTTGTGACTCAGCAAAAGAAATTTGGCAAAAATTGTTGAGTGTGTATGAACAGTCCTCAAGTCAAAGGTTAGATAGGACTTTGGAAAATTTCTTTTCTGCTAAAGTAACCGAGGATGAGGAATTAGTTCAATACATATCTCGTTTGCAATTAATGTTTAGGGAAATAAATGAGGAGTTGCAAAAGCATAATGCCAATGTATTGCCTGCTATTGTACTAATGTCCAGAATTATGAGTACATTGCCAAGTGAATTCTTTGAATTTAAAAACGTGTGGGAAAGCATTCCTGTTGCTGATAGAAGTATAGAACTTTTGATTGAAATGATCAGACTTATTGAGTCAAGGTTACCTTCTAAAAATTCAACAAGTGGAGGGCATGCATTACAAATAAATAAGAAACCATCATCAACTTGTGTTAAGGAAGTAAAGGCAGGTAAAAACAATGCCAGCAGTTCCAAGGTTAAGTGTTTTATTTGTAAAGGGCCGCATTACGCTAGCAAGTGTCCTCAGAATCAGAATTTAAGGAAGCAAGAAACTTACAAAAGAGGTGGGGATTCTTCTAATGAGAACAAGAAGAAATCTGGTCAATTTTTATGCTTTGTAGCTGATGGACATAGTGATGGTACATTTATAGCTGATTCTGGTGCTTCACAACACATGTGTTTCAAAAGGGTTTGATACTTACCACTGTTATTCTAAGCCTGTTTCAGTTACAGTAGCTAATGTAGAAGCTATCTATGCTGAAGGAGAAGGTGACATTCGGTTTGTTGTAAATATTGGTAAGAGTAAAATTGAACGGATATTGCAAGGGGTATGGTATATTCCAAAACTAGGCAGAAATCTTCTTTCGGTTTCCAGGTTAGTTGAAAAGGACTATACGTTCAAAGCAAACAAAAATAAGTGTGTTTTTATAAAGGACAATAAACCACATTTAGTTGGACACAATGTCAATGGCTTATTTGAACTTGAAATGTCAGTTTTACAGAGTAAGTCTTCTGTACAGCTTGTGAGTAGTAAAAATAAAACTCTACAAGAATGGCATGAGTGTTTTGCTCATCAAAACAAGGCTCATGTGTATAAGTTTCTTGGTGATCGGGGCATATCTGTGAAAAAGGATGACTTTTTCTGTGAGGGATGTGTACAAGGGAAACATCACAGAGAAACTTATCACACAAGAACAGTGAAACCTGAAAGTCCAGGTGAGGTTATAAGTGGTGACTTATGTGGACCAATGGAAAATATTTCTCTTGGTGGTAGTCGTTATTGTCTAGTGTTGAAGGACTATTACACTAAATTTCGACGAGTGTTCTTTTTGAAGGAGAAAAGTGAAGTTTGTGATTGTCTACAAACATTTCTCAATGAGTGTCAGACAGCAGGTCATGTTGTTAAATCGTTCATGAGTGATGGCGGAACAGAATTCTGTAATGCCAAAGTGAAGAAACTACTCTCTGATCGTGGTATCACTATGAGAACGAGCATGCCTTACACGCCTGAACAAATGGGGTCCGTTGAAAGAGAAATGTGAACCTTAGTAGAAGCAGCACGTAGCATGTTGTATGCTAAGAAATTACCCTTGAGTTTTTGGGCTGAGGCCATGAACACTGCCTGTCATGTTATCAACCGCACTGGACCGTCTGTTGATGGTAAAACTCCTTACGAGTTGTGGTTTCAAAAGGGTCCTGCGCCCGTTGAACATTTTTGCCCTTTTGGTGCTGAGTGCTATGTCCATGTACCAAAACCGAAGAGGAAGAAATGGTCTGCTAAATCGGTTTTTGGCATATTAGTTGGATATTGTGACAAACAAGATGGCTATAGAGTCTATGTTGCGCCAAAGATTGTGGCAAGCAAAGACGTTATTTTCAAGGAAATTTCCAAGGAAATGATGGAAAATGATTCATTCATGTCTCCTCGACAGATCGAAGGAAACAAAGAATATGAAAATGCTGGTGAGTCATCTCAATGGAATGAGGGAGTTCAAGGCAATGAAGTTGAAATGTGCATTCAATTTCCACGAAAAATCAGTGACAATGGAAATGTGGGGATTGAAAATGATGCAGTGTGTGCTGAAAATGATGTAGTGTCTGCTGAAAATGATGTAGTGTCTGCTGAAAATGATGTAATGTCAGTTGAAAATGATGTAGTAAGAGCCATAAATGAAGATGACAGTCGACCTCAACGTCAGCGACATATCATACCTTCAAGACTATGTTTTACTTGCTGAAGCAGGTCCCTCCTACGACGAAGCAGTTAACAGTCCTGATTGGTGGCACTGGCAAGCTGCAATGACTGATGAAATGGCATCAATAAATGAAAATGAAGTGTTTGAGTTAGTTCCAAGTCCAAGTAATAAGAGAATTATAGGTCTAAAGTGGGTTCTAACACGAAAACAAAGTCCAGAACGCTTCAAGGCAAGGTTGGTAGCAAAAGGATATGCTCAAAAGTATGGAGAGGATTATAATGAGACATTCAGTCCTGTAGCCCGAAGCGATACCATTCGATGTCTTTTGAATGTAGCTGTTCAAGAAGATCTTTACTTAAAACAGTTTGATGTGAAAACTGCATTTTTGTATTCTAAGTTGGATGAGGATATCTATACTTGGCAACCTGAAGGTTATGATGACAAAAGTGGAAGAGTTTGGAAACTGAAACGCAGTTTGTATGGTCTGAAACAAAGTCCAAGGTGTTGGAGTAAGTGTCTAATGCAAAGTATGCTTAAGAAGGGTTTTAGCCAAAGTACTGCAGATCCATGTTTGTTTATTCGTAACAAGAACGGTTCAAAATTGTATGTAGTAATATTTGTGGATGATGGTCTGATTGCTGGTTCAAATCAACAAGAGATGTCTGATTTTATTGCACAATTGGAACAAGACTTCAAGTTGAAAGTTACTAATCCTGAAACCTACCTTGGAATGGAGATTCATAGAGCAGAGGGCAGGATTTCTTTGAATCAGAAGTCTTACATCAAGAGTGTACTTGAAAGGTACAGGATGTCAGAATGCAATCCAGTTGGTACGCCTTTATGCACGAAGCATGAAGATACAGTAGAGGAAAACAAGCCTTTGAGTAAAGGAGTTCCTTTCCGAGAAGCTTTGGGCAGTCTGATGTACATAACAAATACGAGGCCAGACATAAGTTGTGCAGTGAATATGGTACTGTAGCACAAAAGCTGAACAATCCTACTATGCAAGCATGGAGTGATGTCAAGAGAATATTCCGGTATTTGAAGGGGACATTGGATTATTCACTGACTTATTCCAAAAGTGAACCAATTCTCCGTTGCTACAGTGATGCGGACTTTGCAAATGACAAGTCAAGAAAGTCACGCACAGGATATTTGTGTATGTTTGCTAATGGCATTGTAAGTTGGTCTTCAGTGAAGCAACATTGTGTTACATTGTCAACCACAGAAGCAGAGTTTGTTGCTGCGAGTGAGGCTTCTAAGCAAATAGTATGGTTGAAAACAATGTTGGGTGAGATATATGGTCAAGAAATCAAGGCTGTTCTTTTTGTAGACAACGATGGAGCTGTTCGACTAGCTAGGAATGCTGGAGAGTTTCATAAACTGTCAAAACACATTCATGTGAGATACCAGTATGTACGTGAGCAATTTCTTGCAGGTACATTTGATGTACGTCACGTGTCTGGGAATGACCAACTAGCTGATTTCCTGACGAAAGGCCTACCAGTGTCCAGATTGAAAACCCTGTTGGAGCATGTTAGTTTGAGGGCATATTGAAAGAAACTAACTTGCTCAATGACTATTTAGAATCACATGGTTTATATAATTAATTAAATCATGTGAATGATTGTTTTATCTTGAAAACATGTTTCTGTAAACACAGTTGATAATAAAGTTTAACAACTTTAATCAATTATATTTTCTTTCTTTATTTAAAAGTTTTACTTGTTCAATGTTCGTACCCAGTAAAATAAAATCACAATTAAAGTACTGTGGCGGGGTGGTGGATAACAAGAGAATGACGGTTAATCAAGGTTCTACTACACTGATTCAATTAGGCCTAAATCATCGCTTGGAAGATGAAGAGGGGTAAATATAATTTAGCTGATTATATGTACTTACGTCCCTTCGTTTTGCAAGCGTAAAAACCATTACAACAATGTTAGCCTAAATGAAAACATACCTTCATTAATGCAAGCAACGGAGAAAACACAACAGTGACTTTATTCTCCTGCATGACAGCTGGTAGCTGGAAACACAATGATTTTCCTGATCCGGTTGGCATGGACACAAAAACATCATTGGTACCTATAAAAAAAAACAGTTTGAATTTATGTAGCCTATCAAAAATCCACTCAAAATTAGCCAACCTAAAATAGCCTTAGTATTATTATCTATATTACCTTCTTTATTAATAAGGTTTAGACTAACTTATGCCCTGGATTAATGATAATGGGTCAATCACAAGTAAAAAATGTGTTTCGGCCACATCAGATTGTTTTTACTCTACTATGTGAGTACAATATGGGTTCTGGGAGGTTTTAAGCTTAAATGAAAAAGCCTAATTTGAAAATTCTTGATGAATCATGATATTTCTTAAGTTCAGTCAGTAATGGGGCAAAATTGTCACAACAACATTAAACTTTGTTTCATGTTTTTTTTTTTTAGATCATAATACACTAGCCTTAGGCCTACACGATAATGCTTAAAGCAACGGATGATTGTTCTTGTCGCAAAGCTCACTGGTTATAGAATCGGCAGGACCCTGCTGAGACTGCTGGAGAGTTAAGTACGGTACTTTGAGCACTGATAAGTTAGACAGCTAAATAGTTTAAATGTGATGGCGCCATATCTCTGCCTTTTCCTGTCTTATCAAGGTTCACATTTGGCACCTATTCTTTCTAATCTATTTGTTAATGATGTTGGCAAGATTACTCACTGCAATCTCCTAATGTTTGCTGCCGACTGGAACATTTTTGTGGAGCTTCGATCTGAGCTGGAGCTTCTAGAGCTCCCTAAATAACATTGATGACTGGTGCTTGAATAACTGCATGAATCTGAATACTGCAAAGTGTAAAGTTATGTCGTTCAAACGTGGGACCAGGATAGGCCTACTCAGCTCTGATTACTGTTTAAATAGTATCACGCTACCAAAAGTTGACAGAGTGAAAGATTTGGGCATTATTATAACGTCTAATCTTAGCCTATTCCATTTTTATTAAGTTAACTTAACTTATATCTAGGCCTAGCTTCAATGGATTATTGGAATATTACCTTTGACAATTGCTTCAATGGCATCTTTTTGAAGTTTTGATTTAAAATCGTCATGTGAAAAGTACTTTTTCAGGTTTTTAAGAAGTATATCAGGTGAATTAATATATTTGTCCATTTTGGCTTTCCTACCATATAATAAGTTAGTCTATCATAAGTTACACAAATTAACACACTTTTCCAATAAAACCGCTAATATCCAATAAAAGCTATTGTTGTGCAGAAAATCGCATATAGATATAGATTTATAAACTATATTAAAAAGTTGTTAGTTGTTAGATAACATTGCAAAATATACTATATAGCTTCTTATTTACTTATAAATTGAGGTTAGGTTAGAACTTACAAAACATACAAGAAGAAGAAAGAACTTTGAACAAGGCTATGCAGCTTTGTTGTTCGAAGTTTCGGTTGCCTACTCTGTTCTGTATGAAAGATAATTCAGGACGGTTTTAACATAGATAAAACATACTCCTCAACTTACATTTTTATGTCTTGTGTATGAAGTTTTGCTATTTAAGTAATAATACTCAGTGTTCGTTTAGATTAGTTTGAGACTTGTGTGTTGTTGAAAGAAATACTGTATTATCATAGATAGTATTGGTATTATCTTCTATCAACATCATCATCCAACTTTTACCATGAGTGTGGCATTTAATAAACACTAGTGATCGACGGTTTGATTTTAGTATTATAAAGTAAAAGTAGGTTGATGTGTAAATTGCAATCCAATGTGCACAGTTAACTGGTGACTATAATAACCATTCTGGGATCCCAAGACTCTTGCCCTGTGGTGGTACCCAGTACAGGTGGGTGGTGGCTTTGACTATTAATACAACAACGCGGTGGTTAAAGCCGGGTTTACACTATGTAGCAAAACCTGCTATATAGGGGATTTGTATAACATCTAGCAATGTTAACATTTTATAGACGTAGAAACTTTCAAAAGTACTATATAACATTGCATATAAATTCCATAAATACCAACAGCTGTTTGCTGTTGTTTTTCCATAAACTGCCTGAGATTGTGAGGCTGTTTCCTAGATTTTGCCTAATTAATACTGGATCATCTGCACCAGTGCACCAAGATGAGAAATCTACTCGAAGGCAGTCTAGGTTGTATGGTTGTATCATAAATAAAACATACTCCCTTGTGTTGGTTAGTCTATGGTTGTATGTATGGGAGTGGAAGTAACCCTTTTTTAGTAATCCCTGTCCATGCACTGTAATCGAAGGGCTAAAAATATACCGGTACCATAGATTAAGTATACTCCTTATACTATACTCTTATATATTACCAATAGCATAGACTAACCGTATGGGGGACAGCTCACTTACTCTACAGATCATAGACTATACGAGCTTTTTAAATAATATTGAAGGTTCACTTGCACTACAGGCTCGTATACTATACGAGCCTATCGAAAATAAAAATTAAATGAAGAGGGTTCACTTACTCTACAAATCATTGTGCCTATGAGCCTCGTGTATTATATTTAAAAATACAGTAGGAAGGTTCGCTTACTCTACAGATCATAGTGACTATGAGCCAAGCTTACGAATTATTTGATAATTCAGGAATCGGCTCGTATAGTATACGAGCCAAAATAATGAATAATATAAATTATAGGAATAGGCTCGTATACTATACGAGCCTGCAGAAAAATATTAGATGGCTCACTTACACTACAGATCATTGGCACAATGATCCGTAGAGTAAGTGAACCCTCTTCAAAATATTAGATGGCTCACTTACTCTACGGCTCATTTAGCTACTCGTTGCGCGGTTTGCGTTCGTGAAACTCTAGGCGCTATGCCCGGCTTCGACTGCTGCGACTGCCTACATAAGTGTATTGCATCACCTCAATTATTTATTAAAACGAAATAAATATGTATGCACAAGTAAATTTATTACATTTTTGGACTGAATACTTTAAAAATGGAGGGAGCATGACTTTTATGTTTAATTAAATTAAAAGTTATAGAATAAAACATATTTTGACTATGTGATTTGATCATGTTATATAATACACACTTGTATGATCCAGATACAGAGCTACAGACAAAACCTGTGGTCCGATTTAGATTAAATTTTGTATCTGGATTCATCCACGAGTCACTAATTTTTTAAGCACGGGTTGAGAAATAATGGCAAAAATTTATAAAAACAGTTCACCAGTTTAGAATATTTCTCAGTTACTGTGAGTTGCAAAAAAGTGTATACAGAAGCATTTGTGTTCACAGAAAATATAGAGGACTAGATGTATACAGAAGATATATTAAAATACAATACGCATACAACTATCAACGTTTACATATGTAAAATTAATGAATTTGTTGTGGTATTGAGTATTTTTAACATTATGACGAAGCCTTAACAAAATATATTTTTTTAAGGAGTTCTAGGGTGTTAAACTATATTGTATTTATCTTTTGTGGAAGATTCTGTCCACGATTTATGATTGCTAACAATTTAATACAAAGATTTAAGTCTCTGTACGTGAAGACTAAAAACACGAAACAAACTTTAAAGGAATAGAAAAGATTTGATCAGGAGCTGGCGTTTGATACCTTTTGGGAATAAATATAGCCTCTACTTCAAAGGTATACATGGTGAGGTAGCCTCTGGAAGTCCATCTTCAGGTTAACAAAAATGTCAATAGGTCATCTAACCAATTTGGTTAGATGACCTATTGACGTTTTCTGAAGATGGACTTATTTTCAAGTCCGAAACTATAGTAGTGTAATACTGAAGAAGGATCACTTGACTAAGCCAGGTAACTTAAACCATTTAGCTTAAAGTTATACAAGTTGGTTTCACACCAACATTTCATGCACATATGAAATCTATATAATTAATACGCGAACACGAAGTTTGTCGGTTGAATCCTCCACCATTTCTAAACCGATTTTATCCACTGACGTCTCATTGGAAAGAGCGTGTTGCGTAGATTTGCAAACTGGCCTAAAATTTTTGAAACAGTCCCTTGGCCTCTGCCACAGTGGCTTTTTATTAAGTTCCCATGTTATCCTTACGAAGAACATAATATTGTTTACATCAGCTGTTTAATTTCATTGTGTTCTTTGTTTTTCAATTCAACGAAACGCATTGGTTACATTAACTGATTTTGTGGAAATTAAATATCTATCTATATATTAATTACGAAAGCCGATTCTTTGCGTCAAAATTGTGGGCGACTGGGTAGTCGTAGAACGACGGGAGAGGGTTCAAATTAAAGGTCTCGATCCCGGAAAAATAGTGAAATTCCCCAAATTTTAACACAAAATTAGACATAACCTTTGACTTAGTCAATGATATAACGTAAAATGTTCTCCATAAGAATAGCATTAGAAGCCATTTGTCTGTTGATTTTTGTTTACCTCAATACAGCTGATCGTGATTTATCATTAAGCCAGTAAGCAATATTACATTTGGATTTAACTAGTTTGCCAGTAAATTCTGCAATGTACTGTATACTATATAAAACCAGGGATGACGTTACATACAATTGAGACTTTTGTCGTTATGTCTTAGAATGTTGAAATTAATTTTACTGTG
This sequence comes from Macrosteles quadrilineatus, assembly GCF_028750875.1. Taxonomy (NCBI): domain Eukaryota; kingdom Metazoa; phylum Arthropoda; class Insecta; order Hemiptera; family Cicadellidae; genus Macrosteles; species Macrosteles quadrilineatus. Next base: position 47,067,797 of record NW_026542597.1, read on the forward strand.
CAATTTGCAAATTTGTGTATTTGTATGTAAATTAGCCAAGCGCATGAAATTTAGTAGAATCGTGGGAGATGGTTAAAATCAAAGTAAATGGAAGTAGAATGGCTGAAATATTTAAGCTTTGGTTTTTTTTAAACATATGTTCACGAAGTTTACAAAATTATTTTACTTTAATTACATTTCTTCACATTAGTAGGTTATTGTTGTGCTGAAGGAATGTTTAACATGAAATAGCCCCATTGACTAAACAATCAACGATGCAAGATTAGTTAGAAAACTTCTGTTTTGTTTTTATTTCAAAACATATATTGAAAATTTATTCAAAACTTTTGTTTTAAATTTCATAACATTTAATTTGACACGTAATTGTAGTGTTTAATCTATACTTTGTATCGAGTGGAATAACCTTAACAGTTACTCTAGAGAATAACCTGGGAATAAAATTTGAAATAGGTTTGTACAGGCAATACATATATTCCTTTCATTAATTACTATAACAAATTCCAATGGGCGGAAAAATAAAATTGTTTGGAGTAGATTTTAACCAGGTATCTACTGTCTGTTGCTCCAAGGAAAAAAGGTTAAAATAATATAGCCCAACATGCATTGTATATATATATACAATCTATATAGATAGTGAAGAGAGAATCTATAACAGTAAACCCTGGAGGTAGTTTTCGATTCTTCATGTTTCACTAACCAAAAATATGTACCTATATTAATTGCTGATGAATTTGTTTTCTTGATTGGTTTCATTAACATGATAATGGAACCCTAACCAATGGCAAAAGAGTTAGTAATCAGTCGATGATTAGCTTTTTTAACTGTAGGCTAAATAAATAATATAAACGGTAAAATGTTTTCAAACAAAATTTACATCCATTGAATGAAAAATAATATACTATTAACATGACTATAGCTGATATGGCTTAGCTGTCGGCTATCTGTACATTGCGTCATAACAGCAGACAGCGCTATGTTATTAACTTAAAAATTATAACGGATTAGCAAATAAATACTTTACTATGGTCTTAACAAACTATGAACCCACTGAACGTTTAAATTGGCCAATTTTAAAGAGAGTATAAAGTCAACCACAGCTTTAGGAGGAATCCCACCACATAAGCTGACACAGAGAGTAGTTTATATTTTATGTTGATCAGAAACGAAACTAGGGCAGCCTTTACACTAATTCAGTTGTGTCTTTACAAAAGGAGTAGAGCTATAATATTAGAAATAATAACTTGGCCAGGGTACTAATATGAGTACATGTATTATTGTAGCACTGTATCGATTCTGACACATAGATAATTTTATTCTTAGTTTGTTTAAATATTACAATAGTTTGTTTTACATTTGAGCTTTTTAGGGACTTATGTCCCTACAAGCCACTAGTTGATCAATATAAAGCCCAAAGTACACATGAACTTTTGTGAAAACTACAAGTCATAACCCCATAAACCATATACTTAAAATGTTCGTCATGACGAGAAAACTAGCGCAAAACTATCCATTATTTCATAAACTGCCCTTAAAGGTCGTAATTGCTTTCCAAGGAAACATAGGAAAGTCATAGAACGCCACCAAGTAGCAGAAATCGAGATTTTTTAAAAATATTATCGTTATCATCCTATATAAAAGAAGAACACCTACAATATGAAAATTCCCACAAACAATGAACAAGGATGTTATCGAAAGTGCTACTATTTTGTAGGAAAAACGGACTTAACTTTAGGATGATTTGCAAAGGAAACCCCTCTAATGCCGAATTAAACCGGTACGGCAAGGACATTATAATGTTTTCATAAAAGTCAAGTGATATTAAAATAACATGACTACATCCAAGAAACCTTAACAAAACTTGCATTGAAAGATTCGCATTATTCACATTCAAGGGAAACAAAACCCATCTGAACAACATTAGGGCCTTACAATTCTGCATATTTTCAGGTAAATATAACTTACGTTATAACAGTAACTAGCCAAATTAATGCCAATATATCTATCAAATATTACAATATGTATAATTTTACACTAATTTTTAATGAAACAGTATGTATTTCTTGTAATTTCAAGCAATACATAATGGTAATTTGTAGGAAATTTTATTCTCTTTCAGAATATCACGCTCCACTTTGGTCGATTTCCTCGCCATTTCAAAGTTATTTGCAAAAACGTTAAGCAACCTCCAAATGTATAGTAGTGAGAAAATACTGAATTAAAGATGTTGTTTAAAAGCTTTGTACAATTAAATCTACAGTTCTACTGAACCGATTTTATTAATTAATAGGTCATTGGATAGCATAATTTGTGAATACTGTATTTGCAAATCTATCTATATATTAATAGGCAAGCATGTTTCTTTAAAACCTTTTTTCTCAGTTCGTGTTCATCGTAGGGAAAATCTACGCATACCGTTAGAAAACTATTTTCCTGTAGGTGTGCAGAATCCCTTTATAAATTTAAATAGGCTCAAAGATAAGCACAAAAAATGAGTTTAAAAATTTGAAAATATTAACATGGATCTTATGCGTTGCCATGCTGGTAACGAAATAACAACAAAATATAAACAGAAAACCAAAACAAATGGGAGAAACTCAAATCACATGTTTTATTTACAGTGTGGGGTGAAAATAGATAAGTGAGTACATTACATATTTTTGGTCGAGTTTCGACCACTGGTCGACCTCTCGTAATTATGAAAGTACTGTTGAGGTTGCAAGCAAGATCGTTTGGATATAAATCGATGATAAAGAACTCAATTTTTTGAACAATTTGTGTTGGTCGTGATTTAGCTGTGTGCTTTAATGAAATGGGAGTGGTATTTCAATGGGAAGGTTCTTAGGTCAAAACAAATAGAATAACGTAGTTAGAATTAAGTAAATATATTTAAAACTAAATTCCATATCCAAGATATAATACAAGTTTATACTTTATGACTGAGCAATACAGTATCTTGAACTTAACTGATGAAAACTATCAATATCTCAAGTTAAAGCTTTTGAAGTATTTTAAGACCAAGACATATAAAATAACTTAAATAAATATAGAGTTACGTATCATTGATTGCAGATAGGTAATTATCGTTGATTCGTGATTCAGCAGTGTGCTTTAGGTAGTCCGATCTCAATAAACAATAGCTCAAATAAATCTGCGGTACGTCCTTAGTTGGCCAAAATTATGAAAATCGGTCGGGTAGAAGAGCTAACCCGACTCGGAAAAGAAAAACCAACTATTTTTATAGATGGTAATAATTGGTTTACCAGTATGTATAATCTAATCATACGAAACATCTTACTAATATTATAAATGTGAAAGTTTGTGTGTTTGTTTGTTTGTTTGAAGTTCGATCACGCTTAAACCACTGGACGGATTGGGCTGAAATTTGGCATGATGATAGCGTACATTCCCGATTAACATATAGGCATATTCTTATCTCAAAATTCTTTCGGGCTCCGCCCCAGTGGCTCTGTGATTTGCCATGTTTACCTTATGAGTATCTATAATATTAAAACGAAACAGTGTTTTTTTATTTCACGATTCTGAATCAACCACTCGACGGATTTTCATGATTTTTGTGTTGAAAGAAAGATAATTTCGAGAACTAGGGAATGTCGAAGCCATAATTTTAGTTTAGGGTCTCAGTTTTTTAGAAATTAATTTTTAATTTTTAAAAAGTCTAGCAGCCGACGCTAAGATTCTAAACTAGCTTTTGGCATAAAATAATTTGCTTAACATAACAGCTGTAAACATTCAGCTTTTGTGTCACAAATTCAGCATTTGGATAAAAATGTAAAGACATACTTAGGGTTGACTTATTTATACTATGTGTAATGCTAATCATTGATACGTTCAATTCTTCTGTAAGAGGATGACAGATAAATTAAATATACATAGTAAAATACTAGGATGTTCAAATTATTTTTTAAAGCAATCTTTGTAATCTTCGATTTGTTTTAGAGCAATATAGTTTGTTTTAACTAACGGCTGGTTATATATAAACTATGGAACTATGAGGTTATTTTATTTACTCTTATTTTGTCATTGATTATAGGAAAGAAGTAAGATTAGTAGAGATAATTAGACCACAGTTTAAACCACAGTTTTAACCTAAATTAATTAAACCACAGTACAAATCGAGACTCCGTACGTGAGTCTTAATAAAAAAGGATAAATGCAAATTATTTTACTGCAACACTTTTCAAGGAAAGATTAGAAAAATAACAATGTTTACATGTTTTAATTCTTCGTGGTAGCTTTTTGTTTACAATTAATGTTTGTCTGCTTTAACTTTGCTTGGATTATGCCCGGAAATATTGATGTCATAAAAAGATGAATCAGGAATCACGATTTTAAATTACCACCACAACCTCAGCCGGGTTTTATACAAAGATAAACAGATGGATGACATAGATTGAACACAACGTCAACATTGACCTAGGATACTGCAATTAGACAAACCATCCTTTTATGAAATCGTGTTCAGTTGTGGTTACGTACAAACGTGAAAATATCACTTTTATTTCAATTATGAATATATTGTAGTTTAAATTAACTAATATGGGAAATTACAATGTATATTTATTCAATGAGGGTGGGTAATTATCAAGGATAGAACTGATAACAGTACAATTACAGTACGGATAACAAACATTGACAATTACGTCATTAGCTTTACTAGCGTGTTTACTTTTTATATTCCTGCTACATGTGACCAGTTCTTTTTTTCAAATGAATGTTATTTGAACCAAACAACTGTTTCAAAACAAACTTTTATTGTTTTTACTTTTCTTTGTTTACGCTTATTTATTTAGCAATTAATGCAGTGAAATTGATATAAAGGATAGGTGTGACGATTAGTTTTGATGTTAGGACACCAAAGTTAAATTATGTGTACTGTGAATTTTATTGGATATTATCGTTTTATTTTAGGTCGTTTCTATTCAGACCTACTGGACATTGTGTATAGTAGTTGTATTGTGGTGATAATAATTATGGAAGAGGCAGGTATGCTATGGAAGGTGGTATCGTTGACTAGGTCTATACACTTCTCAATTGACTATTACTCTCTCTACTGTAGGCTACTTATAATCAGTGTGCGTCTGTGCGAATCAGCTGCAAATCTCACTTCAACGCTTTTCACATCGTAAAAATTACAGAATTGCTGTTTTATTGTAAAATTATCGAATTTAAAATGCATATCGTATAGGCCTATGATGGAATAAAAACATATTTGGTCACACAACATTTGTTTACAATATGATTTTTCACATTAAAACTGCAAGAAACCATGTCTTTATATGTGTAAACTAGCTGATCTGAATTGTACACGGTTTTAGCTGACTACTGAATTCCCGTACGTAGGACGGACTAACACCTCGTTCATATTTAAAGGGAATTAAAGAATTTAGTCAGCTATTTCAATTAAAAAAGTTGGTTCTATGATACGGAAAAGCATTAAAAAGTTATAAGATTTACCAACAGGGTGCAGCACTATATTTTTCTTTGCATTTATGAAAACAGCTAATTTTAACTAAGCAGAAAAAAAACTGTGATTCGCAATGATAACTGTCAAAGTAGGATCGTTTACAGTTATGTTTATGTTTTTCATTTCATGAATAATTTGTGATATTTTGCGAATTGTTGATAATTTATTTTTCTCTATTGTTTAGGTGAAGTGGTAGAACATTATGGCTATGGTAGATGTGTAATACTATAGAATACTGTAAATTTAAAAAAGCAAATTTTATCAAACTGTGTCCTCCCTTATTGCAAACGCAAAGCTTGGGTATAACTGCAATAAGCATTTTATACTTATATTCCAACCCCGTACGAAGGACGGGTACTCTGCTAGTGTGTTAATAATTCAACAGCTTATTGTTATCTAATTAATTTTTCTTTATAAATGTTGTTGTTAACAATTTGCATTTGTAATTAAAGTGTGTTCATTAGGTTTAGTATGTGATTCTAATGTTATGTGCTTAAACTGTACCATTAATATTAGTGAGTAAAGTGGTGTATGGATTTCATAACCATTATTTTACTAGAGACCGTTGTGTTTAACCACAACGGGTACTGTTGCTAGTTAGTATATAAATGAGTTCTTTACTCTTTATTTGTAATATAAATTACATCATTATATTATGTAATGACATTTTTAAGAGGGTTGACCCAATTCCAACTGTAAATTGTATGTGTTGTTTAAATAACTGGGGTTCTGTCATTAACTTGTACAAAACTACAGGGTCTATATTTAAACAACTTAATAATCACTTCTACATCACAAACACAACACACAACATTGGATTGAGAACAGACTGTTGCTAGTAGATCTATAAAGCAATTCCTTTGCTTCCTTCATTAGATATAAAATATGGACTAACAAGATTGGGCAACATTCGTTTTGCCCGAATTCGAATTGCGAAGCATTCGTTTTGGCTTGAAACTGTCAGATATTGTATTTGCGAAGGTTATTATGTATTCCTATACAGTAATAGTTTTTCCAGTATATCTGGAAAAGTGCACACTAAATATGGAAACCAACTCCTGTTCTGAATTTAAGAAATTTCTACTTACTCACAAGATTCCCGTACGTAGAACGGGCACCAGCTAGTAGTTAAATATACTTACTTTAATAAAACCACTCGGTCATTATAGAATATCTACTGTGAAATAGGGATGTGATTCCTAATTCCAAATCAACTAATTATTATTTATTATCTAATTATCGTCTTCAAATTAAGTGATGGTTGCTTTTAAAATAATAAATTTAACATAAGCAAATCCATATCTATCTGCAGCAAACCTTCAGACTAAGCGAATTTCCATTTACCTGGCTTAATTAATACAAAGATTAAATATTCCCTTAAAATGGTCATTTTTCCTATTAAAATAACATTAAGTTAATTTTAATATGAGTACTTAGGTTTGCTGCTACAGGGAAGATAGGTGTGTTTTTGTTGAAATGTTGATAGCTAAGTATGATTGTTATTGGTCTGCCAATCCTGTAATACTTTACAATTGCTCGAATTCGAGCAACATGTACACTAGTACTTATTTAATACGCAAGCAGGACTTTTGTGACGATTACTCCTCCGAAACTACTGAACCGATTGACATGTTTTTGGTCTCATTGGAAAGAGCGTAACGTGAAGTTGTGCAGGAGACTTTCATTTTAGGGAATTAATTAGAGAGTGAGGCCCTGGGGCCCTTTAAAGTTTCGTATTTCTCCAAAGATTAACATGGGAAACAAAAATTGTTATGAGCCTCCAGCTGTGCTGTTGTCAGAAATTAAAAGTGAGAAGAAGAACATAATGTTAATTGTAAACAGTCAATAAGTTTGCTAATTTAACAGTTTGCTACAAACATTTACTGACTTGGTTGAAATGAAATGTTTACTATTTGAATTTGGGTTGGCGTCAATATTACAATAGAAAAAAGCGAGAGAGCCTGGATAAATTGATGTCTTCAAAAGAAAACTGAATTAACACTGTGCTGCATTTCTTAGTAAGCATTGAAAGATCTGATTTAAACTATGGAAATATAGGAAAGTCATTTATAACACCACCAAGGAGAAAAAATAGATTTTTTTTTAGAATTTATAATTGTTATTATGGCAATCTAATGAGGCTATGAGTAAGGCTATTTGTAGAAAACACTAAAAAAGATTAGCTTTTGACAAATGATAAGATATTTACAGAGATTATATCGATATGTTATGTAGCTACATCATGAGTATTTCCAAAATCTTTGAGTCGAATCTTTTTTACATTCGTCAGAAATTATGACTGTTATTCGTTTTAAAATAACGTCTTTAATACTTAGCATTTGCTCGAATTCGAGCAACAGGGACACTAGTTTAAAATATTGAGTCTTCTTGCAAAATTAATGTCGACATTATCTAGGGGTTGTTCGGCAAAAACTTTATTTTTAATGATCCCCCAAACAGAAAAATATAACGGTGTAAGATCGCAGGACCTTGAGGGCCAATCAATTTGCAAGAGAATTTGAAGTTTGAAACAACAATTAAAATCTATGCAAATATATAGTTACAATTGTAAAAAACCGCTTTGAAAAATGCATTGAAGTTAGTAAAATAGCATATTTTGAAAAATTCCTTTAAGTTTACAACCTATGTGTAGTGTAAATTCAGTTTCAATATAATTAATATATAAAGAGTCATCTGCAAAAATCGTCCCACTAGCATTAAAAGGCATCATGCGTGGGAACGCATATAGCTTCCGTTTCCCAGGAAATTTATAGACTTTTGAGCACTAACTTCTGTCACAGTATTATTCTTATTTCCTATCCAAAATATAAAATTTGTTTAGTCGAATTTGACGCTTTGGTAAACTAGTCAGTCAGTCTACCACTTGAGTTTGACCGTGTAAGTTGGTGTCCGCTATTGCGATTTATGTTTTTGGAATAAAGTGAATAATAAAGGCAATAAGGATTGATAGTATTAATGAAGTAAAAAAAGTTAGTTTACGATTGGTCGAAAACTTAGATATGTGATACATGTCAAATGCCTGAAACTTCAAAGGGAGTTTTCCTTCGTCACAACGCGTCAGTTCTTATCGTACTTCTGTTCAACAAATAACCCTCCAGCATAGTTTTGAAAAATTGGTTGTGGGGTTACTGTTAAAGCTGGAATTGCGTGACATGGGGGATGGCAGTTAGCTGTCTCAGCCTTATCATTTTCATAAAGTTGTCAATATAATCTCTCTACAGAATGTTAGGTGTAGTGGAATGTACTTGAAGTGGAGATGGCATTTATTCTTGAACTTTTAGGGACCTCCTTGTTTAAATGGTCGCGCAGCTTCATTGGCAAGAAATAATGCAAATAACATAGCAATTTAACATTTCCAAAAATAAAAATAAGTACTGTAAATTGGCTGTTACGTTAATATCGACGTTTACATGCATTGTTAATCAACGTATCTTATAAAGGATGATGTGATCTAAATTAAAAGGAATATGACCTTTACGTCACGACAGTAGCTGCTTAAATAGTACTTACTCTTTATGCTATTGTTTACAGCCAAAATGTCGTGTTATTTTCAATTTTGTTACCAACCCAGTGGGCCACGGTCCGTAATATAGGCCACTGCAAATAATTCAAGATAGGTATACCATTTTAGGCAAGGTTTCTGTGTTGAATGAATAAATCAAAGTAACCTCTCTGAAAAGTCTGCAGTAAATTGAAGTTTTCCAGCTTAATGACTTTCTAAATCATACACATATTTCTACATAAATATTGTAAAATGTTTTATCCAGTTGCTCTAAACTATTATTAATTTAACAAAATATGGACACGGCTCATATGGGCAACGTGTCCTTTTGCACTTGTATTATTGTGTATTGTATAACACAATCGAAGATTTGTCCAACGTTTGAAAACATGTGTGACAATAATTTCATGAACCTATGATGATCTGTCTAGAATAATATCATTGATAGTCAAAGATAATATGATAAAATATAGACAAAAGTGGTGAAAAAGGCAGACAGCAACCCGTACAATAGATATAAGATAGTTCAAAAAGAAATGATTGAAAGGGTTACTGTGATAAAAGGATTTTTAACTGATTTCGTAATGAAACGTTATATTGAAAAACATGACATGATACAGAAGAAAATTAATTTTACCTAACCCGCCATGTTAAACTTCCCTATCCCAAGCGTGATGTATACAACTTCCTTACTTCTCGAGTGATGTAAAGTATCAAAAACTCACTCGGTGATGTAATGAAACCCATTTAAATAACATTTAGTGATTAACTTAAAAAATATACATCTATGGAGCCAACGACGTTCAACGCTAGAAATCAGCTGTGCTCTTGAATTTTATTGTTATGTTTTGAAGAATTTTCCTAACCTAGCTTTTGTTTGTAAATGAACGTTACTGTTAGAAGATGAGTGAAATGGATAATGATTAATATTGTTCGTAACCTCCTGTATATTGTCGGGTCAGGTAAAATCTTGTACGTTAGCGTGTTTATACATCACTTAGGTAAATTATGCAACTCGCTTCCGCTCGTTGCACAACCTTCACCTGCGTGATGTAAAAACGCTCTTACTACTCTTGTAAAGTAAATAGCTACAAGCTGCTATACCCGTGCTTTGCAACGGGAAGAAAATGTGACCTAGAGAGCTATTAAAGTGGTGCTGATGTGTGTTTTAAAATACAGCAACTCTATGATTTAGTTTGAAAATATAAACTGATTTAAAAGCGCAAACAGCGTAAACCTACTTACTTTCAAACCCCTACTTTTGATGTTAATAGATCCCTAAGAATATGGCAACATACCTTAGCATACTTTAGCAATACCCTTCATGAATAACATGTTTAACCATAATCCTTCAATTTTAGTCAAGCCTCTTGACATGTAGCTTACTCTTAAATTAAAAAATGAAACTTTGAGCAATACTTTACAAAACGTATAGCCTACAACCTCACTAACCATCCTCAATCTACATTCACAACACCAACGTCTTTTTCGAGTAAATAAACAAACACCAGTTCATTGTACAGACCAGCTGTTTCATTAACTAAATTAAATTAAATCATTTAAACATTGAAAGCATGCCAGGCGTAGCCCTTTGGAAATCAGCCTGTGGGGCAGCGCCCTCAGGGAATTCGTTCATTTCAATACTTTTCGGCAAATCTACACACTCTAAGCTTCATTTTGATGTGCCATATGCCTATATTTTCATTTGGTAAATGACCTTAACCGTTTACATAAAATTTGATTGTATCACTTTAATAATATAATAGATTACAAACAGAAAATAACATTGCAAATACTTCTTTTGGACAGTTCAGTAACTCCTAATAAATGTGTGTTGTTTAAAATACAGTTTAAAAATTAACAGCTGTTTCATTAAAAAGTATTATCCACATGACCAAAATGTAAACAAATCTGTGGAGGGATCTTTAACGGCTTCTGGGGCAGAGCCCTAAGGGAATTTACTTAGTTTTTCTTTTGATAACTCATCTACAGACCAAAACCTTTATTTGGACACCTCTACCAAGTTTCTACGCCCAGCCGTTCTCTCGAATTAGTGGACACAAAGTTTCCAATTAAATATTTAGATTCCTCCATGTTAATCTTATGGGAGAAAACCTAACTTTGATGAATAATCCTGCCCAAACTAATAAAGATTTCAAAAATTTAAAAACACTTTGCAAAACTACAGATCAGGCCATTTTCTTTACACTTTATTCATTAAAATCGAAATTCAATCTATGCCTGGCTTGTTCTCAGCCAGGTCTTTGCCCATGAGAACGTGACTTGAACTTGAGATCTTGCGATCATCTTTACTTTTCATTTCTATGAGGGGTCAGCGAACGTTTTGTATTGTTCATGAGTTTGTAAAGAAAATGATTTAATAATTTAAATTTTTAATTTTCATATGTTTATAAGGGCATTTAACAACTGCGCAATTAATAAGTACTGTAAACCATATTACTGTAAAAGGCCGGTCTTTATAAATTATATAGTTCTAAAAGAAATTTCTATTTGACCTCTTTGTCACAAAAACATAATTCTTTGTATAATGATTGTTATGTAAATGCAGTTGTCATCGTAATTTACAATTATTGATCTGTCTAAGTGTTATTTTTTCAATAAATGTAAATATCTTGTTTGGTAAACAAAGGATGTAATTGAATCTGTAAGTTAAGACAAGTATGCGAAAACTACAGTTTTCGATTAGCTCAAGCCTAAATTATATTGTATGTAATCTAGCTTGTTATATTTCGTTATTTTGTCACGTAAAAACATTTAAATTATGTATGATGTATAAATATAAAAAAATTTAACAACAAATCCATTTGAAAGTGAAGTTTAGACATTGGTACGGTCGACATTGGTACATTATCATTGGCGAAAATGCTCATGCACATTAACATTATTGCGGCTATGTGTTTAAGTTGTAACATGGTTTAGTTTCATATAGAAATTTGAGAAAATAATTTTTATTTTATTTTTTGTTGTAATGATTTGAAATAAAGTTTTACATTTACAATAGTCAAGAGTAGCCTGCAGTAGCAAGACTTCTTGATAAGAAAGCTCTGGAAGCTTCCTTATCACCTGGTCCAGTGCATGTGCTGGCCAGAGTAGGGGTAGAAGGTTCCAGAACTGAGATGTCTTATATAAGGGAGCTGCTTCCATGTGGGGTTGTTAGTTCAAGAGTGTAGATGTACAGTGTCCAGACCTGGGGTGAATTTTCTGCAGCCTACTCAATGAGTAGTAAGTTTATTTTATTTTTTATGTTATTTTAATTCATTCACTTTTATCCCTCCCTCTCTGCTAATTATTGTAATAACAAGAAAGACCATAGATGTTTTCTTATTAGATATTTAACTTTTCTTTCAATTAGTAAAAGATGTAAATATAAAATGCACCTTTTTTATTCTTTTAGAACTTATTTAATAGAGTTAAATTTGGATCTAAAAATAATAAATGCTAATTAAAGTAAAGTTTTTAAAGTTTCTAGAAAAGTTTAGCAATTGTAAATTTTATTTCATTCAGGAAGAAATTAATGTAACCTAATTTAATTTCGAAGGATTTTAATTCAATTGTTTAGCTTTTCAATTTAAAGAAGTTTGAAACATTAAAGAAATATGTATTTGTATTGTAGACAGATAAGCTAGGAACGGGTTTGTTTGTTCACAGGGCTCAAGTGTGTACCAGTGATTAATGGTTTTAAAATGTCCCATAAAAAATATTAGCCGAATGTTTTAAATTTGTTGATTTTTTATATTTAAAGAAAACTAATGGAAGTAAATAAATTTCAGTTTGATTTTGGGTTTGGTTTTGAAAGTGTTTAGAAGAAACTGTTTTATTTTAAATAAACCATGACTTTTGTAACAATGATGAATTTTTATTTTGGGTCTCCTCTTAAGGCCAATTCCACTAAATAGAAGATAATTGATCTTGGAAATAACGTTACAAAGTTGAGACACGTTTGTAGAAAACACTAAAAAGGCAATCTTCTAAACAATTTTAAAATATTTACAACTTTAATTATATAGAAATGTTCATAACACAGTAAGTAATTCCATTAGTTGCATAAGCTTTTACGTGAGTCTTTTTAATTAATTGAAAATTAAGTCTGTAATAACTCCTAAAATAGCTCCTGTAATACCGGTACTTGATAATTGCTTGATTTCTAGCAACGAGTACACAAGTTAAAAATTCAACAATGCATTAACATAACAAGCTCTCTTTCACGCCGGCAGAACTGCGGTATTGGTTTACCATACACGCCTGCAACGATGCGCTGCAAACCGCGCGACGAGTAGCTAAATGAACCGTAGAGTAAGTGAGCCTTCTAATATTTGTAGAGGGTTCACTTACTCTACAGATCATTGTGCCAATGAACTGTAGAGTAAGTGAGCCGTCTTCTATTTGTGTAATAGTTATCATGAAATAGGCTCGTATAGTATACGAGCCTACTCCTGTAATTTATTTAAATTCAGTATTTTGGCTCGTATACTATACGAGCTTATTCCTGAATTATTCAAGAATTCATACGCTTGGCTCATAGGCACTATGATCTGTAGAGTAAGTGAACCCTCTTCATTTATTTGATATTTTTGATCGGCTCGTATAGTATACGAGCCTGTAGTGCAAGTGAACCTTCAATATTATTTACGAAGCTCGTATAGACTATGATTTGTAGAGTAAGTGAGCCATGTGTTTTAAGAATTACATATTTGGAGGCTCATTGTGTCAATGATTCGTAGAGTAAGTGAACCCTAACCACCGTATGTTTTATCTATGCCAATAGTCAATTATATTACTCTATGCAGATTTCTAGCGTAGAGTTATACATTAGTCAGCTGTTTTTTTGTGGAGTGTATTTTTTGTAATGTCATTTTAAAAAGTAAGAAAGAAAAGAAGTAAAGTAAAAAGTAAACATAACCTTTAACCGATACTATGAAATGTACAGTTTTGGTTTATGTATAAACTATAATTAACTTAAATTGAGTTAACTTAGTACGCATTTTTCTACATAAATTAGACAGTTAACAAACACCATGGCAATCAGTAATCTTCACTTACTACCAGTTTCGTTGTTTATTTTATTCCCATCGACATTTTTAGGAACGTAAGTAATGCTAGGCCTAGTTTCACCAGTTAGTAGGCCTACCTGATAACTATAAGTGCAGTAACTTAAGTTATGCTAAAAATATTTTGTAAAATGTTTATCTTTCTGCTTTTAAGCTCTTTTTGTAATATAAGAGTTAGATGGTTAGGATTTATGTATAAGTTATATTTACTATATAGGGTAGATTACTAAGAGTGTGTATATTATAGGCTACACTAAGTTAGCAACCTGTTTTAAATTGTTTAATGACTCATAAATATCTCTTCACGAAGATTATTGTGGGCGTCACTCACCTTTATTTTTGTCTACGATGTCAACTTCACAGACAAAGCGTGAAGTGAGATATAAATAGGCCTCTCTCGCTTAACACATAACTTAAGTTAGTCTAAAAAAATGAGCACTTAGAACTAACTTCAACATAACGCCTGGCCTAGGCCTATTCTGATAACTTACTATGTCTTGTTTATGGAAATATTTTAGTAAAAATCCAAACAGAAAAATTAGTTGATATTAGCTTAGTCTGCAGGTTTGCTGCGGCAAGGGGATTATATACATTTACCGTCTTGTTTAAAACAGTAAGTAACTTAAGTGTAAATACCGTATATGTTTCAAGTGTTTATTAGACATATTTTTATTTACTCTCTGTGGTTTTTTTGTAAAGAAATGGTCCTAACCATAGTCTTTTTACTTGCTAATGTTATTCTAACAACATCTTTAGCTTTAAACTTTATGTGATTTGTTTTGCTTTATTGTTATTAAGGTATATTGCAGCGGTGCTTCAAGGTCATGTAGAACCTGAATTTCCCTACATCAGTGATGATGCCACCTACTCGCCTGAAAGCTGTGTATTTGGCCAGTTGATCAATACTGGAAGTATTCTTTGTGAGTAACTTTGGCTGTTTAAGAGTTTACATTTTTGGTACAGTTTGTTTAAGAAATCCAGATTCATAAAAACTACCAACTGCAGGTGCTAATCACAGTCCTACTAAGACCACGAAGAAAAGAACTTGTGTTGACTGTTTTAATGCCTGAATACTAAGCCTTTCTATTGAGTTTTTATACATAACAGAGTGTTTATGTATTATTTTACTCTCTAGTTAAAATTAAGGTGTTTGTGATTTTAATGAGTTGTTGTTTTATCGATAAGATCCAAGAATTATAATGTAGGGCTATTAAAGTGAAATAAAATATCCAGCTAGCCTACAAAAAGTAAGTAATTTGTTGAATAATTTTTTATATTATTGAATAATATTTTTTTCAAAGATAGAAGATAAATAATGTTTACTTCAGTTTATGTAATAAAAGTGGTTTTCCAGTGTGCCTCCTTGTATACATCCGCTACTGTGAAGTTGTCCAGTTTTTCGAAGACTATTCAATCTCTCCGAGAGCCATAAAGCTGAACAAGGCAGGCTTGTGGCTTGGCCTGTTGTCTTCCTTTGGCCTTAGTTTGGTCGCCAACTTCCAAGAGACTAACGTAATATACGTCCACTTTGCTGGTGCTTTGTTGTGTTTTGGAGTTGGAACTATTTACTTTTGGGTTCAGGTAACTTAAATGATTTTGTTAAGTTGATTGTGTTTTTTTGTCAATAGAAGAAAAAATTATAATTATTGTTAGTTTTCACAAATTGAACTTCCAATAACCTCCTTAAAACTTGGCCATTCTTTGTTTTACATGCAAACATCTAGTAACATATTTCCCTTCACGCTTGTGTATTTTAACATAAGTTCTGTTACTTGTAGTATGAAAAAAAATATTGGTAGTAGGCCTATTTTTCTTTAATTTTATCAACTTAAAAAAAGTAAAGACATTGGCATATTCCTAAAGGTTTAAGAATACCCTTTAATTGTATAAAGATAAAATACCTGTTACTGCCTAGTGATTCTGCTGCTCATGGACTTTGCGTTTTGATGTAAATTCATCATTATCAGATCAAAACTTGAAGACATTTAAACCATTGTTGGCCGTGTCAATATTTACGCAATAACACACAAAACATTAAAAGAGGAAAACAAACTGTAGACCTATAATATAAACACAAGTGTACACATGACGGGTGCAAAGTCTCGACTGGTTCAGGTCAGGAGCTGAACTTTGTCCCACGGCCGCCTTTATCTTGCTCCTCGTCCAACTTGATCAGTGATTCTAATAAAATATTTGTTTGTAAAGTACTTTTGTCATTTACCCATTTCATATCCTTTAAACTTGGTAGAAAATTAAATAGGCTACCACCAATAGTTGTGGCATTTATTCAGCAAAAACATTGTAACGTTAGCGTGTTTTTTTGAGTATTTTTAACCTAATTATTGATCACCTCCAAATGAAGTGAGTCGAGTCATCCTATGGCCAGATGACAACCTCTCAAAAGTTAAAATCAGTTTTTTATAGCCACAGTAGGGTTACATACAACTGGTTTTGACACGCTAATTATTAATATTTTTTTGTTAATAGGCTGTTCTGTCCTCTCACCTTCACCCGATCGCTCACAGTTCTGCTATGGTTTGGTTCCGCTATGTGTTGTCAGCCATATGTACAGTACTCTTCTTTGTCATTTTGGTTACGGGAATAATCTCGCATCTACAGTTTCATGGTGAGTACAACTTATAGATGACTAAGATGTGTTGACTTAATATCACTATTTGTGACTTCGGCGTTGTAGCTATGTATGGTAAAAAATCAAGATCATTAAATTCATTGCTCTCCAATTTTGTGAAGTAAAGGCCTGCTTGCATCCCATTATATTGGATACAATAGTTTGAGGAAAAGTAGCCATGGCTTAAACACTACTACCTATAGGGTTTTAACTTTAGGGGGGGGGGAGGGGCACTAAGTTCAGATTCTACAATGCTGTAAACAGCTAGGCTTATAAGGTATACCAGTATTAAAGTACCTGCTTAGAAGGATTAAATAATGTACAGGGGATCTGAAAAAGAGTGCCAGAGGATTTAAAATGGTCATTGCATGGGGACTTTTCAAGATAATTTAACTGTCAAATTTTTTCTGAGACCCTTTATTAATTAATATTTATTTTATATAAAAGTTGCCCCAAAGAATGTGTTTAGAAGTATAAATATTTTTGTGCAGTTTTCAATTTTGTGTCATTATTCAAGAAAGAATCTTGATAACAAAAGCTTATGAGTTATTAGCAGACCATTCATATTCAAACTTAAAATAATCATAGACTAGGCCTAATTTTACTAGCCTTCCCCTCTGCTCATTATACTGTCTCTTATTGTCCCTAATTTAGTAAAGCCTACGTGGCAATGTGTTTTAACAGGTAGCAACCCACGCAAGTGGCACCCAGAAGACGGAGGTTGGGTTCTACATGTGATTAGCACTGCGTCAGAATGGGTTGTGGCAATCTGCTTTTGCCTCTACATACTATCGTTCACCTCAGAGTTTAGGGAAATAACATTCACGCATCCACAGGTAGGAAATAGCAATATTCTAAATCAATTTAATACAGTAGAACTACTTTAATCTGAAACCCCCGTAATCCGAACACCTCATTGCTGTACTCTAGTGGTTCTTTAATGTATACTGTATTTATTGATTTACACACCGTAATTGTTTCTATTGTAATGTACAGTACAGTTTATTTACTATGTTTACTACTGTATTAAATAAACACTGTATTTTACAAAGCATTTTTTACTTTTCTCGTAACAAATACGATCCGTTTTAGCTATTGTTATGTGAAAACAACAATATGTTCTGTAATCCAAACTATTCAATAGTCTGAACTACCCTTGGTCCCGATTAGTTCGGATTAAAGAGGTCCTACTGTATACGATAATAATTTTCTCATACCTATAAATGTGTAAACAATGTTTGTAGAACTAAATATATTTTATTTACTAAACATAAAAAAATATTCTAGGAACTAACACACCACTGTTAATAGGAATCAAGAAATAAGGGTAGTACAATGATGCAACTTAATAATACTATGGTGGTCTTCAGGGAACAATCTTGCTAAAACATGTTGTGCATTGTGCTATTATTTTAGTATTACTAAAACCCTTTCTACTACTATAAACCCTTTAAGCAGTGCAATGTGACGATACCCTTTCTACTATTATAAACCCTTTAAGTGCAATGTGACGATATATCGTTGTGCGTTTTTTCCCTCGAAAAGTGTTGTGGAACGATATATCGTTGTTCCCGTTTTATCAGAAAAGTGCTAAGCGATGATATATCATGCTGACACGACTTTTGATCGTGTGAGTTTAAATGGCATATCGGTTACTCAGTTGTTGTTTCGAAACAGCGATGGTTTCTTTTGATTCCTCATACGATCAGGCCCGATATATCGTTCCTTAGCACTTTTAAGATGAAACATTTTTTCTACAAATATTTTTCTCAAACACTAGACTTTGCCCCCGTGGCAAACCTAGCACTAAATAATTTGTTCTAGTAGAGTTGTTCTAGTTTAATAATTGTTCTAGTAGTACCTTAGTATAACTAAATAACTTAAGCATTTTTTGGAAAATAACAAATAATTCTAGCATTGAAAGGGTTAATACTTTTGTTACTGCTCTGAAGAAGATGGCCATCTACAACAAAAGGTTTAACACCCGTGTTAGTGATGTTACAGGTTTTACCCTGAAGATCACTAATACTTACTTACTTACTCTTACTCCCAGGGCCATTTATATCGGAGGTGATATTTGGCCGCACCAACAAATCTTCGCCAAGTTAACCGGTCTTTCGCATCATCCTCCGTTGCCCCAATTCTCTCCAAATCTTCTTGCACTTGCTTCCACCACCTCTGCTTAGGTCTTCCCCGGGGTCGCCTTCCTGTAGTGTTTCCCTTTAAAACTCTTCCCAGTCTACAATCTTCATCTCTTCTTAATATATGACCAGCCCATCTGATTCTTCGGCACTTGATTTCTCCAATTACATCTGTGCTATTATACAGTTGCCTTAATTCCCTATTGTGTCTTATTCTCCATTCTCCTAGCTCGAATATTGGTCCAAAAATCTTCCTTAAAATTTTATTTTCGAATACTATTAGTTTCTTTTCATCTCTTTTATTTAATTTCCAGGTTTCTGATCCATATAGGAGAACTGGGCAAATTATTGTTTTGTACAGCCTGATTTTTGTTTTCCGGGACAAAGATTTTGATGAAAGTAATTTATTGCAAGCATGAAAACATTTATTTGCTGAATTTATTCGGCTTTGGATTTCTAGTTCATCAGTATTTTGGTTGGATATAATTACTCCTAGGTATTTAAAACTGTTGACTTTTTCAAATGTATGGCCATCAATTTCTATTGGTTCTTCAGTATTATCCAGGTATCTTGAAAAGTGCATGTACTTAGTTTTTGAATCGTTTGTTTTTAGGCCTACTTTTTCTGTTTCTTTCATAAATACTTCGGTTAAGGCCTTCAGATCTTCTAGTTTTTCTGTGATTATAACCACATCATCTGCAAAGGCTAAGATGTTTATTTTGGTTCCTATTTTCACTCCTATGTTCTTCTCTGCTACCTTCTGTAGAGCTTCTTCAATGGCAAAATTAAATAGGATCGGTGATAGCCCATCTCCTTGTCTGACACCAGAGTTTACTTCAAAGGTGTTACAGTTGTGGCCATCAATTCTAACTGAACATTTAGATTACTAATAGAAGATCACTAATAGTGTTATTAAATTTAAGGTTATTTAAAATTAATTGGAACTAGGCCTATTCAAAGTTAATAAGTTTTGCAGATCTAAAAACGTTTCATAATCATCCTAGTT
The DNA here is from genome assembly GCF_028750875.1 of Macrosteles quadrilineatus. Taxonomy (NCBI): domain Eukaryota; kingdom Metazoa; phylum Arthropoda; class Insecta; order Hemiptera; family Cicadellidae; genus Macrosteles; species Macrosteles quadrilineatus. The sequence continues at coordinate 47,087,650 of NW_026542597.1, forward strand.
TCCCTGTTTGATTTAATTTTAAACTCATTTCCCATTATAGATATTTCTAAAAATGGGAAGACAGCCGATTCCAGAAACAGAAACCAATGAAGTTTTGAGCTGATCAGTGAATGAAGATTGCTCCCAGACTTCATCAAATCTACAACTATCAACAAACTCTCTCTCGTCATTATCAGATTCGGATGAAGCTGGCAACAGTTCCTCTAGTCAAGAAAAGTCAGTTGAAGAAGAAGATGATACTGAAGACAGCCGTAGTAGACTAATAGCTTTGTCTCTTTCCTTACTAATGGCTGCAATTCTACAGGCCATCCGATCTCTGGGTACAGTTTTACAAGACGTAGTCCATACATTCCAGTGGGATGTAGATTCTTAGTTTAAGTATTCTGAGCGAAATCATGGACAAAAAGAATGAAATATAGACTGTCAGCCGTGCTGCGGTTGCCGGCGCACACCGCTGTAGTTTACGTAGCGCGTACGCCGTAACCACCGTGGTGCTCCAAGCGGTGTGCGCCAGAACCTATGGTAATCGCAGCACAGCTGACGGTCTATATTTAATTCTTTTTGTCTATGGCGAAATACACCACTTCCTAACATGTTTAGATTTGTAAATACAGTACGTAGTAGAAAAAGTAGTTTTCTCTTTTAGTGCACTACGACCCCATTTTCAAAGTATAGACATATTCTGTTTAGTTAAGAATATTTTGTTTGCCGTTTGCAGTTTGGTTAAAATAAAGTATGTTTACTTCTGCAGATAACCAGGTTTGATAGTGTATTGATAGTTAGGACTTTACCATTTCACTGTTTCAACTTTCCTTATTGGACTAGATTTTATTGCCATAAAAAATCAGGAAAACTGAATGTATGCTAGATTAATCAGCTATGGATCAATGTTGAAAAACTTCTGTTCAGAATTTCTGAAAGGAATGAATTGAAAATGAACAACGTACCTACATTGCAACTTTTCAATTTTGTGAATTAGATTAATTTTTTGTGTCCTAAGTATAAGATTTCCCTATTTAAGGCTAAACATCCCAGGTTTAGTTCCAAATTCTGCCACCACGTCGCAGCACCAAAATTGAGTCATTTTGTGTTGGTGTTTATTGGTGGAATTTTCATCCGATTTTCATTTTGAAAACTGATTTGTGAACGGGATAAGATAACAATTCACGCCATTGAAAATAAATTTGAATGAAGTTGCTGGTTAAAAAAATTATAGTAAAATACCCCCGCCGCAGCAAACCTGCAGACTTAGCGAATTTCCATTTGCCTGATTGGATTTAAACTAAAATGTCTCCTTAAAAATATCACATTTATTCCCTATTTAAACAGAATTAGTTTAACGAGTACTTAGGTTTGCTGCAACAGGGAGGGTAAAAAAGTATTTTTTATGTAAAATATTAAAAGGTACTGTGGTTTAGTAAGAAATTAATGTATTTTCCAAATTTGATCAAAATATGTTCATAAACAAGCAAACTACAACAGTTGACTTATTCTCCATAAGAATAACATGGGAAATTTAAAATAACAATTTTTTTGAATTTTCTCCGTAACAGTTAGGCGCATAATAACGCTTCAATATACTAAATTATTTGTATTTTTAAGCTCTACAAAATGGTTTAAAAAGAAATTGTAAAATTTTGTGTTTTTAGGGTCAAAAATGGGAAAAACCTATTTTTACCCCATAAAACCCCCCATAAACCCCCGTTCCCATAGTCCGATCGTGCTGGTTCGCGAACTCATTCAAGTTTATCCCACCTTACACCTTCAAACCAAATTTTATCAAAATCGGACAAAAATTACTCAAGTTATCGTGCGGATGGACATATATATATATATATATATATATATTAAATATTTAAGTAAATATGTACAACTGAGCACCCTGAATATTATATTTTATAAAAAGAAGTGACAAAACACACTAGTTTCTATATATAAGATATATATTCTATAGTTTCTAGATTCAAAGAACACATTCAAGCTCTTAAGAGTAACAACAGAACATCCATGAAATCAAACTTTGCTGAACACCTTTTATCGACCAACCACAATTACACAAATTTAAAAAACAACATGAAAATTCTAAAAGTTTTAAACAAAGGAAATCGAATGGATTCAACTGAAGAATATTTCATATACGAAGAAAATCTAAAAAATCCAAATCATATTTTAAATAGCCAAATTCCTTCAAGAAACCCAATCTTTGACCAAATTTTAAAATTAAATAATCAGTAACAAAAAAGTTTTTCCAAATCCTGTCTAGTTCTATAAACCATCTGTATATATAAATCATATTTATTTACAATTAAACAATATAAACAATGGTTAAGTGTTTAAAGTATTTTGAAGTTTGAAAATGGACTAATGTCCGAAACATGTCACTTCTTTTTATAAAATATAATATTCAGGGTGCTCAGTTGTACATATTTACTTAAATATTTAATATATCAGCAGCCCTATTAAGTGAACACCTAAATTAAAATATATATATATATATATATCTATATATATATATCTCTATATATAGATATATAAAAATTTGAACGAATGGTGTTTTTGGCCTCTGGGGACATCAAAATGAAAAAGTAAATCGGTCCCGGGCTTAGGTCTTACCATGAGACCTACGGTAATAGCTACTTCCCTATAGGGAAATTCGCTAAAAATTGTGTTACAAAATGAAAAATGAAAATTGCAGGTAGTCATTTTAAAGACAATAATTTTTAATTAATTTTACTTTTTAAATTTTTAAAATCGCTTGGATGGTTTAGTCGGTATTGTTGTTTAAACATTTACAGTAATTACAACAAACGCGAGAGAGACATGAAGCATGTGCAGGATAGGGCCGCTGTGACTCATTCCAAGGTCACAATCACATTTGCTACCCCTCCCCCCCACAACGCTGCTGGGGTGTTGCTTGTACACCGGTGGATGACGATTTCCCGCGCTTCCATACACGAAATACAGAATTGAATTAGGGGTTTTGCTACGCTTTAACCAAAGCAAATTGCAAACAAAATAATTATTTAAAAGTTTTTAAAACTTTTAAATAATTATTTTGAGTGTCATCAAATTTTTTATTTTATGATAATCATATTTAGGCCTAATCAAACTGTAAAATTGGTGTAAATCCGTTGGCAAATATATAAATCTGTATAAATAAAATTACAGTTTTGTCTGTACATTGCTTAGAATCATGCAGTTTTTGGTTATTTTTACGTTTCATAGCCTAAGAAAGCCGAAACGAGTCTTATCTCAATTTCTGTCTGTCTGTTTGTCTATTCTGCAATTCCGTATGTGACGCCAAAATGTCATATTACGCGGCCTACTCCTAGAAAACTAGAGTTCCGATCAAGGTTCTAATCATTTTTCCGTATTTACTGGATTGGTGAGAGTGTCTTTGGCTATAAAAACGTAGCCTCGCTTCTTTGAAAACAAAATAACGAACCATCAAAAACCCAATTTTGTTCGAATTTTGTCAAAATTTCTCCCAATGTTTACTATTACATTTTATGAAATAACGATCAGCTGTTTGGATTAGTTCTCACTTCTAGCTGTCACTGATATGTTTACATTAAAAGTTGTTTACAAATACCGCAACCATTTCCGGAAGATTTTTCTAGCAAACCATCATGAATTTAAAGCTTGGCGTTGTTAACGTATAAATGTTTTGTGGACTGTGTATTTATTTACTTATTTATATATTTGCCAACGGATTTACACCAATTTTAGAGTTTGATTAGGCCTAAAAACTATTATGATAAATTTTTTTGACACTATCAAAACTTTCAAATAATTACTTTGTTTGTAATTTGCTTTGGTTAAAGCTTATAGTCAATGGTTAAAGCGTAGCAAATCCCCTAATTCAATTCTGTATTTTTGTTTGTATGTCTGTTGGTTAAAATGGGGAATGGAGAAAAAGGCATAATAGGGAGATAAGGAATATGTACAATGATTATGATGTAGTAGCACACGTGAAAGCAAGGAGAATAAGGTGGGCAGGACACGCACTACGGAGAGAACGAGGTTCACTACTAAAAGAAGCAAGTATAGGAAAGCCAGAAGGGAAACGACCATTAGGAAGGCCCAAGAAGAGATGGTGGGATAGTGTTTCCAGGGACGTCAGAGAAGTGGGGGCAGAAGTGGAAGAGGCAGAAGATCGAGAGAGATGGAAAGCAGTTGTTGGTGCGGCCAAATCCCGCCTTGGGCATAAATGGCCATGGGAGTGAGTGTGAGTGTGTCTGTTGGTAACGCATTAATGTCCTTATTTCTCAGTGTTTCGTGGAAAAGACAAGAGCACCTTTGAAAATTTCAACCCGAATAAAGTGTGCAATAGTGAGGTTGAGGTAGTATTTTAACTACTTTTAACCAGTGTGAAAAGTAACTTACAATTACAGGCCTACCTTAGGGCTATGCCTCATGGATCATTAAAGCAATTCCTTGTATCATTAGATATTAAAAATGGACTAACACGATCTGGGGACATTTAATTGCGAAGCATTCGTTTTGGATTTGAAACTGTCAGATATTGTATTGATATTGTGTAGGCCTATGTATAGTATTCCTATATAGTAATAGTTTTGCCAGCGTATCTGGAAAAATGCACACTAATATATGCAAACCAACTCCTGTTCTGAATATAAGGTTTCAACTTACTACAAGATTCCCGTAGGCCCTACGTAGAACGGGCAAACAGCTAGTAAGTAAATAAATGCACAGCCCACAAAACATTGATACGTTAACAACGTAAAGATTTAAAAATTCATGATGGTTTGCTAAAAAAATATTTCACTAATGTTTTATCATTTTCATAGCATAAGCTAACATTTTGGAGTCCAGAAAGCAAACGCAAAAATTAGTTTGCGAGAGTGTTTTGCGCCAACTCTCGCAATGCTGTTTTAGCGCTAACACAGCTCGCTATTTTAGTCTTCGGAATGAGCATTCTCAGATAAAGAACTTTCTCATTCTCATTTATGATTACTGTAATATTAATTGCCTGACACAAGTATTCAATTTTTATATATTACTGATTAAATAATCCGAAAATTAAAACTAACCCTAAAACCTGCAATTTATCAATAACTTCTTAAAAATAGTGATATGTCGATGTAACAGAAACATCACCACTGTCTTTCGTGGTCGTGACAAAATTCTGACATTTTTCAGAGGTAACGGAAACATTATAATTCTCTTCCGCGGTCACGGAAACGTATCGTCGTCTCCCGTGGTCATGGATACGTCATCGTCGTCATGCGCGATCGCGGCAAAATCACTAACAAATCCCACAGCCGTTTGGACATAATCGTCGTCTCCCGCGGTCACGGACGGTAAAATATGAAATTTACGCATAATTCCCGGGTTTTTCCCGGTTCAAAAAATTCACGCATAATTCCCGGTTTTCCCGGTCGGTGGACACCCTGAAGACAGGCAAACGGACAGACAAACAGACAGACAGAAATTGAGATAAGACTCGTTTCGGCTTTCTTAGGCTATGAAACCTAAAAATAACCAAAAACTCCATGATTCTAATCAATGTACAGATAAAACTGTAATTTTATTTAAATTAGAGAAATAAGCCGGAGCCCGAGAGAAATAATGATAATTTCTTTAAAAAACGATTCCGATACGACCAAAATTCTTTTAAAATTTATCTTTACAAAATGACTGCCTGCGATTTAAAAAAATAGTTAGCCTACAGCAAAAAAAAATTCGTTATAAAACTTTTTTGTAAACAAATTTTAAAAAACATTAGCAAAATAGCGTGAATGTCTTATTCATATAATTTACAAAACCGTTTACAAAACAAAAATCTGATGATAAATACGGAAATTATAAGTGGTACAAATTTGCCACAGAGGTGCTGCTATCTATCGGGCCAGAAACACAACTTTTTCAGGGATGTTTAGCCTTAACATATGCCTTTACTCTTGACTCTAGAAGTTGTATATGAAGACTGTTAGCACTGAAGTGACGTATCAAGTTGCTTCTAACCTTCGTTTCATAAGAGCACAGAAAGCAGCTGAGAGCATTTAGTCAATTAGCTGCTTGTGGCACTTTGTCCAAACCTTGATGTGGAAAACCTGGTCTTGGACTCTACTTCAGCTATAGATTTAGTTCGTGGTTTTTTTACCCACACTCATAGATTCAAATACATCAGGAGAATAGAACAAGAGATATTATCATGAATGAAAAAGGTATCTTGACATGTCACTGTCTCAGAATAAAAGTGAATCTCTTGATACAAATAATACATCTAAAAGTGTGATTGACATCTCTATTCCATTCATGCAACAAGTGTAGCGAAAGATGCTGATACATTCAGCATTATTACTTAGAAAATAGTCTTCAAGGAAATGTTTTCTGATCTAAAGGAAAAAGTCAAGATAGTGAAAAAAATCTATTAAACACAAAGAATAAGATGGTTTACCAGCTTGTTAGAAGTTGCCCGAAAGGATGTGTAAAGGAGGATTTATCTACCAAACCAATGACAAAAGACAAATGTTGTTGAAAATGATGACTCTTGATTTCTTAGAATTTTAATTCAATGGAACTGGAAGATAATTGGTAGGTAAATGAAGACATAGCTTCTCAAACTTAAACTGTCTCCTATTATTCTAAAGATTGCTTAAAAGTTAGTTTTACCATCTTAAAATACCTCATGTTAATATACTATAAATAATTTCGTTAATTAATAGAGTTCAGCTAGCTTACCTGAGACATAGACCCACCTACACAAGTAGATTTCCCATCCCTTTGTAAATTTTGAAGATGGTTTTTGTGTCTAGTTCATGTCCGGTGACACTGGTGGCTAGTTTCGACGAAATTTTGTGTCTTATTACTTTAGAGTTAATTTCATGATTCGTGCTTTACTGTTTGGTTATATTCACGTAGATTATTGTGGGCTTCACTCACCTTTATTTTCGTCTGTGATGTCCGGGACTCGTCAAAACACACATATATACAACACAAAATCGTCCACGGCATCAAAAGTCCGACGTTTCGCAGAACTCAAAAAAACGTTCCGCTTCCTCAGGGTGGAAATATACTATTTTTATCCCGCACGCGGGTCGAACGCCTAACCACGACTGGTTATATACTGTTTGGTTACATAACTAGATGATGAGTTATTGTTTATGATTATATCGTTTTATTTGGTAAAACGGGGTTTTAAATGACTGAAATAACAAGAAACAAATTTTAAACAAAACACAACATCTACAGTGCACCGGACAGAACTAACGATAAAATTGGCTTCAGCTGTTCCATAAAGAACTTTGACTTTCTATACAAAAATTATATGTTGACGAAGCCTATTGTAACTGTGTTATCTAATGGCAAATAAATTCTTGATTCTTGATTCTTGAAGATGGGAAATCTACAAAGGGAGTATGTTTTATTTATGCATGAGATTAGAGACCATGGTGGAAGAAAAATATATAGGTGTGCTATTCCCGTCATATGCTGATGTCACTCAGATTGCAAACATAATTTTACCAATTAGAAAAATTACAAAAACAATAACAATCAAGTCAAAACAAATATATACTTATATGGCAATACATCAGCTGATTTTTTGTTTGCAAATCTGGGCGACGTCAGTAAATGATGGGAATAGCACACCTATGTACTTTCCTTCCACCATGATTAGAGGCCAGGATCTAATAAATGTATAAAGAACACAAAACAGGCTTAACTTTTACTTTTTTTATGAACAAAATAATTTGTTGGTTAAAGCTGATCTTATGATTATTTCATCGTTTGTTTTACTTTATCATGACTGCAAAACCAGTTGGCTGTGATAATGCTTGTGTAATAATATTTTGCCAAATGCTTGTTAATTATGCTGTAGGCTATATAACTAGTTAATGGTAATGCTTTACTATGTTGATATTTTAACCTTTTGAACTCCAATAAGGAATATATTGGACACAAACTCTAACCAAACTTTCACTTACATTGAAAGATACACATGATATATGCTGCTGCACGGGAGTCAAGTGTAGAAGTACGCTCGGGCCATTGGTTGACCAGTAATGTGATTGTGGTACTCAAGTTTAACAATAGTTGAGCAGTCTAGATTGAGGGTTTGAATCCAGTGTCAGGTCTAATTCAAGCCCCACCTAAAACAAACAGTGGATGGCGAGGTTGGAAGTTGGCTTGTAAACTCCCTAAAGCCCCTCCTAACCTAAAATCAGATACTTTGCTACCATAAGCTGATCCTTACATTGTGCGTTTACTGATAACTTGTTTTAAAACGATTTGGATTTTGACATTCATAAGATGAGGAGAAACCACATCAAAACTAGGAATAATTGAATCGCCGACTATTTCATAGAGTTTGAAGAGTTAATGATGGGTACTAAGAAAATAAATTCTAAGAAAGCATAGGTTATCAAAATGTTTAAGATCAATCATATTATGGAGTATCCTATATTATAGGAGCCAAATTGTTTGCAATGGATTTTATTATGGTATTTTTGCCTTCTAGTGTTTGTTTAATTCTTTAAATATGTACAATGCCTTCAGAATAACCATTTTTAATTATTTTGAGATTTTCCTGTACAAATATTTGCTTTCTAGGTTACGAACAAATCATACGAAAAAGAAAAACATAGTGAAAGTTAACATACAGTTCCTTAGTTGGCTGTGTGAAAAATCATTTATGAAAAGTGTTAAGTTTAGGTTGATGTAGTTTTAACAGCACAATTACTGTTTGTGACTATTTTACTTCGCCTTGTCAGTTCTTACCATAGAATCGATTCTATGGAAAGAATAAAAAGTCACATCTTTCCATAATTTGTTAAACATTTTCAAAGAGAAAATTCTAGTATGTTTAATGCATCTCTCTTTAGTAATTTCCTACTAATTATTAGATCAAACTATTTCAAAACAATCTAGGGTTCTCTTTTTTTGTTAAGCTATAAGCTGTATTTAGTACAGTGATAGATTCACTAACTTGTTAAACTATCCAGCTGTCTTTAGTATAGTAACAGAACTAATATCATTGTTATTGTTAAGAAAACTAATGGTATTCTGGTTCAATCTAGATGTGAGGAAAATCATTCTGAAAACATCTTGACTCGTTCTTTTAAATTCTAGTCCAAAGATTTGTATTAGTTTTCCTATTGAATCATTATTTACGTTTACATAATCATCAAAACAATTATTGCTGATAATAGCTAGTTAGATTAATAATTCATGCATAGTTTTATGGTACTTCTTTTTGTGAATTTGTTCTGAATGTGATATTTGAAATAAAATTATATTTTTGACCTACCTTAATACCTTTGATGAAGACCCTTGCATCATTTATTTGAAAGAAAAAATGTCAAGATTATCTAGAATCTTCTTTATTTGCTTATTCTTGGAAGTCTAACTCTTTTCACACTAAATGGTTTTTGCTGTTCAGTTAAAATCTGTGAAATGCGTGAAATACGGTTGCCGTGTCATTGTTTCTTTCACATTACACTGAATGGCAAAATTAATGTGTACACTACTAAACATTACTGTTAACACTTTCGCTAATTTTGGATGATACATCAATACGTATAATAAACTTTGGGTGAATAAATAGACAAGCTAAATATTATCAACAATATATTTATTATAAATGGTTAACAACACAAATGTGAGATACAATGAACATGAATTGTGATTAATGAATTGGTTTTGGAACGGCCTGCGTTTTGTCTCACTGAGAACTGTTTGTCCTGAAACTGGGTGTGTAAAGATGAAATGTCCAAGTATTTTCAGTACACATGGACCATGCCGTAGAGGAATCTTTTGAGGTAGTTAAAGAAACAATTCATAAAACAATACACTAAATACTTACGGTACCCTTAGTATTGGAATATTCTTTTTCTGACCAGAGGGTTTGGATCTGCAAAACTTCAAAATAGAGTAATGCCAACAATTAACACCAAAATAAAAATACATTTCAATCAGTACGAAAACTTTAGACTTTTTTATCCGTAAACAACTCCTGAAATTTTTCTTTCATTTTTACTTTCTCCCCCAATACATTGTATGTATGTAAAATTTATGGTTTTCTTCAAAGTTTTCGAGTTTGAGTGGATATTTTCGTTTTGGGTCCCTCTGAACACAAAAAAGTGGTCTGTGAAGTGATGTTTGTGTGTGTGTGTATGTACAGAGCTACAGATCACACATGTAGTCCGATTTTGATTCAATTCGGTATGTAGGCACTAATAGTATCTCCAGGCGTATTTTTCATTTGCCTTAAATTTTGTTAGATTTTAAATCGTTATTTTCCAATTAAAAACCCATAAAATTACGGAAAAATGGTAATGGGAAAAAGTATGTATCATATTGCCGATGCAGTTGATTTCCAAACAGAAACAAACGATTATGACATTTTCTAGCCAAACAGATTTGTTAATTATAATATTTTTGGTAATTAGGATTCTATTTTTGAACAATGCATTTTTGTTCTTACACACGTCATTAAGAGTTACACTTACAATTTTTAGTCATGACTTAGTCGTATTGGTCTAGCTACCTCTTTGAGTTGGTTGTAAGTCTTTTTCTAACAGACGGTCGAAGTTATGATGTGGGACATAGAATGGGCGTTATACCGTAAGCCTGTTCAGACCAAGAACAGTGTCTTTGCTGCAGTTGGTAGAACTTGAATGGCCCATTTATTTGCCTATACTTACATTTACCTTTAAGGTTGTCAGAGTTCTTTGAGATATGATCACTTTGCTGACATATAGAATCTGTTCAACCTCTATGATTATTTAATTATTATTTAACCATATGTTTTTATTTACTTTCTTTAATAATATTGTCTTATTAATGTCTTGATTAAAAACAGTTTAGTTTCTTTTGATCTTTTAATTTTAATCTAAATAAGAAATAGAACATGGCGCAGTCGAATGAAGAACCCGTATCTCTGAACATTAAGCCTCCTGAAGCCTTTTCCTTCAATCCTCACGACTGGAAGACATGGAAGACTCGCTTTGAGAGGTATTATTCCCTTAGTAATTTAGCTCTACATTCTGGTAAGCATCAGATTGACATGCTTATATACTGTATGGGGGAAAAGGGAGAGGATATACTTAACTCATTCAGGTTAAATGACAATGACAAATCTAATTACAAAGTTGTTCTAAAGAAGTTTGACGATCATTTCCTTCCAAAAAAGAACCTAATTTTTGAACGGGCTAGGTTTCTAAAACTTAAACAGGGTTCCATGCCGATTGAGAACTTTATCACAGACCTTCACAATCATGCCAAAAACTGTTATTGGGGTCAGATTGAAGAGGAGATGATTCTGATGGTTTTGATTATTGGTATGCAGGACGAATCACTAAGTGATCGTCTTCAACTTGAACCCGAATTAAAACTTAACACAGCTATTAACACTATCCGTAGATCTGAAGAACTAACAAGACAGAAACAAACACTAAACTTGGCTGACATAGCATTAATAAACCAAAACACTCAACATTTAAGTAAATCAAACATTTCTCCTGATAAATCAAACAATAATTGATACTTTAAGCCAATTAATGACAATAAAAGCCTGTCCAATGTCAAAAAGAGATGTTTTTGGTGTGGCTCGACAGTTTTACACAAAAGATTCAACTGTCCAGCTAAACAATACAAATGTGGGTTTTGTAAAAAAGTCGGTCATTTCCCAAATGTTTGCAAATCAAACAAAGTCAGTCAAATTGAATATGATGATTCTCCCCTTGAAAACCCCACCGAAAATGTTTGCTCTCAGTACATAGACCCTCAAATTGGCTCTGTTGACAAAACCGTACGTGATGATCCTTGGTCTGTAGTGTTAAATATGAACGACAGTGATGATGTTCTTTTCAAAATTGATACAGGAGCAGACGTAACGATTTTGCCTTACAAAGGTAATACAACCAAACCGAACAATCCTATTCCTTTATCCATTAAAGATACAATGCCAGATACTCTGCCATTTACTACTGTTACTCAAACCAACTCGTCCCTATCAAATACTACTGAAAAAGCAACTACTACTCCATCTAGAACAAACCAAGATTACAGTAAACCTTTTTCACGATCAACAATTCCCAATCAAGAAGCTGCAATTAAAAAATCATCAAGAGGCAGAATTATAAGACCAACCAAACGATTTCCTGAATAAACTTTGAGAAAAAAAAAACTCAAAGGGAAAGATGTTCAACCTCTATGATTATTTAATTATTATTTAACCATATGTTTTTATTTACTTTCTTTAATAATATTGTCTTATTAATGTCTTGATTAAAAACAGTTTAGTTTCTTTTGATCTTTTAATTTTAATCTAAATAAGAAATAGAACAGAATCAACAACATAGTTTTAGAATGTTTTTATTGCCTGTGGTACAACTGTAACTTTGCATGAAACATGGTAGTCCAACTTGCAGACAGTTCTAGTAATTTTAATTTTGATGTATGCTACATTAGGTGATAGGGCATTTGATGAACTAAGTATATTGCCTTTATTTATTTTGTTTTACTTATGTGAATTATATTATGACAATTAGCCTATTACACTAACACAACGCAGGCTGGCAGTTTGCATATAATGCGGTATGGGCATGAGAATTAATTAAGCTCCCCCCACTCTTCATTTCAGGAGAAAGATTCTCTTTCTTGCGCCCCTAGGCCTGGCCCATTTAAAAGTGACCCTGACACATCTTGATAATAGCAAATCAGTTCGAGCCAGTTTTTGCAACCAATTAAAAATAAATTTGCTTATAAAATAATGATTCAAGGCCTAGTAAAGCCAATTATAAACCAATCAATGAAAATAAACTCTTTTTAACAGAAACCTTAGACACTAAAATGAAATTAATACAAGAATTTACTAAATGTTGATAAGGATACGTCCAGAAGAGAACATATGTCTGTAAATAAGTTAAGGAAACAACAGAGCAAGCCAATAAAATATAACTATGTAGCTATAGTCAACTCATATATATTTTTATGTACTTTATAAAGGGGACTGCAACTTACTATGAAACTGTATTCTCGTCCATGATGCAAGATGCAGACGTAGGCTGTAGCCATTTGACAAAGAACTAATTTACACTCTCAATTGTCTACACCTCATATGCAATTTACTTACAAAAAACCATGTAATTTTACACTATTTAGATCAGAGGTGCCCATTCCCCCCGAAGCCAGAGGCACAATCCCCCCCCCCCCAGCCAGAGGAGCAGTTCCCCCCATTATATGCTGCCCTCTATTTGAAACTTCCCCCACCAATTTACTTGGCAATTTCCCCTTACCACATTATACAAACATTTCATAAGTATTTAGTAAACTTGAGGTAAACAAAAACAAACTTGCTGACAATCAAAATGAAATGTTTAATAGTGTCATTTAACAATACAAAACTAACGGGCGAATTGGAACTTTTAATTTTTAAATTTACAATTCAGAGTCTGTATTGTCAGCCAACATGTTCTCAGTATTGCAACACAGACAACATCTTAAAAACGTTCAACAATATATTCGGTGAATTACTCTACTCCAACCCAGTACTGTACAACATATTAGGTGGTGTAAATGTTTACAGGGCTTTAAGTGCATGAATAATGCTTTACAAAAAGTAGCTAGTTTCAAAATTAGACTTATATTATTGAAATCAGAGTCACGAAATAGGGCAGAGTGGGGGGTTACGCGCCACTCCCAAAATGCCTTCTACGAAAATCAAATGCACAAAACCCCCCACCACCCACCAGCACCAAATGTTTTTGTGACAAAGAAATCTTATGATTAATTTTGAGAGCCCCAGGACTGCGTTTTATGACGGACAATGGTAGAAACGCATCTTGTCAGACAATCCTTAATATGAATGGTAGTGTCGAATTTTACTTGCTACACATATGTTTTGGCGGTTCTTTTAGCTCCACCATCGTCAGGCTTACAAAAGGATCCACTTCTGGAGGTGTCGTCAGAATACGATACAAACATTTAACACAAAACACAAAACGGTTACAGATAGGCCTATCAATTCACGGATGTACATTGCTGAGGATAGGACTGGAAGTAAACTGAATCAGGTTATGACGGACCGACATGGTCTCTGGATTGTCGTCTGTGTTATCAACAGCTGATATTGGACTAATTGTAGCGACAGAGAAGAGTGTTGGAAATATAATGGGATTCAAAATTGAGTTTTCCATTCATAGTTATTGATAATAAAATCCATGATATGCTGGATATAAATGATGGTCTCGACAATCTACATTACTGCCGGAAAGGACATTTCTTAAATACTTTGGAAGAGTTTGAAATAGGGTATATACAAACATAAAAACTAGGGACAGCACACAAATTTTGAATGAAAACACTCAATAATTAATTATGAATTCCATTATATTTTCAACACTTCTCCGTCACTACAATTAGTCCAATATTAGCGGTTGATAACACAGGCGACAATCCAGAGACCACGTCAGTCCGTCATAGCCTGATTCAGTTAACTTCCAGTCCTGCCCGCGGCAATATACACGCGTGAAGGGATAGGCCTATCTGTAACCGTTTCGTGTTTTCTGTTTTTACCATTTTTAGAAGTAATCTGAATAACAAAAATGAGGTTGGTGTTAAGAGTGAGCTACTTAGAAACACCTTTTTGGTCTGCTTATACAAAATTATACATTTATTATGACAGGTAGCAGAAAAAAATCCCCCCTAAATATGCCCCAGGCACCTCTGATTTAAATACTTTATAGATTTATGAAACTACACATAAACTATCTAGTTGATTAATTTATATTGAAATTTGTTCAAGAGGAAAATCTAAATAGGTTTTTAAGGTTAAATAATGGTTAACAGAGATAGGACTATTATTATGTTAAGTGAAGATGTTGAATGAAATTAAATGAAATTTGTCAGTCACAGACACTGTGTAAGTTTGATATGTTTACACATAAGACATAAGACATATTTTATTTACACAATACGTTCTTTATAAAGTACATTTCATACATAAGAACAGGTGTTTCGTCATAGTGATGTTTTTTATAGTAAAATTAATAGTTAAAATAATTAAAATAAACTCATGTAGGATATCAGAGAATTTTTATCTACATTATAGGGTTCTCCAAAAATTCCTCAAGTGAATAGTAGGCTTTCTCAATTATTTTATCTTTTATTTTATCTTTGAATTGAGTAGCATTTAATGTTTTAAGATACAGGGGTAATTCATTGTACAATCTAAGTCCCATATATTGAGGGCTGTTCCTAAAAGTCGTCAATTTGTGATGTGGTAATCTGAAATTATATTTATTCCTTGTATTATAATTATGTGTAAATTTGACTACATCTGACAAATTTTCCTTAGTGTTATGTTTTGTGTTTGTTTCTTGTAACTTATGCATAAACACAATACTGTAAACATAATTGGTTTTGCTTGAAATTATATATCGGTTAGATTAATGACCGTGATCATGACAAACAAGACAAACCTGTGTAGGTTTTGATATTTTTTAGTTAGAAGGTTTTTTACCAACTAAATACAGTAGACTCCCTCTTATCCGGACTCCTCGGGACCGAGGCCAGTCCGGATAACGGGTTTTCCGGTTAAACCAACGTCCCAAAAAACTCGTTAAAACGGACTGTTTACTGTGATATTTGACTAAAATTTAGGAGAGCATTGTATTAAGACACGTGATCACTGGTCTCAAATCTTTCCCACGAGAACAGGCGTTTCAGTACTGCCAACTTCCTTCCGATCTAGTCCGGTTAAACCAATGTGCTGATAAAAATTGTCCGGTTAAAGAGATGTCATTTCCGCCGAGTGTAGTCCGGATAAACCGATGTACGGTTAAAAGGTGTCCGGATAAGAGGGAGCCTACTGTATAAGCAATCATTAAAAGAGTATCTAGAAATGAAATGAGCTAGGAAGGTAACCAATACAATATATAATGTTTGCTTGGAAAGTGTTAAGATTAGAGCAATGTTGTAAAGGATACAAATAACCCTCCGAAGAATCCATTCGTCAAAAGAGTTCTCCTGTTCACAAAATATTTTTTCCATTTAGGACCAGCTTTCATCAGTAGAAGTCCCTGAAATAGAAACAGACTAAATAAAATATGATAGTTGAAAAATGATAGATTCGAACCTTGATGGGACAGCAACAGGTTTGACTTCTTTGCATATTTTCACAGCGTATGCATTCCTTTCCCTTAAAAGATTGGTTGAGATTCTTCTATGGAAATGCAATTGGAGCGAGTATAAAATAGATCCACCATATCATACGGTACTATTTTGAGGATTTATCATTTAGATAGGCCTACATCAGTTGAAGAATTGTATCAAGTCTTTTTATGCAGAGAGCATTTTGTTGTTTACTATTTATTGTTTTTAACCAATATCCTACATGAATTATTTTTCTCTGGTATCTATATACTGTATAAAGCCAAAAGTGCCCATGAACTTTTGAGAAAACTACAAGTCACACCCCCATAAACCATATACTTAAAATGTTCGTCATGACGAGAAACCTTGCGCAATATTGTCCATTATTTCTTAAATTGCCCTATAAAGTCGTAATTGCTTTCTAAAGGGAACTTTCTATATACCTATTGTTAAAAATACCTCAGCTGTATTCATTTGTATGATATTCTTTCAATTTATTACCTTATTAAAATCTGGTGAGATTATTTGTTTGTATTACTGTATTCTGTTTTGTTTATTTCAGCTTAACCTAACCAATCAATAGTTTTATTAATACTTATGAAGTCAAACGGGGTGAAGCCTGTGGGTAACAACTAGTTACAACTAAAGATTACACCATAAATTAAAAAAAAACTTTCCTAAAATAAGAGAGAAACATTGTTCAGCATCATTAAACGCAAATGTAACATTCGTACGCTTTTGTGGATAATGTCATTAAATCCATAGTGGTTTTAGCTTTAGCATCACAGAAGACAGTTTGAGATGATTACTTTATTAAAGAGACTTCTAACCGTGCCGGTGCCGGTAAGAAGTCAGGTTAATGACATGCCCGGTATCTCAGTTGATCTCAGTACCAATGCATCATTTGTTTCTGTAGATCCAAGTAGGCCTAATAATAGTGTTTAGCCTTAATAAGACTGCCAAGCTAAAACCACTAAAAAACCCACCAGTTGTAAATGCGGATACTACTTTCTTGTTTCTAAATATCCAGGGCTTAAAAAATAAAATATCAATTTTAGAGTCATTTTTACTCAGTAATAATATTTCTGCTATCGGTCTAACTGAACATTGGTTAAGAACAGAAGAAGTTGCCTTGGCATATCCTGATGGTTTCTGTTGTAGTAGTGTTTTCTGCAGAACTGATCATATAAGGGGGGGCTCTTTAATTTTCACTAAAAACTTTTTAAAGGTTAAAATGTGTGATTTGGACCAGTTTTGTTCTGAAATGAGTTTAGAAGCAGCAGCGGTCTTTATCGAGGATTTTAAATTAATTTTTGTTTCAGTCTACCACTCACCTTCGGGCAACCCTGTGGTTTTTCTTGAAAATTTTGATAAATTATTAACTCATCTTTCTCGTTGGACTAATTATGTTTCAATTATTGGAGGAGATTTTAATAAAAATTTTGACTTGACACAGAACAACTACCTCTCTAAACAATTTCTTAATATACTCCGCCAGCACAATTTTCACTTCCTAAATCACTACCCCACTCGAGGCAACAATTGCCTGGACAACGTATTAACAAACTGTAATAAAAATGCAAACATAAGCTGTAAAGTTTTTGATTTTCCTTTCTCCGACCACAATGGTCTTCTATTAAATATAACTTTGAATTTGGGAAAAAATTGCGTTAATCAATATGCTGCTTTGAACTCCTTTTCTAAAGTAATTTTGCCAAAAGATTCGGTGGGTGTGTTAGTGGATAAGCTTGGTACTTATGATTGGACAAAAGTTCTTAATTGTATAAATCCAAAAGCAGAAAATATCTTTAAAATGTTTTTCAAAGTTTTAAAAGATAACATTTTTTATTTTTCTAAAGTAGTAAAAATTCAGACTGAAAATTCCAAAAAAAATAAAAGGTTATGTTTTTAGGAAAAAGCATTTAGCTTGGATTAAATAAATAAATATAGGATGGAGAGGACACAGCTAACTCACCTGATGAAAGGTTGCAGATGAGTCAAAGAACACATAAAATCACACACATAATTTACTTAATATTTCGCCTCTTTCAGAGGCTTCTTCAGAAGTAGGCCTAGATGGTAGTTACAAAACAACAGTTTAAATAGGATGACACAGTTTGAATTCAAAATGTCTGACAGGTTGTCCAACTGACACTGCACAAAGCACTAAATACAGGCACATTGCAATATTGTATTTACATATAATATGTACATTGAAAAGCAAATTAGTTTTGTCCATGAAAATAAATACTTAAGAGTTAGCTGTGAGGGTGAGGATATGAGGATATTATCTAATGTTGAGGTTAGGTGGGGTTCTGGAGTTGGTCACAAACTGGTAAGCTAATTCCCATCTTCTGAGCATTGAACTATTGCATTGGTTCTTTGGCAATGATTTTAGAGCTTTTATGGTGAAACAGTCATCAAATAGAAGTTGGTGGGATAAGGCATGTTGTGCAACTGGTTTTTCTTTGCTAGTTTTAACATCATGTCGATGGCCGTTCATGCGTTTTCGGAGAGTCTCGGTTGTTAGGCCTATGTACTGGGCTGGACAATGTGAACATTGAAGCTGGTAGATAAGGTTCTCTGAGCTGCAGGTATGATGGCCTTGGATTCTGTAATTTTTATTATGGTATGTGCTGGTAAAAGTTTCTGTAGGATGGTGTATCTGGCAAGATTTACATCGGTTTTCATTGCATGGGTATGAGCCCGGTCTTGGTTTCTCAGATGGTATTTTTGATGGATTTGGGAGTTTTGGGTGGACTAGCATATTCCTCAAATTTGGGGGTTGCCTATAGATTATGGAAGGGGCTCTTGAAAGGAGGTTTTTGGTTTGGCTGGAGGACTCTAGGATTTTGAAACCTGTTTTAAGGAGGTTGTTTAGTTGTTGCAGGCCAGGGTGGTAAGTGGTTATCAAATTTACTTGAAGATGGTTGGTATTTTTCTTTGTAGTTGGACGTGGGTTCTGAGCCGCTTGGATCTGAGATTTTACGAGAGTGCTAGGATAGCCTCGGTTTTCGAAGGCTTTTTGAAGTTGGGTTTGGTATTGTGTACGGTCTTTCGGTTCTGAAATTAGGCGATTTCCCCTTAGGGCAAGACTGTAAGGAAGTGATCTCTTGGTGTTATTCGGATGACAACTAGAAAAATGGAGGTATTGTTGGTGGTTGGTCGGTTTTATGTGGATAGATGTGGTGAGGCTATTGTTCCTTAGATGAATTGTAAGGTCTAAAAAGTTGATGGAAGTCTCAGAGAAATCCCAGGTGAAATTTAGCGGTCCAAAACTGTTGAGGTCTTCCAGGAACTTCCGTAGTGATTCTTCACCGTGGGTCCAAATTATGAAAATATCGTCAATGTATCTAAACCAGCAGATGGGGAGGTGTTCACGGCTAGACAAAAACTTTTCTTCATAATTCCCCATGTAGAGATTAGCATAAGATGGGGCCATTCTTGTACCCATGGCAGTGCCCTTGATCTGTAGGAAGTGTTTGTCCTGAAATTGGAAATAGTTCTTTTCCAGAATGAATTTTATCAGTTGAGTTATAAACGAAGTGGTGGGTAGGGATCCTTTGGGTCTGTTTTGAAGGTAGTTTTCTGTTGCTGTTAGGCCGTGGACATGAGGTATGTTTGTGTAGAGTGAGGTGACATCAATAGTGGCCATGAGAGTGTTAGCGGGGAGTGGTTGTCTGACATTGTTAAGTTTTTGCAAAAAATCATTGGAGTCCTTGATATATGAGGCCAAGTTTTGTACTAGCGGTTGTAGATAGGCGTCTACGTATGAAGAGATACGTTCCGTTAAAGAACCGCAGCCTGATACTATGGGCCTTCCTGGCGGTGGTGTTATGCCTTTGTGGATTTTTGGTAATATGTAGATTTTAGGGCAGATGGGTTCTTCTGGTATTAACAGATTTGTTGTTTCTGGGGAGATATTGTTGGATTTGGAGTGTTTGTAAATTATTTCCTTGAGTTCAGCGGTGTACTTTATAGTTGGATCTTCTTTCAGAGGGAGGTAGGTGGAAGAATCACTGAGCTGGCGTTGGATTTCTGACACATAATCAGATTTATTCATTATCACTGTGGTCGAGCCTTTGTCAGCTGGAAGGATCATGATATCAGTATTTGATTTTAAAGTTGAAATGGCTTTTTTCTCGGCTTCGGTGAGGTTATGGAGTGTTGTAGAGGTTACGTTGTTTTCGAAAGTGGGATCTGAGATGTTTTGTACCAAGAAGTTGATGTATTGTTCTATCGGATGGTCTGCTGGTAACGGAGGGGGATCGAAGTCCGAGGGTGGAGCAAACTTCGCTAGGGAGGGCGCCACACTGTTGGATTTCGAGTTGTCTTGATCTTGTGAGTTGAAATAATGTTTGAGACGTAGGTTCCTAGCTAGCGACATGATGTCTTTAACTAGGCCAAAATGGTCAAAACGGGGTGTGGGACAAAAACTGAGACCCTTGGTCAAAACTGTTTTTTCTATTTCTGAGAGCTGGTGGTTGGATAAGTTGCAAACTTGTTGTTCATTTGTAGAGGTTTCAGGGTTGTTTGGGACAGAATTGCTCTTGAATGGGGAAGTAGGAATCTTCGGTGGTTTAGGTAGAAAGGGTTTTTGGCCTACTGGTATAGGTAGTCCTAAGAGGGAGGCCAGACAAGGCCTATCTGAGATTAGAGGAACCTGATGTGGTTGGGTTTGTTGGACTAGGCCTATAGATCCATATTGATGTATATGTTTGATACAAAGGTTAGAGAGTTTTCTGAGTTTTCTTTCAGCTTCTTTGTTCATATTAATTAAGGCTTTCTGTGCTATTGAATTGAGATTATCTGCTAGTTGTGGTTTGTCATTCAAAATCAGCTTTGTGAGGTCAGAAAGAGCCTTTCTGTGGTTATACATTTGTTTAGAGTACAGTTGTCCACCCAAAACTCCCAAATCCATCAAAAATACCATCTGAGAAACCAAGACCGGGCTCATACCCATGCAATGAAAACCGATGTAAATCTTGCCAGATACACCATCCTACAGAAACTTTTACCAGCACATACCATAATAAAAATTACAGAATCCAAGGCCATCATACCTGCAGCTCAGAGAACCTTATCTACCAGCTTCAATGTTCACATTGTCCAGCCCAGTACATAGGCCTAACAACCGAGACTCTCCGAAAACGCATGAACGGCCATCGACATGATGTTAAAACTAGCAAAGAAAAACCAGTTGCACAACATGCCTTATCCCATCAACTTCTATTTGATGACTGTTTCACCATAAAAGCTCTAAAATCATTGCCAAAGAACCAATGCAATAGTTCAATGCTCAGAAGATGGGAATTAGCTTACCAGTTTGTGACCAACTCCAGAACCCCACCTAACCTCAACATTAGATAATATCCTCATATCCTCACCCTCACAGCTAACTCTTAAGTATTTATTTTCATGGACAAAACTAATTTGCTTTTCAATGTACATATTATATGTAAATACAATATTGCAATGTGCCTGTATTTAGTGCTTTGTGCAGTGTCAGTTGGACAACCTGTCAGACATTTTGAATTCAAACTGTGTCATCCTATTTAAACTGTTGTTTTGTAACTACCATCTAGGCCTACTTCTGAAGAAGCCTCTGAAAGAGGCGAAATATTAAGTAAATTATGTGTGTGATTTTATGTGTTCTTTGACTCATCTGCAACCTTTCATCAGGTGAGTTAGCTGTGTCCTCTCCATCCTATATTTATTTATTTAATCCAAAAAAAATAAAAGTAATGCTTGGTATACTAGTGAGTTAAGAGTTATGAAAGAAAGATGAATTTTTCTTGATAAAATTGTAAAAAATAGTCGAAGTGTTTCAAATGAAACAAAACAAGCATATAATGGGTTAAAAAATCAATATAAGCATTCAATTAAGAAGGCCAAAATAGAATACAACACAAATCTCATAGAAAAAAGTAATAACAGATGTAAAACTGCTTGGCAAGTCATTAAAACCAGTGGCAACTCTTTAATTAATACAAAAAAACCTAAAATATCTCCTGATATTTTCAATACATTTTTTATTGAATCAATTGAAAACATAAAAATGAAAATTGTTAGTAATGCCTACAGTTCAAAAGATTTAGTTAATAAGTCTTCCATTACTCCTGTGCCTTTTTCCTGGAATTTTATCGCACCTAATGATCTAATAAAAGCCACAAAAAAACTAAAAAACTCTAGCAGTAATGATGTTTATCTTATGTCTAATAGTTTGCTTAAACAGATAATTGGTAATCTAGCTGAACCTCTATCTTACTGCTTTAATCTCTGTCTCCTTGAAGGCGTCTTTCCAGATGAATTAAAGGTCACCAGAGTCTGTCCCATTTTTAAAAAAGGTAAAAAAGACATTCCAGAAAGTTATCGCCCAATATCAATCATTCCTGTAGTATCAAAATTGTTTGAAATCATGGTCTTTGATCAGCTGAATTCTTTTTTTGAAAGAAACAACTTTTTAAGTGTTTCGCAATTTGGATTTAGAAAGGGCAAGTGTACATCAGACGCAATAGATAAATTGATTAATGAGGTACTAATGGTCTTTGAGAGGAAGTCACTTGCTCAGGCCACTTTTTGTGACCTGAGTAGGGCTTTTGATTGTGTGGACCATGATGACCTGATAATGAAATTAAGTTTTTACGGTATCAACGGAACTCCACTTTCTTTTTTCAAGTCATACTTAAACAATAGAACACAAAAAGTCAATATTGATGGAGACTGGTCCCAAGAATTAAAAATAAAATATGGCGTGCCTCAGGGGTCTGTTCTAGGTCCTCTGTTATTTTTAATTTGTATTAACGACCTCCCAGCATGTATAACTAGTAAAACTTATTTGTATGCAGATGACACAACATTTTTAAATATTAATCCTGATCTTAAACAACTTCAAGAGTTAGCTCAAAACTCAATTAATGAAGCTTCTATCTGGTTTGAATCTAATGGCTTCCTCTTAAATAAAGATAAAACTCAAAAAATTGTTTTTCGCCTTAGACCGTGTGAATTAAATATGTTGGATGGCTATGTAGACAACGTGAAATTTCTTGGTATTTATCTGGATAAGACTCTTTCCTGGGGACCTCATATTGATTACATAAGTTCTAAGCTTTCAAGGGTAATATGTCTTATGACTAAACTAATACATTGTATAGATCAAAATTATATTAAAACAGCCTACTTTGCTTATTTTCAATCCATTTTTAGATACAATATTATATTTTACGGCAATTGCAGTAGGATAGAGGAAATTCTAGTCTTACAAAAGAAGTTGGTTAGAATTATATCCTATGAACCCCAACAGGAACACTGTAAACCCCTGTTCATTCAGCTACAAATTCCAACAGTGATTAACATTTATTTATTTGACTCTGTATCATACGTTCTAAAAAATCCCAACTTAATCAAACAAATTTCTCATGTTCATTATACTAGGAATAAAAGCGTTGCTGCCATAGATTTTTTCAGACTGTCTAAAACTCTTAAAAGCCATATTGTAATCTCACTAAAAATATACAACAAACTAATACATTTAATACAAAAATATCCTGAAAACACTTTTAAAACAAAATTCTACAGATGGCTTTTGAACAACCCATTCTATTCTCTAAATGAATTTTTTGAAATGTCTGGTATTAATTTTTAAGTAGAGTTAAGAGTTTGCGAATTGACCAAATTATTTACTGTTGGACTTTGTTGGTTATGCGGTTTAATCACTTCCATTATTTTCAATGCCACAAATTTTTCTTAAGATTAAGATTACCTATTCAATTGTAATATTTAAAATGTGTATTGTAAAGTGTCTCATTTTATGTAGTTAGCTATATTGTATCTTACTGTATTTATTAACTGACTATGCTATAAACCTTAGCAGTTGTATGACTTTGTCAATAATTTGTGAAAATTCTAAGGACAATAAACACATTTCATTTCATTTCATTTCATTTCATTTCATTATGTGAAACCAGCCTTAAGCCCCGTTCACACGGGGCGAGTTTACAAGCTACAAGCCGGATTTTTTACACGCAGCTAGTAAAATAGCTCATTGTGAACGACGTACTCGCTCAAAAGCTGCTTGTAAAAAAGCTCTGGAAAAAGTTGACGCTGCCGCTACTTTACACACCAACTCGCCAGCTTTTGAGCGAGTAGGCAAGTAAAGTAGCCCAGTGTGAACACAGTTGCTTGTGCTTGTGCGCATGTTATTCGCAGATGTCGGAGGATTTAGTTCAAGCCAGCTACTGAGCGAGTGGAAAAAGCATCGTGTGAAAGACTACAAGCGCACTCGCCGACGTCTTTCTACACGCCGGCAAGTTGGCTAGTGGACAAGCTCCGTTTGAACAAATACAAGCACACTCGCCAACTCGCCGGCTTCTTACACGCCGGCGAGTAGCGTGTAAACTCGCCCCGTGTGAACGAGGTTTTAGGCTCTAGGATCACTTACCCACAAACCTAATACAGCAAAGACGTAGAAACCAAATCCATAAAAACCAGTTAGGCCCAAAAGCCCACTAGTTCCTCCAGAAAGTGCGGCCATGGACGTCCTGCAGTACTCAACAACTGCAGCATTGTTCCTGATGGCCAACTCGCTGTAAGCAACGATCTCTGGAAAATGTTTCAAAATCAATAAGATTTGTAATACTATCTACCGAATGTTGCAAAATCAAATAGATTTCAAAAATATACAGGCTCCAATGAGTGTAAATGTAAAACATGTTTACTACATAGCCTATATAATTCTAGAATCAGCTTTTACTCCCACAAACATTCTGTACTGAGGAATAGCCTACAATTAATTACCATCAGCTGTACATATGACTTAAACAGACCGCATCAAGGGCTTATAATATAGAGCTTAGCATAGGCTTGTGAATTAACTTATTGTTCAAAACTGATTGTTGTATTTAGCGGTTTCAATTTAAATTACATTCAAGAAATGAATCAATGCACATAAGCAAAACGTGGACATCCAACTCCATTGTATTACAGAACTTTATTACTTAATACTTTAATACATTTCAATGAAATGGCAACCATACAAAGTAGGTATTTTAAGCCAAGTTTGAATGGAGATGACTATATGGCACAGAAAATGTACTACTATAACCCAGATAGTAGTATAGTAGTACGTTTTCTGTGGTATAGGATGAGTGGCGCGATCTTGTAGTCTTGTTAGTCACTAAGGCCGACATATTCCTTAGACACAGCTGTTAATTAATAGCCAATACAGATAATTTCAACTTAGAAGGGAACTACAGTTTATGGTGGAATCCGAACCACATTTTTGCCCTGGTATTAAGAAATTGGTCTAATTATCAGGATACATGTGGATAGTCGTAGTACTCACTAGTGCGGACGTTAATCAACACCAGGGAGTATCGTAACATCAAAGTATTGGTTGATCGATAACCAACTTAACCCAACTAAACTATATAGGCTATGTTAAATATAAGTTAAATACCAACTCAACATCAACAGTTCAAAATGTGATAGTCAAACTCACAACATGTTTCGCCTGTTCATTCAGGCATCGTCTGGTGATCACCTAACAAGAATGCTTTATCTATTAAGTTATAGAGTCGTCTTATAAAATATCTTATTAATCTGTAAACTTAGTCTGGACTTATTAATTATTTTGATTTATATTTTAAATATAGGGTATTACGGCCTGACAAGTTGTCAAATAAAATTAAAATAAATGCACAAATTACGGACCATAACGCACAAAAACAATTAACATTTAAAGTAGGCCTACTAAGTTAGGCTACTATTAACCGGGCGCTATAGGGTAGACTCAGTAATAGTAAGGCAATAATAAAGTACTTAGGCCTACTTTAACTGTAAAATGTTTATTCGTCCGTCATGTCCTTTGTGTATTTGTTTGAATGTTATTTGACTACTCATATAATGGATGACATTTTTGTTAGGAGATCACCAGACGATGCCAAAATGAATAAGTTAGGCGAAATATGTTGTCAGTTTCACTACCACATTTTGAACTGTTGACGTAAAGGTATGTAGGTCTAACTTAAGTTATGTTTGTCTAATTAAACAGTTCAGGGGCTACATAACTAATTCTCACTCCTATATCAATTTGTAACACTTATTACCATGGAGTCGTGTGTCATAGTTTTGGCCACAACTCTTAAACATAGCCTGGATTTGGCCTAGATCTAGGTAATTAAAAGTGATAGGGCTATGCCTACATTTAGTGGACATCTAATGTTTGTTTACATTATAACCATGCGATAAATACAATTAAAAATCAATGTAGAAAGTCTTGTAAAGACTTACCTCCTGATTTATCCATTTTTGTTTTTACTCTTCCAACAGACATGGTTTTTAAACTATTTCTAACAGCAACTTATATACAAAACGATTTTCAGTGTTCTGTTTGGGTGGTAAATAGGCTTACTGGTTTAGCCTTCGTACAATGTGAAAGCTCGGATCAGGAAAAGTCAACTAAGTTATGCCTATTTCACAGAAAAAGTTCATACGAGTCCTAACAAACTCAATTTAAATGAATTATTAATTTAATTTGGTGCAGGATGTTGGTTAACCTATAAGTTAGTTTTGCTTTATTGGTTACTTGATAACCGTCGTCGTCGTCTGGTCGTCTGTTTGTTGTTTGTTATCTCATCTGCAGACAACCGAGGTAAAATACAGTCTGACAACGTAAACCATTTTATAAAGAAATGTCCCAGGATACACGGATATACTCAGTTTGCCTTCATATAAGTAGTCTAAATAATGATTTCATAATTATGTTGTTTTGTCTCTGAATGGTCTGAATCACTCTAAAAACTATAAAAGGTATACAATATCATATGAGTACTGCCAAATTGTTATATATAAATTCAAATTTATTTTAAAAATTGAAATCTTACTACACATTGTAGTCTGTTGTAGAACAAAGAATAATATTACATTAAATATTGCAAGTTTGTTTAAACCTAATTATGATAATTGTTATATAGGTGGTTTCTTATAATATTAATAGAAAATTTTATGGCTGTTAAAGATATTAAATATAGCACTTGATTTTCCAAATTGAATTTGTTCCAAAATTTCTCAACTTGTTGAGGAATTGTTCCTCTTGATCGAATGAGTAGTCCATAATATGTCCATAATATCTAAATTTGAAGTATATTATACTTCAAATTTAGATATATGTATGTATGTATACAATTATTACCCTCCTTACCACATAATTTATTAGCATAGACCTTTAAGTTTAAATAAACTTCTAATTCAGTTAAATAAGCAAAACCAAAGAAAATTTAATTAATACTGCTGTAAATATTAAGATGCGATTTTGAAATGCGTACAAACATTTGTTCGTACACAGCTTTGACTATTGTATACTGAAGTCAAAGGTACAAACCATCACCAAACTATAACGTCCCCATAACTTTGGATTCCAACTGAATTCCATTCAAACGTCCACCTTATTTTGGCTCAAATTTGGATCCACCAACTTTTAGAATAAAGAATAGATTCAGGCTCTTGTCCGGTGGGAGTGGTGGGACATAATACTTATTTATTTTATCTATCTATCTATCTATCTATAGGCAAGCATGTTTCTTTAAAACCTTTTTTCTCAGCTTGTGTGCATCGCAGGGAATTAAACGCATACTGTTGGAAAGATATTTTCCTGTAGATGTGCAGAATCCCTTTATAAATTAAAATAGGTTCAAAAATAAGCACAAAAATTAGATTTGAAAACTAAAAAAAATAACATGGGAGTTATGGGTTGCCATGATGGTGACGAAATAACAACAAAATATAAACAGAAAATCAAAACGATTTCCTATCACATGTTTTATTTACGAAGTGGGGTTTACACTGTACATTACATAGTGTAAGAAACGGCCATGTATGTGACCCTAACTTTGTCTGAATAAATAAATAATTTTTAATTTAATTTTAATTTTTTCCTTTAATTTAATTTACATATTTTTGGTCGAGTTTTCGACCACTGGACGACCTTTTAGTACTTATTTAATACGCAAGCAGGATTTTTGTGACAGTTACTCCTCAGAAACTACTCAACCGATTTTCATGTTCTTGGTGTCATTGGAAAGAGCGTAACGTGAAGTTGTGCAGGAGACTTTCTTTTTAGGTAAATAATTAGAGAGTGAAGCCTTGGGGCCCTTTAAAGTTTCGTATTTCTTCATAAGATTATCATAGGAAACAAACATTGTTTTGAAACTCCAGCTGTTGTCAGAAATTAAACATAATAATTAATTGGTCTCCATGGAAGCATGAGAGAATTCACAATGTTTACATTTGCTTTGACATTTAAATGTAAACAATCAGAACCGTCAAATGCCTATTTCACAATTTCAGACAGCTGAACCAAAAAAATAAAACAACTATGTGATAGGTTTATTTTAATCTTAAACTTTATGATAGATTATTTATTACAATGATATAATAAATTATATAAGTTATTAATTATTTAATTTTTATTTTTAAGATTTGGCATATGAGTATGCCTATGATAAATAACACCATTTCAGAGTTCTGCCAGTTTTTGCCTAACACTGTTCTGTAGAGTTTAAAGTAGCCTACACCTTATTGTCTACAAAT
Organism: Macrosteles quadrilineatus; assembly: GCF_028750875.1. NCBI lineage: Eukaryota > Metazoa > Arthropoda > Insecta > Hemiptera > Cicadellidae > Macrosteles > Macrosteles quadrilineatus. The sequence continues at coordinate 47,116,360 of NW_026542597.1, forward strand.
TGGCTAAATAACTTAGGTATGGTACATTATAAAAGCTGACAGCTTTTTTACATTGACTTAAATTGTAAGCATACCTTTTCCGTTCCATGGGCAGTTTGTTAGTTAAAAATTAACCCTTTACACTGGAATAGGACTTTTATGTAAATTGGAAGTATTTCCATTAGTTAATAATCTTTTAGTTGTCTCTTTTAAAATCACCGGAAGTTATGACTGTTATCAATTTTTAAACAAGTCATTTGTTTATGTAACTCCTGTACTTATTTGCAATTGCTCGATTTCGAGCAACATGTACACCAGTCATAGGTTAAAGCATACTCCCTTTATGTATAAAAGTTCATCAAACAAATCTGTTAACATCGGTGAAGTCGTGGAAGATCTCTTTTTTCAAGGTTGTTGCTCAGTATTGTCGTCAGTTATAACTGAATCAACTCCTAAAATAAACGCTGAGTTCTTAATTTTACAACAATGATAGTATAAACAATTCATAGTAAAACCTAAACTGCGCAGCTTAGTAGATGAAATGTCATATAAAATTTCTTATGGTTAATGACAATGGTAAAATAATATCTCAAGTGTACTAATTTATTATAAAAATGTTACATTATATGTTTAATCGATGGTAGACTATAACGAGAGAGAACTGTGATAAGCAATGCAGCTCTTGTACACTGAACGTGTTGATCGCTTAGCAAGTGACACAAGCACCACCTTTGTAACTTGAGGATACAGGATCAAAGTTTTAGTCATCCCTCTGTTACAAAATTCTCCTTCCTGTCCGTGGTAAGTTAACCTACCCAACTACTATTCAGGTGCTAACACCCCATTGACTATGTGTTCATTTCCTATAGTAATCTTGTGCTGCACTTTTATTCAAATGTGAACGACGCCATAGTAAATTAAATTAATGTAGGTTATGTTTTACAACATACGATTTTTTGCAACAATATATTTTGTTGTTTCTTAGCTATGCAATATTTCCCAACAAGGCGTACGTTTTTCTACTTTTTTTCAGTCAACAATATAACTTAATCGTTTAAATCACTACACTAAGACAGCGTCAGACTAGACTTAGTGATAACATTTCATAGTGAATCAAGTAATGATATTTCGAAACGTAGCGAAACTCATGGAAAACTGCGTAATAAACGTTCAGCTTTAATTTATGAAGTATCGTATATAATCACAGACAATTTTTTTTGGAAGGGGCCTCAAATTGCCTAAAATCACGCAATTCGATCATTCTTGTTAATACATTTTTGAAGAGTTAAATGAAGGCTTTTTATAGTATATAAAACGAGATTCAAGAGCTACGAGGCACAAAGGTATACATTTTTGTAACAATTAATTATAATCTCAATGTTCATAATCCAGCAATATTTGTCCAACGTGAGGCCTATTTGAACATGTCGACAACCTATTGTTGTAACTTGTGGGGGCTGGTTTCATACACACGCCTAATAGAACGTTGTATATATTCACAATAGACTAATCTAACGAAATAAAGGACATAACCAGCAGTTTCAATAGCACCAACATTTCACGGCTTGCAGCAAAGTGACTTTACACCAAGTCATAGGTGGAATACAACTACTGTTTTATTTAATTGTTATTACAAGTTGTATTTTACACTGAGTACGTTTAAAAGCTTATTAAATTCCAATAACTGCAAATTACAGACCTGTCAATATGAGTTTTAAGAATCTTTTGTGAGACTGGCTTTTCAAAGAAAATCTAGGTTTTAGACTCTTACGTGCTTCTAATACAGTTTAAATTGCGCAAAAAAATGCGAGACAAAACTTTTTACAAGTACTTTTTCTTGTAAAATATAACAGACCCCGGTGGGGGGAAATGGAAGGGGGGGGGGGTTAAATTTATCCAATTTTCCCCCTTACTCCCAAATACATCTAATCATTTTTTGGGCAAATGACCTCCTTAAATAGTAGAGTCTTTAAGTGTAATTGATGACACATTAAGAGAGAAGATTAGCTAAGCCATTGTAACAAGAAGAACCAGAAAGGAATAATGTTTATTTTTAAAACGTTTTTATTAGCTCGCTTTCTTGTCCTGTACACATTTTTTATGTTTTATGTTTATTTTTATTTTAATATTATGAATTCTTCAACAAATTTCAGCTTAATACTAATTAACAGGCTAAAATAAAATATTAGCCAAAATAACCGAACACTTAACAAATTAAGGATTGTTGATATAAATAGGTATATTCAATAATTAATTCCTAGGTGGATACTGTTGGTGTTTGAGTCAGTTGCCGTCCCAATCGCCCCATTTTGAGCGCCACTGTCGCTTGTCACAGTCTCAGTGTCAATGACACATTGCAGCCATTTGTCAGTGGAACTTTTGCGCTCCATTAGTCACGTGACACAGCCTTTTTTCTTTTTCAAATATTTACTTAATAGACAACAGATCAAAAGGTGGAGATTGATTTGCGCACCGGTATCAATATTTTGTTTAACTTTTCGACATAGAAAATATTTAAATTTCTTGCATAAATGACCGTTTCTAAAATAAAACTAAGCGCTACACTTGTTTCAGGACTTTTGAGGAAACTAAATTAGGCGTCACACAATTTTACAAAATAAACAAATTAATGTTATAAGATACTTATTATGCCTTCCATAAACAGGCAGTTTAATCGTTTGGAGGGATTGGTTCTATCCTTTCTAAAGCTGTTTTTTAAATTTCCGGATATTATGAAATGCCAGCTAAAATTGGCTGAAAAATATAGGGGGCGGCTCAAGCTTAAAACGACAACGGTAAATCAATTAATCAAGGTGTCCGTGCGAAAACTATGCTTTCTTAGTAGCTTAGCTAGATGTGTTTTACGTTGATGTAGGCTATATATATCCTTGAACAAACGTAAACGTTTTTGTTTGTTTTTACTACCATATCATTACATCGACCCACACATGTAAACATAACAACTGTTTCACCCAGAATCTTGAATAAACTCTCCACCCTCTCATACCACCTTTAGCTCTCCAACCCACATACTGTCAACTCAACAAACATACTAATTTGAGAGTAAAAGTGTGGGGTTAATTGCTAGTTTTAGACTGGGTGTCGGTGTGGGTAATTTTGATAAAATAGTTCCTTAAACAAAATATGTATAGCATTTTGTAAATGTGTTTTTGATGTTAGGACTAAAATATATTTACCTTTAAAAAGCTTTCAAATTGAATCCTCTTAAAACATAATTGATAGTGTATTAGATTTAACTTGAATGTAAGGGTTTACAACAACTATACAGACAAGAGTCCCATTAGTCATTTTGATTCAAACATTGTGCTTGGATTTGGAACACACCATAATTCTTCAATATTTAGGAATATACTTGTTAAAGTGCAAGTTAGTGAAAAATTCTACTAACTGACGAGAAAGTCATAACATCGGTTTAACACTTTACTACACATTTTAACTACTGTATCTAGATTTTAGACAGCGTTATTGATATTATTATAAAAACCCACTTTTCACGGACAGACACCTACAAAAGGGCTGAAATAAGAAATAGACACGTACAGTTAATACAAGCTACATTTTAATCCAAAATCTGATGTTTTGTCATTGCTTACTGCCCTTAATGAAATGTGTTAAACACTAAATTCAAATTAGTTGGCTTGAAATTAACTTCCACGATACACTAATGGTAGTATAAATTATGCATAGTATTTAAGTGAAAAGCACTTAGTGCTTAAAATGGGCGCACTTAATATAATAATATGGATGATAAATTATTCTACGGTGTAAACATAATATGGCGATAAGACACAAAATTTTGCCTTTTAAATTATTTGTAATGATGGTTGAGAATACATTTGGAATGAGTAAGATCCATTTTATGTGGCTCTTTTGACAATCAGATGTCATAAATAGTTTTAAAAATCATGTTAGGAATAGCCAAATTTACAGATCACGAATCAAAAACACAAATCAGATATCTTTTCTTGTTTTTACAAATTTGATAAGTAGAAAAAGGAACAAAACGTGTTTTAAATTAAATTTATTATGCTTATTTTAAACTTGATTTCATAATACGCAACATTTGTATATCCAGTTCTAGCGTAAACTCGGCTAGAGAAAAAATATCCAATGAAACCCGAACACGTTCTACAGGTGATTATCAATGCTGCCATGTTTGTTTCCGAGGATAAATTTTCTTCCCACATAAAATGTTCGTGGTAAAATGGTAATTCCGGTAATTTTAGTTGCCTGGAAAATAGTAGTGACTGAAGTTTTTTTATTATTAGGCTCATACAAAATACAAACAATAGCCTAACTAGCAAGTAAGTTTTCTCAACCTATCAATAACATTTCGTGAAAAACCAGTTTAGAAAAGATCTTTGGAAAAAGTACAAATATCGAAAACTATTGTAATATGGTACAGCAGAATGTTTAAAACTATTGATTTAAATCGCCATTTTAAACTGAAGAAACCAGATAATGCTTTTATACCTTAGTTCTGTAATTTAGCATACAATACCATTCAATTTTGTAATTTGTCTATTAGAGAGTTATTATGTTACAGTTCTGTGCTTTTAGCGAATTTCCCTATAGGGAAGTAGCTATTACCGTAGGTCTCATGGTAAGACTTAGGCCCGGGACCGATTTACTTTTTCATTTTGATGTCCCCAGAGGCCAAAAACACCACTCGTTCAAATTTTTATATATGTATATATATATATATATATATGTGTCCGTGAACACGATAACTTGAGTAATTTTTATCCGATTTTGATGAAATTTGGTTTGAAGGTGTAAGGTGGGATAAACTTGAATGAGTTCGCGATCCAGCATGATCGGACCATGGGAACAGGGTTTTATGGGGGGTTTTATGGGGTAAAAATTGGTTTTTCTCACTTTTGACCCTCAAAACACAAAATTTCCCAATTTTTCTCTAAACCTTCTTAAAGAGCTTAAAAAAAAACAATTCAGTATATCAAAGTGTTTTTGTACGGTTATTGGTTACGAAAAAAACTAAAAAAATGGTAAATTTAAAATTCCCATGTTATTCTTATGGAAAATATTGTCAAATGTTGTAGTTTGCTTGTTTATGGATATCTTTTGATCAAACTTGGCAAATATATTCATTTTATACTAAGCAATAATTGAGCGGAGCGAGCGAAGCGAGCGAAGCTCTTATACTACACTCCTGCTTTTTTATTACAAATACTCCTCCTGAACGGCTGAAGCGATCTGCATGAAATTTAACACAGTCATAGTAACCAACCATGGGAAGGTATAAATCTGAAACGGTACAAATCGGACCATAGGACTTTTCCCTACATGAATGCAAACTTTTGGAAATTTAACATGGGCTTTATGGGTTAATTGGTCGCCATGTCATTATTTGCGAGTAAACACTAAAAAGTAAACAAGAGCCTCAACATTAGTCAACAAATCTACCACATGATAAATACAGTACAAAAGAAAAAATTGGATAATACTAAAGAGCATATTATAGTATATTGTATGTAATACGAAATGATTAACAATCAGTTCTATATTGAGTGATTAAACTCCATGCCGTTTATATTTAATTGTAAAATGGTTCTGTTCTTTTTAACAACAATGAATAGTTAACTAATTAGGCCTAAGTTTATGTTGCTTGGAGAAGGAGAAGATAAAACGAGGTCATTAAAAAAACACTACAACATAATTATACCAACAAAAATCACACCGCCCTTGATTTGCAAGAAACTTTGTAAAAAATGTTCTTGTAGCTAAAAATACAAAATCGTTTTACGAAATGAAATCACAACCACGTGGTTTACAGGTAAGGTTTAAGACTAAATGGTGTAACTTAGACAATAAAATAGTTGTATTGATAAATTTTATTGCACAATAGGGAAATTTTGAAAGTGGTTGACGACAATTTCTTACTTTTAACTGCTAAAATAAAACTAGACCTAAGTTATAGGCCTATACTAAGTGAGGCTAACCCCAATCCCTCACAACAATAATACTGGTAAACAGTTATTGAGGTAATTGAATTGGTGAGTTTTATGAATGTTCAATGCAAATAAGTCTTCTGTACAAATAAATGATTCTTTTTTTAATAATGAAGAAAGAAGACATTGAAAAAAAAAGAAAAGCAAATTCTACATACAATGGGTCATAATAATATAATAATAATCGTTATTGCCTTTTAATAATACAGGTATTGCTTAGGCCTACCATGATTCATTTGCTGTATCGAAATTATTGAGCGGAGTGAAGCGAAGCTCTTATACTACACTCACTGCCTTTGTTTTACAAATACAGGTCAGGCTCCACCTGACAGGCTTAAGCGATCTGCAGGAAATTTGGCACAGTCATGTAACCAACCATATGGGAAGGTATAAATCTGAAATGGTAATATTCGGACCACAGGACTTAAACCAATAATAAGGGTTGCCGGAATTAGGCTGATGCACCATATTGCGTTTGGAATCTGTAGATAACTTACAGCATTTTATGTGAGCAAGACGTGCAATTAATGTAGACTTTGAATATATGTCTGATTGGAACATGTTCAATTCCTATTTGCAGTCTACAAATAGGAATTCCACTAATGTGAACCAAATATAACACAATTCGTTGACTTGAACCCGACGTATCATTGACTTTGAATACTGCACATAGACATCCCATATAAGTGAAGCAGAAGTAGGCCTAAGCCTACCATTGACTTCGGATACTGCAATTAGGCATTTTATTTATGTGAACAAAATGAATGGACCATTGATTTATTGAGGATACTGCAAGTAGACTATTCATTTACATGTACCATTGGGTTTGGATACTACAAGTAAACAATCCGTCTACGTGAACCATACGTACTATTGACTTTAGAATCTGTAAATAGGCATTCCATTTATGCGAACCAAATATATCATTGGCATTGGATACTGCAAGTAGACATTTAATTTATGAGAACCAGATGAAACATAGAATATGGTTCCTGCAAGTAGACGATTCATTCACTTAATCCTGACTTATGATTGACTTTGGATACCTCTGCAAATAGGCATTCTATTTAAAATGCAAAAAAATCATTGATATTGAATATGCTGGCTCCGCTCAATATTGCAAGCAGACAACTGCATTGTACACCTAGTTATTTTACTTAAAACACACACTTTATTAGTTTTCTTGTAGCAGCAAACCTAGGTACTCGTTAAACCTAATGTTATTTAAATAGATCAATTGAAAATCAATTCAGCCAAATGGAAATTCGCTTAGGCGTCAGGTTTGCTGCGGCGGGGGTATTTTGTAAATTTATTGAATGGCCATGAAGGTGTTTTAAGACTTATTGTCTTGAAAGCATTCAAATATTTTCCCACACAATTGCTATAAATAAGGTGAATAGTTAAACGATTTTTGTCAAGATCATATACTGAACGAAATTTGTCGACATACGACACAAATACACTCAAGTAAAAGAAAATCTAAAATTGTTCTGAACAGTCTCGGTTTTGAAGTCTGATAACTCTTTGATGTAAACCTACCATATTATTAAGAACAAATAAAAAATATCATCACCTGTTATTTAAAATGTTATTTTTCAATAACATTTTATTAAAATTAATTTTAAAATGTACCTACTTAATTTCCCTCAACGCATATTTACGAAGATCGCAATATTTTCAGCTTATAAGATAAGACTCCAGAGGAGACAGGGATAAGCTTCTTTCACAAAGCATGAGAAGATCAGCCAAATGCGATATGTATCAGGTTATTTATTTAATATGGATTACTGAGTTGTTTGTTTTGTTAGTACTGCAGATTTATTTAAATTGAAGTAATATACACTACACCACCATGTGTAGTTTTACTCAAATCAATGTGAAACCTCTAAATTTGTATATTTTTATAATATATATATAATACATTGTTTAGCCGGTATCCTAAAACAAAATATCGAAGAGAAATGTTTTCCTTGAAAAGAATCAAACTCTCAACAAACCAGTCAATGTACGTTGATAGAAAAAATTAAAGTGTATGAAACATTTTTATGTAGGATTAAAAATATTATTTTAATGTCTTAAGAAAGGTATTTCGCGTCATATTCTGGAAATATTTATCACCAATATTCATTTGAATTCAAACCAATACTGTGTGTTTAAAATTGGACCATGGAAATGATATCTTAACAATGGTGGTTTTGAACAAACATACACTTTGACAAACCAACACGCATTCACAATGCAACGAATACAAATGTTCTACTAATGTTAGGTTCAATTGAATAATACAGTACAACACTGCTTATATTTAACATGCAACGAGTCTTTAATGTTTAACACCTCCTTCTCTCGGTACCTCGTAAGTACCGAGCATGTGGTGCTGGGAGTCACAGATTTTTAAACTCAGTTATTGAACATACACTAGGGACATAATAAAGTTGGTTTCAAGTACATTTCTTCGCAATAAGTAACATAAAAATACCAAATTGTATTTTTAACGCAAAAAACATTACAAATTTGTGCAAGTTTACAATAGCTGCTCATTTGTGTAATTCTTTTAATACGTAAATAATACTTACTTACCATTTGATCGACGTAGGTGATCTAGAGAAAGAGGGGTTCCTCGTATTTATTTATTTTGTTTAAAATAGGACAACTGGCTTGTCAACAAGACTATTATGTAATTAAGACTATTAATCTTACTGTGTAAATATAGTTATAGTCTGATAATGATGGAACAATTTTTTCATGGTTACATTAGGTTTTCCATATTATATTTGTAAGCTGTTCATGGCTATAAATTTATGAGTTAAATAAATATAGATGTTCCATAAACTGTACCCTAAAATCCGGAATAAACGTCAATGCTTTTCCAACAACTTTTACCACAGTTTTGCTCATGGTTATGCTCTGGTGTTGTATCCTAGCAACGTGTCAGACATGGAAAATTTCCTTACTAGACATGTGTATGATACTGACGTGGCAATACTCAATCCTCCAGGGGTTGGCTTGAGTTTTCAGTTCCCTTTTACCTGATCAAACTGAATATTTACATTTACATTTTGACCTTGTGGCAAAATGGCTTACCTTCCTAATGCTGTGTTAGGTTGTATACAATGTTCTGTTATTTATAGTAATACTAAACTATGCATGCCTTATCTAGAAAAAAAACATTACATAAAAAAAAATTCTTTGACAAACCGGATACACTACTAAAGCTGTTTAATGGCGTAAGGATTATGTTGCTATAGAAATCAAACAAAATATGATAACTAAGTTATGCATTAATACAGAAAGACGATGCTGCTTTGAATAAAACCTAATGAGCATGAATGAGCTGCTTAGAACTGCCACCCACATGATCATTAACACAAAGACATTGTTCTAGAAATACCCTCACAGACCCAACGATGCTACCGTGAGGTTATGTGGGGGTATTTCATATTAAATATGATTAAATGTTAATCACTAATTACAAACAACTCGTTTCAATGGTTATTTGTATACTCAATATTATTACAGAATATTGAGTTTCAGCTAGAAACATAATATATGCCTACTATTTAAACACAACATGACACACTTTAAAGCCTTGAACTAAGACTGAGAAGACTCCAAGATAAGATACAAGATCCCTAGGGAGGCCTAAGCTACTTACAAGGGTAAAAACAAGATCAGTAAAACACGGCGCATCACAAGAGTATTGATGAACCCGTGTTCGTCTACAACATTTTAGTTAAATAATTCTAAAAGATTATGCAAATATATTTATTAAAATCCGATAATTCTTTTCAGCCATTTGAGTTGGAAAATCTTATGGTAGTAATCAGCTCTTAGTATTTAGTTAAAAAGTAACGGGTTTAACACCATGCCGCCAGGATTTAATGTCACTTGAGATCCATATTTATTGTAAATGGAATAAAATACAAATCATATAACATCATACGGGTTACGGTCCATACGTGACTGGGCAGAGTTGTATGGGAAGGGGGGGAACAGGTAAAACATGGTAAAACATATTCAATAGGATCCGTAGTCACAATACTTAAGCTATTTTGTGTAATACATAACTGTAAATACAGCAGAGTTACAAAATAAGAGTTCGATTGACACTTGTCAAAAAAAATCTGCTTCAGTAGAGAGAAAACCTCTTCAACAGCACGTGTTTCTTTCTTATTTTATCACTTACGTGATCTGGTGTTGAAAAAGGAGTTTTACGAGATTTAACATTTCTTAAAGCAAAGTGATAAAATGTGCAAAACTTAAAATCAATGCAATGAGTTTCTAATCAACAAATATGCTCTTTTAAGTGTTCCCTTTAAGCACAAAAGAAAAATATCTTGATAAAGAGTTGATTGGTAATCCAATCTTGTTGTAAAAGATTGGATGAAAAGCAGTATGAAAAGCAGAATGAAAAGAAACTTTTTTCAATATTATTTGGCATCTGGAGACAAACACCTATAATGGAAAAGATCGTATCTAATTTTGAACATTTTCATCGGCATAGTGCGTAAGAACTGATTTGACGGGTATCTAAATGTACCGTTGTACTCGGAACTCGAATGATAAAGTGTCACAAAACAGTCAACTACGACAGTTAATACGGCAAAGCTTTCCAAGAACTGTCAACCTCTATGACACAACTTGGTGTAAGAAACTTTTAAACTCTTGTATATGGAGCATTATGGCTTACCTAGAAAGCAGGTACAGAAATAACTAGATAATATTACGTAAGATAAGATAAGAAATCCCGTGAAACCAGAAGAAGATAAAAGAAATCAGACCCGTGGTCTGATTTTGATGAAATTTGGTATGTAGGTACTAATCCATGGTAACTCCACAAGTTTTTTTATTAGTTTGAAACATTGATTTTTATGATGATTTTTTAAATAAAAACCCATAAAATAACGAAAAAATAGAATGTTCTGGTTTCGAGTTGGTTTTGATTGCAATTTATGTGTTATGGTCCTTATAATTGTAAACGAAATAATACAACGCCTAATTGCTGTAACAATTACGGTTAAAAAGTTTTTGCAACTTTTGTGATTTTTTCTCTATAAAATATTATATTTACTCCCACCTCTTACCCATGATAAAGGTTGTTGATAAGCTAAAGGGAGAAAGTATGTGCCATTTATTTTCTGTACTGTAGTAGTGAATATCGCAGTCATACAGTTTAAACTTTATGGACTATTAATTGATGGAAGCTCATTTATTCTATTGTATCTTTTTCGTAATACACTGAATTTAAAAACACATTGGAAAGGTTTATTGTTTTTATCGACAATTATTAGTTGTTGTCAATTTTGGGTTGTGGATTTATTGCATAAACAAGAATATTTTGACATTGGAATTCAATATAAAGACTCGTGGTTAGTATAAAAGTGGATTAACTATTCAGATCCTTCCAATTTCCAGAAAGCAATACAACAATTCAAACATTTCATTAGAATTTCAAAAGGACCCAACTGTAAGGTAAGCACTGTAAGGTATAAGACATTCTGCAATCTGCAATGCGCGCTAATTATTTGTATTTATGTTTTTATATATTATTTATGAAACACCCATCTCTTTAACACAGTTATTGCTGCTTTTAAATACTTTCTAATCACACCAAAGTGTATAAAATCTATTAAGTTTTGTTTTATTATCAGTTTTATTTGAAGCTACTGCCGCGTAAAACCATAAAATGTTGGAAAATTATTTTAATTACACTCTACAGTACTAATAGTTGCCTCTTTTATCTTAATTTTCGGATAGATGTTTAAACATTATTACTACTTAAATATTATAAAAATAATTCAATCCTTGAGAAGATATATATTTCTCTCCCATTCCTTCTAGCACAATTGTAAATAGAATCCAAGAGTTTAATTACAATACCTGTTTCTAGTACTGGAATTACAGATACATTAGAATCAAGTAATATTTGTAAAAGGGAAAACATAGGATGCTACCTCAAAGATTGAGTAAAAATAAGTGGTCATCTATAAAGGTTGAATGTGGGATTGGAGTTATAATTTCAATTTAAAGATCTCATTTGAAATTTTAACTAGAATGATACATTCGTTAAGCTAATAGCACAGTTTAAAAATTGAAAGTAATTCATATCAAAATCTGATTAATGCACGAAAAGGCTCGTTGCTTTTACAGACAATTTTGTAAACATATTACGAAATCAATGAAGATAACCTACAGTTAAACATGCATATTCCTTTTAACAGTTACCAAGAACAGTGAGTCATGAATGTATGAGTCACTATTGGAATTTCGTAGCGTGAGACCACCTAGAATTAATTATTCTCAGTATAGTCATGACAGTTCCTAGCTGTGATGGAAAGAGGATTACATTATCAAACACCTTAAGACACGTCTAAATTAGTAAATTATGTTGCAAAATTTGGGAGGATTGACTCAAAATGCAAATTACATTTTTCCATAAATAAAATACGAAACAAAACACAGCCTGTCATAATATCTACTTTACTTCTGTTAAAAATAAATTTGCGAATGAACTAAGTGGTTGCACGTAATCAAAAGCGGTCCAAGTGCATAAGTTAACGGGTATTTAATTCCAACGATGATAAGAGGCGAAAAATTAAAGTAATTTAATCAATTGCTTGTAGCAAATGCTCTAGGGCCTTTTGATACGTATTACAAGGTATGAAGCAAAGCTACCAACTCAAAGGTCAGTTATTCCACCAAGACAGTTATGCGTATAAATTAATAATCAATGACATTCGTAAACAATTCTTTCGAAACATACGTGGCATTCTCAGACATAGAAGAATGAATGATATAAGTAGGTCAGTTATTCCATCAAGACAGTTATGCGTATAAATTAATAATCAATGACATTCGTAAAAAATTTCTTTCAAAACATACGTGGCATTCTCAGACATAGAAGAATGAATGATATAATATGATCTAATGAAAACAATACTGAATAGTTTTGTTAAGAGTAATTGAATAATATACTTTGAACACAGAGATGCTGTCGTTATTGTATCAATTTTCCCTGACATCAGTTTCTATCTACGTCAGAAGTTTTTATGAAGATATAACTCTAAGCTTCACCAAAAAAAGGTGCGAACACTTTAAATTTTTGTAAAACCTACACCTACAAGAGAACCTAAGTAGTTATACAATTGTATTCAAATATAACTAACACAAAGCTCCAAGCAGAGCCCAATGATTCTTCTTTCTTCCATGTTGTGGATGGAACACCACTGCTTTGTTATTATATTATATTATATATGTCTGTTGCACTGAGGTTGATTTTAAGCTATTTACATTCCAAGGGAGAACTGCAGTTTTTAGTATACTTTTGGAGAATATCTTCCTGTTAAATAAAAAATAATTTGAGAACAATAAAATAAATATTCCAAGCGAAACTAAGTAAAATGCAGTAATGTACGTACTGTAAATATTACTACGCAGATAAAAATATCAAAAGCCTTTTTTTGTTTAGGAATTTTGCGATTATCTACAGGGTAAGTTTAAATTGTCCCCCTTCAACTTTTTTCTACATTTTTTTTTAATACAATCCCAGACCACTTCCAAACATTGTTAGGTAGTAAGTACTTCATAAAAAATGGTCATTTCGGGCCGCCATCTTGGATTCGCCATATTGGATTAGCTATATTGGATGCAAAATATTTTTTTCAAACGTAAAGGTGGGGTTGTGACCCATTATTTCAAACTATATTTTACCCTGGTTACAATGCCACAATCCGGTTTTAAATATTTTGACCCATTCCAAAGTTATTAGGACTTTTTATAATTTTTTGCCCATTTTAACATTGTGCATTTACAAACTAAGACCATTATCTCAAAATAGTGCTAGATAAAGATAAGTGTACACCACCAGTCATTATTGATTTATTTTCACTTGTATATTACGGATGTAATTTTTTCGGCCACCATCTTGGATCCGCCATTTTGAAATGTGAAAAATAATTTTAAATATGAAGATGGTATTGTGACCCTCCATTTCGAATTACTTTTTTAAGTTGAACGCAATGCCACAATCCGTATTTTGTTATCGAGTTCTGTTTTTGGTATATATATTGAAATACAAATATATTGAAATTTTAAAATTTAAAATGACGATATTTCAAAAACGAATCAAGAAAATGAAAAACTTATCTTTATCTAGCACTATTTTAAGATTATGGTCTTAGTACTTTGTCAATGCACAATGTTAAAATGGGCCAAAAATAAAGTTATAAAAAGCCCTCATAGCTTTGAAATGGATCAAGATTTTTAAAAACGGACTGTAACATCATAATCAGGGTAAAAATCTAGTTTGAAATAATGAGTCACGACCTCCCCTCTACGTTTGAAAAAGATACATTGCATCCAATATGGTGAATTCAAGATGACGGCTGGAAATGACCACCTTGTCAAAATGAAGTACTTACTACCCAACAATGTTGGAAGTGGTCTGAGATTGATATTTGAAAAAAATGTAAAAACGTCTGGAGGTGGGGAAAATTAAAACTCATCCTGTATATTAATTCAAACTAAGTTTCCGAATCATCAGATTTTTCTAAATCACCGAAAGTTTCCCGGGAGGATACCCATTTTGTGAGCCACTGCCGCTTGTCATAGTCTCTATGTCAATGACATATTGCAGCCATTTGTCAGTGGAACTTTTGCGCTCTATTAGTTATGTGACACAGACTATATATTTTTCTCTGAATTTTTCTATTCCTGAAAACTAATTGTTTTTACTTAAGAATGTACAGATTATGTTATAATAGTTTTAATATAACCCAATCAATGGTGTTTGTTACGGAAAATACTCGTGAATGGACAAAACTTAAGTGTAAAGGTGCGATAGAGTAATAAAACAAAATCATAACTGACATGCTTTTACTCCAAGTAGGAAGTGGTAGTGACACATTACTGTTTGCAGAGAATGGGTTCAAAGCAAGGGAGTTTCAATTAAGTTTGAGTACATTAAGTTTAACAAGCAAAGTTAACTCTGATGTAATTGCATGTAGGAACAACAAAGGAGCTTGCAATACACCTACACCTTTTGTACGGATTGGTTTTATATGGATATGGATAGCGCTGTATAACGACCATGTGTCTGTGTTTCTGTATTAAAAAGAAACATAATTGAACGCAACTTAGAGTTTTTGATAGGGTCTAAAATCCTTTTTAATTTATTGTATTTGTATTAGTTTTTTAAATTATTTTTTTTAATTTTAATTACATGTATAAACCATGTTTTATAAATCTCACAATTGGTTACCCATTCTGTTTGGCTTGGTTTAAACGTTGGTGTATTCACAGAGATCAGTAAATAAAGCGGTGTTTTCTTACCGACTCACTTTCTACAGAGCGTACAACGTATAACGTACAATATAATATGCAGCGTAAAAGTGTGCTTCATCGAACAAGGACTGCTGTCGGTGGACACGGTCATACCGATGATGACGGAGTGTGTGTAATAAAATAATAATATTTTGAAAGTTGCTCATTGCTAGTTTAATGGAAACTGCAACGCAATTACAATTGAGAAAGTATGTAAGAACATTTTAATAGAGTTTAAAAATGCATCAACTGGGTGTAACTGTCGGTAGTGTAATGATTGGTATATGGCGAATATGCTGATGTGGATGCAGAAAACTAATCTAAATTGAAAGTCGCCATAAGTTGAAAATCAGCTGCTTCAGTGCCTCTGCATTGCATCGTCGCAATCTTTTGGCGGGCCAATTCAACAAGATCAATTTTGTTATATAAAAGGCCAAAACTCAAAAGTCGAAAAAGTCTATCCATAGTCTCAATGGTAGTCTCAACATAACAAATTACTGTATTTGATTCCTAACGATACTTATTTCCTTTAGGCCCGATAAATTTTATGACAACCTTTTCGCAAAAGCTCACACAAGCCATTCCAGAGTTAGACAAAAAAAAAAAAAAACAGAGCTAAAATAAAATTTTTTTTACGAAACACAATTAAAATACGCAGTTTGAAATTTGTATCACACCTATGTCTACTAGTGTAAGACAATGTTTACAGAATTCAACTCTGCAACAATGATCCAGAAAATTCGGTCCAAGGTTTGCCATTTTTAAAATCTCAACCTTTATAAATTTGGTAAAAAATGTTTTGAATTTTATTACAAACTTAAACCAATCACTTAATGCATTTAAATAAAAACGAAATGTTTTTGAAAGCCCAAGCCCGAAGTGCAGGCTGTCAAATTTGCAACTGAGCTGTTCCCATACGGAACTAAGAAACTTAGGTAATATTTGTTTCTATAAATTTTGAAGACAATTTTTTAAAAAGGGATCGCAAAAGAAGCTTTGTAACAGGATAGTGTCACTTTACAAAACACTACTTGGAGAGTGTGACCAACCGCCTCAAAAAGGCATTTTGTCTCATCTTTCTGTTCTTTGAAGCTCTTACAATACTTTACTCAATTGTATAGCGCATTGTTAAGTAATGGAATATTGGTACGGGTCTTAAATCTCCCAATCACTGGTTTCATTTCACAACCAACTCTCTAACAACTCTTTGAATAAGTGTCGTTGAAAGGAGATACTGCGTGGGGGGAACACATAATCTGCAGTGACATTTTCTCTCCTGACTTATTTACTAATACCAGAACACCCCTACCAACCCCATATCAGAGTAAACTTCATCAAACATTTAAGTAACATATCGTAACATATCGTTAACGCGATTTGTCGGACCACTGGACCTTAAAGTGAAATTTAAGGTTACGATTTATTTATTGACTCTGACTCGCTATACATAATCCGTTCACTAATGACCTTTTTTTTGAAGTTTCAATAATTACAGATTGTTGAGTTATTGTTTTTTATATTATTGTTAACCATAGGCAATAATCTGAATTGGCTTTATTACATATAATTAATAAGAAAAAATGTTGACATCATACGATGTATTCATTATCCTACTTGATAAATAGTTTAATTTGTAGTTAATCTCTATTTAGACCCAGTGGATATTTCAGCCGCATTTCGACAAAATAAGAGAGATTCTGTCTGTAATTGCAGGTCTTTGTTTTTTGTGCTTTTCTTCATTTCAAAATCAAAAGCATAACCCTATAAATAGGCCTACCAGGTTTAGTACCTGACTTATCGATTTA
Source organism: Macrosteles quadrilineatus (assembly GCF_028750875.1). NCBI lineage: Eukaryota > Metazoa > Arthropoda > Insecta > Hemiptera > Cicadellidae > Macrosteles > Macrosteles quadrilineatus. The sequence goes on from NW_026542597.1 coordinate 47,133,455, forward strand.
AAGTACAACGTTTTACATTCATAAAGTAAAATTTAAAAATGAATTTTAATTATTTTTCAAGCAGCTTAAAATGTTCAAAATTTGACAAGTGATCCTCCTTTTTCGTTTTATTAGACTATTTGATCCAATTTTAAAGGATATTCCGGTCGAATGTTCAGTTTTTGAGTATTGCCTTCATCCATAGGACTGTGAACACACGGACATAAAAACATTGTTTTATTTTAGCCATCATTGTATTATTGATATGACTGATCAAAATCAAATAAAGTTTCCAACTGGTGGGATCATGCGGGAAATGCTTACTCACTAATGTAAAACACGAAACAGCCACGCATTCTCAGAAACATTCCTTTGATCGTATAGATCTAATTAATACAAAGTGAAGGTAAATTAATTAGCTTAGTAAATTTCCCTTGAAGGAAGAAGTGTAAGTGTTTGTGCTGATTGCCAAGATTTCTACCGCAAAACTCTTATTTTTTAAATTCGAATTAAACGGGTAAACCAACATAATATTTTATCATTTAAAGCATGTTTTCATAGCACATTTACCTTTTTTATGGTCTGGTTTGAATATTAACTCAATTGAGCAGCGGGAAATACACCTACCATGCAGGTTTGCTGAGACAAAGATATTATTTCATACAGGGTGACAAAAAAGTCTGGAAACGGATTAATATATATTTTAACTAAAACCGTTAGAAAATTCAAACCTTCCACATCAACATGTATAAAAACTACTTTTTGCAAGCATTGCCATTTTTTACCTCCACCGCAGGACGACCCATGAGGAGTAGGTACATAATCTTAAGGGAAGCATAGAATGATATGCACATACTGTAATTTAAGAGGGGTTGTCAAGTGGAGTTCATTGCCAGAAACCGCGTCTCAAAAGGTCCATCTGTTACATCTGTTAAATGGCGGCTGTCCAAAGTTCTTGCGAAAAATACCTGCACAAGCCTTAGTATTGAATAGAATAGAATAGAATAGAATAGAAAAATTCTTTATTGCTCAATGTACATAATATACAGTTATTGTAAACAATCACAATAGTATTGAACCCAATTCTGGTTATACTATTTATACAAATATGCCTATGAACTTACACAAAATTTTTTAAACCTTAACTGTTTAAAACATGGGATATAATAATAAAGAGAATCATAGAGCAATAAAGCCCTGAGGTTATAAACCTGTGCGGGATCTATATTTGAATCTTACACAAACTCAGTAGTAGGGTAGAGAGTGCCTGGCCGGATCAGTGCCACAGTTATACTACACAATATTTAAAAATAACATAAACGTGGCTTCTTCACATGAAACAATATTAACTTCCTTAATTCTTACGTCTTATTAAAGTATTAGGCATTGTTTAACAAACTATAACTAAGACTATAACTATCAAAGGAAAACACTATGTCTTTATATTAGAGTAGTAAAAAATTGATTAATGTCATTATGGTTAAGTAAGTAGTTACGTATAATTTTATTGAATTGGTTCTTGTTTTTACACTCTTTAATATAGTTTGGAAGTAGATTATAAAACGTTGGTGCTAAGTACAAAAAATATTTTTTGAAGTGGGATAAATTGGGTCGCGGAACATACATTTTACCCACGTTCCTTAATGTGATATAGCCCTGGTTCATTCTGTGTGTATCACATCTATTAAAAAAAATTCTTAAAACCTTAAAAACGTATAAGTTTCTAAAGGGCAAAATGTTTAAACTTTGGAAAAGAGGTAGAGAAGGTTTGGTTTTTGTTTCGTTTAGTATTATTCTGACGAAGGCTTTTTGTAGTGTGATTATTGGTTTTAATGTGGTAAAATATGTCCCACCCCAGATTTCTATGCCATATTCAATTTTTGAATTTATGAATGAGAAATAAATTGATCTAAGAAGCTGTATATAACATACGCTTCTGAGCATGTAGAATATACGGATGTATTTTACTAATTTTAGTTTTAAGTATGAAATATGTTCTTTCCAATTAAGTTGGCTGTCCACGTATAAGCCTAAATACTTTATGCTTCCTACTTGCTCAAGGTTTTGACAGTTACAAATGTTAAAACTTGTAGGGCATGTTACGTTGTGATATTTCAGGGATTTTTCAAAGTGTGTATGTTTTGTTAGGTTAAATATGATATATTTGGTTTTTGGGCTCATGACCATTAAATTTGATGTAAACCACCATCTCAGAGCATTCACGTCATGTTGCATTTTAGTATTTAACTCACATAATGAGTTTGCTTCGTATGACAGAGCTGTATCGTCAGCGAAAGCTACTAAATTACCTTTAAATTTGCCGTTACAAAGGTCATTGATAAAAATCAGAAACAAGGGACCGGACAAAACTGAGCCCTGTGGTATGCCAAGTTTTACCCGACCTTCCTCACTAACACAATTATTTGCCCTTGTGGTTTGGCTTCGTCCTGACAGGTAGGAACGGAACCATTTTAGAGCAACTCCCCTTATTCCAGCATGATACATCCTTTCCAACAGAATTCCATGGTCTACCATATCGAATGCCTTCATCAGGTCTACGAAAATACCTCCACAGACTTTACCATTATTAACATTTGTGTAAATATCCGACATATACTCAATAAGAGCAGAACAAGTGTTTAATTTGCTTTGGAATCCAAATTGCTTTTTTCTAAAGAATTGATGCTTAGTTAAAAAATTTACCAACCTAACTTTTACTATTTTTTCGAGTATTTTTGAGAAAATTGGTAAGAGGGCTATTGGTCGATAATTACTTGGATTATATCTATCATTCTTTTTATATAACGGTGTAACGACTGCTTTTTTCAATTTAACTGGAAATTCCCCAGCTGCTAAGCTTAAATTAAAAATGTAGGCTAAAACATGTACAATAGAATTAGCTATAGTTTTTATTATATTAGGAGTTAAATTGCCATAACCTGGTGCTTTGTTATCATTTAATGAATTTATAATTTTCATTATTTCCTCCTCGCACGTTGGGTAAAGAAAAATTGAATCTTTAGTTGAGGTCCTTTCAAAGGCATTCCTGTAAGGGTCAAATACACTATTGATGTTTGCCTTATCGAACAAGATTTCGTTCCTCAAGTCATCAGCCACTGAGCAAAAAAAGTTATTTAAGGTATTCGTAACCTCGTCGGGGTTGTCAATCAATTGCCCGATTTCATTTTTTAGCACAATTGGGGTACTACCTTTATGCTTTGCACCTGTTAACTCTTTTATCAAATTCCATTGGTTTTTACTATTTTTCATGTTATTTTCTAACTGGTCTGAAAAGTACTTATTTTTCGCATACCTTATTTGGTTTATAACTAAATTCTTAAAATGTTTGTATCTCTGTTCTAATGTTGGGTCATTTGGTTTTTTCAAGAAATCTCTATAAAGTTTGTTTTTAATTTTAATATTATGTTTTATAGTTGCATTCATCCAAGGGTTTTTAAAGTTTGATTTTATGTTTATAATTTTATAGGACTCATTAATGCAATGTTGTAGTTTATGTGAAAAATAATCAAAGGAAGTCGAAGCTGAATTTGTTGAAAAGGCCGAACTCCAATCTGTTTTGCTTACAACTGTTTTCAAATGTGCAATGTCCAGTTTTGAAAATTGTTTGGTTTTACTATTTTCCTTAACTTGAACCGGTTTATTGTACCTCATACAAGCTACAGTTGACCAATGATCGGTTATACATGTTTTGATTACTTGGGCTTCACAAATGAAATTACTGTTAAGTTTACTTCTTAAAAAGACATGGTCAATACATGTTTTTGTTAGCTTTGTAACCCTGGTGGGCTCATTGATTAGTGACTTTAGACCATGACTGGCCATTCTAATTAAGTATTTATCACATAAAATTGATTTATCAATAATGTTAATATTAATATCTCCATTTATCATTAAGTTAGCGGTTTTAATTAATGCTAGTATTGTATCTAATTCATCAACGAAATTGTCCGCGGCGAATTCATGTAATCTATAAATCGCCAAGATTTCAAAGGAATTATTGGCGATTAAGGATATTTTTAAATGCACACAATCAGCTGTTATCATATTTGTGCTGTCCAACTGGATAGCTGTTATCCTATCAGTCACAAATACAACTACTCCACCTGATCTTTGATTAGAGTTACATTTTACAAACATTGAATAATTAGGTAGGCTGTAGAAATCTACCTCGCTTGTATCAATCCAAATCTCTGTTAAAATTATAATATCTGGCATTTGATCAATGGAATGTAATTCCGAGACAAAAGAATCAAAATTATTAGTAAATACTCGTAGTCAACATTAGCTAGAGAGCTGATACCCGGTTAATTTGTTTTGAATATTGAATAATATTAGTCTATGAGCTAGTTGAATTTCAATCTCCGATGGGGGACGGACCATGAGGAGACGGTTTCAGCTCTCTAGCTAATAATGACTACCAATATTTACCAATACTAAGGCCTGTGAAGGTATTTTCCCTAAGAACTTTTGACAGCCGCCATTTTGTAACGGATGAACCTTTTGAGACGCGGTTTCCGGAAATGAACTCCACTTTAAATCAACCTTTGCTTACATTAAAGATTATGTACCTTCTCCTAATAGTTAGTCTCCTGATGGAGGTCAAAAAATGGCAATGCTTGCAAAAAGTATTTCCATACGTATAAGGTATTGTGAAAGGTTTGAGTTTTCTAATGAATTTGGTTAAAAAGATATTAATCCGTATCCAGACTTTATTTCCATGAAGTCCAAACAAACTATAGCACAGTAGTTTAAAGTTACGTTCCGACGAATAATTAATTCTTTTACCATGCAAATTTCAAGCCATTATTTTAACACATCAGGGGATTGGATGTTTAAAGTAATGAACGCGTCCTAATCCCACACAAGGGCGCGCTAAGCCCTCCATGCAATATTGCTGTTCACACCTGACAACATGAATGGCGCTCTAGTGTTTATACAAACAGCAGGCATGTAGCTTTAGTTCTTACTAGTTATATTTTGTTAATTTTTTACCTAATGAATAAGGCAACATTCATTTTTTATTTATATATGCTGTGTTGTTTACGTAATTTTATTAAATACAGCACTAAGGAAAACTAAAGGTATCCGAAAATATTTACACAATCCTTTTGCTAAGCTTACCGGAATTCATATACTTTTCTCTGTAGTGATAAGAAAACTTACATAACTATAAAAAAACCAGATGAGCTTTTCGTGTAAAACACATTTGTTTTGGTAGCATATGCAGTATAATATGGCTACTTGGTGAGTAATACCACCCTTAATATAAAATAAATATAGAGTGAAAAAATATTCGTAGTACTACCAGTTTTCATATCAAGATAATTATTGAGAAATATGGTTTCAAAACATATATTTTTGCTTTCTCTACTATAAGGAAGGAAATATTTTCATTGTAAACCATCTCTAAATTTTAATTGACTTGAAAATAAATTAGTTCGCTAATCTCCAGCGTATTTAAAACACGTTTTTAATAGTCATTAAAACATAGGTTCTTACGTTGTATTTAAATATATTGTTAATGGTACATGGAGGTATTAATCATGTTAATTTCATTCCCTTTGCATATCCTACAAATACCTCTCTACTTTACCAAATATTATATCCTTTGTCATGGATAGAACTAAACAATCAAATTCCCATCTTACAGCTGTAGCAAGTATTGTGATGAAAGTTCGCGTGTTGAATTAAGCGGCCGACAGAGTGTACTAATTTAAACAAAGTTTATGCCACAACAACTATCGCAGTAACAAAAATGGTACAACAGGTCTATTATGCACGCAAGTCGGGATTGTGTTTGTTGCTGTCCCAATCGCCCCAATTTGTGCGCCACTGTCGCTTGTCACAGTCTCAGTGTCAATGACACATTGCAGCCATTTGTCAGTGGAACTTTAGTGCTCCTCCATTAGTCTCGTGACACAGCCTTCTTTCCCTTTTTCCTTTTTCAAACAATGCCTCATACAGTATAGATCAAAAGCTGATGATTGATCTCTGTATGTATACATTTTAAGCTTTTCAACATCTGAGAAATTGTAATGTTTTAGACAAAAATTACAATTTCTCAAACACAAATAAGCATAAAGCACAGTTTAAAAAGTTTTTACAAATAATAAACAATTTTTTACTAGGTACACATTATAAAATTAAACAGGTTTAGTAAACATGTTGAATTAAATATTTTGTGTTTACATTGGATCTATATTCACATTTAAGTACGAGCTTGGTTCACATAAAGGACCTATTTCTGTTTGCTTTTATACAAAATAGGTACAGCTCCTAGTTACACACCAAATAGTTACAGGCATGCAAACAATACAACGGTGTCACTTTAGATTCTTGGATAAACTGTTCACCCTCTCACATCTCCTCGAGCTCTTCAACCCTCATACTGTCTATCAATAAACATACTAATTTAAGAATAAAAGTGTTGAGTTAATGGCTAGAGGCTAGATGACTTTGAGTATGCTTTATATAAAGGAGTTCATTATAAAAACTATGCTTTTTTGTCAGTGATGTAAATACCAATGGCATTTTGACAATGATTTAGTAATTTGTGCAAAGGGATTGAGGAAACATTTTTCAGTATTTAGAAATATTGTTGTTTTAGTATGTACAAAATAGTTATAGAAATATGTACAAGTTAGTTTAAATGAATCCAAGAACTAAATAGAGACTCATTATATGAATTTAAATTATTACACATGTTTAAATCACTATTTAGATAGTTTAAGAAAGTTAATATCCAATGAAAACCACCTTTCGCCGTCAGATCACGTAAAAATGTGCTGAAAGTAGAAAGAAACACGTACCGTTAAAGAGGTTTCTCATTCTATTCAACGTCTGATGTTTTGTCATTATTTCCCATCATGGACAGGATCAAGCATTGACTACTAATTAGTTTGTTTAAACTGTATTCCCGCCATAAACTGTGAGGAATAAATTAGAAGCAGGTTTGGAAATGGCTGCGCTAAAAAGCATAAGCACGTACATAAGGAAACGCGGTTCTATCATGTATCGATTTATTGTATGGAGGTTGGAAAGTAACAAACAGTTATATAATTGACTCTAAATATTTTAATAAGGGACCTTTTAAAATGCCGATTGCTTAATTCAGTCAAAATTAAAACAGCATGTTTTTGCAAACACAAGTTACCTTTCAAATTACTCTTAACTATTTCCAATGATGACTGAGGAAACATTTCGAATGCAAATAAGATACATTTTAATCCAGTCCTGTTGCCAGTCAGACGTCACAAATACAATGGTGTGAATATTCAAGTTTACAATCTTGCAAAATTCCAATAAAACAATCACCAGCACAAATTAGATATATTTTACGAATTTACAAATTTGACAAGTAAAAATTGCTTTGAAGGAATGAACTTTGTTTGAAATTTACTTTATTGGACGAAACGAAGTGAAGTCCTCATACTCAACTAAAAAATTTCGTATGCTAAACTTTGTTACCATAAGGCTTTTTTACGAAAACGTTAAAAAATCTGAGTCTTGTACCACATATTTATTTTTTTGTGTAGTTCTTTCTAAGGTATATTTCAATAATTTTGGTTAATGTTTTCGATTTAACGTTTTTAACTTAATTTTCAATTTTGACTTTGGTTGTTAGTCATTCATTGTTCATTTGACTATCTCAGTTCTCTCTCAGCCGTCGTCGTGTTGAGTATACAAGTCTGTCATTTTCTCATTTTTTGTTTACAAAAATGTTAAATAAACGGCTAAACGTAAACTGTCAATAATATACTTGGTGACTTCGACTTTTTACTCAAAATTAAGTTTTAAGTCAGTTAATCCTTACATTTTGTACTCTATGAATGAAAATATGTCAAAATCGCATTATAGAATAATCAAACATTTATAAACTTGGCCAACTTGGGTTACATAGAACAGTCTTTTCGCTTATTATCGTCTTCTTTTAATTAATAGTCTCGTCTATTGAAAAATTACCCCATAGTCCTCTTTACAGTAGTTGATTAGTGACGTGATTTATCCAGCAGGTAGGTAGAACACCCAAGTGTACCAAGTCGGGTGGGTAGCACTTCCACTCAACATTTAGGTTAAGTACAATCACTCTACTTAAAGCCTGAAGTTTTCGTAGTAGGCCTAGCCTATGTAGTTTCTTAACTGTTGTTAATCTTCTTGCATTTTTCAGTGTATTGGTCCTAAAATATATGACTAGGCCTAGGCGTGTAAGTTAAACTTAAGTTATGCCTGTATACGCTGAACTAGGCCTAGGCTATGTCCTGGGGGGCGTTTGGCTTTATTTTATTATTTTGTGTGCTACCTATGCCAATGGAATTTTTTTAACCTTTTGAAAGAGAGCGGTCCAAACCATGGTCTTGTTAAGCTACTTGGCCTACCTAACAACATTATCTTGTTTACACTTATTGTTAGATAACTTAGGCAAACTTAGCATCATTAACTTAATTCATAACTGAAAATAATCAACTTGCTTGGAATCAAATAACTTACTCCTGCAGATTTAGAGGTGAGCACTAAAACTAGGTACCTATAGTACTTTGTCTATCTGGACAACATGTAACTTGGACAACACATTACTTAACTTGTTTTCTAGAAGTTTAAGTTAGGCCTTGGCATCATGTTTTCAACTAAGTGGCAAACATAATAATTAATAATAAAACAAGTGGCCAAATTTTAACCGATAAGTAAACCTAAAGCAGCCTCTAAGTTAATTATTAATAGGCCTAAGGTGATTTGCCAAATACCATGACTCATCCAAATACCGTGATTAAGTTATCGTTGTTTTCGCCAATAAAGACGTTCAAAGACGTTTGAACTTCATATAAGAAGTGCGGCACCATACATATAGCAATTGATTGTTTTTAACAGAATTTAAGTTATTCGTAGGCCTATTAATTGTATTTTTGTTATCTTAATCGGCTGGATGTACTACAGTAATACTTACTAACCTAACTTACTTAAATTACAGTACGTAGGCTACTTCAATATTTAGGTAATAATTTTGAAACCCTGCTTAACCGAAACCCGGGTAAACCGAAACTTTTCCCTAAAATAAAAGTAGCCTAATATGTACGGTAATACAAAATGCTTCAGTTACTTTTAAGTTGTTTAGTTTAAAGTATTGGTATTATCTAAATCTAACCCATTGCCTATTTAAAACCTTTCTATAGCAGAAATAAAGCCGGGCTGAAACGGTACGAGTACTTACTTACTTGATACTTGATGATGTCCCACTAGCATCGCTCCTGCGACGTGGTCGTCAAATGCTCGGACTGAGCTAACTATTTGTACTCGGTCAGAGTACATGCATCTGTTTAACTCGGAACGGTGTTAACACGCACAACAACACTCGGATTGAATTTTGTTAACTTCTTGTAAGTACCTACTTCTTATATTGTTAATCTTTTTAAGAACATGTTCTGCGTTAAAACCGGGTATCCCTAATTTCTGAACAATGCAACCCACAGGACTATCCCTTGCGCCTTTGTTCTTATAATTTTCATAATAAACATTCCACAGAACTTCCTCAGCTTTGTACTATTCAACAAAATAAACTGTTACCCTATCAGACAGCCTTTTAACGATTTTCTTGTTTTTCACTTTAACCTCATCCTCTGTGGCCATCTTGAAGCCGAGTGAGACACTCGGAATCCGAGAAAGTAGAGTAGTATCCGACTTCACTCGGCCCGAGTAAATCACATCAGAGCACTGTTGACATGCTACGAGTAGCGTTAACTGAAAAATTGGTTATCCGAAACGGCTCTCCCCCCTTTATTTTGGTTAACTGGGGTTCTTCTGTAACAAGTTTAAGCCTATTCTTAAATCCCCTACAGTAGGCCTAACTTACATTCTTTCACATGTTCATCGTCTCATAAATCGCCGTATTAACCATAACAAATTCTCTTCATGATGAATGTTAAAAAAAGCTTACAGATTTTTCTTACAGCTTACAAGCTTACAGATAACTTAGTCTAACTTAATCTGAAATTACAGTACTTAAGTACTTAAATATTTAGGTAATATTTTGGAATAACAAGTTTAAGCCTATTCTTTAATAACCTACAGTAGGCCTACATTCTTTCAAATGTTAATATCGTCTCATAATTTGCCCTATTAACCATAAACACAACTTCTCTTCTTGATGAAAGTTTTTAAAAAAGCTTACCGGTACCGGTACAGATTTCTCAAATGTGCTCATAGGTAGTGATGTGCTTATCGATACTTTTCGATTCGGATATCGATACAAGGACCGGAAAATATTGATATTTTGTATCATATGGTTGGAGCGTATCGATATGCCCTTATCGATCGTATAACCTGTATCGTATTGAATACTAGCTGTTGTACCCGTGCTTTGCAACGGGAAGAGGACACAAAATAGAAACATTTTAATATTTACATCTGTTGCATATAATAGTTACACATCCACCAACGCTTTTAGAAACAAAATTCAACTTTTATGGCCTTAATAGAAACGTTTAAGTTATGACTTTTAAATCTGGTAAGTAGTGGATACCACCATTTTTGTTTTGATTAATTTTAAATCTTGTGTAGGCCGATATGAGAAAAACTTACCAAATCTTCGAATAAAACTTTCACATACGACTTACCTTCATCGCTCTCTTTATTACATATCTTTTTATTTATAATTGTCATTTTAAATTTCAATTTTGAAGTTGCAAAAATACTAATTATTAAATTTAAATGAACATTTTTTTAAAATTTCACTCTTTTTCATATTAAATCACAAATCCTTCCATCTTCAGTTACTTCACTCACAATAAATCAATAGCAAAACTAAGTCAGCTGTTATAAACTTTAGAAATATTGTTGTGCCTTATCAATACAGTCTTTTGAAATATTACAGAAACTATATCTATACTATAAAAAATTTCAAACAAATAATTTAGCATTAAAGACAGCAGACAAAACTAATATGATTATCAAAACATTGAGGACTAAAAAATGTAGGCAAATACAGTATATGTTTCATTGCATCTCTGATTCTACTCTACAAAAATATTAACAAACAACTTAATATACAAACCAGTTCTTTTAATCAGTTCCACAGTCCATTGCCTTTAAATTTTCACACTTAACATTAAGTAAACATAGTACCGGTAACAGATATTTCATTGATTTTAGAAACAAAAGAACACTGTGTACTGCTAAGTTTTATGATATTTTCCTTGGTTTAATTTAATCAGTGGTGTGGCAAAACACAAATAATAAATTTATCAAATAAAGTAAATGTGAACTGAAAGCTATGTTAAGATAAAATAAGAGTATTTTGTATTACCATTTGATAACTAAATATAGTTACACGTATACAACAGATTTTAGAACACAAAAATCAATGACGTACAATTTAGTTATTGATGATATCCTTTAGTTTAATTTAAGCATAGGTTTAGCAAAACACAATAAATAAATTTACCTAAATATACATATAAAAAACAATGTGATGTGCAAATTATAGTTAATCTAACACATGTTAAGCAGTTAGAATTTATTTAAAGTAGCCTCCAAATTCATACAAAACATTGTAATTTTCATACTGTTTCCATGAAAACATATCAATAACATTATTTTCATAACGTAGACGCTTTAAAAATCCAAAGCAGAGCTGGAGTTGATACAGCAACGGTTATAGAATCTTTTTTTTTCTATAATAATTGACAGTTTAAAAAAATAATCCATGATAAAACGTTAGATTAAAATAAACCTACCTCATAGTTATGGAAAATATTATATTTAATTTCTTTGTATCAGCTGTTTGAAATTGTGAAATATGCAACTAAGCAGTTCTTCTTGTTTACGTTGAAATGGCAAAGCAAATGTAAACAAACATTATAAGTGTTCTAATCGCAGCCATGGAGACCAATCAATATTTACTTTTAAAATCCTCACCTCAGAACTTTTAAAGCCAAAGGGGCAAAGCCTACGGTCAATATCGAAATGTGAATAGTCCTATAATGGTTCTTGGTATGGTAGCTATATTTTTGTAAAATTTAAGCCCAGTTGGTTCAGTAGTTTTTGCACCTATTAGTAACACACATACAGACAGACACCATTAGATTTTTATATAATAGTATAGAAGTATAGATATAGATTGTATTGTTTATTTATTATTATAAATCTAATTTTTTAGGTAAGTAACCTTTCCTTCCATTTCCACCCCTGAATTGTAGTAGTTGAAATTTGATATTTTGCTCTACAATTCTCAGAAATACTGAAAACATGTATTTTCTGCAAGTTTTGCGAATTACCTCAAAAATAGGGAAATCATTAATGTAAGTGGCACGCTCATTATCCATGTTAGGGTATAATAAATTAAGTAGGCCTCACCACAACCATTATATAAGAATTTTTTTATACCTAATTATACATGTGCAAAAACAAGGAAAACAATAACAAAATCTGTTTTTGAATTTTGAGGGTTTAATGGAATTTAGAGGTTATGTAGGAGTTTGATACTAATAAAAGTCACAGGAAATGGCTTTTCTGAGGTATCACTAACCCTCTTTACAAGCTTGCAAGTACTGTAACATAGTATCTGTCTCTGCATCTAACTTATTTAAGACATTAAAATTTTGTCAAGAAATTATAAATAACATACGATATTTCATCTGGTACGGGTAAAAATTCATGCACAAAGATACAATACGATATAGGTATTGTGGTATTGATACATTCCATTCTAATACGTATTGCTACGCAGTATCAACACATTGACCAGTATCGCACATCATTACTCATAGGTAGGCTAAGAAAATGCTGTGTACATAGACTTTCTGGTAAGGCACTATCAATTATTAATAAGTTTTTTTTAGTATAACCTGTTGTATAAATAAGGATGCATTTCATGACATTCAAGCGTCACTACATAGAATAATACAAGTCAGTGTCACAACCTCCAATAGTCTATGAAATATTTTACTATATTGCATGACGTTCACATCTCATCATGTCCAAAAGTACAGTAACTGCAATAAACACACTGTAGTCTTTCTACAAGCTCTAGATGTCATGAGATTGGTCGTCGTGAAACAGCGCACTTAACACTCCAAAATGTTGCAGTTACACCTTTTCTTAAGCCGCTGCCAGTTTCACGGCGTCCAATAGCTCAGCGCTGTCCCATGACGTCCAGAGCGCCTGCACACTGTGACTTTTTTACTGACTATAGTGCAAACTAAGGCCAGGCGCACACGGCTGATTTTTTGATTGGACGATTAAAGAATCAGCCAAGAATATATCGCCCTCGATTTATGTCTAGGCGCACGGTTGGCGATTTTTTAGTTGAGAAATGGATGTTTTCAAGTGCGTGGCTATTCTTAAAAAGTGAACTTTGTAGAATTAACCTGTGTTTGTGCTCTACTAATTAGGTACATCTGTGGCATTTTTTCTATTTCATTAATAAATAGATTATAGTATCGAACTCTGCCACTGCCATGGTAAACAGCAAGAAAAACTACGACAGCAAAACTCACGCCCTGAGACTTTCACTGACTCCTGAGAAGAACAACGAGCGACTGGCTGATTTTTTAGTCGTCCGTGTGCGTAGACTGATAATAACCTGTACGTTACAAGTTGCCGGGCGACAATCGGCTTGCCTAAGAATCTGCACAAAATCCAGATTTTAAAGTTTTTGATCACCTGTGTGCGCGCTTCCATTCGAATACATGATGCGTATATCAGCCGATGAAATAATCGCCTCAAAATAATCCCTTGTGTGCGCCTAGCCCAACCTAACCTCACCTAACTCCGTAAGCAAGAGCTCTAGACGTCATGAGACAGCTCTGAGTTATTGATTGTCGTGCAACTGGCAGTAGTTTTGGACATTTTAGTTCGGACAGGAGGGTGGTAACTACAATCGAATAAGAATCAATTTAAACCAAATATTAGGTAATGAGTACATAACAGATTAGTGTTGGCAGCACCTACTTACCCTACCATGGTTGATATAAATATCCCCGCCACTGCAAACCTGCACACTAAGCCAATTTCCATTTACCTGGTTGAACTTCTTCTAAAATATTCCCTAAACATTTTTGGATTAATTTTCTATTTTTAAATAACACTAGAGAACCCATGCTGCTTTGCAGCGTTGTAATAATTATCATATCCGAGAAATAATCAAATTCATGTTGATAGGTAGCTTAGAATGAAATAAACAAAATTTCAAAATTTTATTAAAATATATCCATGAACAAGCAAACTACAACATTTTATTTATTCTCCATAAAAATATCATGGGAATTTTAAATTTAAAATTTTTTGAATTATCTCCGTAACTGTTTGGCAAAAACCACGCTTCAATATGCAAAGTTATTTATTTTTTAATAATCTACGATACTAAATGATTTGAAAAGATATTGTGAAATTTTATATTTTCAGAGTAAAAAATGGGAAAAATCTATTTTTACCCCATAAACACCTGTTCCCTTAGTCCGATCATGCTGGTTTGCGAACTCTTTGAATAAACGCGTAGGTTTACACGTTTGTACCGAATTTAATTAAAATTGGATTTTTTTTTTTTTTAGTTAACATGCTAACGGACATATACACAAAGACCTATAGGCCTATATATATATATTAAATTTATATTATGAATTTGAACAAAGGGTGTTTTTGGCCTCTGGGTACCTCAAAACGAAAAAGCAAATAGGTCCTGGGTCTAGGTCTTATCATGAGACTTACAGTAATAGTTTATTCCCTTCGACTGCTGACCAGTAGTGGCAGCGAGTAGGGATCGCTTGAGAATTTAGCAGCCGATTTTTTTAGCGGGGTGGCAAAAACCTCTACCACTGTGCATAAAAGGGCCTAACCTTTTATCATAGAAAAAATTTTCCCCATTTCCCTCTAAAAAAAATTTTAAGAGCTTTTAAAAGGATCTTGTACTGAAGTGTTTGTGTTGCCTACGGTTGGCTTTTCTAAAAGTTGTAAATTTAAAATTCCCATGATATTTTTATGGAGAATAAGGGAAGAAATTTTGCTATTGTTTGCTTTGGCTGAATACAACAATCGCAAAAATAGGGAGTGGGTATATGACATAAACAAAAGGCGATTTGAGCATGGCGAATACCATACATTGATGCCTGAACTTATAAAAGACAAGAAACACCAATGCCAGGCTCGTCCAACCGGCACCGCTAGGCGGTGAAATGTAACATGCTGAATCTCAGCGGAGTGGTGGTACAGGCAGTATACCGCTACTGCTCCATTGTGTTCGCTTGCATTTACTTCCAATAAATCACCGTGCAAATATCGCACCGCTACCGCTCCGGTGTGTGTAGGCTACACTTTAAAAGTGAAAATTAATCTGGCTTTAAATGGAAATTCGCTTGGTCTGCAGATTTGCTGAGTGGGGGTAAGTTTTTGTTATATCCAAATTCATTTATACTTATCAAAACTTTTTTAAAGAGCGTAAAAAACAAAAAAAATGTTTAGTGTATGAAAGTGTACAGATGAAATTACCAATATGGGCCTCTTTTCCCCAATAGTTCTAATGTACTTAAAGTTAATCCTTCACTATTGATAAGATTTGGAGTAATACATTAGACACTCCATTAAGTTGAGGTTTAACATTGATAATACACAATATAGAGCGGACACACAATGCAAGAGTCTGAGGGTTTTTTCACTTGTGTCCAGCCGCTGACATCAAGTTTCCTGTGGTCGCGCCCCATAATACCATTGGGTCTATTTCATCAGTTTGTGTTGGGACACCGTAGAACCAATAGCAATACTATATTAGCCTGAAGTAATGTTTAAAACATTTGTAGGCTAGAACTTATTTTCCTAGGGTGCTAGGTTTGAACTCGGGATTGATTTTCACATTACTTCAGGCTATACCAGGGGTTGCGACATTATCACTTGGATAAAATAAAAAAAAAATTTGGTGATTTGACAGGATTCGAAGAACAGGGGATCGAAACAAATTCAAAGCAATCACTGTTAATGATATTCCTCTTTTGATATGATTGGTTGTAACAGAGGAAACATATTATACAATATTATGAGTTTCTCAAATTATCTTAATCAGACTATGATAATGGGCTTTCACATGGGGTTGCACTGGGTAAATGTAAGTTTATGTCATTTTTATGCATTGAAAACCTAAAAATGACATTGGTTTAGTGGATCTGTTTGAAAGGAGCTTAAAATATGAACAAAGTACAGTAGAACCCCTGCTAACCGAATTCGGTTTAACCAAAATCTGGGACAACTGAAATGGTTCCATTAAATAGTACAGGGCTGTAAAATGCTTTAATAACTTCAGTTGTTTAGCTTAAAGTGTTTTCTAACCCATTGTAACATTGTTTTAGCTTAAATAAAACACTAGATTATATATAATTGACTCTATATAGGCAATGGTTATATAGGTAGTCATTGTCTTAAAATCATTTTTTCTACACACTGGGAACACATTGGTTATTTTTAGTATATGATGGGTTAACCGAAAAATTAGTTATCCAAAACAGCTGTCCCCTTTTATTTCGGTTAACCGGGGTTCTACTGTAGTATATCACATATTTTATTCCTTGATAAAGGATTACGTATGTATCGGTAAAAATAGTATCCCATGATATTTAAAGTGACCACTTTTGTTATAATTGGAGGTAAGAGAGTGAACACATATCCATAATATGATGAGTGTAACAAGTCTTTCTGTTCAGACTATGAAAAAGACTTTTACAGAGGGTTGTATGGCGTAAAATATGATGTTTTACCATTTTATACTCTGAAAACTTCAAAATTCCATAGGTAAAATAGCTTAAACCAAACTAAGTAGCATATAGTATCTAAAGTATCTTGTATTCCCTTTCATGGAGGGCTGTGGTGCAAATATGAGTGTTTTTGGATTTTTTACTCTGAAAACCTCCCAATTCCACATAATAACAGAAACTTTTTAAAATACTGTAGCTAAAAAACAAACAAAACAAATACTTATTGACATAATTTATTTTGTGATAAAGGGTTAGAGAGAATATTGCCAATACAGATTCCCATGAGAATGTACCATAGTTTTGAGTCCTTGTCACTAAGGATAAAGAGGAGTTGACATGGAATCTTGATAACGCTATTATTGTAATTTGGTTTAATACTATACAATAAACACTACCTCAGTCAGTTGAGTTTTACTAACTGTCTTGATTAGATCATGTGAACTGGTTTTCATGTGGTTTTGTGGGGTGAATATGTATTTGTTGCATATTTATCATGAAAACATCCAACAAAGTTCAGATATTTTCTGTTCTACACATTCTATAAAGACACCAAGAGAGTTATCAAGACCCATTTTCTTTAGTTTGCTGATTATATAAAACTGTTTGTGAAAGGTTGCTTCCCTTCATGATTTTGAGTCTCAGCTCAGCTAAGACTTGACCAAAGATAATGGTGAGTCCCACCAAGAATAAGATGAAAATGTTAGCATCAAAAAAGTTCTCTGGATATTGAATATTTACTACATTCTTATTATGACTCGTCATATGAGTTTGGGCCTGACATTAACCAAATCCGCACCAAGACCTCTGGCATTCTCAAAATGATCTGCTCTGCAAGACACTGAGCATCCATGCTGATCCGATCCATGCCTGCTAGATCCAGTATAATTTCTATGTGTGGCAACAACTAGGGTATAATGTGTATTCTGGTTACCCTTAAGTGCACCTTATATTCACTGTGACACTATCTTCGTTTCGTCCCAATACGGGAAGAATGAGCGTACGCCTAGTTATTATTAACATCTAGCTCAAGAGAAGACGATTTTCAAGAAACTTATCCACCGAAAACCGGAAATGCTCTGCATGTCAGTGCTGCCATGTGGCATTTCTAGAGATAAATATTTTCCTCCTACGAGCATGTAGGAGGAATTTGCATCAAACATCAATCAATAAAATTCTAATTAACTAAAAAAGAATGTAGGGTTATTTTTTGCTTGGGGTGAAAACATGTTTTTAAGACCATATTGAATCAATTTTATTGCCATTCTATTAAAAATATACTTTGGATTATTGAACTAAAATGCACTTTATGGATCCACCTTGCCACAAATTTAGTACTGAGCAAACTTTGGATATGTGTTTTGTAAACCTTTTTGAATTGATTATACAGTGATTAAACAGTAATTTGGGTCATTAAACAATCTCAATGTTAATAAATTAACCAAGGCTGCATACATTCGACCTATTCCTGTTTTTGGTACAATGACTATGTATGTGTTGTGTACTCTGTGTGACATGTCAACGGAGATGACATTGAGTTTTTGAAGACCGGATGATGGGATTTTAGTCCTAAAATGCATACATCGTCATTATACTAAAACCAGGTATGGCTTGGACTGAAGGTATGTTATCTTGAACACTTTATAATCCAGCAATTCCGAAAGATCGTATTGTAAAAAAATTTTTTTATATTGTCTTTGAGATATATTTAATACTTAACCATATAACAACTCATGAGAAACAAAAATAAAAAGTTATTCACTTTATTACTATCACCGTAATATTTTACAACAGTGCAGTTCAAACGAATTGCCAAAACACTTTTTTCACCTATCGTATATTTATGAAGATAACAATATTTCGGGCTTATGAGATAAGATCCCAGAGGAGACAGGTGTAAGCTACTTACCCAAAGTAAAGAAAGATCAGCCAAATGCGATATGTATCAGGATGTTTATTTGAAATGGTTTACTTTTAGTTTTTTAGTTTCATTAAGTTATTTTAGAAAATGCACAAAATTTAAGTAATACCAAACGAAGTGTTAGCTAGAAATTTCAATCGTAATTAAATATTATAGTCAAATATTGTTGAAATCACCAATCAACTTATTTTCATAATACGATATGTAAAACATTTTAATTATTTGAATTATCTACGAATAAAATATATTTAATCAAAGACATTTTTTCCTCAAAAGCAAAGATTGAAATGTATTTATAGACCAACCAGTCCATGACAAATACAAATTAAAACAGCAATGATAAATGTAACCAAATTTAACTGGGCTTTGTAGTTTCTAAGATTATTTTCAGCCTTGAATTTCTCATTAAACATGTTTCTCGACATATACTGAGTATGTATACACGATCGATGCTTTCTGTTCTTAAATTGTCATCGCCCATCTCCATTTGATTATAAACCATTATTTTGGTATACACGAAAAGCTAAACATAATTTGAAATTATGGAACTATTAGGTATTTTAAATAAAAACGATAAATGGTGGTTTTGAACAAAGATATACGTTTTAAAACCAAAACACATTCAAAACATTAAGAAGACTCATAACTGAATGATCAGGTAATTCAAAATTGAAAAACAAAACCCATAAAAGTATTTATTCAACGGATGAACAAACAGTTTAAGACTATTAAGTGTTACTCTAAACTCAACTTTTGTTCTTGCCCATAAATAATACTACCAGTTCACACTTGGTTGATGGGGTAAAAACTAATGTAAAAAATCTTAATTAGGTAAAACCTTAATTTTTAATGTTGATTTTAAGACTAACAAGGTCACATGAAAAAATTACAAATAAAACATTTAACTGGAAGAGAGGGGAATGACTATAGCAACTGTTAGATTTATCACAATTAATTATCAATCAACTTTATCATCCCAAGTAGTGTAATCAGAATTATTTTAAAGAAATCGGTAAATTCAAACAAAGAAATATTTGCTGGTATGAAATTCGCTGTTCAAATTGAAGAACTATTATTTTGTAATCATAATGTATGCCAAAACATTTATACTGTCGAATAAAACAATTAATACATATACTTTATTTATATCACGTTTGGTAAATAAATCAACAGCAGTAATAAAAAATACTAAACAGCAAAATACAGCTGTGAATAATCATGCAATAATACACGTAGTCACAGAAATATCAGCCTAAAATACAACTGAATAGGTCAGTTAACATTTAACACTTAACATTTTAAGTAGATAATAATAGGCTACACAGTAAGTAAGCAAGTGATAAGAGACTATAACAGACTCACCAACACTACGCGATAGAGATATACAGTAGTACTAATTTGATACTATAGTACTAACATTAGTACATCGACCGAGATGAACTCTACACGTAGTAACATGGAAATGCCGTTCAACGACAACAATCAATCAACTAAGAAACATCGCATATTGTGATGATTATTTGCTTAACAGCTGTAAATGGGTTTTGGTTGGTGTACCAGCCAATATTTAAATTCGCTACATAATACCATGAACAAGTTATAGTTGCATTGTACGAGTATCAATGAATATAATATTAAAATCAGTAAATAGGACGAGGAAAATATATTTCTGTTACCATTAAATAATGGAAATAATCTACAGGCTTAAGAAGAATTATTTAATTAATATTCACTATGTCCAATATACTATTTCACTACGGGGAATTGTACTTATTTGTTAATCTACTTGGTTATTGTGTTTTCGCCGCCTCGTAAGAGAACACAATGTAATGAATGTACCTATGATATATTTTGTTTTTATAAATGAGTAGTTTTGTGCAGACGTTCGTGCAATATGTGTATACAGTAAGTAGTTCATTCTGATTATTAAGTGCTTTGTGCTATATATCAGATGTTTTCTCAACAAATCTATGAACAATCATTCTCGTATAATAAGATAACATTTTATTTTGCAATCATACAGTATTTTAAACTATTTTACATCTTTAAACAAATGAATATATGTACTAGGTTGATTAAAGGAAGTTAGTGATATATAGTCTGGATGTTTAAAGTAAGGTTCTGAGAAAACTACTTTTAAATCAACGAATTTGATTCATTTCACCAATTTACTCTTGCAAATAATTGCTTACATTTTAAGCTATTTGGTTTAACGTTTCTTTAAATACGTGGACTATGACATCTCGATATTTTATTATACAGGGTGATTTGTACTCAGTGTGACAATATTTTTTTGGTGTAAGTACAAAGTAAATGAAGTGTGATGATGCATATCAAATGTTCCAAGTCTAAAAATTAGCTTCCCAAAAAATTATTTTATGTTTTTCAAAAATAACCATGTTTTTAAACTTAATACAGCGATTTCTCAATTACCTGTATATGGATTTGAGTAGATAATGTCATTTTCGTGTTCTACATTAAATTTTGAACAAGAATAATAGAAAATGACGGAGGATTAGTTGTAAAAACTCCATTGTAAATAGATTCAAAGATAAAAATTAAGATGTTTGATAAAAATTTTAAAAACAATGGTCTATTGCATTTTTCACACCCTGTATACAAGAAAGTGTCGGAATATGTTAAAAACTGTGCCATTTTATAAGCTTTCCAACGATATGCTACACTATTGAGGTTTATGTCTGCTTATGTACGCTTTAATGGTTTGAAGACTACAAAGCATGGTGTCTTTAACATTAAAAAACATAGAAAATCGGCATGTAGCAAAAGTTGTATTTTTGATTCAGCTTGAACAGTAAAAACAGTAAAAAAGTTCCCTGTTTTCTGGCATTCAAACCACTAAAACAAACAAAAAATATCTAAACCTCAATAGTGTAGCATATGGTAGGAAAGCTTATAAAATGGCGCAGTTTTTAACATAGGGTATTCCGACACTTTCTTGTATACAGGGTGTGAAAAATGCAATAGACCATTGTTTTTAAAATTTTTATCAAATATCTTAATTTTTATCTTTGAATCTATTTACAATGGAGTTTTTACAACTGAACCTCCGTCATTTTCCATTATTCTTGTTCAAAATTTAATGTAGAACACGAAAATGACATTATCTACTCAAATCCATATACAGGTAATTGAGAAATCGCTGTATTAAGTTTAAAAGTATGGTTATTTTTGAAAAACATAAAATAATTTTTTGGGACGCTAATTTTGAGACTTGGAACATTTGATATGCATCATCACACTTCATTTACTTTGTACTTACATCAAAAAAATTTTGTCACACTGAGTACAAATCACCCTGTATTATATTAAGTAGGTTAACTAAACTATTGATATCATTTGATAAATAATTTGGTTTGTTATACACAAAGAATCTAACACTCGCGTTAATTTGGTGACATACTGATGTTGCATCTAAGCAGAGCAGCTATAAGGTGGAAACTATTCCTTTACAGTTTTATTGTTTACACGTCTATGCTAAACGCTCTTTAAACATATCTTTGTTCATATCATATTGGTCAAGTTTCAGCTGAAGCCAACCAACGGTAGGAAGCATGATTCTCTAGGCATTTTAGTTCCACCTGGATACAAAGAAATGTATATTACAATTTATTTCATACTCATAATTGTTTTGGAAATAATGTGTTCAAAACCGACGAAGAAAGTTTTGAAAATTGATATGGCGTGAAGATTTTTCAATCATATTTTTGAAAACTCTAAAATATACGTGTAGATCTTTAATAAAAGAGGTAATAGTTTCAAAGTTCATCGTTTTAGGATAATTGATATTTAGCTATGAAAAATACTGGGACACCTTCATCGTTTCTTTTACAGGTACGTTTGGTTGAAATTGGTATATAGTTTCTTTTTTATTGTAGTTAATATTAATAGGCTGTTATCATTGCATTATTTACATTTATTATTATTATTGTTTTAATGGTAAATAGGTTTCATTTTGGTCAAAAATAACCAGTATTCACAATATTATGTTTACATTTAATTTAAGTAGTTTATAATCAAGTTAGTATAATCAAGGTAGTTTAGGAATCAAGAGTCTATATTCCATTGATACATAAATACAGAAACAGGAATAGTCAATGTTTTTACTAATTTCTAATACCTATTTAATTAAAATATACTAAAACTGTGTTCTCACTAGGTTAAAGCGTTTTCTTAACTGTAGTTTTAAAGTGCTTGAATGGAACTATTTTTGCATTGTGAGGGAGACTATTAAAATATTTACTAATACAGTTTCTTTAAAAGATTTAACTGTTTTTGCCAACCTGTGTTGTGGGTGAAATCACGCTTCTGCTTGACTCTAGTGTTATGTGAATGGAAGTGTTCCCTGGTTGTGAAATATGAAAGATGTAGTTTTGTGTGATTCAAGATTCAAGATTTATTTCGGTCATTAAGTATATGGTATATATGTGGATAAGTACTTGGTAAAGATAAAGGTTTGTTATTGTCATAATACAGGGTGATTCTAAAATATTGTTACACTTTTGAAAGTATATAAATGAAAAACTTTACAACCTATCATCACAGGATGAGAATCAATTGGAAGAGGAGATTCTAAAGTTTAGTCGGACACTTTTTTGGTAAACGTGGTTGCAAATTAGCCTCTACGGACATTTTAGATTTTAGCTGAATTGGATTGAATTGAATTAAATTGAATTGGATTGAATTGGATTGCATTGAATTGAATTGAATTGAATTGGATAAAATGAAATGAAATGAAATTAAATTGATTAAAACGAGTAAATGGTTGGGACAATGAGTCGTTGCATCACAATCAGTGGCAATGAGAGGTTATAAACGAAAACATAGCCTCTATTAGACGTTATGAGTAATTGTTAGTATTAAAATACGGTAGTAGGTAAAGTAGTGTATGCAGCTAGAGTAATTAGCCATTAACGTTACTCGTAGTTGATATCAGCTGATTCAACTGCTACTTGTACAACTACTTAATGTTATTGCTTAGAATTTACACAGTTAGAGTTAGATTACATGTTCAGTTAAAAGTTCGCCGATACGCGTGGTGTTATAGCAAGAAGCAAGCTGTCTCATCAGTTCCATCGTTTATGTGAACATCAGTTTTACATATGACGTCACATCATACCATTACTCAGCCCTGATGTCATAAAACGGCTGTTTCTTCCTTCAATGTCTGACGCTGACTTTCAGATAGAAAACTGTGAAAAATGATAGTGCAAGGCATATTTTCTCAGCTATGCTTTGAAACGTAATGAATTGTTTTACTTATTACGTTATTATATCATGTTTATGAAGAGATCCTTTTGTATTCAAACGTCAATTGGCAAATATTATCTAGTAAACATACTACCTTAGGTTTATTTAAAAGTTGTCAATATTTCAAAATACTTTGAAAAATGTACAATGTACAGTAAAACAATCACATTTTATCATTAGACTCGTAAGAAAAACATCCTTTCAAAGTGTTTAGCCACTTATTATGCTCTACCTCCTTAACCGTCATCTTTGTTGTGAATGAGAACCCGTGGATGTTCGGGATTTAAATACCTGAAAAATAATTTACTCCAGTTAATGGTTTTAAAGGGGTGTAGCCCCCAACAATGGATTGAGTGTTGACATTTTCGTAAGTAAATTTCAGAATCAAAGCGTTAATAGTAGGATTTTAAGATCAACGTCATGACAACGAGACGTTAATGCATTATAAACTTTGCAGACTCAATACAATTATCATTGATGATAAAATCTCGTTTTAACTTTCAAGTCGTCAAAAGAAAAAATTATCAATAGTAACATAATTTCGATAAAGTATTCATACATTTTAACAGTGAATACACGTCATGTTAATCACCAGCAATTTGTTTTTAAAATCCTGTAAGATGATCAACTCAAATTATAATATCTCCGCCTCCGCCACAGCAAACTTGCAGATTAAGCGAATTTCAATTTGTCTGTTTGTATTTTTACTAAAACATTATCATTAGCAAGACATTTATTCACAATTTAAATATCATTAGACTTAACGAGTTCTTAGATTTGCTGCTACGGGAAAGGTAAAGTGTTTTTGTCCACATGTAATGTTTGTCCCTATAGATGTTTGTGGCCTATAGGATGAAACAAATGCATTTTCCAAATTCGATCAACACATATCCATAAACAAGCAAACCATAACAGTTTTCCTTTTCTCCATAAGAATAGAATACCATAGGAATCGTAAAACTTCGTTTTTGTTTTGGCAATTTTCTCAGTAAAGGTTTAATTTTACAACGACCCTTCAGTATACAAAATAATTTGCTTTTAAATCTCTACTCGCTGGTTGGATTAAAAATTTGGTATTTTCATGCTTTAGGCTTTCACCTAAAGGTGAAAATTAGAAAAGACAAATTTATAAAATTTCTAACTACCATAATACCCCATTCACATAATCCGATCTTGCTGGTTCGCGAACTCATTTAAGTTTATTTAATGCCCTAAGTTATTATTATTAAGTTATTAGGTGCCCTTCACCTTGAAGCAAAATTTCATCAAAATCAGAAAAATTACTTGAGTCATCACATTTACGGACACATATCTCTTTCTATGTAGCTATACATACATCCCGCCATCTAAATAGCTGCCATCAGAATTTAGGCTATATACACATATAAACATTTGAAGGAATAGTGTTTTTAGCTTCAGGTGAAATCAAACTGAAAAAGTAAATCAGTCCCGGGCCCAGGTCTTACCATGCCACCTACGCTAAAACCTCCTATATAGACTGATGGAATGCTCAGGTTAAATATCACCTAGTATTTATTGTATCTGATAATATTATATAGTTATTTCTGGTGTAGGTAAGCCATAATCCAAAAATACAAGAGTTTAAAAGTTTCTTACACCAAGTTGTGTCATAGAGGTTGACAGTTCTTGGAAAGCTTTGCCGTATTAACTGTCGTGGTTGACTGTTTTGTGGCAGTTTATCATTGTAGTTCCGAGTATATTTCTATTTGTATTAACCTGTCGAGTGAATTCTCACGCGTCATGCCAATGTAAAAGGTAGATTTCAACTAATAAAATCAATAATGCGACATTTTCTTTGGAAATTATAGTTTTAATAAAGGGGGACTCAAACTGCTATATTACAAAAAATTGCCTGAATTAAAGACTAACTTAGTCAATCTTTGGAGTTTTTTAAACCACGGTATACTGTAAATCCTTGTTATATGAGTTGAGACAAATTTACATTGTGTCATTCGGCCTTATGGAATAGAAAATAGCAAATATAAAGTGATCGAGGGACATATTTCAATTATTTAAAAGGATCCCTTACGGTTGGTATAACTTAACATGCTTAAATAGAGTCTATTCATTAATCATAGAGTATGTATTTTGGATTTTAATACATAAGTTCGAGTTAAATCTTAACGAATCCTTTTCTACCATAATATCACGTACACGTGCTAAACTAATAGAGAAATGTTCAAGGAGTCCCTCTACGAAATCTGATGTTTTTGACAATAACGTCATTTGTGATGGGTGTTCATCAAATCTAGTTCATATTGGGACGCTGCTATAGTTAGTGTTATGCATTAAACACATAGCCAGAATATATATGAAAAACTATCTAATTGAAGGCAGGTACCTTACAAATTTGAGGTATCTCTCTAGTTTTAAGGCAGGTATACTAACACTATTTTACCTGTGTGTCCTTTACCCCCCCCCCCCCCATATTATTCCTCTGCCCAGTCACGTCCCGCTGATGTTGCAGACCTCAATCATCCAACTGATACTTGAATTGACAATTTTATTTTACCAGATCGAACTTGCGCCACAATAAATTAAAACTCTGACCACATGTAAAACTTATTTATTTCGTTAACGATTGCTGCATTTCAGTTTTCTGATGCATTTCACTTCAAAACTACGCTTTCTTGGCTGATTGTTTATGATTTATCAGCAAGTGATTCAAAAGACGAGTTCTGTATCTTAAAGCTAAAAAGTAATTGAGTTAGGTTGCATATTTATATATTTTGTACTAATATAGTTAATTTGTTTAACAGTCACGTTTTTCATTGAGTTCAATGAGTTAGTATTGCAGTTATTCAGCGTTCTACATATTTTAGATTTAGTTTATTTTTAAATTTGAGTAAATCAGTGAAGAAATTTGACAACTCAGACTTCGCTTGATGGTGACCGATGGGACAAAAACTAGCTTCAGGTTTAGTTACAGTAATCGTTCATTAACTAAATAGGTTTTCAATTTATTATCTGGTCTATTCACAACCGGGCTTTCTTAAACCACCACCTTATTGAATATCTAGTGCCTAAGTGAAACGGTTATGTCAAGTTAAATGTTGAATAATTGCCAAGTGTGACAAGTACATCGTTCGTGTGGATTAATATTAAATAAATTTTTACTTACAAAGCCGGACCTCAAAATGATTAAATTGTATCAGTTAAAACTATTTCAATGTTTATAATGATACAAAAATTTGTAAGACTAATGGGATCTCTGCTATTTCACACCAAAATAAAATTGAACTTTCTTCTTGTATGATAAATGAATCCATTCAGTTAGTAATATAATCAATATAAGGGACATTCTAAACAGAATGAATATCAAGCAATATGAACAGAATGTGTATATTAAAGTAAACTAATAACAAGATGTTTTCTGGAACTTCTACCCACATACGAGTATTAGGCATTTGTTCCTAGAAACATGCTAAGAAGTGGCATTTCGTACGTGACAATTGGCGCTTTGACATAGCAGATATTACATAACTTCATTTCCAAGCTAATTGCATGTAATTTACATGTACATTAACATTTTGTGGGATCACGATTATTATCTATTTTAAAATTTCTTCCAGTGTTTCTATCATGGTGTCAGTGGTATTTCAAATGAGAAGAATAATTAAAGCCTTAAGAGAAAGTTGTCCGATCCTTTTGACATATTGTATCCATCTATATTGTACTTGAATCTCCTTATGCATTATACTGATTATTGTTTTGTTTATGGATAAAAATACATCAACATTAGTTATAACTTGTTAAGAGGCATGATTTGTTATTTTAATTTTTCTTAGAACAGAACCATGTTTATGTTTGTACTTCCCTTAGCTTCATTAATATTCTGGGATAATAGCAGGACTAACTCATTGGCACTAGGTTAAATAAATTTCCATATATTAGACTCTTGCAAAGTCAATAGGGCCTATGTGATTTGAAATGTTATTGAAAATGTTGTTGGACAGAATTCTAAAAAATACAACTCACTGTTAACTAGCTGCGAATTAAAATGGCGCCTACTTAATTTAAACCGTGTTAAGATAACACCCGCGCTTGTTAATAAACCCTCCAAAAACACATAGTTTTTTGTTCGATATCATTATTGTACTTAAGATTAATTAAGCCAATAGATTATAACATTAAGGTTAAGGTACATAAGTTTATTATCTGTAAGACTTTATGATACTGTTACTGTACTGAGTATAGGAAAAAGATCCAAAGGGGCGAATGACGATGAAACGAGAATCATGACTACTACGCTACCTAACCAGTTCCATATCATATTGTTTTGATTAAATTGTATTTCCATTTCAAAAGAGTACTAGGCATAAAATGTAATGAAACTTGAAAAGATGATAGCAGGCCGTAAAACCACATTTTCAAATATCATACTGTCAAGTAAACAAGCTGACATAGCCATCAAATTAGTCATTTTAATTCGCAATGCTTATCTAAAATGTTTTAAAAGAACAAAGCTTTCATCAATACTCTGTGATACGTCGTGTTTTACTGATCTTGTTTTTACCCTTGTAAGTAGCTTAGGCCTCC
This sequence comes from Macrosteles quadrilineatus, assembly GCF_028750875.1. Taxonomy (NCBI): domain Eukaryota; kingdom Metazoa; phylum Arthropoda; class Insecta; order Hemiptera; family Cicadellidae; genus Macrosteles; species Macrosteles quadrilineatus. Next base: position 47,161,928 of record NW_026542597.1, read on the forward strand.
CTAGGGATCTTGTATCTTATCTTGGAGTCTTCTTAATCCTAGTTTAAGGCCTGTGTTTTAAATATTGCTTTTAAGTATATTTTGTTTTTCGCTATTTTGATGTCATATTTTGTGACCAACATAGGCAGATAAGAAGGTTGTTGATCTTAACTTTCATTTTATGTACTATTTTGCAAACAAAATGTTGACTAAATCGTCATTCTTTGATAATTTCTAACCTTATACAAACAATTTAACAGATGGTCACGATAATAAGACATTTTCAATTCTAATATAGAAATTAACACAGCAGGAGGTTTGGTATAGGATGTTTATAGTAATGAACAACGCTCTAGGGTGCGTTGAGCCCTCCAAACAATATTAGACTACCGGCCATACTGATAAGCCATTCATGGCTCAATTGTGTTTATTACGCATGCATACAGATTTAGTGATGGTCGGTTTTATACAGGGTGTCCCGGAACTCTCTACCAATATTTTAGGGCATTGCTCCTGGGTAAGAAACATACCTAAATATCATATTTAAATTGTCCGGAAAACCTTAGTTACTCACACAGCCACCATTTTGTTTTTTTCAGTTATTGATTTTTTTCTAAAGAATGGTTTAACATACGAAATGGAAACTTTGCACAAACATTAATGACAACTAGAAAAAGCTTCAAAAATATTATGAAGATTTTTTAAATTCATAAAACAAAATGGCGGCCATTTAAAATTTTGTTTCTTAATTAACTCAAAAACCATCGATTTTATAAAAATTGTAAATGGCCGCCATTTTGTTTTGTGAATTTGAAAAATCGTCAAAATTTGTTTGTAGCTTTGTCTAGTTGTCATAAATGTTTATGCAAAGTTTCCATTACGTATGTGTAACCATTATTTAGAAAAAAAATAATAACTGAAAAAAACAAAATGGTGGTTGTGTGAGTAACTAAGGACTTCCGAACAAATTAATTATGATATTTAGGTATGTTTCTTACCCCAGGAGCAATGCCCTAAAATATTGGTAGAGAGTTCCGGGACTCTCCCTGGATACTTAACCCTGTATACGTTTAGGAAAAGTTCAAAAGATATATAAAATATATTTTCAAACTTTTTTTAACATGTTATAAAAGTTAAAGCTCACCACCCTTATCTTAAAGTTTTTCGTAACTTGCATTCCACTTAACATTTCAAGACATTTTCTTTCGGTTATTTGGGACACTATTTATTTGAGGAAATTCACTTATAATGAAATAATCAGTTACGATCAGTCACATTCTGACAAAAACTACGAGATTTAAATGACTGACGGAGTCTGGTTATTTACATTGTCTTCATTGACGATGCGATTAAATCCGTGAATGTGATAACACAATAACATAATTTGCCTTTTCAATATCAAATATGAAGTTGGTGGACAAAATAATAGTTGAAAAATGAAAGTACTAACTCTATTTTTCAGTCAAAGTTGAAAAATGCCATTGAAGAACCTTTGGTCTTTCAATACGTTATGATTTTATATCAATGATTCAATAACCCTCATAATAGCTACTATTATTGATAAACGTGAAACGTAGCTTGAACAACTAACATGTTATGTGAGAGCAACAGTGGTTGACAATACCATAAAGTTACCAAAAACTCACGACCATAGTTTTATCAGTGACTTTTCACAACGTAGATTTCTCAAAAAACTTAAAACTTTGAACGTTATTTTGACGTATATCCAGTAACAGTTGAGTGCGTTAGTTGTTTCCAAATTGTAACAGAATTTTAAGAGTAAATTTTAATAGTGCGATGTTTGTATTGTTGTCTTTTTTATGGTACTAGAGTATAAATGAGTGCATTGTTCGATGTTATTCAGTTTAACCCGATGTTAAAATTCCGTATAGAATAAATATTGACGTACGATTGCCAAAATTATAACGAAATAATTCCTAGCTTTTTTAAACTGCCTTTGATTATACGAGTAGAATAGTACATAACACTTTCTCAAATGGAATACTTGGAGATGTTATAAAAATGTCATACAAAATTACCATAATATAACAACACTTATATTTTATCTCAAATTCCAAAATATGATAAATCTGAATAAAAATATCTCTGTTTTTACAGGTTTTAAATTGATCAACAAAAATTTCACTAAACACATATGATAACCAAGAATTTATAGTCTTTAAATTCAACTATAGCTCTTCACGATACAAGCAGACACTATTTGAAGTATTTTGAATGAAGCTACATTCAAAGGTTTTAAAATTATAAGGGAAAGAGCACATAAAGTTCCTTGCACTCAAGATAAGAACATAAATGAGTTTTTTGCTTAATTATTTAAATTGAAGAATTATTTTTGAAACTCGTGAAAGAATGATAAAAGATTGATAACTAATTTGAATTTAACAAGAAGGTATTTATAAACTTTAAGTTTACAATAAAAAAAATATAGTTTTCCAGCTACAAAAGTTGGTTTTAAATAAATTTTCCATCTTAAAACAAACATTAGCCATGTGTTTCATATAGCCCGGGTAACTCATGAACTTCTAGAAAATCAACTGGTGTGTGAGGTATAGAGTTGCCATTTGCCTGGTATAAACTTTCACTGTTATTAAAATTGTCAAGGATTTTGTAAGCCAATAATACATCTATAATCAAAAGAGTAATGAATTTAGCCCTTCCTCAATTAAAATAGGAATTTCAAATTAGATCACCCCTTATATTGTCAAATTAATTTCAATCGTAGATTAGACGCAGAGTCCCTGTTAAGCCGAGGCACGTGGGAGCCCCAGTCTCGGTCGGATTATAACATGTATGTTAACGAACAGTCCTCGGTTATAATTAAACATTTACGACATTATGTCAATGAAGGTAAATCGGGGTGCATGTTTTTGACAACAGCTCAAATTTCATGGTTAAGGGTAATTGGTAAAATCGTCAACTTGTTAGCATTTCTCTTGCTTTAAAAATTAAGAAACAAATACCTACAAGGTTGAATTTGAATTAAAACATAAATTGAACGATTTTACTTAAATAGAACTGACAGTAAAGCCGTAGCTCATATTTGATATTTTATTTCTTCAGTTTTCGATGTGTGTAGGGTTTTATATTTCTGATTATCAAGGTTAATAATAGACTAACGCATTTTTCTTAACAACTTCTATTTAGAATACTATTGTTTTTGTGTAATGTAAAAACCAATAGACAAACACCTGTTTTCATTAAGGCTTTACTAGTTAATATTGATGAATATACAATATGAAAATAAAGGAAATAAATCGATAAAAACTAAACAAAAGTTTTGATTTACATACTAGATGTATATTTTTGTGATACGCATTGAATAATTGATCGTACTGTATATCTTCTTATGTATAAAAGCAACAATGATTAATGGCTAATTAAAACACTCATTAGGTACGTATTTTCATTAATATAAACGAGTTTCGATAACACACGCTACTGTTTATCTAAATGAAGGCTTTGTATTGGCTGTTGATAATAATGAATGCGACCTAATACCAGACTTGAGTACGCCAAACCCTTCATGTAACGCTGAATCTACAGCGTTATCTTATGCAAAAGCATCGACACTAACATTTTCATCATGATTACTCATAAATTGTTTCAAACATGTTTATATATTTTTCGTGTTTAATTATCTGGGCGATTATTGGCTTATCAAAATTCATATGTCCCTTGCATACAAGTAGTCGTTAACATTTAGAAAATGTAATTACAAAAAAAAAATAATAATAATCATGTAGGTTTTGTTTTGTTTATTTTCATCGCAGTATCGTTATCATCCCACACAAGTAAACATCACAATTGTTATTCATCTCGTTTTCATAAATTAAAATATCCACCCTCACGATGTATAAAATAGCCACACCTACCCGCCAACACAATGTCAACTCGCGTAGTAATACTAGTGACGAGTAAACGTGTGGTTAGTGATTTGTTTGTAAAGTAGTTCCTCGCAAACTTACAGTAAAGGATTGTTAGTGATAGTTAAAGGATTTCAAAATACATTAGTCGACAGAAAACAACTGAAATCTGAATGATAAATTTAAATAGTATTAAAACTATAATGTAAATATGGGCTATAAAGAATATTGTCTGTCCATGAGCATTATTTTGTTATCATTATAAAACCCTTTAAATATATTTACATTCTATTTACGGCAATCCTATGAAATAACATAAAATTAAATAAAACATTAAGTTTATCATCTATCCGTATAATATCTATCCAGATTTGTAGGCCTAGGTTATTATTATCCGAACAAAACCTTTTTGTACGTTAGATAAGTGTTAAAATGCTGAGATAAGAAACACTCACGTAATGTTGAAGAGGTTTTCCTCGGATTCTGATGTTTTGTTATCATCGCTCCTGACGGTAGGGTTAGGCATTGAATACAAATGATTTAGTTTAAACATAATTTCTAACATACACAATATATTTTAATAGACTTCATTTCATTTTACAGCTCTCTTCAGTCTTTTTACTACATTTACGCAACGCTTCTGTATGAGGCCTAGAAAAATCCTCAATATTGTAATCAAAGATAAAATATCACTTTCAAAACTTAAGAAATCCAGAAGCAGAACTAAACAAAAATATGATAACTTTTAAAATACATCTTTCGTATTAACTTTCGAAGATAATAAAAAATATTCAAATAAACATAAATTTAAAGTTAACATTCTAAATATTAATGTGATATTATTCAATTAGTTTTTTTCTTTGAAGCTATAGTACACAAATATTGTGAACATTTTCCTAAAATATAAGTTGTAGCCAAATCTAACTAGCCTAAACCATTTGTAAAAATTGATATTATTTTCCTTCAAATATTCACCTTGGACAATGCATTTATGGAAGAATGTCACACATTTTGTATTTGTGATGATTTCATTGTTATAATTGGGGAGAAAGTGTAGTCTCGTAAAGTAGTGATAAGAAAAGGTTTACGTGTTTACAAAACTATATTATATCAATCCACTAGTTAGTTTTATAAAGTTAGATTACGTATTCTTTTATCGTAGCATAAATCCAAAAATAAATTCATAAAAAATAAATAAATAAATAAATACTGCTAAGAGTTGTGTGATTTCGGCCCATTACATTTAAAGTAGGTGAATAAATATGTTAGAAATTATGAATAATTTGAAGATATACAACTTTCAATTATTATAAAATAGTTGCTTCCACAATTTTTACAAATTCCCGCAACAATTACTTCCTCCTGATAATTTAGCTAAAATTACAATATTTTTGAATGGTTATTGCATTTAGGGATTTATTTTTTTAAACCTGTTTTATTTGTTATATTAGTAAGTATAAAATATGTTAAAGATTAAATAATTAGCTTTTATATAATACATCGATACTTAAAAATACGTGGGACTTCGGTCTAAGAGGCTCAAATCCCACCAAATCACCAATGGATTTTATCTAAGTGTTAATGCCGCAACCCCTAGGTTTAGCCTGAAGAAATGTGAAAAACTGAAGAAATGAAGAAAGGTCCTAGAAAAAAAGAACGTAACACCATTTTCATCAATGGAAAACAATCTTTACCCCTTAAGTTTGTATTAAAAAAGTCAGTTAAAACCTTATGAAAACGAACAACTTAATAGTCTGTTGTCATATCTTCGACTTTAGACTATTAATTAGCATTGACTTCTCATCCCAATGTAAATTATGCTAGTACGTAGTTTGTGGAGTAAATTTTAAAGCCTATTTATTTAATTTGAATTTCCCGCCCTTAGCGCCACCTGCGGTGGCCGAGGTCCGCAAATCTTATCTATCCGTTGGGTTTCAAATCGTAAATCATTGTACTAGTGGGGGTGCTGGCTACAAGGTTGCATGGCTCCTGTGATTATGTAAGTTTTACAATTATTTAGTTTAAGGATTATTATAGTCATGTTCAAATGCTTTTTCAGGTGCCATAATTATTTGAGATACATAATCAACCAATTTGTAGAAGTCATTATTTACTGTAAAATTTCGTTCGCCACGTGTGGTCAGTTAGCCTGTTTTAGTTTGCAATTTCTTGTAACTTTAATAGTAAAACTTCAGAAGTGTTTTGAAAGCTATGTAATTTAAAAATGATAATTGTATAATTTTAATATTAGGTTCTGGACAAATGCAATTTTTCAATTCAATTCATAGTAACTCAACTCAATGAATGATTTTTGCTGAACACTTTATAAGAAATCCAAACCAATGTTTTATCTCTTTTAATAATTCTATCAACAGGTGTCTTGTAATATTAATTTATTTTAATTTAAGCTTGTGAATGGTTTTGCAGACGGGAGTCGAATTGTACCTAGCTAAATCTAAGCAAAACATGGCCCAGCCAACCCCTGCTGTTATGAGTAATGTACCAGTCTATATTATTGGGTACTACTAATAATGGGTACTTGTAGTATATGTGTAAAAGGTTATTTTATTTTTTTAAAGTAATAAATTGCTGAACCATAATACGTTGAGTCATTATTAATTGACTCCCCTCGTTCACTGGTCAACTTGGCGACCATCTTGGCTCTGATCCTCAAGCTAAAGGAAGTGGATCTAAATTCACACCATAATTATATTCAATTGGCCACCCTGGAATAAAATTTTGAAACTTGTTTTCGTGTCTAGTTCATGTCCGGTAAAACTGATTGTTATTTCCGCCGAAATTTAGTTTCTATTATTTTAGTTAATTTCATGATTTGTGCTTTACTGTTTGGTTATATAACTAGGATACGAATTATTGTTTATTGTTAGATCGTATTTTTTGGTTGAACGAGGTTGTAAATGAACGAAATAACAAGAAATTGTAAACAATACACGACCTTTACAGTGCACCGGACAGAACTAACAATTAAACTAGTTTCAGCTATTCCATAAGGATGATACATCTAATGCTCTTAGTTATATATTCCTATAAATGAAGTACTTAAAGGAAATGATTGCTTAGTTGTATTTTGTGCTTAGTTGTTGTGATAGTTGTATTTTGATAATCGCCAACCTCAGTGAAATACCAGCTGTTATCAGATATTCGCGTTTAAATATATAATCAACAATTGTGTGACCTTAGTTTTAGCAAATGGAACATTTCAACAAAAACTTATTATGCTTGATAATAGCAATAATGGCATTCAATTTTACTCTAATGATATTGTTTAATGGTATGATAATGTGATACGTATATATCCTCTATCAAATACGCCTTTTACAGTAAAACATAGTAATTTGTTCGCAATCTGGAAAACAACCAAGTATATACTGTTGGAAGCGGCACAGGGGCGTCATTTGAGGGGAGCATTTGCCCCCCCCCCCTGGTTCCTGGGCTAGAGAAAAAAAATATGCTGTACTAGCTAATACAAATATTTTCTCCTGTCAAATCCTAAAAAGCACGGCAGACAAAAATCTTTCCTATTCTTTTACAGTACCTAATTTGAAACAAAAATATTATTTTTTATTGTCTCAGTAGCACATCCAAATTAATTGTGTCAAATTATTTTATTGATAGTAAAAATAATTTTTTTAAAGTACTTAAACACTTGTGTTTTATTTAAAAACCAAATTAAACTGTTATAAACTATAGGCTATGAATACAACCGTATTCATTGCTATAGGTCTAAATGTTGTACAAGAGAATTTGGTCATAAATCTAATAACAAAAATAATAACAATACACCATGAAATTATTGATCACGTTTCTTAGATGACTAACTTACCAACATTTTATTTTGTTTCTGTCTGTTGTCAATAATTGTTAGTTTCATTAATTTTCTGCCTAAATTTAAATAATTTTAATCTTTGTTTTGTTATATTCGAAGTGCTTTTGACAACTAAAATAAGCTTAAACCACTCTTTTTTTGTTTCAAAAATACCAAATTTTCCGGGGGAGGACCCCCGAACCCCCCCCCCTGCTAGGGGGTATTCCGTACCCCCAGTGTTTGCCCCCCCAAGGATTTGGTGAAATGACGCCACTGAAGCGGCAACATTTTTCCTTAAATCAATTAAAGACGACATGTAGCAGGTTCAAGAACAATGTTCGTTTACTTATGAACTGAAAAAATGACAGTTGCTTTAGCTTGATGGACATTACGCTATGTGGATATTATGCTAAATGGACATTACGCTATATGGAAATTATGATTTGTTGTCTTATAGAATGATAGTGGCTATATTTTGAAATATGTTCTAGGTAGTAGTAATAAAAATGATCATAATGGACTACATTATTGTATTTTTACGTTGGATGTCCAATCTTATAGTTTACAATTGGATTAATTAGTGGATATTGGAGGTCCTTTATCTATTATCTAATCTTAACTGTAATCCTCAACGAAATGTGAAGAAGTTTCCAACAAGTTTCAGTTACAGCTTTACACCAGTGTGGTAACCTAGCAACCTTTCAGACAGAACTTTAGCTAATCGCGGGGTGCTGACGAAGTGGTTCTAAATCATAGTTTCGAGTTCCCTTTTACCTTATTGAACTTAGGATTTCATTTGTTTTATTCAACAATGTCAACATAGAATCCAATGTTGTATATTTTTTGGCTTTATTGTAACCATCCTTTATACTATTTTGCTAAAATAACATCTCCATTTTAATATTCCTATTTAATAAAACCCAGTTAATATTACCAATCAACTAGGCGAATAAAAGTGCGGATTCTAACAAGAAAATATACTACAATTACAACATTATACTGTATTTCATATAGAATTAATTCTTTGTAATACATTATTATTAATTAGTATTATTAGCCTAAATTATTATTAATGTATACGTCCAATCTAGAATTGGCCACGAAATTATTATAACTACTGTACTAAAAACATAATGTTCTAAGAAGTGATCCAACAAAGGCCAGTGAAGGCATGTGGGTGTTGAAGCTGCTATATGGGAGTGGTAATAAACTTGTACTTTATTCCCACCTGTACGTTATATTGTGAGTCTGTGACAAAGTTTAGCAGTTAAGGGACGAATTAGAAAAGCAATTATTGTCTGTTTGATTTAACTAACATCGTCCCATCTGTACGGATCACTTTTATTTGGTTGTTTACTCATAGCATAGACAAATACCCCCGCCGCAGCAAACCTGCCGTCTAAGCGAATTTCCATTTGGCCGAATTGATTTTCAATTGATCTATTTAAATAACATTAGGTTTAACGAGTACCTAGGTTTGCTGCTACAAGGAAACTAATAAAGTAGTGTGTTTTTAGTAAAATATTGATAGTTTACTATAAAATAAATAAATTTGCCAAGTTTGATCAAAATATATCCATAAACAAGCAAACTACAACATTTTACAATATTCTCCATAAGAATAACATGGGAGTTTTAAATTTACCATTTTTACTTTCTCCCCCTACCATAGTAGGCTATATATGGAGAAAGTATTGTTTTCGTCAAAATTTTCGAGTTTGAGTTTTGAGTGGATATATTCGTTTTGGGTCCCCCTGGACCCAAAAAAGTGGTTTTCGAAGTGATGTCTGTGTGTGTGTGTGTGTGTGTGTGTGTGTGTGTGTGTGTGTGTGTGTCTGTGTGTCTGGATGTGTACAGAGCTAGAGACTACACCTGTGGTCCGATTTCAATGAAATTTGGAATGTAGGTTCTAATCCATGGTATCTCCAGGCGTTTTTTTCATTTTTTTGAAATTTTGATTTTTAATGGGGATTTTCCCATAAAAACCCATAAAAAACGGGAAAAATTGGTTTTTCTCAAAAATGGCCCGAACGATTTTGATAAAAATATAGTATGTTGTAGCCCTTTGAATTCTGAATAAAATGGTACAAATCCCATTTCTGTGAAAATTACGGTTCAAAAGTTATGGTCAAATATGTTATTTTCCCATAAAAACCCCATAAAATAACAAAAAATAGGATTTTAGAAAAAAATCCTGTTTTGTTTTTACATAGTAGGTTATGGTCGTTACAATTTTGATAGTTTTTTAGAAATTTGTATTTTTTATGGGAATTTTCCCATAAAACCCTATAAAATAACTGAAAAATCGGATTTTCCCAAAAATGGCTCGAACGATTTTGATAAAAATGTTGTAGATTCAAGATTCAAGATTTATTTCGGCCATTAAGTTGATTACAATAGGCTTTGTCTTACATAAAATGAATAACATGTATGCTATAGTCCTTTATATTCTGAACAAAATGGTACAAATCCCATTTCTGTAAAAAATACGGTTCAAAAGTTATTGTAAATTATGTCATTTTCCCATAAAACCCCCATAAAATAACAGAAAAATCGGATTTTCCCGAAAATGGCCAAAACAATTTTGATAAAAATTTTGTATGTTATAGTCCTTTAAATTCTGAACAAAATTGTACAAATCCCATTTCCGTATATTTACTCTCACCGCTTACACATAATAAAGGTTGTAGACAAACTTGTGGGAGAAAGTATGTGTCAGAATGCTGATACCGTTTATTTTAGTTTTCTCCGTAACCAATAACCGTACAAAAACACTTTGATATACTGAATTGTTTGTTTTTTTAAGCTCTTTAAGAAGGTTTAGAGAAAAATTGGGAAATTTTGTGTTTTGTGGGCCTAAGAAGTGAGAAAAACCAACTTTTACCCCATAAAACCCTTTTCCCATGGTCCGATCATGCTGGATCGCGAACTCATTCAAGTTTATCCCGCCTTACACCTTCAAACCAAATTTCATCATATCGGGTAAAAATTACTCAAGTTATCGTGTTCACGGACACATAATATAGATTTATATATATATATATTATATATATATACAGGGTTAGTAAAAAGTGTGGAGACCCCCTGTTATTTTTTTAACGGCCCATACTAGAAAAACTAAACTCGGCACACCATTATGGCATGTTATGAAGTACTTTTTGGGCACAACCGCCACTTGGTGTTCATCCCAAAAATGGGGGATTTTGGGGGAAACCAAAAAATTTTAAACACAAAGACCCATCGAGTGACCCCTCATTTTGAAGGTCCTGGTAATAGAAAACCAACAACGCAAACTAGAGGTCTCTATCTCAGTTCAGTACAAAATGGCAGCCAATTGAAATTATCATAAGTTCCCAAACCCAAAATGGGGGATTTTGGGGGAAACTCAAAAATTTTAAATAAAAAGCCCCATTGAGTGACCCCTCATTTTGAAGGTCATAATAAAAGAAAACTAACAACGCAAACTATAGGTCTTAACACAGTAAAATATGGCAGCCAATTGAATATAAAATTGCAAGTTATTTCCGATTTCTAAAGATTTCAATCAGCTTCCATATTTTACTGGATTGAGATAGAAACCTCTAGTTTGCGTTGTTAGTTTTCTTTTACCAGGACCTTTAAAATGAGCGGTCACTTGATGGGGTTTATCTTTTAAAATTTTTGAGTTTCCCCCAAAATCCCCCATTTTGGGTTTGGTAAGCAAGTGGCTATTAGGCTTAAAAAGTACTTCATAACATGCAAAAAAGGTGTGTAGAGTTTAGTTTTCCTAGTGTGAGCCGCTACAAAATTTACAGGGGGTCTCCGGACTTGGAAAGCTGCAAGTTAAATTCAACTTCTGAGAATTTCAATTGGCTGCCATTTTTTACTGGATTGAGATTAAGATCTCTAGTTTGCGTTTTTTGTTTTCTTTTACCAGGACCTTCAAAATGAGGGGTCACTCGATAGGTCTTTGTATTTAAAATTCTTGAGTTTCCCCCAAAATCCCCCATTTTGGGGATGTACACCAAGTGACGGTTATGCTCAAAAAGTACTTCATAACATGCTATAAAGGTGTGCCGAGTTTAGTTTTTCTAGTATGGGCTGTTAAAAAAATAACAGGGGGTCTCCACACTTTTTACTAACCCTGTATAAATCTATATATATATATATATATATATATATATATACACATATATACATATATAAAAATTTGAACGAATGGTGTTTTTGGCCTCTGGGGACATTAAAATGAAAAAGTAAATCGGTCCCGGGCCTAAGTCTTACCATGAGACCTACGGTAATAGCTACTTTAAATATAGACCGTCAGCAGTGCTGCGGTTACCATAGGTTCTGGCGCACACCGCTGGGAGCGCCATGTAGTTACGGCGTACGCGCTACGTAACTACATGGCGCTCCCAGCGGTGTGCGCCAGAACATATGGTAACCATGGTAACCGTAGCACGGCTGACAGTCTATAATTAATTATTTTTGTCTATGCTCATAGATACATAGTAGAAAACACGTCTCGTTGTGTAAACTGCAAATAATTTAATACCGATTTAACTTTTATCTTCCCATGCTATAATAGATTATGTTGACATAAACGATATTTAGATATGACTATTAGATATGGTGTACATTTATTTGACGTTCCAGGAAGAAATTGTAGCTTTAGAGCAAAAGAGCGAAAACATGAGGCTTCATTTCAAAATATTTTAAAGGTCTTGAGGTTAAGTCCAAACAGTAATTTAAACTAACTTATGCTCAGTAATAAATATTATATTTATAGTTCGAAAATTTACAAATATGTTTGTTTATCTTTTTTAGTCCAACGTAATAAAAACACTATATCATCACCAGCTTTTTGTTCGACGATTACCTAGAACCATGAGTCATGAGTTTATGATTCTCTAATGGAATGTCATAGCGTGAGCCTTCTCGTCATTGATCATTTTCAGTGTATGCGTCATGAAAGTTCCTTGCTCAAATAAATAATGATTCAAAGCCATACTATACAACAAGATAGTAATCTATCTGCATTAATAATGGTAATTATCCATATAACCAAATAAAATACAACTGATAATTTAGCCTATTTTATTTATTTTTTATTTCAACATTTTAAAACTTAAATTGACCTTGTCCTTTTCACAATAATTTATTGAGGAATACAAAATAACATTCTCCAAGCTTATTTAACATATCTGTTATGAGCAATTTAAAGCAATTCTTTCTGTATTTCCAGCAAAAAAAATATTAAGTAAACTGATTCGTACATGAGCACCAGATCTTATACAAATAGTTCAATATCCACTATTTGAGAGGAAACCCCAGAACGTTAACTTATTAAACTTGTAAACGTGTTGGTAAACTTTGTATAGCGAATACTACAGGTTCTTGGTATACGACTTTGCAAATACACATTAGTCATTCATCGACATGTATGTACATGTTGTGATAACAAATGTCATATCTAATCCCTGTCAGCCTTTGCATGTCATACTTAACCCATTTTATTAGTCAATATTGCAAATGGATGATTTTGAATACAATTTCGATATAAGTAACCCATTGTTTCAAGTGAAGCCCAATGTTTCCTTTATGATGTAGCTAGAACACAACTGCTTTGTTCTTACAAGAAGTCCGTTAACAGACTGCTTACAGTCCAAGAGAAATCTGCAATTATAGACCTGTCAGGAGTGAAATTTAACAAACTTTTCAGCTAAGTCTGTTGATTTATAGGAGGTAGTTTGAGGGTTAAAATGCAGTTTATGAAAACTACACATGATGGCAATTAAGAAATTAACTTTAACTATCTGCATCATTGGTTTGAGTTTGTGTCAACATAACCCCCAAGACGGAACGATAAATACACAAATTTAAGATACAACCATACTAAGGTTGTATCTTAAATTTGTGTATTTATCGTTGTTTTGTGTCACTATGACGGATCGTGTTAGCATGATTGTAACTTTTAATGCCTCCGACGCCACGGCAACGAAACTGACGGGAGGCGTATTGTGATAACGCCACAGCTACAGAACAGTGGCGCGTAAAGAGGTGGCTGTGGCTGAACTCATCCACACTGGACAACCTCAACTATTAGGTTACAAATGCGTCCTAACACTACCCCAAAACGATTTTTCATTTTCAATTGGCCCTCTAGCAATGACCTGTGTTGCCTGTACAGCGAGGCATTTTGAGAAGGAGAAAACCGGCCGTCACGCTTAAGGTTTATCAATAACGAAGATAAACATGGACAACCTTATATGGATATAAGTCAGGAAATGTTTGTAGAAAACATTAAAAAGCAATACCAGGTTATGAAATATACAATATTTACAGGAAATGTTGATTACTGTTATATACATCGTGAGTATCTCCATGAGTTACACACCGGTAATCTTTGAGTTGACTCTTTTAAACTCATTGTAAATATGACTTTTATTTGTTTTGAAATAACTCCTGTAATACTTTGCAATTGCTCGAATTCGAGCAACATGTACACTAGTATATATATATTTATTTATATATGTGTCCGTTAGCGCGATCTCAAGCAAGAATCATCCGATTTTGATGAAATTTGGTACAAACGTATAAACCTACGTTTATTCGAACGAGTTCGCGAACCAGCATGATCGGACTATGGGAACAGGGGTTTATGGGGGGTTTTATGGGGCAAAAATTGGGTTTTCCCATTTTTGACCCTAAAAACTTAAAATTTTGCATTTTTTTTCAAATCATTTTGTAGAGCTTAAAAAAACAAATAATTTAGTATTTTAAAGCGTTATTATGCGTCTAATCGTTACGGAGAAAATTCCAAAAAACTGTAAATTTAAAATTCCCACGTTATTCTTATGGAGAATAAGTAAACTGTTGTAGTTTGCTTGTTTATGATCATATTTTGATCAAATTTGGAAAACGCGTTCATTTCATACTTAACTATTAACACTTTTACAAAAAAACACCTTTTTACCCTCCCTGTTGCAGCAAACCTAAGTACTCGTTAAACTAATGTTATTTAAATAGGGAATGAATGCGATATTTTTAAGGAGACATTTTAGTGTAGAACCAATCAGGCCAATGGAAATTAGTCTGCAGGTTTTCTGCGGCGGGGGTATTTTAATTATTAAATAATAATTGGTCAAGAACTAAATACAGTAAGTTGCAGCATACATCAAATATTACAGATACTATAACCACTATAACTTTAAATTTTTAATCTAAACGTCCGTTATGATAGAACAATAAGTGGACCTAGCCATAATCTTGTATAGTTTTCACTTCGTTTATCAATTATTTGTTATTTTTACTTACACGATGTATGTTTTAAACCAGCTGCATTAAAATATAACTTGGTATGAAATCTAGCTATGCTATATTAGCGCACAGCCTTTTCATATGTTGTGCGCCACTGTCGCTTGTCACAGTCTCAGTGTCAATGACATATTGCAGCCATTTGTCAGTGAAACTTTTGCGCTCCATTAGTCTCGTGACACAGCCTATATATTTTTGTATTTCCTATTATGAAAGCAAGCATCGTGTCACCTTTAACTTTAAACAAAGTAAATTTTTATTTAAATTTTAAATGATAAATACCATTTACTGCACTAGTTTTTCACGAAATAGTTCTCGTGAATTAACCAAAATGTAGTTTAAAAGAAGTCAAACTTAAATACAAACATTATAGTTTACGTGTCGTTTGTTACTCCAAGTAAGGAGTGGCAATGATACATTGTACAGTGCTAAAGGAGTATTGTATTTAGAGCAATAAAGTCTAAGTAAGATTGAGTTCATTAGGTTTAACAAGCAAAGTTAACAAACTTTTGGTAAAATTGTATTACGAAATAATAGACTGGATGGAACAATCACGTCTTGTTGCCTAACTTAGCAGCCATTAACTTTATGTTCAATTTTTTCGGGGGCAAAAAATACTATCTTAATTGGAACAAGCTGAACAATGGTTATTTTTAACATAACCTCACCGAAGTTTCTCACAACTTTTAGTCTTTTTAGTCGATGCCCCACCTACTTATCACCGTGAGTTAATCAGGAATGTATTATGAATGTATGTATGTATTATGAATGTATTATGAATTATATCAAACAATTTAAGTTTTGCTTATAGTCAGTAAATATACTTCTTATACTCGAATAAAAACTCGATTACTATTTAGGTAGCTTATACTAAACAAGGGTCCTCTACTCGATACAGGTTGCAGGGTATACTAACCAGCTTAAAACTCCAGAGTAGTCGCATTAACTTCGAGTAAATCTTGAGCCATCTTGTTACAGAGTTTTTGACAAAAATATGTAGAGCTACCTCAATTTTACAAAAGAGTGGATATAAAACATACAGGTATGCATTTCTGTCGTTATCTATTCATTTTTCTTAATTATGCGCCAAAAGGGTGTAACAGAATAAAATAATTTACATTTAAATAGCATGGGAATCTAATTTTATGTATTTTTATTTAGTGTAAACACAGCTGTGATTATATAAATTGAAAAAAGTTATAACTACACCTGAATGTGCATATGTTATTATTTTGTTATTGTAAAATTGTTTGTGAAGCAGTAAACAACACAAAGTTAAAATTAGATCAAATCTTTTGAACTGTAAACAATTTAATACTTTTAAGCTTAATACTTTACAATGGATTGTTTTTTTGCACAGTAATGTATAATGTCGAAAGACTACCACGCAGAGTTATTGTTCCTCGAAATGAAAACAACAGGCACCAGATTTGGCACAATATTAATGGAAGAATAAATGAGCATCGGATGAACATGAATTTATTCCTGTGTATAGATTACCACTTTTAAATGAGATTGCATTACACAGGGTAGGACCAAAGAACGATTTGATTTGGTAAAGTTTTGGCGCAAGGACGAACCTTCACAAAAGTGGGCATTTATTAAAAAAAAACCCCAGTGTTTACCCATGGTCAACTATATGTTGCTTTTAGAAAAGTAAAGAGGCCAGATTATGTTGAAATAGTACTAGAACCATATAAAGACCAAGTAATCGACCGAAATGGATACTACAAAAAACAAATTGTTTCAGAGAGATTTTGTCGTAGAATTAGCAGTTTACAATTTTGATGATGACAATATCTCTATGTGTTTTTCTAAGATAATTTGTCTATATTTAAAGAAATCTATATAGATTTAATTAATAGTCTTAAAGATTGTTTATTAGAAAATGTTCCATAGTTGTAAATTATGATTATATTATAAACACACAGCATGTCCTTTGGAATTTTTATTTTAAATAGAGCAGACATCAAAATGCATTATGCAGGTATGTAATAACTATTATACATATCATAATTTACAAAAATGTTAAATGATAATTCAAGGTAGGGTAATCCATGAGACTAATAATTTGTACAAAATAATTACCATAATATAGGGGCTATTGCCCCTACAAGCCACTAGTAGCCTAATATAAATGATAATACAACATTAACTTGAAGAACATGAGCTAGTGATTGAACACTGTCAACACTAGCTAACAAAGATAATTTTGATAACACTTAGCCAAATCTGAATGGGTGGTCCAATATCGTTGCCTCAGTCTGTAAATGGTATCGTGATTGGCCATTAATAAATTAAGTGCAAGATGATTTGAAGGATTTTCCAATTTTACAATGTATTTTTCACTAGATTTTGTAATTTCTTCTTTGACTGTTCGAATTTTAGGATCGTTATGAAGTGTTCTGTTGGTAACATTTTTCAGAGAACACAAAATCCTTACAGTTATATCCCTGTACCTGTTGGAATCCATCACACTTGCAAAACAATACCCTGAGATCAGAACAACATTCATACAACCTCCACAACACACATAACATAGACCTGCCACAACATCGATTGCAGAAATTTAACAATAGTCCTCACTACTCTGGCTCTTACTTCTTCAATTTATTACCACCACAACTCAAAACCATCAAAAAACCTGTCACCTTCAATAGTAAACTAAAACAATACTTAACAGATAGGCCATACTACGCAGTCTTCGAATTTATTGTGGGGCACACTTTACAACACCTGAGACGTGAATAGGCCTACAAACCCATCATTTCCCTGAAGTTTGATCAGGAAGAAGTTTGACGATTCCCCGATCCCTGGATTGTGGAGAAGACACCGGATGGTAAAAAAAATGGTAAAACAAACCAAGGTGCGTTGACAATTTTACGTAATACTTTAGATTGGTAACGTTGAATAATTTCAATGTTTGAGGTACTTGCTGATCCCCAAAGCTGAATCCTTTGTTATGGTTGTGGTCATGAAAGTGTGACCTTGAGTAACCGAAGAGTGTCGATTTACAAAGAACTCATTCCAGTGTTGGTGGGGACTCTCACTTGAAGAGTAGGTGGTTTAAGTGAGGCTCACGTATCACATGTTAGACCGTCATATTTATTAAAGCTCTAAGATTACCATACTTTAGCGTTTCTGAAATAAAGGCAGATTTGAGTGTGTTGTAGGAAGCAAATCTATCACAACGCAACTCTGGACCAGATGCCTAATCTTTAACATTCGCTCCCAGGAGATTATGTGCATCTAAAAGTGTCTTGATCATATAATCCTCCTAATTTCCCTTCACCTAAAAACAGTGAACGTACCGGTACGATATAAGTTGGCTTTAAAGTAACCAAATAGATTTGTTATGTAGTTAGCATATACCTATAATATATAAAGTAGTGGTCAGGCTTAAAACCTCCATAAGGTTACTTCATGTACCTTATCGATTGGTGGAATTTAAGATGATAGTTTGCTATAAGAACATGTATGGAATGATTTTCCTATTACTTAAAATTCATAATTCAATTTACAAAGCAAGCTTTTAATTAACAAATTATTACTTTTGGACAAAATTTTAGGTTTAGTTATAAAGTGAATATCTCAGGTTGAGCCTATTTGCAGTTCTTTGTCTGAGGCGTTCGTCGTTGTGAATATTTCAGCTGCAATCAGACAAAGGAAGTGATTCAGTTTCTAATTACAAGTATACATTTGTTGAGGTAGGTTTAGGCATAGCCAAGTCCTGATTATACCTTGTGTCTAATAATTGTGGTCATGCTTGTAGTTAGCTTAGTGAATCTAAAGAAGAAAAAAACAAATGGAAAGTAATAACATAACTTCAAGTAAAAAGGTTATGAAAAGTTTGAGATGTTTTGAAATGACGTTTTTAAATAAGGATCACGTGTGGCAACCCCTGGGAAAACCTCTCTTAGATGAAGGGGAGGAGACGAGGTGAGGTAAGATGTGCAGTGAGCGAATGTAGAACAAATATTTTGAATTAATGTAAGTTAATTGAATAAAATGCAAGACAAAAATTAAAGCTGTAATAGGAAACAGCGTAGTATATCAAATTCTTACGATTCCATGTGATGTTTTATGATTGTTTGTCCCATGACGTGGCAGGCTACCCTAGAAACCCGTGAGTCATCTTTGTAATGCGGTATGATGGAATGCAGGTTGTAAGCTGAGTGACCAAACTTCGATCTGGTTCTGTCATGACTCATCGGCGTTTCATATTCTCAGAGTTTGTGTGGATTAATAAATTAATTTTGTAGGGCACACCATAATGTATCATTGTGAACGACTATAATCTAGAAACCTGGAGGAAATAAATATTTTAATCGGGATTGTCAATGAAAACATTGCTATTTTTATTTAACATGGAATGGTTAAGTATGATCGAAATATGTTCTAGGTCTACTCTTAAAAACGTAGTTGTTTTGAGAATATTAAGAAGAATATTGTAACTGTTTCTTTGAACTGAGACATGAAATTAATTATGTGTTAATATAATCCCTTGGGTTTACATACAATGCGAAGAGAAACAACTTAAAATGGTATAAACTATAAACCACAGTTACCGTTTAGTGACAGGTTGGCTGTATAGTCCCTTGGAACTATGTTTTATCTATGGCTGTATATTCTTTCAAATAAAAGAAATTATTTACAACTCTCAATTTCCAAATATTACCATTCATTGAGGATAATGCAGTTCATAAACAAAAGACTAAACAAACACGTTAAATGAATACAACTAATACATCTTTTGAAGAAAGTTAAAAATAAACTAAATAATCTCCTTTCGATAAGTTTTGATAAAAATACTTTTAAGAATCTCCAGGAAAGGCTACAAAACGTATGCTGAAAAATATTTTGAGATTTAAAAAAATATCGTCCGATTTCGCAGGCTGCCCAGCGGTCATGTTTAAGCCAAATATACATTTGTAAACGACCATTGTTTGAAACGATATTTTGTTGAGATTCAGCTTTTAAATATAACCTATTTAGGTTGTAACATAAATATTAATTTACAAGTGATATTGCACTAGGTGTCATCACATGTTTTTCTTAACAATAATCATCGTCAGTATTGTTATACACCGTAAATTACTACAGGTCATAAACTTTCAGCTAATGCTGTTTCCCTGCGCATGTGGGACCAATGCAACGGTAGGATTAAAGCCATTTTAAGCGTTTTTAAAGTAAAACTTATCACTCATCACTAACTGTAAATTACGAAAATAGTCTCCATTTAACTACAAGAAATAACATCTACACGATAATATTTTTAACTGCCTATATTAATATAACTGAAATGCGTTGCTGAGATAAAATATCCTAATGCAAGCTTTGAACTATCATTTTTCACAGTTTTCTATCCGAAAGTCAGCGTCAGACATTGAAGGAAGCAACAGCCGTTTTATGACGTCAGGGCTGAGTAATGGTATGATGTGACGTCATATGTAAAACTGATGTTCACATAAACGATGGAACTGATGTTACACCTTCTATTTCTAACATGTTTGACAAACTTTCAACTCAATATACTATTGAATCGCATTCATATCAATAATTTAATGTAATTCAAAGTTTTACTTTGATCTCAACTAAGAGGTCGAGATATTCAATAGGTTGTCATTAGTATAAAGGTTTTCGTAGGTTTAATAAGTAAAGTATAGTTTACTCCATGGTAATTAACATTTGCAATTATGGATTTATTGTTACGTTTGTGCATGCTTTAAAAATGTTATGGACCAGTAACAGTTTTATTTAGTTTTAGTTTTGTTTTATGAACATAAAAAAACATACCATCGGCATTATTGTATATAATGAGTTAATTAACTATCCACGATAGAACATTTTTAGTGATTAAACACTATTTAAAAATGACTATAATTTTCCATTTTTATATGTTGTACAAATTAATTAATTATTCTTTATTCATTAATAATTTTTTTGTTTTATAACTACTACATAGAATTACTGGGATGTCGTATTAACGGTGTGCTATTTTTGTTATGGACAAATAATATGCTGTTTCATGGTAGCATGACAGTAATATAATATTTTCCGCACTAAACTAAACATACACTATAATAAAGGAGTGTGATATTTACTATAATGATTGCATATTATCTCCTGTTATTGTGAAAATTTACTCCACTTGCTTTCTAAAACAGTATTACTAGTAATTATGGTAATTTGGAATCGGTGATGATAAAAAGTAAAATCTTTACTACTACTGAGAAAAACAATTCAGCAGCTGATAACAAAACTAGTTGTTTTACTGCTACTAAAATTTACCTCAAGTATTTAGAAAGCTTTAATTCTTTTTCCATGAATATTTCAAGCCATTGTTTAACTCAGCAGGGGATTTGTATTGGATGTTTATAGTAATGAACGCGTCCTAATCCCACACAAGGGCGCGCTAAGCCCTCCATGTAATATTGCTGTTCACACCTGACAACATGAATGGCGCTCAGTGTTTATACTTACTGTAGGAATATGGATTGTTACATCTT
Organism: Macrosteles quadrilineatus; assembly: GCF_028750875.1. Lineage (NCBI taxonomy): Eukaryota > Metazoa > Arthropoda > Insecta > Hemiptera > Cicadellidae > Macrosteles > Macrosteles quadrilineatus. Next base: position 47,183,422 of record NW_026542597.1, read on the forward strand.
TACTAGTTATTTTATGTTATTTATCAACACCTTTCTATAGAATAGAGAAGCAGCGAACTCGAGTTATTTTGTTGTGTCATGGAGCAAAATACAACAAACACATTTAAAAATGCACACTTTATGTCTAAAGCTTTATTTTAAGATACTTCTTTTTCTTATAAATAAATTTGATAACTTGAAATAATGCGTCATTCGCATTAAAATACCTTATTTTGTAAAGTGATTGCTTGTACTGTAACGCGTTATTTTGACTTGTTATCCAAATGTTAAAGTTTAAATAATGTAACTAAAACCACCACATTTCCTTTAGGAAGTATAATTAATGTCTTTATTTCGAATGCTTACGTAATTCTCTTACTTAGATTTCAGATAAGATTTTTGATGTCAGATTTCTGTTGGTGTAACGTGCATGCTATTATCATTGCTGAATGATGACGTTTATTCCTAGCCTTGAACAACATGTAAGTGTGAGATCAACGGTGGTTGACTATAACTTCAAGTCTTCAACAATTCGTAAACAAGATGTTCCACCGCCTGAGGGAGTGTGATTTATCTGTGTTATCACTGACACAAGGATTGTTTCCTAAACCAATGGCGGATGTAACTATCTGTACACTGCGGATTGAAATAACAAACATCCTTTTTTCCGCCGCCTCTCCACCCAGTGTGTTAAAATGGCTTAACTTAAGTATAACCAATAACTACTGAATGATTCATTTTCTATTAAATTATCAAATATTTTTTAAAGTGCCAAGTAATTACAGTTGAAAACACATTTGAATTTTTCAGATTTAAAAACACAAAAATTGAAGATAGTTTATTTTTACTAACCTTATGTAATAAGCATATTGTTAAATTGATTTCAACCATAAATTAGAAGCAGAGTCCCTGTTAAGCTCAGGTACGTGGGAGCAAGTCAAGGTTGGATTATAACATGTATATCAACGAACGTGATTATGTCTTTGGTTATTAAGATTACACAGTATACCATAATGGACATAAATATACCCTTACAAAATAGTAATAAAGGCATTTTAAGCTTGATGTTTATGAAAGGACCTCATAATTCGTAATGATTATAACTACAGTTTGAGAGCCGACTACTAAAAACTTTCTTGGCATTGGTGATTTATCAGTTTTATAAATAATAAGGAAGTGAAAACTAGGCACCATCATAAAAACAACCAACGATTATGGTTGGGTTTTCTTACGGAATACGTTTTTGATTGAATAAATTTGTAAATAACGAGTCCCAGTTGGAAAGCTTTAGATTGTATAAATTTCTCCAGTTTATCATGTATTTCGGGGTTACTAAAAGTCTGTTAATACAATAGTGGAAAATTGACAAAATTAAAAACAAATTCGCAGAAAATAGAGTTTTTGAAAGTTAATAAATACTATAGCTCACTGTAACTGTATAACATAGCTTTGAATGTTTAATTTAAAGTACTTTGTTTTATCTATGTTTACATTATATGATACCTAAAATAGCTTGAATCATTCAAAGAAAAAATGCATGTAAACGTATACAGTAAAAAGCTGATAATTTCCATCAAACATCTGTTATGAAAATTTTAATATTTTTATCTTATCCTACTAATATTATAAGTGAGAAAGTTTGGATGTTTGGATGTTTGGATGGATGGATGAATGGATGGATGGATGGATGTTTGTAACAACTAAACGCGAAAAATACTTAAATATCATATTCACCAATATAAATTTATTTATTGTTAATGCACTTTATTTGCTGTGGATTGATTTAAACACATGATACTGTTTATCTAAATGAAGGATTTGTATTGGATGTTTATAGTAATGAATGCGACCTAATCCCACACAAGAGCACGCTAAGCCGTTCATGCAATATGGATGTTCACACTCGGTCTAGAGTTGTATCTACTGCAATGGCAATAAAACACATATTTTCATTCGATCACAAAAACTAATTTTATCTATTTTGTCTACTTTATGAATACTTCTTTATTAAAGTGAAAGTTCATTCATTTTAGATTTTATGCAACATTATTTTCCCTGAAACTACAAAACTATATTCTATTTTGTTTTACCCAGCCTAATAATGAAAACACACAAACATTTGACATTTATTTGACAGTAAATATAAGGTAATATAAATTGTAATTTATTTACCATTAAAGGCTAACAATGATGAGTTTGAATCATATTGGTCTTCCCGTCACGTTTAGGCCCGTTAAAGCTTTGCACAAATGTAGTCTATGTTTCCAGAATTCTAATGTCCAGAACGAATCCCTATCATACTTGGCAAATTTAAATTTACTAAGCCATTACCATTTTACTAAAAAAAACACACACTTTATTACACTCCTTTAGGCAGCAAACCTAAGTACTCGTTAAACCTATTGTTATTTAAATAAGGAATAAATATAACAATTTTAAGGAGATATTTTAATGAAAATCCAATCAGGCAAATGAAAATTCACATAGTCTGCAGGTTTGCAGCAGTGTATGTAGGAATTACATAATATATAGATAAAACGTTAAGGACTCATATCAAAGGTGCTACTAGCCATCAGAGGCTTTTAACAAACCATGGGCTAATCTAGTTATTTAGCCTCTCGTACTTCGGTGCAAAGGGAGTGAATTCAATTCCCGACGTATTAACAAAATATGGAGGGGTTTGGGCAGCTTAACCTTACTTGAAACAAATAATTAGCTTTCTTAACAACGACAATCAAGGTTATAGCCCTGGATTACTTAGCACCCAGATACAAGCATGAGTAGAGCAAGTAGTATATAATACAATTCAATATACTACCCTAAGATTAATTTAAAGTTCAAAGTAAACATGCTAAACGCATGTGTTTTTACCTAGCAGGGGTGGGATCGACCCTACATGATGCAACATTGTTTGGAGATGTGTAAGCACCAGTGAAGTCTCCTTGACTCTACACAACAAACAACAAACACCTTAGATTAAACGTCCGTAAGCTGCCTCGTCTAACCTAAGCTTGTTTTGATGTAATACTTTTATCATTACGCAATCCTACACCCACGTTTGTAAAAAATAACTTTACGATACAATTACTTCAATGATGTACAAACAGTAAGTGGGGGTTTCAGTAGTTAAAACTGTTGTAGAAGTTGTTTTATAACTAAAAAAATTGACTACTGAAGTTGCATTTCAAAAACGTTTATTCCAAAAGTATAAGAAGTATTTAACCATCCTAATTTTAATACAAGTTAAAATTCGCTTAGACTGCAGGATTACTGCGGCGGGGGTATTTTGTTTTTAATCCATGATTTCTTACAATTGCTATTACCTTTTAAGTGCATATATATCGGGGGCTTAATCAATAACTATCCGAAACTATTTAAATTATTTGTAAACACACTTATTTGGAAGGAAACAGACATAATGATGTAGAATTTGTTCACTTTCTAGAGACTTGACAGGAATTATTTGACGCGTGGAGCTCTGGTGAATACTAAAATAAATGCCGTCACCATTTCAACTCACACGCGGTTGTTTCTTGGTCAATTTTAAATTATTTAGGCCTACTATATAAAAATAATTATAGCTTATAGCTGACCTTAAACTGAATTAAATTTAATACTGCAGGCTTCACAAATGATAAATATAATACACCCCTATTGTAATCTTGGACGAAATACCGATTTAAAAAATCTACCACTGTTCCCTGTAATGAGAACAGCTACATTTCATTTACAAATGTTATGTTACCAGTTGCTGTAATTTATTACAAATTTATCTAATGGAACAACATAATCTGTTATCTATTATATTATTAAAGTGATACAGTAAAATTAATTTTTATCGTTTAAGGTAACTAAGCAAATAACAATCACACACATATAGGCATATGACACACTAAACTGAAGGTTAAATTGTGTAGATTTGCCGAAAGGTATCGATATAAAGGAATTCCATTATGAATCTGCCCCACAGGTTAATATCCTATGGTCTCTGCCTTACATACTTACAAAGTTTACATGATTTAATTAATTTGGGTAGTGTACATGTTGCTTGAATTCGAGCAATTGCAAAATATTACATGAGTTATATGAAAATGAATAACGCTCAAAATTTCCGATAAGTTTAAAAGAGTGAACTAAAAGATGATTTAACTAATGAAAAAACTAACGATGTCAATACCAGCTCAATTAAATCAACATATGTTGTAGATATTTTATAATTTTTTCAATTCCGATCTTGTTTATAGTGTTTTCTACTCATAGCCTAATGAGGTTGTCCATGATTATATTCGTCATTGATAATGTAGCCTGCGTGGTACCACCCTTGTCGCCAAACAAATTTCAGTAATAAAAAATAGCGATAAAATTGTTCACATAACTAAAGAACTACCTGATTTCCAGCATAACCTCTCTGTCACAATTTTATTTGCTTCAATAGACATTCTCTTGGTTAGTTACTGTAATAACGTCAATTATATTTACCTGAGAAAATGCGAGTTAAAAGGCCTGATGTGGTCCAGATGTTTTTTCCCTTAAACTAAATAGTAATTGAATTCTTAATGAACGTTTTAGTAAATATTCCATGGAAGTAGTCATATTCTTCTAAAATCACTTGACTTTTTAGAAAAAATATATTTAACGTCCTTGCCGTGCCAGTTTTATTTAGCCTTAGGGGTTTCCTCTGCAATATATCCCAAAGTTTATCCATGTTTCCTACTAAAATTGGTAACACTTCGGCTAACATCCTCGTTAATCGTTTATAGGAATCTTCATCTTGTAGGCGTTTTCATTATATTAGGCTAAGAACGATACTGAATTCATTAAAAAAATTATCCCAATTTCTTCTACTTTGTGGCGTTCTAAATGACTTTGATATGTTTCAATAGTTTGCAAATCGGTTCATTCATGATTGCTGAAGAAATACAGTACTGTGTCAATTAATTTTTTTATTTGGTAAAACATATCCAACTGGCCAAGATTTTGGATTTTTTAAATTATAATATGAACGCAAGCCCAAATTCAAATAGTAAATACTGTATTCAATTTCAACCAATTCAGTGTTTATACATGCTTTTCCTTAAATTTCAAAAAATAAATATTAACATCAATTAAGTTATCCAGCTGATCATAATGTAAACAAATAATGTTCTTCATAAGGATAATATGGGAACCTTAAAAGTCACTGGGGCAGAGCCCGATGAACTTTTTCAAACATATACGGACAGTTTGCAAGTCTACGCGACACGCTCTTTCCAATGAGACGTGGATGGTCAACATCAGTTAAGAAAAAGCGGAGGAGTTCAAAGGACAAATTTCGTGTTGGCGTATTAACTGTATATAGATGAGAACAGCTGATCGATGTATTAGTAACCGAGATGTAGGATGATGTTTTTGCTGCTGCTTGGGGGATTTTGCGAGTTATTACCATTGACTATGTCAATGTTATTACGTAAGAAGGGCATGTTAAGTTAGATGAAGAACATCAATATCAAGAAGGCCTTATTAATAAACACAAACCACGCGTTGTGCGTTGTGTGTTGGGTTTTGGTTGTATTGCCACAATACGGTATCTTGTTTTATTCAATTGGATATTGACCTTAAATATAAGTAAAAACTTACCTAGGTTTACACTTTTAGATAAGTTGATCTTTTGAAATTAAATCGAATTTTTAAGCAAGCAGGGAATACTACCCCTCGGTCTCCTAGGAAATTGTAATTCCTTACCTTATTAAAGAAAACAAATTATATTATCTTTAAAGCAAAGTAGTAAAATGTATTTTTTTAATGATCAACTTTATGGATGCGTAACTATTTCATACGTATCTTTCGTCCTATTTCCGTTTTGAAGCACGGGTTTAGCATTACGAGTTATATTAAATGCAGTCCTTTCATTGGTCATTTGGCTCATTAAAAATATATAACTTTTTGCAAACATTTATTTGTTTTACCTATACGCCTAAGCAAAACTTAATATTAGTTTAATAAACCATCTTTTTACATACTCAAACACCATGTTATATTTTCTTTACATCAAAACAAAACAAAAATAAATTAGTATTTTACATGGATCTAACTGGTGGCAGTGGTGTTTGTATCCTCATTTGGTTGAGGCTGCCCCTGCTCCTCATATTTCTTCCCTCTTTTTCCACCTCGTCTCTTAGGCTTACTCATCATCTTTGGCGTCCACATTTTTGTGCAAGTACTGCAGCGTTTCACCCTTCTTCGGTGTCGCCTCTGACTTCTTTGGCTAGACTTTCTGCAACTTCTTTTCGCACTTCTTCTCCTTCTACTATGCCTTCGTTTGCTCCTCCCGCCGAATCTCCTCATTCGTCTGCTTATTCTTTTCCCACTCCTGGAACGTCTATGCCGTCTGCTTTTTCCACATCTTCTGTTTTTTCTGCTCATCTTTCTAACACGTCTGGGCCTACTACATCTGCTGCTTCTACTCCTATGGATACGGGACTTCCTTGGTTTACACAAGCTTGATCTACTTTTTGATCTTCTTGTTCTTTTCTTGCTCAACTTTTTTGGAGTCCACATTCGAGTACATTTTCTTCTACACTTGTCTTCTTCATTTTCTCCTATCTTGTACCTTCCCAATTCTGTTCGGACGAGCTGGTCATTTCTCAGTGCAAACATGAGTGCAGCTCTTACTTGAGCCTTGGTTGGGTGTGGGTCCGGTGAGTTACTCTCTATGTAGCCCATTATTTGCTTTGGAGTAGAGCCATTTGTTTCGTTTAGGTTCACGACAGCATTACAAACCATCTCTATCAAACTGGATTTGGAATTGCTTTTCACTTGACTCGAACCCATTTCTTCCATTACCTATTAATTTTGAAGCACGAAATCGAATGTGATACGAAAAATTTTTATTTAGTAATTTATGTTACCATGGTTTTAGGAAAGAATGCAATAGCCAGCTTGTTGTTGGCAATAGTTTATTTGGGAGATCAAATAATTACGTAACTTTGGATGCAATCGGTTATTAATTTAAAATAAATTCAATCTGTAATAGTTTTTTTCTTTCAATAATACCTAACTCTTTCTTTTTTTATGATGTTCAAAGAGAATTTTTATCGAAAGATCTAAGATTGTTTTGAACCGAAATACATTAAAGTGTTATTTGAAATAAAAAACAAATAATATTATTAAACAATACAAAGTTTTTGGAATCCCATACTATTGCTGGGCGAAAATTCAATAACTAAAATTATTTATATATTGATTGAGGGTGTGCTACACAGGGTTTGCATGTCCGGACTCTGGGATTGAACTATAAGTTGCCTGATGACATGATAACGTTGCGTAACATAAACTTCATGTAGAACATACCATCCTAAAGCTCAAAACGTATCTTGTATTAAACATTTCTTAGTGGTATTTTATTAAAAATTTTGTATTAGAAATAAGAATTTCAGTGCAGGCAAATTAGTTTCTTCAGAAGGCCCCTTTGATAAAATCATTCATAAGAGTTTATGTGATGAAACCTTAAAATAGGTAATCAACATTGCATTAATCTACAATAATCTGAATTAATCTACTAATTAATACACTGAGAAAATGATAAGGAATCTTTTCGCACGGCACAACAATATAAAAAAAACAAATTTGGTTGAATAAACAATGGAAAAAATGTCCGTGTTAACACTATTTCTATACAAATCTATTTAAAATCAGGGATAAAGTCTTGAAAAATGTTTACAGCATTAAATTAAATGCTAAATTTTATATTTTGTTATCCATAATTGTAGCTAAATCTTGTGAACTCATTACCGTTGAGCATAACACAGGTCACGTTTTATTGTTCCTTCAAATTGATACAGCGGCGTAGGTGTTGGTTTACTGTGGCAGTGGTCCAGCAGTCATTGAAGTTCTACGGCCATCGTCACTCCACTCATTCATAAAACTTAATCGTTTAAAATATCGTTTAGGATACAAAACTGTTACTTCTTACAAATTCGCGTTCCATAATAAAACGTAAATTTTCGATTACCTTGCATATCAAACACATCTATACAGGGTGTTCAAAAAAGGTGGGGACATATTTTACCTAGTGATTCCTTGGGTCAAAATAAAGAGAAAATCAAGAATAACATTTTTTCCAAAATCGCTTCGTTAACCAGATATCCGCCATTTTGTATTTTTTACAGAAACAGTTTCCCCTTTTAATATTTTCAACCGATCTTTATGAAATTTTGTATGTATGTCAATGTAGACGAAACCCGTGTCAAAAAAAAGTTCATCTCGACTCATTTTAAAATTTCAAAATGGCGGCCATTTAAAAATGTTAAACTCAAATTACTCGAAAATGACTGGTTTTATGAAAAAGTGCCACAAACGATTTTATTTAGCATTTTTAACTACCTATCAAACGGTACCAAGTTCAAAAAGGTTAGGGTTCTTTTAGAGTTTAGTTTAAGGCGGAGAACCCAGTTGTATGAAATCAGATGACTTTAAAAAGAAAATCATTCATTTTTACTTTTACCAAGTCACTTATTAGATCGCAAGTGAGTTTTTGTAAAATCCAGAGTTTCATTTCTATGGAAACTTATGAGAAAATTTACAAATATACATCTGTACGGATACTGTATAAGGTACTGTTTACGGATTAACACGATCCATACTATCCCTCAATGTGAATTTTTTCGTATAATTTAAGGAGAAAAATCTACGAAACATATATTACAAGTAAATTAAATAATATTCACGGTCGCTCCAAAAAGTAAGCAAAATAAATCGAGTTTCTATAAAACAGTCCAATTATTTTCATATTATTGTTTATTGGGTTATTTTTAATTCGTCATATCTATTATATAAATTATTACACGTTGCGTAAAAATAATATTAAAAAGAGATATAGAAAACAAACGGAACGATATGATTTATCAAAGAATGTTTGAGTGAAATGCCGTTGTTGAGATCAGCCTGTAGAGGGTGAGAAATAAATCAGGTGATTTACAGCTTTATGGATAAACTTCGGAGATTGATTTGATTCTCAAGTGGCGCCTTTTTACATGTTAAACTGAAATATGTTTGACGTGAAATTAATTTGGAATTTATTCTAGGCTACTTGTAAAAAACCCCCTGTCACAAAAATTCCAGAATCTTACAAGTAAAGTTCACATCGTTGAGTATAGACATTTTTGTTCTCTTATATCGCAAGTCAATTTTGACATGTCTAACAGTTTAGTAAACTGTCACAAAATTATTTTAACATAAGAATAATTTGCCTATTATGGTAGGATTTGTTGCTAATTCTAAATTTATTTATGAAAATTGACGGGTAGAAAACTTACCTCGATACGGAATTGTGATTAATAAGTAAGTTAAGAAGTACTGGTGTTTAAGTGCAATTTTGATAGCCCAAACAAAATATTAACTCACTTCGAGTTACAATAGCTCATGCACCAAAACCAAAAGATCATACAAGTGGAATCTACAGCCCTGGCAACTTTTATGCCTAACAATGATACCCAGGGAATACTGATTTTACAGTGACAGAGAGTCGTATAGTCATACCTAACTTTATTGCTGGAGGGAGTACACATCTATATATATAAAATCCAATGTATGTTTGTATATTTGTATATTTGTATATTTGTATGTTTGTATATTTGTATGTTTGTCCTTTATGGACTCCAAAACCGCTCGACAGATTGTAATGAAACTTTCAGGCATTATTAAGTAGGAGTCAGATTTTGTTGTAAAAGTTGTCGTCAGTTTTATGAATGACCCATTATAGTAACATTGGCAATAGTGCCACGTCAATAAAACTTCTGGAGCGGTGCCATAGTAAACATACGCCCACACTCTGTTTCTCGGGTTGCCAGATGACTCTATACTTAATACATTTTAAATGTGGGGAATGGAATTTTCGAAAAGTGCAGTCGATTTATTCAAATATTAACACCTCTTTGGCAATCTTAGTTGTGAAAGTGAGATGATCGTATGGAGAAAATCATACAATTTTGAAAAAGCATTTAATTTTCCCTGACGGAAAGCTTTTTCCCTTCTGGTAAAGAATAATTCAGGGAATCGGAGTCTATTCAACATTTATACTGTTTACTCAAAGCTATGCCTAAGTCGTTGAGGAGGAAAAGTTGATTTAAAGTTTTTACCTTTAAACACCTAAATTGGTTGACTTCAAACTTAGCACAAAATTAGTGAAAATTAGGAATAATCGTTGTACAAAGGATTAGACAAAAAGTTCTTTCTTTAATATCTTAAATACTTGTTATCATAATTTAAAAACTCACAAACATACAAACAATCAGTAAACTAAGCATTTTAGACCAATGTTTATACGATGTTTTTTATTGTGTTGACCTAAGGGAGAAACTACAAAATCCTCCCAGAAGTTTGTATACACCCTGTATATGTATTCCCATAACCACGACAATACACCGTTTACATATTTCGGCGAGTCGGTGGCTCAGTTGTTAGCATACAGTATGAATCTAAGTCAGCGTTCGTGTCCACCACTAAATTTCAGGATCAGTAATTTCCCTCTGGAAGTTACTTCACCGGCTTACCCTTTGCTTCTACACAAAGACCCAAGGCCTATGACGACAAATAATTGCAAAGACCACCAAATTCTCTAAGAAATTTCAATTTTTATTCATAAAACAGATAAAAAATCGTAAAAAAATTGATTGTTTAGGCTTACTAAACCGAGAATATGCTTAAATAGCTTCTACATAAGCATTGACAGTTGCTTTTAGAATTTCTGTGAAAATCAAATTATTAGTAAAGTAATAGTATAAAGTTTTGAATGAAATACTTAGACTACAATTATTTAATAGCGTGTATGATTTAAAGCTAGGCGGTAAAAAAACTTACATGTAAACTTATAAACAAGTACTGTAAAACTGTTCTGTAAAAACAAGTACTGTTGTAGTGAAACGGCCATATACATAGATGACTGTTTCTACCTATAGAACAAATACTCTTCACTGTTCAGAGATACTTTTATTGAATATATTTAATACCTGCGTGCAGATTATACTCAAACTCGTAATTCGTGTGTATATCCAAATATTTTATTGAATAAGTATGTGCAGTCAATGTCAGAGTGTAAACATACTACTATTTCCATTTAATTCATATATTTCATACTCAATATTGCATATTAGGCCTATTTCATACTTTATATCTCCAATTAATTCAATATCGAAGAGAGTACTGTTGAGTGTAAACATGCGCTGGTGTAAGAGTCTTGAGAGGGGGGTTAATGCTCTTCACCACTTTCAATTACGCGGCTGATTATGATTATGGCAATTAACCTTCATGGGAAAACTGGAGGTGATTATCATCTTGAGAGCATTACCTTGCTTAAACAAGAAACACTAACAATAATGTATTTTGATAAAACAACAATAAATTACAAGTTCTATATAAAAAACATATAGTTTTTAAATTGTGTATTTGACATAGCTAAGCTGTTTTAACAAATAAGTATTCGTATTACAAGAAGCAAAAGAGGTATCTATATAAAAATTTTAATAACATTTCATGAGAACGAAAAATGATTGTAAAATACTCATACTATAACAAAATATACAGGAAAACAGATGTATTAACAACAACAATGCCATCTTATAAAAATAATATTTCGAATGACAAATGGAGTGCTGAGATTACAGAAAAGTTCGAGCAATCATTGTCATGCTGCGAGGGAGGATAGGAAAAGAATAAGAGAGATATATTTACTTCCCGTTCTGCTTGTGTGAAAATGCTTTCGGTTGATGTATATATTTATAGACTACTCACTTGCTTTTGAACATTTAATTTGCCTACACCAACGTTAATCCTAATCTTAATTTAATTATGTGACAGCTACACAGCACCTTCTGTTGCATAGCATACCGGCTGAAACTTTCATTACCAAACAACAATACAACATAACGTCAGACAGATTAAAACATTAAGAAAGGTATCAATTTGTCGAATAGTTTTATGGATCTGTAAGAAACCCCTTAATTTGCCCAACATACCTTGATTTATAATCAAGTTGAGCTCAAGTTGAAGGAAGAAGATAGTTTCGTTAATGTTTTAAAAACAATTTTTACGATATAATACTTTAGAATATACTGTGATTGTTTGCCTGAAACGTAACAAATTTCTTTCAACATCAATGTCAACAGGGATTAATTCGTTTTTCTGCTTCTTAAATAAATAAATGTTTCTTAAATAAATTACACAGAACCAAACAAACTTGAACGTTTAGGCGTTTCGATGTTTTTTTTAAGTATTTTCGTTTTTATATACCTAGTATTAAATAAAAAAAATATTGCTAAATGGAAGACTTTCTAATTATATGTAAACGATTTCACATAATTGCATTGGGTTTGGTGGTTGAATATAACACATGGTAAATTTGTAACAATCGATGAACACTTTTATTAGTTTTAATCCAAACAAATTTGTCTGCGACAGCAAAGAAATTAATGCTAAACGTGCTGATTTTAAATACAATCAAATATTAGGCCGGCAGTTAATTAATTTTAGACTTCTATGAAAAAATTATATAATTAAATTTACGAAGCAGTACAATTCAGTTCAATATTAAAACGTGTAATTCACTTGTTCACTCAAACTATTTCATGTACAAAATGTTTTCATGTACTATTTGATGTACAAAACTATAAGCAATGAATGTTAACGTTGCTTTAGAGTCAATTTATAGTCTATAATTAATTACTAGTACTGAAAGTAGCATTTATCGGTGCGTGCTCTAGTTTCAAGTGAAGGGCAAAGCCAAAAATAGGAATACTAAATTTCAAGTACGAGGTAAACCAAAACCATTCATGTGAGACATTTCACAAACAATTGGAGCAAGTGCCGGAAAATCACTTACGGTACAAGTTATTGGGCTTACTTTTCATCGCAACACAAAAATTTCACATACAGAAGAACAAAACGCAGTAAAATTAAAACTATAATATTTACTAATTAAAATTATTTTAATATAAAAATTAAAGAGAGTTGAAAAGAGAGTAATTCTAGTGAAGGTTCGTGGGTTTAATATTGGATTTGCATCTTTTAGCTTTCCAATATATTTGAATTATAGTTTAGCTTGTTTAAGGGTTTTTTATGTCAAGGAGAAATAAATAATATTCGTAAGTAACAATTTACATGCAATTCCGATTAAAAACCTACCTTTAATTAAATCAATAAATTGTACCTACAACAAATTTAACCTAACGTCGTCACCAAATGCTAAGTGATTCTAATCTAGATTCAACATCTGATTTAGTCTTTCAAACCAAGATTGGTGAAGCTATTCTTATCTTGTTATTCTAGGGTGGATTTAGCCGTGATCAGACCTTAACGTAAATAAGTTCTCATCATTGAAACCTCACTGTGACGGCAGAATCTTGTTTATTTTCTAGCCAAAATAAATTAGATAAAAAATCTATGTAATAAGTTCATGTGAAACCTATTTAACAGTTAACTGTGCCATGCATTAAGGACTCAGCTTAAATGTTTTGTGTGTATTAGAAATTCAGTGGAGGACTATATTAATAAAAGATAAAAATAAAATGATATCACTATCGGAAGTAAACATGAAACTAAACAGATTCGGGAATCATATATTCCCTCATTTTTCATTTCCAATTAAATCATGTGGTATGTTGTATGATTTTTCTTATAGACCATGTAACAATAATTTATTATCTTACTTGGTAGGAATGTATTACAACGCACTTAATACCCGCACTTAACAGAATATTGATTTTTTATTCTTGAACTAACTTATTTCGATTACAATTTTTTGCAGGAGAAGATCAATCAACTATTAACTGAAGATATTTTATAGAGAATGGGATATTAATTGGACTCTTCTTTCTGGAGATTTCATTATTCGATTAAATGACAATAGAAATGAACCGCCACGGCACAAACGAGCATTGGATGTAAACTGATTCGGAAATGTAAAAGTTTAGATTAGGATAAACTACCAAAAGAAGTACAGTAATATAAAGAACGGGCACCACATGCTAGGAATTGAGGTCTAAGTACAGTGCCTAAGCAGACTACAAAATACAAAAAGAAGAGTTAACACTCATAAAAATTTGATTATTAACATAAATTTTAGATGTCAAAAGGTGTTATTCATCAAAACATAAAGTTTAATATAAATCAAGGAACTTTACTGCTCATTGAACCTATGATTTTAATTAATAAAAATTACCTAATCATTCATTGTTACCTGTTTATTTTTGTAATTTCTTTGTATTTTATTATTTATTTGTTGTGTTCTTTTGCCCTTGAAGTTGTGAGCGACAAAGAAGACTCCCCCCACACGCAGATGGACAGTCTTTGTGGGGATTTACCTTTGTACATTAGTACATTTGCCACGATTGTAATCTCTGAATTGTAAATTTGGAAATAAATAATAGTCTTATCTTATCTTATCTTACATTTTCAGCAATAGCATAACATAACATAAGCATAATAACATAACATAGCTTAACATTAAAGACTTAATATTATACGAGTTTGACGTGGCCTAAGTTAAATATGAAGAATGGAAACATATCACTTTTTAGAACCGTTAACCCTAATTGAAACTTAAACGGTATATAAATGCTACAAAAATAGTATACATTTCACCTACAACCATAATCCTTTTTAACCTTATCAGAAGCTTATTTAAACATATATGAAAATGTAAAATAAATTTTATGTATATATTTTATTGATTTTTCATTTTTAAGAAAATGAACAATTTAAGTTCCTTGGAAAAGTGTATGTAATTAATGTAATGTTCATATTGAACTCATATTGTAATGTTCATTATTGGTAAAAATTATGATTATTGAATAGTCGCAATATAAATCTACAACTGGCTAAAGGTTTTATCATAATAATGAAATCGTAAAATTCCTTTTTCCTCATCAGTGAAACTTTGTTCCAGCGAGGAACATCTCCCGTTATAATTATGATTTCTGAGAATTAATATAAACATCAATGCCACTATTCCATCGCCCACTGAAGACTTTAACAAGTTCGATGTTTTCATTGCAGAAACATTATTCCGCCTACAATCTGGACCGTCTCCATCGTATAAATCTTAATGGATCCTCGCCTACTTCTTTTGTAAGACAAAATGTCGTAAATAAAGTATTAAAGTAATGCACTTTAAAACTTACTGTACATTAAATTTTTCAGGGACTGTTATATCCTGTATTTTGTACAGTCTAAATGTTGGTAAAGGCTATATTTATTAAATCTTTTAACACAGTCATAAAAACAACTAATAAAGGAATAGTAAAAAACAGCTTAAAAAGGCTTTCATTACATGTTTGACGATTGATATATTCTCTACCAAAAACTTGATAACAACTAACTTACTTTTAAAGCATGTCGAGTTATTGTAAAACTTTATTTATCAATACCTGGTGTTTTTGGTTGGATTCTATAATGCTTTATTGATCATTACTTCGGTTTTACGGAGTAAAATAGAATAACAATTGCATCAATAATCATTTAAGATAGTTATAGTTAATTTTTAAAAAATCCCTTAAAACCAATCTTATGAAATTTGATGACTCAATGATTATTCTAACTTATAACCATGTGAAGAACACTCAATTTTTGATAATAATTGCACTACAAGAAAAAGTGAAATAGACACGATAAACTATAGGTTTTTTAGGAGACATCATATTAGATTTACGCGATGTAGGCAAACTTAAATAAATGTGTATTTTAAGGTAAATATGAGTAAAATCAGATGTGACACGAATAAGATTATACCTTTTTACAAAAAAATACTAAACAAATTTAAAACTCCTTAGAACAATGATTATATAAGTATTATTTTATAATGTATACATTGTTTTAGATAGCCATATCTTGATGCCTTTGTATGGATTAAAAACACAGCTAAGTTTGAACCAAGATCACACTCGTAATACTATATTCTTATCAGAAAAGCTGAATGTAAATAAAAACATATTGAACAATTGAAAACAATTGAGAAGAGATTCCGAGTAACTACGACATTATGGTAAGATAAATCATGAACAAAACATCAGGTAACAATAGAAATATAAAAGGTAGCAATAAAGAAGTTTTCAATAAAGACTTCCTTTTGAGGAGTGTTGGTTTATTACTTTCAGCTGAAGATAGGTTTAATGCTCCATTCAACAGATACACTGCTGTGTTGTATCTTACGATTTATTTTAACATTAGCTTTGCCAATAAAAACTCGCTATTATTTAGTAAAACACACTTTTTAGTAGTTAAACATACGTTATTTTCGTGTAAAATTGTAAGTATTGAAATGTTAAGTAATAACTACTTCTCGACCTATCTTTTGTTAATACCGTGTACATGATCATTTTTTTTACTGCAAGTGAAATTTTTTTTATGATCCTGGTTCAATCTTTTTTTATACCTTTTCCGGTGGTTTTTATCAAAACAAAGACGAAAATATTTAATCGTCTCCAACAGTTGAAGCATTATAAACAAATTACTTTCTTCGTTCTATTGAAAAAATTGACGCATTTATTACACATGTCTATTTATTGACCGGTTACGTACATGCTAACGTTCTTGTCCGTTTATGTAAGGTTAATGTGTCTTGATTTTTTTAGGTGAAAGCAGTGGTGTACATACCGGTTGTCCTAATTGGCAGTAATGATTTGAAGTAAATTAATTATCAAAAAATAAATAGTAGAAGTCACAAAAAATAGTAAATAGTATGATATCATTGTTATGGTATCTTTAGAATCAGACAATACTACCATACTACTAATGAAGCTTAAAAAATGAATGCAAATAACTGCAAAACGAACAACAAAAGCAATATGTACAGACGTAGCATATCTGGAGGTAATTTAGTTTCTAGCTTGTTTCAACAGGTTTATCAATGTCGTGCCTACAGTCTTACACTGATTGTAGGCGGGAGGATTAAGTGCGATTGAGAAGACGAATCACGTGTGCTGGACCTTTCCCCTAACACACGATTCTTCTTACGAGACAAAGTGTTGGGATCACAGGAACTGAATTAGTCCTTACTTTTAAAATCCGGACCTCTAATTAACGGGCTTTAATGATTTATTTACCCGTACCGGTAATTTAGTGTTTCATGGTTAATGGAAATTCAAAATAGCGTAATAGCCACTTAAACGAAGCTACTTGAATATGTTTAAATAGTTTTTTTAAACATATAAAATCTTTAATAATATAAATAATGAATAAGTATGAATCATGCGTATTTGAATAGCATGATGTAGTTTCATGACATGCTAAATAATCATAGTATTAATATGATCGCTAAACAACAGGTGATAAGGGAGTGAAACAATTACACAGTACAACAATAGACAATTATCATAACTTATTATGTCACTGTTAAAATTGAATACAAATTGTAAAATAAACTCTTAAAGTAGTCTATTTTATCCAACTTCTTTCTTCACTTAATATTGTTTTCAGTTAATAAAAAATATATATTCGGTGCAATAAACAGACGAAGGCTACATGTATATCTAACTTAATCTTTACCTTTTGTTGTTAAATGTTTCCAAGCTGTGATGTTTTGGTCTTTTTGTGTAGAGTGTTACCATATCAGTTTTGAGTTTCAATTCCATGGGCACGATTTACACGACTTGTATGTGATTTCCATCAGGGTTGGGCGATGTGCATCTAGCAAGATAAATATGCGTGCGTAAATATATTGCGAAAGGAGAGTTTCAATTAAAGTCCAAACATTAATAATTTGTCTAGAATATTTCTAGTATTAGGAAATATTGCTGCCACACAACTATTTGGCAGCTTTATTGTGATTTAGGAAGGCAGCTAGAAAGTAAGAAGAGTTTTTAGGAAACAAGTGTCCCAGGTAGAAGGAAACAGTAATATAGATAAACGGCCCCCCTGAGTAAAACCTCTTCGAGACGACCATCACGAGGTTTGCGAGACAAATGCTGTATACTATAAACATGCTTGTATTATAAATTATTTTTTATAAGAAAATTAATGGCTTTAAAAAAAAACAACGTCTTCTTTTCAGTTTACAAACAATTAGGACAGGAAATAAATCTGGCTTTTTTAAGCAAATATTTTAGGCCCTAGTGCAATTAAAATTATGAATTATGCAAATGAAAATTTCCTTAGTCTGTAAGTCTGCTGTAGTAGGGGTACGATGTTTATTATGAAGATCCAGCCTATAAACTATTGATATTGAAATAGTAGGAAATAACCGGCCTACGGTGCCTATACTGAGACTATTTTGTATCCACTCACTAACATGTGCAATGTTGCTAAGTAAGGATTCACTAAAATGTAGTAAGAAATTCACATCATACAACTGTTATATTTAGACTTGTAACTTGCGTTTCAAAAGTCAATTGAGCAGCCTGCCTTTTGCTGATCTCGTTTTCCCCGAGTAGAAATTCTATTTCAATGCTTCAAATATAGCAAACATATATTGCACCGTTTGATTAAGATGTGATTAAAAATACATTTAAATCCGTTTAAATCCCGTTTAAATACATTTACATTATGTTTATTTTATCTAATAAATAACCGATTGGGATTATATTTTCATAAGTTTTAAATGTTATGTATTATGAATCAATATTTATAATACAAGGCTGAATGATATTAAAATATTATGTTTCACGAAGAACGTCGTTCTTATCTACACTTCAATTACGGAACACATGTTAAAGATGCGCTTCTGTTAAATTGTTGTATTTTGTGGCTTAATTACTAGCACTGCAAGTGATCAAATTTAGAGTCATTCCACAATTTAAAATATAAATATATTATACATACACTCAATATTGTTTTTAATTTTTCTAACTGGTCGATGTTTGGGCCTAAGAAATAAATGTAAAATTTAAATAAGAGAATACATTCTTTTCAATCATTTTTTTTATGGTTGTCACACAAGTTAACTCACTACTAAATCCCACAACTACGCACATTTGCCAGGAATTAGCGGGAAATTGGGGTCTATATAAACTCGTTTACAATGAGTCACTATTCGGACAATTATTAAAGTAGATATTAAGTAGACAGCTAGTCACAGTACTACTTTTTAATATTTTCTCAAAATATACAGAGTGAAACTCTTAAGGTGTCCATTATTGATTTCGGACAAACCACGATGTGGTCCTTAGGTACCTAACTAAATCCAAGGAACAGCTTAAAAAATTTTGACCGTTTTTTAAAATAAAGAATGTACTGATACCAGAGGTTTGCTATTTCAAATCGCACAATTGTCAAAGACAGAAATTCATAAATTATACATAATAATATGGAAGTTTTCGTTAATAAAAGGTGGAATTAGAATTGGAAACATTTTACTAGGTTTATAATGGCGGCTCATATGAGAAAAAATATTTTGTACTATTTTGAATACCTTGAACTCTTAAAAATGTAGAAATTTTACTTGGATTACCATTTAGCATTCCTTAAGAGCTACGATTTTTTCATATGCAATATTATCACAAATGTAAAAATATAAAAAAAATATTTGTTTAAATTGACCTATAAAGTCAAATCTTAACAATTTGAAATTGCATATCATACAATGGCAAGCAGCATATAATTGATTTGGCATGGTATTATTTAAGTGTTAAGAATTCTATGATCCTTTTAATGTTATACATTAAAAACTAACAATAAATAAATAAATACTAACACTTTTAGTTACTGTTTTTAATTGTGTAATATGTTTTATTTAACGCTAAGAGATACGGATAATGTTTTAATTTAAAAGCTACTCCGAGTCTTTTTTTGATTTATCAACCAAAATTATGATTGACCTAAATCGCATTATTTGTTTAAACAACATGTGTAGCAATCAATGTCCAAAGGTACAGCAAAAACAATTAACAAACATTTAATATAAGTAAATCATATGTTTATTCAATTTTAAAAGGTATGAATTTAAAAGTCACTTGGAATTGTCAAACAATAGAAATAATATGCAGTTTGAAATATATTGCTAATCAGACATTTGGATATGTTAACTATATTTTAGCTATTTTAGAATTTATGAAAAACTTCTTGTTGTTTGATAATATAGTAATACTGCATACAAAACTTAAGTGTTGCTCAAAATGGATGCCAAATTTTAATCAAAGTATTGATATCTCCATTTTTTTTATAGAGGAGATTCAAAATAGTGCAATTTTTTTACACTAAGAGACGTCATTTTAAAACCAATAAAAACAATCATATTCTGATTCCTTTAAATTGTTTTTATTAACAACATATAACATACGAAGGGACCCAGCTCAAATTGCGAATTTTACAAACATTAGGTTCAAATGTAATGTAATACTAAATTTTAATGTTCAAAAAGGCTAATATGTAACAGTTTTTTTTTTCACAAGCGTTTTCCAAAACAATGTTTTCTTCAAGCTGTGTTTAAATCTAATGCAAAAATTAAATATTTATTTAAAAATAAATTAATTTTAAATAACGTTACAGATGAGAATTTTGAAAAAATATACTTGAAAAATAATCTTATAAAAATATCTTTAGAATTTTAGATGTATTACAATGTTGTTCTTGATTTAATAGTTTTAGTAATTTGGAGTTATAAGTTGGGCCATCTTCATTATTTAGCAAATAATTTTAGCCTGTTTTCTATCAAATAAGATTCCTACGAATTTAAGATGTTGATGATATTCCCTGTGGTATCAATGTTTTGTCTGAAATCAAAAGTGGACACCTTACGATATGCACCCACTATGTTTAGTTTTATCAGTTTACAGTACTTTTTGTTCCACTGACAAAAGATAAAATCACTAGCATATTAAAGCAACTACTCATATTAGTAAAAATACTAACATTTGTTTGGTGATACACTTTGTTACCTTGAACAAAAAAAACACTATTACAGTAACTAATCTATATTAAAATTTTTTTAAAAACTGTAAAATTAAAAAAAAAAATGTACCTGATAGAATGTTTAAAATAAACCAATTATCTCTTAAATATTATAATGCAAGAGTTAGCTACTCACGCGTATTAAAAATATTTCAATGAATAAATAGAAAAAAAAATATTTTTGTGTGGGGTATACTCAAAACTATAAAAGCCAAGTGCAATTTACACGTTCGTAGAATATCATCGGATATCAAACGGATGGGAGGGTATATAGAAGAGAATAAGAACATCTTTGTGATATAGGTAGTGTGTAATATTAAGAAAAACACATTTTTTACAGTTTTAGAAGTTACTGAAATATTTCAGCACATTTTTGTATGAACAAATCATAACACTCTCGGTAAGTTATGATTCGACGAACTAGGCTACGAGAACAACTCGGATAGGTGAAGCTAAATCTTAATAAAATTGACCTAGTTCCCTAAAGAATTTCAAATCAGATAATTCATGCTGCAGAACCTTCCCCGGTTACACCCTTACACATCTGTGGGGTTGACTCTATTTGAATGCAATAATAAAACATAAATCCACGAGTATTTGTTGACTGTCTTACTAAAATATGTTAAAATTAACTTAAAAATACAATCGTGAAATAAACTTAAACTGAAAAAGAACACTTTTAATAAAAAAAAACGGTTAGAAATGATTAAAAGTTATTAAGATACATATTTCTTTATATTTTTGTAAACCAATGTGATGCATCATAGAATTCATCATTATATTTCGTCACTTATATTCCCTAAAATCGTAACATGTTTGAAATTAACTTTTGTACATAATAATGTTCAAGTCTACCAATGGCGTTGTATAGCTAACAAATATTTATTAAGGAGAAACATTTTCTCAGGTATCCATACATTAGGCCTACCATCAGTTTAAATGGTCAACAACGCTCATAACTGGTACTAGCTGTGATGAAGTCCAAATCAATGGTTGTAAGTTTTTGGACGATATCCAACCATGTCAGTGTGGGCGCCTTTCATTGAGCAAATATTATCGACTTCCTTGAAAGCAACGAAGACTTAATGTTCGTATTTTGAAAGCGTTACTTACTTATACTTACTCTTATATACTAAAAAACTTTTGCAAAAACAAATTCCAATCACAATTTAGAGTGTTGAGTGGAAATATAGAAGTCTATACGTTATATTTTTTGGTCGAGTTTTCGACCACGGGGCGAGCTCTAGTATAGTGTATTTTACTTTTAATTACGCATGATGGTTTGTTGAACGAGTAGTATTTAAGATTTAAAGGTGTTCAAAGTATTGGCAATCACTAGCTTAAAATCGGTGCTGATGCTAGTTTTTGAAAGTATCTTAATAAATGCATACTAAGTTGTACTGGTTGACTAAAAATCTTTTGTTAAGCTTAAAGAGTCTGAACATTGTTTGTTGGGTAGCCGAGAAGTATTAGAGGTCAAATTCAAATCTTAAGGTTGTTCATTCGAATCCTATCGGGATCAATTATGGAACTATCTATGTTAATATTTTGTCATTATGCTAACACTTGACAAATATGGTCTTCACTAAAAGTTGACATTAGATGGTAACATGATTGGCCGCGACCTTAGAAAACCCCTAAAATTACGTAATAAAACACCAAACTCTAACACAATGAAAATGCACAAACACAACCGACTCCTCAAATACAATGCACCGGGTGAGGAGGCAATGAGAACACCCTAATTTATAAAGAGTACACATTTATTACTTTTAACTTAATAAACAGATATAGAGCAACTATTAACGATTATTTATTCAATTTTAGCTTAATAGAACAATTTATTTCATTTATTAAAAAAAAAACATTGAAGTTATGTCTATGTTCTATTTGACATTCTTCGAGCTTAAAAAATCCATCGAATACTCTTTCCAGTATATCTTCAAGAATCGTTCTAATTTCCTAAGTCGTTCTTTGCTTCTGCTTAAAAAATTCTATAGGATAGCTTAGTAAAACCCATCGATATAACTACAGTACTACATAAAAAATATGTAGTATTTATACATCGATAGTAAAACCTTGATCTTGAAATAGCATCTTTGAAAAAAATCACAGATAAGTATATCCGGTATAAGCTTACCAAGGCATGTCTCCGAATCTTGAGGTAAAACAACCTCCAAACACAATTTCTAAATGATATTGTCGACGGATCGGCTGTTTTATCCGGCTGGAAGTAAGGCTATCCTGCATCGACTTCCAAACACTCCAAAAAATGGAATGAAGTGTAGGTACAGTGTTTCAATTACTGTAAAAAATTACAGTCCAAAATTCTTTCTGTTTTCCCTAACTGCATGCTACAATGTCACTTTAGGGATTAAGCTCTTTATTACTCCGTATTACCGCACATTGTGTTTGTTGACGTGGCCAGGAAGATAACACTGCGCTTCATGAGCCATCATTATTAGGTACTTGATTTTTGATTTCCAATATTTAATAAAAAGACAGTTACTCTTCTCACGTAGTCTAAGTTCTTGCGCAGTTTTTATTTTGTAGGGGTGGAAGCGAAGAGCGTAATGGACGAAATTCATCCCAAGTCTGTTCGAAATCAAGAGATTGGTGGACCTCTTTAAACTTCAAAATCCTGCGACTCGCACTCTTTCCTCTTTAATATACTGCTTACATCTACTTGTTTTTTGGTTGAAGCTGTATTTTAAATACATATTGATCCATTTACTTGTAGTTTTTCTACCTGGAACTATGCTAATTATTGTTGAAAACTGTGTTCTAAAAATCTCAGCGTTTTTGTAAAAGAATCCCTATTCACGATAACAGTTTAGTAGAAACAGTTTAATAGCAAATGCACAGTATTCATGACCCCATGGCACTTTATTTATTGTTGCAATATTTATCATATTACAGATGAGATTGTGGCACTTTAATTGCATCACCCTGTACTACACACTCTGCACGTGATTACTTAAGTACTTAATACATACCAATGCCCAGTGCATATACCTCTGCAAAGAGAAGGAAAAAATAGACCGTAAAGTGCATCAACAATAGCAACAAGTGCAATAAAGAAACATTCAAGTGTACCGAGTTTTGTACATTCCAACCAGCCTGTATTCTGTATACTACCAAGTACTAAGACTAGATACAAAGTAATAACTCAACAATAGTCGATGTATATGTAACAGTACCAGTTGTAATTAATTGTTTTACTTATCAACATTTTTGACTGTACACCACTAAAATAGAAATGCCTTTTTAATAAGTAGTCATTTAGAATTATGTTTGTATAAAATAATCTTTGCTACACACCAACAAAGTTCCATTCAATCTTCAACTTATCATAGAGTAATTTTATTATAATAGGCCTACCGTATAATGAAAATAACCGCCATCCATAATAATGGAGGAACAACAACTTGTGATATAAACATGTAATCCATCAAGTAAAGGTTATAGTATGCATGCTACCGTGATAATCCGCTTAAAACTTTTGGGGGTTGATTTTGGTGTTACCCTATTCTCTTTGACCAATAGTCAAGCAACCTTTCAAAATAAAATGGGTACAAATCAAATAATTTAAATTATTGAGGAGGATTGAAGACTGCTATTTTAATGTATTGTATTACAAAATTATGCTTAAATTATATGATTTTTTAAATTGTAATTTTAACAAATCTTCTCTTTCAGGACGAATATTCTTTCTCCGTAGATGTGCTATATGCACTACACTGCTAGTATTGAAATATGTTCTACAAAATACGATTGTCCAGCCACTTTACTTAAAGGCAACAACATCATAAGTGTAAAGCTACCTTTGACGTCTGTCTTTCAGTTCTACCAACGTACACAGTACATTTGACTTGCAATGACATTTGTGACATGATAAAGTCAATTACGTGATACACCTCACCTGTCATCGCCTAGCGCTAAATCGAGTTTACTGACAAATGCAAAGTGACATGAAAATTACACACTCAGGGGCAAACACTATTGTTCAACTAAAATATTGTATATAGAATGTTTAGAGTGTAACATTTATTGATGTCGGTAATCCCATCTTTTAAGCTGTTTTTATATGTGTATATACGTAATAGAACATCCCAAACAGGTCTTTGACCTAGGGATGAATTGTTTCATAGGTAAATAAGTGTGCGAGTTAGTTAATCTAAGTTGTTCTTAAGTTACTCGTATAAGCTTGTAAATAAATATGAAACAATAAAGATCTTCTTATTCTGATTTCTGAGAATACTTTTTAATTAATTTTAGTCTATTTATTTATTTGTTATATGCTCTAAATACGGTTATACTCCATTATTGAACAGTTATAAATTATTTATCAAGTTAATACATGTCTTATCACCATAAAAAATATATCTCACAGATATACTATGCAAACGTTAGCCAAAGAACAAAAATAAAGTTGAATATTAGAAAAAATCCAACTCGGAGGTTTATTCAATTCCATTACGTTGATGTCATAAATGAAATAGGTATGGTAACGTAATAATTGTAATAGTCATATCAGGTATTGAAATTGTATTTTGGGACACTATAAGATTTGTGTAACAAATTATAAAACTATCTATTTTCTTATTTTGAATTTCTCTCATACTCCAAAAAATAAATTACGATACCTAATACTTGCGTGGGGGGCTGCGTCTGCCTCTGTCTTGGCTCCTCTTGCTGTTACCCAGAAATCCATAATTAAACACATACTAAAAAAAGACCAAAGATACCCCACCTACCTACTTTTTCAAAATTTTCCAGTCCTTAACATCAGGAAACTATTCCTAAAAACAGTTATAACCTTTTCAAAAAATAATAAAAGCAAAATTTTCTCCGATTCGCTACATTCTTATGACACTAGATCTAGAACACACATAGGCATCTCCGTTCCCAAATTGAACAATAAAGCATAGCTTCTTACCCCTCACTATCTAGCCCACATTATACGCACTAATCTCCCCATACAGATAAGAGAATGGGAGGGAGACAGTGTCACGGTTTTCAGCAGAAAGATCGGGCGCTGGCTTCTCGGTCTGAGCGATGATGCTGCCGAAGAGCTCATCAGATCCCAGTACAAGGCATAATGAAAGTCGATGACAATTCTAAAACTAAATTAGGCTAATAATACCAAACTACTTCAGTACTGGCACCCTCATTCAAGTACTTCAAATATTGTTCATGTTCAGTCTTTTTTTGCCAACAATATGGCAAAAAAATACTTCTTTTTATTTAAGTAATTATTTGTTTATTTTGTTATCTTGTCTGTGAAGTGGTGAGCGACGGAGAAGACTCTCCCCACACGCAGATGTACAGTCTTTGTGGGGATTTTTTTCCTTTGTACTTTGCTTTACAGCCACGATTGTAATTTTGGAAATAAATATATTCTTATTCTTATTCTTATTCTTATAATGATATGTAATGTTGGAGACGCAATGTTTTACGAGTATACCTTAAGTGTTATTTATGACAATACATGATACCAAAAGAAATTAGTAGATTCCCAACTGTTATAAAGGATAGGGTTTTCCAGCTTTTCTTTTATTTTAACTGGTTAAGTTTAAATCGTGAAGTGTAAATCAGTGCAATGACCGGCAACGTCTATCATTACTCGGAAATCCAGAGTAAACATATAATGTCTTTCTGTTGATCACTTATGCGTTGTCGTTTGTCTGTGTGAAAGTCAGTCGCCTATGCACTTTGGTTGACTCGTTTACACGAAAACTATGCAAAAAATATCAACTTGTATTTTTGTAATCTCTTAGTATATTTTTTGAGAAATTTTATAAAACATCTATTTTGCCTTTCTTAGATTATTAGGCATCTAAACACACATAAAAATATATCTAAGAAAAACTGTTTGTTACAATGTACAAAAAGCTAAAACTGTATACATAAATAACACTCGAATAAATTAAAAACACGTTTTCCCTATACAAAGCGAATGTTGATATTTTGTAGTGCCGTTCGTATCTCTTGAGACCTTGCAACACATAATGTTTAACAAAAATAGTGCGTTTTACTTTGGGAAAACATATTTTTTAGTTGATAATTTTAAAAATAAAAGAAATACGAATGTTTAAGTTTAAAGTTTTAAAGTTGGTTGAAATAACAATACCCTTAATGCTATGCTATTTACATTTTTTGAGTTTAAGCTTATATGAAATTAGTTATTGACCATTTTTTGTTTAGTTTAGTAGCTTATTGATAATATTGCATTATTTTGTACCTGTTTTGTGTTGTTTGGTTGGAATACTGGAGTGCGACAAAAAAAGAGTGCGGCGAAAGCAAAAAGAGTGTGGCGAAAGTAAGTAAATGCATCAATTAGTAACTTGCTGTGCTATAATCAGTGCAAGGAAGCCTACTTTATCAGGAGACTGTAGGAACAAGTTTCATTTCATCATACAGTAGTAGGACCAACGGATTGTCTTTAATCAATACTCGACACCTTACTAGATTCGCCATTCATTAACACTTCCTTTAACGTATAGTGTTGACTAACAAATATTTAGCCTTCAAGTGTGTGAAAACGTGAATTATTAGTTAACTATGTTTTGATCAACGAATTAGTAAATCTAAAGTAGAATGGAGTAATGCATTTCATAAGGAAAATAATAAAAGAAACATCAATGCTAATACAAATTGGATACGACTTTCTAGGTCATATCAAACGTATTAAGCTATATTTCCATAGTTAACACCCACTCGATCCAAAAAGTAATATATCCTGTAAGTTTCTGAGCATGGAATATTATTTATGGGCCACATCCTTTGCAGAATATCGGAAATTGCTCTACTTTGCCACACCAAGACCCATTTATTTAAGACTACATGCTTTTACATAAAGTAAAGAATGTATTAATCTGCGTTTTGGATAACTCTAATTTATTATTACAATCCTTTAATAACCTTAGCTAAGTGTTAGCTGTATTTGTAGTTTTACACAATAGTACTTACAATTTTGGTTCTGGATTATTCTTAATGAATATTTGATATTTAAAACGAATAATTTTATACCTTTCCACGTCGAATGTCTAGCTAGAATATTTCTCAAACTACTTTGGTTTTGTGAAGACTACTTTGGCTGTTATCTGTACAGTGTAGTGGGGTTCAGAATTCCGCCAAACTTTATAAATCAACGAACTTTGAAAATATTTCTAAAAAGCAATACTTTTAGTATGGGTGTTATGGGAATTTTTATAAACTTAGGTATGAAATATATTGTGGATGAAAATATGTACTGTCAGAATAATATTTCGTATGCGTGAAAAAAATTTAAAATTAGTTTTTATAACCCCGAAATATGTAAGAAAATACATAAAAAGTCGTTTCTATACAGATCCATTTAATGAATTGATTATTTTTGAACAAAACTATTGGTTAACAAAAGCTGCAAATGTGAAATAGAAAGATACCGTTGCAGTTTTCAAGTCATCTCGGCAATTCAGTAAAGGCATGTTGTAAAAATGAAGAATATGAAGACTCTCTTAAAAACAAATTTGAACCTTTCATGCCTGCCATTTTATCAGTGTTTCACGGTTTTGCTGTACAAAAAAATTACTTTGAGGGAAAATGTCTATTCATGAAATTGTTGTCTTGTATATTGCGTAATTATAGAGTACTATAGAGCCGGTACTATAACATTCTTTTTTCTCGAGGCTTTAAGTTTACTGTATGTTCAAAATTATAATAATAGTGTCGACTTAACATTTTAGAGTGAATATGAAAAGCATTACTTTTCATCATGTCTTAAAACGTGGCTAATGGCCTTAATTTAATAAGTAGTTGCCATTAACAGTTCGCCTTGTCATGAGTACAAGTCCATTCGTATACAGAAAGATCCCGCAGCTTTGTATACAATAATGTCTAGGATTGAAGACTAATTATCAAGGCCTGTGGGGAAAGCTTTCAATTAGTCAGTCAAGTATGGAACGGTTCCATTGAAATGGTATTATTATAACACGTTTTCTCTTCGATAGGAACATTATTACAGAGCGTATGATAGCCAATATCCATTCTTATTTGGTTTATTCACAAAATATGCTATTATGTTTTCATTAGGAAGATTTGTTAAGGTCTATTTAGGATTATTTCAATACTGTGGGAGGTAATAGTTTAAATCAATGAAATAACGACCATCCTCCTTATGTCATCCAGGTTTTTGTTTAAATTCTGGAAGTTAACTCCATAGCCATAATGAAGCAACAAAGAACACTTTAAAAGTTTACTAACTCCATAAAAAAGTTTATTTGAAATTAAATCGATTACAAAAGTATTTTTATGTATGATAAAGATATTATTGTGGTTCTTAAAAAAATTAAAATTATTTATACATATAAGCGTTAGATATAAGGCAGTAAAAAATATGCTAATTTTATTTGATTCATATAATAAAATTGAAAGGATGAATTAAATTTCTTCAAATTGAAATTCGTGTTGAGGCGTTTTATTAATGTAAATCGGATATACAAAAATTACTATGTTAATTGTCTCAAACTTACTAATATAAGTCAAAATACTATACAGTATTAGGGTTCTTCGGATATTAGATACAGCCAAAAAGAGTGTACATGGACAAACAAACTAGAGAACAAAAATGGTAAGGATTAGGAGAAAGAAAAATCGAAGTAGAAAACCAAGTTGCCGGTCCAGAAACTTGGCTCATAAATGTTAAAGTTTCCTCAAACATATCTTCACATCGAAACATCACACCTTGCTGTCCAATAAATCATTGGGAGATAACAAATAAATAAAATATGCTTTGCTAAGATGATTACAACAAGACCTTTTCAAAGTGGATTATTATTTATGTAATACTCATTAATTTTGAAGTGTTCTGAGAAGTGAAAACCCATTCACATGCCTTTTCTTAACCATCTAAATTAAGTTTCCACACTACATTGTGGTAAAATGGCAAAACGCACGATTCATTCTATGAATATCTTTGAATTCAAACAAATCAACATTAATAATACAAATTATTACATAAAAATATCTTTTTGGTCATTAGTTGAATCTTTATTAATCATATTGTACAATTTTTGCTCAGCCTTTGTTTATACATTTTCAGGCATAATTATGAAATTATGGACTTCTTTGTATACTAGGTTATAATTATTCACTATTTATGGAAATACTTAATACAGTAAATTTAATATAGTGGAATCATATAAGTTTAATAGGTACATAGCAAATGAATGTTAACAATAATTTACAGATTACCACTTCTTAAAACCGCAATACCAAATTTCAATATTTAAAACACAATACCAGAATCGTTTTAAAATTGATTAGAAAAAAATGGTCAGATGTTTAAGACAAAATAATAGATACAATATGTATATGATAGTTAAATATTCTGGCCCGTTTACTGTATGATACAAGTTTACCTGTTGAATGTGACCGAGGTCAAGCACGCGTCGAGATACAATGAAGAACACTGTGACGCTCGCGCTCTGAAATATCGTCCATGTTTACGTTAATCTACTTAACAAGAGTTTTCCCATTGAATCTTATGAACCTCTTCTACCGTTAAACCCATTTTAGACATTATGACCAGCCACATGTAAAGGAAAACATAAAAAAGTGTAGGTTTAACATCACTGACTTTAGTACACTATGAGATTATACGATTTCATCTGTAATCGGTATATGTGATTAACCAAGCTCAGACCGATGATAAGAAAAAGTTCAAAAATAATTTAATTGACTCTTTTTTCAATATTTTCATCGCTTGTAAACTATACCGACAGGCCAAAAGAAACCATGCATTTTAGACTCCTTTTCATGATGAATTTTCTTGTCTCGGCTTTAGTCACAAATACACGCAGTTTTATGTAAAACTGTTAAACAGTTTTGACACAATTTGGTAATTTTATCACCATATTTTTTAATGTATGTAGTAATTAATACAAAAAGACTTTTATGTAGTAGTTAAACTGAAATTAATGGAGACCTTAAACGACATAAGAAATATTCAAATTTATCAATTATTTATTAAAGTCTACAGAGGATTTATAAGAATTGAAATGGAGGCTAAGTCTGATATATAATCTAAGTAATAATAAATATTGTGGAGTTAGTGGAAAAGAGAGGAAGGGAGTATGGTTAGGAGGGGCGAGGGAGGGAAGATCAATATCACCTGGCTGACGTCACAGAGCTACCTGAACTCAATGGAACACATGAATGGCTCACTACTACAACTGACTATGGGTATAAACATGTTACAGGGCCTCTAGTGTATGTATATCTATCCCCTTGTTAGGTGAGGTTCACTACATGAATGGCTCACTACTACAACTGACTATGGGTATAAACATGTTACAGGGCCTCTAGTGTGTGTATATCAATCCCCTTGTTAGGTGAGGTCCACTACATGAATGGCTCACTACTACAACTGACTATGGGTATAAACATGTTACAGGGCCTCTAGTGTGTGTATATCAATCCCCTTGTTAGGTGAGGTTCACTACATGAATGGCTCACTACTTCAACTGACTATGGGTATAAACATGTTACAGGGCCTCTAGTGTGTGTATATCAATCCCTTTGTTAGGTGAGGTTCACTACATGAATGGCTCACTACTACAACTGACTATGGGTATAAACATGTTACAGGGCCTCTAGTGTATGTATAGTATATCTATCCCCTTGTTAGGTGAGGTTCACTACGTGAATGGCTCACCTCTACAACTGTCTATGGGTATAAACATGTTACAGGGCCTCTAGTGTATGTATATCTATCCCCTTGTTAGGTGAGGTTCACTACGTGAATGGCTCACCTCTACAACTGTCTATGGGTATAAACATGTTACAGGGTCTCTAGTGTATGTATATCTATCCCCTTGTTAGGTGAGGTTCACTACATGAATGGCTCACTACTTCAAGTGACTATGGGTATAAACATGTTACAGGGCCTCTAGTGTGTGTATAACGATCCCCTTGTTAGGTGAGGTTCACTACATGAATGGCTCACTACTTCAACTGACTATGGGTATAAACATGTTACAGGGCCTCTAGTGTGTGTATAACGATCCCCTTGTTAGGCGAGTTCCACTACGTGAATGACTCACTACTACAACTGACTATGGGTATAAACATGTTACAGGGCCTCTAGTGTGTGTATAACGATCCCCTTGTTAGGCGAGTTCCACTACATGAATGGCTCACTACTACAACTTACTATGGGTATAAACATGTTACAGGGCCTCTAGTGTATGTATAGTATATATATCCCCTTGTTAGGTGAGGTTCACTACATGAATGGCTCACTACTACAACTGACTATGGGTATAAACATGTTACAGGGCCTCTAGTGTGTGTATAACGATCCCCTTGTTAGGCGAGTTCCACTACGTGAATGACTCACTACTACAACTTACTATGGGTACAGTATAAACATGTTACAGGGCCTCTAGTGTGTGTATAACGATCCCCTTGTTAGGCGAGGTTCACTACATGAATGGCTCACTACTACAACTGACTATGGGTATAAACATGTTACAGGGCCTCTAGTGTGTGTATATGACAACTGACTATTGTATAACTATATTACATAGCCTCCAGTGTGTGTATATCAATCCCATTGTTAGGTCATGTTTCTCCACACGAATGTCTCACCACTACTACTGACTATAGTTATAAAAAGAGAGATAAAAAGACTATGGGTATATGGTTCGAGAGATAGGACTGGATCATTCGCAAGAGAGGAACCGGAACGTATGCTTGAGCGCCCACAGCATATCGCTCCACCTGGCGGAGTTGAACGCGTTCTTAATGTCAAGAATGATGAGGAGGACCAGTGACCAGTGTGATCTTCCAAACTCTGCACTGCCTTAACTACCTCCTGGAAAATGGTACAACTGACTATGGGTATAAACGGGTTACATGGCCTATAGTGTACAGTATACCCTCTCTTTTTTCCGGATTTCTTGGGAAAAGGCTAGTTCGTATATCGGGGGTTCTCGTTAAACCAACGTCGCCTAAAACTCGTAATTTATCGCAAATATTTCACATATATTTGGGAGAGCTTCAATAGTTGGACACGTCTAAAATCACTAGTCTAAAATCTATCCTACGACGATAAGTCGTTTTAGTACAACCCAATCGCTGCAGATCCAGTCCGGTTAAAGCGACGTACTGATCAAAAGTTTCCGGTAAATAGGATGTCACTTGAGCCGACATAACTCCGACATAACTTGGTAGGGATTACAGAAGTAGTTAACCTATTATGACGAGGCTGTCAAATGCTGTAGATATCACACAGCCACATAAATTACGCAAACATACATCGAGTAGGGATAAAAATCTATAGAACAAACAACAAAATATTATCTTTTAAAATAAAACTTTCGTCTTTAGAACCAACAATAAAAAAAGACGTGAAACTCGCCGAAGTTCAGCGTAGAGTAAGAGAATCATCAACTCGTCAGACTGGTGAAGGGTAAACACTAACCAATTTTGAATGTTCGTACGTACCAAAGCTGATGCAGTCAGTGCAAACAATGCGTTTATATGAGCTTTGGTTCTAATTTGGCATACGTCGATGTTCGCAGCTGAAATAAATGTAGCTACAAAGTAGAAATATAACTTATGTAGGAAAACTTAAAACATAACTATCAGAACGCAATAATTATTTGTTGTAATTGTTTTTGGTCCAAGAAACTAATTCTAAACCTTCAATCTTTGACAATTAAAAATTTGTCAAAGTATCAATAATGCAACGAGTTTCTTAACATTTAAAGAAATATGACAATATTTAACCAAGCGAGATTGAATAAATATTCATTAAAAAGATTATGATAGTTTTGTAAGCGTTTAAGCAAATCGAATCATAATACTACAACTACGTTTTAAGAAAACCCTTATACGTTATTTTTGTACCTGACCTTCAACTTGGCAACCAATCAGCCTTTGATATCCAATAATTAAGTTACAACGTAATTCGTTTTAATGTATTTTATATGGTTCATACCTAACAATT
Source organism: Macrosteles quadrilineatus (assembly GCF_028750875.1). Lineage (NCBI taxonomy): Eukaryota > Metazoa > Arthropoda > Insecta > Hemiptera > Cicadellidae > Macrosteles > Macrosteles quadrilineatus. Next base: position 47,217,251 of record NW_026542597.1, read on the forward strand.
TCACTTCTCTGTTTTAGTAAATTTTAAGTAAAAGTGGCTAGCTTTTAAAATATTAAACTGAATTTAACCGTGAAAGTTATGTGAAAGTGAAACTTATAGCCGTGAAGCTATACCAATATAGTGCACACTCTCTGTGATATTTTTTACGCCACACTACACTATTTTGAAGAATATTCCACGCAAAGATTTAGTCCAGAAAACAGCTGTTTGTCGCCCACTTAATCAAATGAGTTTCATTACGTACTACTGTACTACTGTAATGATTTTTACCTAAACAGCAGATTATTCTCTATTTGGCAATGAGTGGTAATAAACAAAAACATTAGTAGTAGCGGTAGTAGTATATCGTAGTAACGTAATATACTATTACGCCACACTACACTGTTTCAACCAATCCCCCCCCCTTTCCCAAGGAAGGTTTTAGTCCAGAAAACAGCTGTTTTCCGCCAGCCTAATCGAATGGGATATCATTACGCACTACTGTAATATAATGAGTTTTGGACACCAACCAGCTGATTATATTTGACAATGAGTGGTTATAAACAAAAACATAACCTCTTTTAAAGGTTATGAGTAGTGATTGTTAGTCCTTTGGTCGGTGGGAATATAAGGATTTGTACAGAATTTTTATTGTTAAGTTAATTTAGAGTAGTATGGCGAAAACCCGTGAAAGTGGTACATCACTCGTCCAAAATGTGTTTCCCGGACTCGTGTGGTAATCCCGCACTCGACTTCGTCTCGCACGGGAACGACCACATTCGTCCGGTAAACACCTATTTTCAGGACTAGTAATGTAATATAATTTAATAATAGTAAACATACATTTTATCTTAAACTGAGCTTAACATGTTTGAAGGTTACAAAGATTTAATATTACGTGTGCTGGTAACAAAACTAAAAGTGAAAGAGTTACTTACAATGTGCGTATTGGGTAGTAAACGGTAAATATTCTCCGACAGATCCAATTCAGAGCGAAGTAGTTTTGACTGTTTCAAACGTCAGGGTTGTTTGTCTTTTAGACTGTTTGGGTTCAAGATTTGTATTGCTTTTAAGCCTGAAATTTAATTTAAGTCCTAACACTCGTTTCCATAATGTTTTCTTTGGAAAAATTAGAATAACAATAAAATAATAAATGTATAAAAGTGCTGAAACATTGCTATATGTTTTTATATAAGTTAATATCAACATACTAACTTATATGGTTAAAGCAGTCAGTTTTACTGAACACAATTTTAAAATACTCGAATTTTAGCATAAGAGAGTTGTTTTAAACAATTTTAATTATTAATACTTAAATTATACACAATTTACTAAAAAAATGTGGAGGTATATTTCGAGTTTTCATTAAAGCCCATCTTCAGCCTATGGTAACAACATATCAGGTAAATAACTAATAAGTTATAATGTTGGTTTATAAATTAACATATGTTTGAATTATTTTAAATTAATTATCAACCTATTAATTTTAAAATAATTCAAACATATGTTAATTTATAAACAAACATTATATTATAGTTTATTTACCTGATATGTTGTTGTCCAGAGGCTGAATATGGGTTTTGATGAAAACTCTAAATATACCTCCAAATTTGCTTATTGAAAATGCCATCACAAAAAAAGAACATACCGGAATGTATTAATACATGTATAGAGGACTGACTTAATACAAACTATATTTTTATAAATATTTTGAATGAAAATCAAAAGAACGAGGTTGTACTTTGTTCAACACTACGCACTAGCTGTTAACCGCGGGCTTCGCCCCGTTTGACTTCATAAGTATTACTAAAATGATTGATTACAGTAGGCCCTACCGGGTTCGGTAAAATTTCAAGTGACCTTTTATGTTTACTTCGAAGAATAACATTGGACTTAATAAGCTGCCAGTGCAGAAACCTAGAAGAGTGCTAAAGTAAAATATGACTATCTCCATTAAGTGAGTGGTTGTATTGGTTCTATTCATGGAAAAAAATCTGCTCACTCGGACAAGTAGATTTAAGTAATTGAATTACTACAAACATTCATATCTATAATATTAGTTCCTTCGTCAAAGATCCTAGTCATTGACTTGATGAGTAATGCACTAAAACTATTGACACGCTTTTTTATTTCACAGACATTTTTTGGGGGGGGGGGGGGAAACAAACACATTATTTTTTATTTAAAAATGGGAAAAAATAACGTGAATTGGGATTGCACAATACCACTACAATTTAGTATTTGACAGTTCTCATCACAGCTCTTTCTCTCACAGTTCTCATTTTGTTGCTGCTTTGTTTAAATTAGCTGTTATAACAAATTTAGGCTAAAGAAAAATTTAAAATAGCTCCACCTTGTTGGTAAACCTTGTTACTTTATAATACTATTGAACATCATAGAACCAACTTGTTTAATTAAAATAGCTAGTAAGATTAATTAATTCCTTTTAAATATGAAATATCATAAGATTAACATGGGAAACTCCTGAGCGACTAGGGCGGAGTGCCGAATGTTATATCAGAACTAAAACTAATTAGTTTTCCTCTTTAATACCTAAAGAATCAGTGTACCAAGTTTCTGCCTTCTAGGGAAATGGGAAGTATGAGACTTCAGGATGAATGAGTCAGTCAGTCAGTCAGTGAGGGCTTTGCATTTTATAGGTATAGATTTAATACGGCCAAAAACTTTTCAACATCTCTAAATGAAATATAATGTTATAATTTTATAAAATAGTTCTGGGCACCCAGTACTGTATTTAAATCAAGTCATGTATATCTTAATTGGAAATCAACCTTGATGAGTACTTTACTGTTGTACACAAGTTAAAACTTGCAAACTAAATATTTTACATTCAAATGTACAAGATTCGAATAATTTAAAAACTGTATTTACTGTTAATTACTTTATGAGTTTACATTGATACTTTTTACATCGAATCGTATATCGAATATGAATAGCAAAGCATGGCCGGAGTAGTTAGTAAGTATAAATGGAGTATCACAGAATATGAGCAAATTAAAATGATAAAAATTCTTTCAACTATTAATTGATGTTTTAACAATTGCACGAACTGTATTTTTTATTAAAATATTAAAATATTTTTTATTTGTTATTTTATTGTAATTTTTAAGGCATAGTATGCTTTTTCTTTCATTTACACGAATATTAGTAGGCTCACGTAGGAGTTGGTCGTAAACTCAGGTTATGACGCTTTTAGTTGGTTATGGAGATCATTTTACGATTATGCACCATTCAACCACGTCACAAATGACATCGTTTGTCTTTCTCATACAAAAGGGGGGAAAGAACAAAAACATCTGAAAGTATTTCACAGGTTTGGTATAATACCAGTCACACGAGTAGAGAGTAAGTATTGTTATTGTGATGGGTGAATGTGTTCGATTCGCTACCATTAGCAACAAGTAGTAGGTGTCGCTTACAAAATGGTTGATATCTTCACTGACGTAGTAGTTCTTCATAAACTGACGTTATGATCTTAGCTTGGTTATGGAGATCAGTTTACGGTTATGTATAATCCGTAAACGCCACTAATATGTATTCATTTTCTTGGCAACACCAGAAGCTAAGATATGTTATCATAAAATCAAAGTACATAACTAAAATTGTATATATTTGAACATAAACTTTCTGGATGATCTAATTTATGTCATATAATAATTGACTGAAGTACAGTGTACATTATGTATTTAGTTTTATATTAACTCGTGTTATAATGTATTTTACATTTTTACTGAGCAAGTTATGTCCAACAAATTGTTCATAGAGTTCAATAGAATTCGTATCGTCATAAAATTCAAAAGATACAGAACCATTTTCAGCTTGTTAAATTATTTTAAATAATGAAGTTCTACATATATGTTTAAAAAAGATTATTGCTCTTCATTTTTTACTTTGAAATTTTTTTTTTCATGTTTTTAAAGATTTTTTTTTTCAAATCGGTTAAATTCTTTGTGGAATAGGTTGTAATATTTTCAATGTTCCAATTAAATTCCGAGTTAAACATGTTCGGCGATTCGTAATGTTGGGATATTTTTCTATTGTTTGGATATTTCTTTTTTTGGATGTTGAAAAGTAATCGGGTTTTCATCTATGTTTTCTGATTTTGGATTTTGATTCTCCGTAAATTTTATTAGATACCTAATTTAGAATTTTTTTAAATTGTAAGCGTTCAATTACGTGTAAAGGTTAATTAAAAAAATAAAATAAAATAGAACCTCAATAGTTGTCTTGACAAAAAGCTTGATGTCTACTATTTTTACTCAAGTATGGCTTAATAGTTTTTTGGCATTGTTAAACGTTCATTTATTTCAATAAAGATGTTTTTAATGAAACTAGTGTGTTTGAATCTACCACGCATACATCACGTTTGACAATGCCAAAAATATATTTACATGTATAGAGATGATATATCACGTTTTTAATCTTCGTTTTCTCCTACTCTCACGTGCAATATGGAATTACTACGTGAACGTGGTAGGGAATCCCAATACTTTTATTTATGAATGAAGTCTTTGTGTAGGACTGTCTCTATTTACAAGATATGAGGAAACTATAATAAATTTACTAATAATTCGCTTTTTAGGTATTTCTTTTACACGTAGGACATACATTGATTAATCATCTTTGTTCTAAGTGGTAAAGCTAGGATACATCGATTTGACACAACCAGTTTACTTCTTACTAACTATAAAGGTAATAAATTAAGATAATACTAACTGCTTTACCAAATACTGAACTTGTTTAGATCAACGAAGATTATGTGAAACTACTTTGTTCTTTCAACTCAAGATTTCCTTCTACGAAAACTATTTTATCTGCTCGTCTTATAAGAATGCGCTAATAGACAATAAATACTATGTTGAAACGTGTCGTTAATTAAATGGGTTTTGTTAGAAATCCAAAAAAACCTTTTTGATTTTTAGAGGGATGTTGGCTATATATCCCGAGTGTCTTCATATTAAGACACAAACCCGATAACTCTGTACTTTTAACCAATAATCATATTACAGTATATATTAATAGGCAAGCATGTTTCTTGAAAACCCTTTTCTCAGCTCGCGTGCGTCGCAGAGAAAATCTACGCATACCGTTAGAAAGATGTTCCTGTGTGTGCAGAATCCCTTTATTATAATAAACTAAAAAATAATCATAAAAATTAATTGAAAATGAATAAAAAATTACATGGGCCTTATGGATTGCTATGCTGATGACTAAATATAAACAGAAAACAATTGAATAATTTGCAATCACATGTTTTATTTTAGCGTGGGGGGAAAATAGAGAAGTCTGTCATTACAGATTTTTAGTCGAGTATTCGAACACCATACGACCTCTAGAATCAAAATAGTTATACATACGTTTTCAATTTTGTTTAAAATATTGTGTACAGTAGATAATTAATTACAGAAGAAAATGAAAAAAAATCATAAATTAATATATGCTATTAGATTCTGTATAAAAAATATAATTCAACCTTTGAAGATGGACGAAGAAAGTTTCTTCCTTGACATGAACATACTGTAAAGTGCCTGTCACTATTACTTGTGTCTATTTGTTGTTCAATAATCAATTTTACAAATGTTATTTTTCGGCACTGCGTTTTTCATAGAACCAGTTTCTATAGAAGTAGTTTACCATTTAGTTTTTGGTTTTACTTCAGTCAAATTATTTTTAATCAACTAACCACAGAAGTTTGTTAAATTTTCTTTTAACGAAATAAAATGTTTAGGCTATATCGGCTAGTAAACGGTTTCTGTAGTTACTGATTCACACCATCAATGTAATATGTTTTTGATTTAATAAATTCAAAAATGACGTATATTAATGAACGCTTAGTATTTGGCATGGACAAAATATTAACATTTTTATTTACCTAGGCCTAATATTTTAACTTTAAACTGGTACTTATTGACCAATGGTGGTGGACCATTTATTCAACTTAACGAGACATGTTAGTGCTTAATTATTATTGTCAATGACTTTCGTAAGCACTTTTCGTTTTATGAACTTTTCTAAACTAATTTTTTTTCTAATGTCAACATTAAACGTTGACCTTTCCCCGTGTAATTACGACAACATGTCTTGTGTATATATCATCCTGTGTAACATTTAGAGTTGTGTTATGTGTAGAGTAATGTAAGATTAGGCGGCCTTACACTGAACTGCACTCTCTTGCTTGCTTTGCCACTGAGAGTGGGTGTGAAATAACGAGTGGCTAGTGGCTAGTGTACAAAGGCCACTCGTCCATCTCACTAAAACTTGTACAGTCGTAACATAGACTCTGTACATTCCCTTGACTTACAACAAAGCATTACACTTTCACTTTCGCTCACAATAAGTGGAAAAACTATGGAACCTTTTCACTGTTGATGGCAATTGGTAACCAGTGTAGTTACAACACTTAATCAATATTATGACGAGTCATTTATGATGTTCTAACTTCATATAAAAAGGTGAAAGTTGGGATGGATGTTAGATTCTAGCCCGGGACCATCATACCCAGGACTTAGGCTAGGCTCAGAGAGTTGTGGCATTATCACGTGTATAGTCCATTGGTGATTGGCTGAATTTAAACGTGGGATTTTGAGGACCGAAGCCATACGCTCTACCACTAGACCAGCTCACTCACAAATGACGGAGAACATGGGTGATTGGAGTGGATGTTGGTATCACAACGACGAGAAATCTTTATACGCATCGTTCAACTGGTTGATAGCATAGCTCTAGTAGGCACGTTCTAATCAAACTCCTGACATATAAGATGTGTTAGGTATTGTAATATTGTATGGATGTAAAGTAAACAAATAGTTTCCGGTAGGTAGTTTCAACATTGATGCATTAACTTATCAAAGTATTGTGAACTTGAATTGATTTACGAACCGCTCACTCAGGTTATAGCCTATATTTACATCCTCCAAGTTCATCCTACAAAGTTCACAAAAGTGTTTATCAATGGCTTAACAAAATAACTGAGTGTTTATATGTAAAAATAATGGATTAGAAAAGTTTCTGTATTTTATTGAGTAATATTATCTTGTTTAGAGTTGTGATGTCTGTATAGTCACCAGCTTTCAATGAATGCTCTACACTCATATGTTGAGGACGGTATTCCTGATTATTCTCTCAGATTTCTGGGCTCAGTTTTGTTACCAAAGGAAAACTGGTAACCCAGACATTTTTTATGTAGTTTGCAGTCGTTTATCTGGCAATCGGGAGTTCGTCGTTGCGGTAGATAATTTTATGAAAAATAGCATTGGTAAAATGACGTAAAATAATGGTAGTTAAATGCATGTAAATTATTATTGAGGTCAGATTGTATTGAAATAGATACGATATTTACCGAGGGTTTATCGTTTTATAGGGCGTTTTGAAGTGGATTCTACATCCAGAAGTATTTGTCCAAGTTTGTTGACCATGAAAGCTTTACGGTAGCCCATTAAGTCCATTTTATTCCTTTGCTCATACGAAAGCGCTACCTGAAAACAATTTACTACGGTGGATCACATTTTATTGGTGTTTTCTGTAGTGTTTCTAAATGGTCTTCATGTTCTGAATGCTGTTCACAATAACAACTTAATGGTTGTCATGATAAATTTTCATTATATTATAGGTACCTCATATAACATAATAAATTACATAATAAGCTCTATATATTTTCTGGCTTTAAAAAATATGAGCTGTTGGCTCGACTTACGTACGGAAATCGAGTAGTCAATTACAAAGATATTAAGGGAGTACTGTATAATCATTACGTAAGGCTATTTTGAGTTTATCTTCACTTATAAACCAAATATAAAAAATATATGTCCTCATTTTTGCGTGACAGTAGTTTTGCGTGATTAAACTCTTTAGTTATCAATGTAATAGTTTTGATTTGTAAGTGTTAGTTGAATGTTTATTCATTTCTGTATTATTATACAGTTAGTTTTTTTACTTAATTAGAAGAAATAGTAGATCTTTATAGCCCACAACTCTGTAAACCTATTGTTTGTGTTTGTGCAATTGATGTTTTGCCATGGGGGAAGAGTGGGCCTATGTTCCAACTCAGGGAATGTTAAATAAAGAATTTGTCTATAAGTTCTTTCTTAGCCGTCAACCTACATTATCTAAACTTCCGTCCATCCATCCACTTTCCATCCATCAATGCATTCCATGCACTTTCAGTGCCAAAGATCCTGAACATTGCAGTGGGATGGTAATGACACTGTATAAATTGATTTTAGTTTCTTCTGACAGCCATTTGGACTTTAACAGTTTTTCTAGAGACCAATATTAAATAGGCTACCTACCTTCTACACCGGTTGACATTACCATAACTAACCACCATTTTGATATGTCGACAGAACATAAAGAGAACTATCAACTATCAATTTTAACTCGTGTTTTTTACTTAATTGACCATGGTCTACTGCTAAAAAATGCATCATACAGGTCTTCTAAGCCATCATCATTTTTCTGAGGCCTCAGTCACAAGAGGTGTGCCCTAAGGTTTCGTTCTCGGACGGACCATGTTCCTTCTATTTATAAAAAACTTGTCCTCTTGTGCAAATAAGGCAAACATTTGTCCGTTTGTTCAAGGTAGGACCATAACAAAAATATTATGTTATGATAAAAAAAAATTATATGCTGTTATTAATTAAATATCCTCAAAAAACAAAAAACCTTATTTTACGCGCATCCAACTATGATTTTTAGTAGACATTGGCAACAGCTGGCCCATCCAGACGCGTCTACAAGTCTTCATCAGCATCCTAAAATCAGCGCTTAACGTTTTAAAAATAAATATATAAGAAGCACTTTGATGAAATTACCATTACTCATACTGCTTAGACCACATTTACAAAACAGCTTTTTGCTCACACTTACCATAAAATACAAAATAAAATCATGTGTCGCTCCATTATTATGCTTATTCTAGGTCTTTTATACTTTTGGCAACTCCTTTACAGAACCAAGCCCATACTCGACCCACACTATAAAATGCCATATAACAATATAAATCAGTATTACAAGTGGGTCAGTTTCATTGAGGGGTTGTGGGGTGTTTGGTGCGCGCGCATCGGCGTGGGTGCCTGCCGCTCAGTAGGACATGGACCGCTGGGGAGACGGAGGCTAGGCGCCCATGCGTTCCTCATGTAGTATTAGCACTGACTTCTTCTAGTGAGCGATGAGTGCAGCCTGGAAGTACGGAGCCGTGGCGCTAACACTAGTCGCACTTCTTACTTTGACCGACGGCTCCTTGTTACTCCACAACCGTCCACAGCACTCTTCGGCGGAACAGTGGCTTGTCCTGTCCTCAGGATTGCCGCCTCCACCCGCGCCCGCGGGAGCGGCCAGTCCCGACCCGGCCTTGGACCTCCGGCGGCGGAGATCTCCCTGGAGGAAGCGGTCGACGGAGGGCGGGGGGCGACTCGCCCGGCTGTACACTCGCTCTCGCCGTGGCAACGTACAATACGAGATGCATCAAATGGGTTAGTATCACCTTGCAGTGCGTGGCACACACACATACACACTCTCATACAAACCTTCAACTATCACATACGTTATTTTGTATTTACCTCAGTAAGTTCATTCTTCTAAACTCATTAAATAAATTATTTTTTTCACGAATGCTATAATGTTTCCTAGAATATTTATGCTAATTAACTTAACCTTTGATGTTATCCAATTTGGTACGAAAGTAACTCGGTGCGGTTTAGTTTTAATTTATTTTATTGGTAAGTATCCGAAACTATCGTTGCGAGTTGATGTTTGACGTTGTGTTGAGATGTTCGTTAACATTCGTTGTGACATGGTTTGAACTCAATTATTGGCGTGTCATCGGTTTATTGGATATTGTTGTTTCAATGTGAGGGTTGTTATATGTTGTGTAAGCGCGACCGATAGGTTTATGAGTAGTCGTATTCTAAGTGTTTGGAAACGTTAGGTGACAAACTTTCACTCTGTTTTTCTCTGTGTAGTCCACAATAGAAAACGAAATATTAGAAGTAAATAGATTATTTTGAGTTTATTATCATATCACAGTTATAAAAACGCAAACTTAAAAACGACGCAGTTATAAATTAAAATTTGAGAGGAAATTTTAGTTTCTTTAAAATCTTTTTGGCCAAATTGCAATATGGCGTTCTATAAAATAATCAAACACACATTAAAAATACTACTACCGGGTTTTGAAATAACATACAAATTATATTTCAAATGTATAATAAAACAATATATTTTACTCAGTTTAAAAACCTACAATCAAAATGTGCCCCGGAATTTCCAAACGCCATGTCTATTGATCGCAAAGTAAGAGTGAATGTTTGTTTGGCAGAAAGAGCAAACCTTTAGAGTTAATATGACCACTTTGTATGATATCAGATGTACCGAGTGTGGCAGGCACATTTAGGTGATTGGACGGCAGAAACAGGCTTCATGCTATAAACACATTGGTTTCATCATCCGGCCGATGGTGCAACCATATATTTTTGACACCCTTGGGCTTGTGATTTTTCGCTGTGGGTTTTTTGTTTCATTTAGTTCATTTAATCTAATTGGAAAATACTTTCGCGTGCTATTATTTTGGGCAGTTGTGATTCAGTTACGTGTTTTAATTGATGTTACGGTCGAATCATATAAGTTACTGATGCGAAGCTAATGTTTAATAATAAGTATTATCTTTGACTATAATTATGTAACAGCTGACACAAAACGTCGGCCGATTATTTGTGTTGTAGGCCTATATTGAGGATATATTTGTTCTGATAAGTAAACAAGATACAATTCAATAAAAATATGGCAAGAAAATAAGATTAGAAGCCATCCTTGACTTGTGAAATAAAATAAATGCGGAATCGTGATAAACTAACTAATCATAGGCTTTTCATATTTTACTTTTAAAAAAATTGACGTTGTTTTCTAAATTGTGTCAAATGCAAACTTTGGATAATACTCGACTTGTCATTTTACATTAAAAGTATTCGTCAAAGATACGCTCAATTTTAAATATTTTTTTAATTCTAGTAGTTTCAAAACTGATTATGACAATGTACTTAAAAGATTAACAGTTTACGATATGCAGTAACTTTTGTTTGTGCCTATGTACAAAAAGAAAATCTATTAAAATAGTCAAAGTACCAATGTCTATTGTAGAATATTATTGACAGTATAAAAACCATTGCACAGAGAATAGTGTAACTTATATCTTATATATTTTGAATAAACAACTAAACTATACCACACATCGTTTTCTGCTCTGCTGATATATTAAAACGTAGGAATATTAAAATATAAATGGGTAACTTTGTACGTGTCAATTTTAGACAGAGTGTTAGTTGATATAGTGTGTCGCCTGTGGCTTTGAAAATTACTAAAGAAATTGTTTTTTTTTTTTTTTGTTACAGACTTGCATTTTACTGAAAATATAAAAAAAATCTCTGAAATCACAGCGTGGACATTTAATATTTAGCCTAATATTTTAACCAAACTAAGTTTAAAATGCTTAATTTCCAAGCATACTTGTAAGATAGAGAACAAAATTTACATTCAAAGTGTTATATACCTATATTCTATACGATAGTTTTGATTTAGGAGTAAATCTTTATCTTAACTATTTATTTAGTCGCTATACCATATAACACTTACATTATACATATTTGATCATCAAAGGATCACAATGTGAAATCAATTTATTTGACAGAATTGTAAAATGGATGATTGAAATGCATGATTGATTTTGGACAATTTTCTTCATAATAAATTTAATTATGGCGTCTGGCTATGACAAATCAAAATAATGTGGAAACATTTGCAAACTATTACATCAAGTGAAACGCCTAAATTGTCCATAAACAAAAATATGAAGTTGTTATTATCATTTCACTCGTTGACATTAAAACATTAAAAACACACAAATATTTAAGAATACGTTAAGTCATAATTGTTACTATTTTAAGTGTGAAATAAGTTAACATGACTTTTTCTTCTTTGCTCGCAGGCCCCCACGCACGAGATAGGCCATACGATGTCCCACAGATTGGTGAGTTGTACCTCCCTTGCTGGCAACAGTCCAGTTCCATGACCTAGCTTCTTTTATTTTCTATTTTCCATTTTCTCGACTGCCCTTGTTTTCACATTATGGTTGTAAAACACGCCTTCTATGGTCAGGTTTGTCGCTGTACAATCATAACTTCTAAAGGTGTAAAAGTTGCATTGTTATCAAACGCGATGAGTTTAAATTTTTTCGACCAAATAACCAATTTTTCTGTTAGGAATTTCATATCTAATTTACATGTTACTCAGCAATCCATAAAATCCGTGGATGGTTGAAATCTTGATTCAAATTTAACTTGTATTATATCTTTTAAATCAGATGTGATAGGCTGGATGATAATTTATTTATGAGATAAGAATAAACAATTTAACAAATATTTATAACAATCCATTACCTTTTTTAGTTGTTTTTAAAAGTCTATAGGATTTTTAAATTAGACACTTATTATAATGTTGCATTTTATGATAGTATTAACTAGCTTACATAAGAACGAATATATTTATATTAACTTCTACTACAGGTGTTTTGTTGGTTCCATCTTAAATTTAACATTTGAGCTACTGAAAACCAACAATTGGACGTCAAAATGAGCACAATATTATTCCTACATTGAAATCGCAGTTAACTAAGAAATCTTAAAATATCAAAGGGTAAAAAAAGACTATACCGTTGTAAAATCACATTTTCAATAAACGCTTGTAATATCCCGAAGGTAAAACATGCATGCTCTAAAATTTATCATTAGAAAATGTTTACGTTCATTCATATGATATTCAAGCCATATATTATAGGCTTATAGCAGCATTGTTTTAATATTCATGTAGTGCTGTGTGACTCTAATCAAGAGAATTAGAAATGTGTTGCGCAGTGCCGTATATTAATTAAGTCTTTGTTTTGCTACACTCTAGTTATGATTTAGTTGGTAAAGCTCTCAAGTGTTAATTGGCTTTGTATAATAATAGACCGCGTTGAATATTCTATCAAAATATTCAACACGACAGTAATTAGTTGGCCAAAAATGCTGCAGTTTGCACAAAACCTCTCATATTGGACGATGTAATGTAAAATTCAGCAACGGAAGTAGATAGAATATAAGATTTCCGCCTCGTAAAACAACGCAAGGAAGAAATAAGTAGGCGGGAAAATTGTATTCTTTATGCCTACTGACTTTAGGATTAGGACCTTAAATGTAAAGTTGCCTTTTGCGCTTTGTTGAGGTGAAGAGCAAAGGTTGAGTTTATCGTTTTATTATTGTGTGTTAGTCGTTGATTTCAATGGTTGTGGCTTAACTGACTCAGCAAAATCTGCTTAAATTATATTTGTATTTTTATTGCTTTTTTCTGCATACTCTGTTAATTTAAACACATTTAATTTAAAACATTCTGTTAACAGTCTGTGTTTTGCTAAGGGGAAGATTTCAGTTAAAAATGATATCTTGTTTAACTTGTGCAAAACAAATAGTTGGAATTCACGTGGATTCCTGGCACGTAAACAATTATTTTATTTCGACCTACTATTGAAAACTTTAACAAAAAATAATACAACATTCATCAGATTATTGGTGTATTACATTATTAACTAATTATAATATCAATAACTAAATTTAGCTTAGTTTTCGGTAAACACTCATTTTTTTCTTACTCTATCATTAATAATAACTTCTGAGCTTCTATAAGGTTGTTCTGACCTTCTATGCGTTTTGATTCATGTGTTTGAAACTTAAGACCGTGAATAATCTTTATTATGTAGCATATTAATGTAACCTACGGTTTAACAAAAAGAAAATGAATAGTCACAAGTTACAGTTATAGTTTTTTTACTCTAGTTTTGTTATGTATTTCATAGTGTTATCGAGACTTCTGATTGCTCTTACATATACAGGGTGTCACAAAAATCCGTATCGGCTATGCAGAACCGGAGTATAGATAAAAATATAAGATGAATATCTAGAATAACATTTTTTCCCAAAATCGCTTCACTAAACCAATATATATATATATATATATTGGATATCCACCAATTTTGTATTTTTCACATAAACCTTTTTATTTATAGATTGTTTTAACCGATCTTAATGGAACTGTTAACATAGGTTATGGTAGAATTGACCCATGTGAAAATGAAAACAAATATCCATTTTCAATCAAAAAATTCAAAGCGGCAGAAATTTTAACTTTCAAAACTTATATTACAAAGAAATTACCTACTAATACACTACTAATTAAAAAAAAATTCAAGTACTATTTTATACTGTATATAATTGAAATTTTCCTATCAAACTACACCAGTTCAAAAAAAAAAGAATACAAAACAACTGAAATACTGTACCATGATTTTAGTTGTAAAACAAGGTAGAATAGGACTGAGGTTTGCCATTTTACAACTAACTAAAATCGTGATACAGTATTTCAGTTATTATTCTTTTTTACAAATACCTAGAATTGTATACAGTTTGATTTTACATCAAATAGGCAGTTTATAAGCACATTCAATCTTAGTCACATAAACCGATTGGACTGGTATTTATACAATACCAGTATAAATACCAGTACTAGTCCGATTGGACTAGTACATACAATTACACCAAAATAAGGTCCGTGATTGGCTTTTTGATTACACCTAGTAATCGACATTGTTAAACTTCTAACTACAATCCTGAAATACGATACAAATAAAATCAATTACCTTTACAGTTTGCCCTTGTAGGAAAGTTTGTGAAAGCTAATATTGGTCGTAATGCAACGGAAATATAGTTACACAATAGAACGAGATTATCATAGCTGGGATTTGACAGGATTGGACCCAATTAAACAAGTCGTAGTGAGAAAAGTCCATGTAAATGTATACTTAATTTTTCCATTTCGTGGTAACCAGAATCAATAAATTATAAAATAAACTTGCTTACTTTTTTTAGTATTTGTTGTTGATTCTACTATATTATATTAATATGTTGCCTATACGTTTACAGCCCGTTGACTCCTTTAAGACGAAATAGGCTTCCACATCACACAGGCCAATGTAGTAAAAAGTGACATCATCAAAATTCTAACCGAGCCGAGCACAGCCAACACGTCAAAACTTGATTAATATAGAGTTAGGTAGAACACGTGAATATATTGGAAAATATATTCAATCCTTTCTTCCTTCGTAATAAAAGGTGATAATGTACTATGGCCGTTTCGGAGATTATTTCACTTTCGGGTATTTAGTAGTACACTTTTTCGTGTTAAGTTAACCAAGACTTAAGTTAAGTTTATACTACGCACCCAACAATGAAGCAATCTCCTATACGGCTCCAATATATTATATCCTAATATTATATTTCCATACGCCAAACATGAAAATTAAATAAACTGTTTACACGAAACTAGCATTTTGATAATGACATTTGGACTACAGAGGGTGGTTATGAAGCCTATTGCATCACATAACATATTCGAAGGGCTAGTTGGATGGTCAACATATCAATCAAAAGTGTATTGTTAGCAGGCTAAACGTATACTAAAAACATGTATTAATACTAAAAACATAACGTCAATCTATTTTAATATTTTAAAGACTTTCATGTTTCAAAACCTTTACATAGACCTAGACTGACAGTGGCACACAAAAAACTGCTTTGATACAAGAGTTTATAAAAAATGTCGAGCAAAACATTTTAACGACCTTTTCTAGTATCGTTTTATAGTCCGTAAAACTACTTGACAACGACACCGTTCAAAACCAAATTGGTTCGAGTTACACTAACAACATGCATGAAGCAGCTAAAGGCAAGCCTTCCTTCAAAGGTGGTGGTTGACAGTCGATGAAGTCTGGTTTGCTACATCTGCTGTTGACAGCTTACCTTGATAAAGTGTCAAACCGGAGCAAATCGCAAATTGAAACATTTACTCGGAATACTTGTAATAATCTGGGTTGCTGATGAAGTAACAAATTATTAGTTTGATAAGTTGGGTAATTAGATTTTTATGTATAGGTAATTCTTTTGTAGAAAACATCTACTCTTTAAAAGATCTAGCCAATTATCATAACATGTTATAGCCAAAATGACATTTGATAGCTTATTGGGTTCAAAGTTTTTAGTTTGGTCATTAGTTTAAAATTTATTATTCCAAACATGATTTTACTGTATATTGTTGTTATTCTACCTAATTCACGCAGTCATTTCAATCAGTAAACAATATTAGGTGAGTCTGATGGAAATCACCATACTGTAACAACATACATCCAGCTGCAAACAATTGTATTGACTGGGTAGCCAAGTGGTCATAGTGTTCTCAACAGGATACTTGTGTACGTTTTACTGTGTAGACGCAAAATACCGCACTTATGATATCAAATTTGAATTTATGTGGTGTTAACCTTCAACTCTGAAAGCTTGCAGGTTCAATACTTCGGGGGTAGTTAGGACTCGATGCTATTTATAATTTTCCTACCCCTACCGATACGTGAAACTCTTCCTAACGAAAGGTCGAGATTGGATGATTTCATAACGAGAGTTAGAATACTTAGTAGACCTCTACAACTCTTACGAATAACATGAAAAATGCCCATACCAATACACGAGGTTTAAATGGTGTTCCACAATTACTTTTAATAAACGTAAGGATTTTAACTAAATATGTGATTTCTATTAACATCGTAGTGGCTCAAGTAGACAAGCCGTCTGGATTCCGAGGATGTTCGCAGGGCGATTAGCGTTTGGACAGAGTAAATAGCAATAAGGGATGCTAACAGACGCTCTGGAATGTTCCTACCACGTCAAGTCTTTTCACGTTTCACTTAATGATAACGAGCGTTATGTAACGCTTATATTACATCGTCATGACTGCGATCAATATAACCATCTCTGATAGTGTAACAAATATAGAACGTGCGTCTCAGCATTAATGTAACTGGCACTGCCGATGCTTTTCCTATGAAATCTGAAGCCCACTTTTAATGGAGAATAGCTACGTTTGATGCCAGACGTTTTCATTCGTGCGATTTACTGTCTGCTTTAAATACCTTGTACAATAGAGCGCAAGCTCTTGGTTCTCAAGTATCTGGGGACTAATCCTGCCGACGACCAATGAACTAAAACATGCGAAAATGCCACGACCCTCATAAGCTATTCTGATGTGATTTATAAACGAAGCATCGAGCTTTTAGCGACGCAGGATGTGATGGGAAACTACAAAAAATACCAGAGGACAAGCAATGATTTATAATTTGATCGTTTTACTTGTTTAAAATAGTTTGAAGTTAGTACCTGATAAAGATAAGGTACAGGTAACACCTTGTGCAAATTCATACCAAAGTTGTCTTCAGCAGACCCATTGCTATTAAGTCTATCAGTGGGTGTGTTCATTTAGAACTACATATACCTAAACTAAGTTAACAAAGCAATTTAAACTCTAGAAGCTAAGTTTGTGTACATAACTTTCGGTCACACCAGTGTTACAGTTATGCCAGATCCGTCTTCTGGTCAGGAGGAACTGTTACGATTTGTATTGTTTTCGTTCTTACACTTTCAAACAGCTTTTCCATTGAGTGGATAATGTTTTTTGCCATAGAGAGTTCATTAAAGTTGATCAAAAAACATAACTAAACGTCTCTATACTGAAATGCATACGCTAGGCGTAAACCCAATAGGAAGTGAGTGTAATATATGTAATTTGTATAATCTTTCAGTGTAATTGGGGGATTTAGGGCACATTGTTCCAACTGTTAGTTGCCTTAAAATTAAATTCGTTTTTCAGGACTTATCTGTTATGTTTATTGGTAACATTGAGTTTATACTCAATGTTGGTAATAATAATTTATCGGAAATGATTCAAGAAACGTGAATGTACTATTTTCAACATTAATTTAAATTTGATCTGCTTTTGGCAGTTTTTATATCAAATAGCTATTGCATAAAATAAGATTACTAACCTGTCGTCAATCAATCCTATATTTGTCTTAGATTATTATAATTTTGGGGTTAAACCCCCAGTTTCGAATCTTTCTCTTCAGTCGTCAGCCGTCTATAATATCCTTTTGCATTTGCCGTTGTTCTTCATACATGATGAGACGTTTACAAAATTATATACAAGCGCACGAGGCCGGCCAAGGACAAAACCAGACTACCAGAGAAATATTTGAAAATGGGGTTTTAACGCAGAAACTTTAGTCATCTACGACAATAATTGAATTGATTGACGACAGATTAGTAACCTTATTTTATGTCAATAAATCAATCCATTATGAATAAATTTTAATTTCAGTTCTCAGTCCACATAAAAACAGTAATCTTTCATAACATCCAAGTAGATAGGTTACAATTTCCAAAGGTGCTGATTTAGTTTCTTTACTTGATGTAGAGGTGAAGTTATTTCTGGAAGTAGATTGGTTTCAATTTGAAGAGCGGTTTCCCCATTAGTAGATCGCAGAAATATTGAACGTGAAACTAAAGACATTTGTATGTCTAAGTAAGAACTTACCATCGCCCTTTCTTCCTCTGAGCTTTAAATTAATTTACTCAAATTAAATTGGTTTTTTTATAATTCTCCGTCGTAAAAGTTAAAAAAAACAAACAAGCAAACACGTCTCTAAAATGTATTTACACAAGTTGAAAATATACCTCAGGGGTTAAATTTTAACAAATCCCATAAATTATATTTGCATGAAATTCAATCTATAAAATAGATAGTGGAAAAATAAATCATCTTATTACTTTTAATTTAGATTTTATTCATGGAAACTCTTAAACGTAAAAGCGTTTATAATTTAAAAGTGTAGAGTAACACTTAAAACGACAGCTCTTCTCCTCAATGTTTAACTAGAAGGAATTAAACCGCACTTAAGGTGCAATCGAAACATTAATTTGACCTCTTTAAAGGTTTCAGTTGCGATATAATTTGTTATTAAATACAAGAATACTCTTTGTGAAAAATGTCATGGTCAAATATTTCTTCTATTTGCAATCCATTACACCTTTTAAATAGTTAAAGTTTAATCGATACACTACTTATCAATCCTGAAACATTAGATATCGATCATGTATTTGGAAACTGAATTGAAAAATTATAAAAGTAGATAAACTTTGCAGCTCGCTATGATGCAAATACCACCATGCAAATAGTGATCAAAGACTGCTTAGCTAACTGCTTCCTAAATTTAATAAATATTTATGCCACTATTTCATAATTACCTCTCCACAAAATAAGGATGTGGCAGGTGTTTGCTAGTAAACGAAATATCGGAACGCGGTGCAAGAAGCCTTAGTTTGCATTGATTTAATCTCTAAACCCGACTGTTGCTCTTGCGTAACTGGATAAACCAACGCATAATCCCTGGTTAGCCTCCACGCACTCTATATATCTCTATAGCATAAAAGATACAGTAGTTTACACATCTACAATCTTAATAACATAATACAAGTGCAACTGTAAATTAGTAGCTTTTTTGTCGTTATAAATATATAACAGAAAATTTTAAACTCCTTAAAAATCAATTTTGATAATAAAACACCTTGTTATTTAACTTTAAATACCTAGTCACGTACTTACCATTATATACAACAAAATTTCAAATGACAACGTTCTACCCTTTCACTAATACAATTAAATAATTATCACTACGAATGATTGACAGGAAATCATAGGTAAAGTAAAGTATACCTCTCTAACAATAATTGTATCAGCACAGCTAAAGCAAAATTGAATTTTAAAGGAGAATTGATAGAGCTCTCAATATTCCAAGTAATGAATAAATGGATTCGTTAATTCAATTTTGCTAAAATAAGAAAGTGCGTAAGACTGTCCTTCGGAGGCTTTAGAATTTCTCCAATTGAAAACTCCGATTCATCATGATTTATTTCAGTAAAAAATTTTGAGAGTCTAAGTTAAATGAATATGTTATAGTTTAGTTACAAATTTACCTCTTTAAAGCTATTTATTTAATAATTTTTTGATAAAAATTATAAAATAACTTTAAACACAGACATTTTTAGTGAATTCATTCTTATTTAAAATATGTTTTATTGATTGATTTCCTGAAGTTTTACATGACATTTTTTTTAAGAACACGTTTCGATCATTGGGCCATTCTCAACTCCACGTCTCATTGGGTTTAAATGTCAAAACGCGTTCTTAGCAATAAAGGACCGAGGTGGAAGAAAACAATATTTTATCTTTCTATCTATATCGTGCTACATTAAATAACATATTTTTCATCTAGTTCCACATGATAATGTAATACTGTTATAATAATTGTTTTAATGAACTACTTTAATTTTGAAGATCTACAGAACGATGAACTTTCAAATTACTCAAATCAGTTTCTTAGTTACCTTATATACGTAGACCTTCAGCTGAACCACTAGCAACTACACTGTACACGGAACTAAAAGTCAATTGTGATGAGCGGGATTCGAACCCGGAACTCAAGGATATAAGTCCCGCTCACTATCACTTTGAGCCAAAAGTAATGGATCGTAGAGTTAGCATTAATGTACCACGTATAATGAACAGCATAATCACAAATACCGTTACAATATTACATACAGCGACTAAACATGGATTAAAATAGCTTCCTCCTCTTAGGAAAATTTCACTTACAGACTAATTAAAAGTGAAGATAAGGTAAAAGATTGAACACAAAATAAGTATATTTAAGGGATTTATGGGATTGCTAAGCTGAGTAACATGTTAAACATATTTAAGGATAATGTCAAATTGTAAAACCGTTCATTGTAAAATGTAACGTTTCCTATGGTTTCACACAAGCCACATCGCTCGGGAAAGAGTCAAATTTTACAACCGTATCGATTTCCGTTTGTATTGTGGAGTCTAGACGTTGTTTACATCGGCTCGACGCAGTTTTGAGTTCTTACTATCCCCAAACTTACATTAGAACTGTCAAATCATCCATATTTGATTAAATCGAACAAATGTTTTAACTTAAGAAATTAACCTCAAAGCGCATTTATTACTTTTCTCTGGTTCATATAATAAAGCCACTTAAGTCCAGGCCTAATACAAATATCACAATACTTGATAAATAACTGCATTTCTTTGCATACATAGAACATGATAAATAATGTAGTTTCCAAAAGTAACAAAAAAATTACAACTCCCCTCATAAACACTTTATTCATGATCGAATCAGACTTGTAGGTAAACTGATTAACTAAATTTGCTACATATGATAAACAAAAATGTTGTAAAACAAAAATACAATGAAAATCGAGGGATGACATAGACTCCAAATAAAAACGTATACGAACAGTGTTTCCTTCTACAGATCTAAAATCGTACATAACCTTGATCACAAACCAGGGGTTTATCACAAAGACTACGATAAAGTCTACTTCCCTACTAGAGGAATTGCTAAAACCAGGACATCGTTGCAGGATCGATAAAGGAAGGGCTAGGATACATCAAAGATGGAACACTTCACATCCTTTCTATAGTTTCCGGCTGAACAATCTTGGCTTACAGTTCAGCTCGTGTGGAGAAGTATAAATGTTTACAAATACAGCTTAGAACTACACAAATATTCCTTAAGTAGAATGGTCAATGCGTTTGAGAAGAAATATTCTATACATTTAAATATGGGTTTTTAGCACTTTGACTGTTGGAGATAATGTTAGACTACTCAGGCAGTCTTGGTAGATTAAAAACCAATATTACTGTTCGTGCCATGTTCCTATGTTCGAACACTATCGTCAGATTCAGGTATTTTTGGAACTACACAAATGTAACACTTTATAAGAAGAATAAACAAGTGTTGTGCGTGTGTGTGTGTGCGGTGCGTGTGTTTAGAAACACATGTTGGCGATGATGTTCTAAAACCTAAATAATATGACTAGAACAAATATTTATTTTAGTTGGATTATAATTACATTCAAATCGTTTAGCACCAGTACGTAATAATAATAAGTGGGCAGTGGCGTAATTAATTAACATTATTTCGTTGATAGTTGTTTTTGTTCGTAGGGTTATTATCTAAATAGAAATACACCAAAAATATACCCTATGACATCTGACTCGTCTCTTTGAAACACATTTAAAACATGCAACAGCCAATTATAAACCCACCCCGCATTAAAAGGTCGCTAACCTTTTATTCATTCTCTTAAAAGAGATTTATTTTCCATTTTTTCTGTTATTTTGTAGTATTTTTCCTTTACTTCACGGCAACAACTTTGTTTTAAGATCTGGTTAAGGTTATATTTTATTTTGCTTATACCATATTATGTATAACATCTTAAAATGTGGTAAGAATTAAATTAATACCAACAACAACAATAATTCTAAAACACACAGAGAAACTTTAAATGTTAGCAGTAGGTAGTTATATAATTTGGAATGTTAGGTTTGAAAATTAAGTTTGTAATTGAAATGTTCTATTTAAGCAGCAATAGACGCAGTCTAGACGAGACGGTTCTATCAATGTTGAGACAAGTAATTAAATACCAAGCCACCAAACTCTGATGGCGGGGAACAGCCAAAGATATTGGCTTTCTAATTAATTCTCGTATTTACTTTACTCGCTTGTATAGTGGATGTTTAAATTTTTAAGGTAGAAGTGTATTTTTAAGTTGATAGTTTTAACAGCTGTTGAGGAAGGATTATTAATGTATTGGAATTACTGACTTCAATTGATAGCATTTTGATAAATGGGTAAAAATATTTTTAAAGAAGTGGTCTACAGAATATGATTGTGATTTGGTTCCTTATTATGATTCTAATCGAGAATATGATTTGTACAAATAAAAAAAAAACAACTTCACTTTAATGCATATACTTCATCAGTATTGTAAGGTTATAATTCATCACTGAAACCAACACGCATATTTACACACAATACACCACCATGTCATAAACATACTGCTTATGCAATATTTAAGAGCTATACTCTTAACAAATTATGATGAAACAGTCGAAGTTTCTATAGTATATTATTCATGCAATGAGCTATTTTAGTCTGAGTTACAAACAAGGCCCGAATATAAAGCAAGGACCGCCGCCGTGCCTGTTGATACTGTATCGACCGCAACGGAGATGCTAAGAATAGAACCGTCAACAAAGAATACCATGGTTTTCAATGTTAGTTTTTACAATATTCTATTAGTAAAGAATTTTAAGTATTCAAAACGTCACTATTTTGTTTTATTTTCAGTAAATACTAGCTGTTGGCCCGTCCTACGTACGGGAATCAAGTAGTCGATTAAAACTGGATATAATTCAAAACAGCTAGTTTACACGCATAGAGATAAATTGTGGCAGTTATAATAGGGGAAATCATCATGTAAACAATCACGTGACCACCTATTTTTTCATCTGATTATAGGCTTATTCGATATGCATTTTAGATCCGATAATTTTACAATAAAATAGCGATTTTGTCGATTTGAAAAGCTTTAAAGTGAGATTGGTCGATTCACACACACTGGTTCCCCAGCAATAAGGGTTTTCGGTTCCATGGTCAGGGCCTAGGTTTCTGAACCATAAAGTACTATTGGGATATGGTATGGTATGGATCGATTTAGATTTTTGGAGACACCCGGCATGTTAGTGAACAGTTTTCTAGAGACCTACTACACCAGTTGACAATTGCATTGCCCACAAAAGATTTTTGTATGCCGACATAGTCCTGACATATTAAATAAATCGTCCATACCTAAAAAATAACTATAAAATAATTATTATATAGTGAAAAATGACGCCCTCCAAAATACTTTTAATTTGATAATCATTTATAATGCAACGCCCTTCGTATTGCCTGAATATAAGAGTCATATCGGTCAAAATCCACTGTACAACACGTTACAAGGAAATTGATTTCTATATCTACTATTTGCCTTGCCAAATTGCCAAAAAATCTAATATAATCTACAAACCAGGTGCACAAGGTTTAAACACAACGTGATTCTGAATCAGATAGAAGTCTTATAACAAAGTAATCAGAAGTGATCTGGCGCGGCGCGGCGGTGTGAGCAAGATTTTATCAGTGGACCACAGACTCCGATCGATCGACTAACTTGCTGTAAACAACGTGTTGGCGCCCGCCGCTACAGCTAGGTAAGACGTAGACGGTTACCTCAGAAAATCACGTGACTAAAAAATATTCAACGATTAAATCGTGGTTTTAACGCGTAGCTTATTTGCGCGGTTAAGTATACATAATATAATTATTTTTTATATTTTAATAATTTGTTGGCTTTAGTTTTACTAAAACAGTGATTATAAAATTTAATAGTTTTGCTTTTGAGTATACAACATAATTTGGTATTTATTTGGGTGGAGACGGTTCCCTCAGTATGTAATACAGGGCGGTGTTGCTAGCTTAGTGTTTAGCATCATGGACTAGTGACTCGATACAAGAAGGGTGGGTTTGATTCTCGGCACACCCACAAGACATGTGGGTATGGACCGCTTTCCCTAGAAGTGAAGCATTTGTGTACACAAAACTTTTACAGGTGAAGACAATGAAAAAACATTTTGAGAAATTCATCTTTTTTCTTACCTAGAAAGTAATAGTGCAGGGTGGTGGGTGGTGGACTAACAACTTAAAAACCACCAGCAGGGTTATGAGTTTGTGATATGTATCAAAGCTTCGGCTTAAGTTTTACTGATGGATTGGTGGAATAAATGCAAGGTTCCAGGACGGAATTTTAGCGCTTTTACCACTGGACTTGGCCAAATCGTACAAGCTGAAACTTCACAGTAAAATTACAATCTCTACTCATATACCAATCCTCACCTCATCTAATCGAGGGCCGCCATTACTGAATGCGACGCTTAAAACTGATGCCTTTAAATATCTTAAATGAATAAAAAGTATAGCTGTAGTGTTAAAAGATTTAATGTCAGTGAACGAAACCAATATCGCAATATATTGTTTCTCCCTGTTAGAAGATATTAAAGGTAACACTATCGTTGCAAAACATTATCTCTTCAAGGTTAAGTGAAAATATTTTTATAGTTTATTTCGTGTAGCGGTTTTGTATCACAATATAAGGCAGCTCTAACTAATGTTCAAGTTAAAAAAATTGCCACTATTTGGAAAACTATCAGAAAACCTTCTTAGACATGCAGGGCCCAAAATCAGAATAATTAACACTACATAAGCAATTGTGCTTCCATTGCAATCATTGTAGAGGTAGTTACAATCAACCTTAACCAGTTGAACTACACACTGTCATCATGTCATCAAGCTCAAACTATGTAATTGTTAATTTGCTACTTGGTAGGCTTGTAGTGGAGGATATAGTTTACATTTGCATACACTTGGAAACGGAATGGCTTTGACAAAAAGTGCTACCACACACTTAACTTTTTGCTATGTAAATGGTTTGCTGAATTCTCATTTGATTTAAGCCTCCGAGATTTAAGGGTGTAGGTACAAATCATAAAGTAAACCGATAATAAATACAGTGAGATTCAATTTGACACGACTTTTCTATTAATTGGAATTGGGAACTTCACTTCTAAAGATCAATCTAACCGATAACCAATGTTAAAATTTCTTAACTAGGTGGATCGGACCCCACTAGGAATTGTGAGTCCATGTCTCTGTAACACAAAAGAGGGCAGCCCCCTCTGGTGAGATATTATTAAAGAGCAACTTTATTTATAACTAATGTATTAGTGAATTTAAGTTAAGATTTATAAGGTGTATTTCAACGAATGCGCATATGTATAGGTTTCAATAGCGCTTGCCTAAAAAGGTAATATTGAAGAATACATCTTTGGGATTTACTAACGAGTTACTAAGATACATCAAGAGTGGTTTTAGCCTAATACGTAAAAAGTACCATTTCAATTACTAACTTATGTACTTTTAAATCATAAACCGTGTGAATTATTAACTATGGAATATCAAGTATGAAATACCATTCCTTTTCGCTAGGAAAAATCACTTTGTAGCCTTTTGCTCATTTTACTGGTCGTAACTTTTATATAAGGTATTTTCCCCGAAGCTCACGGAACAGTCGAGTTGTATGCAATAACAAATGCGCGATTATAATTGATACATTACAAAGATTATGGGGTTTATGAGTATAAAGTATTTTTAGCCGGGCATGGCGGGGGAAAAGTCAATAACCTGGGAAAGGCAACAGGCAGCTTGTGACCTTGCTTCACCACAACCCTCAATCATCCGTATCACGCGGGTCTTAAACATATTTACCTAATCATTCAGTTTCATAACAAATATTCAATATTTAGTAAACGTTCATGAGTGAGATATAGTGAACTTGCTACAATAGTGTCAGTAGTAAATTAGTGGCAGAATAAAACTGTTATTCCTGGATACACATTTTTAAGTAAAAAAAATCTGAATTAAAAGGAACTAATTTTATGGTTTCTTTTCGATACAAATGATTGCCTAAACTATTAAGGTTTCTTTAGGATTTCGAAAAATAATTATTGTTAAAAGATGTATATAATTACAAGTCGTGGAAGGGAAAATAAGTATACTACACTTACTTTCGCTAGTGACCTTGTATCGACTAACAAATTTAATATTTTTCTTCTCCATGGCATGTCAAATATATTAATTATTTTTTTAAATCTTGAACAAAACTGTAATATAT
The DNA here is from genome assembly GCF_028750875.1 of Macrosteles quadrilineatus. Lineage (NCBI taxonomy): Eukaryota > Metazoa > Arthropoda > Insecta > Hemiptera > Cicadellidae > Macrosteles > Macrosteles quadrilineatus. The sequence goes on from NW_026542597.1 coordinate 47,243,851, forward strand.
AATAATTACATGGAATATTATTATTAATTACTTAAAGCCACCGTTAATTAAAATAGAGAATGGTATTTATCCACAACAAGTAAATATACAGTAGGATGTTTTACCCAAAACTATCTTTTATTACAGTCTGAAAACAGCATTATTTGTGCGTAAACATGCGAGGAACATGAAAATGAACATTTCGCGTATTACATTGTTTGTAGAGAAAAGTTAATAAAAACGCCAAGACCTTCTCTGGATTGTTTGAAATGTGATTTGTGTATCTCTTCCTCTCTGAGTTTAAAACATCGTGATGCCATTTAGTTTCATGAATATGACGAAACAATAGAGTTTGGGAATTAGTTCTACATACTCATGTATGTATTTTTTATGTATAAATATTTTAATGTATGTATTTTTTATGTATAAATATTTTTAATGTATGTATATGTATATATTTAATCCATATATTTTCACCTGCTGCAATGATTTATGCAATAAATTTTATTACACAACGTTCTGTTTGAACGTAAAACAGTCTAGGAAGTACAGGCGAATACGTTTAAACTAACTTTACACAGTGGCTTAATAGCCTATTTAAGTGGAAACTCAAGCTTAAAGGGTTATGCACTGGCGTTCTCACCCTATCTATACTATGGTTTATAATAACTGATATAGGATTGCCTTTTTTAAGTCTTTCAATCTATTGTGATGTTATTAGTGCGTAGTTCTAATAGTATAATCTATACTAAGCAACATGTAATAAAATGCCATAGATTCTAATTTCATACATGTTTTAAACTTACGAATAACGTAATTGTTTTATCGACAGCTTAATCGGCGAACAACCTAGGCGAAGTGTTGTACCATATATCTACAACAATCCTCATGGTGCTATAAGCTAGCCAGAGCTAAGATAATGTTAATGGATGGTTACATTATTATGTAATATTTTCATTGATTCATCTTATGCAGTATATACTGCAACGAAATATTTGCTTTAACATACAATTTCTTATTGGGAAATAACCTATCTTTACTAAACTTGACATTAAGTGCTTATATAATTTACTGACTAAGAAATGCAATATATCTCTATACAATATACATATCACAAACAAGTTGTCACTATCATACCACAAAATAAAATTCTAAATAATCAGTTTTGATTTATAAAGAAATGTTTGTTCACCAGAAAACGCTAAATCTAAGCATCTATATGAACAAATAAATCAAGCCGATTAAATGGTTTGGTTAAAGACATTATTATTACAGTTTACAATATTTACCATCTTGTATAGGGTAAGATACCTTTTAACCATCAAAGGTTCCTTGTTCTCAAGGGAGGATCAAGGAATACCAAGATGCTTGAGAGAAGGCGCTGGTACCTCGAGACTTCATTGGTGTTTATTATGCAAATTGTGCTTTTGAAAGCGATCCCAACAAACGAATTACCATTCCTTGTTCTTGAATAAATACTGTCTAAACCTGTAGAAAACATCTTAAGTTATCTTTTGTTGTTTACCCTCCCAAACTCTAGACTCGTTATATGCTCTACTTACGCTTATAATAATTAAAAGACAGTTGTTTATAAAACTTGTATTGAGTTATTGTGCATATTTGATTTTAGTTGAAAGATTTACTTCGAAAAATGTATAATAAACAAAAGGTATATATAAAACTGTTTTTTTTTTGTAGATTGAATACACCGTGTTTATGCATCACTAAGTAGTGTCACCTACGGATTAACGCCATACAACTTGTTTTCCGTAGTCTTTTTTATTACTGTAAATTTTTTTCTAGAGCACTGTTTTCAGCATGGTTATCTTTTTAATGTAAGTTCCAGTGTGTACACTGTAGCAAACAGACGTCAAGCCTGTTGAAAAATAATACATTAATAACCCAAAACCACGTTTTAGCGAATTTCCCATATAGGGAATAAGCTATTACCGTAGGTCTCATGGTAAGACCTAGACCCGGGACCGATTTACTTTTTCGTTTTGAGGTCCCCAGAGGCCAAAAACACCATCCGTTCAAATTCATATATATATATATATATTTTGTTATTGTATACATCAATGAGGGCTACTTTAAATGTTACTAAGCAAATCAAAATACCACAGTACCCTAAAAACATTTTATTTTATATTACTTACATGTTTCGGACATTAATGCATTCGGACATAAATAAATACATGTTTCGGATACAAAGAAAAAATGATTGAAAAATTAATAAAAAATGAAAAAACAAAAAGAATGAAAGTAGAAGAACAAGAAAACGTAAAGAAAGAATTTATATGTATTCCATTCAGCTCATCCTTAAACAAAACCTTAAGAAAGACATTACCGAACTCAAAATTTAAACTAAGTTATAAAACAAGGAATAACGCTTTTAACATCATTCAAAAAAGAACAAATCCGAGACCCAACCCACCAAATTTATATAAGAAATCAGGAATTTACAAATTATCATGTAACAACTGTGAAAAATACTATATTGGTCAAACAGGTCGAACATTTGAAGTCAGGTACAAAGAGCATATACAGGCAATCAGATCAAACAATATGACAACACAAAAATCCTCATACGCCGAACATATACTTCAGACCGACCATACATACTCAGAAATGAATAAAAATATGCACATTCTGGATGTTGAAAATAAAGGTGAAAAAATGAATACAAAAGAAGACTTTTATATTTATACTCATCATATTAATGACAAAGACAATTTACTAAACTTGACACAAATTCAAAATCAAAACGTAATATTCAATGAAATTATACATCTTAAAGAAAACTCCTCCTTCCCTTAACATAAAAATTATCACCTGTTCTTTAATAAGAAATATCTAATAATGTTTGTAAATAAAAGAAACTAATAGGTTATATACTATACTGTGATCATGGCATTAATGTCCGAAACATGTAAGTAATATAAAATAAAATGTTTTTAGGGTACTGTGGTATTTTGATTTGCTTAGTAATATATATATATATATATATATATATATATATATATATATATATATATATATATATATATATATGTCCGTTAGCGCGATAACTCGAGCAAAATTGATCCGATTTTGATGAAATTTGGTACAAACGTGTAAACCTACATTTATTCGAACGAGTTCGCAAACCAGCATAATCGGACCATGGGATCAGGGGTTTATGGGGGGTTTTATGGGTAAAAATGGGTTTTTCTCATTTTTGACCCTAAAAACTTTAAATTTCTAAATTTCTCTCTAGACCATTTTGAAGAGCTTAAAAAAACAAATAATTTAGTATATTGAAGTTTGTTTGAATGTTCATTGACTACGGAGAAAATTAAAGAAATTGTAAAGTTAAAACTCCCATGTTATGCTTATGGAGAATAAATAAACTGTTCTAGTTTGCTTGTTTATGGATATATTTCAATCAAATTTGGCAATTTGGCTTATTTCACACTAAGCTATCAATATTTCAATTGGAAAAACACACCTCAACATCTTTCCCGTAGCAGCAAACCTAACTACTCACTAAAATTAATGTTATTTAAATAGGAAATAAATCTGAAAATTTATAGGGAATATTTTAGTAGAAATCGAGCCTGGTGAATGGAAATTCGCTTAGTATGCAGGTTTGCTGCGACGGGGGTATTAAATAATTAAGAATTTACAGATTATTTATTCCTTTACAACAATTTCAAAATATATCTATTTCTCTTTGAACGAATAATGTTTGAAAATAGATAGCATTTTACATCTCTATAATGTAGATGGTCAAAGTAATAGTGGTAATAATTTAAAGCGTATCAGTAAAATAACGAATTTTTAAGATTTGATGATACATTCCAACTTGTACGACTTTTTGATCATACCGCAATCGCCCTTCTGGAGTTCGTATGTCAACGAATTCCATAGTAAATTACCGTTTTATAAAGAATTATATTTACTAAAATGCCTTTAAGCAACTCATACATATAATTTACTCAAAAGATATCCATCCATAATTGGTATTCATGATAATATTAAAAATATATCGCCATACAAACTTACAATCACGTTGAAAATCCAAGTCTCAAAAGGAATTTTACGAAATTATCTATTGGTAAAACGTACATATTTAATGGCTCTTTTATTAAACTTTAGCTTAATGTAAGTTGAATGTTTTACGTAAAGTTTGCTCAGCTTTACGAAGACTTGCTGGGAAAGTCAACAGATTTAACACCAGCGTTACTAATCAAATTACGACAGTACTCATATACCACAAACTCAGTTTTGGCAAACGCTTCGGCTTTTATAAGTCACAGTTGCTGACGTCATGGAAATAAATGTAACGTTTTAATAGTTTGAAATCAAACAAGGAATATTATTTGAACATTTAATGAGCATTATTTGCGTTTCAATTTATATCAAGAACCAAACTTTCAACGCGTTGTTAAAGGTTGAGTTGCACGATGTATTGGTTAACTTGTGTATGTCAGTAATGTAATTGGTTGGTATAGTTTCGCGTGCAAATTTGGCTTACCACAGGGGAACACATTCATCGCGTTGAGATGATTTACGTATGTGACATGTGTAGCAGATATAGAGCCACAAAGTTGAATACATATGTTTAAATACTATTTTTGTTATTTTGCCATTCCTTCAACAGTTTATTTATATTATAAACTCAAAAAGTGTTTCCCTACAATTATACTACTTTTCATTGTAAATTTTAGATCCAACTTTTTCTATCCTAATTTTTAAAGAGAAGTTATATTAGACATTTGTTAAATAACTACATACGTTACGTCAAGCTGGTTCACAATAAATTAATATTATAAGGTTGTAGTTTCATCACGAATACATGTAAAAACAATAGCTCCTTTTAAATTACAACTTACATGTTTTTTACTGATAATACATTTTTTATATACTCAAACGATACGCATTATCAAGTATCAATACAGTTTCATGTTACAAGCAATACAGTATTTGTGTGTTGCACGTTTTTAAAGTTGAAACGCTAAAAATAAATCTAAACACGATTATAAATAATTTACTAGATTTTATTTGCTATTAATTCTGCATTTACGAATACATTTTGAGGAGCTCAAAGCAACAAGTAAGAGAAGAGGAAACATCAATGAAGCAAGTAACGAAGTTTTCCGGTGATGTGAAGATTAATTGATTTTACTCATGAGACTAGCGATCCTTCCGTCTCAATAAGGATTCAACGAATTAATCCCCTGGAACGTATTAAAATACAGTCACTGTTCCAGAGAGAGGGAGAGTTGAGGTCTAAGTGAATATTTGTTTTTGTATATTTTCGTAAAATAGGTATGATTATTTTATTATTTTGTATTGCTCCATTAAGAACATCAAATTGTGGATGTTTTATGAAGGAGTTTAACATGATTCAGAAGTTAGTTGGTTAGGTACCCTTGGACTATAATTCTTGTTTGACTTCTTTCATATTAATTCACGTTACGTTTACATTCCTAAAGCGATAGACATGAAAACAAAGCCGAAAGAATAAAAAGTATGAAATAGTATGATTGAAATGAAATTAGTTTATAATACAACAAGGAAATTCTTTAAGGTTTTAGTTGTCATTTTATTCATCTACTACGAAAGCCACTTATTTTATTAGTTATTAGTTTAAGTAGACTTATTTAATACTTATTCTCTTCTAACCAATCGACACCGTTTCTTTTTATTCAGTTATAACAAAAAATGTTTGTAGCAACACAAAAATAGAAATTTTATCGTGGACCTTTTTTGTACAAAATACTACTTTGAAGCTTATATTATGTATCTACAATAAATCTATTTACATTTAATCCACTAGCAGTTTTTATAACATTTAATGCACTGGTTGACAATAAATTAACATTATTATATAATTTTGATAAAAACCCTAACTAATGCATTGTCAAATTGATCCACCTTCCCACCTTTATGCCAAACCTCATACGTCACGTAAGAAATAAACAAGCGTAACTAGTTTTCAACGTTTAAAACGAAATTTGTCACTGGACGTGACAACTTCGTGGCAGCCACAGAGGATTGTATGTACATTTGTCACAGGGCAAGATGCCTTTACACTGCGTGCGTCTATTATCGCGGGAAGGGACAGTGGAAACGCTGGACATCTGGTTATTTTGGCGCTCTCTCAAATTGGCACAATCGTGCTTTCACTTTTCTCTAATGTTTTGTTTATTGTTAAGATAAATGGCGGAAAAACTGTTAAGGGTCCAGAGCAGTTTGAAAACGGTTTTCACCTTTCCTGCGTTACGTCAATAGTTTATTTTGATGTGGAAATTATTATCTAAATCATGTTGTTTAAAATAATAGACTTTGCATGCTAATTTAGCTTAACTTATTCTATAAAGTGTTTCTAGGTAAATTCTCAAATTTATTGGACGTTTGATTAAACTTTATACTGAAGTTTCCCAGTTAGAATGAATAAATTCGAGAGTAGAATGTTTTATACAATATCCAAGGATAGTACACATGTTCCTCAATACAATTCCATTAATTTTCTGTTACGGTTAAGTTAAACAAGCTTATTTTATAAAACAATGAGCCGCACTTAAGTTTACGCCCTACACCCATTCGAATGAAAATATCGATCAATATATCGATTATTTCATTTGATATATCAAGTTTGGTTAGTTAGGTTATCATAACATAACTAACCGAATGATTCGATCTATCGAATAATCTATATATCGATATTTTTCATTCGAATGAGTGTAGGACACAATATGGAAATGATCACTTTGCTCTACGGGTAAACAGTGTGCAAAATAGCTCATTGCCGCTCTAGAGCGGGAATGGATCATTCCCGCTTGCTAAATCAGCTGATTTCACGGTTGACGTTTCTACACCAACGACATTCGCGGATCCGGTACGTTAGTTAACCCCGTAATCAAATTATATAACCGAAATAAGCTAAATGACCTAAATTGAAATCTATATACTGTACTTCTAAAAAGTTAACCCTTAGTTATTACTAGCTGTACCCGTGGGCTTTGCCCCGTTTTACTTCTTAATTACCAAGATAAAAAAAAAGATCGTGATCGTGTTATTAGATTTTCGTGATTTTCGTTCACAAGGCTCAATCACGTACTGGTTGAAGTTCGTTCGCTACGCTCACTCACCTTTGGGTTGGAGCTCGTTCGCTGCGCTCACTTGCCTTCAGGTTAGCTCGTTCGCTACGCTAACTTGCCTCCAGGTTGAAGTTCGTTCGCTACGCTCACTCACCTTTTGGTTGCAAACAACTTAGTTTTCCTATTTAATGCCTAAAGAATCAGTGAACCGAATTTCAGCCTCCTAGGTAAATGGGAAGTTTGAGAATTAAAAACGGGACCACATAAGTTGAGGGAGGAGCCTATTTACCATATGGTTTTGAATGAACCAATGAGAATGGTTCGGTGTTGCCAAATCTAATAGTACCAACTGATTTGAAAATATTGCTTTGTATATTTTAATTTGTGTTGCCATTGGCGATGTGGCAACGTCGCACGAGCCTTGTCTTGTGATTGGCTGCCACCAACTGCAAACTTACGTGGTCCCGACTATAGTGATGAGTGAGTGAGTCAGTGAGTCAGTGAGGGCATTGCCTTTTATAAGTATAGATAAGCTAATTATGGTGGTAGGAAAAATCTAGTGTGTAATACTAAAAAATGTCAAGAAAGGTTAATTAATGATTAGTGTTATTTATTTATATTATTTAAAATATAACTTCTATTTCGAGGTCCAAGAAAAAAATATCTCTTCCAATTAGTGACTGATTGAATACACTTAATTATATAAAAACTATAATTAATTGCTAAGCTGTAATCAGCTGTGCAGGCACGGTAGATCCTCCAAACAGTGACTTCCGCAGGAGACAACCCGCCGTGTTTGGCTCCTCTTCAATTTGGCGGGTATGTTTAGTTTTCCCTCGCATTTTGCCACAAGTTTTCCTATTCTGAATTATTCAAGTGATGTATCGCTAAACCAGATCTTCTTTCCTGTTTATCGTAAAATATAAAAAAATGATACTGCAGTTTAAAACACAATGACCTGTACCAAAAATAATGGTTTGTAAAAAAAAATCGGTTAACAACTTTAATACAGTATAATTTGGTATGTTGCATTTGCCTTACGTGCCAATACAGGTTCTTTTTGTTAGAAAATCTTGTGTTATTAAGAAACATGTAGGTACAAGTTCATAGATACGTTACTGGTATTTATAATTCAAAGCGTTTATGAGGCAGGTGAAACAAAAACTGAAAACTAGTAGTATAAACAGAATGTCGTTGACATTTTTATCAATACAAAAACTATTCAACAACCAATCAAATATGTCTTCATCATAATGATATAGACCTACTTTGTTTACCTATATATTGTTTAGTGCTTGACATGACCGAACAATAAATAAAATGCGATATCGAAATATGATAAAATTTAAAAAAAAAAATAGGAATGAAATAAGGATTAAGGAAGTGGAATCATAAAAACCTGACCAAAGTCCAAACACAAGCAACAAATCCATTTCGAAATCAGTAAAATGCGTATTTACAACCTCTATAACAAATAAACGGAATATTACGTCACTGGTGGCGCGTGGCGCGGGGTGCGGGGCGTGTAGTCGGTTTATAGGCTATATTTAATGCAGTATAACAGCACTACGCTGTTACCATACCCTAGGGTGTTGTGTTGAACAATAGACAATAACATCGGCTACGTAGCCTATCCATTTTGGTACTTCACCTTATAGCTGTACTGAGATACACAATCTCTCAGCTTATGAATATTGATGAATTGTTAACATTGGTTTGCACACCACACTTTAAGTTTTTGTAAACACCCAATGTATTATGGTTATTGATTAATTAAAATAATTCCCTCTAAACAATTTGTATGTACTTTATAAAAGAAAGGGAGTAGGAAGTGTGTCTATGTAAAGATAGTTTTTAAAGTCTAACAGGCTTATTGTACCTTCGACACTTCAACTATGAATGTTTGGCTTCTAAACACCTGATCTTGGATTACTGGTCGAACCTTGCTCATGCCAATTTTCGTAAACCTTGCTCAACTAAAAAATGCTGTCAAATTTTAGCATTTTTACAAAATAGCGAAAATATATTGGTATTTTTACAAAAGTGATCTTTTGATAAAGAATAAACATGAAATATATATTTTTTCATTAATAGTGTTTTGTTGGCAATTTTATTTGGTAGAACTAATAAGAACTGTTATATTTCATAAACTATATATTACTTTCATAAGCTCTAAACTATATTATAGTATTCACCAAACTTGATACATGCGTATCAAGTGTAGAGCATGCAACAACTAATAGAAGGACAATAACTCATTCACAGTTCAAAAGATCCGTATATTCGAGAAAAGGGCAAAGCAAAAAGGGCGAGTTCAAGAGAGTATTCTGCAGGTTAGTTAAGTATAAAAGAGTCATATCAAAAGAAAATTTTTAACGCTTGTCACCGTTGCTGATGGTTCTATAAATGAATATTGACAGTTCTGCGAACGCTTGTCAATACCTTACAATAACTTGTCAACCCAGACTTAAAATAATATCCAAGTTTTGATTACATTCAATTAAAATGTTATCTTTAGAATTAAAGGTCATCTCTAATATTGTTAAAGAAATATCAATTTGTCTTGCCTTTCTTTTATACAAGTTACAGAAACTCTCAGTTGATTTTTCTAATAACTATTAACTGTATTTTACCATTTAATGTTTTATACAATATTTATATTAGCAGTACAGAATTCGTTATCAGTTAATATACAGTTGCCCTATGACAGATTTTCATTTAGCAATATTGGTATTATGGATTTAATATTTTTATAATATTAGTCATCAAACCGGTTTATTAATTTAATGATTATTTTTTAACGACTGCTGTTATTGTTTAACAACTATTTAATAGACTGCTGTGTCCATCACTACTTCGTTTCTTTTGGTCTATTTTCTCAACAAATTAATAACTTTTACAAGTAAGTGAAACGTTTATTCAATGAACCAATATGGAAAAAAATAATCCAGTAGGAGTCGGGGCTAATCGGCAACCTGACTCAAAGCAGCATTGCAGTTGCTGAAGATCGGCTAATGTTGCTTTTCCGTCAACGTTAGATAGGCCAGGGTTTGTAATGTTTTTGTTATATTTATAGGCATGCACTGTGGATACGATAATCGCTGGTGTGGATTAACGTCCGCACTAGTGTAGTACTACGACTATCCGCAGCACTATCCTTATTATTAGACCAATTAGATAATACCAAGGCAAAAATGTGGTTCGGATTCCACTATAAACTGTGGGTCCCTTGGTTGCTATTAGCTGTATAACTAACAGCTAAGGAATAACAAGACTACAAGATCACGCCACTCATCCTACACTCATCTCCATTCATACTTGGCTCAAAATACATACTTTTTATGGTCGCCATTTCATTGAAAAGTATTAAAAAGTATTAAAAAAAGTATGTCCCTTTAAAACCCCGTGAATGATTTAAACGCATGTAATGTGGTTACAAAACCTTTATAAAAGTATATTTTATATGTTAGAAATTCTATTATAACCCGTCAAAATTGTGTGGCAGGTGTAGCAATTAGAGTACCCGTCTTCTGTTCTCGGAACTCGAATCATGCCAATGACAGAAACTTTTCAACGATGTAAATATTTTAGAACCCGGTGGGCAGAGCCCCTCCTAACTTGTAGAAAATGACAGAAATATGTTTCCTAAACGAAAATAAATTATAAGAGCGGTATGATGAATTTAGTCCAAGTGATATTTCAAAACAATGTAAATTTAACTGACACAGTGTCATGTTGCATCATAGATTAAAGGAGTAGACAATGGTATTTGTATTGAGGGTTTGTTAGTATCTATATTATACAATAATCCACCGCGAGTACATTCGCCGGAAGCTGAGGTGTTGCTGAACCTAATCCAGAGTGTTGGATCCAATTATCAGATCAGCACCTCCAGGCATCGTTATTAAACAAAACTTCCCAGAGCGTTCGTCAGCAAGTTTTGTGTCGATGTGTTGTTTTAGAAAAAAAGATTAACTTATTCTTCCGAGATCTTTGTACACCTAGAATTCATTTACGATTTTATTCATACAAATAATAAATGTTGTTTCACGACGACATAAAAAAGTAGTTATCATCTACTACTAAGTTCAGTAAGTTTTGATGTTTATTTGTTTTCACGTCCAGTGCCTTTGGATGACTGAAATCTGTCATCGCATGCTGATTGGTTCCTGGAATCTGGAACCCAATTTCAGCTGTCTCTAGTAGACATTTCCGAATTTCGATATGACTAATCAAAGTCATTTTAAACTTAATTGAGGTATAATTAATAATATACATAGTCTCTGTGAAATCTTGAAAAGTAGGGCACTCTTGACATTGTGGATTGCTAAATTCTTCCACTGTCACACAGAGTTTGTAAAAGCGAGTCGAACGCTCGTACTGCCCAGTGAATGCTGGAATCTCGTAATGAACACGTTCCACGCAAATCACATTTACTGTTGTCTCATGGTGGTCTTCGGACCTATCCATGACTGAAGAGACTAAAATAAAGTCGAAACAACAGAGCACACTTCTAATCCTGAAAGATGGATTAGTCGTATTGGACATAGCGTATTGGACATTAATTGGTTAAAGTGATTGTGACAGGTGATGTAGTTGCAAATCCAGCGGAGCTGGTCAGTCTTATCAATCAGACTGCAATTTAGAATCACTGATATCATCAAACAGTAGCACGTTTAGGCTCTTCTACACAATTCGTGTGGGCGGCATCTGCCTATCCGGCGATCGTGAGGGTTCCCACAGCATATAGCTTTCGTGGTTGATAGCTGCAATTAAGATCAGCATCTGCCCTACGTCTAAAACCCGGTTACGCGTTATTGTGAGGGGATAAGACAAGCGCTTCATTACAGGTTAATCTTTTTGAAGGTAAATGGGACGAATCCCTTGCCAATTTTCAATTACATTCTTTTGAATGTTCTTTCAAATTACAAAACCAAAATCTCAACCTCTCCGAGCATTGAGATTGTCACACGTACCGTCTCGGGTGTGTACGATCCATGTTCGTGTGTGGTTTGTAGATTCGAAATTTGATTGAGCCTGCGCTATGTCCAATACGACTAATCCATCTTTCAGGATTAGAAGTGTGCTCTGTTGTTTCGACTTTATTTTAGTCTCTTCAGTCATGGATAGGTCCGAAGACCACCATGAGACAACAGTAAATGTGATTTGCGTGGAACGTGTTCATTACGAGATTCCAGCATTCACTGGGCAGTACGAGCGTTCGACTCGCTTTTACAAACTCTGTGTGACAGTGGAAGAATTTAGCAATCCACAATGTCAAGAGTGCCCTACTTTTCAAGATTTCACAGAGACTATGTATATTATTAATTATACCTCAATTAAGTTTAAATTGACTTTGATTAGTCATATCGAAATTCGGAAATGTCTACTAGAGACAGCTGAAATTGGGTTCCAGATTCCAGGAACCAATCAGCATGCGATGACAGATTTCAGTCATCCAAAGGCACTGGACGTGAAAACAAATAAACATCAAAACTGATGAGTCCGTCCACAATAATTTAAGAACAAGAAGTTCAGTAATTTGAATTTTTAAGGTTTATGGTGTAACGAAAAACTGTGTTATAACAATAGCCCCAAATACAAAAAAACTAATCGAAACATTTCCATAAGTCTGTGGTTTTGCGCGAATTTCCATTTGAGTACCTTGTAATCTTCTCTAAATGCCAACAAATAACATTTACGTTAATTACATGATAAATAAATATAATAGCGGTTGTACCGAATGAACTAAAATAAATGAAAATGAATAATAAGTACATATAATAATTTGTAGCCTATATGTTATCACAGATCGGTCTTGCTGATTTGTTTAAAATTAAACTGTCGCCTACTTACACTGCTATAGGTACATAAATTAGCTACACATACATTAGGTACATCAATCTAGCTGTAAAAATACTACTTTTCTTTAACATTTTTTAGAAAAATTTAGGGAAATATCATCAATCAAAGCGAGTAGTTGATGATTGTAATCAATAAAATAAAGTTAAACTTTGTAATCAATTACAAAATATCTCGGGAGTCCACCTTGCAGAATCAATCGTGATAAATTCCTCTATTGGTAAAACATTCAATATTACCACAAACCTAAAATAATATTTGGTGCTAAACATAAACATTACTCTAATTTGTTTACAAACTTCTCGTATTTTACACTTGAAATAACACCTAACCTGTTTAATTTATGTGAAAAAAAAACTTTAATAGATTAACTGGACAGAATGAAGACCTGAGAAGTGTATTCAAGTCAAATTGAATATTATAACGGGTGCTATACAGTATACAGCCATGTCCAATACAATATTAAAGTTGTTAATGTACTACATAGTTCAATTAAAACTAAATTACACCGATTGTCCATAAGCAATGTATTTTGAAAGCCTTTTAATTGCACGTAAAACAAGATTCAAAGTTTGAAAATGTATTATTCACAGTTGTTTGTATTGTTAGACAAATCCTTTAATTGAACGAAGCGTGTAGGATTACGTGCCTGACACCCAAGCTATACATTCAACAACATAATCTGGATCCATCTCATCGCTATGAGGTTTACCTGTAATAGGTATTCAACGAGTATTTATTGTTAACAATAGACAATTCAAACGAGGAAAATGCTAGCTAATCCATCTAAATTAATTTATATTGATTACTAGATATTTTCGCTAAAATATATCTCTATGTAGATTAATTGTAAACATTTTCTGACGCCTCCTGACCTGTTAACCTACGTTTATTCTTACTTTTAGACAATTAGGTATTACTGCAGTCTTCATGGTAAGGTCAATGGGTCAACCACCATGTGAGGTTAGTCGACATGGAAACTGCTTTTATAAAACCCCCTTTATAATTTCAAACAAAACCTTTACTTGTATGGGTTTAAAATCCATCATAAACTATAAAAATACCCCCGCCACAGCAAACCTGCCGACTAAGTGAATTTCCATTTGTCTGAATTGATTTTCAATTGAATCTATTTAAATAGCACTAGGTTTAACGCCTACCCAGGGTTGCTGCTACAAGGCAACTAATAACGTGGATGTTTTTTTTTTTGTAAAATATTAACAGCTTAGTATAAATTAAATAAATTTGCCAAGTTTGATCAAAATATATCCATAAACAAGCAAACTACAACATTTTACAATATTCTCCATAATAAATTTACAATTTTTTGAATTTTCTCCATTACCAATAATTGTACTGATACACTTTGATATACTCAATTATTTGTTTTTAAGCTCTTAAAAAGGTCTAAAAATAAATTGGAAAGTTTTGTGTTTTGAGGGTCAAAATGAGAAAAACCAATTTTGCCCCATAAAACCTCCCGAAAACTTTGAACGAATGGTGTTTTTGGCCTCTGGGAACATCAAAATGAAAAAGTAAATCGCTCCCAGGCCTAGGTCTCACCGTGCCACCTACAGTTATAGCTACTTCCCCATAGGGAAATTCGCTAAAATAAATAAACAATGAAACCATACACTTTTTTATCGTCTAACTATTTACGATCAGTCTTTCTAAGAAATGTTTGAGTTTGTTTCTATATAGCCCTTTTTCAAAAAGTTTAACTCAAATAGTTAAAGTAGTTATTATTTTAATTACTCTTTTGAAACCCCATAAGTACATAAATAAATACCTAGATTGACAAATTAAACTCGTAGACCCCTACACAAAATATATGAGTTAAAATTATCATCTACAAGCTAACGAAGTGGTTTAAAAGATACCTCTTCGATTAAAGTTAATTGAAGGGCACATGGAGCATTAAAGTATAAGTGTATTACAGCTGAAAATAAAACATATAAAACCGAACGTAATTCATGATCAAAGGCAGCCAAGCAGGCCAGCAAGGCTTCACTCACCATCCCGTCATATTTTATTCAGTTTGTCTGACTACAGTTTAAATCGTCCCTTACCCAATCTCGTTACCATAACTGCAAGCTCTGACATTTTAGGAAAATGTCTGTTTTGAGACATTAATTTATTATTGAATATTTAATGTGTTCGAAATCAAACGGATTTTTCACTCTAAGAGGTACAATTCAATGAACATAAAATTGCATGTTTTAAAATTGTCTTAAAAATTATGGGCAATTAATTTGTTTTTGCCCCACCATACTGTTTTACAGGACTTTCCAAGGCTTTCGTCCGAGAGATACTGTTTTCCGCCTGCTTTAATCAAATGATATTTTTGGATGTTTGGATCTGGCTCCAAAACGCCCATTCTGTAAACTATACAAAACTTCTTTTTACATCTCGCTTTGTTCAATGCACATAAACTTGGAGCACTTACTGTCAAACATAATTTTGAGATAGGTCTTAAAATTTGATTTGTAATTTAATTACTTCCTTTTAGTCTGTAATAAATACTAAGCACCTCGTGGAGTTCTCCTAGCTACCAGTGATAATTTTAAAACTATGAAATAAACCATCGAAATGACCTATGGTATTCTAAACAGGGATGGCATTAAACTGTACGATAATTAAACACGAAACCAACACCAAATTCCTCAACGTTTGTTAGAAGTTCATAAGGATTGCTAATATTTTCGTACACTATATTTAACAAATCTTATTCAGTATTGATAGTAAACTTATTTATTTAATGTATTAAATAACGTGTAGGATAGTTTATAATACCAATATAAAAACGTATACAGCAATATTTACAATATAATGCCAAGTTATTGGTAAATGTTGTATGATAAACGAAATATGTTACAAAAAAGAGACGCACCTCTAAAATATCATTTGTGTAGATGATGAGGAGATGATTCCGACATGTTGTAGAATTGTTACTCCACAAAACACTCTCACCTCATATTATCCTTGCAATTACACCAAAGTTTAAGTACAGCTTTCCATGTTGATTACTTGTGAATGGATAAATACTACGTAATACTTTGCAAATATCTTTTTATGTAGCGATACAGTCAATAGTGCTGCAAAAAGGTGTTTTTATTAACAGCACTATATTCCAATTTATTTTATTTTATTGAAAACGTCTTATTTTAACATGTACAGGAAGATTCGTATATAAGTAAATAATATAAAATATTTATTATTTCAATATTGTATGTAACAACGTTTCGTTTTTATGTTATTCTTAACTATAAAAAATCAAATAACGTCCCTATCAATACAATCTCTACCAATACAACATCTAGGACTATAATAAGACGTTGACAAGGCATGTGCATAAAAACGATGGTAAAATTGTAAATTATTGAAAAGTCTTGTTACATGCAATGTATGCAAAATATAAAATACCTAATATAAATCATACTGGTTACTTTGGGGCGTGGGGGGGAGGGGGTGGTTAACTGAATCTTTATACGTGAGGAAAATGTACGACATGTTAAGTTTTAAATAAAGTTTGTGATGAAAATTTATTAAAAGACATACTATAGACAATACTTTATTTGTTTATCAATATGCTACAAAAGAGGTGATTCGGGCAAAACAAATATTGAAAGACAAACAATTAGTGTTTGAAACATGGATCAAATACCATTACTCGGCAATTTGTGGGCAAACTGATCTGAACCTTTATTATTGACCGCACGCAGATAAAATATCGCATGTATTGAACCCTGAGTGTAAATAAAATACGAGTAATATTGTGCTACCGACCTTGGTATAGCCGTTAAACTATTGTTCCTCGCTTGCTAACATCCACCTAATTTTGTGCTTGGGGGATTCAAAAATAAATAAAAAATAAATCCAGTGCAAACAACGTGCACATTTTTAGATGCTTCATCTAGTTTATGTTCAAATAAGTTTATAATCGAAGGAAATGTATATCTACATCAAATTGCAATGCAAATATGAAATGTTTAATTTCAATTTCGTTTGTTTTAATTAACTCTAAGAATAGTTCCATAAAGGAAAATAAAGACAAAATTCATTGAGGTTTTCATTAAAAAGGCTATCGGCTTCTTTTAATCTCAAATTTGCCCGTCTACATATGCTCCAGGCCCATCAATGAAAGGTTTGCAGAAAAGAGAGAGGTGAACCGGAATACTACAATTGGTGAACTCCGTGGTGAACTCTACTGAAAAATTTTAGTAATAGACAACACGTTCCGAATTCCGCCGACATGCCTTTGATATCCAGCGCGCTACCGGCAGAGCCAATCTCTATCCATATTAGAACCAAGCAAAATATAGTGTTATACTATTTATTTATGAAGACATTTTGAAAAAGTTATTAGTTTTCCACAATTAATCTCACATAAACAAGTTACCGTAAGACGTTAATGTACTTAACAATTCTTTTTCATTTATAAAAAAAAAACTAGCAGAGTAACCGTCCTTCGTACGGGGTTAGAAAATAAGTATAAAATGCTTATTGCAGTTATACTCGAACTATGCGTTTGTGATGTGAGAAAACACGGTTTGAGAAAATTTGCTTCCTCAAATTTACGGTATGCGATAGTATTACACATCTACCATAGCCATAATGTTCTACTACTTCACCTACACAATAGAGAAAGATAGATTATTAAAAATTCGCAAAATATCATAAATTATTCATGAAATTAAAAACATAAACATAACAACTGTAAACAATCCTACTTTGACAGTTCTCATTGTGTATCACAGTTTTTTGTTGCTGCTTAGTTCAAATTAGCTGTTTTTATAAATAATGAAAAAAATAATAGTGCTGCACCATGTTGGTAAATCTTATAAACTTTTAATGCTTTTGCATATCATAGAACCAACTCTTTTGAAACAGCTGGCTAAATTCTTTAATTCCCTTTATATATGAATACTCATAAGGTTAACATGAGGAACTGCAGAGCCACTGGGGCGGAGCCCAAAAGGATTTTTGAGATAAGAATATGCCTATATGTTAATCGGGAATGTGAGCTATCAACATGCCAAATTTCAGCCCAATCCGACCAGTATTTTTCGTGTTTACTTGTCCGAAACATACATACATCCAAACTGTCTCATTTATAATATTAGTGGGATGATTCTTCAACAATGTGTGCAAAATGTTCATAGAATAGCTTATGGTTAAACACCAAATGTGTGTAATCTACAAGTTGTCAGACAGTAAAATTAGAAAATTACAAACAAACATATAAATTTAAGGTTACGAATTTCTGATTTTTGTTGATTGCAGGAAGTATCGTTTGCAAACCCAATCTACAAAAATCAAATTTCAGCTTTAAAATACGTTCCTCAAAAAATAAAACTGTCTTAAAAATTTGAAAGTATTATTTAGGTAAGTGCGATGACAAGTCTCGATCAAATATTCAAATGTACCAAGGGCACGGAACATTCAATAACGTTTGATAATACGATTATTTTTCACACAGTAAAGTGTTATCAAGATTTTGCGACAAACCCTTGCTGTTGCAACATGTGCTCATACAAATCTGCCAGGACACCATAATTATGTTCACAACCTCTCTCAACAATAAATGTCGTCAAGAAAACGATAAAGAAAGAAGACACTTTGCAGAGCTTCTCCTTCACACAAATAACATCTGCGATGTGAAAACCTCTCCATTGAGATTGTTACGTGTAGCCAAGGCATCTAGAATGAGAAAACGTATGAGTAAATCGGGGATTTAACCAAATCTAGTATTTCAGTACAGTGAGGATTAGAAATGAAAATTAAATACTAATATCTTTTGTACTAATATTTATGTGTTCTTTATGTGGAAATGTATTTCCAAAGAATACCCATATAGTTGCATATTTCAGTTTACATTTACTGCTCTATAGAAAGGAACATCGTTTAGTTTGTGAAATATACCTTTTTAAAATGAAACACTTTAATTACAGTTCACATAAAACACATCCTGAAGATGAAAGTATAGTTTTCGAAAGCGCTTGTAGAAATAAAAAAAATCATTATACAGGGTGTCACAAAAAAGTGTGATGGGCTATACAGGACTTAATTCTACATGCAGAAATAAGTCAAAAATGAAGAATAAAATTTTTTGGATTTCGGCTTACTTTAGCCGTAATCCGCCATTTTGTTTTTTGGGGAAAATATTTATTATTTCAAAATCCCTTTAAGATATTTTTACGAAACTTGGCAAAATTGTTTACACTATAGTAAGTAACATTTATAAAAAAAAATTTTATTTTAACTTTCCAAATTTCAAAATGGCGGCCGTTTGAATTGTTTAATGCCAAATTTCATGAAAACCGGTACCTAAATCAAAATTTTGTAAGACACAAAAGTTTTAGTATTTATTATGACAAATCCAACAAAACAAAAATGAATAAAATCGGTTCATAAATAAAGAAGCTTTGTTTATTTTAGTAATTTAGACTGAAATTATTAATATTAAAATGTATTAAATGTAATGTAATAGTTTATGTAACGTATTAAGTAATTTCCGGTTTTTTTATAAATGTTACTTACTATAGTGTAAACAATTTTGCCAAGTTTCGTAAAAATATCTCAAAGGGATTTTGAAATAATAAATATTTTCCCCAAAAAACAAAATGGCGGATTACGGCTAAACTAAGCCGAAATCCAAACAAATTTATTCTTCATTTTTGACTTATTTTTGCATGTAGAATTAGGTCCTGTATAGCCCATCACACTTTTTTGTGACACCCTATTGGCCTTTTTGAACCTTAAAATTTAGTATTACATGATATAACAGTTTCCCTGATTTGAAGAAGAAAAAAACTAATCACATTTTACCATTTCGTTTGTTAGCAATGTTTGTAAAAGTTTATTTCAGCTTCCATCTTAGGATGAATCGCTTGGATTAACTATCTAGAAGTAACGTATTTTATGGTTCATCATAACTTTTTGTTTGATCAAGGAAGTGAAGCCATGTTTTGGTCACAAAATCTGATATTTCCCCAGCAACTGAATACCGCTATTGGTCCCGGTTTGTATGAATATTGGATTTCAAGGACCACTCCGTCTTTGTGTCCTTATCGTGTTTCTTTATAGGAAATGAGATCAAAACTTATTTTAGTCCCGCATTGACTCAGAAACAGCCTACGGACTGTACATTGTAGCTTTAAAACAATTAATACATCCATAATTTATTTTGTAGAAACAATAGCCATACATAATTATTAATGGCGAAATAAATTTGGAATTTTTTAATGTTTATTGATGAAACATTTGAGTTTTCTTCTAAATTAACAAAAAATTACCAATTTTTTGAACTGTGTGTATGTTTTTATTTGACGTATTCAAATTAATCTATAGGATACAAAATATCTTTGAGTAAAATACCAAACCTTGAGACATAGCTATAGTTAAAACCTAGTAATTTATCCTCATTCTGTGCTGACCCAACAAAATGTCTTAAAAGATTGGTTTTTGTTTTCACATTTTACCACAAAAATAAATCTTAAAAAAGGTTTTAAATTTTGGCGTGAAATAATTTCTTATCGTCATTTAATCAAAGATATGCTTCAACGTGCATTTGTAGCCCTAAGTTTGAACTAATTTCAAATCAATATCTTATTGAAATCTATATCCAGGAAAGTACCTATAAGAGCAATGTCAGCAATAGGAGTGCCTTTGGGCGTTTCAGCTGTATACCGTGCCGTGGGGAGTCATACAATTTACTATAGTCTTGTTGTCATTTTGTAATTTTAAGATCCTGGATTTCAACATGAAGTTGACCGTCTTGCTTATACTTGCAAAAGCCCGCAAACATAAATATATTTCGCAAGCACGGTGCAGTATCTATATACGACTGCATTGTGTAATTTAATGTTTTGAGCCATATTCATGTAATGAAAAATGACTAGCTATATTTTAGTGAACATTGCAGTTTGAAATTAATTCAGTAAAAACGAAAAGTGACATCGGACTGCAAGAAATGAGGGTAATAATTGAAATATGACAACATGAAACCAATATTGTCACGTTTATGATGCACGTGAGAGTTTTTTATGTCCGATGTTTGTGCAATGTTTAATAATGTACATCAAATCAACACTTGACACATGCAATGCAATTTCCAATTATTAAATAGTAAAAACAGCTTACGTTACGTATGTAACGGATATTAGTATATCATTTATTTTCAGTTATTGTAAACATTTTACTTTGCTCTTACACCTTGATTTTTGACACACTACGTGTTTTCACGCTTTTGGTGATTTTTTTGAAGCAATAACAATCGATTGACGTGGTTAAAAAACTAAAATTACTAATACTAAAATTGTTACATTTGTATGAACGTACATTGAAATATAAACATGATAAGTTTTTTAAGTAATACCATTGACTAAGGTAATACAAGAAGACTTTAAAATAATCCACCCTTTACATTCAACTAATTTAAGGCTACACTGATTACCTTGCTAGCCTAGTGTCCGTTAAACTAATTTAATTAATAGGGTGGAAATATTTTATGAACGTGTCAAATGAACATAGTTTGAAGGGAATACGACAATGTGAAAAATACCATTTTAACATGTAATTGATTTGATGCAAAATGAGAATATTTCTTAAAACTATAGATTAAGAGTTAGTTAAGCTTTACTGTGCTTCATGCACAAGAGTTGTTATACTCCATTTATTAGAATCTGTTTTGATTTAAATCAGTAAAATAAATCATGATCTAATATTAAATGTTTAATCAAAGAAACCTTTTTTATGTCGGATTAGGATTTTCTTTAAGATTAACACTTTCAGAAGTTGAATTATTGCTAAACCTGATTAACTCAAAATATCAATATGCGTTGATAATTGTAGTTGGTATATTTTTCATGGCTTTCAAACAATATAAAAACCCATTTTGTAATAGGTAATGTCCAATAGTGCTAAAACTTTGTGTTAGCAATTCTTCAAATTATTTATAAAATTATATATGATACCAATCTGAAAAATATTAAAAAATTATACGTAGAGTTCAATCATAATTCCTCAATTTTCTACGTCACGAGAAATATTTACGCCAACATTATTAATTTTTATTGAAAGTAGTATAATGATTTATATGAAAGGTTGAATAATAGTCTACGACTTACCCTTGGATCTCAGTTTTACTAAAACAGAGATAAAACTGTGTAAACACACTCTGATAGTATGTTTCCTTGGTTAAACTAAATATATAACACGCTATGTCGGCTATATATAGCTAAGCATGATTAAATCCCATTCTTGTTAAGCAAGAATAATACGCTACTTAAGTTTACTTAACTATATGGTAAGCAAGGAAAACTGGATGTTGCCTTAACTCCAATTGAGCAGTTAGCATACGCTTTACGTAATGCTTTACGCACAGGTTTTACAACCTGAATTAGACTTTCATCGGATAAACTGGTAAACCTTTTTATTGTTTATTGGCAATTAAGAGTTACTTTAAATTATTAGGACATATTATAGTAACGCAATACTTGTTTAAGAATCTGTAAATTTTGATGAAACCTTCCAAAGCTTGTCATTCAAGATACACCTTCAATACCACTGTTTCTATTCCATCAATGATCATACATGGTCAGTTGTTGTATTTATCGGTAAACTTTATATGTGGTTTTGAACTTTGTATAAATTTAAGTAATTGAAATTGACAGGAACTTTCAACCCACGATAATAATGCCTATAGTGTTATCTGCTTGTTGTACAAATGACTACTATTGCCTTTGGGAAACGTGTATGAAAAAGTACAGTTTTACCAAACCTGCGACTTACCGTGAGTAATACGGTAATGTAGCTATTCCCATTATTATACAATTTCCCAAAATGAAGAAACAAACATGTTAGTTTTTGTATTACTATCGGACAGTTTCTCGAATTGGAACAGTCTGGTCTTGACTGGTAAGATGTTGAAATCCAATTTTGCCCAACTCATCCAAAGATCCTTGATGAATTACTAATGGTACTTGAGGTGGCTCAGACTCAATGAACTGACGTCACTCACCATTGCTATTATCTAAATATAGATTTCATGATTATTTCGGTAAACCTGGAACTGTTTACCAACTGAACTTTTAGTTTCAAAATTGAAGTTAATCAATATTTTCTCGCACAGCTTAATTTGTTTACTTGATAACAAGAATTTTTGAGATCTGTTCAAAACAAAAATTTCAATCTTTTGCCTTATGTCGTGAATCTTTTAGAGTAAAAAAATGTAATCTCTTCCTGTAAAATGATTTCTACAAAAATACTCAACTTCTATCAATAAAAACCATCAGATGAACCTTTAAACAATATATTTGATCACTGATGTTAATTTAGTCATTCCTTCATCGAAAACTTCTTCTTGATATCACACAACTTTCAAAAAACTTTGTGCCTAAATAATTTTAACCATAACCAATTCAATATTATCAAGATTTCGATCATGAATTTTAAAATATGCTGAACCTACTGAGCCTACCCAAGCAAAGACTATGATCGAATCTTATGTAACAGAAAAGTACAGAAATTTGTTTTAAATTTACATATCAAGTTTCAAACATATCAGATTGAAACTATCAAGTCATATAGACTAGTTAACAATTGAACACCCATCTAAATGATTGGTATAATCATCTGTTTATGTCACTTGTCCAACTAACCTCGGCACGTAGCCTATTACGTCAAACGGCTAAGTGGAGGCATGAGACCTTGTTTGAACTATTTTTAGAAAACACGCTATCCTCCATTTTTATAATCTGTATATAAATTCACAGACTTGTAATCAAAGTATAACTGGATCAATTTCCGTTCGCATGTTACACATTTATTACAAATGACCCGCCCAGATGGATGAGGTTTCTTGCTAATAGGGATTACTTAGTGGAAATTGGTTGTGTAATGTCAACACTTGTGTGCTTTTCTACACTAACAAAACCTAAATTATTTAAAATGCCAATAAGTGAAATACATTTAGTTGAAGATGACTCGTCCATCGTTCCGAAACTATGGTGATGTCTTACGATTTATGTGAAGCACCGGATTATAATTGTTTTAAATTTTCTTAATTTAGTTTTTTTCGTACTCCCGGTACATTAGATTTTTCAAAATTATTTGTTTTATACAAATTATTATTTTTATTGTATTTCTTCGTTTACCACAAACACCAGAATGTGTTTACAATAGGCTATATTATAAGACTCAGCACACAATTCAAATAGTTTTATTTTGTTTGCTCAGGAATGTTTTCCATTATCAATAACGAGAATCATTGTTAAACTTAAATGAATACATAATGTTTCGTCTAAATTATGTATCATAGTCTCGCGTAGTTCTACTATGACCATTGCTGTATTTTTTACCAGTTTCTTAATTAAACGTTATCGTGTACTACTTTGGTAGACGTATAAATGCAATACAATACGAGTCGACAACTCGTCCAGATAGTCTAAGATGATTTAAAGGACCAGAAGTACATTTGGCAGCAGTATGAGGCTATATGAACATATTTCCGCAGTTAACGCATTAGCTATTGACTCCGTGTACAATGATGCTTGTAACGGAAGAGCTAGAGTGCATTGAACGGCGTTATTGCGAAGCGGGAATAAAGCTGTACTTTTGGCGGGAGATTTGACAGTAGTCTGCCAACATGAAGTAGCCATTGGATTGTTGTTAACATATTGAAGCGTTTTGGAAGGGAAAAAACGCCTTTATGTTAGGATTTTTATGGGTTTCTTGTAAACATTTTGCGTTTTAGACGTAATTCACCTTTGAGTAATTTGGCGTTGTTTGAGGAGTACATAAAAGCTAATCAATGAGAGGGAGGTTTTTAAACCAACTATAATACTATCAAACTTTTCACAAATAATAATTTTTGAAAAGATTTTCTATAATCAAAAGAGAGTTTGTGAATCACAATACCTAAATGCTAGCTGTATATAATTATTGCTATTCCAATTTATAAACTTTTTTAGTTGAAATAAACTGAATTGTCAGTGCAAATGTTTCACAGTTTATACATTTCGAATGATACGAAGCCTAAACATAATTATTCGAAACGTTTACTGATCGCTTTTTAGCATTTGCATTTGCAAAATTGACACATTATAAAATTTCAATACTTAACCAGGTAACAATACTTAAATAATATTTAATTGAATAATGCACTATCAAGGATAGATTTATGATAAATTTACTATGATGCGTTATTAGAAGTGGTAGGTATTAATGGAATAAAATAGTAAGTAACGAAGTTACATCCTTATGGAAGGATTCGCCAGAAATTCAAACGGTCGGCGCAAATCCCCAGGCTTGAATCTTAAATCCTGACTTTTCCCTTTTGCAATCCGCTTCTTTTGCATTCCACTTTCAAGGATTTCTAATCTTAAATTCTGTTTCCTTAAGACGATTTCGTAAAAAGGTAGATTTCTTGAGATAACAAATCTTATTTTTCTTTTTTGGTTCATGCCTTGTTCTTTAATCCAAATTGGACAGGACATACTATAATTTTCTTTTTTAACCTATGCTTAATTTTTATTTGACTTGAATTAACTATTTTTTTCATCAGTGAGTGGCGTCTTTTGCGTTTGTATAAGTATTTTTACATTTAATTTTGAATACCCGTTAGACAAAAAAACAACAGCAATACATAATTAAGTAGGTCCAGAATCTGCGCTTTTCAGAAAAGAGCTTGCTGCCTTTCAAATAAGGCCATCATAATACCTGGTTGGATATAGTTAATTGAGTTACAATTTTTAACAGATTATTATCACACTTAAAATACAGTCTATACAATATTTCTTTCAACTATGTATGCCAATGTGTTCTATGTAATAAAACATTAGTTAAATTTAAAAGTTAAAAAGAATAAGATACCAAAGAATTTACTTTGAAATTTAGTACACTCTACGCATGTGTCGATACTCTAAATATCGGGAGGTCTTCTTTTTATATGATGCAACCTCATACCAAGCAATATACATTATTTTAAAATCACTATCTACCTGTAAACGAATACATATTATAGTTTAACTGCACATAAATTTTACACATAACTTAATGCACAATGTAGACAAATAAAAATATTGATTATTTATATTAACATAACAAAATTTTAAAAGACAGTCTGAAAATGTACGAAGCGAAGACTTACGTAGTTGAAAACTTTATCACCACACCCGGAGTTATTCAACGAGTTATAGTTCTTAGACAGAGATTACAATCTATTAAACTGCCATTAACGTGAAATAGCTCAGTAGTAAGGGGAAAATGATACTGTGAGTTATTAGGCGATGTAGCTCACGAACAAGCGTGCCTTAACCCGAGTATTGCGGGGTATTTATAGACATCACGCCAGCAAACTTTCCACGAATAGTAACTCTTGAAGCAACTTGTCGTGGCTTGCCTACCTGTGGATATCTTTTGCAACTTCTTTCAAATACAAATTACTCTCAACCATGGGGCTTTTAATTTTATACCAATAACTTCATCAGACTTTTATGGAATCACCAATAGCGATATAAGTTCAGGTATTTATAAATAAAAGAATAAATTATCATTGAAGTTTCATTTTTAATTTCACGTGATGTAATTATCCTGAATACTGTACAGTTTTTGAATACTTAATATCAAAAGAAGGAATAATATCTATGGTTCTTACCGTCAACGCAATCAGGGGTAATATTCCACTACTGCCGTTTCGGAGATGACTCCATCGTCAGGTGCGTAGTGGTACACTAAACTATAGTCTTGTCACATGTAACACGAATTGTCTTCATTTGCATTGCGTCAGGGGTTGAATAAATACTCGTAATACACATATAAGCACAGGACGGACACACGAAAACACGAATACACGAAAACATTTAGAGCGCGTGCACGGCTTGAAAACTGACGACCGACTCAGTCTCGAGTAAAAAGATATATCTTGGGATACGTTGTGTACTTATATACACAATTTTCTTTTAGACAACGTAAACACACCATCACAAAAATGAACTTTTTCCAGATTACTGGGAATTATAAAACTATTAATTTTGCAAGCAGTAATTCTGCAGGCAATATCTGGCAGTGTTGTGATGGAGAAGTAAATGTATTACACGGGCATTAAGCTTCGTCATGGCCCGACATTCTCCTTTGTTCTACTTTATCTCGTACATTACGGCGGATGACGTCAAGGTTAGCTTATAACTCCCGGAGCGAATGAAATTGCAGGATTATCTCTAAAAGTTTATGCAAGCTTAAGTGAAATTTTTGCAAAATGTATCAGGAAAAAAGTGAATTTCAGGAGATATGTTTACGTGAGAAACAAATGGGTTTTTAATTAAAGTTTAATTCCGTAACATAAGGGGTAATTAAAAACTACAGTGATAAGAAGAGTATGTGTTTAATTATGTAAAAGCAGTAATAATTTCCGTTTCAAATAACCTGTGTATCAGTTAGTATACAATTATGGTTAAAACTGCCGTAATGACTTGCAGTTTTCAATCATACTTGAAATGTATACAGAACATTTAATAGATAAATACTAAATATTTACCGTTATTGTTCATGCACATTTTGGTGTTGTCGATAGTTTTATACAGGTTTTTAATTTTCTTGCTTTTAAAGTATAATGTTCTTGCTATAAAGTATCACGAGTATATTGTTCAAACTGAATTATTTCTTTGGACTTGTAATTTGTTGGAACATAAACCATCGTTCTGGATATAAAAATAATTATTGCTTTAAAGAAACTTTATTAAAGGTTTTAATTAAATTTACTTAAGGAGCTACATAAATAACGTTATTTGGAATTTAAATTATATTTGGCTTTTATATTTGTTTTATATACAACACTGGAATAAACTTCATACTTTTTAATTTGGATCACATTTAGGGGAGTTTAAAATATATCTAATATATAAAATTCTCGTGTCACAGTGTTTGTCTGCAAACTCCTCCGGAACGACTTCACCGATCGTTATGAAATTTGGTGTGTAAATTCTGTAGGTATGCGAATCGGACGTAAACTATTTCCCGTTTCGAAATTCTTAAAAGGGCTCCACCCCAGTGGCTCTGGAGTTTCCCATGTTAACCTTATGAGAAATGGAATTAATGAATCTTAAAAGCTGTTTCAATTAAACAAGTTGGTTCTGTTCTATGATGTTCAATAGCATTAAAGTTACAAGGATTACCAACAGGGTGCAGCACTATTATTTCTTTTACATTTATGACAACAGCTAATTTGCAACCAAAAGGTGAGTGAGCGTAGCGAACGAGCTCCAACCCAAAGGTGAGTGAGCGTAGCGAACGAACTTCAACCTGGAGGCGAGTTAGCGTAGCGAACGAGCTAACCTGAAGGCAAGTGAGCGCAGCGAACGAGCTCCAACCTAAAGGTGAGTGAGCGTAGCGAACGAGCTCCAACCCAAAGGTGAGTGAGCGTAGCGAACGAACTTCAACCAGGACGTGATTGAGCGATGCGAACGAGATCATCTTGAAAATTAAACGTAACGGTACTTTCTTTCCATCGGTCTGTCTTAGGGAAAACCTATAACTTAGGCGATACGAAGTTCGCCGGGTCAGCTAGTTTGTCTATATAATTGATTGTTTAATAAATCGTAGGTTAGTTACTATTGTGTGGGCAATATGGTATTTTAATAACATTATTTAAATAGTATCGTCTCAATATGTCAATTTGTGATTTATTTTTTGGCACGAGGGATAGGCCCACAGTTGTTAGAGACATATTTCGTAGTTATCACATTAACAATACTAGACCCGAATACCACACCGATAAAGCACATGTGGAAATGCATTGAAGAGACGAATGCTAGTTTTTTCTCGTGACTCGCTTGTCCGTGCCAAAAGAGGAAGAATATTCTGATTGGACTATCTTACAAATAAAAATGCGTGTACAAAGTCAGTACATCTTTTAAAACCCTTTACACAGTATAATGAAATGGTATAGATACACACTGAAAAGATGATGACTACATTCAATCGGTAACATTTCATTGTCTCTAGGACTGTGAGTATGAGGTATGGAGTTTTCCTACTTTTTGACACCAAAACATACAATTTTGCAATTTATTTTTACACCATTTAGCAGAGCATAAAACCAAAATAATTGAGTACATTAAAGCGTTGTTGTACGTTAAATGGTTACGAAGAAAACGTCAAAATTATAAATTTAAAATGCCTATATTATTTATATTTAAAATAAATACGCTGTTAAAGTTTTCTAATTTATGGAAGAATTTTGTTCAAATTTTGTCAACTTTTAATTTCACCTTAATCTAGGCCTATTAACATTTTACTTAAAACACTATTTAGTAACTCTACTGTAAAAGCAAATCAGATTATTCATGAAT
Organism: Macrosteles quadrilineatus; assembly: GCF_028750875.1. Classification (NCBI taxonomy): domain Eukaryota; kingdom Metazoa; phylum Arthropoda; class Insecta; order Hemiptera; family Cicadellidae; genus Macrosteles; species Macrosteles quadrilineatus. Next base: position 47,273,126 of record NW_026542597.1, read on the forward strand.
CGTAATTGTATTTAAAAACCGAATAAATCTGACATTTTTAGGGAAATAATTTTAGTGAAAATCAGATCAAGCGATTGGAAATTCGCTTAGTCTTCAAGTTTGTTGCGGCGGGAGTATCGTTGGATTAACCACTAAATCATTATAGGACTAAATCACTGAAAGATGGAAGATGTACTTAGACATACTTTAACCAAGAATGGATTCGGTTGGATTATTAAAATGTCTTGTTAAGCCTTGTAATTGACTGAGGGTCGTTGACTAGTTTGTTCTCCGGGACCAATTAGTATACACCTAATTACCTGTAACTGCTTGGAGCGGTCTGCTATTACTAAACAGGGCGTATCGGACATTTTGGACAGTCAATTTACCCAAGTGTTTAGTCTTAAATAATGAAAAAAATATCAGATATATATATTTTTTAAACATGATTGAATAACAGTAAACCCTATTCAATCTAGACTTTTAACACAGTAAACGGAACTTACCGTGAATAATTGCAGCAGTGTTTAAGGACCGTTTTGGTGCATGTTGTGTGTAACTAAACTATTGTATTAAAATGGTTTAAATAATGTAGTATAGCTATTTTGATTATAAATAAACAACAGAATACGGTAAAGTACTGAAACATTTCAGTGAAATAAGCATGGAAAATGCGTAGTTTGTAGTGGATAATTTCTAACTTAAATATTTAAGGAGATAAAAACCTCAGTAAAATCAATATTAAGGTTAAGTAAAGTCATTTAATAAGATTTTCTGCAGAAAACTGACACCTTTTACACCACTTACCGCCATAGTAAGCATACTTTTTTAATAAATACTAATTGAAACAAATAAACATGTGTCAAAATAACAAGTGTTTAAGAGCCGTTCGTTCAAAAGCGTGTTGACATAAAAAATCACTCCAAAGAGCGTTCTGCTTTTTAAAGTAATGCGGGAAACTCGTAGTTATAACCGCCGTTACCTATCAAAGATAACTGCGAGGTGTGGCTTCGTTTATTACGGCCTAACGCTAAGTTACAATATGCAATAAAGGTGTAAACCTGAGATTATTATACCTTCACTGAAGCCAATATACAAGATGAATGCTTCCTTGTGGGTCGTAATGTTATAACTCATTCCGAATAATCACATAATACAAGACCCATATAAACTGAGGGCTTGATTAAGACAGAATCTTTTAAAATTTGAAACATTAACGTCTGTTTCTAGCTATCCACATTTTTTATAGAAAAGCTTAGACTGTTAGAGAAATGTATTTTAAAATCGTTGGTTTTTATGATAGATCGAGTGGTAATTTATTAAATAATCAGTTACTGGATCTATTTTACTTATAACAGTTACAATCAAAAATATTTTTGAACAAGAACTATACGTGAGAAAAATCAAAAGAATCTTAGCTTTCAGACAAGTAGATAAATTTCATATGGCTAAGACCACAAATATTAGTTATAGCAAACACTTTACACACCAGATTAAAAGAAAATTATTTTAACAGTTTTTACTGAAACCGGATTGCATACTTGAACCGTTTTTTTTTTTTTTTTTTTTTAGAAAGGTTTACCAATATTCAACTAAAAGCAGGCAATACTTGTTGGGTGTTAGTACTCAGTAAATGTTTGTTAATTGTGCATTATTCGGTATCGTAATCTAGGTTATCGTTACTTTACCCAAATAATAACTCACTTCATCGTAACTATTTAAACATTTAACATTTAACAAAAGATCAAATTTAAAACAAAACATCATTAAAACCAACTAATACTTGTATTTATAAAATCTATTAGTATCAGATTCCCTCAATAGCCCTTTTAGTTTCTTACTTTCTATGTAGTACAGTAGCTATAAAATAAATACATTTTGTTTAACTAATGTAACAAGCATAGATAACTTTTTTATTCTCTAAAAATCAATCTTTCTCTCAATTACTATTCATACAAATGCAAATTTATTGAATTTAATACAACCCTTGTTTTGTAAAAAATATGCAAAAATACTGTCACATTGATTTGCATTACAGCGAGACAGTTAGTTTTTAACAAATATGGAAATGTTGTTGCAAATTTTCCCCTTAAACAGTTAACAACACTTGCTAAGTAGAACGTTGGCTCTCGACTTTACAAGTACCATCTGCCTAAGGGTGCAAAAATTTGTTAACTACTTTTACTGTACTTATGACGCCAAAATTACATCATCACAGTGTGTTTGCTTAATATAAAACGCTTATCATTTTGGAAATATTTAGAATTCTATGTTTTAGGGTTTTTACGAAATAGGGCTGCTGATATATTTACTACTTATTTAGAATGCTATGTATATATAGGTACTTTATTAATTTATCTCATTTCTCAACTTTTCAGTAGTTAACTTTGCAACCGATTGCCTGTCCGATGTCATATACATTTTATTGTGATCACTTAATTAGCAACGTTTTGTGGAAAGTAAAAATGCCACGGGGAAGGCTTCTAACCAATTTGGCTAGAAACCTTACCCAGCGCATTTAAAACATTTACGTCCGTCTTGTGATAAAACGAAGAAGTACGGCAAGGATAATAAACTACTTACTTTACAGCTACCTCAATAAAATCACTCGAATTTAATTTTTTTTTCGTGGTTGATAGTGAAAATGTCTCAGTCACCAGTGCTTCCACAGTTGTTAGTACCTGTAACGTTATTAAAAATTTATGTAAAATGATAATTTAATTTAATATTTCTCGATTTTTCTTCTTTTTTTCTTCGGTTTTTGACGTGCTGCATGACTCACAGGGTACTGACTCTCCGTGAGCCCGACTATCTTTGCGAGAGGCTTTCTGTCCGGGATGAGATCATACAGCTTAGGACTTCACGTGGGAGGCTTTACTTTCCAAGGGTCACCTTGGAATTGGGAAAGAAAAGTTTCTCAAAGAAAAGTTTCTCATATTTTGGACCCACATGGTCCAACGGACTACCCAAAGCGACGTATTTATTTATTTAAATATTTTATTATTAATAGTTAAAACTTTTTAAACCACGCACTTACTCAATGAGCATTACTCAAAAACATATCTCGTGCTTGAATTGTGCACGTAAGTTTTATGTTGTGTAACGAAATACCCATTTCTAATTATATGTTACACTCATCCCATTCATACTTGGCTTAAAATACCTACCTTCGTATGGTCACCATCTGAGACTCAGAATGAAGTATTAAAGTATGAAGGAAATTTAAAATGGTAGTAATAAAAAGCCATCCAAACTTACCATTTTATATTTCAACACGAAAAACTGAGATTCGCCCTAGCTCTGGACCCTTGCCACGTGGGTCACAGGATATTACACGAGTAGAAGCGAGAGAAGGAGAAATAATTGGTTTATGCGGTCCACCACGGTGGTTGTACCGGGAGCAAATAATTGCCACAATGGCGAGAAAACTACCTGCTTGTTATATGCTACAATGGTGTCTCTGTACAATTGCATACCTTGGCTGTCTAGTAGTAAATACAATTTTGAAACTTTTAAAATTGGAATTTTATTCCTTTCTTCGGCTTAATATCGTAGATTTATTTTTGTTAAATAAATAGTCATACAAAACCGAATGTTGGATTGACTGCTAATGTGCAAGTATATTGTAAGATTGTATTGGTATCAGTTTGTAAAAGAATGTTTTTTATGTACTACTGCTTTTTCCTAAGATGATAATCCTGGAATGTCCGAAATAGTTTGCTCTTAAAAGGCTTAGAATTGCTATAAATGAATGCATAAAATATTGTCTCATATAAAAGAATTTCCTTTAACTGTTTCCTTAGTTTTTATTTTGTTTTTACCTGAACGATTGTCTGTTTTTGTATGCCAAAGACTGCTATTCGAAGTTATTGTTACTTGAAGACAGAAACAACCTGGGAAGTCAGTATGACTATGACAGTATGTTTTTTATCAGTATGTTTATGACTGTAAAGACTGAAAATTACAATTAAATTATTAAAAACAAGTAGCTTAGCCGACCTTGCGAACAGAACATATGTAATATTACCTTTAATTATAAACAAGTTTATTGTCAATTATATGCATTACAATAATTGAAGACAAACCGATTGCTATGTATATTATATTTTCAAAGTAATTAAACCCTATTGTAAACCTAGCTGTAAGTTTCAAATACACTTGTATTCTAGACAATTACAATCACAAATACCCAAGTGTACACAACAAAGCAACTGAGACATAAATTAAAGCTTTTTCATACAAGTTTGGAAACTGTAGTAAGCTATGTATAACATGAAGACTATCATGTTGCACTACCAGTAAGTAAACATAGTATACAGCTGGGGCGCGACTGATATGTTTATTACAACATAATATCTTTTCCCCACCGTCCATAATATCTTGTACATCAAGATGTCTCCTTAGAATATCTAAAGTGAGGAGACAATTTTATATTTGGGAGAACTATCTTATCTTAAAACCAGGAGAAAATCAATAGAATCTAAAAAGCGAAAACCTTCAGTGTTTCAATTGATTAATAATTGAATAATTTACGAAAATTATCAGATGACTGTACACATTGTGATGATGGCGGAAACATAGAACTAATGTACAGTTCAGACTAATCCATATTGAACTGAAATAGCTGGTTTCAATAATTCAGAGGACGCAGACGACGAGAATAACCCGTTATTTTATTCAGAGTAGTCATAATGTCGACCCTTGCGGCTATGTTTGTTCGGCCATGGTTACAGGAATGAGCTGCAATTGCTTGTGTCTGCTATTTATGGGGCTCATTTTTAACTTTTCCTCTACCTTAGGTGAATTAAGTTGGAATGACTTTAAATTAATATAATTCCCCTTATCTTTAAAAAAAAAACTTTGAGTGCACTGTTTTTAAGTTACAATTCTATATTCTTATGGTTTATAGAATGTTTGTTGATTACGTGAATGGGAATCGTTGTAGTACCAAGTGCTGGTTATTGCTGATATTAGACTATTGCTCTCCATAACTACACTAAAAAATATTAAACGCTTTTATAAAGGTAAAGCGCACATAACAAATTTGATTTAGATATAATGTATTTACGTAAGTAATACATTTATGTAAAATGGATGATTATTAAACATATTAATAATTAAAAAATTATTAATAATGTATTAATTATTTTATCCATAGCATTAATTTATGCAATACGATGAACAGTATTAAATTAAATATGTTTCTAGCGATGCGCGTTTTTCTTGCACCATACAAATTAAAATGTAGGTAAGAAAGAATAAACTTTAGTGCAACAAAACAAATTTAATACCCAATTTATAATTAAATATGTGATAAGCTACATTGAATTTTAGAAAATGATATAGATAACACCATTGAAAGACACCTTCTGACAAAAATTGAGGTCATAAATTAAAACGAAGTAATAGGGTCTTGACAAAAATAAGAATCCAGATAAGAGATAATCGGCGAAGGTCATTAGGCTTCTCAAGTCGCCTTCCCATCAAGTCTGCCTGAAGCTGCGAGCGGGAAACACTTTTATCTAATTTCCTCTTTCACAATCATCTAAAGATATAACGAAATTTTCCAAAGCAAAATGACAGGAGAGAATGACTTTCGACAATTGTCGACAAATGTTAAGTCGGCTTTTAACATTTGTTTCTACATGTTATAACTTGTATTAGTTTCCTTAATTGTAGTGTTCTGTCGATATGAATTAAACCCACTTAGAATATAGTGTGATGTATCATTTTAAATGCTCTCCACCCTTATAAAAAAGTGTAGGTAAAAGATGCGGCTAAGGTTATAAGTAATATTTATCAGGTGATTATATAATTTTTATAAGAAAGTGTTTCATAAACATCACTTCACGAACTACGTTAAGTGAAAATGTTGAAATTCATCCAACGTTAGAGAAGATAGTATCAACACCGCCTCGAGGTGAAGCCACAGGTTCAAGCTAAAGACCAGATTGGCGCAGGTAGATCTATCATTGAATGTCACTGATGCAGTGAAAGATAGCGCCGGTTTGTACCATCATGTAAGGAACTTATTTATAATATAAAACGTATTATAACGTATATTTAACACATTAATTATCTTTAACTATCAAATAATGATTTTTACATGGTCATGGTATAGACCTAAACGAAACCCCTATTTGAACTTGAACTTTTGACCCTTTTTACCTTTATTATTTTGAGAAAATACTTGTAAAAAGTACCAGCTTTTTTCAATTTCAGCTGAAGTCGAATAAGAAAAATCGTCTCCGAACCTCTGGTAAATGGCAAGCAACAATCGACTGGTTGATTTTCACTTAATACATGTCTCTTAGTCCAAAGACTTTTCCATTTAACCACATTGCACACTAACATTTCTTTTCATATATATATACAGGGTGTCCATAAAAAACGTTTCAGGACTTTGGGAAATGAATCCCCATACTAAAAGGAAGAAAAAAGTTTATGGGAAGGTATGTCCGAAAATGCATATTAACCCAGATATCCGCCATTTTGTTTTTTATACAAAAATATTTTTATCTGTGAAGTTTTTTATTCGACGATTATGAAATTTGGTATACATGTTAATATACACAAGACCTATAATAGAAAAATAATAAAAAGTTGTTCCGATTGAAAATATCAAAATGGCGGCCGTTTGAATTTTTCTAACTTAAATAACTCAAAAACGGCTAATTCTATGAAAAAATGTCAAGAATACTTTTTTTTAGCATTTTTAATTTCCTATCAATCGATACCAAGATCAAAAAGATCGGAAAGAAGATAACTGAAATATAACGTTTTTTGTGTAAAAATAAGGCAAAGTTAGTCGGGGAACCCTTAATTTTTGCCTTATTTTTACACAAAAAACGTTATATTTAAGTTATCTTTTGTTCGATCTTTTTGATCTTGGTATCGATAAATGCTAAGAAAAAGTATTCTTGACATTTTTTCATAGAATTAGCCGTTTTTGAGTTATTTAAGTTAGAAAAATTCAAACGGCCGCCATTTTAAAATTTACAATCGGAACAACTTTATTATTTTTTCTATTATAGGTCTTGTGTGTATTAACATGTATACCAAATTTCATAATCGTCGAATAAAAAACTTCACAGATAAAAATATTTTTGTATAAAAAACAAAATGGCGGATATCCGGGTTAATATGCATTTTCAGACATACCTTCCCATAAACTTTTTTCTTCCTTTTAGTATGGGGATTCATTTCCCAAAGTCCTGAAACGTTTTTTATGGACACCCTGTATATTTGCAATTAAAATCATATTTCTGTGAAAAATTTAAATGTTAACAATACTGGAAAATGTATAGGCATTGTGATGCAAATAATCGAACAAAACTCTTAACAAATAGGCTTTCCCGTTACTTGCTCGAAATAATACCACTGTCAGTTTTTAGTCTCCCTCCTCACAGTAACTCTCATTTATCTTGTAGTATGTTAAAGTCGCTTCCGGTAACAATACACTGTTTCAATTTTGGCATCATAAATTACACATATCTAATTTGAAATCGGTAACGTGCACCAAAAAATCCAACTATTGATTTAGAAGTTAAACTGCTAATGAAATTGCATTAAGTAGAATTTCATCTTTTTTTATTAAACGTCACCAATGCTACGAGAATATACAAATGTATTGTCATATTATAAATCAGTAGTAATCAAAATACTTCCGCTGGATTTCAAGATAAATATTACAGACAGTTAAACCAAGAGACATATCTCGTATTTTGGTATTGGAACAAATATACTGTAGGTTAATAAAAACTGAAGCATTCCTAAAAATATATTGAACACTGTATGACTAAAATAGGTATTGAACACTCTAAAATAGTGAAATTATTTCAGTTTCAAACAACGATCAACCTATAATTTTGCATTTCGTACAACTAGAACTGTTTATATTAGCTGAGTCTGTTTTATTTATTCAAACGGGTCCGTACGAATGACGGTACTACAGAAATACATTGTGCAACTGACGGGAGGTTTGTCTTGTGGTTATTTCCTCTGTGCGACTGACATATCGACGAGTTCGCGTGAACAAACTCCCCAAGTCTGGATTGATTGTTGTGGACTACCTGTTGTTGGTGCAAGGGGTTTCAAACACTTTAAACTACGATGAACTGCTTTAATAAATATTCCCTACTTTAAAGTTTAACTTGCAAAAGAATATTCAATTTTTTTTTACTTTCAAAAGTGGTTGATCACTCTACCTTAAAAGTACCTAAATGTTTATACAAAACTTATCACTCTTTAACTGTGATGATGCGTAAGCCTTCCCAAATTCGCGTACACCTTTGAAGGTAAGAAGAAATGTAAACTTGATATATGGAAAGTGAATGCAGTGTTTTTCTAAGTAAAAGCCATTTTCTAGTACTTGAATTGCTTCTTGTATATGCATTGTAATGCATATTTATAATTTCACTCAAAAAAAGGTGAATAGTACTATGGATTACACTCTTCTTGTTTTTCATGTTGACCTTATACTGAGAATACTTCGAAACTTACGGTATGAATATGGTACCTGTTAATAAAAACGGGGTATGAATTGTTAGCATTTTACAAAGAATAGAGTAACTGTGTTCATCCATTACAATTCCACAGAAAATACGTTTCGTATACAGTACTTTAGAACGGTCTTTCACTGTCAAAAGTACTCTATTGTCATAAAAAAAGCTTCTGTATACAATAGGCAAGACGAACCGTTGAAGTTAGATGTAAGTCTGGGGGGGTGTAGAGTACAGCAAGTATTGTTGAGGGGGGGGGAGGAGACAAAGGGGTAGGAATAGATCTCTGCAGGGTGCGATGTTTCACTTAGGCCACCGCCGTGCAAATAAATTACGAATTGTGCTTCTCCGGGGAATCTTCTGCCACAATTATTATGAAAGCAAATCTCACTTTAGGTTCACAGCGGGTGCTTCAGGCGCTTTACATTTGTATTTTTAACTCGGGAACATTAAAGTGTTATGCAAGTATGTCAGGAGTTAAGGACAACATTTCGAAGAAAGTTTTAGCTAACACAACGTTATTTCTGGGTTCAATGTGTACATACGAGTATTTTTACACAATGTGACAATAAGTTATATTCGGCAATTTTTAATTGTAATTTAATGTATTGTTTATTTGGTTTTCCACTTAATTGTATATTTAGAGTTTAAACACTCATATTGACTGTTTTTATGTGAGTATACTTTCCATAATGATATTTACTTTGCAAATATTCAATCAGAATAAAATTTACGTGCTATTATTATTAAATGTAATATTAGTCTGGTAGTAGTTATCATGGTAATACAAGATAGTTCTTAGTTTTTTATACTTCTTACGAATTATTGAGTACTATACTGCGCAGTATTAAACTGATTCTATAAGTATAATGGTGTATGCATCGAACAACGTAATATAATGCATTCAAGTACTTAAAAATCTATATGGGAACATTGCACTATTCTTATAGACATTTTGTTCTTTTACAGTAAGTATGTTGTACCGAGCGTATAAAATTTCGAACTCTCAAAAATGCGAGTAAGAATCCCTCAGGTAATGATTGAGCCGAGGCATAAATCCATTTAGAGTATTGCAAATGCCAAAACATTAACCGTCTAACCTTTGATCTGTACCGCTTAACTTCAATATTTGAAAACTGTCAAGATAACTTTGTCAAAAAGTGCCAAGTTCAAAGAAGTCGATTGACAGATGGAAACCCGCGACTAATCGAAAGCAGTTTTATTGTTTGTGGTTCGCACACAAGTGACCTCACCCTTGGCATTAAACACATCGATTATACTTCTAGCGTTGAGCGATTGGTAGATTGCGAGCATATAACTTTCCTATTACTTTTCCATGAAACAGTAACAATACACCTGCAATGTTTACCATTTATGACCTTGCCCACAGGTAAATATCGTGCCGCTGAGTTTCTACACACCAGCCAGTAACATTTCATTGAGGCAGAGACTGATTTTTTTCTTTAGGTTCCAACTCACATTTGTTTTCCACATTACTTCAGGCTAGATGCAGAGGAGGTTGCAGCATCATCACGTAGATAAAATCCATTAGAGATTGGTAGGATTTGAACCCGGAACCTCGGTGACCGAAGTCCCACGCTCTATCACGAGACCAACTCGCTCCCCGAGGCAGAACTACTATAAACATCAAATGGTTTAAACGGGAGGAAACTATATTATCTTTTTTGTTACTGTAAAAAACAACTAAATTCTCTAGTCTTCTTACTGTGTAGGACTGTTGTCCTGAAGGATTGGGTTCAAATTCTGACATTCCCCAAACACTTGGTACCATAACCTAACGGTTTGCAGTATAAATTTAGATGTGACGGTTGTAACGGTGTTGGCGTCTTACTTAGGCTTGGCAAAGGTATATTTGCAAGAGATGAAATGAAGTCAATTTTATTAAAGAAATATTGAAGTTGCATAACATATAGTATCATAAAAATACTCTGAAACTAGGTCCATCCCTCCAAGAGTCTTCCCTATATGAAAAGCAATACGATAATTTTGACATATTTATTTTTACTATTACGCATAATGTTATTTGGTAAACCTTTTTAAAATTTAGTAGCTTACGAAACATTTCAGAATAGTGGTTCCGAGTACACAGACATATTGTATACTCGTATTTAATCGTATTACTGGGACTGTTGTACTTGGATTAAGAAAGAGTAGTAAACAAAGACCCATAACAGATGGCATGCTTTAGGGTGAACGCAAAGTTTGATGTTACACATTAATTTAGCAAACAACCACAACGCTCGTTGGCTCGAGTCAGTTAACTCTCATTCTTGTACTGTAAAACCTTTATACGGTTCGTTCCAACCGAATTCCCTTGATATTTCAAACGTAGAAATGTATATTATTTATAAAAATCCCTCAGATGTATACGTTAGGTATTTTAAATGGTTTTTGTAAGTATGGTTTCTCACATCAAGACGTAGAGTTCCTTGAAATAATGTAGAGGAAAACGGTTGTTTCATCTCTCCACCAAACTGTTAGTGGTATCTAGTAAATCGCATAAAATACACCTTTATAATACTAAAATCTTTAGTCCCACACTACATTGGATACGATCTAGAAGTTTCTTCACTTGTATTATTTTGCCATACAGCTAATTTCTAAAAATTGACCCCCCTTATTTAAATACAGGAAGAATTTCGTTGTGATATTAAAATAATTCTTACATGTAAAATAGTGTAAGTGAACAGCAAAAGAACTTAAAACAAAATAATGATAATTTATAATGATAAATAATAGTTCAGTGTGTAACCGCAAAATGTTTTTGTTTGCCGAGTTTAGAAGTATGCAATGACATTGTTTATTCCATTGTCTCAAAAATGCATTTTACCTACAAAACATACTAACCTAAATATGATAGGAATATTTGTTGGGCACATAATAGTTTTTTCATCATACTCTCCGGAAAGCAGCCGTTTTTAGTAAACCAAAACGTCCGCAAATTCATCGTGTTAGAGTAACTTTAAACAGGGAACAGAAAAAACATAATAAAGTTAATTTTTTTGGTTCGCTAACCTCAAAGTTGTATCAATGCATTATGAACACGCCGCTAATCTCACGATATTTAAAGTTATGTTTATAAATAACAGAAATGCAAACATTGATGACGACTTTGTATCATAACCTTAATTATGTGGTCTAATTTCGTAATGATTAAAGGTTATTTCCACATTATGGTGAAAATAGTTGTTCATCGCACGGAGCGAACGTGTCTTTTTGGTACATAATCGTATTTAGAAAAAGTACTCCTAGTGATGAAAACTACTATTATTCATACGAAACAAAAACTTTAGACGAAATATAATAAGCCTAAACGACACGTATCAAAGTTTACTTTTAACTCAATAACATTGACGCACTTAGAAATCTGGGTGCGTCAACATTTTTCTCTGGTAAAAAAGTGCCACTTCACTCAATAGATGTACAAATGTGCTCAATTGGTGCTCGTATTTATGTCTCTATTCAAGGTTGATGAAGTTTTCTATTCCTGCATTCCCTGAATATTCCATTAGTGTTACCGCGAACGGTAACTAGTTTATTCGTGCCGACAAAAGTTGATCCGTTTGGGAGTCAATTCCCGCATGGCTAAAATTTGATTATTGGCCTTTAAATTGGATTATAAGGGCCAATTGATGGCAATGAAGAGAATTTTGGTGAAATGTTGTATTATGTACCTACGATTTAATTTCCCTAATAAACTATTTTTATTTAACCTAAAGCATTTAAATATCCAAAAAGTATTTTTGTTTGTTTTTAAATCTAAAAAAAACTAATGTTTATACTCAGAGACCAGTAAGTTCTTAATACCTAGTAAAGCATATAACTTTGAAAGTAGTACAAACCAATAACTTAACACGTTCAATCGTCATTCAAACAATATTTTCTAATAACAACGTGACACAAGCATAAAATGTCAAAATATCTAGTATTCCAAGAAATACAATAGTCGCCCCTGACAGTTATATTATGATTAAATCCAATGAATCAAAATCTGTTGAAAATTTGACATACATGTTACACTGTAAACCATCAACTTATTAATTCCACTTGATTGAAATTCTCTGAACTCTACTGTACATCCCGGAATTAATGATCGTTACACAGCCAATTATATTCATTTTCATCATGAACTCTAATTGTATCGAATATATTTCAATATCAGAGGTAACCCCAGAACATTTCCCATCAACCAATTAATTGTATGATTATTGATATGTTAATACAGCTCTTGTCAATTAAATTAGTTTTATAAAAGGTCGTAGACAGAATGTAACGTGTGGAAATAATTATATATTCGTGCTCCGCAGCCACGACATCACCTGTATGGCGAGGGATGTTTTATTAACAAGGGTAGTTCATGGAACACTCTGTTGGGTGTGTCCGGTTGACAACTTCTCGGAATATGTTTAGTTGATCACACACGCACACATCAACAACTACACTGCTAACACACCAACTAATTGTTTAATGATTAATAATGCTTTGCTGGTTGTACAGGTTTTCATGTTTAGATTGGCTTAGGCTAATTAGTTGTACAATTAGTTTTTGAAATATTGTTAATTTAGTGATTGATGAAATTCAATAAACACAAATATTTTCTACAATGTTGCAATATTTTCTGTTTAATGTATTTTCAAATATGTATTTTTCATGCGAGTATGTTTTGGACTATCTAAGTGTAAACTATCAAAAACTGATAATATAATTTTGTATCAATCAGTGACGTGTAAACTCCTATCAATTATCTAAATATCTGTTTAGAATGTAATACCAACTGATATGCCTTGGTTCCATAAAATCACTATAACTGTTACTAGTCAAATTATAAAACCCTATTGTATTTAAGGTTTTTAAGTATTATTAGCCACTTAACTAATAACATTACTTCTAAACTCTAAAAATACACCAATGCAAGTTTTACAAACATCCGCCATCTTAAGAGGATTGTAGTCGGAAATTCAACCGGGACAGTAGAAAGGATACATATAACCTTAGGATATGGTGTAATTTATTATTTATATGTGTATAAACTATTAAGGAACCGGTAAAACTGTATTTCTCATGTTTACGTTTGTAAGTGTAGGCGTGAAGATCCCGGGATAGCGGCAGAGAGTAAGGGCTGCGCAAGTTGAACAAGGTTTCGTCCCAGATGTGTTGACGTCACTGCCCCCTCCCATAACCTCTTACGTGGGGGCAAGAGGGCAAGCCCTCCTCCCATACATAACTCTCCCAGAAACTAAATCTAATTTTAATCCGCAACAATCAACCTCACAATCCCCCAGTCGCTGACCACTCAACTCCTATTTAATTAAATGTTTCACCGTTCCCTTTTGGTCAATGTATCAGTAGTAAAAATTGACTGGGTAGCTTGTGATGAAATCGGTGGGAAAAAGAGAAAAATCCTATGAAAAAGTGGCGTAAAGTTAGAGCTAAAATGTGCAATTATCTTATTTGTTTTTGTTACCTTTTTTCCATCCTCATCTATACCTTTAAATTGAGAAATATATTTTAACAGCTAATACGTGGGTTTGATTTGTTAAGTTTGAAATTCAATTTTAGCGTATTTCGTAATTTAGTTAAACGTATGGAATTAAATTGTTAAAACTTACCTGGTATTGAATATAGTCTCTATAGTATGTGGATAATAACTATGACTGACATAGATGTCTTACAACTTTTAGCGCAGTAGTGGTAGGCTTAGTACCTGAGAACATAAGGAGGATTCTCTTTCCGTTCAATTTGTTTGGTTCAAAGTACTATAAAAATGTCTTACTGCTGATTTAATGGACATGATTATTATTTTTGTTTACATCAGAAGTTGTTTGGAGTGTAAATATAAATCAAACCCCTAGCGTCCGATTTCGGGGTAAATATAATTACTCTTTACTACTTCCGCAAAACATTTAAACACAAATAAATTGTAAATTCATTTTTTATCATTTAATTAGTGAAAAATAGTTTTTTTATTGCATGATTCCTATTTAACTTATTTTTTATGTAAAATAATCGTTAAAATAGAACAATGATCTAGATGTTTGTGCATTTGAAGAATCAAATATTGTACATATCCCCGTCTGATTGTGTTTCGCTAGAGGTGAGATACATCATTAGGTCAACTAAACAATGAGTGGGTTTGTTATGGTGTGCTGGGGAGGCTAGCTCCCCCTCTTCTCAACCCCAACATAGTCTTGTCTGTCGTCGGTGCAGTATTTAATAGCTGAGACTGTTATTTAATTAACTTTCGTACGAAAAGGGTTATAAACAATATGATCATCATTGAAGTATTCATTACATAATTTATTTATTCATTTATTACTATAAAGTAATAATACTAAGGGTACAACAACTTCTCGCTGTAGAAACGTTAACAATATTGTTGGATCCAAAGTAGAATTGCCTTCTTCTTATACAGTTACTTTTTGACCAGACATAGTTTTAACCAGTTGATGTTAAACAATAACATCTTAACCCACTTCTGTTAATTGTTTTAACAGATCGTGATAATTTGGAAATGAAAGCGAAGGATGTTTCTTTCTGAAGTGTTGTAAGCTCTATGACTCTCACACACCAATTTCAATAGATAATAAATAATATAATTTTTTGTTTGAGCTAATACGGTTCATAGTAAGTTATCAAGGGACTGTTACACAATGCTTAAAGGACATCGAATCATCGGCCAAATTGTCACCCAGTCAGGGTTCGAATCCCGATGTGACCGGATTAGAGTCATGCTACTCTAGTGTCGGTATTTTATATCTATTAACAGTGTGTAACTGTAGTAGAATTAATTTTATTACAATTTATATAACTTAGTGCATCTCTAAACATGCAAACGTAACAGACTAAAACATAAAAATAATGCATTATTGATAATAACAACTAGTATTTCTTAAATAGCAATAATAAAGTATTCATAAAATTTTACATATTTCTTTTAAATAAACGTGAAATATTTGAAGTGCTACACGCTTATACATAATGTAAATTGTTGTTCTTAAAATATTTTTCATACTAAATAACATATCATATATCATATCATATAATATATGATATATGATAATTATGATATATGATATGATATATATGATATGATATGATATATATATGAGATATGATATATGATATCATATATCATATCATATATCATATATATCTCTCTAGTAAAAAAAATAAAAGAAACTTTGAAATATTTTCGCAAAAAAATAAAATCGCTCCTTGAGCAATCACATGTTATTTTAACCGTGGCAATAAGTGAATTTGGGCGAACGCTGAATGGAACAATTAATATTTTGAAAGTTACAGTTTTGTGCAAGCGCGCTGCAGCCCCATTGATCGCGACCCAATGACGTCACTACCCCCTTCTCTCATCTACCCCTCCCGAACCTACCCCATTGTTCTCTTTTTACTTTTAAGAGTGAATTACGAATAACATTTAACTTCGTGAATCCGTCAAGTTAAGCCAACATTTTTATACTCCATACCCTTAGGAGAAACGTATTTTGTTTGAAATTTGTTTTGTTTTGTTGTGCCATAGCCGCATAGTGTTGATTCGGAAAGTGTTGAATTTATATGGGGTTTATTCAGAGGTCCATGATCTACTTTAAATCCTCTTGATGGAATAAAAGCCATGCACAGTTTTAATACCGTAACCTATGTACATAATTAAAATCACTTTTCTTTAACCTCCTCAGTTCCCACGTAACCTATAGGTTACAATATTTAGCGAAATCTGTACAATGTTCTGTTAGAGTTAGATGACTGCAAGTAGTTCCCGCTGTCTCCGCTAGGTTGCAGCACATACTGGGAATTTTTATATTTCATTATTTCATCATCTTCAGTTCATTTTACAGAATGAAAGATGGCGGATCGCGAGTTTCAGGCTTATCCCAGTTCTACTCAAAGTAAGTAAATTATTATTATTGTTTTTAGTATGTGTAAATCTTTCAACAAAAATTACAATAATCTTAAACATATGGTTGTGAAATAGGAACTGTCAAACAAAGAATAAATATTTATTTAGTCAGCAGTAATGGCCCTGAAAGTTTGTTGTAACCGATTGGTTACGTTGGAACTCTATGTTTCGGGCATCTTTACATGTAATATTATTATTATGGATTTTTGTCATGTGTTATGTCTGATTTTTGTGTGTGTGAGTGTGTGTGTGTGTTTGTTTATGTGTATGCTTTTATCCTATTAGTAATATATTTTTATTTTACAGGGGTTTTAGAGGAGTTTTGCGACAACTACGACTTTAGCGAGCTAACAGACGTCGAAGACCTATCAGACGACGATGATGGAAGATCAATTGAAGTTTCTGCACCTCCGAGAATCGATATCTTACTTGGAATTGAAGAGGACTAAGACCTTCTTGAAGAAGCTGTTGACGAACCTGATGAAGTCATCGTGGAACAACCTCATGTTGACGAAGCTGATGGTTTGACACCAACCGAGGTAACACCAACCAATGAAGGTAACACACCTCTGTGTTTTCAACCGACTCAATCTGTAGGGCCAGTCCCTGGGCCTTCTGGTGAAAATTTGAATAAATCTAAAAGATGCCCAGCACCATCTAGAGTTTCCAGTCGGAAACGGGCTAAGGTAGGCCTACCCACTAAGACAAAAAAACCAAGAGCAGAGCGTCGTAAGTCAATTCGACCAAACCCACGTGAACAAACGTTGAGGGCAATGGAACCGTTGCCAACTAATGGTAAATGGGAGGTAAGCAACAACTTTTACCCTTTGCCACCTGCACCTTATTTTGGAGGCCATAATCCTGAATATAACATGTCGTCGCCATTAGATCTTTTTCAAAAGTACATACCTGATGATATACTATGTCAAATTGCTACAGCAACTAATGAAAATATAATTTCTTCCACTGGTAAAGAAATACAAATCACAACTACAGACATGAAGAAGTTCTTTGGTATCACAATAATGATGTCGTACTTGAAATATCCCAGGATAAAGATGTACTGGGCCTCTCGAACAAGGATTCCGCAAATTAGTGATGCCATGCCGAGAAATAAGTACTTTCTTATAAGAAATCACATAAGGTGTCGTGATTACACTAACGTAAGCGATGAAGAAAAGGCAAGAAACAAGTATTGGAAAGTGTCTCCAGTAATTGACAGTGTCAGAGCTAGCTGTTTGTTGAACCCTCGACCCAACGAGGTATCGATGGATGAGCAAATGGTGCCTTTCTGGGGTCACACACAAATGAGGCAGCACATAAAAGGAAAACCTAACCCCTGTGGCCTAAAAAACTTGGTTGTATGTGCTCCAGACGGGCTGCCACTGGATTTTTTCCTATACGAGGGCAAAGGAGATAGTATTTTGCACGAAACTGAACTGAACTATCCTGGTTTAGATATAGGGGGTAAAATTATTGTAAGGCTGTCAAAGAATCTTCCGCAAGGTACTTCAATTTTTATGGACAGGTATTTTACCTCTATACAACTACTTGATGAACTTCACATCAGGGGTTTTCAAGGTACTGGCACACTTATAAATGACAGAATGCCAGAAAACAGAGAAATGTACTCTGACGCTGAGGTGAGGGGAGGTGGTCGAGGCTATATGTGCCAAATAGTTCGAGATGATGGACAAATAGCCATCGTCAAATGGTTCGACAACAAACCGGTGCTATTGACATCGAGCATACATGGCTGCGAGCCAAAAGATGTTTGTCGACGGTGGTGCAAGAAGGAAAAAAGGTATGTACAAGTCGAAAGACCTTACATAATAAAGAAATACAATGAATGCATGGGTGGCGTCGACCTTCTAGATAGGATGATATCCTATTATAGAATTGCTGCTAGGACGAAAAAATGGACCACTAGGCTAATTAGCCATCTGATTGATTTCTCTCTGGCAGCTGGGTGGATTGAGAGAAGAAGAGCCGATCAACAAGCTGGAACTCCTCGAAGAGACAGGTTTGATTTTTTCGACTTTCGTTTTGATGTGGCTCAACACCTGCTGGCGTCAGAAACTGAAGAACCAGTGGACGATGAGGAGATTGAGGATGATCCACAGCCTCTAACCTCTTCCTCGGGAAGGAAAACTCCTTTGCCAACAGATGCTGTCCGGAAGAGCAAGGTTCAGCATCTACCGGAAATTCCTCCAGATGTGAAGCCTTCTAGATGTCGGTTCCCAGGATGTGACAGTCCTAAATGTCGCATTAAATGCAGCACCTGCAATGTTTTCTTATGTCTAAATTCTAATAGGAACTGTTTTAAACTGTTTCATGAGTTATAATGACCAGGTTCCTAAGTTAAAGATTTACGTGTGTAAAAAAATGAGTTTGGTCGAGTTCCGATGTAACCAATAGGTTACATGCTGTTTTGTACATTTCTAATAAAAAAAAAATTCCAAAAAAATTTTTTCTTGTTTACTTTATTTATTTCCTTTAAATATACACAAAAATTACAAAAATAAAATTCTCAGTTTTCCTATGGGTCTGAGGAGGTTAAAAACCTAATTATTTGGTATCATAGCGGTGGTAATTCGAAATTTCCAGTTTTAGCTCAATCTAAAATAGTACCACAAGTATTGCGAGATACCTCACAATTTTACACATTTACTAATACATCCCAAATAATGTCATTTTCTCCAACAACGCTTTCGACTACAGTAAATATGAACCTATTATTTTATATACCTAAAAAATAATATAAAGACCAATTTGTAAGTCCTTGATTTACTTATTAAACCAGACTAATACACGGATTATAGATGAGTTCTGTACCATTTTAATCTTGTCTTTGGTTACACTTTGCCAGGAGAGGTGCCAATTCCACGTCCCCGAGAGGCTGGGTGAGTTACGACCGTCGGGTGTATGCAGGCGTAAGTACCGGATTACTCGTGGGCGAGTGTTAGTTCAACACATTTCATTTTCTCGCGACAGATCCGATTTACCAAATCCCTGCAAATCATTTCCCTTTTAGCATTGGTAATTTGTCGGATAAAAGTCCTCCTGAATTACAACGGTTATTATGTCAAAGAGGGAGGACTTCACACTGTTTGGAGATTTTGTAATTTTTATCAGCAAGAATATTTATGTTCCATATTTCTAGAAGTCAATTATTAGTCAAACTACAGTAACAGATTTACTATTCTTAGATGTTAAACATTTTATAAGAAATACATTACCGTATATACATTATGAGTCACATTAGAGAATGTGGATCTTTAATGATACAGTATCTCTGTTGAGCAAATGATTCGATTTAAATTTGAGTACAGTACTTTTTTACCAATGAAAAATGGAAACAAAAAATAAATTGTCTTACAGACTAAAAGTGAAAAATCTTTAATGCGTCACTTTTTTCATAATTCTATTAGATAGACCCACTTTTACTGTACAGTGAATGTTTTATGTACCCAAACGATTTCTAACAAGTGCTTTTTGGATTGCCACAGAAGTCTTTTTTATTGGTCACCTGTCTCCCGGTTGAATAAAAAGGTTATGTTTTGTAAACATTCATAAACAATGTAAAATTTTAATAAACGACTGTAGCACATAAACACTACAACCTAGTGAGTAATATTTCAAGTCAAACATATACGTTTAATTTACATCTAAACTACAGTTCTCCTGGAAAATTGGCAAAGAAAATAACAGTGTATATTAAATGTAAATACAAAACTTGATAAATGAATGGTTTAAACAAAAACATTACAGATTTTGAAGTATCGTCTTCATATCGGTATTGCAAGAGTCTCTAAGCATAGTTTGTCATACTAAGGAAAGTCCATTTCGCAGGATATAGGGACTCACGCTAACGAAGAAAGACGGCCTCAAGCCCGGTGTCATTGTCCATGAGATGAAACCATTGCAAGTTTAGATGGAATTACTCTCACGAGGCCTCCTTTATAATGCATAAGCGTTGGCAGCTCCGCACCCCATCCACCTTTACTTTAGCGTTTTAATTTAACTAAAGTGGAAATTGCGTCGCTACTTTTACTCTGTAGGATATTGAGCTTATGAATATTTTCAAACAGTTTAAAAATGTGGGAAATACACTTTAGAAAATTACGAATTAAAATTTACGTTTCGGATTCTTTGTGATATTTAAATATATCCATGGTTGTTAATATTATTGACGACAAGCAAGCGTCAATTATTAGCAAGCGTATTATTAGGACATATCACCATAGATAAAAGGAGTATATCACTAATATGTTCGTACCAGACGCAGTGATAAAAAAAGGATACTATAACAGGTTTAAGAGATGTCGAGTCCTAATGGGCTCATCACCTAATGACATTTTACGATCACGTCACGATTTCAATTTTAACATCAGACTGTGTGAAGAGAAGTTAATTTCCTTATAAGTTTTCAATAAGTACCCATTAAAACTTTCTGTAAAAGTAAAAGAAGTTAGATGCTTTAAACTGTTTAAAAACGTGACATGTAGCAGAAATATTTCTGAGGGATTATATTGAAATCGTTTAGGTTCCCAAAAAGAATATACTTAAATCTATTTATACAAACGTATATCTTGTCGCTTATATTTTGTGCGACAAACTACAGTACGGTGGACTTAAGTTCGCCTGTTAAGTTTCCCGTTTAGGAAGGACGTATTACATGACAGAGGAAAGAGTTTTGTAAAGCGTGACGACTGTAAGAGTTTCAAGTCTTGTGTGGGTGGTTGTTTTCATTCAAGTCAAGTAGTAGATCCCGGAGGGAGCCCAGCAGTTCCAGGCAAATGTCTTGGCACTACATAAACCTATTTCTCCGCTCTCTTGTAAAAAATCGTTCTCGTCTGTTTCTGTTTTGGAGCCGAGTTTACTATTATTGGAAATAGGACCTTCGCGTTATTCAGAATCTAAATTATTTTGCATGAAAATGTTTAAAAAATAAAAATCCAGTTGAGGTCAATTTTACATACCAGTAGAAGTGTAGGTTGTAGGTGGTAATGTAAATACGTATCTCAAGCGATTCTGTCAATGATTGCTTCAGTTAATTAATGAAGCTAAAACCGACTCGACTTCCGGTACATATAAGTATACGTATACGAGAGTCATTATACGTCAATATTTTGATTAACAAAGATATTTCATATATGTAGCAAATCTTTGATTTATGATCCGGAGAGCAATAATTATTATAAGGCACAATTCATCAACTTTTATGCGTACTCTCATACCTCTGATAGGCTTTTTAAGTCAATTTTATATCTCCAAAAAAAGATAAATAGGGTGATAAGTAGTGAAGAAGAACATACCTGATTGAATAAAACTAAAATGAGAAGTACATCTTACAGATTTATTGTTAAGATTTAAAATAGGCTTAATTAATGTTTTTAAATCATATTCTAGCTACATTAGTAGTTGATGATTTTTTGTCAGAAGAAAAAAAGGCAAATGATCCTAAAAGATTTTGAGCCAGCGAGATGATGTGTTTCATTTACGGTTAATCCTTGGGCGTTCGTGTTAGGGGGAGGTGGTGGATTTGTGGGAAGGGTGAGGGGAAGGGGGAGGTGGTGGATTTGTGGGAAGGGTGAGGGGACGGGGGATAATCCAAGTCTGCCAGAGTCCAATTACTGACCCTCTCACCTCAGTGTCTGAATTAACCAATTTTTCATTTCCGGACCGTAAAAGTTATATGACTAACGTTCATTCATACTTTTTACAATGAAGATTTTGCATCGGAAAAAGAAGTTGATTCCGCTCGTTTTTTGTCATTTTGATTTATACCAGGGTAAAATAAGTCTTATGGATAATAGTTTATAAATAATTTTAGCCTGTGATAAGCTCAGTCAGTTTCGGTATGGAAACGAAAGAGCTATTCCTCTCAGCTAGATCTGTCAAATACTTTACGTTACCTTCACTTTCTAAGACGTTAAGCTCCAACCAGGAACCTTTTAGCGAATTTCCCTATAGGGAAGTAGCTATTACCGTAGGTCTCATGGTAAGACTTAGGCCCGGGACCGATTTACTTTTTCATTTTAATGTCCCCAGAGGCCAAAAACACCATTCGTTCAAATTTTTATATATGTATATATATATAGGTATATATATATATAGATTTATATATATATATATATATATATATATGTGTCCGTGAACACGATAACTTGAGTAATTTTTATCCGATTTTGATGAAATTTGGTTTGAAGGTGTAAGGCGGGATAAACTTGAATGAGTTCGCGATCCAGCATGATCGGACCATGGGAACAGGGTTTAATGGGGGGTTTTATGGGGTAAAAATTGGTTTTTCTCACTTCTTACCCTCAAAACACAAAATTTCCCAATTTTTCTCTAAACCTTCTTAAAGAGCTTAAAAAAACAAACAATTCAGTATATCAAAGTGTTTTTGTACGGTTATTGGTTACGGAGAAAACTAAAAAAATGATAAATTTAAAATTCCCATGTTATTCTTATGGAGAATATTGTAAAATGTTGTAGTTTGCTTGTTTATGGATATATTTTGATCAAACTTGGCAAATTTATTTATTTTATAGTAAGCTATCAATATTTTACTAAAAACACACTACTTTATTAGTTTCCTTGTAGCAGCAAACCTAGGTACTCGTTAAACCTAATGTTATTTAAATAGATCAATTGAAAATCAATTCGGCCAAATGGAAATTCGCTTAGACGGCAGGTTTGCTGCGGCGGGGGTATTTATATTTTACCTGAAGCTAGCTCTAGAGAGTTTCTGCTTAATCACAATAGTTAAAATCCATCAGGATTGGTGGGATGTGAGTCCGGGGCCTCGAAAAACGAAGATCCGTACAATAGCAATAGACTAATGCACGTCATAAACAGTGTATTTAATTAAATGTAAGTTTGAAAATAAAATAATAGAGGCGTGTTTTTTTTGTTATATAAAAAGGATAATAATAGAGGATAATTTTTCTCCGGATGTTAAAGGCATTTTATGAAATCTGTCAAGTAGTAAAGTAACTTATCCGGCTGTTGTGTTGAACTCAAATATTCACTGAAAGCTACGACAAACCTCGCAACAACTTGTACCATAACTCGTCCAAGTTTTACTTGACACCAGACAGTGTTTATATCTCGACTCATTTGTTTTCAGACAAGCCAGCAAGCGTCCAAACTTTTGAATGCTCTGTAGATGAAGTTCCTGTTGTTTAACGCGCTGCTTTTGGCACAATCATCTAGCTTAACAATGATAATCCAGCTTGAAATAGTTTATATTTCGATTCGGAATGAAAGATTTTATTGCATTAAAATCCGTATAGTCTATAGCATCTTACTTTGTATGTAACGGGGGATTTTTTCTATAGTTATGTTTTATTGTTTTAGCCGATTATTTAAAATTGTATTTCTGTTAAAGTTATCATAACAGTGACTCGTAATCCGTCTAAAAAAATACTTTTATAGAGACATCAAATTTTATAAATTAATAATTTTACAATAAACCAGTGTTATCTTTGAATATAAAACGAAAAAACAATAAATTAAGATTGAACTCTTTTAGTTGGGCTAATCTGTGCGATCTTTATAGTTTATAATGAATAAGCGTTTTGTAAACATTTTAAATTATCATAAACAAAAAGGGTATAACGTTTGTTTCAAATGAGGCGCATTGAAAAGTCATCTAAAATTTTAACTACCTATAACAATCCTACTGGGGGTTAAACGAAAGTAGAGTATATTCGATGATACCCCACCCTCCAACAGTGTTACTGTCTCTATGTTTTGAACAGTTAAAATGCCTTGATGTGCTTTTCAGTTAAAAATATATAAGTTAGGGAAATTCCTCGATTTGTATATAGATTCCTGCAAACAATGAAAATAGTCAGTATACTTATATCAAGAGTGAATTTGTAACCTGTTGATATGACTGTAAATGTTAAAATGATAAGTTATCTTATTATTCTGCCAAAACTGATATTTCTTAACGAGTCTTTACTTCTTTAACTAGTTTTTTTTATTGAATATACAGTACATCTGTCATATGTAAGCAAGCTGTCAAAATCGTCAAACAAATAATGCTTACACTGACATAATATTATTTACAATAGACATTTCGTCACAGACCTTCGATCTCGACCAGTGTTTGTGTGTTCCGTGTCGTTACAATGTGTCATTAATGGACTTTCCAAAGTGGTTTTTGATTTGCAGATCGGTGGCTGTACCCGCCTGAGGTACCGGGTCCTGTGGTAGGACATCTGCCTACAGTAGGTAAGCTACGACCAACAAGGATGTCGTGCTTAGCTGCTAGCTGAATGATAGATTAGCTTAATACATCCTCCGCTTCACCCTTTGTAATGAGCTGGAAGATGTATTAACTACGTCAACAGATAGGGGAATGTTTCCGAATTTCAGCTTCGAATGTGGGTCTGTAGAAGAGATAGACAGTGTATGCATGGCCTCGACAAATTTTGTTAGATGAAAATATGCATGGTTTTACCTCCCGGGTTCGTTTCCAGACTGTAAATACTCCATATAACAATGAGTTGCCATAAATAGTAACAAATTTGTAATCCATTTAGAGATAAAGATAAAAAAAAATAAACAATACAAACTATCCGATAACAATTAATTATGGAAAAAGTATTACCTGTTGCATTATTTTAAAATGCAATCCATAAATAGAAGCCATAAATAACCTTACAATAATGTAGATATATCTAAACATTTTGAGATAAAATTATACATATTTAAAATAGTATTTACAACAAATCGTAAGTATTAAACTGACGTTTGACATATTTTATAGCTTAAAATGTATTGCTTTGGCATCGTTATTTAGTCAGGCATGATAGAGCCCGCATGTGAGTGATGTTTTAGAAATGTTGTACATAATTTACAAGTCATTACTATTTCAGATTAAAAGTATGCTATATTTAATAGTTTCAAATATAAATAATCTATAACGTATCGATTAGATTAGAAGTGCAAACGAATTGATCTAGAAAATTTAAATGAGCATTTTTTCTGCTTGCAGTAATAAATCTCACTGTAAATAGTAAAACTAAAATAATGTAAACTACATATTTCATAAGTTTTTTAACAGCTAACTTTATTTACAAACCCACCCTCATTTACGAGGAAATTAGTCTACAGCCATATTAGAGAGGGTTTAGAGTAGGTCTACATTTAAATACACATATAAATTCAAAAATATGCTGCAGACTAATATGTTGCTTACAAATTATTAAAAATACACTTAATCAGACATGTCAATAGTTTTTGAGCTGATTTATACTTTAATCTAAAGATTTTTGAAAAATGTAATATATTCACGTATTAGGTTAATGAACTTAATTTAAAAGTATCAACTCAATCATATAAAACTTTTCTTAAGAAAGTTTCAACTCAGATAATTGGACACTTTGAAGGGAAAGAAGATTAGTTTTCTTAAAAGTCTCGCTTGCTTGGCAGTTATTTAGAAGTCGGATGATTGCATATAGCCAAAAGCGTTTCTCCTGATGTGTTTTGGTACCGGATTGTACAGAAATTTTTCCTAAAGTGACGTGTGTTGGTTTTGAAGAGTTTAAGTCTGTCTAATGAGTAAAAGGTTAAGACTAGTCCTACTCCAGGCTTTTAGAATCTATAAGGTTTTTATCCAAAAGAAGGGTTTGTTTGAATTAAAAATCTTTAAATCTGCGAATTAAATACTTACATATTTTGACTGCTCCCAAAATGTACTTTTTAATTCCAAGTAAATTAGACTAAACGTAAACAATATTTAAATACCTTTTATGTGAAGGATATATTTAATGTTTTTAATTATTATGTACGTATGCAAATTTTGTTTCTTAGCCTGAACTAACTTTTATAGGCCGTGCATATAGATACATCTTTTTTGTGTCTATATAGTCTACAGGTAGGCCTACGTGTTTCTGGCTTTGGTAGAACTTTCGGTATAAGGAAAAAACGGTTCGGATTTTTTACTCTAAAGAAAATAACAAAAAAAACAAGAGTGTTTCACTGAATTAATCAATATTCTTATTGTATAATTGTTGGCTACTGTTGAATAATTCAGTATTAATACTCTGAAATTGTTGGTAACTAACTGAAAAAGTCCACTGAATTAGCCATTAAATATATAGTTAATTTCATCACTAGGGCGTAAAGTCACTATTATCGACCCAAGTTCAAGATTTACGATCGAGGCTAAACCGAGGTCAGAAAATGAGCGAGAGTTAAAAAGACACCATCTGCCCGTGTGACGAACTATATGTTTTCGTCATTTTGCATCATTAATTAACAAACTAAGGAAGAAAAGGAAAATACTGCTTGTTATAAATTCTGCTCATGTAAATAATCAGGCGTTTAGTAGTCATTCGATCATTTCGTCTATTACGATTGTGTAAACATACACACATGTTGACCACCATCGATACGCTATAATATTGACAAGGATACCTTGCCTAATAAATCAAATCGAAATATAATTTCGATCCATGTGATTGCTACAATCAAAATTTACAACTGTTTACAACAGCAGATTTTACTCCCTAGTGAGTAAACATGATACTTTAGACATGAATAAAAACGGCTGTTTTGCTGCAGTATGACGAAAAATTTCTTTAGGGCAGCCTAATTTTATCCCGGTATCAATACGAAATGAAAATAGTACTAAAGTTTCTCAGGTTAGTCTTTGGACACATAAGAAAAGACGTACTAAGCGACTGGCTGTTTATAAAGAGTTCATTGTTATCCTCCCCTCCACTAGCCCATCATCGACCACCTCGCAAAATACACACACTGTTTTTAGCTCAAAGAAAACTGTGTCACCTTAACTGTTCTCGAACAACACTTTCCTCTTAGGTGGTTGGATTTGAAAACAAATCACTTAATTCCACCTCAGGATTAGGACTCTTGGTGGCTGTCTAAGAAACCGATCATTTACGTCCTTGCCAAAATGCATTCATCGTCAAATAGATCTTTCGGTTGAACAATTTTTAATAATTTGAGGGGTAGGGAAGTATGAAAGTTCTTGATCACCACAAATTATGCTTTATTATTTTAATCACTCCGTACCGAAAGCTATTTTTAATCTCAGCTAATATGAAAGAAAATAATGGTTTCCTAAGCTCTTTTTACTTTCCTTTACTTTCAATCAGTTCAATCAGTTCTCTTTACTTACTACGCGCACTATTGTTTCCTTACAATATATTTTGATAATTTAAATCATCTGTTTTTACTGCTCATTAATCAAAATGTAAACAAGAATAGACATAACCTAGTTTTCCAGTTTTTTTAGCATACTTCATGTGCATTGAACATTAAAGAATCTTCTTGGTAACTATAGTACGTGTTTAAACAACTTGAAAGTGAAATAAATTCATCTAATATCACTTGTAATAATAAATTTATAACATCGCATTTCCAATTTCGACTTTGTTATGCAGGTTAGAAACAACCCAATAAATTTTATTTTTATATTTCAAGAATGTTTAATGATAAAATAGGCTAATAATTTTAATTTTACTGAGGTCTGTTATTCTGTATGTGTGTGTTTTTGTGTCTTGATGAAAAATATTGTTCATAAATTGTGCCAAAAGTTATTATCAGGAACCTCCCACGCACTAGAGGATTTGGAGTTTCTGTGTACACGGTTTAGCATCACACATGAAACGCTTCCATTACTTGTAATGATATACTATTTCCACTCTCTATTTTCATCCACAAGAGTAATTGTAATTGCATATGTTATTGAAGTCAAAATTATATGTTCTTGGCAAAGCTAAGATTAGTTAGAAGAATATACTAAATCGGTCTTTACTGTTTTGGCTGTAAGTCTCCCATAAAGGCAAGAAAAGACACTAAGGAAAGAAAGTATAGAAAATAATCAACTACCAGGTATGTAAATACGTGCTAATTAAATATTGATTCAATCGTAATGTCCTGGTCAAATTTAGTTTTATTAGTTAGGAATACATCTATACATATGCAATGCTTTTTAAACATTTAGCTAATAAATTAATAGTATAAGTAAACCTTATCCACCTTAAATGCCTTTGATAAAGCTAGTACTAGTAAAAAAAATCTATCATACAACCTACAAATATCCTTTCTCCTAAAAAAACGTATATTAAAACTTGTTGAGAGGGTGGACGGATCGTGTTATCTCGGTTAGTTCGGACGATATGTAAATTAAATTATAACCTACTAAATTTAGATAGCAGTGAAGAGGTCAGTGCCGTGAGTGATATGAAATATAGCACCGGATCAATCTATGTGATTGGTCCAGGGGAGGGTGGTTCTGCCGCCCCGGGATGGAAACCAATAACTTTTTACTGTCAAGGGATGCATCCGTCACTTTGAATTTATTTACATCTCAGAGATCTTGTGAATCTGTATCTTTTATTGCCGTCTTGCTTGTAAACTATTTGTATCTTCGCTCAAAGTTTCTATCCTTGGCATAAATATGTATACAATGTAAAAATATGAAAAGTAAATTCGAGCTGAGCGAGGTTAAGAGTACGCGCAAGGGTAAACATACCATATTATGCATTTAATTATGCATACAGCACTCACTATAAGCAAATGATGATTTTAAAGAATATGGATTTGTAAAAAAGTGTTTGTGTTTAATTACAACAAGACAATAAATTAATTTAATAAAAATTGTTTTAGAGGTTGGCGGCCTCTTTTAACCTTGCATTTGCCCGTTTACAAAGACTACAGAACTGTGCATGGAACGGATCTAGCAAAGCAAGGGGTGAGCCGGTACAGTTGAAAATTACAAAATGTTTAACATGAACGATAAGATTTTACCATCATAGAATTAAAAGTAAAGTAAAGTAAACCAAATCAATCATACAAATTAAAAATATCCGTTCTCCTTTCTTTTTTTGACACATTCAAAACTTGTTGAGAGATGGACGATGTATACTGGCTCCATTACAAATACCTAAAAACCACGTGCCTGATCCTCTAAATAAAGTTGAAATATACAAAAGATAATATATAAAATATATAAAACCAGAACATAGAAAGTAGATCTTACCGGACTCAACAATACATTTCAATTATGTTAAATTAAATTATTTACTCCACGACACAAAAATAAACTCTTCACCTACACACCTCATCATTTTCTATCCGAAATTGAAACTAGTGACTAAAGAAAAAATAAAAAAACAAATACACAACTAAAAAGCTCCGATAACCAACTAACCAGCTTTCATGGTATCTATCACATAATGGTTTTCATTACACCTAATAAATATCGTGTTCTTATCATAATACTATTGAAATAGATTTAATAGCTTCCACCAGAACGTTACACCCTACGAGACATATACCTTCCCTTCTTCTTCAGTTAAGCTATAATTTTGATGAAAACACTGTTAAATGTAAAAATATAGATGGGATAAATTCTTTGATGTGTAGGACCTAATGTTGTAATTTCTTGTTCTACCAATGCATTCAATAGGGATAGATGCAAATAAGTCATTCCAAACATTAGAAAACTCATCAACGAAATATCGCGGGAAAAGGTTTGATGCTGGGATTTTAAATTTGTTTGTAGTTGGGTTAACTAACCTAGGGTAGGTAGGTATACGGTTGTAGATGGGGAACTAAAGAATGGATAACAACCTAAGTCGAGTATTTTTCTTGGCTAGACAATCTTAGCGTCATATAACGTGTTATGAGACTTATCGAAAACGAAAGGGCCTTCTTTCGAGAATGATTCAAGCCATCTGATTGGATAGATTAAAGCAAAGGAGGTTTTTGACTCTTTCTTAAATACACAATGAACAAACTTATTGAGGACAAAAATCTTAGAAGCGGTAGTTATGTCCAGGTCTTAAACGTACTGAACTCGACGTTCATTTGGGCTATTTTAGAGTTTGGATTGAAATCTTAGTCGTTTGGGGATTGTACGTACGATGACCAATGTGACATTGAGTGGTAGTAATTGAATTTATCCCTGAACAATTTGTTTTAGCAGGTCTACGCTGTTCTTCTGCTTCATGTAAACTAGATTGGGTTAATCTTAATAATCATACCCCTTGGAATGCGCGCTGAATCAAAAAGGTGAACGTAGTTCTCCACTGTGGAAGGTATAAGTCTGAATTTCTGTGTAACAGAGGAGGGGTGTTTTAAAACCTTAATCTTAGTAATCTTAGCATGGGAAAGCATCTGAATTAATCCTATGTTGAAAGTTACGGGAGTAAAAGTACCTGTATGCAAACTGCAATACTTTTCAAGAAACTATCCCGACTGGACAACCTTTAAGAGTACTCTTAACAACAACCAAATAAAATGGAAGAATTTGGGTCTTTAGAGTTATGGACAAGTAAAAGTTAAAAGTTAACAAGTCTTATGGTCAGAAAGGAATGGGAATGTGGTATGTGAAACATTTTGCTTGATCGTATACACAAAACTTCGCCTCAGGTTTTTTGACATGTAATAATACAGTAATTATTGTACTTAAACATAGTATAATATGTAACCCTCACTCTACTCGTAGGCGACTGAAGCTTCAATTTACAAATGTGCTTCAATAAATCCTGTATCCAATGCAACCTACAAATTTATATACGTCCAAACTACACCACAACCTTTTATGGAGGTCCCCATGTCTTTTGTGAAGGTTTCTTTAAGTGCAACAACGAACTTAAGAATATTAAGTACTGTCCTGAATAACAAGTACTGTCGTTGAGTATGCACAGAGTAGACTTCCCATCCAATATAAAAGTTTAAAGGAAAAAACGTGGTGCAATTTGTTGAGATGGTCTACCAACTAATGACAATCTGTGTCAAGTGATAAATCAATCAGCTGTTGACATGGATGTTAATTAGTAATTGATTTATGGACATTCCATCCACATGTTAAAGTTGTCACCAGTTTTTAGGTTAAATCGTCGAAGTTGATGTGAGCCACTGACATATTATACTAATGTAAATTACTTATTTCTGTCGAATACCACGAACTTTTATACCAAGTTAAACTGATGGAACGACTTATTGTAAGCCATAGCTACTATTATTACCCATAAATTATGCTGGAAACAAAGGTAGGACGTAGAATTTTAGACACTAGCGCACCCTGTGTCTGGCTCCCACAACTAGGTTACGTTAATTTTTAATAACAATTTGGCGAAAGTTGGTCCATACCTATGGATAGGATGTCTCCTTCAGTATCTAATAGTCAATGATTTAACCTAATACACTAGTACCCTCTGGTAAAATGGTCCTGAACGTAATCTATTTTCTTCGTTTCAAATTTTTACATTGAAAGGGAAGTCTACTCTGTGTATAGTCAATGATACTGTTATACTGTACTTAATTAAACATCAGCACTTGGCTCATTGTGACAGGTCTATAACTGAGCCTATGTTCCTTTGCAAGGTATTTTGTGACAACTAATATTGCTGAAAGATCAAAGGCATATAATAGACCAATTATCAAAGTTTGTCATTCGTTTAGCATTACTAAAGAGGACAATGTAGGCCTAGGTATGAAGCTTTGATGTTGTAAGTACGCCAACAAAATAGTTCTCGCTACAATTTACAGCTTGTGAATCTTGTGAACCAAACTTCTCACATTTCTCATCCTATTCCCAAGGATTCTTTCACCACATTACCTTGATTCTCCTTGCTGGGAGTTTCTTCGACACAATATCCACCATTCTTGTACACATCTGATGACTGTGTGTCTGTTGCAGAGTGCCCGCCGGCGGAAGAGGACGGCATGGAGAGGTTCGCATGTCCCACACCCGACAGAACCGGAAGGTACCGCTGTATAGACGATCACGTCCTCTGCGACGGATTCATAGACTGTCCCAGCGGGGAGGACGAGGACAGGCAGGCGTGCATGTTCTACAAAACGGTAATTTGACTTATTTATAGTAAAACCATAAGTCAAACCATATTTCATCGTTAAACATATTAATTCATAACTTTAAAAACTTGTATTTCATTTAATCTTTTACCTACACTTTGCAAAAGGGTTTGAATTATATTTAACATTTTAATAATATATGGAATGCGAGGAAGAACCTTAAATATGCGCATAGCAAACTACCTTTGTCTCCTTTGACAAATTGCGCATAGAATATAACATTTTAATTTCTTCAGCAGTATTATCTATAAAAGCAACTGTCTAAAATTTTTCTCTGTTATGATAAATTTGATTCTGTATATTAAATTCTGTATTAACTGGGTGGCGTTCGCAGAGGCATCCACAAAATTGAGCGGAGTCGTCAAGGGTTTATATTATATTGTTTTGGTCATACTGCAGTAATACCAGTCGTTTTTAATGTATGCGTTGCGGGTCTAAAGTAGCAATTTTACTCTTTAGGAAATAAAAATGTTTTTATCCTCTATGGAGTAAAAATAGTTTTTATCCTCTATGGAGTAAAAATCAGCTGTTGTCAACTCAGTTGTAAATTTCTATTATAAACGATTGCATGTATCGAAATTTGTATCGATTCGTGCTTCGAAATTATTTTAAGCTACAGTCTAGAGTCTCTTCCCATAGCGTTTTAGCTTTGCAGATACATTAATCCATTCCCACACTCAACACGCTCGCCTTTACTACTTCCTTCACCACTTCCTCTACGTGACGGACCTGTTTCCCTCCCTTCCCATAGCATCATATGATTGCAGATACCTTAATCTAATCGTCATAAACAGTTCCAACACTCCGGACAGCTTGCCTTGACTACCTCCTTCACCACTTCCTACATCGTGGACCTGTTTTCCTCCCTTCCCATAGAATTTTATGATTGCAGATACCTTAATCTAATCGTCATAAACAGTTCCAACACTCCGGACTGCTCGCCTTTACTACTTCCATCGCCACTTCCTACGTGACGGACATGTTTCCCTCCCTTCCCATAGCATCATAGGATTGCAAATACCTTAATATAATGGTCTTAAGCAGTTCCCACAACCCGGACAGCTTGCCTTGACTACTTCCTTCATCACTTCCTACGTCGCGGACCCGTTTTCCTCCCTTTCCATAGCATTTTATGATTGCAGATACCTTAATGTAAACGTCATAAGCAGTTCCAACATTCCGGACTGCTCGTCTTTACTACTTCCTTCGCCACTTCCTACACCACGGACCTGTTTCCCTCCCTTTCCGTAGACTTTTATGATTGCAGATACCTTAATCTAATCGTCATAAACAGTTCCCACACTCCGGACAGCTTGCTTTGACTACTTCCTTCATCACTTCCTACATCGTGCACATATTTTCCTCCCTTCCCATAGAATTTTATGATTGCAGATACCTTAATCTAATCGTCATAAACAGTTCCAACACTCCGGACTGCTCGCCTTTACTACTTCCATCGCCACTTCCTACGTGACGGACATGTTTCCCTCCCTTCCCATAGCATCATAGGATTGCAAATACCTTAATATAATGGTCTTAAGCAGTTCCCACAACCCGGACAGCTTGCCTTGACTACTTCCTTTATCACTTCCTACGTCGCGGACCCGTTTTCCTCCCTTTCCATAGCATTTTATGATTGCAGATACCTTAATGTAATCGTCATAAGCAGTTCCAACATTCCGGACTGCTCGTCTTTACTACTTCCTTCGCCACTTCCTACGCCACGGACCTGTTTCCCTCCCTTTCCGTAGACTTTTATGATTGCAGATACCTTAATCTAATCGTCATAAACAGTTCCCACACTCCGGACAGCTTGCCTTGACTACTTCCTTCATCACTTCCTACGTCGCAGACCCGTTATCCTCCCTTCCCATAGCATTTTATGATTGCAGATATCATCATCTAATCGTCATAAACAGTTCCCATACTCCGGACAGCATGCCTTGACTACCTCCTTCACCACTTCCTACATCGTGGACATGTTTCCCTCTCTTCCCATAGCATCATAGGATTGCAAATATCTTAATATAATGGTCATAAGCAGTTTCCACACTCCGGACAGCTTGCCTTGACTACTTCCTTCATTACTTCCTACGTCGCGTACCCGTTTTCCTCCCTTCACTTATAATTTTTGGAATGCAGATACCTAAATCTAATCGTCATAAACAGTTTGCACACTCCAGACTGCTCACCTTTAGTACTTACTTTAACACTTCCTACGTCGCGGACCTCAAGCTAGTGTCGTCATTTGTTTATTTTATGATCCATACCACCGTTTATGTTCTAATATCTGTGGAATAATGCTATCAGCTATTTATTTATCTACTGCATTT
This sequence comes from Macrosteles quadrilineatus, assembly GCF_028750875.1. Classification (NCBI taxonomy): domain Eukaryota; kingdom Metazoa; phylum Arthropoda; class Insecta; order Hemiptera; family Cicadellidae; genus Macrosteles; species Macrosteles quadrilineatus. The sequence continues at coordinate 47,307,742 of NW_026542597.1, forward strand.
AAAAGTCAACAGCTGATCATATTTCTTTGTTTATGTGTCAAATACTGCTTCCATAAGGATTACATTGAAACTTTGAGACCCAGTGGGGCGGATTCCTGAGAGTTATTTTTAACGCCATATAGATGTTGGCACTCACCGATATGATCTTTATCACCATCCAAAATTTGAAAACGATTGATTCAGCCGTCTAGAAGGAGTTTGCGTATTACGAAATGCATAAAAGTCGACGTATAAGAGCTTCGCTCGCTTCGCTCGCTCCGCTCAATAATATTCATTATTTATATATTGTCTGTATTAAATTCCGACATCTTCTTTGTTTTTACAATCTAAATGACTCGGAAGTTTACAAAAGACGTTGTTTACGTGTGTTAATTCTTATTCCAGATCAAGGCTTACTTGGATATCCTAGCAGACGCGTTGCTGCGATGGGCCCGCGGCTACCAACTCCAACCTAGAGACTCTACCTACAGTGTTTCATCTGTGTAATGTTAACTTTTGTTCATTCTTGTTCCAGACGAAGGCTCACTTGGATATCCTAGCAGACGCGTTGCTGCGATGGGCCCGCGGCCGCTAACTCCGACCTAGAGACTCTACATATAGTGTTGTATTTGTGTAATGTTAACTTTTGTTCATTCTTGTTCCAGACGAAGGCTCACTTGGATATCCTAGCAGACGCGTTGCTGCGATGGGCCCGCGGCTACCAACTCCAACCTAGAGACTCTACCTACAGTGTTTCATCTGTATGATGTTAACTTTTGTTCATTCTTGTTCCATACGAAGGCTCACTTGGATATCCTAGCAGACGCGTTCCTGCGATGGGCCCGCGGCTACCAACTCCAACCTAGAGACTCTACCTACAGTGTTTCATCTGTATGATGTTAACTTTTGTTCATTCTTGTTCCAGACGAAGGCTCACTTGGATATCCTAGCAGACGCGTTGCTGCGATGGGCCCGCGGCCGCTAACTCCGACCTAGAGACTCTACATATAGTGTTGTATTTGTGTAATGTTAACTTTTGTTCATTCTTGTTCCAGACGAAGGCTCACTTGGATATCCTAGCAGACGCGTTGCTGCGATGGGCCCGCGGCCGCTAACTCCGACCTAGAGACTCTACCTACAGTGTTTCATCTGTATGATGTTAACTTTTGTTCATTCTTGTTCCATACGAAGGCTCACTTGGATATCCTAGCAGACGCGTTGCTGCGATGGGCCCGTGGCCGCTAACTCCGACCTAGAGACTCTACATATAGTGTTGTATTTGTGTAATGTTAACTTTTGTTCATTCTTGTTCCAGACGAAGGCTTACTTGGATATCCTAGCAGACGCGTTGCTGCGATGGGCCCGCGGCCGCTAACTCCGACCTAGAGACTCTACATATAGTGTTGTATTTGTGTAATGTTAACTTTTGTTCATTCTTGTTCCAGACGAAGGCTCACTTGGATATCCTAGCAGACGCGTTGCTGCGATGGGCCCGCGGCCGCTAACTCCGACCTAGAGACTCTACAAATAGTGTTGTATTTGTGTAATGTTAACTTTTGTTCATTCTTGTTCCAGACGAAGGCTCACTTGGATATCCTAGCAGACGCGTTGCTGCGATGGGCCCGTGGCCGCTAACTCCAACCTAGAGACTCTACAAATAGTGTTGTATTTGTGTAATGTTAACTTTTGTTCATTCTTGTTCCAGACGAAGGCTCACTTGGATATCCTAGCAGACGCGTTGCTGCGATGGGCCCGTGGCCGCTAACTCCAACCTAGAGACTCTACAAATAGTGTTGTATTTGTGTAATGTTAACTTTTGTTCATTCTTGTTCCAGACGAAGGCTCACTTGGATATCCTAGCAGACGCGTTGCTGCGATGGGCCCGCGGCCGCTAACTCCGACCTAGAGACTCTACCTACAGTGTTTCATCTGTATGATGTTAACTTTTGTTCGTTCTTGTTCCAGACGAAGGCTCACTTGGATATCCTAGCAGACGCGTTGCTGCGATGGGCCCGCGGCCGCTAACTCGAACCTAGAGACTCTACCTACAGTGTTTCATCTGTATGATGTTAACTTTTGTTCGTTCTTGTTCCAGACGAAGGCTCACTTGGATATCCTAGCAGACGCGTTGCTGCGATGGGCCCGCGGCCGCTAACTCCGACCTAGAGACTCTACCTACAGTGTTTCCCCGTGGCTTACTTCCATTTAATCATCTAAGTGTAGGCGCCACCTAAAAATCTACTTGAGTTCGCTTAAGGTGTTCCAAAATATTGAGTGTTTCAAAAAGTCGTTATTTTCGTGTCATATGTTTTACGCATGAGATTGAGATGTTCTCTTGTAAGTTTCTACATTCCGTACACTTACGTATAACTATATTTGTATCTATCTTAGTTGTTTAGCGATTGACCATTCCTCGGGTGGCGCCTCTGGCCTACTTTAAGCCCTACCCTAGAACGAGACGACAGGAAAAGAAATATATTTTTTGTATTTAAGACATAATGCACGGAACTGAAAATTCCTACTATTTTCAAACACAATATCTAGTTAGGTTGTAAAAGGTACGTATTTATTTTTAGGTATAAGTTCGTAGGAGTCTTAGTTTTATTTACTTAATTGACTGATTATATAGAATATTTTCAATTTCCAGTAAGACTGTTGAAATATTGTAGTATAATTGTTAAATAGCCTCCCGAGTTGTGCTAGATTTTTGTCGCGTTTTACTTTATTTGGCCATACGTTAGCAAGCGACTCTTTCGTCAGAACCAAACCGATCAATGATAATCTTAAATTAAACCTAGTACTGCCATTCTTCGAACAATGTTTAAGTATAACTTTGTGTACAAGATTTGTAGTAGAGTATGTAGTACTATTATTATTTACAATATACCTTTTTACACGTAAACAGAGAAGCCATATGAGTGAGTTTACATCATTCATGTAAACAAAATTATATATCAACACAAAACAAGCTACCTGACTAAGCAATAATGATGACATTGTCACTTGTATGTGAAGCAGATGACGCGTTGCAGAGATAAATTGAAAAGTAATCAAAGCAATAGTCACATATCACGTTGGAATCTGACATTGTAATTCTTACCAAAACCTTAAATGATTTGGGAATGGTATATAATCAGTTCTCAAAACATTGTATGTTAAATGTCAAGCAACATAATAAACATTATATATTTATTAAATTAAATAAATAACTGAAGGACATTTTATCATGTAAATTCAGTTGTTTATCAATAGGTACTATTTGTAATAAAATACGAGGTGATTTCAAAAATAGTTTCTCAAATATTAATACTAAGACATATGAAAAAATGAGTGGCAATAACACCTTATGTTTTCCCTTCAAAGATGCAAAATAATCAGCTTTCTGCTACGAGCCTCAGCAGCTGGCTGAAGTCATAAAATTAAAATAAATAAAGTGTCTACTGTAAGTAAGTTTACCATGGATTTACGATTACTTGTTAAAGTGTGTCATGAGACGCAACGTAAAATAAACTAACGGATCAATTAGCAAACTAATATGAACAAAATTAACATACAACACTCAAAAATTTCTAGCTATAAACAATGTAATTAGGTTAAATTGAATTGGTAAAATAGATCAAATATACTTGTTACAAAAATGTTATAGCACATTTGTTTATATAGTACGACATTTGAGAATTATCAAGGAAAGCAAACAAAGACTGTAGGTTTAAGCATTTATTTTATTTTTGACTGCTTAACAATTTGTTCGAATGTCACTGTAGATGGATTTGCTCGAGATAATCATTGTTGGCGGTGACCATCACAAGGTGCCGCGATCACAAACGGTGTCACTGTAGTATATATAGGTACCAGCACATTATTTATGTCTACGCACTATATGAATATACGTAAATGTTTAGTAATCTAAGTTATGTTTATGTAACTTAGACATTATTTGTAGGTCGCATGCAGTCGTCGCTGTATGTTAGATTGATTGTATCAATGGTAAATATATTGCATGCACCCCAAGCGTGCCCGGAGTGACGTGGCACCGCAGTTGGTACACCTGGATGTTGGTATTGCCAACCTCCTAGAGGAAAAGTTCAAATTGTATCGAATAACGCGTATATTAAAAGTTAGACAAACAGACAGTTGGTTGCGTACCCAGGGGCTGGACCCCCCCAGAAGCCTGGGGGTGTTTGGGGATGGAATGAGGTCGCGGAAGATGTAAACATCCTGAGCCACCGCGACTTCAGTCTTCAACCCCTTTTTAAAATTTTGATAATAATGCAAAATAATTCTGTAGAAACCCCACCACGCTTTCTGTTGGGGGTTTGTATGCAACCTAATGATCTATTTGCAATGTAGAGTCGCCTCGAGTGGCTAACGGAGGAGTTGGATTTACATTGTGTTAGTAAGACTTGTTGTACTACCATTTGATCATTTAGTGTGTATTTGTTTTAACTTTAAGGAATTGTGAAAGCTTGTAACATTTTAATTTAATTAATAGAGTAGGCCTACTACTGTAATTTCTTTTTTTCGCTGTCTAAATATTATTATCAGTAACGTTTTAAGTGAGATGTGCGCTAACTAGGTACATGTAATTTTGTTTGATATGCATTAAATTACTACAATTTAAAAGTTTGCAGGGTATAATACCATAAAATATGCATAAAATATTGTTGTAAATCAAATTGTTCGTCTTAGAAGGGAATATGACTTCAGTACACAAGAAAACACGGATCAAATATAGTTACTGTTTAAGCTAGCAATAACAATACAATGATGTTTTACAAGTGTTACTACTATCAGAGGTTTATAATTTTCAGACCCGGTAGAATATGAAATATTGAGCGAATGTGTATATGTTTATATGCAGGCCTAATGTATATAAATAGTGAGTTTGAGGTTTGTCAGACGAATGGCAGTACTAGTCCTAGCTTAGTCCGGCTGTGTATAGGATAGCGTGGTGAAGCTCAACTGGGCCTAAGTGTTTGCATTTATTTCTCAGGTTGTACCCACCACATTTACTGTCGATGTATCTTTATTTTCTAGATAGTTTAGTTGTATTAGATGTATTTGTAAGACCCGATGCTGTTAACGTAGAACTGTTGTTGTCTATATTTTGTTGTTTTAGAGCATCAAAAAAACCGGTTTGTTTGGGAAGAGTAAATAACTATCTCGGCCTAATTTAGTTTGTACGCTAGCCCTGACATGATGAACCCCCCCTCCCCCGGCCATGTTACCCCCCAATTTTTACCCACGCTTTCATTGTCACCTCCCCCTTTTATTTGTAGACAATCTGTTAAGGTCTTGTTTATCTTCGACATTGTATGTTGTTTTGGCGCACCGATTTTCTGTTTAACTAGTATAGTCTAACACGATGCACATACACCAATCTTTTTTTAAGTGAATGTTTTTTATAAAAAAGTTTATAAAATGTAATAAATATAAGACTATGTACGTTAATGTTTGGAGCACTATTTTATTAGCACGTTAATAAACTACTATTTTACTCGAACGAGTGCACTGAGTCATTGTGATATATAGAGTCCTGCCACTGTTAGCGATGCACGTTGCACCAAGTCCTTTCCGTTTATGTGTTGTTTCTTTATTGAATAAAACGATTATTTCTCTCTTTCTCGTTTTCTGTGTTTTGTATGCTCTCGGTTTGTCATGCGTTATTTATGGACCCCTTCCTGTTTTCTCACTCTCTCTTTCTCTCTTTCTCTAGTTTAGCATGTTATATTGTAGTGCTTGGTCTGTCAGGACAGTAACGAGACATATCAATCCACCGTTGAGGTGCTTTCATTTGCCTTAGTTAGACCCTTACCCGATTGTTGACGCCCTTCAGCAATGTACGACCGATCACTACCTACCGTAGTGTTGAGATATCAACTATGTTACCATTACATATCAGATGCGAGACGTTTATTTTTAAAACTCGTGTAAAAGCTGATGTTACATCTAGGTTTCATCGACATGTACATATATTTTATGACACAATTATTACTAAATGCTATTACGAAATATGTTATTTTCATTGTACTGTACGATACATATCATATTATATATTATACATATAATAATCAAACTGTTCGTTATACCAAAATCCACTCGTCGTAAAAATACAAAAAAGTACAAAAATCAAGAATTGCTTTATTTCTTCCACACTTTGTGGTAAGGAGTAAGCTTCCTTGCAACCATGAAGGTTGGTTGTATAGCTAAACATGTTATGAAGACGATAAAGTTCAAACCACAAATGGAACATTTTCAATGTTGTTTCTTGAGTCCATTATTAAACCTGGTTTAAACTTCAAATATTAAAATTCACATGAAAAATGTTTGTCAGAACAAATCAAATTGTGATTGTTCTACAAATCTCAAATGTAAACTTTAAGTGATAACGTTGTTGTCTCATAAAACCCAAAGCTCAAACCTTCTCTGAACTCAATACACCCGGTGCATAAGGGTGATATTCATTGTTATACCTTCTTTAGAACAAACAACCATTGGTAAGTGATAAAATACTTCATGTTCTGAAACTATAAATAATCATTTCAAGGATCAGTACTTTATTCATATTTGACATATTTTACTATATGAAACTCATTAATTAAAATCACACGTTGAAAATCGTAGTCAACGTTTTCATAATATTTAAGAACTAGCATGTCCGGTTGTAAATTATTACCACCAAAATCGGCAGTTAGTTGATTAAGCTATGGGAAAGGGTCATTTAACTGCATTTTACAGCTCCGTATGTTCACAAATTTGAAAAAAATGTTAATATTGAGATTATTAAAACATTTAAACAGAAAATATTACTGAATTACAATAAAGTTGAAAGACACAAAAAGTATTCCTGAAAAGTAAGGTATCAACATACACGTCACGTGAATATACAAATTCTGACCAACCGACATGCAGTAAATATTATTTTCTAGTTTTATTATCTAACATCATAATGGGTAAAACGTGTTGGTATAGCACTGTTTGGTGACATGTTATTGTTTTAAGCACATAAAACTGTATTATTTGTTTAGCTTTCGGCAAGCTAAAGGGTAGGCTTAGTAGTAAAAAATAAAATAAAAAAAATATCCCTAAATTTGTTTTTGTCATTGCAAACCAAGAATACAGATTTTAGTCTTGAACAATAGTTGTTTGGGAAATCTGTGCAGTATATGACGAATGAAAGATAACCTCTAATCTGGGAAAGCTAAAAACAAATTCAGTTTATATTCTTTTAAATTCTGTTTATATTCTGTATTCATATATAATTACTTAATTTTTCAACTAAAACGTGATTTACGATTGATTATTATACAGTTTTTTCATATGTAAGAAATAATTTTATCATAAACTTCTCAGTTATATTACAATGAACCTAGACAAAAGTTTAGTTTTGTTATCTGTCAGTTGGAGTGAGTAAAGTAATAATAAAGATAATACTAACGTAATAACAAAAATGGCGCAGACTAATAAGTCATGTCAAACTATTTATAGACTAAAATATTTTTTCCTATAAGAAAATGTAAACTTTCATCCGTTTTTTGATTTAAAAGCTAAGCCCGGAGTGGTATGTTAATAAACTAATAACATACATAATACACTACACATTGGAATGTATCGTCAACAGTTTAATAACGAAATGGCTAAATTGCGTGTCGAACTTGACAGTTACACGAACGGTCAAGACAGTTGCTCCGGTATTGAGTTGGTTTTCCTCAATGCATCTTCCATACGTTACAAAAATACACCTATACGGTTTCCAAAGTTAACAATGCACGTATGGAAGTGAAATTTTGAAGACCGCAAATAAAAATGTAATTTATATTTTCATAGGTAAAGACTGCTTCTTTTGTTTACTTACAGAGAAGATATTATTAAAATTATTGTGATATTCGACAAAACAAATGAAACTAAGGAAAAGGTAAATAGATAATTATCATTTAATGTTTAGCCGTGAAATACTTGTTGATACGTAGTTTTTTTTCATTCACGTGCTCTAGTAGGAAATTTGGGGATTATTTTAAATAACAACAGCAAAAAGTCGTATAGTCTTGAATAGAGTGAAGTGACACATACTCTATGAGGGCATTTAAATTCCAATGTCCTCTAGATCCATCTTTAAACTGGTACTGCCACAGCGTAGGCCTACAAATTTGTATTAGTCCCTTAGCTAATACAATAGAAGGCGAGCTTCTTTAATTTAAGTTAGTGGCAAAGGGATGTTTATACAATAAAATAAATATAAAAACTTCCCTTTTGTATACTTATAACAACATTGGTATAACAAACAATAGTATACAGTGTATTTAGTCACATTTATAGGTCCTATGCACTATCTCACTACTGAGAGTGAACCTGTAAGTATTGACATTTCATGGAAATATACATTGAATTCCCATGTTGCAGCTGTCACCAAGTAAAGCCAAACAGTACAACTAACCTTATATTAACTATTGTATGTTTTATCTCGTATTAACTAACATAGTGTAAAAACTAAGGGAGGATATAGAAATTAGACCCTAGATTACTCTGCCGAAAATGTAATCTATATAAATAAAATTAAAGTTTTGTCTGTACATTGCTTAGAATCATGCAATTTTTGGTTATTTTTACGTTTCATAGCCTAAGAAAGCCGAAACGAGTCTTATCTCAATTTCTGTCTGTCTGTTTGTCCATTCTGTGGTTCCGTCTGTAACGCCAAAATGTCATTTTACGCGGACCACTCCTAGAAAACTAGAGTACCGATCAAGGTTCTAATCATTTTTCTGTATTTACTGGATTGATGAGAGTGTCTTTGGCTATAAAAACATGACCTCGCTTCTTGGATAACAAAATAACGAACCATCAAAAACCCAATTTTCTTCGATTTTTGTCAAATTTTCTCCCAACGTTTACTATTACATTTTATAAAATAAGGATCAGCTGTTTGGATTAGTTCTCACATCTAGCTGCCACTGATATGTTTACATTAAAAGTTGTTTACAAATACCGCAACCATTTCAATCAAGTTTTGTTATCACATCCAAACCAAGTGAAATTAAAAACGTTGTGCCTTACTTAACCGGTTTAACTATTCGCAAGTGCAACGATTGTTCTTGAGTTTTGATAAGTTCCGGGGAAAATACCGTGAATCAGTGTTGTATTAGTGCTGGGAAACTTACATGTTCTTAATCATCGTCATCAATAGCTTACAAAAAAGGTTTCCACTCATTGACGGCGCTTCAATAACAGTTGTGTAAAGTACAAAGTAAAAAATCACAACTGCAGTGGGTGATCGTGTTTGTTGCTACGATCTTGGAAGATCTTTCTGATTTCGCTGTGATCGCAACAAGGGTTTAACTTGCAGATGTAGCTAAACTCGATTATCCAATGTGTCACTTTTGGTTTCTACTTACTAACATTTCAACAACGATATCAGTACTTTTCCTACTTAGGAAGTAAAACTGCAATCGTCCAAAACCCCAGATTTGTGTGTTTTTGTCACATTTCCTCCGAATGTTTGCTATATATGTACCGATTATAGTTCAGAAATTACGTAATATTTTAAACAAGAAACCTTTGTTTGGATAAAGGTGGTTTCTTCTAACTGTTAACATTGAATGTTGCTTACAAATAATGCTATTAATGGGAAATAACTTTGATTTTCGAAAACTAAAAAAAAATTAAAACCAAGGGAGATTAATAACTTTGGTACTGCACCACATCATGTGAAAGTTTTTTTGAGCAAACCATAGTGAGTTTTTAAAGCTTTACGTTGTTAACTTTATATGTTACATGTTTTGTGGCCTGTGTATTTATTTATTTATATATTTGCCAACGGATTAACGCCTACAATACAGTTTGATTAGAAGGACAGTTTGAATTGGTCGTAAGTACTATAGTTCTTTTCTTAAATGTAAACGTTGGTTTTTTCGGTACTGCTACTTTTCCTTAGAACCGGTGGTAGCAGTAAGAATCATTTTTACGTACAAACACATCACTTTTAACAACTATAGTTATCGTTAGTGCTGTACCTTATTTCTTATTACATTTAATTGATGTCTTACAGTATAATTATAGCGTTTTCTGTCTGGACTTCAAAATGTTAGTTTATGCTATAAAAATGATCAAACATTAGTGAACGATTTTTTTAGCAAACCATCATGAATTTTTAAAGCTTGTCGTTGTCAACGTATAAATGTTTTGTGGACTATGTATTTATTGACTTATTTATATATTTGCCAACGGATTTACACCAATTTTACAGTTAGATTAGGCCTAAAAACGATTATAAAAAAATTTGATGACACCATAAAAACTTGCAAATAAGTATTTTGTTTGTAATTTACTTTGGTTAAAGCGTAGCACATCCTTAATGTTGTAATCCTTAATACTTAATCCGTAATGTGTATTCAATTCTGTATTTGTGTGTGTATGTCTGTTGGTTATTAACGCATTAATGTCCTTATTTCTCAGTGTTTCGTGGAAAAGACAAGAGCACCTTTGGTAATGAAAATTTCAACCCGAATAAAGTGTGCAGTAGTGAGGTTGAGGTAGTATTTTAACTACTTTTAACCAGTGTGAAAAGTTACTTTCAATTACAGGCCTACCTTAGGGCTATGCCTCATACATCTATAAAGCAATTTCTTTTATCATTAGATATAAAATATGGACTAACACGATCGGGTGACATTTAATTGCGAAGCATTCGTTTTGGCTTTGAAACTGTGTGATGTTGTATTTGCGAAGGTTTAATTCCTGTACAGTAATAGTTTTGCCAGTATATCTGGAAAATTGCACACTAAATATGCAAACCAACTCCTGTTCTGAATATTAGGTTTCAACTTACTGAGCCGTGACATGCCCACCAAGCGTCCCACCAATGTCACGCCTCAGTGTTTTTGTATAGTGCGAGTACTGGCTTTGCGCCGGAACTCAATCGGTTTGGGTCTGGCAGCAGTCCTGCAGACCCCGGGGCAATTTTTCCGAGCACATTTTCGGCAGAAGGACAGCGACTGTCATCGTTTCATGTCAAGTTTTGTGTTTGTAATGTTATTTTTATATCAGTTAACATCTAGTCACGTTTTTACTGTGCTTCATACTAACCAATTTCTTGTAACATGTAATTAAACGGATTGCCAGTCGTCAGATGAGGTCCCGGATGGGAGGTTTCGTTTTGCTGCTGTCCTCGGAGAGTGTCGCCTGGGGGGACACTCCATCTTCCACCTCCTGGGTCTGCCAATGGCCCAGCTTCTCCGGGGATCATTAAGCTACGCACCGTCATCCACCACCACCGCCTGCCACCAGCAAGGAACATGTTGTGCCACGCAATACGCAAGTTATAGCCTACTTTGAAATTACGAACATTTTAAAAGACTTTATATTTGAAAGGGGCCCCGCAATATGATTGATTCTTCGTTATTTATTTTTATAGTATTGTTATTTATTTAATTGTTAATTTTTTCAAAGTTTAAAGTATATTTACAGTTACCATCTTTAATTATTTCATTGTTAGGCCTAATTGTTACTGGTACCAGTTTTTGTAATTCAGAAGGGTAAATTTTTTGAAAGATTTTTAAAAGAATTCTTTGGATGGCTGACATTGTTGATTGTTGTTTTTTGTTGATTTTGATTAATTATAGGCTTTGTTGACAACTGTTTGTTTGTTTTTAATATTCACCCACGGCCTTTCACTTTTGTTAGGGATGTGGGGCGGCCACTCGCACTGTCACTATGGGTGGCATGCTTCCAATAGTTGTTCGTCTGGGGGCGGTGCGAGGGGTCGGCTCAGATGGTAGCAGAGCGTGGTTTTTTGTGCTCTATCCACGAAGGGCCGTGGTTGGATTTGATTTTTGGGTGATGCTGGTCTGGCAGTCTTAGGAATTTTTTGAAGAAAGGTTGTCGTGTTGGGGTAAGCACACTGTTGTTGTAGTTTTTTATTAGGAGCTCGCCCTTGGCCGAGTCACCGGGTGGAATCTGGTTAATGACTTGCATCCTTTGGGAGCAAGAGTGTCTAAAGCATGGCCAAACCCAAAATTGAAACTGTGTGTGTGTGTGTGTGTGTTTACCTCATCACACAAATGATAGGTGTTGTTGTTTAGTGTATGTATGTATGTGTGTATGTCGTGAGTGTAAGTCCGTGTTTTTGTTTTGGTGGCTAAGGCGGTGTGTATGGGCAGTTTCTTCTGTTTGGGACCTCATCTGACTGTAGGCATTTCAGTCCAGAGCCTTTAGTTAGTTAAGTTTGTGAATTGTTCGTTGTAAAAAAAATTTTTTGTGTGTGTTTTGTAGGTAGGTCGACTGACTGAGAGCAAAATGGGTTTGTTTGCTCCACTGCCCAATCCCATTGCTGGGGTTTTGAGCGACATTCGCCCGGTTGATGGTTTAGAGGTGGAACCTTTGTTAGAGTTTTTGGGAAAGGTGTTGCACCTGAAGGAGTTCCCAGGCATGGAGGACTCAGTAGTGTTGGAACTGCTGGTTCCACTCTGCCTGAGACCTCTTGGTGACAAATTGTTAGACTGTTTGAAACGGGGAGTAAATTTTGACAATTTTCACAGTGAAGTGCTTGAGCTCTTTGTCCCCTTCAGGGTCATGGAGAGATTGAAGGTTGAGAGAGTGTTTCGACCTCAAAAGTTTGATGAAACTCTCAGACAGTATGTGGGTGACATTTGTGGCGTGTGGCGTGTCCTACGGCTGGGCATCCCTGAAAACCAACTGGTGGACATTGTCTTGCAGGGGTTGAAGCCTGAGGAGCGGTCCAGACTGATTTTTGCTCCAAAGCCTTCTTCTTTTGCAGACCTGGATAGGTTGGTCATCCTTTCACGGAGCGTTCAAGACGCTGATTGTCAAAGGGAGCACGTTGCGGGGCATCTTCCCCGGACTGGTCCCCATCCCGCTGTAGCATCCGTGTGTCGAGGTCCTGAAACACCGCAGAGACAGAGGCATCCTATCGTTTGCTTTGGCTGTGGTCAAACAGGTCACATGAGACGAGAGTGTCGTCAGAAGGTTAATCTTGCGACTTTGTCCAAAAACCTGAGTAGCTCACAAGGGGAAAGTTTGCCTAAACCGCCCTGTGAGAAAGCTGTTTTGGAGAAAGTCAGTAAGAATTTGGTTTCTGTGAGTACTGCCCCTTCTGGGAGTGCTGGTTTTGGGGAGCCTCTGTCGCGGGGAATGAGGGAGCTTGCATGCATGGGAGTGAAAGCGGCGCGCTCAACTTGCCCCCGACTCAACATCTTCTTAGGTAAAACGGTGCAGAAGGCCCTTGTGGATTCTGGGTCAGCCCGTTGTCTCATTTCCCTTTCCCTGTTTGAAAATCTAAAATCTTCTGGGCTAATCAAGCAAGTTGAGCGAAGTACCCACATCTGCTGGACTGCCTCGAAATCCCCACTTCCAATCATCTATGAAGCCCGTTTGAAATTCAAGATTGAACATTTTTCTTGGGTGTGGAGTTTTTGGGTAGCCAAGGACCTTTGCATTCCTGTCATTTTGGGAGCGGATTTCATCAAGCATTGTGGCCTGATTTTGGATTTAGGCAGAGGCCAGTGCTTCTTTCGTTTCGCAAGACGGGTGCTCATTCCTTTCGCAGATGAAATTGTGGATGGTGCAGCTGTGGTAGAGCCTGAGACACCCAGCAAACCAAAGGTTGATCCATTAGGGCATCTGACTCCTGGCGAGGCTGAAGCAATCAGAACATTGTGTTCTCGTTTTCCTGAGGTGCTAACGCCAAAGCTTGGAGTCACCAATCTTTTGGAGTACGAAATCCGTTTGACTGACACCCGTCCAGTTCGTTCCCATCCTTACAAGCTTGCTCCACCCAAAATGGAAACACTCCGTGGAATCATCAATGAGCTTCTTGAAAATGGGGTAATTGAGCCTTCTCGCTCAAGTTACGCAAGTCCAGCTTTTCTAGTTCCAAAGCCAAATGGCAAGTCTCGAATGGTTCTAGATTATCGCAAGTTGAATGCTCAGATTGAAATTGACTCTGTCCCTCTCCCTGATTTGCACTCGGCGTTTGATTGGTTCGGTAAGGCCAAGTATTTTTCCGTCTTTGATTTGAACCAGGCTTACCATCAGATTCCTTTGAAACCTGAATCTCGACCTCTCACTGCCTTCTGCGTTCCGTGGAACTTGTACCAGTTCACACGTGTTCCCATGGGCCTAGCTGTGGGGGCCCAGACCCTCACTAGACTTCTTGACTCCATCTTCCATGACGTCAAGTTCAAATTTGTGTTCAACTATCTTGACGATCTTTTGGTGTACAGTGAGAGCTTTGAAGACCATCTGGTTCATCTTGAGGAAGTCATGAATAGGTTGCTTAGGGCTGGCCTTACCGTAAATCCCGAGAAAGTTAGTTTTGCTCAGGCTGAGATTTCTTTCCTAGGTCATCTAGTATCTTCTCGAGGTGTCTGTATCGATCCGGCTAGAACCCAGGCTATCAGGGAGTTTCCTCCTCCCAGAGATGTCAAAGGCATTGCCCGTTTCATTGGCATGGTGGGTTTCTACCGGCGTTTCATCCCCAATGTGGCTGAGTTGGCGGCTCCTCTCAATGAGCTTCGGAAGAAGGGCGCCAAGTTTGTTTGGGGTGAAGCACAACAGATGTCTTTTGATCTTCTGAAAGAAGCTATCATGCAACCTCCAGTTTTGGCGATGCCAGATTTCAGTCAAAAGTTTGTTTTGCAAACCGATGCTTCCTCCGTTGCCATTGCGGCTGTGTTGTCTCAAGAGGTAGATGGTGTTAGGCAGCCAATTGCGTATGCCTCACGCACTTTGAACCCTTGCGAAAAGAAAAGCTCTTCTGTGTATGAGTTAGAGTGTTTGGCTGTCGTGTTTGGAGTGAATAAGTTCAGACGTTTTTTGGAACACAAAGAGTTTTTGCTGGAAACCGACAACCAAGCGCTCTCGTGGCTCCTTGCACATCCTCGCCAGCTTGGGAAAATTGGTCGTTGGGTGGTCCAGATATCTTCCCTTAAATTCCAAGTGCAACATGTTCGAGGCACGCAGAATGTGATTGCTGACACTTTATCAAGGATGTATCACTCACCTGACGACCAACCTTCTGATCAGGAGGAGCACACTGGGTGTGCCGTGCTCCTGGAGTTTCCCCTTGCCTTCTCTGAGTTCATCCCACATCAGCTAAAAGATCCCGAGCTGGCTAAGATCATTGGTGAGCTTCAAAATGGGGGAGCCCACCCCCCGTATTTTCTGTCCCAGGGTGCCCTTTGTTGTCGAGACCGACAGCAGGGTAAACCCAAGGTTGTGCTGCCTAGTCTTCTTGTACCCATGGTCTTTGCGTACTTTCACTCTTCCCCTGTGGGTGGGCACTTAGGGATTCACAAGACCATTGCGAAGGTTAGGGACATGTTTATCTGGAAGGGTATGGACAGGGACATTGCGGCACGAGTGCGTTCTTGTCAAACATGCTCGCTAAGCAAGCCTGCTCAGAATACCAAGTATGGGTTGTTGTCATCTGAGGTGGCGGAGAGACCTTTGGAGAAGGTTTTCATAGACTATGTAGGGCCTCTCCCACGTAGCAAGTCAGGAAACAAATTCTTACTTGTTTGTGTGGATGCCTTCTCCAAGTTTTGTTGGCTTTTTCCTTTGAGGAACGCCACTGCACAGCTCACCGTGCAGGCACTTCGTACCCATTTGTTCCAACACTTTGGGATACCCGCCACCATTGTTTCCGACAACGGAACTCAGTTTGTTTCTCACCTTTTCAAAAGAATGTGCTTTGGGCACGGTATCCGCCATGTGACCACTTCCCCTTACTATCCACAGCCTTCACATGCTGAGAGGTTCAACAGAAATCTTCGATCCGCTCTCATAGCTTTTCATGCTGACAAGCAGACCACCTGGGATCAGGAACTTCCTTGGATTCAATTTGCTTTCAATACTGCACACCATGAGAGTCACAAGGCGGTCCCTTTTGAGCTGTTGTTGGGCTATCCACCCAATAATCCTTTGGCAAATGTGTGGAAAATTGGCGACCTTCTGCCACCCCCTGGTGCAGCCAATGTCAAGGCAACTTGGCAGGCGGCTAGGAGGAACTTGATCCGAGCTAGGGAATTGGTACGGAGGAAGCACAATCGAGGTCGGTTGGACAATCCTTTCCTGGTGGGGGATTTGGTTTTCTGTAAGGCTCATCCGGTCAGTTCGGCCGTGGACAAGAGAGCCGCTAAGTTGTCTCATCGGTGGTCAGGTCCCCACCGCATCTTGAAGTTTTTGACTCCTGTCTCCGTGCGGCTTGGAAATCCGCAGACTGGAGAAGTTTTCCGGAGGGCTCACATTTCTCATCTGAAGCCTTTCCGGGGAACAATTCCGTAGGTCATCTTTCATTACTCTTGTGTCTGAGTGGGAAGTGCACTGGGCCAGAGAGCTTGATCACCTCTTCTGTCCCTTGTGCGCTGCTGAAGATTTTTCCCTAGTAAATTTTCCAGCACTGGCCAGTGCAAACCCTGGGGGTGAGTAGTCCCTCCAGTTGAAAGACTTTTGGCGTTCCCCACTTCAGACACTTGAGTTGATCTGTGGTGTTGAGATCTTCTAGAATTGGGAGAGGTTGTTTTCTTTTTTTTTGGAGAGGAAGTCCTCCTTTGGGGGGGGGAGGTTGAGCCGTGACATGCCCACCAAGCGTCCCACCAATGTCACGCCTCAGTGTTTTTGTATAGTGCGAGTACTGGCTTTGCGCCGGAACTCAATCGGTTTGGGTCTGGCAGCAGTCCTGCAGACCCCGGGGCAATTTTTCCGAGCACATTTTCGGCAGAAGGACAGCGACTGTCATCGTTTCATGTCAAGTTTTGTGTTTGTAATGTTATTTTTATATCAGTTAACATCTAGTCACGTTTTTACTGTGCTTCATACTAACCAATTTCTTGTAACATGTAATTAAACGGATTGCCAGTCGTCAGATGAGGTCCCGGATGGGAGGTTTCGTTTTGCTGCTGTCCTCGGAGAGTGTCGCCTGGGGGGACACTCCATCTTCCACCTCCTGGGTCTGCCAATGGCCCAGCTTCTCCGGGGATCATTAAGCTACGCACCGTCATCCACCACCACCGCCTGCCACCAGCAAGGAACATGTTGTGCCACGCAATACGCAAGTTATAGCCTACTTTGAAATTACGAACATTTTAAAAGACTTTATATTTGAAAGGGGCCCCGCAATATGATTGATTCTTCGTTATTTATTTTTATAGTATTGTTATTTATTTAATTGTTAATTTTTTCAAAGTTTAAAGTATATTTACAGTTACCATCTTTAATTATTTCATTGTTAGGCCTAATTGTTACTGGTACCAGTTTTTGTAATTCAGAAGGGTAAATTTTTTGAAAGATTTTTAAAAGAATTCTTTGGATGGCTGACATTGTTGATTGTTGTTTTTTGTTGATTTTGATTAATTATAGGCTTTGTTGACAACTGTTTGTTTGTTTTTAATATTCACCCACGGCCTTTCACTTTTGTTAGGGATGTGGGGCGGCCACTCGCACTGTCACTATGGGTGGCATGCTTCCAATAGTTGTTCGTCTGGGGGCGGTGCGAGGGGTCGGCTCATTACTACAAGATTCCCGTACGTAGAACGGGCAAACAGATAGTCTATTATATTCCATTACTAAATTGATACAGTCTAATTTGTTTAACTATAGACATATGGTATATATACATGAAGCATAGAGTGTGTCGATTTGCAGAAAACTGTTGGCGTGAACGAATTCCTTAAGGGCTCCGCCCCACAAGCCAATTTCCCAAGGGCTCTGCCCTTAAATGCTTCTATAGTTTACAAAATTTGATTGGTTAAAAAAAACAGCTGGTTAATGCAATTATTACTAGCTGATTATGTACATGAATTTTTTTAAAGGCTTTTCTGTTGCTTTATTTATATTGTGGAAATTTGTGAGTTATTTAGTAAGAAGTTTATGTTTGGTTACAGGAAGTCAGTAGGTCTAAAAGTTGTTAGAATCCTGCTCATAGTTTTCTTTATAATTTATATAATAAGCTAGGTAGAGATTGTTGACAAAACTTGAAAAATGAGGATAAAACAACTTTTTTATGAAGCATTAACACCAAGTGATCAATTTTAATACGGTAAGTTGTTGGATTAAATAGGATCTATTGAATACAAATAGTAGCATTTTAAAAGTGAGTAGGTCTTAAATTTTCAATAAGCTTCAATACTTAATTACTTTACTTTTTAATACTTTTCAATGAAATGGCAACCATACAAAGTAGGTGTTTTAAGCAAAGTATGAATGGAGATGAGTGTAGGACGAGTGGCGCGATCTTGTAGTCTTGTTAGTGACTTAAGGCCGTCTTATTCCTAGACACAGACACAGCTGTTAATTAATAGCCTATACAGGTAATGTCAACTAAGGGACCTACAGTTTATAGTGGAATCTGAAACACATTTTTGCCTTGGTATATACAAATTGGTCTAATTTTCAGGATAGTACTGTGGATAGTCGTAGTACTCACTAGTGTGGACATCCACACCAGGGAGTATCGCATTCACAGTGCAAGCCTATAAATATCCACAGTTCGTACCCTCCTAGTAGCTGGATTACAGGACGACGCCACCCGTCCTAGCTTAGCTTGATAAATTAAATCTTAGTTTTTCAAAATTTGTTAACATGCACTAGTACGATATGCGTGGTACCTTAGGCAATTGAAACTCCTTGTATGAACTTAAAGAATGGAATTTTACTACGCTAAGATGTAAAATTAAGTTTTATTTATAATATGAATTAGTAAAAATTTCGTTCTGGTTCGTATCCTATTCCAGTTGCAAATCACGGGTATATAAGCTTGTTTCTATTTTAATTGAAAATTTGCTTCAGCTAACCCATATGGATGCCAATTTACTCTGAGTGCTGTAAGTGTAAGTGAATTTTGAAAATCAATACAGAAAACCCACGAATTTTGGTACATTTAAAATAAAATATATTACCGATAAAAAACTATTACTTTAATTAATCCTATTAGAAAAGGAATAAATTCCTAGGCCTAGATGAGATGGAGTTTGCCATATCTGAAAAGCAGAGCGTCGCAGGCGTTATCAGCAGCTGTTATCAGTGAAGTAGTTAGCTTTGAGGAAATTCACGCTGCTCAGCAACAGGTGAGGCTGCATTAACACCATTAAATAGATTTAATTAAAAAAAAACTATTTTCTAAGTAAACCAACATAGCATTAAGTAACTGAAATATATATGTTCTAATTCGACCATAAGAACTAATGTAACAGCGAATCTGTGTACGAGTCCTCGTATTTATTGCTATTGTAGACTATTACATCCATCCGACCACAATTTCATGTAAGCTTATAAAGTTTTGGATTTAGAAAACAAATTCCGATGAGTTGGAGTTATATTTTCATAATTCTTCCATAATGTAAATTTACATTGAATTTAAGTTTTGTGTTATAGAAATCTGCCAGAATAATATCTAACAGAATTAATGTACGGATTTAAGTTTCGGTGTCCATTTAAAAAAAGTTAAATCAATTTATAATAGCAACATAAAACGAATAGCAAGACGTTTGAAATACTAGTTTCTTAAGGATTATTAATACAAAACTTTAAATTAAAAAATAGTAGTACAATCTCGTACTTTTGTAATAAATTAGATTGAACATTCTAAATAATATAGTATCATTGGAAAGTGTTAGCTAAACTTTGTAGACATTTAAAATGGATGAATATGATATGATGTTATAATGATTTAACATTTGAATGAATCTAGAATTTCAATTTGAATAGAATAATTATCCGTTAAAAGTTATTTATAAAAGAAATAACTCTTAGTTTATATTTTTTTGCAGTAACTTTACATTCTGAAACCAACCAAATATACTCTATCTATAACAATGAGCAGGTAGTACGGACTTATTCTAGAAATTTCAATTACAATAAAACGAAAGAGGTATCTTTTTTATCGACTGTAAATCAAAGCTAAGATTAATAAGTATTTTGTTAGTCAAAACAAAATTATTGCTTCCCTAGTAAAATGTTGTTAACATTCAATGATTTCAAATTTAAATCTATCAGGACATATTGAGTTACAATCGCTGATAAAACACAACCGAAAAAGTTATAAATAAACCATTTTATGATGAAACATGATATTTAATGCCCTCTTATAAATAGTAAAACTGTTTAATAGTGTTTAACAGAATTTTAGAAAGATTTTATGTTGTCTAAGTCATAGTGTTTGAGTAAGGCTCTGATACTAGCAGTCAAAGACTGGTTGATTACCATTTACCATGCAAATACCTTCTGTCAATGTGTAGCTCAACAACAAACACACATTGGCAAACCGACACTGGCTTTGAACTTGTGGACGATACTACGCCACATTCATTGGTTCAAAAGTACTCCTTTATGTTTAATTAAACATATATCACCATCACACTCAAATCTATCGTACAAAGTATATAATTGGTTGAAATATACATGACACATCTCAAAATTATCATTGTAAGTATTACAATTGAAGCTAATAGCTAGGTACGTAGGACTATCTTAATATGTTGCAGTATGCAGTATCTAAATGGTTGCAGATAATCTCTTACATACTTATTATGCTTATTATTATAGCTGTATGTGTTCATTGCATCTTGATTCTTCCTACCTTATAGATTTCATTTCAATAGAAATTTTATCAATAACACATTGTTCATCGTGGTGAGGGAGGTTACTCGTTTCTATTAAGCCAAAACACCGTTCACAACAGAAACATATTGGATGTAGAGATGTACGATAATTAATGTGTATTATTTTTTGATTTTAACAAAATGTCTATAAAAGCTGAAATAAAACATCTATTTAATTAGGACTACGAGAGAGCTTTATGTGACCATTGGTGGGAGTTGAGACGCTTCAAGGAAGATTTCGGCGATTTAGTTATTTTTTACTAAATAAACAGATCACAAATTAGTTAGTTGTGAAACAATTTATGTGTGATGAAAAAGAAGTAAAGCTAACCGAACGTTGTGTCAGCTATGACAGGAAATTATGTTTGCTTCTCCTGAAAGGCAAGACATGTGAGGTATTGGATTTAAACGTCTACTCGAATATTAAATCTGTCTGGTCATCATAATGTATCTGCAGTTTCTCTGTACTCGTCAACTTAGATTCAGTCACTTTAAAGTCAAAACTACCTGGGTGTTCATGATTGAATTAAATAAAAAATAATAATTTATCGCATTTTGTGAAAATTTTGATCCTTAAATATTCACTTACGTTTTACAATTTAAGGGGAAATATTTCTATATTTGTACCTTTTACAAATTAAACACTTCTTTTAATTTTATATTTCGACGTACGATGTTTATCCATTTTAAAACATTTTATCTAGCTCGGTTAGTTGGTACAGGACAATGTATATTATAACAAGGGTTTTATACACCCGAAGTGCCAGAGTAAGAGGTACTTTCCGGCCTATACATTATTCACCAACCAGATGTTAGGGTGGGTTTGTTTCCAAAAACCTTTAGAAGCTAGAAACTAATATAATTGACATACGTTCGGAAAATAAAGGTTTAATTTATAAAATTATCCTATTTAACTGAATACGTTTATCAAAATTAAGAAGGATGACAAATTATACTATATCTATAAATAATATGTTTGGAAGATTTATATTGATTTTGTGAGTAATTTGCATTTCTCGCCTACGGTTACCATTCCAGATCACCGATTTAAATCTATCTATACTATCTATAAAGTTTTTTTTATTGAGGTAGTGTCTGTATATCTGTCTGTCTGTCTGGGCAGGTTTCACGACTAAAATACTAAACCGATACAGCCAAAATTAACCACAAAGAAGGTCAACATAAAATCTAGGAATGGCATAGGCCTATTCACTTCCCTTAGTTCCTCTCGGGCTACACCCCTTGTTTGTCCAAAGTTTTGAGGTGAGGTTTTCAAAAGTAAATATTAATTGGTCCCCATGGGAGCATGAGAAAATTCACAATCTTTGTTTACCATTGCTTTGACATTTCAATGTAAGCAATCAGAACTGCTAAATGCTCATTTCACAATTTTGGAAAGCTGATCCAAAGAGATTAAATATATTCTACACAAATTTGTGGTAGGATTATTTCATCTAAAACTTTATGATATATATTCTCTATTCCAATGATTATAAAACAGATTTTTCTGGCCGTTGCGAAGCACGGGTACAGCAGCTAGTCAATTATAAATATTAAACCTGTCTTAGTATAAAACTAACTATAGGTTTTTGATATCTAAATTGGTATCTTTACTCCACACATCATCTCAGAATTAGGAAAACAAACCACTAGCCCTAGCAAAATGATAGTCAACTACAGGGCTTGAAAAGATCAACATATCAATTCTTTCACTGGGTGTAGTTATAGTGCACATTTAATTCTGAATGTTTTCTGGTTCAGTCTTAAGTAATTAAGTCCAATTATTAAGAAACAGGAGTGTTTATTTTACGTTAAATATTATTATCCTAGATTAGTTTTATAAATCAGATCTCTTGCGTTGTGAAGCTTAAAAGTACCAAGGATATATTCGTTTACTAGCAGAGTACCCGTCCTTCGTACGGAAGTGGCATATAAGCATAAAATGCTTAGTACAGTTATACTCAAGCTTAGCGTTTGCAATGAGGGAGGACAAAGTATGATAAAATTTGCTTCTTTAAATTTACGGTATACTATAGTATTACACATCTACCATAGCCATAATGTTCTACCACTTCACCCAAACAATAGAAACAAAAAATTATTAAAGATTCACAAATTATTCGTGAAATTAAAAACATAAACATAACTGTAAACAGACAACAGACAGTTATCATTGTGTATCACAGTTTATTTTTGCTGCTTAGTTCAAATAAGCTGTTTTCATAAATGAAAAAAAATAGTGCTGCATCCTGTTGGTAAATCTTATAACTTTTAATGCCTTTGCATATCATAGAACCATCCTTTTTAGTTGAAACAGCTGACTAAATTCTTTAATTCCATTTAAATATGAGTACTCATAAGGTTAACATGGGAAACTCTAGAGCCACTGGGGCGGAGCCCGAAAGGATTTTTGAGATAAAAATATGCCTATATGTTAATCGGGAATGTGAGCTATCATCATGCCAAATTTGAGTCCAATCCATCCAGTAATTAAAGCGTGATTGAACTTCAAACACACAAACAAACAAACAAACAAACACACAAACTTTCACATTTATAATATTAGTAAGATAACTTGTAGGATTACTAACAGACAACGGTTCAATTTTCGAATAGTTGTCAACCAGTTGAACTTTTTATTAGTTTTACAAACGATGGCAACTGTGGAAACTAATATTTGTATTTGAAAATTGAAAATAATCGGTCCTCAAGTGGTATTTTAAACTACATCTAAGTTAATAGCTACATACCAATAATTAAATCAACCATCATCATTAAGCTATACTGTATAAGAAACGAGTTCTTTATTTTTGTAAGTAGCTTAACGAAAGAGGGAAATAGTTTATGTCTATAATATCTTTAAACCGCTATTTCCACCCAATGTGTTTAATTTTATCTTATGATTTTTCATCTTTTTCACAAAACACCATAACTCTCAAAACTTAAGCGTTTTGTTACTGAAGCTAAAGTTTTACTATGATAAAAATGAAAATAAATTAAAAACTGGTTCGGGATTGAAAAAAAAACAACCACATTTACAGATTCTTTCAGTTAAGCTACAATTTTAAAATCGTACATTTTCTATGTATAGTAATGTTTCTATTTAATTGGGGATTTGATTAAGACTTGTAATTTAACAAAAAGCTACACAAACAGTATTTTCAAATGCCTAATCACTCTTCTTTAATTATCTACACCCTTCATTACTAAGAAGCGTTTATGCTATCCATTAGAGTAGTTCCTGTTGGATAAAGGCGAGACAGTAAATCTGCCAAGTGAGGTTCACTTGTTGCGATTCACGCAAACATTGTCTGATCAAATAATAAACGGGGCTGATAAGTCACTGATAAGTGCTGATGATCTCATAAACAACAATAAGTGGTGTTCCACTCTGTAGTTATATACAGGTGACGTAGGTAATGATCCGATTTACTTACCCGTATCGTACTCATTTATCGTATTAAAAAAATCTAAATCAGAAAAAAAAATATTTTGTCGTATTCATTTTTATAAAGCTTCATTGTACAAAATGTGGCCTATTTCAAAATTTTATTTACATTGAAATCTACATCATATTGACATAACCTGAGATAACATTATGGTCAAAACAACCAACGATATTTTTCAATTTATTATATTACTACAGCTGCTGAGTTGTTTTGAAAACTTACATTCCTGTAATGAGTTACTGTTCATTTTACGTAGGAGCACAGACACATGGCCAATATAATTTTGATGTACACAAATTTGCCTAATCTGTATTTTTTTTTTTGCGATAAGCTCATCAATGCATCTATTCTCTAAAGCTTAAAGGAGTTGAAAAAGTTAACAACTATGTTATTTATAAATAATAAATAAAGATAACCTTTCTTACAATTGTTTTACATTTCTACCTTATGTCAGGACTACTAATATTACATTTTTATGGATTGCGGAAAAATGATTCCCTAAGATGAACCAATTTTTAAATAGTTCGTCTTATTTTTCCACTGTATGATATAGACTTTTAAAATATTCTTAGTATAGCGTTTGAAACCCAATCATTTTGAGTAGACAAAATTGTTCAATTAAACAACAAAGAATGGCACGATGCCGATTTCTAATAGATGTAGCTGAATGCGGAAACAATGTCTTATCGCGTCGCGAACTAGGCTATAATCAGTGAATATTAAACCGGACAAAATGAACGACGTAACACGGTTGTACGCGGCTTATCAGCTTATCAGTTGATTTCTGGTCCTAAATATAGCTTTTCGCGTGACCAGATTCTGTCGCCACTGAGGTATATGAGAGCCTGAGGGTATTTCTAGCTTATACTTATACATCTCTAGTAACATTTTCAAGTAATATAAAGAAATAGTATGGCTTTTAGTGCATGATCATACTCACCTGCCATAACTATGAACTTTTCCAGATAAGCTTCAAACATTAATATTGGTTCCAAACCAATGAGATTAAGGCAATTGGGGATTAACAGGAAAAGAACCTTAACTTCCAGGACACAAGTCAAAATTCACTCTCTAGACACCAAGCGAAGCCATCCTATATATGTTCAGACTAAATCTTGTTTAACTGTTTCCATGCAAGTAATATAAAAAATCAATCGACCCTATTACAAGACGAACTACATTTTATGAAACCTGTTTCCAGAATCGCTTCCGCAACAAGATATCAGCACTTTTATGTTTTTTACATAAACATTCTTATCTTTGTATTGTTACAACCGATCGTTATGAAACTTGTTATGTATGCTATGTTAAAGTAGAAGAGACCCACAAAAATAATTATCTTAGTACAATTTGTAATCTCAAAACGGCGGCCATTCATTTTTTTTTTTAATTAAATTAATAAATCATGAAAAAGATTACATGAGTAATTTTATTTGGCAAGTATGCATCAAGCTCAAAAAATCAAATAAAAAATAGCTGAATTATGACTGCTTTAAGTTGAAAATGAGGTGCAATCTGACTGGCTAGGCTTCTATCTAGTTTACAACATAAAATTGTAACACAGTATCTCAGATTTTTTCTAGATTTTTTGAACTTGGTTTAGTTGGGTAGGACATTATAAATGCTAAATAAAGGTGTCTTTGACAATTTTTCATAATACCAGTCATCTGTTAGTAACTTAATTTAAAACATATATAAAATGGCTGCCATTTTGATATTATAAATTCTACCAAGATAATTATTTTTTCTAGCATGGGAACTTTCTACTTTAAAATACATATTAAGTTTCATGACGATAGGTTGAAACAATATAAAGATTAAAATGGTTATGTAAAAAACATAAAATGGCTGATATCTGGTTAACGAGGCGATTTTGGGAAATTTTTCATTCATGATTTTCTCTTCATTTCGATCCATAAAACCATTTATTGGAATTTATCCTTGTTAAAGCTGGACACCCTTGTATAGTAGCTGATCAGCAGTTCATAGCCATGATATAGCCCATGGTCTTTAACATTCGAGGCGGCCTGTTGAAAGTAAGTTGTTGATTGGTTCTTGTTAACTAAACTAAAGAACCGAAGGTCCACATTTTCTGTCAACTATTTTTGCTAGTGTATTTATTTTTGTTTATTATTGCGTTTGGACGAGTTCTGCTCAAACAAAACGGAATTCTTTACTCTTTAATATAAATAACCTACTAGTGTTATATAGTCAATGATAGAAAGCATAAGTCTTTTTTACATATATGGTCTTAAGTAACTTGATAAACGAGTTAAAATTGGACCTTGTCTTATCCTTTTATCAGATTGAGATTTCTTTGTTTTGCCAATGATTAAAAAAAAAAACTCAAAATAATAGACTGTTCTAAATAGTTCTAAACCAAAGTTATAAATGCCACCTAACGATAAAATATTACATGAAACAGTTGCACACAAATCTATTAACATCGCCCTTAAAATAAAATCCAATGAACTCCCAAAAGTAGGATTTATTGCTTTCCTAATTATTGAAAAGAAACGGTATCTTCAGACCCGACGCTTGTCAAGGGAGTTAATTTGTCACACGTCTCATGATACATTTAAAACCTCATTTTCTCTATTATTTAATAACACATATAGTACCGAAACCCGTAGTTACCCTATCAACACTTTTTTTAATCAATAGTTTGAAAAGTAATTTATTAACACAATATCGTTACAAATCTAGCGACTGAAATAGAAGCATATATGCTACTTAATTGTCCAATTACGATGCTACTCCTGCTAATGTATTTGTTTGCGAAAGCGTAGAACTTAATTTTTATTTAAGACATATTTATTTATCTAGAAGTAAAATACCACAGTCGCAGCCAATTTGAATGATACTTGAGTTATTACATAACAAGTTCAAAAACGTAACTTTATATAGATTACATGGCAATACCTCTAAATAAACACAAACGAGATGCTTACACTTCAAGTAAACGCACTTCCTCATCTAAAACAATATATAAACAGGATAAACATATAAAAGGATTTATAATGTTTGTAAACAGAACGTATGTTTACGTGTTAAGTACATGAAAATCAAATTAACGATTGATTACTTATTGCTCGTTTTTGGTGTCAAGTAAGAAATTAATCGATCAATTAACAGATGGATTGTAATAAAAAGGCAATTTTTTTAGTAAGGAAATTTATATTTCATTACCACTTGAGCTCTTTTATGTTTTACCAGATAGCCGAAGTTTTTCTTACCTTTTGAAAGTACCAGATACTTAAATGTTTACAAGAGAGAGAACACAGGAAAACAATTCTTTGAAGAGGCTCCCCGTAGTGATGTTGACAGCGTTTGCACCAAATCGAGGCAACCTTTGGAAGCATTTACATGATTCATTTGACAATACCATTCCACCCTATATTTTTAAATCCTATTATAAGGGGAGATTTGTCAGATTAGCTTTTTATTTTAACTGATGCTGGTTTAGTAGTTATTATAAAATAGTTTCAAGCTAACATGGCACTACTACAAAAGTGCCAAATTATAGTCTATACTTTCTTCTGATAGAATTATATCAGATACTATTAACACACCTTACTATATTAAATATTTTAACAAACAGTGGTTTGATAAAGGCCAGGATAGTTCTTAAATACCCCCACCGCAGTGAACCAGCAGACTTAGCGAATTTCCATACTCTCTGTTTGTGAAAGAAGGTTCGCGAAGATGAATTTTTTTTTTCAAATTTTCTCATGAAATAAGACCTAAATCTGAGTTAGAAAATGTATTTGGATCTACTTTGCTGAAATTGTGACGATTAGAAATAGTTTCAAGTGATTTTTATGAAGACGCCTCCTTTATAAATTAATTTATTGTATTTATTTATTCCAATGGCAAGATCACCAATTTACAATGTGGATACATAATGACCATGTGGCAACAAGATGCATGGTATCAGAAAATCTAAATCTAAAACGATTCAACATTTCAAAAGCAACATCAGTGATAGGAAAAACTAAATTTAAACATAACTCAAGAAACAATGCAGCAATGAACAAGAACTAAACTATGAAAACAATAACACTGGTAACATCCGATGACAACAGTAACTTTAGACTACTTTACCAATAATAGTTAATTTTATTTAAAACTATGGTATCAACATTTCAATAACAAACACTAACAAACTCAATACCTTCCCTGTAGCAGCAAACCTAAGTACTTATGAAAATTTATGTTATTTAAATAGGAAATAAATCTGATAATTTAAGGGAATATTTTAGTAGAAATTCAGCCAGGTAAATGGAAATTCGCTTTGACAGCAGGTTTGCTGCAGCGGGGGTATTATAATACATTGATCATTCTTTGACTATAGATCACAGAATTTGGAAAGTTTTACCTGTGTATTGTGGATTTTCTCCGGCCTGTCATATGACCTTGGCCCAAGGTCTCCTTGCCATAAATTAAATTCCCTGATTCCTGGTACTGATCCAATGAGGAAAGTAAAAAATGCAGTACCAAAATTGATTTGGTGAAAAAGTGTTATTGTTTGAATGAAGTTTAAACTGTTTGAACAACAGAACAGTTGATATGAATATGGTTACTAAGAAGATTTATTTGTATGAAAATTTCAGGATTCTAAATATTTTTCTTGGTTCGTAGTTTTATAATAAGGGCTTAGATTTTATATAATGCTGTACCGAAAGGCAATAGTTTATAATCATGAAACTTGACGAGCGGCTAGAATCAGTACGAAATTTGGGTTGGGATTTTACCATGGAGAGACCTTACGAAGATAATTCGTAACGCAACATCAATAGAATAAGTTTCCACATTTCGTTACAAAGGTAACATTTTTTTCGAATGGGTATCCTCCGGATTGTCAAGATACAATTAAAGTGGTTTAAATACCTGTAATGTTGACAATACAAGTGGTTGTGTAACAACTGGTTTTGGCTCACAATGGAGCCCCCTTCAGATTTTTCCCAAGGAAATTGTCACATCTTCCGAAGGTCGTCAAAGTTCATAAATATTTACACAACATAAAAAAACATTAAAAAAAAAATTACACGCATGACTAGGCCTAGAACTAACTGCGGTCTAGAGGGCAGTCTAGACGTAAACTCCCGCCAGTGACGTCGCTAAAGCTAGGCCTAGTCATGCGTGTTATGTGTTTGAACTGTTTTTTTATGTTGTGTAAATATTTATGAACTTTGACGACCTTCGGAAGACGTGACAATGTCCTTGGGAAAATCTGAAGGAGGCTCCATTATGAGCCGAAACTAGTTGTTACACAACCACTTGGATTGTCAACATTACAGGTATATAAACCACTTTATTTAACAGTTTTAGCTTCTAATGTACTATCAAATTTTCTCACGTATAGGAATACTATTTAACTATGGAGCTTTTATAGAGTTATTAGGCCTATTAAAGTAGTTCCTGTTATGCAGGTGAAGTTTGGTTAACATGCTGCTAAACTTAGTACATTGAGGTTATAGGTAAAAGAGTAAACCTGATATTTTTGTACTTGGAAGCACACTCCAGCAAGTAAACCTATCCTTTTAGCTAAGTACATAGATACAAATGAGGATGTCCAAACAAGATTGCAGTTAAGGAACCGCCAGTCCTTGCATTATTCACTAGAGCCCCTTCGGTCGTTCAATATCAAGACTACATGTTGCAAACCTAAATATTGGACAGCGCAGTTTTGTTAAGCCATGGTGAATAAATGACTTGACAACCACGATCGATTTATACATTTAAAATGATGTATTTTTTGATAAAAAATCATTTGTAGGCTACCCTAATTAAATGTAGTTAAACTAAATGAAAAAAATACTTCTTTAAAAAAAGCTATATATATATATAAGATATTTTTGGTTTTTTCCTCGACCATAAAACTTTAGTCTTTCATTACTTTGAAAACCTTAGAAAACAAATTCTAATTAGTGAAAGTAAATGCCACGTTTAGACGCACTAAGGAGGGATTTCGCAGTAGCAAATCGTACTAAAATGGTCTGATATAAGTGGCAACAATTGTGGAACCTACAATATTCATCAGAAATTTGGAAACAATCTGGAAGAGGTAATTTTTATTTGGTGTAGTTTATCATTCTTCCTAAAGTTATTGCCAGTCTAAATACAATTGCAGGGAAAAAATTACTTTTTATTTATTAGTGTAAACAAAACAAAAATCTTGAATGGTAAATAGGTTAATTGTACAATAAGACTAGCAGTTTACCTTAATATGGCACTCAAACCAACGTCTACAATGCATAGATACATTTGCTATATAGTGTGCACTAAAAACTGAGATTACAGACATGGTTCCTAAAATAGAATGATATTTCAAATTTGTTTTTACCTCTATTTTCCTTTGCAAACACAATAAATAAGCTCACTATTCTTTGTATATCGTTTAAAATCTATTTACCATTTTAAATATACAAAACTACACACAAAAAACAAAAAAATTATACAAATACTACAATGCTAGTTGTTTTTAGTTGTAGCTGAATGCGGAAACAATGTCTTATCGCGTCGCGAACTAGGCTATAATCAGTGAATATTAAACCGGACAAAATGAACGACGTAACACGGTTGTACGCGGCTTATCAGCTTATCAGTTGATTTCTGGTCCTAAATATAGCTTTTCGCGTGACCAGATTCTGTCGCCACCGAGGTATATGAGAGCCTGAGGGTATTTCTAGCTTATACTTCTACATTTTCAAATGTAGATTTTTAGTTTTAAATCACTTTTGGTATAGGACATTCTCCAATGCAACGAAAATGTTCTATATTGGCTTCGCCTGCGATACCTTTTTCTAGATATGAACCTACAGATAAAGATGGGTTCTGGACCAAAAAGATAATTAATAAAAGCCATAGGTCACTAAGGATTACCTGTAATAGAGCCTTAACTTCCAGGACCCAATCCCTGCAGTTTCAATTTCTAGACCACATGCCTAGTTTATGTATGTTTAGACTAAAAAAAATTTTCTTTAACCGTTTCCGTTTAAGAAATACACAAAAGTATAAATTATAAATGGTAATATATACCACTACATGATAAGTTGCATTGATAAGTTGCATACATAACTTTCATGTTTGCTGGTTAGGGATAATCTATAGAGCAGGATTACTATATTTTATAGCTGATTAGCTACTTATATTATAATCAGAGGTTAGGCTAAGATCTTAAATGTTTGAAGTATATCTTGTACAATTAAATGTTGATTGGTCCTTCTTAACCAAAGTAACTCAATGTTTACATTTTAAACATCCTTTTTTCTATTAATTGGTTAGTTTCTTCTTAGTTAGTTGAATTCTTAGCAAATCAAATAAATAAACATTTATCAGAAAAGTTTGTATCATATAACCTACCATTTTATCATATGCAAATCCGCTACCGGATTTATTATTATTTTATATACTGCTGGAAACCCTGTAATAATAATATATAGGACCATAAAAAGTCTTAACCCCAGCCCTAAATTTACTCTATTTTACAAAAAAATAAGCATTACAACAAACAACTTAACTTTCTCCGTAAGAAGATGAAGATGGCAAAGAAGGATTTATTACTGTACTAATTATTACTTAAAAGAAATTGTCCCTTCAGACCGACAAAGCGTCTGGAGAGTTAATTTGTCACATGTCTGATGTAATACATTTCGTGAACCTTTTTCTATATATTAATTAATTTAAATATAATATAATACCGATAGTTGTGGTTGGCTATTGAAAGCTTGTAAAAAATAATAAACTAAATATTTTATAGTGAATATTTAGACACAATAATGTATTTGGAATTTAATTTACTGTCTAACAATCTTACATAAACCGGAAGACTCAAGCAAACAATTTGTCAAAGGAGACGCATTTAAGCTTAGACTTAAACGTTAGGTAGTTGAGGGATTACTGAAAAGTTTTCAAAACCCTACATTTTATTGATCACATGACAGCTACCCTAAATTCACATAAATAACATAAAGAACACTAGGTGTAAGGAAAAGATTACTATTCTTGTAATTGTACTTAAACATCTCAAACAATGAATAAATAAGTGTTTGCACGGATTTGGTATATTAAAATAAACTAACAGTTATCTGCTTATAGGCATCATCAGAGAATTAATAAAATTAAAAGATTACCGTAATAAAAGACAACCCGATTTATATATAAAGAAATATTTTGGTACAGGTTTTTTTACTATATCACCAAAGTTAAATTTTACCGTTTCAAAGTAACTTACCAGAAGCTTAAATATTTAAACAAGAGTTTTACCTTTTTGTGTTTTTTGGATTCAGGCACTTTTAAAACTAAAATTATTTACTAAATAATGTAAAATATTTGGTGTAGGATTATAAGTTATATGAGGAAAAAAGTAAAATTTTAAAAGAGCCTACAAGGATAACTCTTTTAAAACAGTTACTGTATTGTGTTGGTATTTTTATCACTTCAATACAAGTAACTTGACCAATTTTAATAATCCACAGTAAGTCATGGAGTGAAGTGAATAAATGTATTAAAACGATAATATGAAACGGAAATCGTAACTATATGTTTTACTTTCACTAAGTAAAGTACAATTTTGTGTCTATGCTTTTTAAATTGCACAAAAAATTCTTAATCGATGATAAAAACCAAGTGTAAATAATTATTAAACCATAAAAGTCTTTCGTGGGTTTTAAGATGTTGGTTTTAAAAACTCTCTAAGCTGGTTTTAAGTTGTCCCGATACAACATTTTATTCCATTACGTGGATTACTAATTACTTTTTTCTTTTATTTAGTTTATTTCCCCCTGTTATTACGTATAACTATGCCAAGTTTAAAGCTAAAATACACATACACACGTAAAACAAAAAAAAATCATGAAAGTCCAACAAAATCATGAATTAATCATTTTTTAATAGGCCTCTAAAACACTCCAAAAGTGCAGCTTGTTAGTTATTGTATAGTATGATTCTTATTATTTTCAAATTTAATATCTACGATAAATCGTAATTGCTAATTTTTTATTGCCTTTCTTGGATTTGATATAGGCAGTAGTTTAAGAATGCATTTAAGGGGTTCCATGTCCAAAAATTGGCTTTCTAAAGAATTAATAGATTTTTTCTTGAACAACCATGTTTTTAAACACAATACAGCGATTTCTCATTTACCTGAAAACGGATTTGAGTAGATGATGTCATTTTCGTGTTTTACGTTGGATTTTGAATAAGAATCATTGAAGATTTTGGAGGATCAATAATAAAAACTCCATTGTAAATCGTTCCAAAGATTAAATTAGAGATGAATTTAAATTAAAGATTTTAATTTAGATTAAAGTAAAGAAAAAAAATTAAAAAATATCATTGGTCTATTGCACTTTTCTACGCCCTGTATACAAGAAGGAAGCAAAATATGTATAAAACTGCGCCATTTATTAATCCTTTCAACCATATGCTACACTTTCGAGGTTTATTTCACAAGAAAAAAAGTAAAACTGATGACCAGCCACTCTGTATCATATCATATAATGGTAACAGATTGGAAACTCATACTTGTAGCCTAAATTTAATATTTGGTTGACTCCAAAACGAATAAAGACACCACCAAACTAAAAGACAATTAGCTGGGTTAGCAAAAATGTAATAGTTACTAGACAAAACATAAAAAATATCTTCTTCCTACTTTGCAAATTGCCATTATTTCAAATTGTATATTTATATTTTCCTCTTATTGATCTTTAAAATACGTTTGTAACAATGAAGTGCTCTGCACGTTTTAACAGTGAAAAACAACTATTAATTAAACTCCTGAAAATTTCCCCACCTGCCACGCCATCCAAACAAAGTCAGTTTCGTTCCACAAGGATGTGAAATTATTCCAGGATATCTTATACAAACCAAATCAAAATATCTGAATTGGCGCACTTGGCGACGAAATAAAAAACATTCACAACTTCTCATATTGCATAAAATCCAAACCCAGCGATTTGTAAATAAAGAGCACAAAGGCTACCTGATGAACACGCTGCAGATTATTATAAGTGGAGTACATTCCAAAACTTATCCAACTTATACCTACCTAGGCTTAAGTAATTTCTTTCAAATTATAATTGAACTGGTTAACTTTCTGCTAAACTCTCCCACTCCCTAAGCAAAATACAATGTTCAGTACTTGGTATTTATTATATCTAAGTAGTAATATATCTTAATATTATTCCATAATAATTGGATAAGTCTTAAAAATGTGTTTTCCTTATTAATTTGTTTGTGAAAGAAGGTTCAAAGAGATTAATTACTTTTCTAATTATCTCGTCGAAACGACCTAAAGTAGAGTGACAAAGGTGTTAAAGGTATTTTAATTTGCTTGGTTGAGTTTGGGATGTTTATCAAGCGATTTTAGTGATTTTAAAATAAAATAAAAAAAGTAAAAGGAAAAGAATGTAATGCCTAAATAATTATTAGTTAAATTTTTCCGTCTTTTCACTTCAACAACGAGGACTTGTATTTATCTACAACAAATTAATATTGTTTATTGCATTATTATTGTTTAGTGCATTATTATTGATTATAGCATTATTATTTTTTATTGCATTATTATTGTTTATTGATGTAGATTAAACATGCCAATTATTATCAGATCCAATAGGCCATTTGTCTAAATTATAGCATTCTGAATTTAATTAATTTATAGAGATTAAAAATACAATTTTTGAGCTTACCATTACAGTTCCTGATATTCTTCCCTCACTTATGTTGCTTATCATGCTGGAAAAAACCGATGTTCCCAAAATGGTTTACCAAGCTTCAGTACAACATCTCAGGTATTTTAGTTTTCAACGTTCTCGTGACGTGAAAACAAAATATTTATTCTCTGACTATGTCTGACCATTAAAACGATGGAAAAAACCTATACTGTAGACATACTATCATGTTCAAAAGGGGTTTCCCTGCGAGAACCTTTTTGTTTCAAATTGTTAACTATTTTAATATTATAAACTCTGTCTTCACTTCAATGATGTGAACTTAATTTATTCATAGAAAATGGAATCATACCCGTTATAACATTCGTTATTTCGAACTGATAATTGATTATTGGATGGAACAATAGCACTAGGTTATAGTTAAGGAATTTTACAAATTAACACGATTGAAACCAAATTAAAATCTACTCAGAAACCCTGTTAAACGACAGTTCAGGAGTCTATAAATCAACCATTGCTCATTTCCAGACACTATATTTGTTTGCATCGCAGAAGGCGTTGCCAGTATGGCCAAGTTTATGTTATAGCATGGCTAGCAACTGTAACTGTGGGAAACCATTCAGTAGCGAATCTAGATCTTGATCTGAGTGGGAAACGTTACTCATTTCTAGATATTTCAAAACAGGATGTTCAAAAAGGTGTTTAAACAATGTTAAAACGTAACAAAAAAATTGTTTAAATGGAAATCCCGGAGGTATAGCAAGAAAGTAAGACATTTATTAATAATTTTTGTCCGAACTAAGCTTAGTAAGTAACATAGCTTAGTAGGCCTATATCGTTGAAATCTGCGTAAAATTTAGTTATATTTTTTTAAAGATCTTATTCATATTTTTTACAAAGATAGCGATTACTAATCAGATGAATATTTTTGCTGAAATGTCAATACTCTAGCTCAAACCGTTAAGGAGCAATGAATGTTTTTGTAAAAAACACAAATAGAGAATCAGACGCTAAACCGAACGATATATGACATTACCGTTGATGAGCACCTTTTCATTGATCTTGGATAAAATGTTGTTCCCCCACATTAATGTAAGTTATTGCAATAAAATTAACTCTATGACCCTGAATTTTAAACTTTTTGAACATGAGCATCAAGATAAGTTTAAAATGTTTACATCAAAATGTTAAGTGAACAAATACCTTAGAATGAGGTATCATTTAACCTTTCATTACCTTTGACAATTTTACAAAACTACGATTTTGGTACGTTTGAGAGATTTCACAAGTTGTATGCGTTTAAATATAATCTGGGTATACATAGTGGTGGTATCTATATTAATCATAGTTAAATTCCATCAGAATAAAATATCCTGAAGAGTACAGTTGATCTAAAGATAATAAGTTTTATCTGACCTTAGATGAAGTACTCTACCCTAGCGGAGGAGGAGTTGGCTGATGTAACAATGTTGATGTGTTTCATGACCTTGGCATGGACGGCATCCATAAGTCGGGGGAGTCTTTCTAATAGGAAAATGTATCACACTTCCCTTGAAATTACTAACATCACTGCATTGGATAAGTTCTATAGGCTGCGGTAAATTTAGGTTTAGCGAATAGATAGATACTAGTTTTAATATAAGACATTTTATAATAAAAACCACATTTTAAGGAAGTCATATTTATATAATAATAATTAGATTTTCATTTAATTAGTTTAATTAATTAGTGGAACAGTTTTTAGTGCTATAACTGCAATGTTTTACTTCGTCTTAAAACAAAAATACTTAAATATACAAAAATACTTTAAACAAAAATAATTTGTCCTGGGTGAAGGTCTTGCAACGAGACCTTCGGTAATAGCTTCTACGACTTAACTACAACTACCTTTTGGCAAAAAATTAAACGTTACCTGTAGTGAAATCCCAAATAACTTATAAGCTTGACCCTGATGTTATCCCATGTATCCCCCGAGTGGGAGTGGTGGATAACGTGAGTTCTTCTTACGTTTTTAGTTAACAAGCAAACATAGAACAACCCGTACGGCCAGCATACAAGTTCTAAACGTCTGAGGGCAAGTGCGTATTAAGGTACTGATCATGAATCACCTTGATGTTTTCCTAAAAAAAAACTCTCTTTAAGACTTAGGGTAGAACCAAAAGGCATATTCCTCCAAACAGACGTATAAAAATCTACGGTTTAAGTAAATTTTGACTTTTCAATATGTGCAAGGATGTTATCGATACTTCAGAATCCCATAAAAGGTCGTTGTAAAGATATATACAAACAAACCTGGTAAGTAAACGCCACTATGCTTTACAACGGTACCTATGGACATTCAATATAATCCGTGTTCTTAAAGCCGATGAATTAAAACATCCTTCGCTATCAATGCCTATGATTAACAACTTGTCAGGGTATGCCTAGCCTGTGAATATACAAACCATGATTTGAGCTATTTATAGTTCTAGCTAACTAATCTTGATGTGGTATGAGAAAGAATTTCAAATATAGGTTTCCTTTTCATCTAATTTTTAGTATTTTAAGCTATACAAACAATCAATCAGTACCATTTTTAAACAGAAAACCCTTCCTAAGATTTTTATTCCAGTTATTTTATTGCTACTATAAATCATAAACCAAATTTCATAAATCTACCATCGATCATTTCTAAGATAAAAAAAGCTGATATCTTGCTAGCACGGTGTTTTAAGAAAGAATGTTATTCTTTGTTTATTTCTATTTTGACCCAATAAACCTACTCCTGATTTCTTCGTTGTTTTTACTCACGGTACACTCTGTATATTAAAAACCCCACCATTAAATACCTAAGACTAACTATCAACAGTTTGAATCAAAGGACATACATTAGCGTATGTTCATTTGTTGTTGTCAAAGGACATTAGCGTATTGTGTTTTGGGGCTCTGAAGACATCAGAGGGAAAAATAATTTGTCCCGGGTAAAGGTCTTGCAACGAGACCTACGGTAATAGCTTATTCACTATGGCGATACTCACTATCAAGAAACATAGACATACTGAATACAGTCCGAATATTATAATTAAATAATTATTGTTCTTTTGTTTATTACTTTCTTAAATATGCGTGCAATCAACTAGTGACCGTTGTCGTGTTTGACATAAGGAAATTCTTACTTGTTGTTTAAAAAAAAATATAATTTCTACCTTTTAAGAAAACCCCTGAATCCATTTTATGCCTGCAGTAGATAATGTTTATTAATCGGTGTTAAATTTTAAGGAACTAAATAATAATACCCCCGCCGCAGCAAACCTGCCGTCTAAGCGAATTTCCATTTGGCCGAATTGATTTTCAATTGATCTATTTAAATAACATTAGGTTTAACGAGTACCTAGGTTTGCTGCTACAAGGAAACTAATAAAGTAGTGTGTTTTTAGTAAAATATTGATAGCTTACTATAAAATAAATAAATTTGCCAAGTTTGATCAAAATATATCCATAAACAAGCAAACTACAACATTTTACAATATTCTCCATAAGAATAACATGGGAATTTTAAATGTACCATTTTTTTAGTTTTCTCCGTAACCAATAACCGTACAAAAACACTTTGATATACTGAATTGTTTGTTTTTTTAAGCTCTTTAAGAAGGTTTAGAGAAAAATTGGGAAATTTTGTGTTTTGAGGGTAAAAAGTGAGAAAAACCAATTTTTACCCCATAAAACCCTGTTCCCATGGTCCGATCATGCTGGATCGCGAACTCATTCAAGTTTATCCCGCCTTACACCTTCAAACCAAATTTCATCAAAATCGGATAAAAATTACTCAAGTTATCGTGTTCACGGACACATATATATATATATAAATCTATATATATATCTATATATATATATATATATATATATGCATATATAAAAATTTGAACGAATGGTGTTTTTGGCCTCTGGGGACATTAAAATGAAAAAGTAAATCGGTCCCGGGCCTAAGTCTTACCATGAGACCTACGGTAATAGCTACTTCCCTTAAAACCACTCTTAGTTAAGTCATGACGATGTATAATTCTGTCTCTGCCATGTAATAGTACTTTGTGACAAACTCAGTGTTTTTCTACGCTTTCTTTTCACCCAAACTAAGTTTACGTAAGCAGAGAATTATCTTAAAGTGTAATCGCACTGCATTTGAGGATAAAATTTAAAAGAATAACATAGAAAATCATATCATATATGATGCTTACATGTATTTGAAGAACTATATGAATTGTATTTCTCTAGTATGTCTCCTCCGCTTATATCTTAACGAGATAATTGACATATTATTCAGAATTTATTCGTAGATACCATTTAAAATATTAAACTTCATAAAATTATATTGATATACAATGAATATAATGAATTTTTACTGTCAACTATTAAAGGCCAAAACCGTAAGACAAAGCTTAGCAAACTGTTATAATAACGTGAACAAAGCATCTACTAGTATGTTAAAAGAGTCCAATTAATTCAAACGCTGCAGTTATCGCGGTAATTGAAAACAGAAATGTAAAAAACTGCAACTTTGAAACAGTTTTATTGGGTGTTTTAGAACCTAGGATATTGAATAAAAATATTAATTGCTTAGTCCAAACCTTTGTAATTGATTTGCTTGATTTTTTTTTTTATAATTGCAATGTTATAATATTGTGTATAACGTGTATATACCGTTTGTGTTTAATATTTTACGATGACGTGTGATTAAAAATAAATTAGCTATTTAATGATTTAAATTAGAATACGTTGTTTATTTATTCTTATCTTAAGAATGATCGTGAAGTAAAATATAGCTATATTTTTTATTAAGATTACTATAAAAGAGAAAAAATGGATCATTGAGAGCACTAGTAAAATATTTCACGTAAAAAACTATGATAATGAGCCGCATATTTTAGGGATGTTTAAGAAACTATTAACCACCCTGTATTAGTTACAGAATTGTTGCAATCATAAAGGAAAACAAATCATTTTTGAATTTGTAAAAAAATGGCCTAATAAAACAATCATGGAATTAACAAATAACAATATGCTTTCTGTCCCAAGTGAATCACCAAGTCAACATTACAATCATAAAGGAGGATGAAGTAAAAATAAAATAATTACCGTACATTAGAAAAAAATAAAAAAAAATAGTGTTTTAACAGCTAGAATACATCTTACCAACGTCGTGGGAATGACGTTATACAAATACAGTTTACAAATCGATCCTACAGGCTGTGGTAGTTGCATGATTTGATGCTATTTATGTCGCTTGACGTCAGAGGACCTGTTGATGTGGAACGAGTGAATAAACCATGTTGTAAAGTTACGTGCAAAGGTAAACTATGTTGGGGCTGATGTCCGTTTTTACGAAATAGAAAACAAAACATTCATAAGTTAAAAAGACTTAATTGTGTTAATGATTTTGTGTTACACAAACAAAATATAAGTTTGGTTGAAATTGTCCTACTTTAATATCCGTAACTAAATTACTCCACCCTAGAACTTTAGAAAAACGAAATCATGAAATCATAGGCATGGGAAACTAATTCAGTCATCATTTAAATATGAGGCCAATTAATCAATCCCGTTTCCTCCTTCCTTATATTACCTTGATACTGGCCAAAATGATCATTTATAGCTTGCTATGACTAGAGCTGTTTCGTACTTCGGATTGAGCTCATCATCAGGTCAGAAGAATTTCAAGTCGTCATTAATATTATAATAATTTTAATTATTTACCATTGTTAATTTAGACAATCCAGAGGCCATTCCATCTTACAATATATTATTTTAATCTGTGTATGGATTGGTTGTTAGTCCATTGTTAACTTGCCATACAAGCTTATTATTGGGGTTTATCTTAACGATTATACCGTAATACTATTAAAAAGATTACCTCTTACTATAACTTTTTCCGATTAATCCATCTTATTTATGTTATCCTTTGAATTTAAAGATGCATTAATGACTATAAATACATCCACTTTAGTGTTTTTACATTCAGTTTCATGAACAAATAGAAAATTCCTTTTTCAAATATTTTATCTCATTACGTAGGCAGCATTGTAAAATGAGTATGATGAATATATGCAAATTTATCTATGTACGATGTATATAACTAACAGACTAACCACTGCACTACCATGACATGTGGTTTGAAGTGAGGTCATGACTGTGTAACCGACGGAAACCTTGCTTGTTATTGTCCTAGGTCGTCTATTACTTGGCTGATTAACC
This sequence comes from Macrosteles quadrilineatus, assembly GCF_028750875.1. Taxonomy (NCBI): domain Eukaryota; kingdom Metazoa; phylum Arthropoda; class Insecta; order Hemiptera; family Cicadellidae; genus Macrosteles; species Macrosteles quadrilineatus. Next base: position 47,348,683 of record NW_026542597.1, read on the forward strand.
AACGTTCAATACCTATTGCAATTTACCTTCGGGAGCCAAATAAAATGTTCTAATAGTTACATTCGTTGACTTGTATTTTCTTGTAAAAGAGATTTTTATGCCAATGAAAATTGAAATTGATATTTTTTTATGTAAGCCTAGTCATTTTCTAATTATTCGATAACATCAACAAATGTTCAAATATCATAATGATATTGACGGCTTGGACAGAATAATTTCTAGCTGTCTTAAAAAAATCAAAATGTAAGATGATTTGAACGAGCACAATTCAAAACTTACGTATTTGTAATTAGAACATACGAATTTGTACCAAGCATTTGTATAAAATCTTTCAGTATTTTAACGAGGGTGATTTTTTGTGCTACGACAAAGCTTTTCAACAAAAGCCTTAACGTGCTATACGATAGCTGTGACCCTCATAATGTCAGTTTAATAAGCTAAATCTTTTACATGTGTACTGTATAATAATAATAACTAGAGGTCATCCAGTGGTCGGAAACTTGACCAAGCATATGTAATGTACAATCATCACATGATCATTGACGCATCAGAACATAACAATTAACATTTTCTGTAGAAACATAATCTCACAAATAAAGTTCGTGTAACTGTATATTAGTTCACAGATGTGTATTGGTTGTTGATATAAAATATTGTCTTGTGCGTACTACCTTTTCTAGCAATTTCATAACTGATGTAGTAAAAACAGAGTCGATGAATAATGTATTTGTATTATTACAACGAAAATTAGGCCCTCAGTCATTGTAATATTAGACTTTCATTACATTATTAGATATTAGGCCTTATTGGACTTTGATAACGTACGGTATGGGAAATATATTATTCATTGAATAATTAAACATATTTTGTAACTAAAGCAATAGTTATTACTGTTTTTACACTCATTACACTCATTGCACTCATTAAACAATGTTAAATGCTAAAAATTTCTTTCTATTTATCGCAGATTGATAACAATTAGCGTAAGCTTGAAAGTAACCGTCGAATTTTACGGGTTTCACCTAGAATTTATAATAAAACTAAGCACTAATAAAACTATTGCAATAATGATATATATTATCATTCACCATGAACACTAAAGTACAATCCAAATCCTCCATTTCTATCTCTTGTTAACCAATCCATCCAAGTGTTTCTTAAAATCCGGATACTGTTGCTGTCCGTCGGCTCTAACGACTGTTTTGATTTGTCAAAGTCCAGTCGCAGTTGAAACTCATATTTCCGAAGATATGAGTTATAAATCACTCTAAACCACACTTCTTCGTCCTTAGGCCTCCTTGTAAGCACAGCATGACAGGAAAACGTAATTACATCTTTACAAATCAATTTTATCCACATGAGAGATTTAAAATTCCCCATACACTCGTAGAGAGTAATACCAGTATACTCTGAGTCTTTGTTAAATGGTTTATCACTGTAAAATTTATGATATCCCGAAGGTGAAAACTCATAGATATCTGCCCTTTTGATGCAATGGTTGAAGTGTTTCACCAACTGTCGGCAAGATCCTTCCCAGGAGCAGGACCCGAGTTGACACTTGGTGCTTCTGTAGTCACAATAGTCCCCGTGGTCGTCTTCTATGGTGACCATAGCTCTACAGAGTTTGTTTTTACATTGATTAGGTGCGTAACAGGTCTTGCAAAGTAGGACTAAGTTGTTTTCAGAGGAGAGAATGGCTTCTTCAGCTATGATCCCATGACATTTGATGCATATTCTCTGTCTTTTCCTTGTTCGGTTTTCCAGTTGATCTCCTATGAACATGCTCCAAATGTTTGATTCATCCTGAAAAACATGTTTTTCTGTAACTACAAGCTGTACAAGGAAAATGATAACAAAACTCCCTATTGATTTTACAAAATATTCTAAAACGATTTGAACTGACACTTCATGATCTATAGTGTAATATTTGTAGCTAATGCAATCCTTACAATATCTTCAAAATACAAAATAATAATCTTTGATACGATTAGTACTCTCAAATCTTATATCAATATTGTAAGCTAAATAATTAGTGTCACTGAATTAAAAATGCTATACGGGTTTGGACTTACTTCAAATAACTAGAAAAGTGATAGTGAAACATTACGGTAGTGCAACGACAGTTTCTATTGTGTTTTCATAATAAGGATATTCTGGAGTATATTATAAATAAGTTAAATATAACCCTTTTCCTACAGTAAAATATCTTTATCGTTACTAGGCTCTCGAGATTATTTGTATCCCAGCATATTAAATATTTTTCAGAGAACAGGTTAAATAAATCTTCTGAGGTAATGGTGAAATTTAAATATGAAAAACAAAATACTGCATCATCACTAAAGTCCTATCCAGCTCATTCACGTAAATTGTGTATTCGGGATGTTAAAGGGAGTGTAGATGTCTTGTATGATAGGAAACTATTTGAGAATAACCGTAAATACGATAGTATATATCTTCAGTATATGAAAAGGGTATGCATACGAATTAGTTTTTACTATAGTTGTACAACATATTTAATAATTCATAAAACTTCATATCCGTTCACAAGTATTCAAAAACTGTTTCGCAGGTTTTTCAGTATTTGTTTACTGCATTTAAAAAGTCTTGTTTTTGAGTAAGGTTCAATAATAAGGCTACGAGAGGAAGTATATAAAAATCTAAAAACTGCTTTCACGTCTCCAACTATTTACCATTGTATTTCTCTCAAAGGGTTTGCAAAATACGTACACAAAATGCTAAACTTTTAGTGTGTCGACTTTTGCATATCATGTAAGTTTTGATTTTCTTATAAATAGAAAACACCAATGGATATTATCACAAGTACACAAAATGGGTTGGTTCTTACCATGACTTCATCGGAGAGATTGGCCAAATGATTGTTTAAACAGTGTTGCGTGATTTGTAGTAGTCTTGTCTAAGATTAGATACCCAAATCTTAGATCTCCTCCAGTGCTCCTTCAGATGACGCCTATTGGTAAAACACAACATAAAATTTAACATAAGGTTCAATAGTTTTGCAATTGTATAAATAAATATGTTAAATGTTAAAATATTTTGCAGCTAAATCCAATGAATTATCATAGTAAAAGAATTGCCATATTCAATCCATCTTATATATTTATCTTTTTTATATATTTTAAAACCCCTTAAAAACCTCCTTCATTACTTTGACACCATTATCAGACAACTCATCTTACAACCCCTCTAACCAACAAATATAATACTTGTGATTGCACACTTTAAACTAGGCCTATAACTGAAATATTTTCAAAAGTTAATTATTCATAGACATTCCCTAACTGTAACTAGATGTAAAATATGCTAAAAAAAATTAGGTTAGCAAACCTAATATTTGAGGTTGCGGAAAATATATTCACATAAGTGGTACGATTAAAAATTAAAACTGTATAACGAAAAAACCACACATTGTTACACATTATGTTGTTGAAACTTAATAATACCTTAATTACTTGTTGTAACCAAAGAACGAAATAATTTGTTATTACGTTACACTACTCATAGGAAAGTAAAATGTGTGTATAAAGCACGTAACATGATCATGTAAAGACTAGACGTACATTAGGACCGAGTCTCAGTGTTATGCATTATTCATCAGCTAAAGACGGGGTTTGTTTATCGGCTCTTCTGAAGTCTTTCCTTAACATCATCTTAGAACACTTTTAGTTTGTTTGAAATTTCCAGTCTTAGCTGGATTTGTACCTATTTCAATCAGATTTTGTGGCAGGAAGTCTAGCCAAATGGCATTTTTGAAAATGAAAGTTCGTCAATTTCACGAGACAAACAATATGATGAAGATTTTAAATTAAATTAAAAATCACTATGCCAAGACCAGGTTTTTTTATACTGATTGTTACTTTAAAAGCTACATGGTGATAAAAAGTTATAAGAATGCCCCCGCCGCAGAAAACCTGCAGACTAAGCGGATTTCCATTTGCCTGATTGGATTCACACTAAAATGCCTCCTTAAATATATCACATATATTCCCTGTTTAAATAGAATTAGTTTAACGCAGTACTTTGGTTTGCGTGTGTTTAAGTGATTTTTGTTGTAAAATGTGTATTGTTTAGTAAGAAATTAATGTATTTTCCGTATTCGATCAAAATATGTTTATAAACAAGCAAACTAAAACATTTGACTTATTCTCAAAAATAATAACATGGGAATTTGTTTTTATATATTATATTTTTATATTATTTGTTTTTCAAGCTCTATAAAATAGTTTGGAAAGAAATTGCTAAATTTTGATTTTTTTTAGGGTCAAAAATGAGAAAGAACAATTTTTACCAAATAAAATCCCGTTCCCACAGTCCGATCATGCTGGTTCGCGAACTTGTTCGAATGAATGTAGGTTTACACGTTTTTACCAAATTTAATCAAAATCGGATGGTTTTTGCTTGAGTTATCGTACTAACGGACACACACACAAATATTTACGGGAGGTGTTTTTGGCCTCTAGGGACCTCAAAACCAAAAAATAAATCGGTCCCTGGTCCAGGTCTTACCATAAGTACTATGGTAATAGCTTATTCCCTATATGGAAATTCGCTAAAAACGATATCCATTAAAAATTCTTCTTCTTTCTTAAATTAAAATTCCAACTACAATCATTAAGCTTTGTTTTAATTCCAAAGAAAGATTCAATTTGTTAGCGTTATGTAAGCCTGAGGAATATTCCGTTTTTAAAATCAGTTGACTTCATAGCCTTTAGCTAGTTGGGCTTTTATCATTGTTTCCTACTTCGTTGCTTAGTCCTTCATTGTAGCTTGTGTTTTATTTTATATTGTAGTCAAGACGGAAAAAAGTGACCAGTTTGTAAACTGAACAATAACTAGTATTAATGCAGTGTTGTCTAGATTTTTAATGATTGTATTTTAAGGTTCACAAAACGAAATTCCAGTAAAATTAAACTTATCTGTATTGGAGAGTCCATTGGATAGCAAACTATCTGTTTTATTTTCAGACCTGTACACTACCTTGTAATATCTTTTCTTCAATATGTACGCAAATTTGTTGCTTAGGTGGTTCCTTAGGTGGAATTTTGTTTCTTTAACTCGGGCGGAAAGTATTACAAAATAAATAAAATAATAAAGGAGTCTTTGGGTTTGAAAATTTTTTTTCGAAGTCTTATACCTGAGTACATTCTATAGGCTAGTAAAAAAAACTTCCGCTTTTGATCTCCATGGGTCACTATAGAGGGTTCTGCCTCTTTATTGTCTAATTTTTAACTATTGTAGTTTTTTTTAAATGTACTCCCGAATATTTATGAAAGTTATTATATTTGTACTGAATTATTTGTAATAATTATTATTGATCCAACCTTAAGTAATCGTTCTCTAAGTATAGAGTACTTGTGACTTTTCCAAAAGAACCGTACCTTAGTCTTAACCATGTATATTGCAATAAGTTGTGCAATAGTATGGAATCGCATTATGGCTCTTTAAACGTCAGCGAATGACGTACAAAGAGTGGAATATAGATTTAAAATAATTGTAATGTTGTAAAACTGATGTTTAAGCTATCCACGTTATGATAAAACAAAATTCAATTTCTCTAAAATTCACATTTAAAATGTGTATTTTATACTAATACCGATATATGATTTGTGATAACTATTACCAAACCTTCTTCAAACCATTAAGTTATTCCATAGGTGAAATAAAATTTAATTATTAACTATTTGAATAACCTTTATGCAATTGGTGAACCTATAAGATAAACTTTCGTTATTAATATACAACGTTGTAACCAAGCAAACATCTTTTACTAAAATTGAAAACCGATTAAGAAATTTGATTTAAAAACGTATAGCTATTATCTATCACCTACCTAGCCTGTGAGATAACAAATCCCACTACACACTCACTGACAAAAGTGATTGAAGTGGCTCACGAATCAAGAACACGTGGTTGTGAAAGTAGTGGGGACATCAAGGGTTTACGTCACTTCCGCAAGGTCATGAATCAGTGTTGCCACTTCAGCAAAAATTGTTTACCCGCCAGAGTATCTCTTGTCTCCATACTGGCTCCATACCAGGATAAGGGTATTTGATTTTTTTGTAGGAATTTCAAAATCATATTCTTACAGTTTTATGTCTGTTCAGCATAGGGTTTGTATGGACTGCAGCCGGTTATGTGGCTACAGAAGTTTAAAATGTAGATATATACATAATTAAAGTATATATTTCTTATATTCATTTTATTTGTTTTTTTCTGTGGTTTCTTAAAATCATGCGATATTTACTTAATTCATTAATTAATACCATTTTTAGCATTCTTACACAAATTTTCAAGTTATACAATATTGACTAAGAGCATTAAAACCTGAACAATATTGCATTTTATAAAGTAAATGTATAACGAAATACAACTCATCAACACCATTTAGTTGCAAATTTAAAATATATATTATGATTAAGATTCACACTATTGTGTATTTGACAAAACATTGTAGTATGCTTACATTAGGAACCACTAGTAACAATAACAATAGCCGTTCTAACGGAATGCAGTAAACATGCAAGTCAAAATTTACCATAACTTTAAATTTAAGTTGTATTCAAGCTTAAATACAAATATTTCACTACAAAGGTAACAAGTAGGCTATTATTTAGTGATTACAGTATAAGAAAACTACATTTTGTTTTAAATCAACAAACTTATGCATATTACTTTGTTCTTAAACAGAAAGTAGTTCTAACTGTGTTTAATTTATACAACAATTCAATAATTGCTACCTCCAATATTAAAGATTTTATAGAACTTTTTGTGATCAGTATTATAAGGGTAGGATATATCTGTTCTTATTAGCGAATTTCCCTATAGGGAAGTAGCTATTACCGTAGGTGGCACGGTAAGACCTAGACCCGGGACCGATTTACTTTTTCATTTTGATGTCCCCAGAGGCCAAAAACATCATTCGTTCAAATTTTTATATATGTATATATATATATATATATATATATAGACTTATATATATATATATATACGTCCGTGAACGCGATAACTTGAGTAATTTTTGTCCGATTTTGATGAAATTTGGTTTAAAGGTGTAAAGCGGGATAAACTTGAATGAGTTCGCGAACCAGCATGATCGGACCATGGGAACGGGGCTTTACGGGGGGTTTTATGGGGTAAAAATTGGTTTTTCTCACTTTTGACCCTCAAAACACAAAATTTCCCGATTTCTCTTTAGACCTTTTTAAAGAGCTAAAAAAACCAAATAATTTAGTATATAAAAGTATTTTTGTTCGATTATTAGTAACGGAGAAAATTAAAAAAATTGTAAATTTAAAATTCCCTTGTTATTCTTATAGAGAATATTGTCAAATATTGTAGTTTGCTTGTTTAAGGATATACTTTGAAAAATTTATTTATTTTGTACTAAGCTATCAATATTTTACTCAAAAACACACTTTATTAGTTTCATGTAGCAGCAAACCTAGGTACTCGTTAAACCTAATGTTATTAAAATATATTTAACTGAAAGTCAATTCAGACAAATGGAAATTCGCTTAGTCGGCAGGTTTGCTGCGGCGGGGGTATTTTGTTTATGTAAATTGTTACATTTTGTACATTGATATTAGAGGTAACCAACAAAATTGCTTTAGGTCAAGAAGTTTAGAAGAAATGAATATCTTATTTCATTACTGCTTTTTATCAAACCAAGATAACTTTTTTAGTTATATGCTGAGTTAATCATTTATGAACAAACAATACACAGCCTAATCTACTTAAGTGGGACAAACTTTTACCAAAAGTTGCTATGTTTGTTTGTGGCTTAATTAGATAAAATATTTCACGAATTGAGATCAACAACAAGATACATACTCAGGTAAGATAACGTTTAGTCAAGTAATTGAATCATCAAAATTCCACAGGTACTTACAACTACTTGTGAGTCGTAACCTAAATAGAATATTCCTCGTCACTTAACTAAAGTGGTAAAGTTACTTGTGTTTAGGGACATGAATATTGAATATTCGTGATCTTTTGAAAATTATTTTGAGCATCTAAATAGTGTTTAAAATAATAAACCTCGATACTGTTCAGAAATATAAGTCCTTCTGAAGCCCAAACGCCAATTTCGACACATAAATAGTGAAGATTTGTAATATGAAATGGTTGCTTATTTATCGTGTTTATTTACAGCTGGCATTCCCACATCAGCTGTACATGGACATGACACCTCGCAAACATACACCCGTATGTCATACTATGTGTATAACAACTTTATAAGATTGGTATTCTTAACAGGGTATAAGGTGGTTTGTCGACTTTGATCATTTTAAGTTAATCATGTTTATTTTTTTAGTTGTATAAAGTTGTAAAGATAAAAATATGAATCTTGCAGATTTTTTCCCTAACAATAGAACAAAACAAATAGATAATCTATAATTCTTTTCAATAAATGAATATTGCTGAACTGCTAGAAACTATTGAGCTGAGCGTATGAGTGTTTTATAGATTTCTAGCCGCTATATAGCCTCGTATAGACATATGATGAATATGGCTGTATATGATATTGACATTGTGTCTCTAGCTGAGCTCCACTTCCAATGCCAACTTGTTAATAACGGTTTATGTTCCTTCAGTAAAATAATAAAAAAACATTTGATTAAAAAAGTTTTCCAATGTTGTTTGCATTTTTATTTATGACAATACACGCAATGTATTTTGGAAACACAATAGACATTTATAATTTGTAATACGTACAAAAACCTAATGACAAAACATAATAATTATTATATTTTTGATCGTGAATTTCAAGTTAGCATCTCCGATATTAAAAGAAAATTCATGTGATGTACGATTACAACAACTATTTTTTTCTTTGTTTGAAGTTCATTGTTGGTGATGGTGAGTTAATGTTGTTCAAAGGTTTATTGCGGACATTTTCCATCACGAATGTAAAAAAAAAACAATACACAACGTTTCGGGATCTGGAATGTAAACGTTGTGTATTGTTTTTTTTTTTTTTTTTTTTTTTACATTCGTGATGGAAAATGTCCGCAATAAACCTTTGAACAACATTAACTCACCATCACCAACAATGAACTTCAAACAAAGAATTGATTCTCGGTACGGACCCGGAGTAAGTAATCAAATAAGTGAATTGGAACAAATGCATTTAAAATTGGCTAATCACACAAACCATTTGACCTTTCTTGTGAAATGCAAACGTGAAAATTTGATACCTAAAGGTTTTTACCTAAAACCTCCTTACAAAAGTTTCAAAGCCAGCAAAATAATGTCTTTAGCTTCTAAATCTCTAATCAATGAAAGAATTGAACACCACCGTTTAGAAAAAAGACTTCTGAAAAGCTCTATTGAGAACAAAAAAGCTGAATTGGCACTAATAATAGGTTCTGATTTTCAAAACATTTTTCAAAGCATACAAAATAGGTTCAACAAAGAATCGGAAAATGTGAAGGCTAGACAAAAGGCTAAACTACAACATCTCAGACCTCCCGATAACATTGATAGGAATACTCAAATTTCACAGTGTGATGATGCAAAAAACCAAGTTGTGAATCTGTCTTCTAAAGTTCTAAACCCAGTTGAGATTTCTGTTTTGAGCAGAGGGCTAAATTTTTCCGTTGTGCCTAAATCAGTTAAAACGCTGGATTTTGTGACAGGGATTGAGTCTGCTGTTTCTCAGTTACCTGAGTCTCAGGGGGATCAGTTCCGTTGTGAAGCTAGTATTTTACTAAAGAAAATTCCTACTCCTAAACCTAATCTTAGTAAAGAGGAAACCAAAGCAGTATCAGTCCTTGGGAAAGACGGTACTGTAAAGATTTTGCCCGCGGATAAAGGGAATGCCACGGTAGTTCTTGATACTGTGACATACGAAGAAAAAATGTTAGAAACTTTGCAATCTGGCCAATACACCCAATTGAAAAAAGACCCCACAGAAACTTTCGAGCGTAAAATCGCTAGTACTCTAAGAAAACACAAAAAGTTTTTTAGCGACAAACAAAGGACTCGGTTGACACCACACCATTCCAAAATTCCACACATGTACGGGTTACCTAAGATCCACAAACCTAACGTTCCTCTGAGACCAATAGTTAGCTCCCGTGATTCTGCTTGTAGGGAATTGTCTAAAGTCCTTCTGGACATTTTAAAGCCTTTAGTAGGAAACACTGATTCGTTTATCAAAAACTCCAAAGATTTTGTAGAAAAGTCTAAATCTATCGTACTGGCTGATACTGACAAGCTGGTCAGCTTCGATGTTGAAAGTCTGTTTACGAATGTCCCCGTTTCGGAAACCCTAAAAATAATTGAGACCCGTCTCACAAACGACGATACTTTAGCAAACAGAACTAAACTCCCTGTTAACGTCATAATGGAACTTTTGGAGTTGTGTACTCAATGTAACTATTTCCAATTAGAGGGTAAATTATACCGTCAAGATGAGGGTATGGCCATGGGGTCACCATTGTCACCTATCTTTGCCAACATCTTTATGGAGGAGTTTGAGCAAAAAGCTTTGGCTTCAGCTCGGCTCAAACCGAGGATATGGTGGAGATATGTCGATGACACTTTCGTGGTTTTCCCTCATGGAGATGATAAATTGAATGAGTTTTTAGAGCATCTTAATAGCGTTTCATCCTCCATAAAACTAACCATGGAGGTGGAATCACAAAACAAACTCCCCTTTTTGGACGTGTGCGTAGAAAAGCATTTGAACAGTCTTAGAACATCTGTTTACAGAAAAAAGACACACACAGGGCAGTATCTAAACTTTCAATCAAACCACCAAATTTCTGTCAAGGAGGGGGTTGCTTACTCTCTGTTTGACAGGGCTAAGAGCATTTGCTCCAATCAGGATGAGTTAAAGGATGAAATTAAGAAAGTAGAACAGGATTTGGCTAGTAACGGATACCCTCGATCCATTATAAACAAATGCAAGAAAGATAGGGCTACGCGTGAACCTTTACAAAATCGCAAGGAAAAACTCGTCCACATGTCAATCCCGTATGTGTCAGGACTGTCGGAAAAAATCAGAAGGGTTGCTAGGAAATTTAATGTGCAAACAGCATTTAGGACACAAAACACACTTAGGCAGAGTCTCGTCAAAACAAAACCCAAAAATGACACTCAGGATACTAAAAACTGTGTTTACAGAATAAATTGCAATGATTGTTCCAGGCCTTACTATGGCGAGACAAAAAGACCGTTGAACATTAGAATCAAAGAACACAGAGAAAACACCAAAAAAGGTTTAGTGGAAAAATCTAAGATCGCTCATCATTGCTGGTCCGAAAATCATCGTATGAATTTTGAAGAGGCAAAAATTGTCCATAAGGAACCTCATTTTTTCAAACGTAAACTCATTGAAGCCTCATACATTAAATTAGCAGACCAACCAATCAGTCAGTCATCGGTTGAAATAAGGCCACTTTGGCTACCCATTTTGAACAAGGAACTAAAGGATAGGGAACTTAATTGTTCAATAAATAGGGAAATAACGAGTTCTCCTCAAAATTCGCACGTTATGTTAACTCGTAGTAAAACTCGTGATATGAATAAACATAATTAACACCCATCTTGCGGCATCGTACATCGCTCCGCCATTTTGTTGGTTTTACTTTTCCAGGGACCGGAAGCCATTTCTGTTGTCTCCGTGTTTCCGATTGGTCAGCCATGTTGGTTCAGTCTCATTGGTGGAGTCATAGCGTACGGTGTTGTTAGTGTTCCATTGTGTGAGTTTTTTGTACGTAAACCTTTTATAGATTATAGTGTTTTGTGATTTGTTATTAATTGCATGTTGTATCATGACTTGACTGCTATACAGTGCATATTTTTTGACTACTACCCTCGGTAGTGTATTCCAACTTAGGTTGGGCGTTTGTGTATTGTTAGTTGTAATGTGTTAAACTATTTTTGTTTGACAGTAATGAGTTTTTACGCAGCAAAAAAAAACATTGTTATAAATACATTATCATTAGCGCCACCTATTGTTTTTATTATTCATCAGTTTTACGAAACAGTTACACATTAATACATAAAAATTAAAACTCCGAACATGATTGACGGATGCAAACTAACAGCAAATGTGTTACTGATTGTTGTGAGTAATAATTGTTGGGGCCCGTTACTCTTTTGATGACTGATAAATATGTATTTTTTTTATCATATTGAGCCATTGATTCCAGATTTTCAGTACACATTACCTTTAAACTGATTATCAAACACCGTTTTCTTCTATGTTTTTCTTTTTTGGACAATTCGGATATCGTTTGGGAAGAAAATGTGTAAATTCTTCTTTTAATGTATGAGTTGAATGAGTTGAGTTTAACCTTGATCAAAATTTTTCGCTATTGAAAAATGTAAAACTTAGGTAAAGAATATTATACTTTAAATAGAAATTCGATTTAGAACTTGATGGTTAAACCATTGTTTTGGTATAATGTTCGAAGTTGTTTTGATTGAATTTCTCAGAGCACACAGCAGACAGTTAAGTTTAACACCAAGCGTGTTAATGATCAACTCAACCCTGATAGCGTGCGTAGCAACAGGTGAGGCAGAGATTTACTACCTAACCCATATGTCTTGATGAGGATTTGGTTTTAAGGGTCCACGACATAAAATTATTCGTTTTATATAGCAAATTTGTATGTGTAACAATTTAAAAATATTGGTCATAGTTAAAATAGCCGACACACGGACAGTCAAATTAAAACAATGCATATTGTGAAATAAATCATTTGGAATTTTATTATATTACTTAATATACTTTAAATGAATGTTGATTGTATAAAATGTACTAAAATATGCCCAAAACAGTGTTAAAATTGCATGAACTAGGAACGTAATATTTTATAATTCTAGGAGTTGTGACGTTGCTCAAAGATTATACTGTATTGACAATTGATATTCATTGAATAACCTCTTTATAATCCTAAGAAACCACTATCGAAATGTATTCATGTTAATAAAGGCTCGTCTAGAATGTATATAACATATTTATTCAGTGCCATAGATACGGAATATATTACGTAATTCGACAGTTGAGTTTGACACATGTAGCATATTGCTTATCAAAATTTAAATTACCTTACTCAATATACTACAAATATGCTGATTCAATGTAATAGGCTGTACTACCATATTACCTTGTATGTATGTTACATGTTATGTATTATGTAACTGAACCTCTTGTAGTAAATTATATAGGATTTCAATTATCAAATTGCACGTGAACTCGAAACGTAAGCTTTGCATTTTCTTGGTATAGAACTATTTCGTCAACAAATGTCCAAAAATGCTATTATTTAATTACTACAATTTGCACCACGAACCACTATTTAAACGTCTTTATTTCAATAAATGTTAGTCCAAATAGTTTGCATGACAAGGAAAATATTATATGAAAAATTAAAATTCAATGCTTCTCTGAATCTGAGAGGACCTTAACTGTAAGGTATTGTAATAGCAAAAGGCTTGACTGACTTTCAAGCTGAAACCTTTGTACAGGGTGTTTCACGGGAACCCTGACTAACTTCGGAATATGGTTCCTTGGATCAAAACTAGAAAAAAATTCCTATAAACGTCCTAAGCTCGCAGTTTTCTCATAGTTTTCTAGATATACGTAAAAATAGATTTTTTAGGTTTTCAGTGTATCTGTGAACATTTTGACCTCTAGATTGAAAAATTGACAAGATATTTTGATAAAACTTGCATTGAGAGACTCCATTACTATTTTGGACAAACATGTTGGTTATGACTGATAAAAATAAGTTTAAAAATAAAATATTTACGAAAAAATCTAGATTAGGAATTATTTTTCATTTTTGACAGCTCTTCATGTAGTAACCATTCAAGCTTTTGGCTGGCTTGCAACTTTTTCGAAAATTGTAGAATTTAACGACGAACAAGCAAATGTGAATTTATTTATACCTGAATTGGGATTGTTTTTGTCGAAATCTAAATTATTGAAAAATATAAAAAATAATTAAACTAAGCGAAATAAACAAACGGTGTATATTTAGCTTATTTTTAAACACATCCTAATAAAAAGTAGTATATTGGTTCTCCTAGTTGTGAAGTATTGCATAATAGCCTAAAATTTCCCTCGTTTAATTTTCAATGATAGAAAACAAGCATCCCCACTTTCCTATGTTAACCTTATGGGGGAAAAATAAAATACGATAGCTCGCATATTTCTGATCACATCTTATTAAAACTTGGTATATCCCTTCTTTTAGTTGAGTACTACATTATTATGGCCTAAAATATCCGCTAGATCAACGCTAGACAGATTACAGTATAACGGGCTACTAAAATTAAAAAAAACCTATTTATATCTAGTTTTTTCGGATTAAGTATTGGTTTTCAAAAGATATTTTTACCACAGTCAATATGTCTGCACAAAGTAGTAATTGTATTTCTTTAAAATTTAATATTGTATCTAATCACATACACTTTTTTGAAATATTATATCAATTTTAGGTAAAAACGCCCATTAGACAAACAAAAAGTTGGAAAAACTTATATTCTTTCCTAAAGGATGGGAGTAAGCAGGCTTCGTGCAACAGAAATTTAAAACTAGAGATTTTAGGCCATAATCATGTAGTACTCAACTAAAAGAAGGGATATACCAAGTTTTTTAATGAGATGTGTTTAGAAATATGCGAGCTATCGTATTTTATTTTTTCCCCATAAGTTTAACATAGAGAAGTTAGTATATTTGTTTTCTATCATTTAAAAAAAAGAAGACATTTTAGGCCATCATGCAATACTTCTCAACTAGGAGAACTCATATACCATTGATTATTAGGATGTGTTTAAAAATAAGCTAAATATACAGTTGTGTTTATTTCGCTTAATTTAATTAATGTTTGATATTAAAGAATATTTTAGATTTTGACAAAAATAATCCCAATAAAAGGTGTACGAAAATTCAAATTTCCTGGTTTTTCGTTAAATTCTACAACTTTTGGTAAAGTTGCAAGCCAAAAGCTTGAATGTATACTAAATGAAAAGTGACAAAAACAAAAAAAAATTGTATCTAGATTTTTTCTAAAATATTTTATTTTAAAACTTATTTTATCAGTCATAACCAACATGTTTGCCCAAAATAGTAATGAAGTCTCTTTGAAATTTAATATTCTATCTATCAATGCAAGTTTGATCAAAATATCTTGTCAATTTTTCAATCTTGAGGGCAAAATGTTCAACAGATACACTAAAAACCTAAAAAACCCTATTTTACGTGTAACTAGAAAACGAGTGAGTTTAGGACATATGCTTAAAGGATATTTTTTTCCAGTTTTGACCCTAGGAACCATTTCCTAAAGTTTGTCAGGGTTCCTGTGAAACACCATGTATAGGATTTACAAATCTATGGTGATCCCTAGATTACTTGAAGCTATATAAAATATATTTTTCCTGCAGTTACCTAACAATGTACATGTTCTCTCACTGATTTGAGAAAGCAAAGTGGCCAATTCGCTCATCAGTGAGACAATGTTAACATTGTCTCACTAATTACTTTGTCTCACTCCAGATTTGCAACGTGAAGGCACGAAATAGTGAGCGCGAAATACGTTGGCAGCACTGGTTGTAAATCAGCTGGTCAGCTGTTGTACTGTTGTAGTTGTCACTTCACATTAAATGTTATGTTAAAAGTTCACTTCTGTGTAAAAATAGGTTATGTTTCTTCACCAATTTATTTGTTTTATGGTAACTGTAGGAAAAGTATAATGTGCAACTCGAGTTCAAAGTACAATTACCTCACTCGAGAAACCATTCCTCACTCGCCTACGGCTCGTGAGTAAGGATTTCTCTCGAGTGAGTCAATTGCTCACTTTTCTCACTAGTTGCACAAATAACTATAAGTTATCAAAAGAGTATTTTTATTACAGGTTTTAGATATTGTTAGGACGACATATTGATGCTATGAATTTGAGATATAGAATGCATTGTAAATTATAAAGATATATGTTTTAAAATATCGTTTAAAAACCATCATTAAATCAAGATAGGAACATTGGCTTTTTCAGAGGGATAAAATTGAATCTATCCAAGTAACTCCTTGAATCTTATAAACCAATCCTCTTCTCTTTTCTGAATAATGCATTGCATTCCTTGGAACTTTCATGTAGGATTTCATACTTTTTCACCTAAATCCTATTTTTTTCCTCTACATGCTTTCTTACGGATTTTGTACAATGACTGATCTACAAATTTATAAATCAAGGAAGTCCACAATTTAAAACACACAAAATTCGTCTAACCATTCTATTTTCAGTAACCTATTTAAGTAACCTATACCTTTTGTAAGTGCGTATACCGTAAACAGGTACTCCATTAATGTGGTAAAATTCTGATGAAATTTGCTATAAATGTGTAGGCCTGGCCAAGCTTGAATAAGTTTTCGAACATAGAAGTTAAAATGTTTTGAAATTATTCAAAACTTCGTTTCTTATAAAATTGTTACAATTTAGAAACGAAAATTCCCAATTTTTATATCATCCATGATTTAGTGCTCAAACGCGAATATTGTTTACATTGAAGCGATTCTGTACAATAAAAGGTTACGGAGAAAATTCCAATAGAAACTACTTATTTAGAAGTTCTATGATTTTCTGTAAAAGAGGTATTGGGTAAAGTAAAACTGTTGCAATATGATTGTAACAAAAATATATTTTTTTATCAACATTTTTCAAATTTATTTATTTTAGACTATACTAAATTAAAATATTATTCAAAAGACACCCCTTTTCTTCTTTCCTGTGGTAGCAAATCTGGGTACTCTTTTAACGTAATATTATTTAAAATCTGAATTATTTTCATGGACTATTTTAGTTTAAGTCCAATCAGACAAATGAAAACTTGCTAAGTCTGCAGGTATGCTGCTGCGAGAGTGTATCAGCTAAGGGAAATTTATTGCAAAAAATATTAATGGCAAATTGTTGTTCGATTTATATTTTATTTAAATATCGATTCGTAAATGCAATGCATACCTTAATAATCAGTTGGTAAATCAGTGGGTGTACCTTGGTAATCAGTTTTGTTAAAGAACAACGAACGAAGTTATCGGTCCTAATGAAGTAACAGGGCAGTGGGTCAGCTGCAAAGGCAGAAGTACAGTTAGGGCAGCTCGTGTGTTTGTTTAAAGTTAAAGGTTTAACTCCGAGGCTTGTCTTGTTTATCCAACATTAACTTTGAACCAAATGTTTCAGAACTTAACTTACTGAAGGACAGTCAGCTTTTGCCTGGTAATTACTTGTAATCTGATTTGGCCATCATGTTGCAAATGTATCTACCATTACCAATCACCAAAAACATTGATTTAAATTACAGTTTCGTTTTTAGAAAAACATTGTTGGGAAAATAGCTACGGTACCCGAAATTTTCTTCATAGAATACTAAGTTCAAAGAAAGCTTTGTATATTTGTCTCAACGGTTTAAATCTTCGTAACTAGTATTTTGTACATATATTAATGTAAGTGGCATTCATCTGACGGACATGTGAATTGTCACGGAAACTTAGAATTTTTGGCGATCCTTACTCCTTGGTAATGAGGAGGGAATGTATATGAAAAGGTTATAAAGATTAGGGCCTACGAAAACAAAACATTTATTATTAAAATAAACAAATGTTCGTCATGAATTAACATCATGAAGAAACATTCACTGAATATAATATTCTAGTATTCGTCTATTGCTCATTACAATAGCTTTATTTATAATTTTTATGTAAACACATGGAATCAACTAGTATAAACAATATCGTTTGTCGTCAATTATTTTATGCAAAAATTTAAATTTACATAATTTGTTGTTGTTGAGAAATGATAGATACAAAGGGGAAATACACAGTAAAGCAATATAGTTTGTTTAGGTTACACTGCAAAACAAGCATAACAATTTACTAAGGAAAAGTGTCTGTTTCAAATTGAATATTATTTACGCTCCTTGCGTGGGATGCATTTTATTGTATGTTTTGTTACAATTACACTCGTCCCCAACTCTGGTATTAAAGAGCTATGTGTAATTAGTTGTAAATAGTGAACAGTAAAATAATTTTAACTTTGTTTTACTCCAACATTAAACACGCGTATAAATGTTCAATTTAAATAAATGTTAACACTACGTGCCATTGTTTGGAGCTCAGCAGAGGAAAGTTACAATTAACGTAGTTAAATTAAACTTTAAAGTCATCTAACCCCACCAAGGGTATTTTATCTAAGGGATAATGCTGTTACTTAGGTCTAGCTTTATAATAACTGTAGCTGTTGAGTATCAGCTGAGTAATGGTTTGGTTTATGTTTACGTTTTGGATATTTTGGTTGTCATGGTGAATAATAATTGGTAGAGTGGATGGTGGAGAAAGAAGGTTAGTTTTTTGTTGTTGTTGAGGTTTTCAATGTATACAATATAAGTAAGTTGTAGAAAGCACTGAAGAGTTTTATTTTCCTACATAGGCTGTCTGTCCACATCCTTCCAATTCAATTTCACTGTCTATTTTCTATCTAAAGGTTTGCATTAAAATCAAAGTCCTTAATAATGATCTTAAAATTTCTTATCTATATCAATTTCTTGCTTGGATTCAATCTTCCTCATGATTTTCTGGTCAGCATCAACCTTTTTATCAGACTCAACCACTGCTCCAGTACACAAACCCTTTTAATTTCTACGCCACCATCCCCTGAATTTAGAAACACCATCCATTGCAGAAACCGCATCAATTCCTAGAAGCACCTGATGGTTAGGCAATAATCGAGCAACTAAACAGTTTAACGATGGGTTAATCGCACTTACGGACACCTCTGTCACACATTAGGTTACAGTCTACACTATCCCCATTCATCATTACCACTCGTTCGTTGACTTGTAGGCCTTGTTAGTTTCCTAGACGACACTAGACTCGGTGAGATAATAGCTCTTGAGAACCCTGTATCTAATAATGCACAACACTCAGTTCCAGCAACAGTTACCACCAAAGTAGGCAGTTGTGGTTGCGCAGTCAAAAAAGAATAGCTTCCCACGCAACAATGGGTGACCCCTTTTACTCGTTTTTATTTTAGCCTGAAAACACTTTGGTGCATAATGTCCCACCTCTCCACAGCGGAAGCGAATTACATTCAAAGTGCTCCTCGGCTTTCTTTGTGGGAATGATCCTGCTAGATGGCCTTCCGAGTCACAGATAAAACATGTTCTACTATCCTGTCTTTTATTTCAGGACATTTTCATGCGAGCGGCGGCTCCAACATGGATTAACGTCCATTCACTAAATTTCTCGCCCTTTCTAACACTATTGACAGGTCCATGTCTTGCAAACAACAAGCCTCCTTTAATTGATTTTAAACTTCTCTGGGGAGTCCATGAACTCTTTATCCACTCGTCAGAAACTGAAGAATCTATCAATTTGGCAAACCTTTTCAAATCAGATGCGTAGACATCAACAGACTCTCCTGGAAGCAAAAGTCGGTCTAGAAATGAACTCCTCATACGCTTGGAAACAGTTAGCAGAGAAAGCCTGCTGCAAAGCTTGGGTCAGGGCTGAGTAATCACTCTTAACTGCGTCGGTAAGCCCATCGTAGACAACAAGCTCCTCCAGATCATATGCTCCAGATGAATTTATCTCAATAAACAGGAATTTTGGCCCAGCCGAGTACTCCAATGATGAAGAAAAGACAATTTTAAACTTTAAATCCTCCCGGACATACACCGCAACGCCACCGCCCTGTTTACCAATCCTGTCATTTCGCTGCAGTACATATCCAGGGAGAGAAACTTGATTTGAGTAAATACTCGGCCTTAGCCAGAAAATCGTTCTGAAAATACTTACATAATGATAAACAAATTTTGCATTTACGAAAAGATTTGTTTGTCCTATGAGGCTGAGCTTGGGTTTGTTATTCACATCACTTCAGGCTAGACCTAGGGGTAGCAGAATTATCACATATATTGAATCATTATTAAATCACCATTGGTAATTTGGTGGGATTTGAACCTGGGACCTCAATGACTGAAGTCCTACGTTCTAAACACCAGACCATCTCGCTTACTGATTTACGAAAAGATTAACAATTTACGATATTCATGTTCCCAGTCAAAATCAAAATATTTTAAACCATTCTGTACAAAGGCAAAATAGTATTAAAAAAAGATAACAAACTTAAACTAGACTACATTACATTATGTGCAAATAAAATATAAATTCCTGTAAAGCCACAGCACATTCCTTTTGATACTTTTTAAATGTAAAACAAATATTTGGTTATAGTATTTTTTTTTTTTTTATTGAGATGACATCAAAAGGAATATGCAGTGGCTACACAAGTTATTTCTATTCAAAGTAAAGCTGGGAAGTTTGTTATTCACATAGTAGAAAACAGTTGGAATTGATTACGTTTGTGGGAATCTTTAATTAGTATTAACCTTATCGAAAACGTATTAGCTACATTTAGTTTGTAGTTGTGTGGTTCTTCGATATTATTTAAGATCAAAAACTAAAACGTAGCTCAAGAAAATCATCAACCCAGATTGTTGTCTTTACTTCATCATTATCCACCATATGGTTTCTAAAAGTACACATCAGTCGACGATACCGGTTTTATAGCATCGACTAGTGTAGGGCTAACATGTCCAACTCCGTATGAGGTCATATAGACGTATCATGATTGATGCTGTTATTGAGGAAGACATTGACAATGGGCTTTTTCAACGTCTAGACCGCGTCGTCAATGCCAACAACGATTTGTTTTGAATAGTGTTTAGAATAAAAATATTCGTTGCAGATCCTTGTTTTAAAATGTTTTATAAGCTATTTATGCATTTATAATTAGATAAATGGTTTTATTACCAACTTTCAATTAAAATCAGGCATTATTTTATTTAATGATTTTAATAATTAATATAATGGTTATTTTAATTTCATACAAATGCGTTTTGAAAATTCCTTAAAATATTATTTGAGGTAGTAAAATTCTAGTTCCAATAAAATTGATTTCTTGTATGTTTCATGTTTGTTCTATGATTACATTCATTAGTTTGTTGGACGTAAAAAAATTTCGAACGATGGAACAGCTTTTGTTGTTGTTTTGTTTTTGAGATAGACTCACGATTTTGGTAGTTAAATTTTAATGTAGAATAAGTAAGTGAATCAGGACGGTCAGGACAAGATTCTTGTTCCTATTCTTATCACAGCTGGTTTTGACCAACCCATCGTCTACTACGCAATCGATATCTACGTTATCTTTAAAAATACGTTACTTCATCAATATGCCTGGTAGTTCTCTTAGGTCATTTGTTTGATAATTGACATACATTATTCAATTTTAAGTCAAAATCAAAATATTACTATTCAGTAATATGCGTATTTAAAATGTATACAAATATTGTATAACGCGAACAGATCGTGTACAACATTTAGAAAAAAAGACTTAATATTACATTCGATGTAACATAAATAGCTTCCTGTCTCCAATCAATAAAACGAACTAGTCCAGATAAAAAGATAATTAATATTTATGTCAATAGTGTATGTTCGTATTTAATCTATCATTCACATCAATATCTGAATATGTTGTTCTTTTAGATATAGCTTGAATATATGAATTTATTACACCAACACAGTTATAACATCATTAACGTTGCCACATGAGCTGTTATCTGGGAGAAATTGAGTTTATGGACATTCATGATAGTGTGGGTGATATTAATGAGTTAAAAGTTGATATATAGGTTTCAGTATTGACGATACCTATGTGTGGGCACTGGGCAGTACCCATGATTATTAATAGTTGTGTTGTTATTTACATTAGTTTTTTCGTGTAAGTAAATGTTAACAAACATGTTATATTATTTTTAAATGTGCAGCTATACGTAGTAGGCTGGTCTAGTACAACCATGTTCTACTTTCAACTAAAAGTGAGTGATTATTACTATTTATTTTTATTAAAGGTGTGTTTGTCGATATAAAAACAAAACTTCATCATGAAGTATTAAACTTGATAAAGTGGCAGGTATTCCCTAGGCACAAGCAACTTTGACGGAAACTTTCTTAATATCGATTTTGTAGTTACTTATTTATTATTTACTGGTGCCCCACAACTGGGTGAGAACGAAAAAGAAAAGAGTGAAAATTTTGAAATTAATGTTTAAAATGTTTTAATGTTTAAATTAATTTAAAAAGCATTGTAGCAACATCACTGTTGATCATAAAATCTCAATCTCACCACATATTTTTATCAAAATTTTTGTCCTCGTTTTCTTTGTGACATCAGCCGTATATTAGCACAAGGTTTCCAAATATTTTAAATTAATAAATAATTGGTTACGATTAAAAACTTGGGGCTCGGTAGTCGAACATAATTAATATTATTTCTAAAAACGTTCTACAAAACTCTTAGTTATGTACAAATAGCTTAAGTTTGAGCTATAATATTCTTATGACAGCCCTATGTACATAGGGCTCGATATTAAAATTTATCAAATTGGTGCTTTGTCCTGTACCTTTATTTATTTATTCATTTTATTTTTATTGTATAGCATTTTTACAGGGGACCGATCCATGGCTTGGTGTAGTTTATTTTCATTCTAAAGGCAGTATAAAGGAAACTCACGTTTTATTTACAGCTTTTATTATTTAAGTTTCAGTGGAATTTCAATTTATTACTATAGGAATTTTAACATGGTAATTCACAACACATAAATTTATTTGACAGTTGATGGTAAAAATCTCTTGTTTATAATATCAAATAGCCTATACTTGCATAAACATTCTTTCGTCAGTTTGTTTAAACTAAAACAACTAATTGGAAGTGTTTGTTTAGTTCTAATCTATATTTTAAAAAACAATAATACCTTATATTAAATAATAAAAAACTGTTGGATTTTGGTTTTCAGAAAATTGACTCCTAAATATTTATTATTATAGGCATATTGGATATCAATTTAAAGCTCTTATCCTCTAGATGTCCCTTTTGCGGGTTTGTATAGTGTAGTATAGTACGTATCCCGTGAAAACCCTTCGTCCTATAGGCTTTTAAAATGTCAGAGTTTGTGCTGAATTGTTGTCAATCATCTGAACTTTTTCAAGTTTACATTTGTTTAACTTACACGAAAACATATGGCAATTTTGTTTACAACAATACCAAAATGGGGTTATCTTTACAGTTGGGGATGTTTTTTTTGAGTGATTTCAAGTAAAATATTTCAATATTATTTGTATAGAATGTAAAGAAGAAAATTACTTACGTTATATTTTGTGTTTTATAGGATTTGCAATAGAAAATTAATTAAAATTTATATTACAGATCTTGAAGTCACGAAGTTACGCTGGAGGCTGATAGTTTACATAAAATAAATATACTAATATTAATAAATATATATTTCACCGTTAAAACCAAAGATTGCTAACAATTGCCTCAGTACTTCGGGAATTAAGTTCTTGTAGGAGAGAGCAAGTACAATAATCAGTATTTGATCGGAACTATTTTCATCCATATCGAGTATAATCTTCAGTGTAATCTTTGCTCAATAGTCAACAGATGTTTTTCCCTTTGTGCAGTATTTTGTAATTTGCTGGTAGACTGTGGATGGCTTGTTATAAACACACGGTACAATAGTCTTTTGTTTACTTTTTCCTTGTTATTTTGTTCAACCAACATGGTTACTTTGCAACCCATTAAGGCCAAAATTAAAATTTTTTACTTCCAATTTTTTTTTTTACATAATTAGATTTTTGTTGGCAGTTTTAACTGCAGTAAATACGTTTTTAGGCCAGAATTATATTGTTTACAACATTTGAAGGAAATCGTCGAAGCCGTTCACGAGGACTTTGTGCAAGCATAATAAGCAAACATTGCTCATATAAGAGTATTGGATAAATAAATAATAAATAATAACAATAAATAATAATAGTAAGATAATAAATATGACACTAGTAGGTATGTGAATTCTTTTTGTTCAATAAGTATAAGTATATATGGAATGATGACAACATAACAAATTGGACATAATATGACAACAAAAACAACAATAACAACAAGTATAGGGCCTACCCAGATATACCTGCTATGAAGATAGAAGCATACTATTAAATTTTGAACGATGACGTATTTGAAACACCAAGATTGATTAAAGGAGATAAATCAAACCCCTGAAAATGTCTGTACTACTGTCTTCAAATTTGATATTGATTTACAAGGAATTACTAACAACAACCAGTGCTAACCAAAACATTATTTCTATTAAGATAAGACAGTTTGATTTTTATTGCATTCTACCGTTTCAGGCAATCTATTTTCTAAGGTGAATAGAGTGAAATAAAGCCAAAGGAGAGTCGTTAACTTGTCTTTTGTTGTATAAAGTGGCTGTTGGTTCAATAGCAAATAAACCCTCATAGGTTGTGTTGTATCTAAGGCTGAGATGTAGTGAAGCTATTTATTGCCAAACATTGAGCTGCCTTAACTGCTATTTCATCCCTGTTATGATTGTATAGGTACCTGATTCCTTGCTTTCATCCATGATGACTTTAAACACCAATTACTGCTGCTTATCCTAATAAGTATTTCAAATAATGTTATGTTACATTGGTATTGGGAAAAGTGCAAAGGATATTTATTTATGTGTTTATTTTACTTTTGTTTAGGTAAGTGGCTATAAAACTTAACAAGTAACATAAGGTTACTTGGTTGACCTTACAATATTTAATTACAAATGATATAATTGTCCCTGTTATGCAGTAATCAAAAGCGTTTGTAGTTGTTGACAAAAAATTAAACTAGAAACCGCTGTTCTTATGTTGATAAAATGTATTATAAATAAAAACAAATGAATCGTCAAATTTTTTTAGATACACTACTGTGAAATGACATGTTTTCGTTACATATTTATCATCTGTGAAAATTAATCATTACATAGTTTACTATGGCAAAAGAATGTTTACTATGCGTAAGTAATGTTTACTATTTTTTTCCGACGTTTACAAAACAAAATTTTTTATTGTCATGTCAACTGTTTTTAATTTTCAAGAACCAAAACTGTACAACCAAAGTAAATATTAACTGTTTGTTTAATGTTTATGTAATAACCTGAAAAACTCTATGAGTTTTGTAATGTTTAAGTAGTGCAACGATAAGTAACGATCATATAACAAGTGAAATTGGGTCCATACATGTTCTCTACCATTCAACATGGTCTCAAATATGTAATGACTCATTTTCTGCTCTTGTTATGAAATACACTAATGTATAGCCTCTAAAGGATTATTCACGAATTCACGTTTATTACTAACTAAAGTTCTCTGAATCCATGCCACGTTTGCTACGGTAACGGCTCACTCAATAAGCATATTCGTTTAAACGAAATATACGTTTTTTGTATATATAAGAGTTCAATTTGATTTGGCAGCAAAAACTTACCTATAACTAAATTATTCAAGTGACAATACTGAGGAGGCTATTTAGTATACTTACACGGGAAGAGAATTGCATTGCAGTTATATCCTGGTCATTGCTTAACACCATGTATCCACGTAAAGTTTTAATTTATAAAAATATTATTTTATAGGTTTTCCTGTTGAATCCTCATGTACGATCATTGTTTCACGTAAATGAATATTACACTGTACAATATTACAATTCAAATAGTCATCGTTCATATAAAAAAGGTAGGAAGGATAGAATTTAAAAGTAGAATGAATGGTGATTTATTTATTTATTTATTTATTTATTCCAACGGTTTCTCCATTAATACAATTTTGTCAAACTATGAACTATACATAAGTAGTAAATAATAAGTTAAATCAGTGGTTACAAAAATCGTGCAATAATAATAAATAAGGAAGCTGGCAATAAATACATGAGTCGGACCTAAAAACTACAATAAATAACAACAAGAAGACTATGCCTAGTAATAATGGTAACAAGTAACAAGCAGTAGCGACGGTAACTTTACAACAGGCAATAACAACAACGATTAAATAAGACCAACAAAATAGACTATGGCAACAAAGATAACAAATTATAAACTGTGAAAATAATAACAAAAGACAGCAAAATATTACAAAAGTATTAGCAAAAGTATATGTAACGAGTCAAATGGGTAGGGGGGTAAAAAAATATAACGATCTAGACCACGAACATTAAACAGCTAAACATAAGCTGTTGAGTAAGCCTAGTCGCGACACTAAACTGACGTCGTACCTAACCTCCAATTCCAAGACCGCAGACGACGTTGGTGTCAGTTTGGTTGTTTGGCTGTTCGACTGCGTCTGAGGCCGGGCTACGGGAGAGAAGATGAGCAGCGGGGTCACCTTTGAGCGGTACGCGGCTGCAAGCCTGTTAAAGCTGCCATGCGCCTGCCTTCGCTGCCAGTTTTTTTTTTTTTTTTTTGGTTTCGGTAACTCGTTGACCAATCAGGAATCGTTTTAACTTTCGTCTCGATTCTGAGACGAAGGTGAAGTAAGAAGAAGATTTGTGAAGTTTTTTGGTTCATTCGTATTCCCGGCTTTAGTTGAGGCATTCGCTAATTATTCGTCCTTTCGTCTTCGATTTGAAGAGTTTTCGTGCTACTACTTCGTCGTAAAAGTCACAGTAAGTTCTGTTCTGTGGTGCATCGAGTGCGCGAAAAATCGTTTTTTACAGTATTACTACTTCGTTTGGTAAGTTGTACAATAAAACTTAGACAACTTAGGTTTTTCTTTCGGCAGAACTTTGTCGAAGTTCATAGGCTAGGCCTGATTCGCAGACCTCGTCATACGCTTTAACCAACTCATTTAATTAAAGTATCGGAGTTGGTGACAGATCATTTCGATTAACGTTTCGTAATCCATATTTGGGACTTTCTTTTTAAATTCTTAAACCCCTTTGTAAAGTTCCCAAACGCCCCGAAGTTGGCCCCAGCCGACAGGTTTCTGCTTGATAATTATTGCAGAAGTTTGCTTAAGTTGAACACGTGGAGAAGTTGAAGTTTTAGTTTTTCTTTTTTCGTATCAGCTCCTGAAGCAGTTTTATTTTTAGTTTCAGTTTTTCTCTCGTTTCGTGTCTCACTTGGACAACTTAAGCCAACTCGTTTTCTTGTTTAGTAAATTCAGACTCTGTGGGAGTTAGGCTAGGTTAGGCCTATCTTGTACTAACCTTGTTTGTTTCAGGTTGACGACGTAACTCCGTAGGTAAGCGGAGTGACTACTTAGCTTACTTGTTGATTTGTTAAGTTAGCTAGTAGTGTGTCATTTAGATATTTGCCCACAGAGTCAAGTCAAAATTATTTATTTCCCCACAAGCCCTAGGCTAGAGTGGTGATTTCGAGTAGGGTGTTTAGTAACCCGCAACGTTCGTCTCGAGCTCTGACAACCAGGGCTATCAAATTTAGGCTATCAGAATCACTATCGACTCCTGGGAAACTCCCCGCGACCAGACTAGGGCGAATCCTGGGATCCTCGTTTTATTACCGGTGGCGTAATTTCCCACTTGTCGTCCGCCAGGAAAATTACGTCACATATAATTTGTGGGAGTGTGTGTGTGTGTGTGCAAAAATCGTGCAATAATAATAAATAAGGAAGCTGGCAATAAATATATGAGTGGGACCTAAAAAACTACAATAAATAACAACAAGAAGACTATGCCTTATTAATGGTACAAGTAACAAGCAGTAATGACGGTAACTTTACAACAGGCAATAACAACAACGATTAATAGCCCAGGCACTTTAGGTAAAAAAAATAGAACAAATTAATAACTAGCTTATTTTTGGTGTGGTGTTAGTATGTCATTAGGTAAGTATTTTCTGAAAGTTCCCCTCACTTCCTCCGCTTGCTTCACCCAGTAAAGGGCTAGAAAGGGTCTAAGTGACGTAAAATTACAAAAATATTTATTGAGTGACACCAGTGTCACCGATTTTAATGGTTTTAGTCTTAAATCATTCAGAATGAAAGTGGTCATGCTAAACAATTGCTGCAACAATAATTCATAGCCCTTTAAGGCGTTTTATTTGATGTATTTTAATTTTTGTTTAAAAAAAATATATAAAAAAAATAAATAAAACTCTTGCATCATTTGTAAGATATGTATTATTGGACTTTCTTTACCTTAGTTTTTTAAATCTTATTTACAACTAATACTCACATATCAACAAATAAAAAAATAGCTAAGATAAGTTAATAATTTTTCCTGCACATTTTAGAAAAGTACGGATCAGTTTCTGGGGGCGAATTTCAACCCGTCCAAAATAAAGCATATTCTTTACCTACATACAACCTTTCTTGTAACTACAATCCCGCATTAACACCTTCATAATCCTACAAGATGTGGGAGGTCCATTCGCGCAGCCTCCAAAACAGCGGCTACACATGGCAGAACAAGTTCAGTTTAGATGCCTCTTCCCTTGATAAACAATCTGTCGATGGATAAACAGATTTGAGTCATATACTAATTTTATAATGTCTTCCCTAATAATCTGGGCAGCCTCTTCAACTATTTTCTTGCGCTTGGTCTCCAAATCCGTCATTCTATCAGCGTTCCATGACCCCCGCAATAGTTTGTGAGAAGTATCACTCAACGTTACAACTGTTACATTTCCCCTTCCCACCTAAGTCGAAAATGTAATTTTCTCCCTTAAATGCTCAGACAGCTTCCTAACTAAGTATTATTAACTGTAAATTTCCTTTCCTGGTAAAAATTCTTCCATTTTTTCTAATAGCTCAGTGACGCTAAACTAGGATTCGTCGTTATTTTCAATGCAACAACATAATTTTAAAAATGCATCTCTTTTAGTGACGTCTTCCGGTCTACCTACATTACATTTACATTTGTTGTCATGAGAGCCGAAGCCCCCTGACTGCTTACCCGGTACCTATCCTTCAGGACATACCCGGGCCCCATGATGTAGGCCGAAGCTTACGCATCAACCTTTAGCACATCATGGGCGGATGACTTAAGGTCATCAGGCTCGCCGGCTACCGAAGCAGACCCTTCGGAAAGAGGGTTGCCCCTCAATCCTAACCAGGGATTCCGGCTGCTTGTTTAAGCGTCACTCCACCTGGGTTCCACTAGGTCGGAACCTAGAGGTCCATAGTAGAGCGCCCCGACGCATTTAGTGCAAGCAACACTCGGGACCTATCTAATCCCTGACAGGCAGAACCCGCCATCAATAGCCAGGAGGAAGGGGACCATCAGCACGCTGACGGGGGGAACCCCAACCTCCCATTTACACCGCTGCCCGATCGAGGCCTGACCCATTGCTGGGAACCAGAGATATCCAGAGCGATAGATCCCCAGATACCCCTGGCGGGCTCGGACCCAGCACCCGATCTACTTCGTTTGCCCGTCAGACCCAACATCACTGCCAGGCCATCAGGGTTTCCCAAAAGGAGGCAGGTATAGAAGTGGGACCCACCCGGATGAACCTATCCACCAGAGGTGGCGACACCCTTGACTCAATTAATATGAAAATGCTCTAAAGTGCTATGAATTATTGTTGCGGTGATTATTTAGCATGACTACTTTCATTATGAATGATTTAAGACTAAAACCACTAAAATTGGTGACATTGGTGTCACTCAATAAATATTTTTGTATTTTTACGTCACTTAGACCCTTTCTAGCCCTTTACTGGGCGAAGCAAGCGGAGGAAGTGAGGGGAACTTTCAGAAAATACTTACCTAATGACATACTAACACCACACCAAAAATCAGCTAGTTATTAATTTGTTCTATTTTAGGGCATTATTTTTTCTAAAATTCCTGGGCTATAAATAAGACCAACAAAATAGACTATGGCAACAAAGATAACAAATTATAAACTGTGAAAATAATAACAAAAGACAGCAAAATATTACAGAAGTATTAACAAAAGTATAAAGTATAAGTAAGTAAGTAAGTATAAGTATAAGTATAAAGGTGATGTAGGCCTAAAGGAGAATGTTTTCCATACGTTGAATAACTTATATTTAAAGCTTCATTGATCAATTACGATTCGGCAATTTACAAAATACTCTGATCACACTTGTCACAACTACAGCAATAACTTCATCTTGATAAGTTATTTACAAATTTATGATCATATAATACAACGGTAATATTCTAACCTAACATATTTCAAGCTGAATAAATTTTACCTTAGCAGTTGAAATAAAATGGAAATTCAACTTTATTTCTGCTAACATAATACCTTAATTGTATTTTCTTACAGATAACAATCCTAATTTGACGCTCGAATACTAGTTAAGAAATGATGCAAGATTTAACCCCTAAGTATTTTCAAAGCGTGTAAAAACTAGTTCATAAGTGAAGATACAACTCTACCCAATGGTAGCAGCCATTACTGCAAACAATGCCTTATATTAGCAGCCATTAGCAGCCATTGACAGCCATTGACAAGGGTTAAACAAGCGGACTGTAACGAGCCAATAACTGCAAGTTATTCGACAACTACAAAGTTGCATCAAACTATCAGAAATTTAATATATGGCTGACTGAAACCTTTTTTAATGGTTGATATAATATTATGAGTTTACAACGAAGCACTTTGGTTTTCCAAAACAATATTTTTTAAACAATAAAACTCTGTATGTAAAAAAAGACAGAATTATTTCATGGCCCAACCAATGACAGGAAAACTAGTATGGTAATTGTAAACTAAATGTTATTGAGTGTCCAAGATAAACTATAAGAAATAGTCATGAAGTAAACGATCCCTAGTTAATTTAAAACCCTTTACTTCCCTCGCTTTACAACAGTGTATAATTCCAGAGTATAACATTTAATTTGCAGCTTTAGTAGAAAAAAAGTATAACGATCTACCAAATCTATAAAATGCCAACTGTCATGGCTAATTTCACAGATTGTAATTTGGTATCGCGTTATGTTTTTGTTAATGTTAGAAGCAACAAGTGACAAGGTGATGGGGAACATTTATGAGATACTATAATTTAGACTTCATAAAGATAACAGGTTGTAAAGGTAAAAGATTAAATGCTACAGTAGGTGGATTTCTTGTTATTTGCTGTCGCATTTTTTGAACAAGGAAATCAATATCATTATTATTATTGGAAATGTATGGAACGTTCCATAATTACTTCTACTAATAGTTAGTTTATATATGTCAAACCTAACTATGTATTCGTTTGACCTTTATAATTTAAATCAATAATTAGCTTTAAGCGAGAGAACTATTAACTTATTTAGGTTAATTAACTGGTTACAAAAGCGTTTACTAAACATGAGTTTCTACTATAATGTGTTTAGTTTTTCAATTATACTGAAGACTCTGTATATGAATTTCAAAGCAGTTAGGTTGACTCAATATAATTAAATACGTTTTATACAATTCAATTTTATTTTTCTTATAGGAGATTTACAATGAGTGTTAAAAAAAACATTCTTCAAGCTTCCGTTAAGCTGTAGTTCTCTAGTTATTGCCTGTTTTTAGTCGTTTGATATTTAATCGGAGGTGTGAACCATTTAATAATAACATTTAATAAAACCGCGAGGATCGCCTAATTCATGTGTATCATGTAAAACTGTCAATTCATTTGCAAACCATCCAAATCATTTGTGTCCAAATTAACGATCGTATTAGTTTTAGAATTACCTCAACGTTGTTGTAGGTGTATCTGAAAAAGTATGTACATACTCTCACAATCAAATTCTACAATATTGCATAATTTGTAGCCTAATTTGTGTATTTGTTGTAGTGCTACTGTTATTACCAACAAAAACGTTGTCAAACAAAGTTAAAGCTACATATATGCACTTAATAACGTTCGTAGAAATCATTTTTGTTCACTCAGTACATTTAACATATTTGTAGTAAAACTCTTTTTCAAACGGATGATTTAAAACATTTCAGGGGTGAAGCCAGTTTCAAGTATGCCTATCGACTCAAACATTGTTCCTCTGGCGTGCAAGCTACCCGGATCACTACTATGGCCTTTAACTAAATACATAGTCTAGGTTTAAATGTTTATAAAATAATGCATGTTTGAATAATGCCTTTAAGAATAGTGCACCTTGAGATACATTTTTATGTATCTCTAGGTTTATTACTCTATTTTAAGGCGATTGTCAAACCAATTTATGAATAACTGAAACTCTTTTATATAAAATCAACTATTACTTTTACATAGAATATTTGAAAGCACAAATATACCTCAAATAACACTTATAATAATATATTTATACTAACACTGTTTACATACAAGACGGGAAATACATATAAATGGTGGTAAGTGGTGATTGATTTTGATTGGACTCAATCATCATCAGACCCCCAAAAGCCTAATGATGCATGGGGTACATCTTTTAAACACCATCTTTTTATATGTATTTACCGTCTTGTGAGTAAACAGTACAAGTGTAATACACAAAATACACAGTGTATAAATTAAGTATCAAAACAAATTTGTATTTTTAAAAACGAAATATATATAAATATTCTGTTTTTGGCATTGATTGTTAACAAAGGTTCCGCAATTTTGTACATCAAAACATTTGTTGACAAACTTATGGGATCTGGTTAGGGGGAAGGGGTGACTTATTTTTCAAATACTGTAGCAACCCCTATTGAGTTATTATTAGTGTTATTTGACTATTTTGTGCTTTCAGGTAATTTAATTACACCTACGATGCTGATGAAGAAGTTATTAATAATATATTTATTTGTCATGCATACACTCTTGTATCGAATAATAAGACGAACACAATATCGGTTACAAACAAGAGATGAAAACCTGTGAATCTAATGTATACTTGAATACTTGAATACTTGTTGTCTTAATCTTTGACCGAAGTATATCGGATAGATTGCGTCGTTATACTAATATTTACAAAATTACTATATACAAAACTTGTTTTACAAAGTATCATAAAACTAAAAACTTAAAACTTGAAACTTAGGCTGTGGTAAGCGTGTCTATTTCTCAACCTGGCATCAAATGATCATTTGACAACTCGTCTAGACTATACAGGGGCCTATTTGTGAGCAAGTTCTTCAGCTCGGACTTAAACGCTGTACCGTCAAGATTCCTTAGGTGGTTTGGAAGGGAGTTGAAGATTTTGATAGCCGATCGGGGGTATCTCCTTAAGGTATGGCTCAAGCGGCAGCGAGGCATATCCAGGTCATGGACCCTTCTTATTCCATACTCATGCCTATCACCTCGGGTCACAAAATCACTTTGGTTTTCCTTTAGCAAGACCAGACTATTAAGTACATACTGGCTCACCACTGTGAGGATTCCCAATTCTTTAAAGATGGGTCGGCAATGTTCTCTTGGGCCTTTAGATGTTATTACCCTCACAGCTTTTTTTTGTAGCAGAAGTATTTCATGGCATGCAGGGGAGTGTCCCCAGAGCACTATTCCGTACATCAAATGGCTATGAAATAAGGCATGGTATATGGTTACCAGATAGGTCTTAGTGATTTCATCTCGGAGTTTCCTTAGCAGATAGAGAACTCTGGATAACCTTACGCATATCTTATCAATGTGGTTAGACCAGTTTAGCCTAGAGTCCAGCCAAAACCCAAGCAACTTCACAGCTTCCTCATGATCAGTCCTCGACTTGAGGGTGCACATCAAAGATTGCGTCTTTTCTTCATTTATTTTGAAGCGATTTGCAACAAACCAGGACTTAGCCTCAACAAACAACTCGTCCGCTGTATCCCTCAACAGGTTAATGTCTTTCCCTCTAGTCACCAGAGTGGTGTCGTCTGCAAAGAGGAGGGTGCAGCCGTTTAGCCAAAGGTCGTTTATCATGATGCTAAACAGTAGAGGGCCTAACACCGAACCTTGAGGAACTCCATTTGGAACAACCTGGACTTTTGAGGACACTCCGTTCACTGATACCAATTGCCTACGATTTTCTAGATAATTCTGCAAAGAGCACAACACTGTACCACCAATACCATATTTTTTCAGTTTCCCTAAAAGGATGTTGTGGGAAACAACATCGAACGCCTTACTCAGATCGCATAACCTCAGCATGACTGAGTCATTGCACTCAAAGGCATCTGAGATGAGGTCAGTCAGATTCATTAGGGCTGTAGTAGTTGAGCGCCCACTTCGGAATCCGTGCTGTAGCATCATAACGCAAGTTAGCGTTGCTAGATGCAGCTTCACTGTTACTGTTAGGCATCTGCGTGGTCGTCACCTAATGATGATATCCAAGCATCCATCGTCATTAGTTCTCTTTACCGTACCTTGTACCTTGTTAGTCCCATAGTGTGTGGATGATTTAAAATTCTTTCCGTGAAATGAATCTATGCCTCTTAGTTCTATAAAAGTGTGTTTTTTTTTTTGTTTTTTTTTTAGTTTAATCATTGAATATCGATAATCTATAATCAAACATTAACTTACCTCAGTATTAAAATGACTAATGTGCATGAAAAGGCAAAGTGTGTTCTTTGGTTTCATGAAATCAGATCTGTATAACTGTTCGAAGAAGGCTTTTGTTTAGAGTATGGCCGTAATTCTTCGAGTAAAAACTATTATGGCAGTTTGGACGAACGGGAAGTGTCCAACATATACAGTAGTATAAAATGACCTCACTTTACATGACTACAATAACAGTTTAGGTGATTTTTATAGACTTTTAATAACTACTTTTTATAATTACTGAAATTTTTATAGTTATTTTTTGCGGTTACTGTATAAAATATCTTTAAATTTGCTATTTAATAAAATAATTCCAAGGTTTATAAGTTGCTTGGTCATTTATTTATTTAACCACAAAATGTGTCCAATAATTTATGACCATCCTGTACTTTTAATACTAAATTATCTTTGTAAAGAGGTTTATTTGTAGATATCGATTCCCACTCCGCTCAGTTTGCTGAGCTGAGGCCGTATACCTAGTATTGTCCATTGCCACATTGTACCACATCAGGTTCACTCAATTACCAAACCACAGAACACGATAAAGTGTTCTGCGAGCCATGTGACTGGTGATTGGTGATTGGTGCTTCACTACTAGACCACAAACAGTAGGTCTATTATTAGGCCTACCTATTTTTCATCTCTTGGCTGGTGAATCTATGACAAGCAAGGGATGTGCTAAGGGGGTTTTAAATCCAATTATATATATATTAAAATTACACGGTAACTGGATAGATTATTGACGACCGATTTTAGTGCGAAAATTGATTACAAACTGGATAAACAACACATATTTGGCTTAGGCTAATCTATTCACAGATATGTATAAATTTAATTACACATTGATAAATTAAAAGGCTATTTCAAAATATGTATATGGATATTTAGAGATTTTTTGCTGTTTTATGACTCTGATACACCGCAATACGTACTTATACGGTAAGTGAACGATCGTTGTAAAATTAATGAGATCACCGTTTTTTTACTGAATAAAATCAACTGATTATTTTGTCAGAAACATTTTATTAAAAGCCTAATAATAAGGGGAAGATGGGTCCAGTCCCAACTATTAAAAATACTGCATATTGCCAAAATCAAACGAGCATCCTACTGATTTCAAAGGCAGCACTATGTCCAATCCGCTACCCAACTGTATTTATAAATGCATTATCCAGGAAATACTTATGCTGATAGAAGAAATGTCATTTTCCACATATATTTTTCTTTTTTATAGTCGTTTTGTCCTTTAATCCATCCACTAATCGGTGAAACCTTTAGAAGAATCCAAAGCAGCTCTGGAGCATCGGCTCCCTTGGATTTGGTTGGGAATCGAATAAAATTCTACGTTGTGGATATATGGTAAATAGTGTAAGGGATTTGACATGGCCTTAGTATATTACTCAGCAAGCGTTATGATCTGAAGGATACTTGCAAGGCGTAATTACTCATATTTTAATTACATTATATTTCAATGAAGTAGGGTAATCGAATGCGGGATGCAATGTTAGGAAAATACCAACTATTAAAAATTGACAGGCCTAATCCAAAGGTGAGCAGGAAACGACTTTGATTTCCCGTATTGAACATTGGTTATTACAACTTATTAGTGCTTATAGGAGTATACAGACTCGTGAATGGACAAAAAAGTTTTGATAATGTTGAAAATTTAAATTACAACTAACAAAGGACCTTCATTCTTGAAGTACATCACAAGATTGTTTTTATTACAGCTTAGAAATCTGACAATATGAATGTAAATGTATTTTCAAACACTCCATTGGTACTTGCTATGTAGTATACGAAATAAAACAAGGTATTTATTTTACTGGTTTTTTTTATAATTCAAGAATAAACATAATGTTTTGTATCATGTTTACACGTTAAACAAGTAACTTCATTAGTAAAGTTTCTTTAATAGGTATATAATTTTTCTTTATGACAATAAACTGGAATTTTTACCTTCAAAGCTTTTTGTTGTAGATGGATCGTAACGGACTTGTCATTAATCTTCATTTATGTAATTATTTCCCACGGATTTCCTTACCGGTGCCATACTAGTTTGAGAATGAAAAGGTTCAGAGGTTTCAGATTATTGTGTATTCAAATCAAATTATGTTTAGTAAAAAAATGGAAAACATAATTTTAACCACGCATATTAAATAGGATTTAATTGTATATACGTAATCAAACGCCAAAATTCCATTAATATTCTAAGATATATCTAAGGCATCACTCACAAAGTGATAACACGAAAAAATAAAAGTAATCGTATATAGACATTTGGGTGAATTTAGTCGTTTTATTTAACACGAGTAGGCCTACTTTGTAATAAAGATAGTAGATTTATATTTTTTTATGAAATATTTTATACCTAATTTACTAAGAAACATTTTTAATACAACTTTTAAAAAGTTTATATTTGTTGTTAACTTAAGAACTACTTTCGATTTAGTACGTGTATTAATTATTTTTTTGCCCTGTGATGCTAGGAACGAGTCCGGGATTTTTTTCACATCACTTAAGACTAGACCTCGGGGTTGAGACGCTATTACTTAGATATAAAATATACTGGTAATTTGGCGGGATTTGAACCCAGTATCTCAGGGACCGAAGTCCCGCGCTCTCCACTGTCGCACATTGTTGATGTAGTGGTTAGACGTAGTGTTCTAGTTCTGATTATCTACTAAAGAAAAGCGAATACATTTAACATATCTACAATCGAAGAGTTGTTTGCCGAAATAAATATTAATTGCTTAGATATACGGTATGTAGTAAATAATGTAATGTCAGTGAGTGTGGTTCAGTCATCGTTTCATATTACAATAATCAAATACATAACTGATTATGGTGTAATGCTGAATAGTAAAAGTAGACTCATGGATAATTCAGAACTTATTCAATATTTGAATTTGTCTGAGCCTGTTTCTATTTATTTCTTTTGCTAGAAACTCAACAGTTCTCATTTGACCTACAACATGTCTAGTCCTGCAATAGACAAGCTCAGTGCTGAGTACGAGGTGACGAGGCAGTTAACGACGCTTGTTATAGTCCCACCAATACAAGCCCCAGCTATTAGTTAATTGGGTGTCATTTGAAAACTACCCTGATTCAAATATTTATGTTGTTAGCAAAATGGTTGGAAAATCTAATCTAAGTTGCGATTTGTATTTTTGTAATAGAGTAACATATTTGGCGTTTAACTTATGCAAATAAAATTCTATTAAATTTTGGATGATTTTAACACTTATATACTCAAACAAATAAAAATAAAAATGCACACACATGTGGGACGTTACATAAAAGAGAGTTTGGGATGAATCTATGAAACAAGTCTAGTAGTGTAAACAAACGATCTTTTTTCCTTCATTGAAAATAAAATAAATTGCGTCATGTAAAAAATACAAACTCTGTGTATAGTCAATACTTCTACCCATTGTCAAGTATTTAATCAATTTCAGTTTACCAAGTTTTCCCCACAGTTTTCCAGGGCACTTACGAATTATACCAACCACACCGATAAATCAACTTCAAAATAAGATGTTAATTAGTTTAAATAACAAAATCTTGTAATTATAAGGTGTGGTTGGTATAATACGTAAGTACCTTTTCCAAATTTTTTTGATATCAAAATAAACCATGATAATCTATGGATAAGTATATTCCTAAATTAATATAGCATTTTAATCGATAAAAGGTTCTGTGTACTACAATCCAAACCCCTTTTAAGTTGACATGAAGTGAAAAACTCCGTTCGAAATAAGGATTAGTTGAGTCAAATGTAAGAATTTTAAATTTTCTTCCACACAATTGGTATGCAGTATGATTTACAATCTATGGTCAGAGAATTCATTTTTAGTAATTACTTCAGTATAGTAC
Source organism: Macrosteles quadrilineatus (assembly GCF_028750875.1). Lineage (NCBI taxonomy): Eukaryota > Metazoa > Arthropoda > Insecta > Hemiptera > Cicadellidae > Macrosteles > Macrosteles quadrilineatus. The sequence goes on from NW_026542597.1 coordinate 47,386,909, forward strand.
ATGAACAATTGGTTAGACAAAATAAGAAATTTAAAAAGCTATACAAATAAAAAAAAATTAATACATGGGAAAAATAACATCCTGACGAAGAACTAATTTCAAACAACATTGCTAAAAACCCATTTTATTTTTCTAGACATCAAGTACTGGTAGAAATATGCCTAATGATAATACGCTACCATTAGTCCTCATGCACTTTGTTTGATTAAGGTTACCAATGGTCTTTCATCATCGTATACTGCCAAGATAATAGCTTTTAAGTACAACATTTATATGCCATTTCTAAATGGTTGTTTATATATTTTTATAAGTGTGATTTTGTGAATGTACTAAACATAATGCGATAACAAACATTTTTGTGTCAAAATAACATAAATAACGGTCGCAAACTCTCCACCGATTTCCTCGAGTATATAACAATCGAATAAGTTTGTTCACTATTACCATTGACTATTGGATACTTGTGTATTAATAGTCTAAACTATTACTTAAAAAATACACTCATATCACGCTTTTATGTAGGGAAGCAAAACCAAAGATGTTATCAAAACTGACGCTTCCCCTTCCCTGATTCGACTCACATGAATAATTAGTAGAATACATAGCAATTACTAGAAATACACAGGTGAGTGAAAAAGTATTGAAAAATAAAACTGGGTGTAAAAGTAACTGAACAAATTCTCAAAGGGGAAAAAGTTTTAGCGCATGTTGAGTCGTGGCCTCTAAAGCTCCTTTAGTGTCTAAGTTGATAGCAGATTTATATTACTGTAAAAACTTTAAAATCTTATTATACTTTAAAATATACACGCTTTTTTGAATTAAGCATGTAATTAATATGCTAAAAACATTTTTCAGAATTTTCTTAAAGAAATTTCCAGTGCAAATGATAAGGTTTAAAATGGCTTTTGTCATCACCGAGACTTATTACAGTTGCTTAATAAACTAATTAACACATTTTGGGTTTCTAGGTTTTCTGTATTTGGTATGGAAATCTATCTGGTAGAAATGTATATAAAATATTATTGAGCTACAAATGTATGAACCAATACAGCAGTTTTTATTTGATCAATAATTTACGAAATAGAAACAAAGCTGCTCATGTATACCAATACTGTGTGTGTCAATTATGTACTTTGGTATAAATCATGGTTCAAGTAAATATTTAAACTTATATTATTAAATCGATGTACGAGTACTGTATATTTAAATGGTATTAATAAAAATCAAACACTTGTGGTGTATAAATAGTTAGTAGGACAGTGGGAAGATGATCCACAGGTTTGTGTAGTGTAGAATTACATTAGCTGATGAGCAGTAATGTATATCCTTCACGTGGAAGACATTTTATTGTTGAATTATCGAAGGTAATTCCACGAACTTGACCGTTATATCCACAGATAGAATTATATAGCCTATTTATACCACAGATTAACCCACAGATAAATACCCTGAGTGTCTATTACATAATATAATACATTATCAAGTTCATATACAATAAAAACCCTTAAACCATGCTAAAGGTTGTATCGCAAAGTTTATCGTGTAAAGTAATAACTATAATTTTTATATCATAAGTAAACGTTTAAATATCGTTCTTTGGTAACGTATACTTAATGCATACGATTAGTAGTTTAGCTGTGCATTTAGGTAAAAACCCACGATTTTACCACTTCATTGTAAAATGAATAAAGAAAGTTCTTAATTATGAGGATGAAAATATAGGGTTTTACGCAACTCAGTCCTTAAATACCTTGCTACAAAAATACAAGAAAACATAAAATGGACTATACCGGGTATAACACTTTTATTATTATTAAATCTCAAACAACGTGTAAAGAGGTCCTCAACAGATCACATTTGAATTAGATTTTCCATACAAATAAGCAATTAATTGTACTATCTACAGTCGCTAAAAATAAATAAAATACTATTACGTTATAAAAATAAAATCTTTTCTTCTTTCACAATAATATACAAATCAGATGTTTTTGTCGAAGTTTTTAACAAATTTTCATTTAATTTTTATGTTTTAGATGGAACAAAAAGAAATTACAATTAAAGATGTAAACGAAAGCCTACATTCCAAGTGGCCGTGGGCTATAGACTGTAAGGTCCACAAATTCTAACAAACTGTTCAGGAACACCTCGGGCGTTGCAAACTTCTGAATACAGCTTTATTTGACAAATTAACTGAGCAAATTTAGCTAGGATTATTTAGCTTTAAAATAAGCTCATCGTTTTGTTTATAAAAACTATTTACTATTAAGTAAATTTAAGTACATATTTTTCGGACTAATACATTTAAACATTATGGCTAATGATATGTAAAATACAGGGTGTTCATTTGAAAACTTTCCATATCTGTTGTGTGCAAAGGTAAGGCTTTTAACACTTGTTTATTCTCATTTCCCCCTAACTTGGACATGCCAAATCCAATAAAAGTATTTTAAAATTTGAAAAATACCCCAAAAGGGCCCAAAATGGGGGGTTGGGGTGCTGTTTGAGACATTTTCAAATGTAAACATGGGTTGTGTGATACATCAATTCAAAGGTCTAATCACCCCGATCATTTTGGTGCAAAAAAAATTGAATTATCTTTAACCGTATTTACAGGGTAGGTCAAAAGTTTTAAAAAAGGACTTTGAAGTTAAGTACCGTATTACCCTAACTACTGAACGGAACAGCGCCAAATTTCTTTCCAAGCTTATTCTTGAGCTACTCTTTAAGATAACTTGTAATAAGGGCATTTTCCATGTTATTTTCTAATTTTAAAAAAAATCTCAAATTTTAAGAATAAAAGAAAGCTGAATACTCAAAATTCTTAAATAGCAAGATATAACAAATTTCATACCACGTGAAAGGTCCTTTTTAACAAACATTTTACGTATTTAAGTTTTCTTTCTATCTCTTATCGTTTAAAAATTGCAGTAGTAAAACATAATTTTCCATGGTAAAATTATAACTAGTTTTCTAATAAAACACGTTGCACTTTGCTCAACGATGTAATAGGATTCATTACAAATTGATCCGACTACTTTTACTTGTGTCAGAATTCATCTTGGACGCTTCATCCTGTTCTTTTCTCATTAGTAACTGAGCCAGTTTCAGAAAACTTACTAACTAAATCATTTACAGCCATATGACTCAAGGTCTTACCTGGATATCTATTGTTAAACACTTTGCAGTTATCCTGGAACACTTTTGTTCTGACCAATAAGTAAAAATAAAGTCTATTTTTTTAGTGTACACCATATTTGATTAGGTACTACAGTAATGGTACTTTTGAAATTAGTACTACCATTGACTAGTCAAAGGTACTACAGAAAGCGGCCCACGCTTGGGTTTTTCTCATCAGCTATATAACTTGTTTTTCACAAAGTAAAACGTAGTTTTGTTGTTAAGTAAAACTTGTTTGCCTATCTGCCTATAAATAATTATGAATTGTTTCCTTCAGTTATTGCACCATTAAATGTGCCAAGAGACGAATTTTGGCTGTTTTATTAGAAAACTAGTTACAATATTACCCTAGAAAATTATGTTTTTCTACTGCAATTTTAAAACGGTAAGAGATAGAAAGAAAACTTAAAGACGTAAAATGTTTATTAAAAAAAGACCTTTTACGTGGTATGAAATATGTTATATCTTGCTATTTAAGAATTTTGATTTTTCAGCTTTCTTTTATTCTTAAAATTTGAGATTTTTTTTCAATTAGAAAATAACATGGAAAATACCCTTATTACAACTTATCTTAAAGAGTAGCTCAAGAATAAGCTTGGAAAGAAATTTGGCGCTGTTCCGTTCAGTAGTTAGGATAATACGGTACTTAACTTCAAAGTTTTTTTTTTAAACGTTTTGACCCACCCTGTAAATACGGTTAAAGATAATTAAACTTTTTTGCACCAAAATGATCGGGGTGATTAGACCTTTGAATTGATGTATCACACAACCCATGTTTAAGTTTGAAAATTTCTCAAAAAGCACCCCTACCCCCCAAATTGGGCCCTTTTGGGGTATTTTTCAAAATTTAAAATACTTTTATTGGATTTGGCATGTCCAAGTTAGGGGGAAATGAGAAAAAAACAAGTGTTAAAAGCCTTACCTTTGCACACAACATATATGGAAAGTTTTCAAATGAACACCCTATATATTATTTTAAAGTATTTTTTTAACAATATGATTTGTAGGTGCTTTTTTATACTTAACTTTATGTAAATGTTGTATAACTTATTTTGGATTCTTTTGACTTACCATACCATTTAAGGTGGATTAAGTGTAATTAAGTTTTAAGCTTGAAAATTGTCCCTAAAATGTATTCCATTTTTACATTTCTTTAGCGGCAGTACAAGAAGAATTGTTTATATAAAATTTAGCCACTTACCAACTGGGAGGGAGGAATATCTAGCATGAGGAGGAGGTAAAGTATGAGAGTTTGGCACATAAGTCCTAGGTTTAAATCCCACAGATCCCCATCGGCTTTTAGCTATTTGTTTGATTGTGCCTTGACTCTATACAGTGAGCCACATTCGACACTTTTTTGTGGCTCGGGACTTCAGCTTGTTCCTTCCAGTAAAAAAATAAAAATCTATGATACTTTTTACATTTTTAAATTTTTTTCTTAGTATCGTAACAATCAATCATTTGTACAAATATCAGTTTTTATAAGAGTACCATGGTTAGTTGAGGGGTCTAATTAGTTTTCACGTTTTGCTCTGTAGACTTACTTATTAGTTCTTCACTTGCCATTTGGCAAAGATTATCGTATCATATTCCTTGTTCATAAACTCATTATTTCTATGTAATAATTGTAGTTTATATTAAAACTTGATTCTGTTACGTTTAGTTGTGTAGTTATTACATTTTCTATTCCGATCCAGAAATTTAGTCAGCTCTCAACCATAAATTGTTTTTTAAATTGTATTTTGTATTGTATCAACGAAAATAACTACAATTTGTTATTTTCTTAATAAACGAATTAACTTTGTATCATAAATTACTTTATATAATCTCATACAATGTGCCTGCATCCTGTTTAAGCATTCTTGAACTAAATAAATAATGGGAATGATATTTCCATTCATCCTTTATTCAACTCGCCTCGAGGTATAATGGAGATGCATATGCAACAATTTTGCAACTGTATCAAATTTTACCCAGTCCGCTTACACAGTTTTTCAGATTTGGATATATTAATATTTAGTGAAATATTTGTGTAGCTCAAACTAGTTGTTGTATCAACTAAAAGGCATATGTTTTGTTTTTAAGTAGAAACAAAATTCAGTATTTCCTTAACGGAAAATTAGTTTGATTTGTTATAGTTTGATTTTAATTTATTTGTAATTTATCTGATGATTAAACACATATTTTGTGTGTTGTCCATTTATTTTGACCCTTCACTGCTTTAGGAGTATTTATAATCGACAAACCTTTAGCGCTGGATTCAATGGGAACAATTCTATCTAAATCACCTTTTCAAAAGCAAAATACATGGTGTTCTTTTTCCGCTCAACCTAAATTAAAAGTACTGTGAGACACATTTTGATGACAACACAACCTTATATCTTAGTATCCCTGTTTTATTTACTTTATTTCCGATTAGCACTTATGCATTGTTGCATAGTTATCTATGAGGTTTAGTTTTATTGAGAATTTATTATAAATGAGACACAACATATTGTTTCTGTAATCTCGAAGAGTTAGAATAATATAATTTGCAAGTAAAACAATGATTTTATGCCAAGAAATGTTTGAAAATAAGTTTCTAGTTGTGATTTCAGTACCTAATAAACTACCTATTAATGATATATACAAATTTAAGGAAAGCCTAAAGAAGCAAACCTGCAGACAAAGCGAATTTCCATTTGATTTAGGTTTTCCTTAAATTCGGACTAGGGTTCCTTAAATTTGTATATGCCAACAATAGTTGTTTATTAGGTACTGAATCACACCTGGAAACTTAATTTCAAACCTGTCTTAGCATAAAACCAATGATTTACTTTCAAGCTATTATTCTAACTCTTCGAGATTGGGTAAATGCCATGTTGAGTCTTATTTACAATAAATTCCCAACAGCACTAAGCGTCATGAATAACTATGAAACAACACATATAAGCTGATCGGCAATGAAGTAAGAAAACGGGAATACCAAAATATAATATTGTTTTGTCATAGAAATGTGTTTCACAGTACTTTTAATTTGCGTTACTCGTTAAAAAACACACTGGACTGTAGTAAGCTCCTACTAAGCTGAGTAATTTAGTAAATCTTCTAAAATCTTATTTAAGGGTAGTATTAACCCTTTCTGCTGGATTTGAAGAGTATATATAAGATCATTAAGCTTACTTGTATTTCTAATTCATCATAAGGTTTTCACCAAATACGTTTTACATTATCCATGGATATTTAAAGTTTGGTTTGAAGCTTTAGCCTTTAAAAAAGCACAACGGTACCTGAAAACCCCTAAAAATAATCCCTAATTAAATAACTTTCTTTGAATACGTTCAATATAATCTTTCTTTTCATTTATGAAAAGCCCTTTAGTCACTGTATGAAAAAATAAGATGAATGGTTTACATAGCTTGTTTTCAAGTGTTCATGAATTAATAAAATTGAATTCAGATAAAATTAGACAATGAAATTAGCAATTGTCCACTTTGTAATGGGTTCTTTTTTAAAGTAGACATACATATTCAATATAACCGGTTATCAAAACATCCTTAATTGATTGGCACTTGTAATTAAATAAATTGTGGATTTCTACAAGTCATTGTTGGAACACCTCTAGTTCACGTACTCCTTTGAATCAATCTCTCCAACCAGACTTGCCAAGTTCAACTTGCAAAGTTCAGGTACTAAATTTACAGATTTCCACATTTGATCATATATATTTGTTGTTCAAAACGATGTTAAAGCCTTGCTTGCTGATAATGATAGTCTGTTTCTGTCCTATTAGATTTATGTGTTTTTACCATACAACCTAAATGTTTACATTTATTTATTATTTACCGTGTCGTCTCTTTTTAAAATTGTAATTTCATAGAAAGGTTGTAATGTGATTCTGTTCCGCTGTTGAAAAACATGGGAAGTTTTCAGAGACATTGTAACCTAGTAGACGATCTTCTCTACACGTGTCTAGTGTATTGATGTCTCGACATAAAGGCGAGGCAAAAACGGGATCTTGATGATGCTTTGTTATTTTCAGTGCCTTCAGGAAAACTAGTAAGGATGTTTTAAATACTATTGTTGTGGAGTAAAATTAATTGCGCATTACAGAAAATACCATTAGTACTGTAACCTAAAACAGGAGTAACGTTTAATTTAAAATTCACATGTATAAGTTTTAAAGGTGATTAAATAACACTCACGACTATGAATCGTTCGTAATAATAAAAAACTTCATGAACCGTTTTATAAAATATACGTTATGTACGGGAATGTTCAGAAATAGTTTTTAATAAGTTCAAGCTTGGAAAGTCAATTAGCTTAGTTAGCAATTGGTCCGTAATCGCTAGAATAAAAGATACTACTGTATAAAATCGAAAAAAATAAAACAAGTTAGAATTACACATAAGTAATTTTCAACAGGTATTTTGTTGGTTTTAGGGTATCCGTTTACCACCTTAGAACCAATTGAGTAAAACACTAAAAAAGTAATGCAGCCTATTTAATCCAACTGATTAAAATATTAACAATTTCCAGGTATTGCAATAATCATCATTCACGCCAATATAAGGTGGGATTATCGAAACGTTGATGGAAACTGACCTCCCCTACCTGAGGAATCCACTGTGGCATTTCAGTATGGATTATGATCATAAAACGACGTGGCATTATCAGTACGCCCACTGATGTATAAGTAAATTCTTTGATGAGGCAAAAGAGAATTTAGCATCATGAATTATTCAAACCCCTCATTTGCTTCTCTCTCTAGTAAAAATGTAAAATGAACGCACATACACTCTAATTTCAGGTTGGTGTTTAAATGCAACTGAGTAGGTCTATTAATTGAGTTAAATTTATATTTGTAACATATAATGTAGTTTTCGAGCTAAAGCTATTTTATGTTAAAAACTCTTTTCAAAAGATCGAAGGAACGTTTTTGAACGCAATCATATAATTTTGTATGTTAGCTTGTGCTTGTATTCAAGATTGAAGGAATTACGTCGCCAAAATACAGTTTACAAATCGATGCTACAGGCTATGGTAGTTGCATGATTTGATGCTACTTATGTCGCTTGACGTCAGAGGACCTGTTGATGTGGAACGAGTGAATAAACCATGTTGTAAAGTTACGTGCAAAGGTAAACTGCGTTAAGATCGATGAATATTGAAGGTACGAGTCGAGTTAGTAAGGTTTGAAAATTGTCGTGAACGAATATTCCAAAAAGATACTGTAAGAGAAGTATTGCAAACATAATTATTTGACTGTTTTAGATTTTTAAATTCAGCCACTGTCATAGGCCTAATTATTGTCTTATGATATTTATATTTTAAAAATATAAAACTTAATATGCTTTTGCATATCCGACGGTATTTTGAATTGTCATGAAATCATATCAAAAGGCAATATTTAAAATTACACTTGAAGACAATGTTTTCGTCTCAGAAAAGTAACGTAATTACCATGTCAAAAAAATGTTGTTGATTAGGCCTATTTATTTGAGAATTGTTATTTAATAATAACCTTTTAGTATTTATTATTTAAAATTAATAAGCGTGCCAATTTTAATTATTGATAATTGATGATGAATTATTAAACTGAGTAAAAATCTATTTATTGCGATACCCCTTGAAAATCCTGGCACATACTTATCTAATTAAAGGTTCAAAATCGTGGGGGGCTTTAGTTTGATCATTTGCTGTTCCAAAATTAAAAATAATGATTATGGCGTAATCAATTATAAAATCAATGATTATTTTATTAATAATTAGATTTCTAATTTTTGTATGACCGAAAGATGACGTTCGAGTTAAGAACAGTCAAATGCATTTAGAATTTGAGGTACAAAACGTGTAGATAATTTGTGTCAGCTATGACCAATGAAATCAGTTAGTTTATGTCAACAGTAACTTTAAACAGGAAATAATAATCTTTAGTGTAAGAAACAAAATATACTATAATACAAATGTATAGCAAAATACCGTATAAAAGCGATGATGGGAATTTCATAACGATATTAACCTTGACCTTTTGACCTTATCACGTGGCATGCGTGAATATCCACATGTTCCTGTAATTTGGTTTATTTTCTGTTTTAATGATTGAAGCTATGCTTCTCTCATTTAATGACCAAGTTTCTGTCTTCAATAGTTTATGAGTATACATGCGTAATAAAGGATATTCTGCTGTAAATTAAGGTGTAAATTTAATTTTATATGATCCTGCTTCGTTGAAGGTTTAACAAGGGCCAATACTTTACATTGAATGCAGGTTCTGTACAAAGAGTTATACTGGTTTCTCAAATAAAAAAAATCTGTAATTAAACGTTGTGTTGTCAGATTTCCATCCAAATTACCATAAAGCATTTTACAGATTAAAAATAATTTTAGAATATGATGTTAATGAACATGATTACCTCTTAATGTATTCTAATTACGAATCAATTAGTTCATTTTAAGTAGAATAAACAAAGTGAGTTTATCTTTTATGAAGTTAATTGTAATTCAATAAATTCAGTGCATTCTCGGCTGAAATAGTTATTCGTGTAACTAGTGGGCGAAGGCATCTTGCGCTCGTGTTACACATTATATTTTTCCTCCTGTTACTATAAGTCTTATAAATAATTTATTGTTCTTTCAAACACTGTACAACACGTTTTTAGGTTAGGTTCGTCCAAACATTGAACGAAATAAGAAACGCTGCACCAACTGATCGTAGTCGTATTATATTTGAGTGTTGCCAACTTCTTTTCAATCAATAAAATCGCGCAGTTTTGTGTTGTTTGGTTGGAATACTGTTGTGCGCCAAAGTAAGGCTTTCTGTACTATAATCTGTGCAAGAAAGTCAGATGACTGTAGAAAAAATAGTTTTTTCTCTAAATTGTCTATCGCAATAATAATAACTAACGAAGTTAAGTTATAGTTATGGTGGTGACTACTTCCCAGCTTTGGCTAGGCTTGCATACTAATCGTGTTTGTTCAAGGTATATTATCACCTGATGACAAGGTCAGATTCCATACCCCGAAACGTCGTGAATAGATTTTTTTAATCGAAATGGTTCATGTCTAAATACTACATACTGTACCAAGGGCCGAAAATGAGTATTTGCCGGATCGACATAGTTTTTAGTTCGAGACAAAAAAACTGAAGAATTAAAATCGAAAGCTGCAAAACCATTTCGGTTCTTGGTACGAACGCTATTTTTCACCATACTATAGGCCTACCCTAGCACCACTATTCACCACAATAATAATGCACACTTACTGATATATATTCAATCTAGTGTCAATTGATAATATTCTATTTCCTATATTTTAATACCAGCTGACTGGTTAATTATTTATTGTTTTCTGTTGTGAGTCAGTTGTACAATTTAATGTTTTTGTTTTCAGTGTTTGTACATTTTACAATGTTCAAATATATTTCTCAAATGTTTAAAGTTCATTTTATTTAGAAACAATATTGGCGACGAGGATGAGTGAAATACTTAAGCTTAAAAAGGTATTAACTGCAGTTAAAATTCAAATTAGGAAAGCTTACAATGCAATTGTACAAAATAAAACAGTTAGAGAAGACATTAGTAGTGATGAAGTCACAGTGCGGTTGTCTTCATTACGGACATATTGGAACAGATTCGAAAATGCTCAATCTGAACTCGAATCATTAGTTGATGAAGAAGATATTGAGCAATTAGCAACTAGCAGAAGTGAAATTGAAGAGCTGTACATTACAACCGAAGTGGTGTTAAGAAACAAACTGCAATCCCTAACCACAGTTACGAATCAGTCTTCAGTAGGTCTACACCCTTCTGTTACATCAAATATTGCTTTTGCTCCGTTCGATGAAGGAGAATCATTTACAAACTTCGTTAAAAGATTTGAAAACTTTATTTCCTTGAAGGAAATTTCTGATGATAAAACCAAACTTTGCACATTACTTGCAGTTCTTCCACCAAAACTACATGAACAGCTTCAAGACCTTGTTTCTCCAGATGATCCATACAAGATGAATTACAAAAATGTGGTAACAGTGTTGAAGGATTATTTGGAACCGTTACCTAGTGTTATATCTCTTCAACACAAATTTTTGTGCCATGTTCAGCAAGACGAATCAACGATGGATTTTTCAATGGAACTGAAGAGACTAGCAAAGGATTGTCGTTTTCAATGTGAGTGTGGGAAATCGGTATCAGACATGTTACTAAGAATGCAGTTTGTTAGAGGACTTAAAGATAATGATGTAAGAGGGCAGTTACTACAGAAAGAAACAAGTACTTTCAAAGAATCAGTGCAAGCTGCAATTTCCTTCGAATCCTCAAGACTTGAGAGCAGCATTATATCAAATCCTAAAACAGCTTCTGTTCTTAAGCTAACAGGAATTACTGAAAGAAAGATGCCGGAACAACAACAATATGCAAGCAAAGGCCCAACCAAGAAGACCGAAAGATATCATACAGTTCGCTCTACATTTGACCAACTACGTGGACGGTGCTATCGATGCGGGGATAAATTCCATAAAGCTGACAGTTGCAGGTATAAGGATGAATTCTGCAATTCTTGTAATAAGGTTGGTCACTTAGCCAGGGTCTGCATGGCAAAGAACAGAGCTAGGCATATCAACCAGATCGAGGACAATGAAAATGTAAATGATATTGACCACGCAACGTACGACATATATAAGATACAAATGAATGGTTCTGACAAGTTCATGGTTGAAGTTACACTAGAAGGAAATCCAATTCAAATGGAATTGGACACAGGAGCAGCTTTATCGTCGATATCATACAAGGATTATAAGCAACTAAATTTGAGTAAAAAGCTATTTCAAACTCATGTACAACTAAGAACTTACACGGGCGAACTTATCAAACCAAAGGGGGTAGTGTATGTCGAGTTTAAATTCAAAGACAAAGCATACTTTGGTAAGCTGTATGTTATTGGACAAAATGTTGAACCTATTTTTGGAAGAGAATGGCTTAGGGAGATTAACTTAAAAATTGGGGATATCCGAACTATTCAAGAAAACTCGTGTGATCTTTCTAAACTCCTTACAGAATTCTCTGATGTTTTCAAAAAGGAAATTGGATGTATTCCAAATGAGAAGGTTCATTTATCCCTTCAAGAAGGTTGCAAGCCCATTTTCAACAAACCCAGGCAAGTTCCATACTCACTTAAAGGAAAAGTAGAGGACGAACTCAATCGACTAGAGAATGCCGGTATAATCACTAAGGTGAACAATGCTCAGTGGGGAACGGCAATTGTCCCAGTGGTTAAACCCAATGGATCTGTAAGAATATGTGCAGACTATAAAACTACACTGAATAAAGTGATACAAGACGACAAACATCCAATACCTAGGATAGAGGATGTTTTCGCGGAAATGAATGGAGGCAAGCTATTTTGTACCTTGGACATAAGCAATGCTTACCTGCACATGCAAATGGACGAGGAAAGTTCAAATATGCAGACTATAAGTACTGAAAAAGGTCTTTACAAAGTCAACAGTATGATGTTTGGGGTTAAGGTAGCACCATCGGTATGGCAAAGGTTCATGGACAGAATACTACAAGGAATTAGCGGTGTTAAATGCTTCTTTGACGACATTATCATACAAGGATCAAATTATGAAGAAACTGTGCAAAGATTGAAGCTAGTCCTAGATAAAATGAGGGAACATGACCTTAGATTGAATTTTGAAAAGTGTAAATTCTTTCAGAAAAGGATTGCTTACTTAGGTCATACAATTGATGAAAATGGACTTCAAAAAGGGTCTGAAAAGGTAAAAGCGATTGTTGAAGCAAAGCGACCTCGTGATGTCAACCAATTACGTTCTTTCATAGGTTTGGCAAACTACTACAATAAGTTTATACCTAAACTGGCAGAGAAACTAAACCCATTGAACAAACTCTTACAGAAGGGCAAGAAATTCGAATGGACTAATGAATGTGAACGGAGTTTTGAATCTGTTAAAATGGACATTGCCAAAGACAAAACTCTAATCCACTACAATCCATCATTACCTTTAATACTGTCAACAGATGCATCACCAACTGGCTTAGGAGCTGTAATTTCACACAGGCTAAATGATGGAACAGAAAAGCCAATTGCCTTTGCATCTAGATCACTGAGTAAAAGTGAGAATCAATACAGTCAAATTGACAAAGAAGCGACTGCCATTTATTGGGGTGTGAAAAAGTTCTTTCCATACTGCTATGGCAGGAAATTCAATCTTGTCACAGACCACAAACCTCTTGTATCTATTTTTCATCCTTCAAAATCCCTACCTGCAATGTCAGCTACACGTTTGTTAAATTACGCTCTTTTCCTTGCTGGTTTTGACTATAAAATAGAATACAGAAAAACTTCAGACCACTCCAATGCAGATTTTCTTTCAAGATTCCCAGTAGAAAAGTTAGAAGAAGGTGAAGATCTCTATTCAAAATTTCAGATGAATCAATTATCTATGCTACCACTTACCAAAGAGACAATTGCAGAACATACGAAGAAGGATACTTTTTTCTCTAAAGTCAAGATAGCCCTTGAAAATGGAGATGATCTTGAGACAATGGGATTAAACAACAACGAGTACACATTACACAAAGGATGTGTTTTTCGAGGTATAAGGGTTGTGATACCTTCATCTCTTCAGAAAGAAGTACACAAAGAACTACACGTGGGCCCCCTTGGGATGACAAAAATGAAAGCAATGGCAAGAAGCTATTTGTACTGGAAGAATGTCGACAGAGACATTGAAGAGTTGGTCAGAAACTGTAAGATATGTTCCCAGAAGAGAAATGAACCTACAAAAGACAGGAATCACCCTTGGGAAGAACCATCTGGACCATGGGAGAGAATACACTTAGATTTCCTTGGGCCCATGAATGGAAATTACTTCCTAGTCATCATTGATGCCCATACTAAATGGCTAGAAATATTACATACAAAATCTACTACAGCAGAATGGTGCATCAAAAAGCTACAACATCTATTTACAACGTTTGGTCTTCCAGTGACAGTCATTACAGACAACGGGACACAATTCACCAGCACGGCTTTTCAAAACTATTTGAAAGAAAATGGAATTTGTCACAGAACATGCGCACCATTTCACCCTTCTAGCAATGGACAAGCAGAAAGATTCGTACAAACCGTGAAGAAGGGACTAAATTCAATGGTGGGGGAGAGAGGTGACATACAAACAAAGATCGATGCATTAGTAACACAGCTGAGGAAGGCACCAAGCTCTACAACTGGAATGTCTGCATACAAGATGATGTTTGGCAGAGACATCAGAACTAAACTAAACGTCATGTCAGATAAAACAGAATGGTTTAGAGTTGAACAAAGGAAGGTGGGAAGACAGTTCAGTGTGGGACAAAAGGTGCAAGCAAGGAACTATGCATCCAAAGAAAAGTGGAGATTAGGAGAGATCATCAGTCGAGTGGGCAATGTCATGTACAGAATAAAGATGGACAATGGATTGATATGGACCAGACACACTGACCAGATCCTCCCTCAGAATTAAGAGGGGAGAGTTGATATATATTCAATCTAGTGTCAATTAATAATATTCTATTTTCCTATATTTTAATACCAGCTGACTGGTTAATTATTTATTGTTTTCTGTTGTGAGTCAGTTGTACAATTTAATGTTTTTGTTTTCAGTGTTTGTACATTTTACAATGTTCAAATATATTTCTCAAATGTTTAAAGTTTATTTTATTTAGACACAATACTTACAGTCAAAACAACTACAACTTTAAGGTTATGTTAAGAAGTAATTTGAGGAATCAGTAAAAATAGTAATAAATAGTTGCTAGGTAGTGGTGAGAAAAGACCAAGTCTATTGCAATGTTATGGATACTGATTGTGTATTTAATATGCATTAATGTGTCAAGTAAGTAAGCGAACAGCTGATTTTCTACCCTAGGGATGTGAAAACTTGTGAAAACGATGACATCTGGCATAGACAGCAATACGTAACTTTCGGCTTACAAGTAACGTTTGTAAAACGGCTAAAAACATCGTAGTGTGGTGAAAAATATTTGTCTTACTAATTTTTATCACCATCGCCAGAAATAGTCTTTAAATAATAGAATCCATGCCACTAACTTACGTTTAGACCGCAATACAATCAGTATAATCACAGCCAAGAAGTGAATCTTAACTAAGCAATTAAATAACGTCCAATGCAATGCGCGGCTCGTGTCAGAACTCTCAAGGAACTTCTTGATGTTTTTAATTTAATAATTTAACATCTGAGATAGTAAATTAATAAAAAATACTTTTTTACGAGGAACTGTAGTACAACTTGTTATTGTTCTAAGTTCTAAAGGGGCATTATAACCTGTCCTGCAAAGTGGTTTAAAAAAGTTAATATATTCTATAAGTTTTTCCTCTACTTTTTATTCTTTAATAGCTCCTTTTATATTATGTTTAATTTAAAAAATACCAATTTTTTTTAAATAGTGAATAATTTACATAACCTTTCCCCAAGAAGAGGTAGGTTAATACATATTTCAAAGATTCAATTTTCTGTTTTTATTTATATGAAAACAAGGATTCACTATGCAAGTAAAACTACATAAAATATCCTTTTTGGGGAATGATCACAGAAAAATAAATAACTGATCAAGGATTTAAAAATAAAGGTTGTCTCAATCCCTTCTTAAGCGAGCTGGTGTAGTGGTTAGAGCGCGGGACTTCAGTCCCTAAGGTCCCGGGTTCGATCCCCGCCAAGTCACCAATGGATTCTATCTAAGTGATGCCGCAACCCCTAGGTCTAGCCTGAAGTAATGTGAAAAACAATCCCAGGCTCGTGCCTAGCGTCCTAAGACAAAAAAAATCCCAGTTGGCATACGAGTATCATATTTTTATTAAAATGAAGTTTAAGAAATTGTTATGGATAAAGAATATGAAATATCGTTAAAATATTTACTTGAATAAGCGCAATTGTCATGAGGATAAAGTAATATAGAAGGAAAAGTTTTGTTAAGGTATAACCTTGAATTCGGTTATTTATTTAATCATGTACATACCGCAATAGTGCATTACCGTATCCATACTATAGTTGGCATTGACAATAAAGCTTAGAGAAGCCATACTCAAATGTCAATGTCATCTAAAACAACAGCATTCATAAAAGTATATTTGAGGCCATATTGGGCCCATACCCAATATTGAATGGGTTGCAAATCTTGTTGCTTCTCAATATACTAGTTCAATGTAGACTTAGTCAAGTTTGTGGTTGGACGTGACTATAAAGAAAAATTAAACGTCGTGTTAGTGAATTAAATTTAAAGTTGTATATTGCAGTTTTACTAGGTGACACACCTTTCTTGGTTTATGGTATATTTTGACTTAATCATAAACTGTTGTTTTACAACTTACAAGAAAATCGTTCTCATTTTACCATTACTTATAACAATACTTCAAGCTAATTAACAAAATACAACAATAGGCTACAATTTTATATAAATAATTTGTATGAAGCAATTTAAGGCTGCCGTCGTAACATTATTCATTATTAAATAGAGTTAAAAATAACACAAAACAAACGATTAACTCTGCAAACGAGGTCCTTGGATTAATGTTGTGTATTTAATATGCGTTGACGTTGACTAAATAATAACTTTCGGCAAAATAAACATAGGGTGAAACAACTTTATTTTTAGTATTAGGGTTTTAAAATATTTTATCATTAAGAGGGTTGTTTGAGTAGCAGTAAATATATTATTGTATTCATTAGGGTTTTCAGTTTATTTTCATCCCCGTATTACTCTGAAGATGGAAATCGTTTATGAAAATTAATAATTTGTCATTAGTTCATAATCATTGTCTATAAGCTTATAAATTTGTTTTCGTTCTAATTAAAAGTTAAATGTAAAACCTACAAATGAAGCAGTATTCCCATATTCTGCGTTCAAACATCTTCTTAAATACTTGGAATTATTTTTTGTTTTACTGTGACAAATTGCCAGATGATATCCTTAATGTGGTTTTTCGTCTACCTACACCGTTGGAATGTTTTTAAGCTTTGAAAGTGGACTGGCCATTGGTCATGTCATCAAAATGGAAGAAAACTTAAAAGCCTAATCTTAAAAGTGTTTTCTTATTTTATAAACGTTCGGGATATTATAATATCTTTATATATTCAATTACTCATCTTATTGTGTACTTTGAACCTAGTTTAATTATTTTCATATTTAGCCCAAGTTTACCAAATATAAATGGTTGACCAAAGAATTTATTTGTTACTATTATTTTTTTAGTTAAATAAACACAACTCTTTAATTGCCTTAACTGAGGTCCAACTTCTTATATAATATTTGAATTTCTCAACCTCTTACAAAATATTTTATGTTCTTAGACCCATTGCATGAGAAACATGCTTTTTACAAAAACAGGTAATCATTGCTTTCATTATTTGACTATTAACAGAATTCCAATCCATTTAATAACAGTACGAAACTCCAATACCTTTGAATTCATATGGACACAGTATAATAGCATCTTTTAAAACAGAAACTCGAAAAGATAATATCTTTATTCTGTTGAAGTGTTGAACTCTAAGAGGTTGGTGCAGTTTGATTACAAACAACTTAAAAATAGTAAATAATTTAGGATACAAAGGGATGGTACGAACTTAACAGAAAATCTATTTACAACTTCTTAAACTATAATATCGGTTTATAATGTAGAACATGCATTAAGCGATGTTCTACTTGCAGTATCTAATGAAAAGATTTAAATTGAGTCTTCTTGGATTTAAAATTATCCGATACTTGAGAGAGTCTTTAATTAGAGAACTTTAGGTTAGAATAGCTTCAAGAAGTTCTTTGAGCGCCAAGCCACGTGCCGGAGAGTATATTGAGGTTTATTTAATTGATTAGTTGCGATTTCCTTTATTGTTAGGGGGGTACTAATCTTATTACAGTATGCTGTACAAGATTGTCGTATAGGTATTAATAAACACGACATAGTATCTACATTAAAAGACATGAGTTAAAGGAAATTGTACCTAGTATTGTTAACGTTACCTAGTGTTGTAGTAGTGTGGTTAATGATAGCTCAAAAATCCTTTTAACGCAAGAAACCTCAAAAATACTGCTTCCGAAACGAGAAAAGAAGCAAATCCGTACCATTTAACGACCCTCGTTGTGAAATTACGATCCAAGTTCGACTATCTGTAACATTCTTTGTACGTTGGTTCCGAATCTTCTCTGACATGCTAATTACCACAAAGCATGATCTCTGCTTGCCAAGTCAAGGTGGGACATAAATTTAGCCGGAACAGTTAACGCCTCTGCAAGGACACTCTACTTCATCTTGCAAATTACCTTCTTGCATTATTACCAAGGTCAGGTGATATATAGTTACGTCTTGCTAATTATAATACCCTCATAGTTCCTAAAATATGGTTTCTATTCACCTATTTTGGTTTTCCACAAGACATTTTTGCCCGTGTGATGAATTATATGTTTCGTTATATTGCAAGATTATTTAAAAAAATTAAGGTTGAAAACCAAAACTCTTTTCATGTAAAGATAACCTCTCAAAATTACTCTAAACTTTGTTGTCTAATGCAAAGAAACAGCTGTTTAGTAAGTGATTAAATCATTAGTCTATTACAATCGTGTGAGTTTAGCTATCAATATGTTAAACTATTGACAATAATGCAGCAAAAGCTAGAACCAATGAAATCAACCAACACATAATTTCGATACATGGGATTGCTTACAATCGATGTTCACAACAGCTGGCCTTTACTCCATAGGGACTAAAAAGGCGTTTTACTCACTAGGGATTAAAATAGCTCTAGACCCACAACGCATTTATTAAAAAGGGCAGTTTTTGCTGCAGTTGACGAAAACAATTACATTGTTCTCTAATCTTATACATGTAGAACCGGGGGCCGAGCCTTGCTCGGTTGTGGTTAATTGGGTTAAATAGTTATATAATATCGTAACAGACATTTTATAATTTAAAAAAATATTATATTACAAACCATTTAAAGAACCTATAACCAATGTATTTAAGTAATATAAGTATATTTAAGTATGTTTATGTAATTTGAACTAAAACAAAAAGAAGTATCTCCTTTCCTTAATTAGCAGAGTTGTAAATCTTCTTATAATCATTTCTCAAACCTTATCACGAAACACTTTATAAAGCTTTCAGGTTCTTTATAAAAAACCTGAAAAAAACCTGGTAAAATTATATCATTAACTTCTTCTATCCAACATTTCAAATTTATTACTGCTTTTTTTATTTAAATCCGTCGACGATCAATTGAAACAAACGTCAATTGACAAAAATCTGTTTAATAAATAATATTAATAAAAACTTGTCAACTAAATGTATGCTTTTAAAACAGTTTGTCTACCAAAATCTAAGCTCGTGCAATAATAAGGCGTAGTATGAATTCCGCAGCCTGTGTAATTATGTGCATATTTTTTTATTTATCCCAAAAATGATGAATAAATTAGTTTTATAGTTTAAACAGATATCAGATGATATTTCTAATTCTTAAGTTTAGTATTAGTTAAGCTGGATGTTACCTAGGCTACAAATATTATTCTAAGATATTTTACTATATTAATGCCAAATATTTTATTTCTAAATCAAATTTTAATGTTATTATAACCAAACTGTTAAACATTGTTCATATTTATCGTTGAAAAAGTTTATGTGCTTTTGAATAAAACAAAACAGCCGGATTTTAGTTAAAAAGCTATCACATTCTTACAAAGATTATGAACCTATAACAGAAAATTACTTTTACAGAATAGAGACATATAGACAAATTCATATTACAGTTTTAATTCATGGCAATTTGAATTGATAAAAAAAAATTACATTATGGATATATTATATACAATTCTCTTAAATAGAGTAGTCTTAGACTTCTAGTTAAATTAATACGAAAAAATATGTATGGATGTATGGGGGAAATCGATGAAGTTAGTTATTTCCCCAATCATCAGAGTCGGCATTTCCATCGTTACCATGGGTAATTTAGCTTGACAGGGCATACTCAAAATGTCAATGCCATCCATAACAACAGAACTCATAAAAGTCTATTTTAGGCAATGCTAGGCCCATTCCCAATATTAAATGGGTTACATTTCTTATTACTCAATGCACAAGTTCAATTTAGTCATTACACTCTTCTTAGTTAAGTGTTTACTAATAAAATTAATCGTTTATTAGACAAACAACAATTTTAACGACTGATTGTTATAGCTATGAGTAACATAGCAGGGATCTTACCCAATGACCACAGATATTGTCTGATGCTCAGTATCTTTAAAATGGGTTATCTCCCTAATTTATAAACCGACTGCCTTCAATTTGTTATCGTTAGAATTTTAAGGAAATTATCTAAATAAGACCTAGTTTTTATTTACCTACGTAGTTTTTGTGTTCTTTTCAGTTAAAATATTTTAAACGGTCCCCCATTTTTTAACTACATAATATAATATGATACAAAATTTTATTTTTTCTTAAATTAGGTATTTACGATATTTATTTAAGCACAAAAAATCAATTCACTACAAAAAGCTGTTATAAAAACTAGTTTTGTTGAAAAACAAAATGGCGACCCTACGGATAGTCTTTTAGTTTTGGGAATTTTAAACATGATATTTTAGTCTGTCTTGGATCCAGAAATGATACCAAAAGAGGTCAGTAGAGTGTTCAGGGACACTCTGTATAGTGTGTAAGTACCTGACCTAAGCAAACGTATTAACTACCTCATTAGCCTGAAAGATGGACTGTCAATTGGGTAAAACAAATCACTTCACCATGTAACTTGAATAAAAGCCAATATTGTAAGTTGTATTCTAAACACAGAGAGACTGTAAACTAGTTGATTCATTTCCGTTGTAATGATTGTTAGCTTTATTGCATTGGTGATGCAATTGCACTAGTCACTTCAAGAAATAACTTTCCGAAGAACGCTTTTATCCAAGGCAAAACAAACCCATTCACAATTTCTTACTATCTTAACCATCATCAATCGACCTTGTTTATAAAAAATTTTTACTTTATGTAACCACTATATTCGATTTTACAAATCAGTTACAAATGAAAATCTGTATTTATATCTTAAATTTTACTAAATTCTACTAAATATTTTACGTAATGAAATCTTTATGAAAAGAAGTCAAACATACTCAGTTCAATCACAATGAATTGTTTTGGAAAACAAATCTATGACCGCGCATGCTGAAAATTGCACTCTCGATGTTTAAATTCTTACTAAGAGATAAAATAGGTAACTTATCAATAACTACACGTTTTTGCTGAAACCAACAACTCACGCCAGTCGAGTTTTACAACACCGTTAAACACTTAGTAAATAGATCAAATATTGTGATAATTTTTCATAATTGTAGTTGACCTTTGTAAAAATAGTAACAAGTACTCACATGCGGATGTTCAACTTTTGGTACTGGGACTTTAATAAGAGGAGAGGTTCTCCCCATCCTGGATGGAGGAACTCTCTACCTCGTAGTCCCAAGGCCTGAATTTTAGACACGAATGATTATTTCAGTTTGTTTGAATGCTACCTCTCAATCTAACAATACAAACATAGTGAAATGTTAACATGTTATATTAAATTCAACTATGAGCGACCAACAAGAAAACTTTATCTCGTATACAAAATGTTAATGTAACTCCTACAATGTGCTTATATTATAATCAACTCAACTAACTGTCTTAAGCGTGAAAAATATGGTAAACCTTGTTGCCATGGTATTACTGTGGAAATGTGATGTTTTATCATCAAGAAGAAAGAAAATTAGACATGTATGTACTGTAAATTAACACAAAGCTCATGTAAACAAAGCATTGGTGTAGATAGCTTAGTTCCGACGAGTCTTTCTTGCTTGACCTTTTGACCTCAGTGAAATTACTTTTGTCACATGTTTGCATCTTATGATTGAAATATAACCATATTTTCTGTCTTGGAAATTGTAGGAAACCTGCATTTAGTGAACTTCCAGTACATTAATTGTTTTGTTCAAGTAGTTTTGAAGCACATATGAAAAATAATTTAACATATGCTAGATATAATAATTATTGGTCATGTTAAGTAATCCTCAGTCATTTACTTTAGAGACCAGTGGAAAGAAAAGTTATCTTTAAAATCCATGCAATTAAAATCCATGTGTGTAGCCCCTGAGCTGTTGGACATAATGTAAGACTAAATTACTTACGTAATCCCGTCACAGCTCAATAAGATATGTCAATTCAGGACATGTTTCGGTGTTAAAACACCATCGTCAGCTTCAGGTACGTATGTAGAGTTGATCAGTAGTTAACATCGTCAGAAGATAAACACAGTACGAAATCGAATAAATACATAAAACAATTATTTTTTTAAGAAACAGGCCTGTTCTAACAAAAGATGACCGACCGCACAGGTAGCAAGGGACAGACTAGCTTATTTTTGTTATTTTTGTAGCTAATTTAAAAAGCATAATGTGAAATGCAGAAATTTTTCAAATGGTTGAAGGATGGTCTCGGATGAAACCAGCAACAGCTTATCTGTTTAGGCATTTTCTAGCTATGTTAACCCTACAATATCTCAATTTTGACATTAGTTATATTTGGTTTCAGCAAACAGACACAATCTAAATAACTCGTCGTGAAACTCTTTATTAGATACACATCTAATAAATATTTTTAAATTAATTCCCTAAACACCAAATAGCCTGAAATAAAAGACTGGTCGATTCCTATTATCATCTGCATAAGTTGACGTGATTACCTAATTATTCCTTGCGACACTAAACTAGTAGCTATTTCGATATCTTCAATACATCTTACCAACGTCGTAGGAATGACGTTATACAAATACAGTTTACAAATCGATCCTACAGGCTGTGGTAGTTGCATGATTTGATGCTATTTATGTCGCTTGACGTCAGAGGACCTGTTGATGTGGAACGAGTGAATAAATCACGTCGGATAGAGTTACGTGCAAAGGTAAATTTCATTGGAACTGATGACTGATTCAGTGTGCTTACTAAAAACCAAACAACTACAATTTGTAAAAATAAGTAAATTTATTTTATTGCTGTTTAATTGATGAATTATAACTGGTACAATAAATCACCTTTTAAAAATCCAGTTATCTACTCCTTTATACGAAATGTATTTCATAGAGACATCGAAATGCCGGACACCATCGTTTCCTCCAATCTGTGTTCTTCTACATTAAAAAGAAATAAAGTACAGTCTCAATCCTTTTGGAACAATATGAAAGTTATTCTTCAGCTTCCAGCTAGAGTAAATCTCCCAGAAGTAGAACAAAGGTTGTTATCACGTATAGTACCTTTTATGCAGATAATTAAGATGAAAAATTGGTTGAGCTAAAAGTGATGTAAGGGGCAGGTGGTTTCGTTTGCTCACGATGTAGTCGAACTTACAGATCATCTTCCTCTAAGCCTTACAAAAGCATGCAAAACCTGAATACATGGGGGGAGAATGTTAATAAAAATTCAACATCAGCAGATACATGTTTATTAATTAAAATATTTAACACTTTTAAGATGATTGTTGATTATGCACTCTCACATTATTCATAGGTCGTGTAAGGAATCATTGCTTTTAATTCATATTTCGCCCCTTTATACGATTGCTTTGATTTTCACAATCCACTTTTATTTGTCAATATCATACAGCTATTCGCTATGTTTTTATAAGTCAATACTCAAAGCGGAATTATACAAAAATCAGGTCAAACATTGAAATACTTTTCTTATAAAAACAAAATGCCTTTTTTAAAAGTAATTTATTCAGGCTCCATGGCAAGAAATAGTTTAATAATCAATTTGAATGAACTGTTACATGAAGAACTGTCTTTAGCGTCATTTAAATGATTTCATCTAACAGTATAAGGAATATTATTAATATTTATTGCCTTCTCTGTAAAAAAACAAAATAAATGTTTTCACCGTAACAAATATTACACTTAAACATACTGTTATATATGGTACCAAAGGGAAACTCTCCTGGTTATTTTGGTGGTGGAACCACGCTAATCGGTAAAAGAATCACAAATAAATTGGTGAACATCCATTAAAAAAAAAAAAACATTGCCACAAACGAATTGAGAACCTCCGCCTTTTGTTGGTACAGTAGTGGGAAAGTCGGTTGAAAAGAGACACATGGACAGAAACCCCCTATTATGGATTTTGCTAAACGTGTCTTACAGACGCATTTGTCCTCAAACGTGAGAATATTCCATTTTGTGCCAAAATCGTGAAACCGAGGGATAGCATGGTATACTATATTTAGTGATAAATATTGAACTTTGGTGTGTTTAAGTTGGTAATTCTGTTCAAAATATGTCTTTGGTAAGTTAAACTGCCACACATGCTCATTTTTAACAGTGATAAATAAATGCCATTATATTAGCCGAAATATCTTATCATCCGTATCAACATTAATAGGATTCCCCATGACCTTTGACCTTAAAGCACAAAAATAATGATAATCACATTCATCATCTTGTATCCAATCCCTGTCAGCACATAATATAAAGGTAGTCCTCCCTACCGTTCTGTATCCCAACGATTACGTTTGGCTCTAATTAAGTTATAATTGGTATTTTTTAATATACATTGCAGTAATGCAGTAAATAATCCCGAATATTTCTAATTATTTTAAAATGTTATTGTTGGGTAGGTCATTATTATTTCCATACAGGTACGTATTAAAATCAGAACATTTACATATTCAAAAAGACTCATAGTATATTGACGATAATAGTTCTCATATTTGACTAGTCAAAGCAATTATAAAAGTATACAAAACACAAAGGTACAATGGTCTTCCGATATAGTCAGTAACCTACAATAATATCTTTAATGCTTAAACACTGTCAGGTGGTGTGCTAATATTAGCTTTTTAATATCAACCTTAGGCTAGACTGCAGAGCTACCAGCACAGACCTAAAGACTTTAAGTTAACTAAATTTTGACGAAGATAAGTCATTATAACTGTTTTTCAAGTGTACATGGTAAGGATCGAAAAACTAAATTGCCGTTAATAACATGTGTTCTCTTGATAGTTTGACATATGAAACATTGCCATTGTATAGTTGCCAGTCTTTAAAAGAATTAAGTAACGGAATTGAACAAGGAGTATAGTAGGAGCTTCATGGTAAATCGACTAGAATGTACATTGTTCTACTATGACATGTGGTCAAAGTGTGGTCTAGTCATAATAGAACGTGTAACCATTGTGTAACATACCTGTCACTTGCTTGTTATTGTCCTCCGATACACAGTACGTATGTTAGACATCTGATCAACAACCGTACTTTGATTACATTGTATTACTATGACATGTGGTCAAAGTGTGGTCAAGTCATAATAGAACGTGTAACCATTGTGTAACATACCTGTCACTTGCTTGTTATTGTCCTCCGATACACAGTACATATGTTAGACATCTGATCAACAACCGTACTTTGATTACTTTGTTCTACTATGATATATGGTCAAAGTGTGGTCAAGTCATAATAGAACGTGTAACCATTGTGTAACATACCTGTCACTTGCTTGTTATTGTCCTCCGATACACAGTACATATGTTAGACATCTGATCAACAACCGTACTTTGATTACTTTGTTCTACTATGATATATAGTCAAAGTGTGGTCAAGTCATAATAGAACGTGTAACCATTGTGTAACATACCTGTCACTTGCTTGTTATCGTCCTCCGATACACAGTACGTATGTTAGACATCTGATCAACAACCGTACTTTGATTACATTGTATTACTATGACATGTGGTCAAAGTGTGGTCAAGTCTTAATAGAACGTGTAACCATTGTGTAACATACCTGTCACTTGCTTGTTATTGTCCTCCGATACACAGTACGTATCTAAGTATGTTAGTCATCTGATCAACATCCGTACATTGATTACATTGTATTACTATGACATGTGGTCAAAGTGTGGTCTAGTCATAATAGAACGTGTAACCATTGTGTAACATACCTGTCACTTGCTTGTTATTGTCCTCTGATACACAGTACGTATGTTAGACATCTGATCAACAACCGTACCTTGATTACATTGTATTACTATGATAAGTGGTCAAAGTGTGGTCTAGTCATAATAGAACGTGTAACCATTGTGTAACATACCCGTCACTTGCTTGTTATTGTCCTCCGATACACAGTATGTATGTTAGTTATCTGATCAACAACCGTACATTGATTACATTGTTCTACTATGACATGTGGTCAAAGTGTGGTCAAGTCATAATAGAACGTGTAACCATTGTGTAACATACCTGTCACTTGCTTGTTATTGTCCTCCGATACACAGTACGTATGTTAGTTATCTTATCAACAACCGTACCTTGATTACATTGTACTATTATGACATGTGGTCAAAGTGTGGTCTAGTCATAATAGAACGTGTAACCATTGTGTAACATACTCGTCACTTGCTTGTTATTGTCCTCCGATACACAGTACGTATGTTAGTTATCTGATCAACAACCGTACTTTGATTACATTGTATTACTATGATAAGTGGTCAAAGTGTAATTTCAAGGTTCTGTGACTTACCCTGGCCTTCCAGATTTGTCTGTCTGCGTTTTCTTTCTATGGGGCTATTTGAATTTAAAGGATTTTCAAAGTCGTCCCAGAGATTTGCTCGAACTGAAGCAAAGAATTGCTGAGGACGTTCATGCAATTCCTCAAGAAATGCTTAAACGAATATTGGCCGGTTTTTTCAAGCAAGTCGAGGAATGTCGTGTTCAAGGTTGTAACTTAAATGATGTAGTTTTTAAGAAATGGACAAATGACTTAATCATCTTAAAATAGCAAAAGATAACCTTTGCTTTAACTTAATATTTAGGTGTATAGTGTAAATAGTATTAAATTTGTGTTATTTATAAATTGTGGTGTTTTCATTACCTCATCCTGTATATTTCTGAGTAGAATTGGATACTCTACTCTGAACTTGAAGAGACAAACTTGAAGCTAAACATGCTATTACTATCTACCCACAAACTATAACAAACCACCAAATCATCATCAAGACAGACAAGTTAGGTTGTAAACCTCTGTCTCACCTGTTGCTACTCATGCTATAATGTCTTGAGTCGATCATTAACACGCTTGGTGTTGAACTTAACTATCTACCTCTGGTTGTATAAATCTATGCTAAAGTAAATAAACTGTATCAGCAAACTGACATTTACTTCCTCCCATTAGCTTACCAACAACCCTTGTATGACAGGGTATAATTTCGTTATGTATAAGGGTATGTATGACAGTATAGTTTCGTAACTGCTCCAAACCCGTAACGAACAAAGAAATGCCATCGAAAAAAATGCAGAATTTTCTGCACAACCCAATACGAAGACAAATTCAAATTACAAATCAAAAGTTTTACTAAAATGATAACAAAATTTCCAAAAAGTCTAGTGCTTAAATTTATTCAAAAGCTTGCAAATCTTACATTAAAAAGTATACCGGGATTGGTACACTCTCGGTACATGATATATTGCCATTGACTTTGTATCTACATGTGTGTATCTACATATGTGTAGATATAGCTAAAGTCATTGATACTGCTGAGCTGTAGACACTATTAAACTGAGAATATGAGTATTTTATTGATTCCCAGTCCCAATATAGCCTCGTATGTATGATTAATGTGGTTATAGATTATATTGGCATTGGTTGTCTAGCCAACGTAAGTTTCATTGCCAATGCCATCTTGATAGTATCGTACCATATTGTTTAGCGACATAACTCAAGTTATACTAATGATAAAATCTTTCGTTGGAATTATTTTAGTTATGTATTGTGATTATTTTATTTGTTTATAAGTTTTAACGGTTATGGAAACTATTATTCGTTATTAATTGGATTACCAACATAGCTAAATATAAATCTAATCGCTAATATATAATGCATGAGAGTGTTACTGACTGTTAAATAAAGTTAAATTGAGACGTCTTTAGGTTTAATCAGTTAAAATCAGCTTGCACGATTTGCATGTTATAGTTAAATACATTTGTGAGTAAGTTAAACAATATTCTTGAGTATAATGAAGGTCAACTAAGAAACATAACATATTAAACTTTACTAAATCAAGGATCCCTGCTAAAAGCATTTGGATTAAGTTTCATGAACGTAAAGCTCTTTATTAATGTTCAGAGTAAATAGCTGACTAAGACGAAAAGATAAAAATGAGCGAAATAACGCTCTAAATTTGACACATTTCTTACTTAGAGTGTTAGATACAAACTGTAAGGTAAAAAAATCTAAGCTAGCTTATGGACAACTCAAGCCCTTTTAGCAGTAGTAGCACTGGTAATACTGAGATTTGCAACCTTACAAGTCTTTCGTAATGTTTTGGTTGATAAGCCTAAAACCGTAAAATGTGTATTAGCCTAACTCAAACTTGACATATTTAGTAGCATTACAGTACAACAGCTGACCAGCTGATTTACAGCCAGTGCTGCCAAACGTAATTCGCGGGCATACGACCTTGTCTGCATGTTACGCGTTCACTATTTCGTGCCTTCACGTTGCAAATCTGGGGTGAGACAAAGTAATTAGAGTGAGACAATGTTAACATTGTCTCACTCGATGAGCGAATTGGCAACTTTGCTTTCTCAAATCAGTGAGAGAACATGTATATTGTTAGGTAACTGTAGGAAATAGTTATTTGTGCAACTAGTGAGCAAAGTGGGCAATTGCCTCACTCGAGAGAAATCCTTCCTCGAGTTGCACATTATATTTTACGCCACACTACATTATTTTGATGAACTTTCCACGCAAGGATTTAGTCCAGAAAACAGCTGTTTAACGCCAGCTTATTCAAATGGGGTTTCATTGCGTAATACTGTTCTGCAATGAGTTTTACCGGACACCAATCAGCTGATTATACTGTATTTTCGTGGCAATTAGTGGTTATAAACAAAAACATAACCTCTCATGACTAGTGATTTTTAGTCCTTTAGTTGGTGGAAATATATAAGGATTTGTACGGATTAAGTAGTATGGCGTAAACTATCGTACGTAACTCGTCCAAAATGTGTGTACCGGACTCGTATGGTAATCCCGTACTCGACTTCGTCTCGCACGGGAACGACCACACTCGTCCGGTAAACACTTATTTTCAGGACTAGTAACGTAATATACTATTTCCTACAGTTACCATAAAACAAATAAATTGGTAAAAGAAACGTAACAAATTTTTTCACCACACCATGATGTATTTGGCTGTATTACATACGTTGATTGGTGGCTGAAAGTTACGTTTTGCTGGCCATGCCAGCTGTCATCGTAATTTGGGGACCGAGCAGGTTTTTACATCCCGGGGCCGCAAAATCAGCTGTCCGCTTGCATATTAATTACACAAACAGTATCCATAGCATTGAAATAGAATCGTTTTATTTTCACCGTTGCCTAGCAACTATTTATTATTATTTTAGCTGATTCCTGAAATTACTTCTTCACATAACCTTAAAGTTGCGTTGACTATCAGTTTTCATTATTATTATTGTGAATAAGAGTAGTGTGGTGAAAAATAGTGTTCGTACCACGGACCGAAAATAGTTTTGCAGCTCTCGATCGATAAAAAAAAAAAATATCTCGAGCTGGCAAAACCTCTTTTTCGGCCCTAGGTACGAAATATACTATTACACAGACGTGAACTTTTAATATGGCATTTAATGTGAAAGTAGCATTACAGTACAACAGCTGACCAGCTGATTTACAGCCAGTGCTGCCAACGTATTTCGCGCGCATACGACCTTGTCTGCATGTTACGCGCTCAATATTTCGTGCCTTCACGTTGCAAATCTGGAGTGAGACAAAGTAATTAGAGTGAGACAATGTTAACATTGTCTCACTGATGAGCGAATTGGCCACTTTGCTTTCTCAAATCAGTGAGAGAACATGTACAATGTTAGGTAACTGTAGGAAAAATATATTGACACTTGACAAATTCAACTAGTGAAGTAAGATTTATTAATTAGCTGGGTTAGTAAATTTTCTTCATAAGAAATACATTGGGATTTTGATGGCCTGTTGGGCAAAGCCCAGGGACTTATATTACAGGAATTGGTAATTTAAGTCCCTGTAGTTAAGTATTTTTTGTCTACACAATAATACTTAATTTGTACTTATGTTTGTAAATGATCCGTTCATTAATAACGCAGAAGTAGTGTTTCGTAGAAATCTCCTTCACGTACTATTTATAAGGATTTTATAATGAATTCATATACGTCGTCTAGATTCGTTTGTGCAAACAAACAAATACTGCTGGTAGAATGATCTTGCATATACTACAACAGAAAATCACAAACACTAACCAAACACAGATAAAAAAACCTACGGGAAGAACCGTTGTTTGCAAAAGTATAGGCATGTCAGTTTTACAGTTTTGACTGTTATTATTAAGAAATTGTATTTAAGTGCTAAATATTATACTAAAAGCAATACCATATCCGTGATTGCTTGATTTAAATTATAAAAGTAAATTATAATAGGATTTTCGATCAGTCGTATCTTTATTAATGACTAGCAGAGCACCCGTCCCTCGTACGGGGCTAGCATATATAAGTATAAAATTATTATTACAGTGATGGGAGAGGACACGGTTTAAGAAAATTTGGTCGTTTAATTTATAAGATTTAGCACACATCTACCATAGCCCTAATGTTCTACCACTGCACCTAAACCATAGAAAAATGTAAAGTGTGTACCACAACTTTTTGGCCCGACAGACGTCGCCCTGTCCTAATGTGGGTTTATGTCAAATGCTCGTTCATTTTCAAGATGAGCTCGTTCACATCGCTAAATCACTTCCTGGTTGAAGTTCGTTAGCTACGCTTACTCACACTTAGGTTGGAGCTCGATCGCTACGCTCGCTTGCCTTCAGGTTTAGCTCCTTCGCTACGCTAACTCGCCTCACTCACCTTTTGGTTGCAAATTAGCTGTTTTATAAATGAAAAGTAATAATAGTGCTGAACCCTGTTGGTAAACCTATTACCTTTTTAATAACACCTTTTTTATTACCTTTTTTTTAACATAACAGAATCAAACTGTTTAGTTGAACCAGCTGTTAAGATGCTTCCATTTAAATATAAGTACTCATAATGTTAGCATGGGGAACTACAGAGCCACTGGGGTGGAGCCCGAATGGATTTTTGAGATAGGAATATGCATAAATGTTAATCGGGAATGTGAGCTATCACAGTGAAGTAGATTGTGCATGGTGTGTTTTTTGAAAGTAGATAAGAGTAGTTTGTGCACTATTTATTCTACTATTGTAGTTGCCATTATTTAACTATTTATTTATTATTTGCCTGTTTTGTGCATGGTGTGATTTAAGTTAAGTCAACCCAGTTTACTAAATGGGACTGTTAGCCTAACTGATTGTTACCAGATGATTATTATAAATGACTTGTCTGATTGCATGTAACTGCATGTTTAAAAGACCAAATAAATTCTCATTCTCATTCTCGTCATGCCAAATTTCAGCCCAATCCGTCCAGTAGTTTATGCGTGATTGAGCAACACACACACACACACACACACACACACACACAAACAAACTCACAAACTTTCAGATTTATAATGTTAGTAAGATTAGTCTACAAAACAGTCAATACAATTTGCAAATCATAAAAGTATAAAATCTCAAATCGAATCAAGACGGTAAAATTTGCTTTTACAGTAGAAAAGTTGAATCTATCCAAGTAACTCCTTGCATCTTCTATACCAAACCTCTTCGCTTTTTTGAATAATGCATTGCATTCGTTGTAACCTTTCATGTGGGATTTCATACATTTCACTTCGTTCTATTTTATAGCCCTATGAAATGTATGTATTCAGACGTGGTAGTTGCTATTGTTGTACTCGTCCAGGAGTGTGAATTACAGCTAGGAAATGGTAGTTTTCATCAGTAGGAGTGAAAGTGACTCTTGGGTACGCAATCGTGTTTTACGATTTACCAACACGCTGAACATTTACATACGTTAACGGATTATCAAAAATTGTTGTCTAATGAATAAGAAATGTTACGAAATAAAAAAAGATGTAGCCTACTTACATTCTGTTATAGATTAAATATTAATGCCCACTTATTTAGTTCAAATTAATTGGTTAGATTTAAGTTTAGTTTTAAATCAAGTGACAGAATACAGAGAATCTCGTAAGTAAACAGCCAAACTCCAAGAAATGGTTTTATAGTTGAAGATAAAACAAAAAACAGAAATACAAATTCTTCAGAAAATTCGTCGTTATCGGATATGTCAGACTGTACCCATCGATCTCTATTCTGTACCTCATTTTACCATATTTTACCACTAAATACCATTTTCAGCTAATTATTACTATATATATATATATATATATATATATATATATATATATATATATATATTTAAATTTGGTGTCATTTAAAAGTAAAAGTTAAATGCCAAATAATAAGATGTCTTTATAATAAAATGTGTCCTTCACATTTTATTATAAAGTTAGCCATAAGTAACCCTACTTTTTTACTAGAGTAATTTAAGTCGTTAAAATTAAAATGGCCCCTTAAAAAAGTGTTTTTATTTTAAGTTTTTAAACATATTTATTGCTTCCCTAGATCGTATGTCAAATCTTTCTAATGATATCTTATACAGGGTGTTCATTTGAAAACTTTCCATATCTGTTGTGTGCAAAGGTACGGCTTTTAACACTTGTTTGTTCTCATATCCCCCTAATTTGGACATGCCAAATCCAATAAAATTATTTTCAATTTCGAAAAATGCCCCAAAAGGGCCCAATTTGGGGGGTAGGGGTGCTTTTTGAGAAATTTTCAAATGTAAACATGAATTGTGTGATACATCAATTTAAAGGTCTAATCACCCCGACTATTTTGGTGCAATAAAAATGTAATTATCTTTAACCGTATTTACAGGGTGGGTCAAAACGTTTTTAAAAAGGACTTTGAAGTTAAGTGCCGTATTACCCAAACTACTGAACGGAACAGCGCCAAATTTCTTTCCAAGCTTATTCTTGATCTACTCTTTCAGATAACTTGAAATAAGGGCATTTTCCATGTTATCTTCTAATTTTTAAAAAATCTCAAATTTTAAGAATAAAAGAAAGGTGAAAACTCAAAATTCTTAAATAGCAAGGTATGACAAATTTCATACCACGTGAAAGGTCCTTTTATAACAAACATTTTACGTATTTAAGTTTTCTTTCTATCTCTTACCGTTTAAAAATTGCAGTAGAAAAACTGAATTTTCTATGGTAAAATTATAACTAGTTTTCTAACAAAACACATTGCACTTTGCTCAACGATGTATTATGATTAATTACAAATTGATCAACTACTTTTACTTGTGTCAGTTCATCTTGGACCCTTCATCCTGTTTTTTTCTCATTGGGAACTGAGCCAGTTTCAGAAATTTCTTAACCAAATCATTTACAGCTTTATGACTTAAGGTCTTACCTGGATATTTATTGTTAAACACTTTGCAGTTATCCTGAAACACTTTTGTTCTGCCCAATAAGTAAAAATAAAGTCTATTTTTTAAGTGTACACCATATTCGATTAGATGCTACAGAAAATAGTACTTTTTGAAATTAGTACTATCGTTGACTAGTCAATGGTACTACAGAAAGCAGCCCACATGTAGGTTGTCCTCATCAGCTATAAGACTTGTTTTTCACAAATTAAAACGTAACGACTTGTTCGTCAATCAGGGTATCAATAATTATGAATTATTTCCTTCAGTTAATGCACCATTAAATGTGTCTAGAGACGAATTTTGGCTGTTTTATTAGAAAACTAGTTACAATATTAC